>NC_091400.1:2821000-4231500 GCF_032191515.1 Phaenicophaeus curvirostris | reverse complement strand
CTGCCTGTCTTTGGTTCCTCCTCCTGAGGCGATACAGCCAGAGACTGAGTAATTACAGATTCTTTTTGCAGAGCACAGGGTGGCCGCAGGCAGCAGGGACAAAGCTTCTGTGTTCTGAGACAAGCGTGGTTTCTGCAGCAAAGTGAACTCTAAGATAGGAGTCAGTGTCTGGACACGTTTAAAACTGATTCTTGGGGAGCCACATTGGAACAAAGGCCCACAGACGTTTTACATTTTGAGTTCTGTCTGGCGTAAAACAAAACGGATCTTGCTTGCCACCCGTGAGGATCTCTCCACGCGGGAGAGATTTCTGTCTCTACAAACCCGTCCTCTAGCGGTGAGTGCTCGCTGCGCATCCCCTGCGTGCTCCACACGGGCTGTGCAACTGCTGACCTCCGGGTTCAGACTGAGGAGTTCCTCACTTGGGAAAATTAAAACATTTCATATACTTAGCTTCTTCCCTGGAATGTAAAGAATTTCTCAAGGAAAAGTCATTTATTCGATGGCTTCTTAGCTGTAGGATGTTTTATAAATGTTGTGTGCTGCAGGCCAAAGGGGTGACCGTCTACAGAAAGTAGAGCTTACAATTCCCCTGTCCCCTATGAATAATTCTGACTCTTCAGCAGAGGTAGCCAGGCTAAAAATTGCTTCCTTCTTCTCTAGCTGCTGTTCACCAAGGGTGCCAAAACACCTGCCTGTAGCTCGCAGCCCTGGGCTCCCACCCTGGCAATGACATGAGAAAGGTGCTTAAAGAATTTTACTTCCTTCTTGTGAGCATGTACCGTTTTCCTTGCTTTACTGACATGGATACAAATGCTCCGCTCCATCACCCATAACAGCCAGCCAGGCAGGTGACTGTAGAAAGAATAACTTGCCCTCACATGAGAGTGATGAGCTGGGGCTGGCCTGGAACAGGTAACTTTTTGTTTTCCTCCAGCAAGATCAGTTTCCTGCCACAATTCAGCACGAGGGACCTACTCTAATGAACTTCTCTTACCTTTGTTTCCATAGGCTTTTTCTAGCCTCCAGTCTCTACTCTCCTTCAAGCAACACAGGAGACACCAGGTAAATATAGGCAAGAGGAGAATTTGCACAGCAGTGAAGTGTTCTTGCTGCACTTCGGAGCCTATTCTGGAAGAAAGATGTACCCTCAGAAAGCAAACTTGCCTCGTAACACAAGAATAACTTTAAATGGGGTAGCTTGCAACACTTAATGCTTTTCATTAATCAGTAACAGCTAAAGTTAACCAATGTCTCCACTAACTGCACATTGCAGCACCTCAGTTCAGGCAGGAATCCAGCTCTGGAGCGGGCACAACACATGCTGAAAGGCGCCGAGTGTGACCAGGGCTGCACCACCCTCCTCAGAAACCAAAACCCTGAGGGGGTGTGTGCAGCTCTTGTGGCACAGTTCGTTCAGCTCCAGGTAACCCATCCCCAAGAACAAACACAGTGCTCCTTCCTCTGACACTCAGTGCTCTGGAGGTGTTAGAGACCAGTTATTGCCAAGTCACTTCACCTGTAGGCACAGCCCTATTCATTTATCCCGGCTTTCCTGCATCTGCGGGATGATGAATGCAGTTCAGCTGTACATGTGTACTAACACTGTTCGTATAAATCTTGATTTGTTCTTTATACTCTGCACCGTTTGTAGAGATTTAGCACACATTCAGTGTCAAAACACCTTAGTTTTTATTTTCATATCCTTTTTGAATCAGGTTAAGCTGTAAACAATTTCTTTTTCAATCAAATACTGCCAGCTAGAATTACTTCCATTCATGCACCACTGAAAACAAAAAGGGTATTTTTCCTTAAGTATAGATTTTTCTTTTTTAAACAATGTCACTTTATACAGAAACCAATAGCTAGAGTCGATGCACCCTGATTAGTTATGTAAACAGATAACCCAAAAAAACCTCGTCAACAGAACTAATAAATTGGTTCCTTCATAGAATGGAAATTAAAACCTGACCTGACTTGAGGTTAACATGGTCAGGAGCATAGAGCGTGGCACATAAATCCATCTAGGAGGTTTATAAATTGCACTGTATCTGAATTAACAAAGTTATGCATAATGAAATGCACAGTTTAAATTCATGCTAGAAAGCATTTTTCAATATGAAGTGGCAGCCAACTGGCAACCATAACAGTTAGGTTCTGCACCATCATTTATGGCATTATAGATAACTATTACATATAGCATACTTTAAAACCCTGAAGGATTGTGTTACTTGAAACATTCTCCAGGCAGTCATTTGGTTTGAACCATTAGGAGAAAGACTAAAGAGCTTGCAATCTTATACCGATTATGGTACCTTTAACTTTCATGAAGTAGATCAGATATGATGTGTTTTTCACAGTAGCAAAGTTGCTTTAATGCCTTTTCTCCAACAGTAGGATTGTGTTAGATGTTTCTGCCCTCAGATCACCATTGTCCTGGTGGCTTTCCCTTTTATTAAGTTTGGGTAACTACCTTGAGCACTTTTCCTGTTTTTTAACTGTTCATCAGTCCTTTCAGTATATCTTCAGAGAGTTCCATCAGAGGGAGTTCAGGGGACGGGATGTCCAGAGGGGGAAGGTTGGGTATCGGAATGTCCTTTGCCTTCCCAGCAGTTGTTGCAAACTTCTGCCAACTTGCAGCTGAAGAAGTAGATTCTGCATGTTGCTGCAGACCCCACAACTCTGACTTCTCGACAAAGTCAGCATCTACATCCAGCTCCTTGTCTACTGGGGATTTTTGGAGTCTAGCTCTTTCTGCTTTTAACTGCTTATTCTCTCTCTTTAATCTTTCATTTTCAGCTACAAGAAATTCTATGTGCCGTTTCAAATCTGCAATTTTGGTTGCCTGCTCTTCTATTATTGTTTTGTCATCTTTTGGAGCTTTACTCCCAATACATGTTTCTACTGGCTCCTTTTTTTTCTGAAGCAGAAATAACAGTGTATCTGGGTCCCTGTCGAAGATACCCTGAATATCCTGTGGGTGTTTCTCTGCGGCAGGGCTGTATTTCTGAGTAACAGGAACCAATACATTTTGATCATCAGAGTCTTCAGCAGATGGCTTGTAAGAAGTCTGAAGATGTGCAGCAATTTCTTTGTCAGCATTCTGCTGGGCTTTCAGCTTTTCCTCCCGCTTTGCCCTTTTCCACCTTTCCTGGATGAGCCGTAACTGTTTCATGTGACTATCCCTTTGTAATTCCAGTGATAGCTGAGCCTGAGTAAGAACAGATTGAACAATTTAAGTGGTGATCCCTAACCCCACCTGAATATTCACGTAAGTAAAGTTACATATATGTAAATACTTACATAAACAGCATCACAGCACGCCCAAGGGAGGGGGAGGAGCTTTTGTTATCAAGATACTAAATCCAACAAAAAGAGCTCTTGGCTTGTACAGTGCAGCAGATTCAGATATTTCACCCAGATTTAGCATAGATACTGGTATTGAGAAGGAATGACTTAACATCTGGTCTTTTTGTTTGTTTTCTGTTTTTACATCACTGACCAGGTTATGATAATATCTCTGAGCAGAGGCCAACAAGGAAGAGATTCACTTCGCATGCACAGCCACACTTTAGTTTAATCATACAAACTGTCTGTATGCTTCTGTGATGATATCTGTGTAGATATATTAATAACACCCAACACTAAGCATAAGGTACTGCAGGCCAAATATGATCCCAAATGATTCAGCCGTATTTATCGAAGGGCTGGCATGGTGGTTAATATCTCATAGAAACCACCTGGGTAAGAGGCTACCATTTTTCTACAGGAATTACCCTTGCGAAAAAAGACAGATGTTCCATCTCCAAGGGTTACTTGCTTTAACGATATTATACATTGAGTTTAGCCTGCTGCTGTAGAAGTGCTGAACAGACTATGCTACTACATTCACAGACAGATTTGTGCAATAAGGAAAGGTGCAGGGCTGTTGTTCTGGAGATCCCCAGCGAGGATGAATAAAGCCAAAATTATGGACTATAGATAAGACGCTCAGCTTTGTGTCTCAGCAAAACAGCCCAAGTACCTCACAGCAAAAGTTAAGTATGAAACTAGTTTTATTGACTACTTGAAGACATCTTGGCAGACTAGAAACCATTGTTGGAGAACGCTTAGATGGGTTAGTAATTCTCTTGTCCTTGCTCCATGTAAACTTGTAGCAACTCTCAAGGAAGACTAGCATCGCTGCATTTCTAAAACTCCTGGTTCAGAAAACTATGCAGAGGCTAATGCCCAAGAGGGGTATGATCAGTCGTGACATGATATGACACACAAGCACACAACGGAGCTATGGCTGATTGTGGCATCTGCTGCATTTTGGTCTCACCTGCTCTGACTGGGTCAGCTTCATGGCGTCCGTAAGGTACACTGCGGAAGAGAAAAGTGATACACACTTAGAACAGGGTTTCAGCACCTGAACATTTCCATAAAAGCTAAGAAAAGGCTTCAGACCTTCTGCATTCTGAATCCCCACATAAAAGCAGCAGTCCAGAGGCAAAGTATTTACCAAGCTATGGTGGCTGGAAGCATCTGCTGTTTTTCAAAAGTCTGAAAAAATTACTGTAAGATCATTTAGTACACGCTACACCTTTCCCGTGGCATCCTGCTGGCTCAGGTTGTTCCAATTTGTTTTTCAGAGGAGGACCAGAAAACATGCTGGCTTATAGTCAGAGCAGCACTTTAGAGGATATCTTGCTGGTGCTGAAAATGACAAGGTGTAAGAAATTCTTAACCAAATTCAGGAGGATGTAAGATAATGTCATAGAATCATCAGTCAAAGAAAAGCAAGAAACATTCAATGCATTTATGGGTTTTGGCTTGGTATATGAAATGAAGGAAACCAAAAAGAAAAGCCTGCATATTAAGATGTAAGTGCTATCCCTCACTGCTCTGAGTACTCATAAACACCACAGAAACTATATCAGTTTGTGTTTTTTTCTAGTATTTATGAATGGAAAGTGAGAATGCCTGGTATCTAGGTTACAATGTTCTGAGTAGCCACTTATTTTGTCTCCACACAAGCCCTGTCACTGGAAATGTCCTACTTGTTGCATCAATTAAGACTTCCTCTTTCTTCTTCTGCCAAGCAGTTGCCTCACAGTCAGTGAGCTGATGGACTCCAACACAAATAATGAAGCACAACCAGTTAAACAGACAGGTAGAAGGCCAAAGTCTAAAAGTTGGGCCCCTCACCACAAGAAGGATGTTGAGGCTCTGGAGAGAGTCCAGAGAAGAGCAACAAAGCTGGTGAGGGGGCTGGAGAACAGGTCTTACGAGGAGCGGCTGAGAGAGCTGGGGGTGTTTAGCCTGGAGAAGAGGAGGCTGAGGGGAGACCTCATTGCTCTCTACAACTACCTGAAAGGAGGTTGTAGAAAGGAGGGTGCTGGCCTCTTCTCCCAAGTGACAGGGAACAGGACAAGAGGGAATGGCCTCAAGCTCCGCTAGGGGAGATTTAGGCTGGACATTAGGAAAAATTCTTCACAGAAAGGGTCATTGGGCACTGGAACAGGCTGCCCAGGGAGGTGGTTGATTCACCTTCCCTGGAGGTGTTTAAGGCACGGTGGACAAGGTGCTGAGGGACACGGTTTAGTGTTTGATAGGAATGGTTGGACTCGATGATCCGGTGGGTCTCTTCCAACCTGGTTATTCTATGATTCTACAATTCTAATACAGGAGGGGCTGTCCATCCCAGCATCAAGGCCTGCAATGCAATCTACTGTTTTGCTTGATTTCTGGGAAAGCTGAGCTCATCACCTGTTCTTAGCTGTTTTGATTTAGACATTCGGAAAAGGAAGTGAGTATACTTCCGTAAGCAAACATTTGTCTAAGTATTTCCTTTATCAACAGAAAAAGCAGTCGATACAAGCCATGAAAGCAATAAAGAAAATATGAAGTGTAAAGTGAAATTGGCTTACAGCAGGTCCCCAACTGCAGTTTGCACCTGACAAAGTCTTGGCTACATCTTCAGTGAAGAACTTCCTTCACAGTGACAACTACCCCCAATTAAAGCAACTCTGGAAACACCTGAGTTTAGCTGCTCATATTAGAAAAAAAAAAGTTTCCAATAGAGGGCTTGATCTGGACTGGAAAACAAGTTCATATTTTAAGAATAAAAATTTCGCTAATCTAGAAACTGATTTTAAAACCTGGAACGTGAGAAATATCTACTCACCAGCAGCTTTTTTGTGACAAGAAATTGCTTCTTCATATTTCCCTGCTGCCAACAAACGATCTGCTTTTCTGCTCTGCTGGTGAGCCTTAAAATAAAAAGAGCGTTATATCAGTGAGGGTTAACTGACAAATAGGCATACGTGTTTTAAAAGAAATCAGTATATCTAAGAAACCTGCACTGATTCCAATTCCCAGACTTTTAGGCTCTTATCTCCCGCTCCTTTCCAAGCTTTATAATTTCTTTTTTAGTACTACTTTACAAGAATCTGTATGCAGGTAAGAACTGAAGTTTGTTAACACAGGAAAGATAGTGTATACACAACAAAATCCTTTTGTAGCTTTTCCTCAGAAAGTACATATTATTTTCTATAGGCAGGCATTCACTGTAATTGGGTAAAAAGACCAGTAAGGCCATAAGATATAAAGTATTTAGGATCGATTTACCTGGCAGAACACAAGATATTTGAATTATGTTAAGCTTAGAGCTGGTGTGACATTTTCTGCTGCCCCATGTCCAAAAGGCTTTGCCTTCTGGATGAAGCAATTGCATAAGACCTTTGTTTTTTTCATTTGTAGCTTACACCAATTAATGGAAGCAGCACAGCCACAGTTAAAAGTTATCAAAGTCACATTGATTCTGTACAACATTTAAGTCTATACTAGCATTTTAAGCCACTAATATAGACAACTAAGGTAGACTTAAGGATGTCACTGAAAGAAAGCAACTGATGCAAGTACTTGCATTTGTTCAGTGAGAAACAGTATTGCATAACCAGGACTGCAACTTTCATGAAAGCAAGTCCTTTTGCCATTACTACAAGACATGAATTTTACTGTCCTTCCTCCAAGGCGAGCTATGTAACGCAGGGTTCCCTGTTTCT
Organism: Phaenicophaeus curvirostris; assembly: GCF_032191515.1. Classification (NCBI taxonomy): domain Eukaryota; kingdom Metazoa; phylum Chordata; class Aves; order Cuculiformes; family Cuculidae; genus Phaenicophaeus; species Phaenicophaeus curvirostris. Next base: position 4,224,451 of record NC_091400.1, on the reverse strand, counting down.
TCTGCCCTGAGGTTTAACAATCTCAGAAGAGGAAGTATTTTTCTATTGGAAAATCATCTATTTTATGGCCTTCTTCTATGAACTCCTATTAATGACATATGTTGGAAAGATAAGTTTATCTCCCACGGAAATGAACAAACAGTATCAGCTCATATACAGCATCTCCTCAGTTATTCATAGCAACTCATCCAGTTACAAAGTAGCTATATCATGGACATAAAAACACCTGAGATAGTTCCTTGCAAAACAATTTTTCAATAAATTAGTATTGATACAGCTGCTTCTGTAAACTGCATGGGCAGGTCTGAAAAAAACAAGGAAAGAGAAAACAGGGCAGCTAGAGACAGAGCTAAGGAAGCAACTCAACCAGCCAGGGGCTGGTTCCTTTTATTAGTTTCTACATATAAGAATCTGAGTCTGATTGTTTTCAAATGTTATTTTCATATGTTTTAAACCGGAACATGGTCTTACTCACATCACTTACACACATAAAGAGCATTTGAGGACAGTCAGCTGTTATTTGATTGAGCAATTAAATTATTTCCATTCTTAATTAACTCCCAGTGAAGCTGAGGGGAGTCTGAAGAAGTTGGGCCAGACTGTGAATAAAATTAGGAAAACAAAAGTCCAGAGGTGCTAGCCAAAAAAGAAAAGCTAGGATCCTCCAATTACAAGGTCAAAATGGTTTTCTTGCTCTTACATCAAAATATATAGATGTCAGGCCATCTTACTCTGATGCAGAGCAACAGGCTACCTCAGTGGAAACAACAGGAACCCCAGCAGAGAAAAATCAGTTTCAACACAGCCCTGTGTGAGAAAGCTAGGTGTTTTGCAGTCAGACCTGGGGGAGGAATTCCTCATTTTGTATGTTTTCCTGCCAGCTTGACAAGGAAATACTTGTTCATTTATTCCACCCTGTGAGTGTTTCTTCCAATTAGTCGATTGTGGAGGAACGAGGAATTTCTTCCATTTTCATGGTAGATTATTTATCACCAGCAGTTTGAAGAAATTAGTGGTGCTGTTTCCTAGCAGCAAGTGATGAAGCTGCAACAGAAGTACTTGTATGCTTAATAGCCATGCATCATGGATGAGCTTCTGCATCTCATCTAGTCTGCTGGTTTATTCTTAGTGCTCAGTTACACTTGGCCACACAGCACCCACCAATGTTACCAAATCTATTTTGAACTCAGAGTGGCCTGTATCCCGCTATAAAACTGGCAATGGAAGAATTGGTCCTGTATCATGAAGCGATAAAAATGGTTCTGAAGTTTATCCCTGGTCTGATCTCATGCTAGAGGAAGGTGTTTGCATCAATGGTTCTGGAGCTGCTATGCTAGTTCTCAACAGATTCAGGCAGGGCTGCTTTGACTTTGGTCCTGCTGCTGTGGTGATTACAGAAACAGCTTCTGCATAACAGCCGTGTGTTTAAAGATCTGATTTTTCTCTTCCCTCTTCTAGTCACAGTGCTGGAAATAAATGTAGGATGTGATTTAAGAACAATTATAACTTATTAACAAACTATGGAATTGAAGGAGGGAGGCAGTTTAGCAACTACTTCCAGATGTCCCTCCCAATCCAGACGAGCTGGAATTCCCAGTAGGCAAATGGACAGGTGTAACAACTTGACTCTGGTAAGGGGAAGCAGGTGTGAGTGAAGGATGACCAACCCAAAAAGATTCCTCACCTTGCTCCAATATATTTGGTTCTTAAGGGCTTTGTTTGTGCCATGTATTGTCAGTTGAACCATCCTATCAACTAAAGAAGAGGTAAGCTAGGCAGATTTTCTCCGGTTTTCCAACTGTATCTGATATGCTATGGGATAATATATACATTTGTAAGTTTGTGCTGGTGTTCTAGAGAAATGCTCCTACTTTATTTTCTACCTAACTAGCCCAAATAATTGCCTATGTAATCTCTGTACAGCAGAATAAGAAAAAAAAATAAATCAAACCCTCTAAAATTGAGCCAACGTGGCTAGTAATCTTGGCTGAGCAGCCATAGTGGGTTCTGCCATATTTTATTTCTCCTTCAGTCAACTCTACTTTTCTCTATAGAATACAAGGAGTATTTTTAAGGGGGCTTGCTTCAATTGATAAAGCTATGCATTACCATTTCTTTAGGCTTAGTGGCAAACATATTCCCATTACTTAGCATAAGTTACAGTACAACTCTTTATTATTTTCACTTTTAGCATAACTTCTTATAATACAAGCATTTTCCATATGCGCCCCGAGTTTTATTCATCATAATTGCTTCTTCGGAAGCCTGTACTTCGCAAAGTTGACCGAACAATGACTCAATTGTACATCACAGGTTACTGTGACTACAGAGCAAAACAAGTACTTGAAGCTTTCATGAGGATGTATGCTCAACACTAACAGACTCCTCACTTTGTATTGAACTGTAAATATGTTGAAATTCAACTCATTTGTAAGCAATTGTATTAGAATATACAGGTAGACAAGCAACCAGTTGTTTAGCCAACCAATATTAATTTACTGTATGGTTCTAATTGACTATGTGTGTGTTACCAGTCTCTTTTAAGATAAAATGGTTAGTCTGAGTTCCTCATCATGCAAATGCAATTTAGAGATCTGGAGTGAAACCAACTTGCATTCATGCTGCTCAGATTAAGTGGAGTCTTGAAAACCCTATACAGGCACAGTTGCAGCTCTTTCCCTGATCACACACAACTTCATTAAGGTATGGTGTACTTACACCTACTGCATAGTCAAATAAACCTCATTCTCTTCCTTTTAATCCATTTAGTATGATAAAAGCATTAAATGCTTCAACTTGCTCGTCAGACCCATTTTGCATGCATACAGTTCTCAGCTGCTTGGGTAATCCTTTCTTGTCCCCATACAGAGCGCTGCAGCTGGTACTACACAAGTCTTGCTAACTGGAGGTTATAAGCTAAAGGAGAGTATCTCTCTTGCTCTGATATAAAACAAAAACAATCTAGGCTCCTATAAGTAACCCTAAACCACACGGCTCAAGCTGTTACAGCAACTGAGCTACTCCTCAGTAGGGGCAACTGAATCATCACAACAAATGATCCAGTAAAACTATTCCTGGAGCAGCTATTCCAAACAAAGTGGAGCAGAAATGCTTCAGCCATGACGACTTCAGTCTGCTGCCTCCCTGGGCCTCTATGAGACAACTTCATTTGGGTCTTTAAGTTGTTAGACACACTTACTCAGAGCTAATCCACATGGCTTGACAACACTCACATAATGCCAGCATGATGCAGCAAGAAGGCACTGCTGGTACACAAACTGCACGGGTACCAGTGAGGAAATAACGCTTCTGTCAATCACCAATAGCTTTGCTAATCATGTTCTTGACTGGGAGTTACTGCAAGCTGTTATAACTGCAACAGGCAGCAGCTTTGTGTTGTGCTTTAATAGTAGATATATGACTGAATACAAGGTTGTTGAGCCTTTCTAAGGAGGCCACTGCTGATCTGGCTGTTCTGCTGAGTATCTGCCACATCACCTCAGCAACTCCAGTCACTTTATTCAGACAGAAATGCTGCAGGCCTCTATGGGCTCAAACCTTACTGAAATGAGTGGCCTCATACAGATAATGTTGTTATTGGGAAAACCAAGACAGGCCTGTGGTAAAAAAAACCCAACTTTTCATTGGGCATATAATAATACTTCTACTTTTATCACCTAAAAGCTTGTTTTCTCTATCTTGAGTTCAGAATTGAGTGCATCTGCCTCTTTTTTTCAGTTCAGGTTGGAAGAGCAAGTTTAACAGCTTCCAATTTAAGCTTTACTTAAAAACAAAAATAAAACCACCTGGATTCAGTGGATGTTTCTGTAGATGAACATAATATTCCTGTTTTTCCAATCAAAATAACAGAGGTGCAGGTTGGCAGTAAGTCTCAAACACATGGGCCCATATGGCTTAAATCCTCTGTCCTCTGGTAAACTTTCACAGATGCTTAGAAAGCATTTTCTTCTCCTACTCTTGTATATCGCATATTTATTTTGCTTGTTATATACCTTTTGTGTGGATGTAGTACTCTCCTCTCTTCTGCACTGCACCAGTTCTTACCACAGACAATTGATGGGCTCACACTGGAACGGCTGCTACAAGGAGCTTACAGCATTAATATTAAAAGCTTCCATCATATAAGATTCTTGCAACTAATATCTTGATTTATTATTCTCACTCCAGCCACTGGTCTGTGCTTTCTCGTTTTTGTTAAAAGAACAGCTCTTCAAGCTGGGTCCCTTACACTTCAAGAAACTTAATGCAAATAGATATTCACCAGATTTTAGATTGTATTTTATTATAAACCATGCAAAATGCTATTATCTTGAAGGAGGAGTACAAGGTTGAGGTGGTATGGCTCCTTAGCAAATATTCTATAGGAAGATACTGAGGTATTAAAGTAGAATCCACAGTTACAAAGTCCTGAGTGTCAGACTGTTTAATAGGCCAGTTTCCTTTTTAGTCTCTTCTTGAGGTTGATAATATTTGCCTTATACTTTTACTGTACCATTTCAGGCTTCTGATGGTCAGTGTGCTGTTGTGCGTTTTAACCGATACCTTTTGCTCATATAGCTAAGGTTAAAACTATTACTGTATGTGAGATCAGAATTCCGTGCCTCATCCAGATGGCAGTAGGAATTGCTTCAACAGCAGGTACAACAGACAAATTCTTAACTGCTTGCTTTCCCATTTTTTTTACAAAGCTTCTTTTCTCATGAGACTTATCTTCATGCTTTTGCACTACAAGTTTTAATCTGTTAAAGAGTGCTGAGATGTCTTAGTTTATGGGACTGGATTATGTGCAAAACAAGTGTTCAGCTGGACTAGATATCCACTGTATTATAGAATCATAGAATAGTTTGGGTTGGAAGGGACCTTACAAATGATCTAATTCCACCCCTCCCTGTGATGGGCAGGGACACCTCCCACTAGATCAGGCTGCCCAAGGCCCATTCAACCTGTCCTTGAATGGTTGTCTGCAGGTACAGGGACTGCACTTAGTCCTTACCAGTTTTGAGTTCCACAGCGTAACCTAAATATTTTATTTGTAGGCTTCCTTATTAACAGAAGCATAAGGATTAGGGCTTTAACCCATTCTTTCAAGATTAGATAATATTTATCATCTGCAAAGCATATAGTTCACAAAGAGTGGAAAAGGAAGGAGGGAAAAAGGAAAAAGGATGAGACAAAATGAATGACCAGAGCTGCTCCAAAACACTTTCCCATGTCTCTAATAACTCTGATGGCAACACATTTTGGAAAAGTTGTTGCACTTTACTCCCAAATGAAGTATCACTGGATACAATGAATACCTTGAGGACGGCTCAGTGGAAAAATCAGATCAGCAGTTAGTACTGTAGCACAAGCCCGAGAAAGGTCAAAAGGAGGGAAGATGGGGTTATTTTTTAAGCATGCAACAATGGCAAAGAAGGTATACAAAAAGATAAGAATAACTTTCAATAAAAAAAAGGGAGGGTGGGGGTGGTCTGGAGAATTAAAGGCCAAATTCTAAAAAGATAAGCCAATGTCTCATTGAAACCATTAAACCTGAAGGTAAACAATTAAAACTTCCATTAAACCAAAAACACTGTAGTTACAGGTTTGGGCTTTGTGGGTTTTTTTTTTGTTTGTTTGGGTTTTTTTAAACAGATCTAGAAAGCAAATCAGTATCTCCCTAGTGCCATCTACAGAAGGCAAGCAGCATATAAGGGAAACCAAAATCTAACTAAACTTAAGATATATATCCTTGATAGTTTAAGGCATTGAGACCCAGATGCATAAAGTTAAAATATTATTTTGAGGTAAGCTAGTTTTACAGAAGGTAGAAAAAATGCAGCTGAAATCAGCAGAATCCAATAAGGTGTAGCATGCCACCTGTAATTAGGAAGGCTAAGAAAACAGTCAAATATATGAACAATAACTGAAATACATCAATAAATGATTAAATACAGCCAGTGTGCTAAGTGTTAAGAGAGAAATGGAGCCATTAGGATAGGCAAAAATACTAAGGATTTTTTTTTTTTTTGGTCAGATCAGCTGACAGTATCCATGCTTTCCAGTAACTAAGGCCAGATGCTCAAACACAGAATTAATGAGCAAGTTTTACAGGACAAAGCAACACCCTAAAAATATAGCCAATTCTAACAAAAGGCCTTACCTAAAGAAAAAACAATTTCACAAAAATTGGCCAGCCATTATATATGGAAAGAAGGAAAATGCCTTGTACTAAAGTCATTGACAGCAGATAAATAAGCCTAGCAATTAGCGTAGCTAAAACTTCTTTGTAGTTTAGGGTTTTTTTCCCCTCCTCTCTGATGGCTTGGCATCTTTTGGCAGAAGTTGCGCTTTTCCAATTCACAGAAACTAGACTTAGGCAAGAGAGGAGATTTACAGGAGAAGCAAGTGAAATACATGACACGGGGTAGTACTGAAAACTTAAATCAGTATTCTTATACTAAAGGTTAGCACTTTCCCTGGATGTTGTTACAAATCTGAGACTCTGCTAACAGAAAGGCTGTGAATAGTAAAGCTTTGCAAAACTCTGGTTACTCCTGTTAATGACCTTGTAAAAGGTAGGCATGTTCTAACCATGGCGCTGCACCCATTCAAGCTCTTGTCATTACGAATTTTCATGGTGTGTAACACAACCCAGAAGGACAAGCCAATTTTCCATATAAGATGATCCGTAACAATATTGAGCAGCAGTTTCCAGAAACATTTTTGTGTATCAGGGTACTTCTTAAAAGGGAATAGGAACATATGTGCCGGCAACTTCCTAATTTTCTGTACAAAACTATATAAAGCAACTTATTTTCGCTGTATCATCTGTTACACAGAAGTGTCTTGATCTTATTAGTCTGACACTAGACAGGTGCAGTAACTGCACATTCCTGCTGTGGTCAGAGCTTCATCAACCAGATTCTAGTCATGTTCTTGTCACTCTTGAAGTCCTCAGTATGTCGTCTCAGTAAGAAACACCAACTGGTGAGATCTGCAGTGCCAGAGTTGCCACTTTCAGCCATCTACTGGTGCACTAGATCTACTTTTAAAAAAGTTTTCACAGGGCCTGTGAAATAGCTACATTTTATCCCTCCTACGTTATTACTGTGTTGCAAGTTCGCCTGACTTCAAACCCATCATATCAACAAGTTATGACACCTTTCTACTTTGTGCTGTTCTTTATTTCAGTCAGGCTTCCAGTAAAGTCAGAGACAGCCTGATGCAGACATAACCAGAGCAGTTCGGCTAAATAAACTACCTTCCTGCTATGCTGGTAGCCCCAAATTCCATGGGTGGTGTGCAATGCCTTTCTGAAATTTGAAAGTGCAATCCAGAAATACCTAACTGACTCAATACAGAGCAGGTGAGGGTTTGTCAGGGCTGACATCAAGCTGGAGCAAATAAGCTTCAATTTAAAACTAAAGTGACACAAGTCTCCAAGGTCTGTATGACAATGTCTAAATTTCTAGATCAAACTCATTCTTGGAAGCAACATAGCTTTGTTCCTGTGTGCTGCTCCTGGCTAGTTGGAATGCTGGACCAAGGCGAGTTTTCTAAGGGAACACACTGCGCATCACCGCAAATGAAGGCAAAGTCCAGGCAGAGCTTTGATTAAACCCGTAAGGCAGCAGAGAATTAACTGTCCTTGATCCTAGATCTTGTCTATGTCACAAACCTGCTGCGTTTTTCTGTTTAAAATCTGACTAGCTTTTGTGAAGAAGTGTTTTTCAGACACCTGTGTTTCACATAAAGTTCCTTAGAGATTTAGTTTAAGCAGAGCAATTATTGATTTAAGGTCTTAAAGCATTTCACACCTTCTGAAATTAAAAGCAGCGTACAGTGAGCAGCGGGCCCCGATAAAGAGTCTGAGAGACTTAAACTCACGGAGGTGTGACCCCTGCCATCCAAACACCTCCTTTCGGGGCTTCCCTTGTGCCTTTGCCAGACCCCCCGGGCCCAGCCGTGCTCCCCGGACCCCGGTAAGCGAGCAGAACCATGGTTTGCGTTGGAAGGACCTTAAAGCCCCTCCAGATCAACCCCTGCCATGGGCAGGGACACCTCCCACTGGATCAGGCTGTTCAGAGCCCCATCCAACCTGGCCTTGAGCCCCTCCAGGGATGGAGCTGCCACAGCTTCCCTGGGCGACCTGGGCCAGCGTCTCCTCGCCCTCAGAGCGAAGAAATTCTTCGTAATGCCTAGGCTAAATATCCCCGTTCCACTTTAAAGCCGTTTCCCCCTCGTCCTATCATTACACGTCCTCGTAAACGGCTCCGGGGAAGCTGGGGAGGGGCCCCTTTTCCTACTGGAAGGTCGCTCTGAGGCCTCCTCGGAGCCTCCTCTTCTCCAGGCTCACAACCCGCCCCAGCTCCCGGCCTTGTCCCCGTCCAGGAGGTGCTCCGGCCCCGCTCCCTTTGCTCCGGGGGGGAGGCACGACCCGCCGGGCCCGCCTCACGCCGAGCTTCCCCCCCGCCTCACCCCGTCCCGCGCTCACCAGGTTGAGAGGCGCCTCCATCACCTCCATGGGCGGCGGGGGCCGCGGGCACATGAGGCGCTTGTGGGGGGGGAGCCGGGGGGGGCCGCGCCCCCGCCCCGCCGGGTTTGTAAACAGGGCGCGCGCTTCCGCCCGGCGCGGCCCCGGCGCCGCCTCGCGAGAGCCCGCCGCCCGCGCGAGACTCCGCGTCGCCATGGCAACGCGCCCCGCCCCGAGCCGGGGGGGTGGAGGGGGGGGGCTGCCCCTGGGCCGCGGGGATCCCCGGGTTGAGAACGCGGTGTGGGGCGGGGGGGGCGTGATGGGGAATCACAGAATCGCTAGGCTGGAAAGGGGCTGGAGAACAGGCCTTATGAGGAGCGGCTGAGAGTGCTGGGGGTGTTTAGCCTGGAGAAGAGGAGGCTGAGGGGAGACCTCATTGCTCTCTACAACTACCTGAAAGGAGGTTGTGGAGAGCAGGGAGCTGGGCTCTTCTCCCAAGTGACAGGGGACAGGACGAGAGGGAATGGCCTCAAGCTCCACCAAGGAAGGTTCAGGCTGGACATTAGGAAAAAAATTATTCACGGAAAGGGTCATTGGGCACTGGCAGAGGCTGCCCAGGGAGGTGGTTGAGTCACCTTCCCTGGAGGTGTTTAAGGCACAGGTGGACGAGGTGCTAAGTGACATGGGTTAGTGTTTGATAGGAATGGTTGGACTCGATGATCCGGTGGGTCTTTTCCAACCTGGTCATTCTATGATGTCAAGCCTGAACCTCCCCTGGGGGAGCTTGAGGCCAACCATTCCTATTTGCCACTAAATGATGCCCTTGAATACCTCATCCACCCATTTTTAAACACCTCCAGGGATGGGGACTCAACCACCTCCCTGGGCAGCCTGTTCTAGTGCCTGATGACCCTTTCTGTGAATTTTTTTTTTCCTGATGTCCAGTTTGAACCTTCCCTAGCACAGCTTGAGGCCATTCCCCATTGTCCTAGTGTGATCCTCTTACCTGAGTGGTGTCTGTGGTCTCCGAGGGAGCCTACACGGACTGATACGCCGTAGCTCCCAGCCGTCCCTATGCTATGGGGACTAGCTTGGCAACACACGAGCGCTGGGGGTAGTTTTCCTTCAACATATGTGATTAGATAAGTCTCTTCGGGCAAGGAGCTTCCCAAAAGTACTTTGATACTGTTTGTTTTCATTTGCAAGAAGTTATCTATCACTTGGTTTAATTATATACCCCTGAGTCCAATTTTATGGAGTCCAGATTGGCTTTGATCTAGAGCCCACTGACTGAACAGCCAGTAGATGCAGTTGTCCTTTACCAGTCATTGAAGAGGCAGGTCAGCCAGGGTGAAGAAAAAAAGCTACTAGGCTCTCTACTGCCACTACTTAGACATAGGAGATGATACAATTTAATTGTTTTGTTATACCAAACTGTTGTTTCCCTGCTTCCTCTTAGCTTGTGCACACCCATTCATGAAAAGGCAGTATTCGTTTGTCACCTGTTGAGGTACGGCTCCCATTTTTGTGATCCCATGTAGTCACTGTTCCTCTTCATAATGACTAAACCTTCACCAACCCTTAGCCCTGTGCTGCCCGGCTGCCCTCTCCCTCTCATCGGTACTGCTACAAGTAGAAAAAATCTGCCAAAAATGTTTATATCTGAGCACAAACCTTGATCCTTCACTTTTTAATGAAGTTATACTGAGTTAATGTGTCACAGCTTACTGATTCTCTTGCGTCTATACATGAGATCTTACACACTCAACTGGTTGATTATCCTTTGCCGTAGTGCATTAATCCAAACCCAAATGTTGATGTTCTTGCTAAATATTATGTTGGATGAGATTTTAGATAAACTGGCAGTTAAACTGCATATCGCTAAGTTGCTGTTTCTAGCCACTTTACTAGCTTTTTTTTTTATCATCTTTGGTGACTGAACCGCAGAGTTATTTATTTATTTAAATTACATTGCTGATCTGTTTGTGTATAACTTTTAATTTCACATAAAATGTTTGACTCCTGACAAGTAGCTGTGTATCTGGTCTTTACTATGCACTTATCAGTTCTCAATAAATCATACAAACTTGCTAAAATACATCGTTGGATCAAACATGTTTTTAGAAATGAAAAAAAAAGCCCTAGTTCTGAGAAATGTTTTCCATTGCTCCTGATACTGGCTCAGGAAAGGCAACTTCATTTACTCAGTTTTAAGTGACAGTCAATGTTCGTTTCAAGATATTTTATCTCTAGTGGAAAAAAAGAGTAAGATGCTGGGCCAATTCACCACTTGTGGAATAGGAGCTGAAGGAATGAAAGTTGCACGAACAAAATAAAGATTTTAGGAGTGGTGTTGCTGAGTCAAGTCAACATGTTACAGTGTGCCTGTTGCTCGGTAAGGTTACAGTTCCTCCAGCAAGGCTGGCAGTGATTGTAAGCACCTCTGGGGACTGTTAGCAGATGCTTAAATGGGACCTTTTCCTTGACTTCTGTGCCACTGTTTCGTTTCTTGTTCAGTTTCCAACAAGAAACCTGACAAGATTGGTTTTTAAAATCTTGTGCTATTGACATGCAGGATTTGCTTCAGAACCATCGGTGTCACCAATCGCAATGTTGTATTCAACTTATTTAGTTTTTAGTGTGATTTTTTTTTTTTCCTCATGATGGATAGGTAGTACTTTTCAGCTTTTGCAAAATGAAAATAGCTTTGTGTGCTGACACTTCAAGAAGCATCAGGTTGCCAGTTCCTGAAGCAGCTGTGGAAAGGTAGTAAAGCCTGTAACATTATCTGTGTAGCATTAGTTGCAAAGTGATATAGTGATGTTATTAGTGGTTCAAAATCTAAATCTGTATGGAAGTTCTCCTTTACTTAGAGAATAGTCTTAGGACATTTCATAGATTTTTGTGCAAAATTCCAGCATCCTGGAGTGGTGGATGTCATGTATTCAGCCCAGATGATGTGCTAACCTCCATTGCACTGAACTGAAAACGGCTACTAGTTTGTACCAGTTTGTACCACTTAGAACAGAGGTATTCTAAGAGACTTAAAGTCGCCCTCCAGAGAAAACTGAACCATAGTAAACAGTGTATTATATTATCTGCAAACTCATCAATGAGATCAGAATGATTATTTCTTTTCATTATCACCCTTTCTGTGGTTTTGCATGTTTTGCTTCTCCCTGGGGACTGCATGGGAATCACATGTTGTCCACAGGAGTATAAATTAAGCATTTGTGTCAAAGAACAACTATTAAAATGTGATTCTGGGCAGGATCTGCCTGTCAGCAGGAAGCTTCCTAAAATACCCTGTGTTTTAAGAGTGGAATTTCAGAGTAGGAGGAAAGTGTAGAATTGCTATTTACCTGTCTGGTGCTGCTTTTGACATAGATGATGAGCCAGCTTCATTTGACTGTCACCTCCTTAGGAGGCAGAATTCCTCAGCCCACACTTTGCTTAGCACTGACTACTTCTTTATTTACTCTTTGTGCCTTTGCATTTTATCTGGACTGTGCATTTTCAGTGAAGTTCCAGCTGAAGACAGGCTTCTCAGTCATGGCATTGTAGGAGGGCCCACAGAGCCTCCCACACAGTGCCTTCCTCAAAGAGAGATGGGGATGTCTGTTTCTTTGAAGAAGCACTTTTGAAACAAAAGGGATTCCCCTATGCCTCTGACAATTTATTTCCCAGTACACATGTATGGAGCCATCGGACTGATGGGCTTCCTTCCATTTGTCAGGTTTTTCAGAATAACCACATTTCAGGGTCTCTCCCCCTAGATGTGCCGCGTCTCTTTGTGTTGCCTCTGGCGAATGCCTGAGAGGAGCTGTGGGCAAGGCAGTGCACGAAGGAGAGCTTTGACAACTGTAGCTGAAGGAGCCTCATTCAGGGGGCTGGAAGCTTGAGGATAGTGAAATCTTGAGGAGGGTGTAGGCTAAATGAAAACCTTTCCCAGTCGCCTTTCCCGCTTCTTCTGTGCCTGTTTGGGTTTTGGCTTCTCAAGGTCCTCTGTGACCTTTCTCCTTATAATTACATGTGGTCAGCAATCAGAATCAAAAAAACCAAAAGACCAAGTCATTAAAATGGGCAGGGAACTTGCAATTAGAATGCCTTGACAGGCTAATTTTGTTTCTGAAAGAACTTCAGCACAGTTTAGAAATCGACAACCACAGTTTGGTGCTTTCCTTAGCTACCAGAGCAACTGATAGAATTAGAAACCAGTCCAATTTGCAGGGAAGAAGAATTGGTAAGTTGAAAAAACAAGAACACAACCAAGACCATGTCTGAATAAATTTCCAGTCACCCGTATATAGACCATTCATTGAAAAAGATAAGAAAAGAAAAACTAAATTTTCATAATCCTGATTACATGCAGAGGATTGACCCAGATGCATGATTTTAGCTGTATCTATTTTATTTAAACACAATGTATGCCTTCACGTGTGTTTACTGAGAACTGCAACCATTTAACTTAAAAGTGTTTTTAAATATTACTGCTTAAAAGAGAAACTATTAGATTCCTGCATGCTAAAAAGTAATGTGTATGACTGTGGTGCTCTAGAATTAATTAGATCTCTTATTTTAGTTTTAGAATCAAGATATTTTCTCATTGCTTGCAGAATAAAATAGCTAAATCCTCTGCTTAGATCTGAAAGTTTTGCCCACAGCAATCAAACTAATATTTTCTTTACAGCTCATTTTCTCTGTCAGCTTTCTGCTGATTTCATTAGGCTTTAGATCAGGTTCCAAGTAACTAATTATATTTATAGTGTGATTTCTTTCCTCAGTACAACTAATTTAGGTAAAAGAGTTGGTGGGAATGGTGAAAAGCTAAGCAATATTCCTTTGCATTACTTTGTCCAGGTGCAAAATACAAGGAAAACTCTTCCTTGTCTTTGTATTCATAAGTTCTCAGCATTATGCTGAGCACAAACCTCATTTTTACTGTTTTGTGAGGGCATAATGATAAATGGTTGCTATACTGAATTTTTCTTTTACATTGAATAGGGTTGACATATTTTCTGACAGCAAAAATGGGAGTCAGAAAGAGCTGCCATTTGAAAGTGGTGACGAGGAATCAAACTTGGGTATGCGAGTACGTCCACATTTTCTGCGCATGCTCCATTGCCCCAAGTATCTTTGTAACATTTCCTAATACATATTCACACCTACAATTCTACTGTAAAGCCACCATCCTTCCTTTCATCTCTTTTCCATCCTTGCAACAAATCCCCTCTCACTTATAACCCACAGACCTGCCCCTATTTTCCCAGTTTAGATCTGCTGCTCTACTCATGCTGAGCTTTGAGAGGGCCAGCTCTGCATCGTTGCCTCTGTTACTGCCTTCCTAAATGCTGCCACAGGCAGCTGAATAATGCTTCTGTCAGCTGGCCCTATCCACAAAAATAAAATACCTTTCAGCTTTGGTTTCTGGGGATTTAAAAAGCTTGGACAAAAGTAGGTTTGTTTAGAAGCTTTACTTTGCTAAAGGATATGAGGGTTCTGTTCTTGCATCCCTAGCACAGAATCCATTCTCTTTTTTCTAAACTGGCTGTCTTATTCTAACCCCACAGCTGTGTTTCTCTATCTGGACAGAAATTAATTCCCTTCCTTGCTCATACAAATTGCCTCTTTTTCAAAATCCAATGGATGTCACCTATCCTGAGTCATCAGTCAGAAATTTTCTAATTTGTTTTTTTTTCTCTCCCAGGCTGAAATGCAAAGAAATAGGCCCATTTCAGGTTGACTTTCTGAAAAGAGGTCTGGTATTTGGCACAGCCTTGTAGACTACAAGGCAATGTTGGATCTTTAAAAATTGGACCTTGATTTTAGCAGAGGATTTTGGCAGAGGCCAGCATTTGGTTTGAGGACTGTGCCTTAACATCACACTCTGATCTAAAGTTTACTGAGAACCTCAGGTTACCTCTCTTTAAAATTATTTTTTTCTGGTATGTTTTCATTCCTGAGAAAAGCAAGAGCTGCATAACTGACTTATAATATCCTCATTCAATTAATCAAGTGAGAGTGAATCAAACCTTTCCAGGCAATTTTGTTTGAAGTGTCTGCACTCTTCTCTGCATCGCATGAGGTGCCAACACCAGTGGGAGTTTGCCTGAGGTAAGAGCTGTGGGTTTGGATGTATTCTTCCATTTTCATTAGGTCTTACACTCACAGGGATTTTGTGCTTTTTAATCTTGTAACTGTACAAAACTTATCTGGGTATGGAGGAAGATAACTTAGTGATTTGCTTTAATTATTCTAATAACTGTTCACATTATATGAGCTAATCACACTTCAAAAATTCCAAACCCACTTTTACAGCAAGATGTTTAACAGAATTCCTGGTGCCACAGAGCTAACCAGTATGAAACCAGTTGCTCAGCTGAGCTACCAAGATGCATCAATACTCAGAGCACTTTCCCAGTTGATCCCAGTTGGTCTTTAATTTCAGCGTATCCATTTTAGCATTTTAATTTCCTTTTCTCTCTCCCATTATGATATGCATCCTTTCCCTTAAAATACTATCCTGTATATGCAATGACTTCTAGCAAAAAGCAAATTAAAAAAAAAACATTCCAGCTAAACTTGTTAAATATGTATTGCTCTTAATATTCAGAGTATAGCTGCAGAATTGAGTAGCATTTTTTTGGAGTGAACTAATACTGACATTTCCCTTGCTGGTAAGCATGTCCACATAATGCAAGGCAGATTTACACCCCTTATGATCTCTCAAGACAAGAATTGTGATTTAAAGTAAACCCAGGACTTGAAGAGGCAAACAGGCTTTGGAAAGGTCTCATGGCAAGTTCTATACAATACAGTATATTTTTTAATACAATTAAGCAGGTAAGCAGGGCTTGTACACTACTTCACACACTCAAAATAAGATCCTGTGGTGTCTATATCTTGGCATCTGAGTCTACCAAAAAGATGGTCACGTGACAAGACTGTTCTTGTTTCTGTTTTTAAGGTACAAACTAATAAGAGAAGATTGCTGTTAGTCTGTATTATGAGATTGAAATTCTAGGTAAGCATAGTCATGGATCATAACACTGAAAATGTAGTATTAACCCCTGAGAATATCTATTTCTAAGAACTCAATTCTTTGGAATAAGTTTGTTGGTTTTTTTTCCCCTCGTACAAGTTATTGCTTGAATTGTTTTGTTACAGTCGTCTTTTTGCTAGTAATCTTTCCAGTATTCATCATTTAGCTTCTAAAGGCTCATCTAACTCTCATAACATGGAGTTTATTCTCTGGGTATATAACCTTTTCATTATAAAAAAGCATAATGCTTCAAAACTGTAAGTTGAATCCTGGAGCGGAAAGAGAGAGAGATTGATGTCCAAGGCAGGCACAGGATAACATAAGCAAGTTCTATCTAGCTTCGCTAGAATAGGAGATGTAAGTAGGTAAATACAGGTAACTCTCTTTCAATTTTAAACTCAGCAGCAAAAAGCCGGTTCGGTGTTTTATTTTCTTGCTGCCAGTTAAACATACAATGTAGAATTATTGCCAAATACGGGTTCCAAATTTTCAAATGAATAAGTTCATTACTGACTTAAAGCTGAAAAGAAAGCTTCTGTCTGCAGCAGCAGAGACACGTTCTCTGATTTTCCAGGGATGAAACCATCCTACATTTGCAGATCTAGGCTATGAACGTTAACGCCCGTCTATCTTTCTGTCCAATTTCTTCAAAGTGACAATAGTGTAATTTGGGTTAAAATCAACAGACCAATTGTGTTCCATGTGCCCGAGACTCGGCTTCTTCGTTCATAGCAAGGTTTTGCATAAATGGGGTTATTTTTTCCCAACCACAGTGAGAAATAATTTGGGGTGGGGTTTTTTTCACTACAGAGGCCATTAGCTTTTGGAAAAGGCCCTTGTATAGAGTGTTTGTTAATCTGTGCTTTTGAAAGAATGAGACAACTTACAGCAGAAGAAAACAGAACATTCATATTAGTTACAGACACTGGAATACTTTTGATGGATCTAATATTCATCCTTTGGCTGGAAGGCAATTTTAAAAGAACCAACTAGTTAAACTTGAGCTACTTCTATTTCCTCATAAGATTTACTTCTCTTCCTTAATCTGTAACTCTCCATTGTAAGTTTTTCTAACCATCAATATGACAGTACAGCAATATTGCCTCATCAGTCACGATTTACTTAATGTTTTCTGAATTTAGTAATATTTGATTAAAATTTAATGTGAACATATCATATCATGCCACATATATTATTGCATCCATTAATCAGGTAACCATAATAATGAAGTGTCGGAAGATTGGATGAAAAAGGAGTTGAAGACTTTGATATATGTTTGGCATGGTTTTGTGAGTGATTAAAGCAAAGATATCCAGTCAATTGTGTGAAGCTTCATTAATATACATTTACAATCATCTATGTACTGTATCATCAGATATTTTTAACCTTAGTTAAACTTGATTTTTTAATTTACTGAATGACACAAAATATTAATAATCCTGAAAAATATATAGTATTCTATTAACTCTCATAATGCCAGAATGATTCATAATGTGTCTTAATGTTTTTGTAACAAAATATGTACTAAAAATATTGTCAAAGTTAATGGATCAGTTTTGTTATAGGTGGAATAACAAATGCTTTATGCATGGCTCTATAAACCTCAAATTACATAATTGTATTAAAATAAATGTAAGTCAGTATTTCCATCTATTTTTTTTGATATGCAAAGGCAACATATGACCTAATTTAGCAGAGCATCTAGTCCAATTTTTTAGAGGATGTATTGAAAACAGCAGAACTTGAGTTCGTACTTCTAAGTGCTTTGTTAAACATATAAAGACTTTCAGATTTCAAAAAGAAACTTTAAATCCATAGGCTTTTGGCTCATAAAGCAAGATAAGGACATGTTGTCCAGGTGACCTTGGGAGATGTGTCATTGTTTTCCTGACATTTGTGCCAAGAAGCAAATAAGACACTAATCCTACAGTCTGGATCTATGTAGGAAATTCCCTATTGTGCAGTGGATTTCAGTGCGGCTGTTTGTAGCGTCAGGAGTGCACACGTGGATCTTCAGCTGTGTGTGTTCTTGCAGTCAGAGCAGGATACAAAACCAGATCAGGACACGTGTTTTGTTTGTGAGATGCTGAACTTTCCCAGTGAGTTGCACATATATCAGAGGAAGCACATTTACAGTATGTTCTGGAGTCGCATGTTGAAGAGCTGCAGCTGTTGTACGTCTGTTATTTGCCTCACATCTCTCACTTTTTGTAAAAATTTAATTTATTTAGTATTTATTTTTTGGTTACTGTGAATCTTAGAGAACACTGTTTTTTTTTCTGCAGGTAGACAAGTAGACTTTTACACTACAACAACTTCAAAAAACTGACCACTTCAACATGTTTTCAGAACAGGGGTCCCATGTGTTTTTTAACATGATTTGTGTTTTTGAAGTGTGTTTTTTGGAGGCTGTACACTGATCTCTAAAATGAAATATTACAACTTTGGAAGGCTGCTTGGAGATCCTTGCTGTGTGGTGTTAATCTGGATAAGCACTGTGCAGTATATCAGCATCCAGTCCATATTTTTATCCCACGATGTTCTTGACTTCAGCTGATTCAAGGATGGTTTCTTTGGTAGTGTCTAGTGGGCAAAAGATGATGGCAGTCATAGACTACTTGGATAACAGCTTAGTTCTGAACATACTCATCAATCTATTGATAAAGGGCATAAAAACAAGGCAGGCCCAGATCTGTGAATCTTCTAAACTAAATTCAGCTAAAAATAAGCCCGTGCAACTCCATCTGGCACCTATTCTGTTAAGAAAGGTGAAGCTATGGATTGAAGGAAAAAATATGGCACTGGTTACTACCAGTTTGGTACAAATGTATTTGTAGACAATTTCACTGAACACTAGCCTCTTTTCCCCTCTAACGTGCTTACTTGGAGATTAACAGAGAAATAAGTAAAATAATTATTATTACACCTGTAAATAAAATTAGCCACCTGTGCCAACAATATTTTTAATACGTTCTTCATATAAAAAAAGAGTGAGTTCACAAGCTCTGTATAGTGTTGCATCACTTATTTCACACTGCTTAGTTTACATGCTGCCTTTAGCACCAATAGGTCTCAGCATGTGTCTCGGATGTGCAGAACCGGTGATGTAGAACAACAAGCTGTATGCTTTCTTTACCTAGCTGTGAGGAAGACTTAAGAAGACATAGGGTGCAGACTTCTTTCCTAGGCTTAGGTGGACTTCTGAAAATGAATTTGCCTCTGAGCTCCTGTCAGCTAATCTATCCATAACTCATTTTCTGTGGCTGTTAATCCTGCCTGTGAGGGGGTAGGGATAGTCATTTTCTTTGTAGCTGAAGGCAGGAACAGCATCATAACAAATAATGACTTTAGGATAAGCCTAAATGGATGAACTGCAATTGCAGTTGTCCTTCAAAATTAAGAACGAGAGGACAAAAAAATGCATAAAATAAGATCTAAACTAATATCACTTTCAGATTTTGTGAGTGCTCTCTAGCTTAGGACCTGTAGGGGCTTGCAAATGCAATGGGGCATTAGATGTTAAACGATGCAAAGGCAATCGATGTTGAAACATCTGGGTTAAGCAGTTATTTATCCACTTCTTACAGGTGGGGAAATTGGAAGCACCGCATACAAGCATCCCTTGTGCAGCTAGTGGGAATAGAACAGTGGGTTGCACCCCAGAGATCTGTGCTTTGACTTTAAGGCAATGCAATCCACCCCTACAATAGCACGTTGCACCCAACATGAATTTCCTGTCTTTTCCGTAAAGAAAACTCTTTCCCTTCATATTCACGGATCTTGAGAAAGTCCATCAGAGATTTGTTGACTTTAAACAGTGGTTCATATTTTCGTCTTTAATTGTAGCTGGACAAATGATGTCAAGCATAGGCATGGAAGGCCACGGACAGGAACTCCTAAAAGTCTATTGAAAGATTCTGTTTTCATGATTTTTTTGATGGAAGGGATGAGAAGTTGTCTTTGGGAATGTGGCAATTGCTGCAGAGCACTTGAAGTTATTTCCTCCCAGTAACATCTGTTTTCCAGGAGAGAAAATGCTGAGATTATGCTACAGCCTGGAGCGCTAGCATGTTGATGATGTAGAAGGACTACAAATAAATTAACTGTTGTCAGACTCTGATTCCAGTGACTTGGATTTTAAATAGTTAGGAAAAAAGGTGTCATGTACTTGGAAAACTGTAGCTTCTTTTGTCAAGAAGGAAAGTGAGCAGAGCCCGTTTCTCATGTTGTTGAAGGGTTTGAGAACTTACCTTCTGCTGGGATGGAAGGGTACTTTCTACAAAATTAGAAGTGTTTGTTACATCTCACTAAAATGAGTGGCCCTTTGCTTGAAGATTTGCACAGCTTTAGTCTGCACTTCCATGTTGGGGAAGTTTGCCTTTTAGCAGACAGAGAGAATTTCTTTCAGGGATGATTTCTGGTGGTTCCTTGGTTTTCTTTTGCTGGATTGTGTAAATAATGGTGTGGGGCTTGAGGAATAAGAGCGATTGGATTTCCCGGTGCTAATGTTCTTGTCCTTTCTCTGCAGCAGTCTCTGATATGATGAGGCCTTATGAGGAATGGCTGAGAGAGCTGGGGGTGTTTAGCCTGGAGAAGAGGAGGCTGAGGGGAGACCTCATTGCTCTCTCCAACTACCTGAAAGGAGGTTGTAGAGAGGAGGGTGGCCTCTTCTCCCAAGTGACAGGGGAGAGGACGAGAGGGAATGGCCTCAAGCTCCACCAGGGGAGGTTTAGGCTGAACATTAGGAAAAAAGGGTCATTGGGCACTGGCAGAGGCTGCCCAGGGAGGTGGTTGATTCACCTTCCCTGGAGGTGTTTAAGGGACGAGTGGATGAGGTGCTGAGGGACATGGCTTAGTGTTTGATAGGAATGGTTGGACTCGATGATCCGGTGGGTCTTTTCCAACCTGGTTATTCTATGATTCTATGATGAAGTGTTGTAAATACCTTTAGTTATTCCTTAATATTATGCAAAAAAAGTAGTGGTGAGGATCGCTTATGGCAGACTGTCGCTTGTAAGATGAGAATAATTTGCTCATGTTCATACTTCTACAATGTCTCTCTGGTGGGCCTATGAGAATGATGGGGAAAATGCCTCTTACACTGAACTTTGGATGTGAAGATGAACTTTATTCTGGTTTATTCCCTTCCATTTTTATAGACTTGTACATCACAGTTTTCAGTATGGTATTTGAGAATCTAATGGAACTTTAAGCACAGGTGGTTTTTTTCCCTTCTCACTCTTGCAACTAACTGGAAGAGGAACTGCATGCAGCGTCTGTTCTCGAGTACAGCATAAATAAGATTTTAGATGGCTGCTGTAGGCCTTTAGTTTGTTTATTTGGAAACGAGGGTGCTGCTGTGTATAAATTGGGAAGACCAAGGTGACAAAAGGTTACTTAGCAGAGCATGATTTATTTAGGATAACTTGTAGATAACAATTCGTGCTGCATGCTGAGAACCAGCCATTGAGAAATTTCTCTCTCTTCTGTACAAACACACAACCACTCAGCAGAGGACCCTTGTGCAGCATTGAGCTGGGTTACAGTACCTGAAATCTCAAATGACAAAGGAATCTTGCTGTCAGACTCTCTCTGCTGAGCTGCTGATACAAAGGGCTGTGGGAGGGGAGTAGGAACACCAAAGCATCTTCAATTGTTATCAGATAGCTGTTCACAGAAAGGTCTTCCCAGAGTTTGCTGCACAGAAAGCACAACCCACGCATCATTGTTATTCATTAGTTCAGTTTAAGAGGCTTGTTTTTCACCGATGCGCTCTTCCTGTTTGGCATTTGTAACTGAGGATTGTTGTTAGTTGAAGAAAAGTGTCATCCAACTATGAATTGAGATTTTCAGCTGATTCATGAAAACCTTTGTTAACTACAGCATAAAAAGGAGTATGGTTGAGTGTGAAATGTAAGTTAAGCTGTATTTCTACCTCGGTATATTATATTACCCTGGAAGGGTGAAAGAGAGACCTCAATTAAGAGGCAAAAATTTCCTGCTCATTTTTAGCTCAAATAAAATTAATAAAGCAATTAGAAAGTGGTGGTAATTGCTATGTATTAGCCTCTCTTATTCATATGGAGCATATATAGAGAGATGTATATATATAGATTTTGAAATAATTAACCACAATTGCTGTACATGGCAAGTAAAGTAAGCAATCAGTACGTTTTAGTAAGGCTTTCATGTTAGAAAATTGGCCAGACATGCTAAGAAAGGGTGGAAAACTTGAAAGAAGGCAAGGAAATTAATTATATCAGAATAATGGGACCAGAGCCATTCATGGGTGTATAACAGATAATTTGTGGAGACTACGTTGATGTGAATCTCGAAAGTTTTGATATCTAACTCAATGCTACAGCCCAGCAGCATGATCACAGATAAGCAGCTGTTTATTGTTGTTCCAGGGAATAATGATCAGATATGAGTTACGTATGCCTAAGTTTCCTTCAGCATACCTCAGATAGGTATCATCTCATTTCTATCTTTAGTAAAAGCAGCTAGATATTTTTTTTTTTAAGTAATAAGATTTCTTACAAAAGTAGCTTAAAAATAGTTATTCGTACCAAAGTATAACTGTGAAAACCGTTCTGAATTGTTAGGTCTGGTTTGACAAAGTAACTTCCTCTTGGCAGATGGATTAAATGTGCTCTCTGACAGTACCAGTCACATCTGTATCCGGCTGGATACTTCACCTCTAGGAATTCGCACTCTTCTGAAACAACATTAAACATGGAGCTGGCTGCTCCTCACAAGGCTATCCTTGCTTAGGCCTTGTTAGATCACAGTGACACATTAAATGGTAAGGATATCGTTTTAATCCATAAAAGTTGTCCTAAAAATTGACAGGCGCAGGGGCAGTGCTCATAATTAAAACAAAAAAGCTAAATGAGAGCGTTTGCAAATACAACAAACTGAGTGTAATTTTGTAACAATGTGCGAGCCCAGCATATATACTTCGAAAATCAGTTTACTGAATTAAGTGCAAAATAATTATTCTGAATTATTTAATGACCTTTCATACTCAGGGGCTTGCTTTGTTTTTGCAAGTTTCTTTTTAAACCTAATATCAAAGACCCGATTTCCTGTAACACAGCATTGTCAACACATTGGACAGAAATATTCAAATCAAGTGTATACATTGTAAATTGCTGCTGTATTTAATATTGAGTGTTCTGGTATTAGAAATTTTCAGTTTCAGTGAAGTTATGACTAGGAAGACAGCAAATTACTTAGTGTGGTATTGAGACGATACATCTTTAGTTGGAAAGAATGAGAGGAACAGGGAAGAGACATCTGGACAATGTTAGTTCTGCAAATAAAACATATACACTCCATTGTATGGTAGAATTAAGCAGTAAAATTAAGCACAGGACAAGAGGGAATGGCCTCAAGCTCCATCAGGGGAGGTTCAGGCTGGATGTTAGGAAAACATTTTTCATGGAAAGGGTCATTGGGCACTGGAACAGGCTGCCCAGGGAGGTGGTTGAGTCACCTTCCCTGGAGGTGTTCAAGGGACAGGTGGATGAGGTGCTGAGGGGCATGGGTTAGTGATTGAACGGTTGGACTCGATGATCCAGTGGGTCTTTTCAAACCTGGTGATTCTATGATTCTAAAATGAATTTTCTGGGGTTGTGCAAGTTGTTGTTGTTCCTCAGCACATCCAATTTCTGTTCCGAGACATGATTTTTAAGATCTCTCCACCACTAAATCCAGACATATCACAGAAGTTGCTCTCCTTCAAGACTTTAAAGATGGCTTGGCTCAGGCTAAAATTTACAGGGGCAGTGGCTGTAAGTCTCCTAGCAGCTGCCCCCAGCTAGTGACCTCCTGCCCGTGCTGGGGGAGAAGGGCACTGGTGGTGTGCCCTTCATTCCAGTCGGTCCTCCTGTCACCCAGCATGGGATCTACCTGCTGTGCTTCCTTCCCAAATGTCCACAGTATGTGTCAAGGTCTCATCCTGATGCCATGTGAGGGAACAGTCCAGGTGTTCTCTCATGCCTTCAGCCCTCAAGCCAGAATGATCATCACCCTCAGAACAAAACATGAGACCCCTCTTTGCATCAGGCTTTGTCACAAGGACTTTCTCAAATATGCAGAGCAACAGGGAGCCAAAAAGCAGCCTGTCTCCTCATCTCTTTCCAGAGTCACCTCCTTAAAGGATCATCTCATCATGGGGACTGATTGTCTGTTTGATCTTGGTGAGCCTCAGTTTCACGCTAAACCATGTAGATGACTCAGAACCACCACAGTAGCATTCATAGCTGGGGGTATTAGTGCATACCCAGATTCCTGCACAGTATCCATTCTGTAGTTAAACACCTTAAATAACCCTTAGAAATTATTCAGGCTGTATTCAGAAGCGGTAGCCTAGCAACTGCTTTTTTTTCTTTTTCTTTTTTTTTCTTTTTTCTTTTTTTTTTTTTAAACCAAACAGTGAAGGAAGTGAGTTCTAATCCTCTTGAGGGTGCTGTTTATTAAACTTTCTACCATGGAAATCACAGAGTATCTTCCTCTTTCCTTAAACAACTCTGAACTAATTGCAACAGAAACATTTCATTTGGTTGAAATGTTAGGAATGGGTGTTAGAGATAGAAAACAAAGCAAGCTTTCTAGAAAACTAGAAAATATGTAAACATGTGATTTGTTAGTGCATGAATTAAATAATAGCTTCATAAGATGACCTTAGGTAGGAGAGGATATAGGCTGTTTGAGTGCTCTGTGTAACAGGTCAGGAACCCGTAATGAGAACTAGAGGGTGTAAGTGTGTTGCAGTCACATTATCAACATTAAATATGATTGCCTGATCAGCAGTGTGGTGACAAGGATTTGATGTTCTTTGGCCCATTCTGGACTCCCCTTTCCTATGATTGGTGAGGGCTGCAGTCCATGGGAATGGATCTGCTTGTAGCCCCTGTTACTGGAACAGGGGATCTAGATGAAGGTTAATGGGCATTTTAAATGTGACCGTCTTAGATTCTTAACTTAGAAAAGGACAATTATACAGATTTCTTTTTTTTTCCCCATGCTGAAGATGTGTCCTCACTTGCTTTTTGTTAATATAAAATGTATTGTTAACATAAAGCAGCTCCACACAGTATAAGCATTTAAGTCTCAGTCCGTTAAGGGACTTCATCATGGTCATAGTATCCTTAACTTCAAAAATACTACTGGGTTCAGAGGGAGTTCACAAAAAACCTACAATTTAAACTGAGACTTTGTGCTTTACTCTACTGCTGCCTTAGAGGCTTCCTGTACAGAAAAAATTGTACTTAGAATCATTGAATGGTTGGGTTGGACACCTCCTACCAGACCAAGGCTGCACAAGGCCCATCCAACCTGGCCTTGAACACCTCCAAGGATGGAGCAGCCACAGCTTCCCTGGGCAGCTTGTGCCTGTGCCTCACCACCTTTATCATGAAGAGTCTGATCTAAATCTTCCGCACTTCAATTTAAAGCCGTTCCCCCCTCATCCTACCATGCCATGCCCTTATAAGAATTCCTTCTCCAGCTTTCTTGTAGCCTCCTTCAGGTACTGGAAGGCCACTACAAGGATTCCCTGGAGCCTTCTCTTTTCCAGGCTGAACAACCCCAACTCTCAGCCCGTCCTCACAGCAGAGGTACTCCAGCCCTCTGATCTACATATCTTGAAATTTATCATTTCACACCTGAATTGATGATATTGAATCGTTTTTGCTATATGTGCACTGTGTTTAGAACTGCATTCTGCTAATGATTCCTTTAATGTCCAAGACATGGAAGCCATTTAGAAGTCCTTGTATATATTTTTGCATATGTTTCAGACATTGGTGATCCTGGAATGTCACTATTTGATAAATTAATCACTGTTTTCCACATTTATCTTCATTTCTATAGAGTTTGATTGGTGTTCCCTATTGCAGATATTATCCATTGATGTTCAGTTTACTCACGATACAGTAACTGTTCTTCCTGTCCCTTGCATTGCACTCATTGACAACAGCTCATTCAGAGACTTCTTTAGGGAAGGAGATGCCAGAAAAAAGTAGGGAGAGAAAATTGTAGTGACAGTAGGAATTCAAATGCTCAGTGCCCCCTGTTGACCACTTTAAGTGGAGACAATTGCACTAATCCTATCTACAGTAAATATCAGGGGCAGGTTAATTTTATAGAATTGTAAAGATTATCTGTCTATAGTTGAGCCGTGTCTGAATACATAGTAATAATGTTGTTACTCTGAGAGCTTCTATTGTATCTAGGGTGCCTCTTTTTCCTACTACAATATGTACCCAACATGTCAACCCTGAAAGGCTTTGGATAATCATGTCAGCAAAGGTAAAACAGGCATAGCTGTGGCCCTGAAATAAATGTGCAGATGCACAGAGATATGTGGCTGTAACACGGGACATGGTAGCACACACAGCTTATTAGCTGCAAGATGGGACCACTCTAGGAATTTATAGAATCATAGAATAACCAGGTTGGAAGAGACCCACCGGATCATTGAGTCCAACCATTCCTATCAAACACTAAACCATGTCCCTTAGCACCTCATCCACCCGTCCCTTAAACACCTCCTGGGAAGGTGAACCAACCACCTCCCTGGGCAGCCTCTGCCAGGGACCAATGACCCTTTCTGTGAAAAATTTTTTCCTAATATCCAGCCTAAACCTCCCCTGATGAAGCTTGAGGCCATTCCCTCTTGTCCTGTTCCCTGTCACTTGGGAGAAGAGGCCAGCACCCTCCTCTCTACAACCTCCTTTCAGGTAGTTGTAGAGAGCAATGAGGTCTCTCCTCAGCCTCCTCTTCTCCAGGCTAAACACCCCCAGCTCTCTCAGCCGCTCCTCATAAGGCCTGTTCTCCAGCCCCCTCACCAGCTTCGTTGCTTTTCTCTGGACTCGCTCCAGAGCCTCAACATCCTTCTTGTGGTGAGGGGCCCAGAACTGAACACAGGATTCGAGGAGCGGTCTCACCAGTGTCGAGTCCAGAGGGAGAATAACCTCCCTGGACCTGCTGGTCACGCCGTTTCTGATACAAGCCAAGATGCCATTGGCCTTCTTGGCCACCTGGGCCACTGCTGGCTCATGTTCAGTCGATGTCAACTAACACCCCCAGGTCCCTCTCCTCCAGGCAGCTTTCTAGGCAGACTTCTCCTAGTCTGTAGCTGCACAGGGTTGTTGTGCCCCAAGTGCAGGACCTGGCACTTGGCCTTGTTAAACCTCATGCCATTTTGCACCAGACACTCTCTTCTGTGGTGGATCAAGGCACAAATTCAGTGTTTCATTGGAAAGACTTGGCACTTCCTGGGCTAGGAAATGAGGAAGGGCACCAGAGGGCTCCTGTAATGTTTCTCCCAGCTCTTGCTGAAATTTTTAGTCATGACACCACACTGGCATGTGTTTGCCTTAGACGTAGGGTGTACAGTATTGAAGGCTCTGGCCTTGCTGTGGCAAGACACCTATGCCAGTCTCACTGTATTTCATGCTGTGAGCCCAAACCCTCACGATGAACTCATGTCTCCAACTCTCCACCTGAATGTCTGTACTTGGTGGCACATAAATTCCTAGAGCAGTCCCATCTTTCAGCTCAGAATATAGAGCAGGAGAGGTGGTGTGGCGTAAAGCTATTGCTGAGGCCAGAGTGCAGTTCAGCTGGGTGCAGTATCCAAAGGAACCACGTGAGGGAATATACGTCCAGCTTCAGCTGAGTAAAGTTGTCCCTTTTATTGTGTGACCTGACAAATGACCGGCTGCAAGTCAGAGCAGAAGACACAGGAAAGGGTTTGTGTTAGCAAGTGCTTAACTCCAAGTGCTTATATAGTTACTAACGTTGCTATGAATACTTCAAAGTAGTGTTGAAGCTCCTTGGTGTTTCAAGCTCCCAGTGCTTCACCTGCAAGCCCGTGCTCAGGCAAAAAGTATTCTAAAACCACCTATATCCAAATTCTGGATTTAAGTGGAATTAATTAGAAAATTGCACACAAAGGTTTTCCAGGATTAAAATAGGTTTTTTTTTTTACAATGAAACCTTAAAGTTATTATAAAGTAACTATTATAAACTAACAAATTATGTTAAACTAGTTTGCAACATAAGAAATCCAGAAGTAATGCATTGGCTTATGCTTCAATATAAAAAAATGAATCAGATATCATAGTTTCCAACAGGCTTTGCTGTTCAAGAGCTGAAGGGACCACATTTCATTTGGAATGGGAAGAAGATGGTATCAGCATCACTTGAAAAGCAGGGTGAAAGACAGTCATTGAACCACTGGCTCATCAGTGAGCAGGACAGGGATGCTGGCTGTGTGTCGCAGGGAGGGAAGAAGAGCAATATCTCTTCTTTCCCTTGGCGGTAGTTCATGCTAGTTACCTGGAACAGGCCTTTCCTTCTGAACATCTCCATAGCCCCACACTAGATGAGAGCACAAGATTAAAGGAGAAATCTTGTTCTGCCGTCTCAAGAACAAATCTGTCATCTTCACAGCTTGTCTTCATAAGGCAAGCATAAGTGAAATTGTATAAATGCTTTTCATTTTAATAATTAGAAGTTTATCTAAGTGAAGAAAGGCATTTTTAATAGTGATTTTGCTTTTTAAAGCTGGGAAGGAGAAGAGAGCCATATGCCAAGGGCCTAAACAATGGAATTTTTATGAGAGGAAAAGAGGCATGAAGGGTTTGATGGTCTAGCCTTACCAATGTTACAAAACATGGGGCAGTAGAAGCGCACAGTACCAACTCAGTCTAAGACAAATCATATGTAAAAGGGAGGTGATGTAGTGTAAATGTGACAGAGAACCACATACTCCTCTAAAATGTTTGAACTTTATAAGAATCCATTAAGCTGTATTACATTTACAGAGCAGAGTGAACTCCATTCCTGAAAAGTAAGCTTTGCTGCCTACCCCTGTTATGACACAAGTCAGCCTCGGATTGATCTTGTAAATACTGCTTAGGAAAGATTTTAAAACCATGTGCAATTTAATAAAAATGTTTCATGTAAAACAACACACTGAATTATAAAAGGAAAGAATTTTGTCCTTGAAGAGGCTGTGAAGAACGGATAACTTCACAAATTCATGTGTTCAACATTACTTTTTAATATCCTTGCATTAAAAATGAATGATTACTTTTTAATATTACTTGTAACCAACTATCCCCTACCGTATAGATACATTTCTTGTATGATTTCATTATATGCTCAATAAGAGTACCTATAAGCTCAGATTTCCTTTGAATATAAATGATTGGAAACAATATCTACCCTAAAGCATCTTTAATGTCATTATAGATGGGTAGGAGTAAATTAAGCGGTATTTAGCCACCAAAGTCTTTAATTTCATTGCATTTGAGTAGGAGTTAGACATTATGAGGTCCAATTAAAAAAGTCACTAATGTTTTTACATCTGAGTAGGAGTAAATTAAACAAAATCACTCCTGAGCTGCTAATATCATTTTAATTGAATGTCATTCAGTTTCTAACTGCTGTTACAACACAGTAGATAATGAGTCAAGCTCAACAAATCATCTGAGCTCCAGGTACCATAGCTACTAGGAGTGATGGTAGAGTGTAGGGATGGAGAGGGAAAATGTTGGAAGTTAGAAAGCTGACAGGAGTGATAGCAGACCTGACATCTCTTGGTTGATGAGACCTATGTTCATCTAAAAATATCATCCTAACAAGAGCTAATCTAGCAAGGCTGCAAGCCAGGTCATTATTTCTAGCGTTCAGACACAAAAAGAAAGAAGAAAAAAAGCATTTATCCAGAAGATGTGATTTACAGAGTGAACACTAGAAAGGCTAATTCCATTTATTTGCACCTCATGAATAATTCATTGTTTGATTTAATGTTAATCTTGATGATGAGACAATGGTGAAACAATACTAGACGATATATAGACTTATGTGAAAAATAAAAAATCATATCCTATGACAAGCATTATTACTTTTTGATCTATAACAGATAATATTGCATTTTCCTCATACCTGGAAATCTTTTCACTTTGGTAAATAACAGGTTTAAGACAAGCTGTGGGATTTTGTATAGGGACTGTTAAAGAGACTAGAGTGAAAAATGCCTTTCATTGAAACTCAAATTACTATAAAACAGTAGATATCTTTCCCTAACAGCAGTTCAACCCATTACAGAATCCCAGACTTCCATCAGGAAAAACTGCAGGGTTTTAAACCTGTTACTAGTTTGCGAGCATAAGATCTGCTCTGCTGTCGCTGTATGTGTACAAGCCTGACTGCTAAGAGCAAGCTTTCCTTAAATTAAGAATTTCATGTAAGACCTGAGAGGCCAGCTTCTTCTGAGTGGAGCTCAACACCTTGTTGCAACTCAGGCTAGATGTTGGCTTTGTTTGTAGTCACACACTTTCATTTGGACTATGTGATCAAATGCTCATTTCTCTTTGCAGAAAACGGTGCGGGCAAGGATGTCATTATTGTCTACACGTGCGCATTTATCTGGAGCTGCTTCTTGCTCATGTTATCTGTTCAAAAAGTCGCATGAACCGTCTCTTGTCTGTGTAATCGAAGTCACATAGAAGGAAATTTGCAGTTCTGTCTGTTTCTTTCCTATATATGGGACAACTGGAGGAAGTCAGCTTTGCAGATACCATAGACCTGCCTTTCTTTTGCCTTTCCACAAAACTGAGGCACCTTCAAAAGTTCTGAGACATGCTGCTTGTTCTTCCTCAGTGTATAGGAAGAAAGTCGATGCTGCTGGACAGGGGAAGCAACTGCAGAACCGCAAAATGTGTTTCCATGGGCTTGAGGATACCCTGTTATAAAAGAAGGGGTTTCACGTAGCCGTAGCAGCCTCCTCTTCCATTGGGCTTCTCCTGCAGCCGAGGCACTACTGGGTAGATTTGGGGTGAATACCCTCAGTGTGCTTTTGGCCATAGATCATGCTCTGATTTTTGCAGGGAGCTGTCTGTGTGGTCATTATGGTGATGAAAACGTTGTGCTGGAACTGATCCTGTGCCCATGGAGGATTCTGAAAACTGTCCAGGCTCTGATAGCAGCATGGATCTGCAGAGAGGACTGCAGAATTTCAGTTGTAGGATAGAAAAGTTACAATTCCATCTTGGCAGAAAGGACAGAATTTCCCAGTGCCAAGGACGTTGTCTTTTCCACTCCTTAAAATATGATGCTTTGACAAAAATGACTGTTGTCAAATTCTGCTTCTTCCTAAGTATTTTTCTTATTTAATTGTGAGATTTTCCATTGACTCTTTCAATTACAACCCGGTATATGTCAGTCTGTAATTCTGGTATCTTTTACCTGTCTTTCAATAAAATCGATGTTTGACTAGACATTCTGCACAACTTGAAATAAGTGGATGAAGAAAAAGTAGCTGTCAGTGGATGTAAAGAGGGAGGCAATCCACTCAACTGGTGAACCTCTCAAATGAAATGCAGTAGTCTGGGTCAGTTAGAAAAAGAGGACGGGAGTTAGAATTGTTCTTTCAGGTAGGATTTGCTTTTAGAACTGATATTCAAATGAGAGAATATGAGCAGAAATTCCTGCTTGGGATTCAAGTCTGGCTACCTTTTTGCATTCGTCTACCCTGATATGGAACACCAAGGAGACCCAGTCCTGAATTTTGCTTCAGTATTCCCAGCAGGCGAGAAAGCAAGCTCTGTAAATTAAGACTTAAGGCTTTTATGCAGGGTGTGTGAAGAGAAGTTTGAGATTGAGCGTGGGCTTAGCTCTCTGTGTAGATGTATTGTTGCAAACACGCTCTGGGACATAGCGAATTATATTGTTACTTGGGGGAAGCAATGATGAAATGTTTTGATATAGCCTTTTGTCTTTTCTGTGTAGATTGTACTTGAACATGTTATAGCTTGTTTTAACTAATGTGTTACATATGGTGATTGTGTCTTGTGTCTGTGAAGTTCCAGTGATAGCAGTGCAGAAATAATTACTAAGAAAGCCCTTACAGCATCTACTTGGGGAACACTAATGACTTCTGAGGAACTTAATGACTTCTGCCATGTTAAGATTTACTAAGTGGGTAGGATTTTAGTTGTTGAAATGCAAGGATACAGATCTCGCTTTGGAATACTGCCTAGTGCCATGTCTGTGGCCAACTGGCAATTTGTGAAACATTTTGCTTCTGCACATGAAGCTGTTCTAGTTCCTCTGTCTCTGCTAACCCTAGAACAACAAAACTTTTTCAAAAGTCCTAAGATCTACTAACTCAGTATTAAAATATTTTCATTTTCCTGGAAAAAAAATCTCGTTACTGTCTTATATTGCCATTGTTCTAATTCTTCTAGAGTCCCAGGTAAAAAACACAGGTCTCTTACCCACACAAGAATTGCTAGGGTAGAAGACTACATGGCTCATACTTCTGCTTGCAAGGATAGCAGTTTTGTTCAATGAAGAAAATTGTCACAACGTAATAGAAAATACACATAATAAATAATGTCAATTTTTTTTTCTCACGTCTATCTTGATTGGAGCACTTGCTTCCCTGAATTGCTTTTGGTTGGCCAGGAGAAGTTCCTCAGCTGTTTGCATGTCCACACTCTCTGGTTTAGCAGTCCTTTTGAAAGCTTTTTTTAAGCTTAGAAAGATTGATCAAAACCATCTTTCCTTTCAAACAGGCCACTTTAAATCAAAATGTATATGTTCCTCAAAAATTTCTAGGTGTAGGTATGGTCAGGCACATCTTATGTAAATTTAGATTACTAATGAATCAGCCTTTTGCCTCATGTTGCTCTTACAGTCCAGCACTTAGTGTCCTATCTCAGAAATATTTATATCTTTCATAGCTGAAAAGTCAAGTTTTGCTTAGTGTCTTTTAGTTCAGAGCTGAGGACCTCTTCCCTCTATGACTGGAACATGTAAGCTATTTTCAGCATATAACACGCAGATACCTCTGAAGTGTGTGGGCACAAGATCAGGTAGAAGAGCTCTTGAAAATGCATCTGGTTTCAAACAAGGAACTTAATTTTTTTCTATAACCATAAGTTATGGACTCAGTTTGAGGGTAAGAGTTATGTTTACGGCGTGTTCTTAGTTCTTGCTTTGAAGTGTGGCAGTAAATGTGAAAATCAAACTACTTGTTGAATTAATCACAGGTGAATCTAGTTTGACCTTTTGCAAATGGCAGTACATTCAGTGCTAGCTGAAGGCAGGAAGGGTGATCTCGAGAGAGCTGGTTGTTCACAGAGTTAGAAGAAAATCACAGAACTGGTTCTTTACGCCCTCTGCCCAGTTGCAGCCTGTAGAAAGCTGGAACAAGGGGGTACAGGGGACTCTGTGCCTGAACCGTCTGCTTTACAGTCTGATGTGCTGGGATTGCTGAAGTTATTGCAGGTTTTGCACTACTCTGACAGGTGAAAGAAATCTTTACAGGTTACAATATCCATACCACCTGCTGCAGGTATTCACTCTGAATGTATTTCAGAGCACCTGGGCACTCTGAGCATCTATCTGCTTTTGAAGTATTTGGCCTGGAGAGAAATCTGGACCTTTAAAGGTCTTTATACGAAGGACCCACAGCTGGTACTTTTAAGGAGGGAAGAAGAAGGATGGGCTGCTAATCCCTTTTTCCCCATGCTCTGTAGTCCTTGTACCCTGCCTGCTTGGCCACGGCAGCGCTGGCTGTGGCCCCTTGTCCTGGCTGAGTCCAAAGAAGAAAAGATGATGTGACTTTGCCTGTGCAAGCCGCTAACAATTGTAAGTGAGATCTTGTCTTTCTTTAGGGGTACTCTGGGTAACACACATGCACCTCTTGTATCCTAGATTTGAGCCTAGACAGACAAATTCTCTGCATATTCAGTCGAAGAAAGATGCCCTCAGAGTACAATTTATGGCGTTTAAGTCAGATGCTTAAAATTAGACAGTCTGTATGCCTCTTGGTAGTCTTCCTCTGTCTGTATTTTGTATTCTAACCTGAAAACCTAGATGATAGGAATCTAGTGCTTCCTGAGCCTGTGGGTAAGACTGGCTAGATGATCCACTGCAGGGCTACTCACACACAAATGCACTGTGTTGTCTTTCATCAGCTCTGCCAGGGAACAAGGCTGAGACTTGTGAAGTCTGCTGCCCTTGCATCTTTGACTTTCCCAGGCATGCAGTCATCAAAAGTGCAGCTCAGGTAGCGCTGTTTTGCTTACCATCTCACAGGATTCAGAGAAGCAAAGTTTTGCCTATAATTTGCTACAGAATATTTTCTTAACAGTCAGGAGTCTGTGATCAGGTTAGAGAGTTTTACATGGTTTACTGGTGACTTTAGATTTAGAGATCCAAAAACACAGGAAAAGAAAAAAAGAAAAGAGGAGCTTTTTGTGCTTTTGTCCTGATGTACTTTAAAAAGTTGCTTCTTTGTACTTGTTTAGATAAAACTGCAAAATGACTTTCTAAGCTTGAACAAAGCAGAGTAGAGTGCATCCTGAGTACATGTTAGATTAAAACTGAAATTATATAATAAAAATCAATCACACATCAGATTTCAACAGAGCTCTTCAGAAAGCAGAACACAAGCTGCAGATCAGTTTAACAACTTGCATAGGAGAGTATGTACCTACACTTTTAGTTATTTTCTCTCTTAATATCTCAAATTTCACCATCGATGTACTTATGTGAGAAACATGGATAGACGCTGGCAAAGGGACGTCACACTGCAAATACTCCTTTCCTTTTTGTGAGATTTAAATAGATTCATTCTTGTTCAAACTGTTATAAGTTGAGTTCAGGCAGTCAACAACTCAAAAGCAATGTAGTTGTCAGAATCGGTTTCCAAATATAATCTTCCCATGTACAACACACGAGACTTCACTGTTCTGGCATCCAGGTGGAGTATGTCTGTGGTTCCCTGGTATAGACCGAGTACAATACATTGCTTTTTAACATCTTGTTCTGAGTATCCTGGATATGTTTAGAAAAAAGTTGGTGCCAGCTGGCAGATAGCTGGTGAGGCTGAATACATGAAGCTGACGTTCTTTCAGCGTTGTTACAGCCCCACCATCCCTTCATCCATTCTTCTTCTTCCTGTAATTCAAGAGAGATGCTTTGCCTGCACCATCTCATCTTGATTTTTTCAGGCCTGACATTCTTATCAATCCTCACTTTTGCTGTAAATTTTTGTTGTAGTTTTTTTTTTCTTTTTAAATCAAGTTCAGGCAATTAGTTTCTTTTTTTTTTTTTACTCTAGCTAATTGCTTTTATGTTAGTCTCACTAATCCATAAGTGCCAGTAGTCTCTGAGATATTGGATCTCATTTAATTTCCAAAGAAGCAGAAGAGAGCTAAAACAAGAAAATGTCACAGCATAAACAGACAACAGAAGGGAAGAAAAAACTAGATAAAGCAGTTTCTTATCCTCCTACTTTACATTCATTCACTCAGCCGTATCGTATGTAACATCAGAGCACTATCATCTCTTGAAACTTATATATGACAAGGATAGAGAAAAGTAGATCCCCCTTAATTTGCACAATTGCACAGTCACAGAGCCTGAGGAGAGGATTATCTTCCTGCCCAGTAACTATTACAGAGTTAAAGGTCCCACGGTTCGCTAGTAGAGGAAGTCAATATCATTTCAACCTTTTTCCCTAGAAAATGAGAGTATGAAGTCAAAGCTGGTTTAGCTTTCTTTTCAGAAAGTAAGACTTTTAACACAGTATTTGTTTTAAAAAATACAGAAAAGCTTTGAAACTACGGAAATGATTCTTTGGGCACTTCTTAATTTAAAAGTTATATTTTTACTCCAACTGACTTTTTACTTAAAAATCTAAATTGATTTTAAAAAATCAAAGCAAAATGTTTTAAAAATCTTGCAGGATTTTGATTGACTTAATCTATGTTGTATTTGGGTCTTCATTTGTGGAAAGTTTCATCGTTTTATTCAGATTCCATTATTTTCTAAAAATAGAGGGCATATTGAAGAAACTTAAGTATTATAATCTGAGCCATTGACAGAAGAGCTAATACTCAGACTTGAAATTATATTACCCCATTTACTTGAACAGGCAGGGAAAAAAAATAGGATTTTGCACAAGATCTAGTGCATAGGTCTGCTTGGCTGCAGGAATAAAAAAATCTCAGGTTACATATGTAGGGAGTTCCACTGAGAAAAGAAGAGATCAAAGAATCAGAAGATAATGTCTTTCTTCAGAGGCACAATCCCTTCAAGCCAGTGCTGCTTCAATTTTTTTGCTTTCTTTTTTTTTTTTTTGAAAGGTGCTTCCATTAACTTCCCAGATTAGCTCCAAATTTCTGAGCAGATTTGGGTTTGCGTTTGCTTTGAAGAAGTAGGATAAACTTAAATGTTTTCTACTGATTAGGTAAAACACTAACCTATTTTATCCAGCTCAATTGCAGTTAGCCCAACCCCAAAGTTATAAAATAGATTGAGGAAAAATATCTAAGAAAGTAGAATCAAAATTTTGGAGGATGACTTTTATTGTAATTTAACAGAAGCTCTGGAACTTCAGTTTTGATTCTTGCCTTTTATAAATTACTACCAGTACCAAATTCTTTACAGTAAAAAAAAGTTATTGCCAAATCATTGGTAATTGCAGCTGGAGAAATAACGTTTTACTTTCTTCTCTGTCAAAGACTGGGTAGGAAAATTTCCACTTAAAATAAAACAAAACTGACTGTAGTGGATCCTTATGCCTTGGAATACAGTGGAAGAAATGAAATAAAAAGGCTCACTGTAAAGGTCTGTATCACCACATTGACTTAAACAACAGAGGATTCTGTTTTCAAGTTATCACACAATTATAACTTAAGATAGATTTGAAACACAGGGTTTGGAAGTTGCACATATACTCTTGCAATTTATTCAGAAGATTTACATTGTATCATGCTATTTAGTTGTAAGTACCTGCATTAACCTGACATTCATAGGTTAATAATTTAAATATCATGACTTCAAGTGTTATATATAGTGTAATTGCTCCTCAGACTTATATAGGCCACATGAGCAACATCTACAATTGTTGAAAAAAATCTGAATACATAATTAGAAGAGCCAGTTATGAAGTTTTAACTAAAATATTTCCCTTTCAAAACCAAACCAGGTGAAATAGAAGCTATGTGATAGGTTGATTTGAATAAATTCCTCACTCTTAATGAATATCTTTTTATGTTCTGGGTCTACAACAACCTATTTTACAAGACAAAAAATTTATCTGTGGTGTTCAAAAAAATATTTCAATTCCAGAGTGAATGTGAAGTAAAAATGGAACAGCAAAGATGTTGTCTTTTTTTTGTTTAGAAATTAACGGAATATTACAAATGGAGTGATGGAAATTTTGTATTTTTTTTTTTTTCATTCAGAAAGTGTGTCAAGGTTCTGGCATTTTGCTTTTTTGAGGAACTATTTTGAGGCCTTATATTCTTACAAGATGGAGAAAGTATTTCATTCTGGGAAGAAATTATAAATGTAGTGAGGGTAGCCCTGTGATTTATCCTTCCCACAAGCATTAATCTGGTGAATGAGTCTAAGAGTGAAAACTTAAAAGATATCAGTGACAGCAAATGTAAAGACAGTTCTTTAGCCAGACATTAATCTCTGAACATTGGTGTAGTGGAGAAACTACTGTTGCTCTTGATGTCTTCTAAGCTATTGTTCCAAATGATGTTTGCATACTGAAGTATTCTGTTACCTGAGACTTTCTATGGTATGAGTCTCAGAGAAATGGCAAAATCAGCTGATACGCAGAATTTCAGAGGCAAAACCCAAGGACAGTTTCTGATAAATCAAAAAGCTAAATGCCATAGAATGAAAATAATATAATTCATAGTTTAATTTTGAAGGTAGCTATCTGATTGTGGATCTACATATTGAAGAGGTTTTGTGTGTTGTGGATATATTAATTGTAGCAGAAAATCTTTTTGTAGTCAAAGAGTTACTGCTATGCAGAACTGCTTGAAGAGTCATAACTGTAAGGGCATCCTGCGATGGCTACAGAATGAATGCAGCAGAGGGCGAGGCAATAAACGTGGGACAGATACCTTCAACGCTAGGGCAAAAAGATTGCTCCTCCAAAAAAACTGGGTATTTTTCTCCTGCTTGGGAGCAGTTCAAGTCATTTAGAACCTCACAGGAATTCTGCAAATCCAACCAGCTAGTTAATATTGCTAATGCTTCTGAGCAGGGCAGCTGAAAATGTTGATTATTTCTACAGTAAATGAATAACTGATAGGCTTGCTGTTTTTAGTTTAGGGCACGTTTTGTGGTTTAATGGTTTCTGACAAGCAATATGAACAAATGCTAAATTGACAAAGCCAATAATATATGGAAGCTCACAAATGTGAGTGTCAGTGGCAGCAATTTGTTCTTTCTTGTTTGCTACCCAGCCACCTCTCATTATGTTATTCTTCATGTCTTAAAGTCGACCAATTCCAGGAACAAATCAATACCAGGGAAATCCTTTTGTCTTCTTCTAAGGCACAACATGTAAAGAAAGCTCAGTTAATATGTCCTTTAATAACATCTCATGGAAACGCCTGGGTTTCCCTTCATGTTCTGTAATTAATTGAGATCCTTGCCACCCACAAAGTCCCCTCTGTAATTCTCTTTTGGCTTAATTGTCATTTGTTTTTCTGTTCTATTTGTCTTTGGCTGTTTCTTTTTTTCTTTTTCTTTTTTTTTTCTTTTCCTTTTTTTTTGTGGTGTTGGATGTGCTTTGTACTTAGTTTTATCTTTCTGTGCTTTTGCTTCTAAATGTCAGCATAATTTTTCTGCCTTATAATATCGGAGATGTTATAACCATCAATCAGTCCAATAGAAGAGCAGAAAAGATTAGATACCATTTATCTGTATTGGTTGCCCATTGTAATGACCCAGTGGACAACATGAACAGATAATCTGTTGCTTTGATGGAAACTAATTATTCTTAAGAGTGACAGCATCGAAATAGCTTTTGTGACATTGTTTTTAAAAATGATGACTACCTAGTCATTGCTAGTGTAAGACTGCAATTCTGTGCTGTTCCTCAATGATTTCCCTACATAAGCAGCAGGAAATATAGATTATTTTTTTTTTAATTTTATTTTTTTAAGGACAGAACCGTATTTGCAGAGATAAAAATATCTGACATCCTATGTAAAATGCCTATTAAATTTAATACAGAAAACACTGTGCTAGCTGCTGGAAAGTAAAAGTGCACTGCCATCTTATTTCTGTCGCATGTAGTTGATCTTGTTGTTCTGTGAATATGAAGCCTGTTTTATTTTGACAGCTAATGGTTCTGCTAGTGTACTGTGCTGGCATTTCACCTCTTGAAAAGAAACTTTCCTGAAGCTAACATATATGTCTAATTGAATGATGGAATTAAAAGCAAGCGATACAGTTAAAAATAGATGCTTCCATCCTTTCCAGGCACATGTAAATCACACAGCTTTTACTCTGTGTCAATTAAAAGACTGGGGGGGAGAAAAAGGCAAAAAATAACTGTGCCTTGCAAAAACTTTCAAGAACCTCCTTAAAAAGTGCCTGTGCAACGACTTGGTAAATGGCAGGATTCTTTAGTGTGTACTGAAACTCAGTACACTCGAGTTGTTGTTGACTAGGGATAGATGAGGGAAGAGTTTGGAGAATCATAGAATCACCAGGTTGGAAGAGACCCACTGGATCATCGAGTCCAACCGTTCCCATCAATCACTAAACCATGTCCCTCAGCACCTCGTCCACCCGTCCCTTAAACACCTCCAGGGAAGGGGACTCAACCACCTCCCTGGGCAGCCTCTGCCAGGGACCAATGACCCTTTCTGTGGAAAGTTTTTTCCTAATGTTCAGCCTAAACCTCCAAGAAGTGAGTCTTCTCACTGGTACAGATACTCTGTGACTGTAGATCCTAGTGCAGTTTTGGGGCTGCCTCTGCCACGTGACTGGGAGGGAGCTCTTGCACGGCGGGTGCCGTGGGCCTTGGCCAGAAGACAGTAGCTTCTTGGGTGTCCTACAGCCACTTCTAGGCTAGTGAGACTGGTGGCCTTTGGGGTTCCTTCTGTAGGTTTGCTTTCAGTGAGCACACTGAGTGAGAGCTGAGACAGCTGAAGGGCTGTTTTCATCCCTGCTGTCTGGCAAATTACTGGCACGTCTGGGAGGAAGCAGAAGGATATTCCTGTTTTCTTGAACAAACAAAGTGAGATGTTATGTTGAGAATGCTAAGCTGACTCCCTGTAGGTAAATGAACCCCCTCACCACAAGAAGGATGTTGAGGCTCTGGAGCGAGTCCAGAGAAGAGCAACAAAGCTGGTGAGGGGGCTGGAGAACAGGCCTTATGAGGAGCGGCTGAGAGAGCTGGGGGTGTTTAGCCTGGAGAAGAGGAGGCTGAGGGGAGACCTCATTGTTCTCTACAACTACCTGAAAGGAGGTTGTGGAGAGGAGGGTGCTGGGCTCTTCTCCCAAGTGACAGGGGACAGGACGAGGTGGAATGGCTTCAAGCTCTGCCAGGGGAGGTTTAGGCTGGACATTAGGAAAAAAAGGGTCATTGGGCACTGGCAGAGGCTGCCCAAGGAGGTGGTTGATTCCCCTTCCCTGGAGGTGTTTAAGGCACAGGTGGACAAGGTGCTGAGGGACATGGCTTAGTGATTGATAGGAATGGTTGGACTCGATGATCCGGTGGGTCTTTACCAACCTGGTGATTCTATGAGTGCTTTTTCAATGCTGTCGTTTGATTTCTCTGGTCAATAGGCGTGGGATGCTTGGAAATGCTACCAATGACCAAGCCTACTCAAAGCATCACATTGGTCGTTTTTATGGTCAGCTCTGACATGACTTAATCTCGCTTGGGCTGTTGTAAATCAAGATTTCAGTTCCACCATGTAGCAAGACCATGTAAATGGGATCGTGAAACCTGGTGTGTGCTCTTCTGTGGTCTGAGTGGGACTAACCACCAATTGAAATGACTGAAGAAATATGAAGGCTTTGTGACATTATCAAGGCTCGATTGCTCTGCCCTTCTTTGCAATGGTTTTTTGAAGGGATGGAAAAAGAAAGCTCAGAGGCCAGGAGAATAGGCTTACTATTTTAAACCGATGCATTTGTTGATAGCCAGCATTGGACTAAAGTTGTTTTCATGGGCACTAATGAAAATTTCTTACTTCTATAGTTATTTGGAGTCAGGAGAAAGGGTTAGGTATAAAAGTCTAGACTATTAACTGACTAATAACTTAAAATAACCTTAATGCATAACCTAAACTGATGAAGAAAATGAAAATACTCTATAGCAGAGCTCCTAGAAATCCTTCTGAAGCATCTGAGCATTAAATTGTGGTGATCTTTCAGGATGGAAAGAGTTAACAGTATAAAATATTTCTAGTGGCTTTGCAGTGAACGTAGCACAAGGGAAGTACGTATTTTAAGAAGCACATTTCAGTGTG
Organism: Phaenicophaeus curvirostris; assembly: GCF_032191515.1. Lineage (NCBI taxonomy): Eukaryota > Metazoa > Chordata > Aves > Cuculiformes > Cuculidae > Phaenicophaeus > Phaenicophaeus curvirostris. The sequence goes on along the minus strand of NC_091400.1, from coordinate 4,183,599 downwards.
GTCTCTGCAGCTAGTTCTCTGCTATTCAGACTGGCCTACCTCTACTTTTCCTTCCACAAGTCTTCCTTCTTCTCTAGGTAAAAGCAACATAAACCTGTTGAATTTTGCTGATTACTATTCTTTTTTTTTGGTGGGAGTTTTCAGCAAGGTATACTTTAATCCTGTATACATGTTTTATTAGAAATACATTCAGCAGATACATCTCTCTACATCTTTCAACTGTGCTTGTGTGTGTGTGTATGTATTTTTTAAGAAGTCTCATAGAAATTCCACCACCTCTTCCTGTGTTTTTCTCATTCTTAAATCACTGTGGTGATAGAGCCTGCTGCAATCAGCCCTTTTTAAAATGTACAAAGCAATCTGTCATCTTCTACACAGCATTTCAGATCTTTCCAAAGTGTCTGTCTTAGCATCACTGAGAGAAAAAAACTAATGTTAAGAACTGCAGAGTTAATGGTTAATCAACAATGTCTGGTCCCCATCCATGGGACACCTTGTAGAACAATCAAGCCCTGCTCTGTCATAGTCCCAAGCAGTGATTGCTTCTGCATCCTATGAGGCATGAGGCTCTAGAGATGAAGATGGAACACCTCAGTAGCTAATTAAACAAGGCAACTTACAACTAAAGTACATGCCTGGCTAAATAGGCTGGAGTGCAGAGTCTGTCAAGCTGATCTGTCTTTGAGTGCATCATTGCTTCCTTCACTGTACCTGGTTGAACATTAACATCTCAAATTTGCTGATTTTCACCAATATCCTGCCACATGCAGAGCACCAGCTGAAAGGAAGCTGGTATTTTTTGTAATGTAGTTCCTTGAAGCATTATCCTAAAAAAGACATCAATCTTCACTTTGCAAAGGAACAGCACAACATGTTTCAACATTTTGAAGGGAAAATGCACTGTCTGTACTTTCCTATTTCTCTTCTACCATTTCCTCACTCACTGGGATATATGTTTTTACAAGAATTCAGAAAAAAAGAATCTAAATAAAATGACTTACTTTGTTACTGTGCCTTATCTGCCTTTCCCTGCCTGTTCACAAACTTTCTAACCTTGTCTGTGACTGAGCTTTTAAAAATTATCTTGTCTGTACATCTCAAAGGTCACTAGAACTTCTCTCTGATGAACCAGTGAAGAGATCTATGTGAAATAAAAAGCAGGAATAAATACAGAGGGAATCTTTTCCTCAAGGCATTTTATCTTCATCTCCTGATCCTGCCTAGATCAAAAGAAACACATATGCGAAATTTAAAGGAAATACTCAAAATATTTGCTGGAAATAGACATTAAAAAAAGGACTGGGGGGGCTTGACCACAGAATACGGATATAGAAGCATGAATGTGAGACGGGAGGTGGGGAAAGCATCAAGATGCTTCGGCTAGGGTGGTTGTGAATAATGATCATCTCTGAGAGAGGACAGCAGATATAGAATGGTGGACCAAAGGCCTGTGGAAAAGTCTGGGCTGTGATAGAAAGATGTCAGTGTAGGGAAAAAATATTTAGCAAATATGCAATAGTTTCTAGTGTCTAGGCAGAGCTGAAAAAGATATTTCCCTTTTTGTAGGAAAGGCTGCACTTTTAACATGAAAAGAACTCCGTAAATTTATGCGTTGTCCTTGGACAAAAGACCCAATGCAGCTGGAAAGTATGACATTAGTGCTCAAGAGTCCCAGATGATTTTGACGAGGAGCTCAATTCTTATTAAGAGTTGAGACTCCTCAGAACAACTAGAGAGTTTGGAAGGTTTGAGGTGAGCACCCAAGTGACATGGGAGAACTTTGACGGGACTTAGCACGGACAGTGCCAATGGAAGAAAAGGAATGGTTCTGAGTGGAGGATATTGACCGTTTATCATCAGTGATGTGAATTCTAAGGAATGAAAACAGTGAAAGTGAAACATGAAGATGTTTGTGCAGATAGCTGGTGATAATGTGCAGGATTGCTATCGTGAGGAACTGTGTGACGTGGTGGAGGAGTGGAACAACAAGGGCACGATGGAAGAAAAAAAGATTGAAAATGTTCTCAGTTACAATCAGGTGCCCTTCCAGGGGATGTTGTAGTGTTTCTAGGAAATACCGTCACTCTTGTAACATCATAATTAAAGGCAGATAAATTTTCTGGCAATTAATGAGCAAGACTGGGAAGCAAACCCTGTCTTCAAAAAGGGGTCAGGCCACAGAGAGATCTGCAGTGTCTGAGCTGAAATCAGGCTGTCATATGCAGAATGTACAACTAGTTCTTGAGCGATGACTGGGCTCCAAGCTTTACTTTAAGTGCCACGCTACAGTTCATGCTCACACTTTTCTCTGCTGCTGTCGTGTAAAGCAGCTTAAACAGGAAAGCTGGAAAGTGCCCGTTCTACTGAGGAGGTGGAGGCTTCTCAGGCAGAGGTGAATACAGTTTCATGCTTATTGGATAGAAGTGCATGTTATTACGTGTAGTTAATCCACCTCCTGTGCTATGAAGGAGTATAGTACAGAAGTCTTAATGTTGCTTGTTACAGAAAGACACCTGAGCAAGTCCTCCTCTAGGCACTTCGACAAGTCCCTGACTTTGCAGTGATAAAAACTCCTGTTGTTTCTGCCCCTAAGAAATTACTTTGGGTTTGTATAAATGTCTCAGTCTTTGAGTGTCTATTTCTATTTATTTTTTTTCAAAGCTATGATATCTAAAGCTGCACTTGATGACAGAGACCTTTTACAGAGATGGTAGAGAAAGCTAAATTTTACTAAACCATTGGCCAAGGAAGTGCACTATAAAAATACTGACACAGGCTAAAGTCTGGAAGTGCAGATGCATCATTGCAGTAACTCTCATTTTAATTGTCTGTTTTCTGTTAAATTAGTGAGAAAATGCATACTGCCGTAATTGGAATGAGGTTGGTTTTAATTTACATTCTGCATAGCTGAAGTGGTTTGTGAATGTTTTCCCCTAAAAAAAAAAAGCCTTTTGAAATACAGAAAATATTCAGAACAGTTTTCAGATACATGGAGATATTTCTGCTTTCAGTGCAGTAATTCAAAATGGAAAATGCTCTAGCTGAACCTGAAGCTAAAATAAAAGCATCTGGGATTTGATTTGCCACAATGCATCCCTTTCTCCTCTTCTTTTTTTTTTTTCTTCTTATAGTAAGAGGGGGAAAAAAATACCAAATGCAGAAAAACAAACCATCAAAACTTTTTTTTTAATTTAGTTTGTTTCAAATCCTCTTTTGTACCTGTGCTATGTTCATAAGATCAAACAAAACTGATCATAAAATAAACAGAAAAGGATTTACTCCTATTGACACAATTTGATTTTTTTCTGCTTGTTTCATCCAGTGCAAAACTGGCACAAGACTGAGCTAGACAATCTTTCTTTGTTCAGTGAAAAGCACCTTTAAAATCAGGTGATCTATCAGTCATGTTTTCAGAGGCTGTAAGGTGCTTAATGCCTGCGTATCTCCTGGCAGGTGCGAAGATTTACCTAATCATTCTGCATTAGCGCAAATAACTGCCCAAACCATGATGTGTATTAAATTTGTCCCTAGGCTTTGTCTTATTCCACTTGCATTTCAACTTCAGGGAGAGCCTTGTGTGCGAAAGAAGAGAGGAAGTGATGCCCCAGTTGTTCACTGGAGCTCAATTTTAGTCTAAGTACCAACTATGCAGGGTTTGGCTAATAGCAGTCAAAGTTTTTTTGTTATGTTGATATTCACTGAAACACCCAATCTAACCCTGAACTGACAAAATTAGAAGTGGAATCAGCAGAATGCTCCAAGACAATATTTCATTTCCTGCAAATGTTTTTCTTCCTAATAAACATCTGCCAGAAAGAACTCCATGGGGGGAAGAATACATGAAAATACGGAAAATTTTAAAAAGTATTATTCCATATTGCTAATGACTTGGTCAACTGAGAGCGTGAAACACGGCTCATTTTTGTTTGTTGTTAGGTAAAACATGCTCGATTCCTAAGTGCAGAACATATGAGCTTTTGATATCACTACTTAGTCTAATTGACTCATCTGAGTCCTGTTTGAACCCTATGATTCATCATTTTTCAAATTAGTAGGGACATAGGTAGGATAATCTGTGGATATAATCAGTAAAACATTCACAATGCTTTCCACTGTAATGGATTATCCTGTCATTTACAGTATCTCTTATTTCTGTTATTATCAGGGCTTCACATCCCAATTAAAAGCCTCATTAGTTTGTTCCTGAGGAAGCTGCCCCTCTGCATTGCTGCTGACAGCTGAAGGAAGTATGTCAGCTCGTTGTGTTGAGCGTTATTTGCTTGAAGTTGGCAGCTCGCTTTAGCAGAGCCGTCCTCCTGCTACATGGGAGATACTTAAGTGTCAAGCGTTTTCAGGCCATCCATCTTCTTTGGCCATTCCACCCACCCATGCTCGAGCCACGTCCACCAGTGCTGGTGCCCCTCTCTGCCTTCCCTTTGTCATTATGTCATTGTCAGTTGTTCAGTTTATTCGGTGATTAATCATCATTTAGAAGGTTCTGCTGGGAGCAAACAGAAAAGGGGGTATTCCTGCAGGTGGTTTCTCTCTGATTAGTTAAAGCCACAAAGGCCGGCTGCTGAGCCTTTGTTTTGGTTTCTTCTGAAGATTGCATGGGCTTTTTCCTTACCAGAATTCAACTGAGCTGATAACAGTGGGTCTGCCTAGAGTATCCTACCGGTGCTAGCCAGAAATCAGACCAGCTCGGTGAATTTGAGCCAGTCTAATGCAGGAATAGGGTCTTTTGCAAAGATTGGTGGAGGGTTTTATTAAGGAGACCCTTGTTATAGTCCCTTGTGCACACTCATTGTGCTACAGGTTTAGCAACAGAGCTTTATGCTCTTCCCTCAGAAACACCCGCCTGGCTGCTATGTGTGTAAAAAAAAAAACAAAGATAAAGGTGGTTCAGCATCTTGTTTCTCCTTTGTCTTTGCACCAGTTATTTGATGAAGCCAAGTAATAGTAATTTTCAATGATCTCTGAGAAGGGGGAATGATCATACTCAGAACTGTGGGGCACAAGGGAGATCATCTAAGCTTTACCCGTGTCTACAAAACAATGGCTTAAATGCAGTTATTTCACTATCTGATAAGGCACGGTTAATTTTGCGCCTCTTTGGGTCTCATGAAAAGTCATCTAAGTATTCCACGTATTCTCTCTACTTTTATATTCCTTGAAAACCATAACTTACCAAAACTTGTGTTCAGTTTGAAAGCTGATGACAGTAACAGCGATGTCGTGGTTCCAGATCTGTTAGCTTGCCTGAGTATCAGGTTGCTCTTCGTATTTCTCTTGCAGATTAATATTTCTTTTTATGCTGCAGCAGCTTTTAATGTCATCAAAAGGAGACAAGATGAATAAGATATGTGTGGGAGGATGAAGCAGTGGTCACTCAAAGTATCCTGCTGTTTACTCTGGCTGGAGAGTTTATAGTCCCTCCCACAGGGCAGCTGGCACCGGGCTATGATTTTAGTACTTGCATTATTTGCAATTCACAGCCTTCAGTCATGAAATGACAAATTCTGAGCATTCAGGTAAGCTTGCAGCAGCTGTATCCTGACAGGCAGACACGTGAACGTGACAGGCTAACGCTGAGTGACATGGTGAAAGGATAATTTTTTTTGCACGATTACTGTTTGTTTTATTACATGTGTAAGAAAGGGCGTATGGGTCGGTAACTGGGTCTGAAAACAGTTCGAAGAGCAGCACAGCTCAGCTTACTGAAACCTGAAGATGCAGTTAGCGGCTTAGGTGCCCGTACGTTTAACTGAAAGCATTCTCAATTTTTGTGCAAAATGTCCTTTTTGGTGTTTTCTTTTTATACTGATTTGAAAGGGCTTTGCTCCGCATCTTCTCCACGTGTAGGAAGCAAAAGGCAAGAAACCCAAGGCAAGCAAATAGCCGTGGTGAATGGGATAGCTTTAAGAGTTTTGTCATGCAGACCTGCTATTCTGGCTTGGCTGGGTACGGCCATAGTGAGCATTCCTCTGCCTGGGAATGATTCTCCGGGGGTGTTTCAAAGAGTAAAAAAGCAGCCTGCATGCCCTTTATTGTCCCAAGGCCTAAGCTAGGGCATTTCGGGGGAGGGAGGAGAGATAAGACAGGCCAGCAGTTGCATGTATAAGTCTGTACACAGGCCCGTGTCCGCACCAAGTATGCGGGCATGGGTGGTAGGTGATGTGCCAACAACTGCTGTTCCGAGCCGCGCTAGCTTCTCCTCTGTTCTGCTGAAATCAAGAGTCAAATGAAGGGAAAGAAAGGAAAGAGCAACCTTAAAAATAATAAAGATTTTGAAAACAAGCTGTTTAAGGTGCTTTTGCCCATATTCCTCAGAGCTTTTGGAAAGTCTCTGCTTAACATATCTCACCAAGGCCAAATTTGCTGCTTAGCAGCATTTAAACAAAGGGATTTTTCCAGAACCACATGCCTCTAAGTGGAAGCAACACCTTGAGAAAAAGCACTGAAACCCACTAGGCTTTCAAAAACATTGCGAGATACGGTAATCATAGAATTAGAGAATAGAATAACCAGGTTGGAAGAGACCTGCCGGATCATCAAGTCCAACCATTCCCATCAATCACTAAACCATGTCCCTCAGCACCTCATCCACCCGTCCCTTAAACACCTCCAGGTGACTCAACCCCCTCCCTGGGCAGCCTGTTCCAGTGCCCAATGACCCTTTCTGTGAAATATTTTTTCGTAATGTTCAGCCTGAACCTCCCCTGGCGGAGCTTGAGGCCATTCCCTCTTGTCCTGTCCCCTGTCACTTGGGAGAAGAGGCCAGCACCCTCCTCTCCACAACCTCCTGTCACTGTGAGAGGTCTCACCCACCTGGTTGCAAATGCAGAATCCTCTTAGTGTTTATGTGAAGCCCCCTGTATCCTTGTGCCCCAGTGTACCCCACAGATGAGAGTTTGCGTATGCAAACAGGAGCCCTTTGGCTTTCGCAAACTTCATTAATTGTATGGTCCAAAATGGGAGGCTTAGGCTAAAAGTCTGGCAGGAGGAAGCCTTGAAAACCAGGTCTTGCCCATCAGCAAGACTTTCTTCCAGCAGTTGCTTGGGACTCACAAAGAGCTCCGACAGCTCTAGTCTCAGCTCTTCTTTGCATTTACTCTGCATTATCAGAAAAATCTGGCTGTAAAACATTTCTTACTTGTAGTTTCCATGTTTTGCCAATTAATATCTGATTCATGCTGTATCCCAGCTGCTTCAGAGACTTTTGCAGCTACTCATTTATTGGTATACATAGCATTAAAAAAAAGCTCAGTGAGGTGGCCTAGATAGTATATGAGCTTTATGGCGACTTATTCAGAACAAAGTCCTATGGGAAAGGACTGAATTGCATTTTTAGGGCTAGTGGGTGGATGCTTCAGATAAAGTTCACAAGGTTCGCTGCAGTTTGTTTGTCATAATAGATAAGAAAATGGCAAAGATGGTGCCACAGTGCAGCTATCGCAAGACCCCTTGCCCTCCTCGTCCTTCCCCTCCCTCATCAACCCACAGCCAGGACGGAGGAGCCGCAGTCAGCAAAGGGCAGGGGCCAGCAGCTCCTGGGGATACGAGGGACCTTTCCCCTTTGTAGCAGCAGGCATCTTCTTTTTTCTCCCCTCAAGGTAGAATCTTCCAGGAGCTGCAGCCAAAAGGCATCCTAGCTGTTGGGGTCACCATGGGGTGCATTTACTTTTACTACCCCCAGCCCTGTGTTTGGTGGAGCATTGGTGGCTCCCCAGGGCCATGAAGAGTCTCTCTACCCCAGGGCCAGGTGGCCCCGGCAGCCTCAGGAGGTGGGAAGACCACAATAGCTAATTAATGCTTTTGCATTGGATACTTTCTCACATTAAAGTTTTCCCTTCATTATTATTTTTGTGTACTTGAGCTCTACTTAGTGCATCATAAAACCAGGTTAATATGCCTTCAACACATTGTTGTGGGGATTGTTTTTTAACCAAACTACAATCACAGGCTTCACATTTTTCAGTGAAATGTAGGTGAATTTTTAAAGCACGGAAATTAAGTTGGTGTGCTGTCCATAAAAGATACCTAATTTGTCGAGAACTCTTTTGAAAAGTAACATAAGTATTTCAACTAAGGTTGTTATTGAGAATTTTTTAAAAGAAAAATACTTAAAACCAAAGAAATCAGGGAACAGAGAAGGGAAAATGAAACATTAAGAAATGAAATATTAAGAAATAGCAAATTATCATTACATTAGATACGCAAAATAAAATTCTTATGCTTTGGTTTATGCCAGAGAACTACACATGTTGAGGGATTTCAGAAGGTGAAATTTTTGTTAATTTGTTCATGTTGATAATAAGCCTTGTACTGTACAGGATGCTCTACTCTGTTGTTAATAGCACTGTCCCCTCAATATAAAGACCATACTAAATTAACATACAGCTGCAGGTGACATGGCATCCTATTTTTACAGAAATTAAATGTGCACTCCGCTCCGGCTCCTTGAAAACATTTAGATGCTTTTCCTCAGACCTCCTGTCACTGGAGCCATTTTGGGAATGGAGCACGATGCTGCGATTAATTCTAGTTCAAGCAGCTATTTTTAGCCTTTGCATATTTCCTATAGGGCAGAGCCCAAGACTTCACTCAGACAGATGAAATCTGAACTGACCTGGTCACGTGTGATCAGTATCTGAAGGATGCTGGAATAGTAAAGGAGTGTTACACTTCAAAATGGCAGAGACACCAGTGATCCTTGTCTCCTCTATTTTTAAACACAATTAAACAAAATATATATGTTTCTCTCTGTGTGCCTGTGTGTGTATATGCATGGACAAATAACACAGAAAGGTATCTTTGTGTGTTCTTGTCAGTTTGGGGTTTTGCTTTAGATCTTGGGAGCCAAAGAGTAACATCCAAATTATATCCTACTCCTCGTGTACTAGTGAGCTTTTTGGAAACAAGATTGAATTGATTTTGTCCACTTAAGTCTCATGAGGCGTTGACTTCGTGTGGAAGTGGCCAGCAGTGCAGCTACAATGACTGAAGAGCTGAGGGTCTAACTCTTTTTTGCTACTGATGCAGTCCTCTCGCTGCATACTTCAACCCAAACTGTATGTTATTAACGGCACTGAGTTTTTCACAAATAGGAACATCTTACTCAGTATACTGAAAAATTTCATTTATTATATTACTAGCTTCTTCATCAAGGATTTTTTTTTTCAGTTATTTGCATTGTTTCCAACAATGTCTTTTTTGATCATAGAATGGTACTGCATAAACCCTTGAGTAAACTCATTAATGTGTATTGAGTTCATCAATACATAAATAGCTTTCACTGTGTGTGGTAGGCAGACTATGTTTGTGTGCTGGAGCAGGCAAGTAATGTCAGTTGTCTTTATTCTTTCTCACACTTTCACTTCTTACTGCTCTAAAACTTTCTACTTACGCGTTCTCCACTGTTGATGCAGTTTTGACTGTAGTGAAAGGCGAACTCTGAAGAAAAAAAATTGATTCACTAAGCACTGTTACCCTTATGGTACATTAATTATTAAGGAAAAGATATTGTGGATCAAAAGCACAAAGGCTTCTTAATTAAGGGCAGTTAAAGGAGCAGTTGTCTGGGAACAAGAGAACAATGAAACATAAACGTGTGTACAAAAATATGCCCCAGAACAGATTTGCAAATGTGCTCATTGTGAAAAAAAAGTAGTGTATTTAGCTGAGAACATGGAACTCTTTGAACTGCATGAGGACTATCTCTGTATAAATACTTTGTATAATGATGAAAAGGGAAACAAACACTGACTGGCATCTCCTTTCTGTCCCACTGAAACTGATGAAAACTTCTCAGACAAAACCATATCCAACTGAACAAAATTTTGAACAAAATTTCAAACAAAATTCTATTTTCCTTGGGCAAAGGGTGCAGATTTTGATGGAAATTTTTTTATTGTCAAATCTAAGGATTTTGGTACCTTGCCTTTTTTTATCCAGAACCACTGACTACACGTCTACTTCTTAATTTTACACATGCAGGTCCTCTTCCTCTGTGGTGAGTTTTCAAGGCACTGACCTACTCAGGCTTCAGAAAAATAGCAGGGTAGCAGAAGGGAGCAAAATGAAATTAATTCTCTTTCTGCAAATCTTAGTAGCTGATAGTAGCAAAAAGGTGGTTTTGCTTTTGTAGGCCTCCAGGCAAACACAAACAGAGACTGGCCTGCCGTGGCTCAGAAGCTGCAATAAATAAAAAACTAGCAAAATTCAGAGAATTAACTGGTTAACTAAGAATTATTCATATGAAAATAGTATGGGGTACCGTCCCTCAGCTGATAAATTGTTTTGTAGCAATGATCGTAAAACCACAGGTCATTTCCTTTGTCTATATTCTTCTTGAGCTTTCAGAATATGCTCAAGAGATCTTGAATTCTGTCTCCTGAAATGACAAACCTACACAATTCAAGTGTTGTCATACGATAGGTGTATGAAAGAGCGGAAATCTTGCAGATCCCGCTGGCAACATCGATGCCAATAGCGTTGGCTGGAGGTGCAAATGTTCCTGCCGGAGCTGTTGTGGTGGAAATGTGCACCAGCCGAACAGCTGCCCTCCTGGCTCAGCAGGCGAATTCGATGTGCTGAAATAGCTGCTACATAAAGCACGAAGAGAAAGGAGCAGAGAAGCGCTGTTTCAGCTGTAAAGCACAGGAAGATGTGTTTCCCATTGTAGCTATAAAAAGTATTTTCATATTTACGTAGCATTTATTCTCATCTCTTGAGTGGGGGATTTATATAGATCACTTGTTGTACATAATGAAAGGAAAATGCCCCAAATATTCCATTATGTTATTTATTCCTCCACAAGCATCCATTACGCAGCTTATTTTCCAATTAATCCTTGCTATCAAACAAATGTTATTCTCCTTCTTCCCCAATTGTAACTTCCTTCTTCTGAAACAGTTTTTCAGTGGGTGAATTAACGAAATGAAACTTGATGATTTTGTTGCTGTTATAGGAGTAATCATATAACAGCAATTGGGAGCCATGATATTTAAGAAAGACCATTTAGAAAAGACAAAATGCTGTAGTCTTCAGAAAGATTATTTGCATGGCAGATTGTAGCTGAGATGCGTGTCTGAATGAGAGGAAAGTGGAAGTTAAAGATGTGGAAGTGATTTGTTTTTTCCCCTTTCTCCTCTTCCCCAGTTTTACACTTCTTTTCGTGTGGCCCTTCCCCAAAGCTTCCAAAAGAAACTGGATTGTGAAAGATGGGAATTCTTCACACAGATAAATTATTTGAAGATTAACTCAGATAAGTTATTTGAAGATAAATAACAAGGAGCAATTGGGTTGCTCAATGAGAAGATGTCAGAGGAGAGTCCTTTGGGAACTAGTGTGGTCCTGGGCTGTTCTACATATTTGCAGACAATCACTTGTAAAGTAAGTGATAGTGCAATGAGGGTGTTCACTGATGTGATGTCGTTTAGGATTGTCATAGAAAAATATTGAAAAGAAGAAAGCTTTAAAAGATGTACAGAACAGTTGCATGCTATAGGGTGTCTAGGAAATAAAAAATTACGAAATTCAGTACAGAATAAAGTAAATTAATGTACATAAAGAAAACATACCTGATACTGCATGCACAGTGATGGGCTCTGAACCAGTTACTGAAATTATGGCACTATCGCAGGTCTTGAAAACATTTAATCAGTGCTCAGTAGTGGGCAAAACCCAAACAAAATCAAGAAAAGAGAAGGAAACAGAAGATGGGAATAAACCGTGAGTGTGGTTGAAAAGCTAACACTTGTCTTTGTGGAACAGAGATAACAGAGAGATCTTAGAAAGCTGTAAAATCTTGATGGTGTGAATGAGGTGCAGAGGGAATTACTATTCCTTGTCTCCTTTTATACAACTACCAGGAGCCATCAAAGAAAAAAAATCAGATTGCAGACTGAAAATAAACAAAAGAAGTTACTTTTCCACAAAGCGTGCAGTTAAACTCTGACAGTCCCCACCACAGGATGCTGCAAAATGTAACAGGCTTACGCGGTTGAAAAAGCGGTTAAAAAAATCAATGGAAGAAAAATCCTCCTGCTACGTGCAAAGATGCCCTCTCTGGCTCACGAAGCTCCTAAGCTGCAAATTGCTGCAGAGTGAGCAAGTGTGTCACAGACATAGCACTAGACATCTACCCTGTTTTATCTTCTGTCTGATGACCTGCCAGTGGCTGTGGTTGGGACACGGGACGGTTAAACACCTGACTCGCAGTGGTTGTTGCTGTCAGGTGGTGGATGCAGTCAGGAAGGTGGAAGAAGCAGCTTGCCTTTCCTCAGAGCTGTGGAGATCTGATTACAATGGGTAGTAAAGGGCTAAATGGTAAGACAGCTGCTTGATGCGTTTTTGGAGAAGTAAGTAGTGGTTTTGGGAGAAGAAATGGAGAAAAATATGCTGAAATGGGAGGGACCAAGCCTCTTGGCAATCTAGAGAATCACTTTGGCTCTTAGTATTGGCTTCTTCAAGGAGAAGGTCAATGTTACTATGTTTTCAGAGAGTTATCTGAGGCATGTGAAAACTGTTTCTGCAAAGAGCTGAGGTAGGTCCTTACCTGCCACTGTGACTATGACATCGCTCAGAGCCAGGAGAGGCTCACCTTCCCCTATCCCACACAGACAACCTCACTAAAAAGCTGACTTGTCAGGGGTTTTTTGCATGGAGATAGGGTTTATGTCTCAGGACCTACTTCCACTGGCTATGAGACCTTGCTCAAGTGGAGATTTGCTAGGTTGGACCCACAAACAACCTCGCGGGTTTTGGTTATGTTCTTATCTGTCTAGGTAAAAGTGGCTGCATTTTATTCAATTTATTATTCAAGTTTATATATGCTTTGGGAGGAAGGCAAGTTTTATTTTACTGTCCAGAGAAGAATGCAAATAGATGGGGAGTATGTTTTTTGTATATTGAGTATCTGTTGGCTTAAAGATTGAGCTCAGATGCATGAACCAAGGGCTACATATCTTGCTGTATCGAACAATTACAAAGAAGTCATTGTTTTCTGATATTCTGAGTTTTTTAAGGAAAATTCACCTTCAAAATCTCTTTTGAACAACACTTTGAAGTAGAACGTAACCCCAAGAGGTGGGTAATCTTAGTGCTAATTTACTATACAACAATGTGCATTATTAAAGGACATTTGAATGATTCATCCAGTGAATGAAGAAAAATTATTACAAATGATTATTGATGAGTTAATCAAGATAGCCACGTCAACTTTCTTTTGTCCATTAGTGTGAACAGTATTTCACAATCATAATAATAAGAGCCAAATGTTAATGGCTGAGGTAATCAGACCCTAATGAAGAGCAGTGAAAAGTGCTTCTTTAAATAGTTTAGAGTTTTCATAATCACTGGAGTGGTCAGTTGGTCCCATGATTCTTCATATTTCATAATGTATGTTTACTATCAGCTTTTGTTTTTAATATCCTTTCTCTTTTTCCAGAAGGTGAGTGAACAGAGAAATTAAGAGGCATAAAGCTATCTAACAGCATACAAAATAAAACTCATTTTGTAACATGAATTCTTTCTAAGAGAAAAGGATTTTACACCTGGAATTGTAGGCAGCCAGGAGCATGCTTCTGCCTTTAATTTCTGTTCTTCATGCGATTCTTTTGTTGAAAATAATCACTATCATTTTTAAGAGCTCAGCACAGGCTTAAGCCTAATTGGGCTAACTAAGACCCTTGACTGCTTTGGTGTGGGAGCCTCTTGGGGAAGAAGATTTTAACTGCTGTCTTTCCCAAGTAGTATGCTTGTGATCCACAAATATGCAGCTCAGAAACTGGTTTGTGTGACTGATCCTGTGAATAAGTTTACTCAAATGGCTTTTCAGGATCAGTGCCCTTCTCCTCGCTTGTACACTTGACTTGCCTTTCTCTCCTTAGACTCACCATGTACCTGTAGTAGAGAACGATTCACAAAATATCCATCCAGCTTCCTTCCTCTCTTCCCAAGTAATGAAACTTTCTAGCACCCCCTAATAAAATCGAGACCATTAGTATAAAAGGTCAAACCCCACAAAATTAGAAAGTTCCACAGGAATGTCCTAGGTCACTGGGGTGGCAGCAATAAAGGGAAAAAAGCAATCTGGCCTGGAGGAAAATGCCCTTCGGACTCCAGTGGTCCTTTCCAGTTCTCTTTCCTGGATGAAAACCTTTCCACCTACAAATCCTGCATTTGATGGATTACTCTGAAGGCTTGAAGGGGTAACTTCTACAGTTCAGCTACTCACAGTTTGTAAGATAGGAAGAACAGTGTTATTTTTCTGCACCCTGGATCTGCACCGACTCTGATGTAATTTTGACCAGGAACATGGCATTATCAATCCTCAGTCTGCTAGGGGCAGTGCCTCAGGTGTAGAACTAGTCTACATCTTACATGCTACTCAAGCTCCATTAACTCAGCCTGACACCACTGTTGTCTGAACACCCTGTTGCAAGAGAAGTGAGATAGACCTGGCAGCTGAGATGCTGCTTTGCATGTAGTTCCTTAGAGACTTCTCTTAGAAACATCTCTTTTGCTTCTTTGCATGGCAGACCAAGTCAGTGGGAACCTAGGAACCTTGTGGGCTTGGCCCACTTGGCAAACTCTCAAAGCATTGTAGCATGTGCTCCACAGGGATTGCAACCACGGACCATGATGCATCTTCAAACACTGTCCCCCACACCAGCCGTAAACAGGATAATAGATGCAGATTGGTGTTTTAGCAGCTGCTGAATTTGTAGTGATGCTCACTGGAGAAGGATTCGGCACTGATGTCCCACTGAAGCTTGTGAGAAAGTTGTGAGTGATCTCTCAGTGTGCAAGTCTACAACAAGGAACAACCCTGATGTGGCAAGGAGTTGGGCTGACTGCAAGAGACCTTGAACAACATCTCCCACAGAACCGGTGCAGGCAGCAGCCCAAGGTCCTGGCTGTGTAGACAATGCGGTTCCTTCTCCCATGGTCTCTGATTTCTGCCTGGCGGTCCCAGACCTCATTGCCTCTTGATGTGTGTGTGGCAGCAGTTGATGCTCATCACACTCTGTCTTCCTTCTACCAAATTGGCTTCATTTGCTTGCTGGGAACCAAGTAACTTTCAGATTTGAAGTTAGGTACAAGGTTTCGGCAGGTTTTTTGGCTTGTCTTTACTTACCTGACCTTCCTTGACCTTCTCCAACCTTCCATGACTTTCTCCGACCTTCCTTGACATTGTGAGGAGAGGGGTGTGAGGCAGCCGTGAGGGTTGTGAGAGGGGATGCGAGGAGATGGATTGAGCGAGCAGTGCAGAAAGTGTCCGAGTCAGTCAGTTTCCCTGGGAAAGTTCCCAGTGCCGGTCAAAGTCCAACCATTTGGCCAGGGATGGCCACGCTTTGAGAGGACATCGATCATCTGCAGCCCAGGCTGTCACACAGCAAGGAAGGTTGGTGCAGGTGGGAGCTCAGACCCTGCAAGGGGCCAGCTGCCAGGTAGTGGAGGAGCGTGAAAGAAGAGGTTAAGAGAGGTTTTTGTCTCAGGTGTACAGTATCACATTTCTGTTAAGTAACCACCTTCAATCAGTGGCCTTGTGAGACCTTAGACATTTGATTTACAGGTTATAATCAAATTTCTGGCCCATTTCTGTGCAGCTGCTAATTTTACTTTTAAACCCTTGTTATCTTCTTGAGATGCTTGTTTGCCAACAGCCTGAGTTGTAACATGATGCTGAATTCTGCTGTATCTCTGAGTCATTAATTTCAACCTGTTCACATCCCCATCTCGTTGCCTCTGAGGCTGCTGCCTTTGATTGAACCAAAGCTTTGTGTTCACACAATATTTAATTTGTATAAATGTACGTATTGTTTAGATCTTATGCTCTTAGTAACCACTCTGTCTGTAACAAAAGCGTCTCTTCTGTCAGGAAAAGAGGTGGGGCAGCAGTGGTGTTCTTGGAAACAGCAATCTGTGACTGCTGATGGCTTAGAGCAGCAGCCTGATGTCCTACTCCTGCTGGAGGACCAACACCCTGAGCTGTAGGACTTAAAATCCAGACTCAACCTCTGTGAGAAACTGTGGTCCCTGAGATGAGGCACTCCAGGGCAAGGTATTTTAGCCTCCTCTTGCATCTTCACACCTGACTCCTCCTGTGTTTGGAACAAAGTCCTGTTCTCTTCCATATCTAATCAAGCAGCTGGCTGTAACCCAGCATGAGACGGAGAGTGCATGTGAGAAAGATGGAGGTAAAACAAGGTAGTTGAAAGTCCTCCCAAGGTTTTTGGACCACTCCAGTGTCTTCTAAAGACATCAACATTCCTGCTGACAAAGTGAGACAGCAATCGGCTTCTTCCCATCTTCGGGGCCTGCATCAGTGAGGTGCTTGTAATAAGACATACAAAATGCAAAAAGGGATTTTTACATTTTTCTCTTTCTCCTGTGCCTGGCTTGGCAGCTGTGCCTGTACCCATGCAGTCTGCTTCCAGGCATCTTCACAGATACCGATACGAACCATATAGTCCTTGCATTTATCTTGGCTCCCATTTACAGGTTGCTCTCAGTTCTTCAGCTCCCCTGCCTCAAAGCCCTTCCCAAACAGGGATCAGGCAGTGGCAGGTGTATCTCTGAACTCACAAAATCTGAAACTTCATGCTTAGAAGGTTGTCTTTGCTACAGCCAAACCCTTTGCCAATTTACTTCTGCTGTGATAAGAATTTTAGCTTTCTTCCTTTGAGAAACGCGATCTGTCAAATGATTCAGTGTGGTGTTCCCCTCCCCACCCCCAAAGGTTCCTCTTTTTTTTTCTCCTAAAACAAGAAAATAACTTACAATTTAGCTAGTCTGCATTTTTCCTGGATCTGACCACGAATTTTACTAAACAGAAGAAAAGTCCCGGGAGTACCACCAACCATACAAGGGCAGCTTTTGTGTTTCATGGACTTAGCTGGTGGTGGATGTTCAATTGGTGCTTCAGTTGAAGCAAATACTGGGACTGAATTTGGCAAATCAACATGCTGATGTCAAGATCCATTACAATAAAGAGAGACAGAGTTCTTATTTGCAATATCGTGTCTTCACGGCCGGTTGCAGAGGAACATATTCCCCTCTTGAATTGCGTTGTTTGTGTAAGACAATGGTGATTAATTAGTTTATTTATTTTATTACTGGTTTTTTGGGTTTTTTAAATCCTAAGAAGGCAATAGAAGTGTTGTCTGTTGTGCTCCCATCACAACCTTCTAGCGCAGGTTTTCAGAACCCAAGTAAGCCGTTTTTCATTCCTACAGTTTCGTTCAATGACTTCAGCTAAGGAAGAATGGCACCTGCTTGAAGTTGCAAATGGCAACCTCAATATTTTCTTTATTTTTCTTTTCATGAGAGGAGTGTGTGATTGTGTCTTCTGGAAGATCTCCCATCTGGCTCTCTGCAGATTTCAGCTGGCTCTGAGAGCCGCATCCCGCTCAGTGGTACCCGCACAAGGTTTCATTGTGCTCACTTTCATGTCAGAAAGATGGGTCTTCGAGGCCTCGTTTAACTATAACATTAAAATGGGTTCTTTCTCCTGACTGCGAGGACAGGAAAGTCTGAGTCCTGCAGTCCTTAATCTGGCAAATACCCTTGCACAATGAAAGGAGCAGCGACTGTGCTTAAACTAAGCGATGAAACCGGGCCCTCAGCATCAATACAGGTGATGTACCAGAACTGCTAACTGATGTTAGCCCTCTTCAGACTGATACTGGAAATTCTACTTTTTATACTGCTTGTGCTTAGCCAAAGAAGTTTCTAGGCGTAACTGTTGTTGGAGTAGCATCCAGGAGAAGTGTATTCAGGCAAAATTCCCTAATCTATGTCCTTGAATCCCCCCTGCCAGCACCTTGGATTTATGGAAGGTGAGAGTGTTCAGCGTGTTGCAGGATCTGATTAGTTGTTTTCACGCTGCTTGAATATAAAGCTTTTGTTCTCCCTTTGCTTTGCAGAAGGATCTTTTCCGTTTATTCATGACTACTAAATCCAAATGTAAATGCTGGTGGTTTACAGCACGGACGCTGCTGCGTGGAGATGTTGGTGGGGAAATTGTCAATGAATTCTCAGAAAACCTATGGATGAGCAGTGTTGGGAAACCTGAGCTGTCAGCTGTCTCCTCATTTAAGAAAATTGTTCAAAGTTTGTTGTAGTTCTCAGTGCAGAGAATTAATTAACTGTAAAATTAAATGCTTAAAAGAGTTATTTTGGGGCTTATAAAATGTAAATAAAGCCAAACAGGAATGATTCAATTGTTTACAGAAAGGACTTCTTCCAGATGTATCTGATTACTTGACTGCAGTCTGCACTAATTTATACCACTCTGCTCATGGAAACCAAACTCTTAAAATAGTAGTTTCGAATCCTCTTCACTATCCTTTGCTTTTGATTTCTTTTTGCTGTGATGCTACCTTTGCTGTACAGTCCCATTGACAGATCATGGTAATAATACAACACCATCTTTGAAATATAGCTTCACGGAGGGATGCCCTTTTCTGACAGTTAATATTTGGTTTTATTGCTCTTTTCACCCCTTTTTGGAGCTGCAGGGCTGCTCTGCCAGCTTTGGGTAAGACGAGTGTGTGTTTATATGTGTGCATATGTGTGTGTGTGAGGAGGGGGGTTGTTCTTTTTTGGTACCACTGTGTCACTACAATGGATGTTTTGTTGTGGGTTAAACTGATACAATAAATACCTCCCGCTAGATCACAAATACTCACAGTATTTTTTTAAACTTTATCTCGCAATTTAATGTGGTATGTTTCTGCAAGGAAAAAATATTTTTTTTCCAGTAATACCATTTTATATTCACTTCAAAGTGCTGTGGATTCAAATCCTGTAGTGTTGTTTTAATAAGATGACATGGCTTTTCTCTTCAATGACAAATGCTCTGTTTTATTGTGTTATTTACATTTTAAATCAAACTGAACACAACAGTTTTTAACAAGAATAAAATCGCAAGGTAGAGTGAAATATTTTAAATAATTTTTTTAATGAGATGACTTTTCAGAAAGCTGTATTCTGCAGTCTCCAAAAAGTTTAAGTTGCTGTCGTGTGAACTCATGTGAGAGGAAGAAGACAGAGAACTCAAGTGCCTCATTCTATAGTGTGAAATTAAGTTTGTGGGTGGACCTTTCAGAGGGCTGCATTATGCTTTGTCTCTATGTGACACGCTGGTTAAATGGACAGGACGAGCCTTTGTAGTTTTGCAATGTCCCATTGTGATTTAGCACATAAGAACAGAGCAGTATTGGTGCAGCTGCTCATAAACTGGTGATTGGAAAACCTTGTGCAGGGCAAGTCAGAAAATGCTATATCATAATTTTTAGTCTGAGTCTTAAAGATGCTTCTAGTAATGTGAAACACTCCCTTTCCTTAAAAACATAATTACCTCTAATTCTTGTTCTGTGATGCTGCAGATGGAGACAGTGCTGAGCATCTATTAGCAATTCAGATACACAGACCTGAGGTTGAAGTTTTGATCTTTTATGCTCTCCAAGGATCTCTGAAGAGTATATTTGGCCTGGGGGTTTTACACAGCCCTATTTTGTGAGAAATGCTGAGCTCCTGTTTCTTTTCTTTCTGCTTTGCTGAGGGTGGGGTTCTGAAAGCCACTGCTGAAAACTTCAGTTGTAGCCTGTCTTTTTGAAGTAGTTGCATTTTAAATACTTAAAGTATTCTAATTGCCCCTAGAATAACAAGCACCTTCCTCTAACGGTGGCCAAGAGGACAGTAGCTAGCAACGTTTTTCACACACACTCCCCAGCTCACGTGAAATCTCATGCCCCAAGGTACCAGACCAGTTTTGCACTGCTGACTTGGACAGTAACCATCACATTTAATTTCAACGAGGAAGGAAGGGCATGGCCTGAACTGTGGATTTGGGACGTTTGTTAGAAGGCTGGGGTGCATGAGCAAATAAATATGTGTTGTCACCTGTTACAGCTGCCACCTTGCAGTCAGGGTTCCTGGCAGACTTTGCTGTTTGTAGAGTTCCAAAGAGCCAGTGCAATGAGAGCAAACTGAAGGATCACGAGGATGTCAGGTACAAGCTCATCTGAGGTGTTTCAGATATCCTGGAAAAAGCCGTACAAAAATACTAGGATGCCTCCAACACCTTCCTACATTCCTTGCCCAGGCTGTGGATGGGGGCAGCACCACTTTCTGGCATGTTAGCATTGATGCTGAGAAGTCTAGATGTTTGTCTGGTAGGTCTGTGTTGGTGGTTTGGAAATTTAGTTTTCCTGTGTCCTGGAAGGCTTGTTTTCTGGATACTCCCAGGTTTTATCATGGTCATCGAAATTCAGTGTAAGAGAACGGGTCTGTCCTTGCAATTATTTACTCATAGGTACTTGGTTTAGGAAGCATCTCATGGAGCAAGGTGAAAATATCAATTAGTGTATCAATTACAGAGAATACGTCACACATATTTCTTCCGCTGGATTTGTACAAATATGGGATTCACGAGATGACACCCTGTGTTGCACTTGCTGCTGTGTAAAAGAATAAAGCTTGGAGCAGTTTGTTTAATTAATTCCAGTGCAGTGGAGTCCATTGCTAGTAGGTGACCAGAGGCACTGAGACAAAGGTTGGTCTTTAGAACATGTTAACTGTGGGGGAGAGGGTCTGACTTTCACAGAGGTCACAGAAATGGGTCCGTCCCAACTTGGTGGATAAACGATCTCCCTGCAGGAGGAGGCAAATGCTGATTTTACATACGTGAGGCTTTTATTTGTTCACAATGTGACTGTACAAAAGACAATCAAAATTAATTATTATATTAAATCTTTTCTTGTTTTCTCTTTCTTGATGAGTCATTGCAATTATTGAAAGCTAATATGTTTTCCAACATTAAAACATTGCACTGGGCTATCAATATTCTAGTGTACTCTTTCATGTTCAAAATGTAGAAGGGGATTGCTAGAAGATAACTTCCTGTATTTAATTAAGTAGCTTATATGTACATGGTACTTTTCAGAAGAATTAAATGAATAATCTCAGAAAGGGTAGTGTCAGGGTGCAGAGTATGAAATGATACATTGCACTGTCTTACCTTGCAATTATTTTCCACTAATGAAAATCTTAAATCTCCCCTAAAAAACCAAACCATGAAATGATTATTCAATAATTTTACTGGTAAATGTCCTCACATCTGTATATTTTTTTTTTTCTTACAGTCAGAAAATACTACTTACAAAAACTTTGTTGGTCCTTTTAACTCTGCACCTGGAATGATCTCAGCATATCCATACAAGCAGTGAAGAGCTGCTCTTTCCAGCGTCAGACTTGCTTTCTGGTCCAACAGGTATGGGAGTACATGCTGAGGTTCTATTATTGCGAAATACATATTTACAATTTTTAAAGCACCTCTTTTCAGAAGCAAATTAGATGAGATATTATGAAGGTTTTTTTTTCCTCTGATGGTGGTGAGGCACTGGCACAGGTTGTCCAGAGAAGCTGTGGCTGCCCCATCCCTCGAGGTGTTCAAGGCCAGGTTGGATGGGGCTTGGAGCAACCTGATCCAGTAGAAGGTGTCCCCGCCCATGGCAGGGGGTTGGAACTGGTTGGGCTTTAAGGTTCCTTCCAACCCAAACCATTCTATGATTCTGTGGTTCTGGGTTTTGTAAAGTTATTGAGGTTCTTAAAATGTAGGTAAACTCTAACTGGGACTTTGAAAATAAGAATTAGGACTCCAAGACACTTCCGAGAATCTAGATTAGTACATATTGCATACTTGACACAAATGTTACCCTAAGTCACTTTTTAAGGACAGGATTTGGGAAGCACTATCACAGGAAGATGAGTTTGAAAGCATGCAAATGTTCTGATGGAAAAGATCAGATTTTAAGAAGTGTTTGTTTCAAGGTTTTATGTTATTTGGCTGACAGACTTAGACTATGCTTTGAATGCAGTATGTGAATGTCTGGCTGAATTTCAGTACCACATTTCCCAGATATGCAAACTTTGTGCAGAAAATGGTGACTTCACCATTGCCACCAATGTGGAAACGAAATTTTCCTTAGAAGCTTCTTGACGTGTCACCTGAAGTCTCTTAAGGTAACTGCTCTGCTAGTAAGCCTGGGCTTGCCTCGACTCTTACGAGCAAGCATCTTTAGTCTCTCTGTGGCCATGATGTCCTAAACAGTGTGAAATATCTCAGGCTAGCATGTAAAGGCCTATATAGGTGTTAAATATTCCCAACAGTCTTTTTGTCTTTGTGGCTGTTCTTGTTCCTTGATCACAGAATCACAGAATCACCAGGTTAGAAAAGACCTATCAGATCATCGAGTCCAACAATTCCTATCAAATACTAAACCATGCCATGCAGCACCTCAAGAATGACAATGTATTTTGTAGAAAAATTGTCCTATACTTGCTTTTTCTCACCCGTTTTCTTCTCAGATAGGAGAAAAAAGTTAATCTTTTGATGACCAAGGCGCTGGGTACATTCACAGCTTGTACATGTCATGTTTTTGATGTTCTTGGCATCACCAGGACAAGAGGTGCAGGATTTTGAACAGCTTTAAGGTCAGCTCTTTAGCAACAAGGCTGTCAGCAAAGTTGTTGAAGAATCTTTAAGCAAACCAAACCCTTCCAACCTGATGGTTGGGTTAGGAATACGTTTTTCTGAGTTTCTCTCATTTTGATATGATTTGGAAATATTTAGGGCTGAATTTATTATATAGTCGGAGCTTTGCAGCCTCTGTGTTTCACTGCAAGTATATATACTAATTATTAAAAGACAACCTAGATCTGGTTGAGAAACACTTTACATCTGCTGAAGTAACTGCGTATTTCTCAGAATGAGTTTTAATGTTAAATCCCCAACACAAGCAGATCTGCAGCTTGGTGGCTGAGACTCATTCAGTGCCCCAGTGCAGGTGTGGGCAGCATCCACTCTTCAGCATCTTTCGCGTACAGGTGATCATCCCACAGCTGCTCTGACGTGCAGGTGAGGATGCAACGTGGGAGAGAATCTTTGCTGCTACGCAGCAGCCAGGAGCATCCTTCATCGGGCAGGTTCACCCTCTCCCTCGACTGAAGGAGCCCTGCCTGAGAGCATACACTTTGACAACACAAAATTTATATAATACAGAAACAGAGAGCGCATCTTATATTATCACGACTAATTGGATGAGGGTATAACTATTGAAACACTGAACTGGGAGTTCTGATTTACTTACATGAAGATAGGTTTTACTCGAGACCAGCACAAGACCTAGATGCATGCTTAACTGTAACTCCGTGAGCCTTATAGAAGAAATATCATGTGCAGTACTTAAAGAAACGAGTATAAGATCATGATTTTACTGATGAGAGATGAGGAAGCATCCTTGTGGATGAATACACAAGAATGGCACCTTCTTTCTCTGTTTTTACAAAAAAAACCCAACCAAACAAAAAATGCCTAGAGTAGAATAAAAATCATAATGGCAGAAAGGTGCAGTGCAAAGCCAGACATTCTAGTGTTTGATGCCCTTCCCAATAATGCACATTGTTCTGCGGCGGCGTGTCTGCCACCCAGATTATTTAGATCGGCAGCAGGGAGATCCATGGTCCTGCAAGAAAATTTATAATTGTGACAAAAATGGAATGAAATACAATTTCTCTCCTTTTTTTTTATCTTGGATTGTACCTTATGTGACTGGACTGCAATTAATATCACTTGTAAAACAGAAGGCTCGTTAAACTGGTCTCATTATGGCTGCTGAGGTTGTGATCTGCTGCTGAAAGGGATTCCCCCATTATCTGTGTTTGACACATACTCCTAATCAACCAGGCCAACTCCGCTTTATCAAAGGTCTGTCACATTAGAGGAGATAATATTTGTTCTGATTTGTACTATTAGCGTAAAAAATGTAGGTTGCTTTGGCAGGCACACAACCCTCTGTCACCAACGGCCACCCAGAGCATCTATTGAGGTGTCCCCTTGCTGCAAAAGTGATTCTAAATACAGTCCACTTCACCTCCCAGCTCCAGGCACACGTGTCATTTTGGGGTTTTACAAACTCCACTTTCAAGGGATATTTCTGAAATTAAATAAACTGTGAGGAAATCCTACATCGAGCAGTGTTAAGAGGCAAGATTAATATCAGCTCTGCAGTTTCCTCCACAATTTACTGATGAAAAAAATATCCAGCAGCCTTGCTTTGGAAGCTTGTTGGCAATAGATGTTTGTTTTTTCTGAGAGGTCTTAATACATATCACAATATTACTTCATTTGCTGAAAATTTTCTGAGCACTTGGTTTTGTTTCTTATCAACACTCGCTGTATCAGGGATACAGGCATTTTCTCTGTAAAACCGTTCACAGAAAATTGTTGAGTGAGTTTTAACAGAGGTGATACCACTTTAGTCTATTGAGTTTACAGAAACAGAAGGCTTAGCAACATCACCCCTAAAAGGTTTGCATGGATATTTTCATACTGGTAGAGTGTTATGTGTTAAGAGGAAGCATTTGTAGTTGTAATGCAGCCTCATATGTTTGGATGAGAAACCACCTACCCCAAACCACAAACCAAATGCTTTCTTAGTTACACATAAGAAATTTTGGATAATGAGTAGATCCATACAAATGCTATATATATATATATATATAAACCCTATACAAATGCTACAGACATTTTTTTTTCATTCTTTTCTTGTATATACTTCATCTGTTACTAGGGGAGGATGCTTCCTTGTCTCCAGTAATTCAAAGCAGTTTCTGATTTGAGGGAGAAGATGGGAACTGATAGGAAGGCAAATTGATGGTGCTAATGCCAACTGTTGGAATGATGCTGCAACACCCTGTCCAGGACTGTTTGCTGGGAGAATGACAGGGAAAAGAGATGGAAGAGTGCTATTGGCTATGGGAATCCTTCCTTAGTTGTTTAAACCCCTTTTTTCACATCAGCATATTTTTTTTCTCAGATAACTATGAAGCTGAGAAAACACTGACCTGCATTTGCAACAGACCCTTTGGCAGAGCAGTGCTGAATATTGGCTGGCAAGGTAAACAGAGCCAGGAGAAAACCAGCCAGGAGAAAAGCCAGAAGAGAAACATGTAGGGGAATGTGAATGCTGCCGAAGTCACTGTCACATCAAGGAGGCAGGTGAGGAATTATAAGGGTGCTGAGCTTGGATGAAAGCAGGTAATGTCCTGCAAGTGCCTGAAAGAGGCAGGAGAGCCCTTATAAGCACAGCTTAGCACCAGGTCTCTTGGCTTCTCTCTTCTTTTTGGCTCGAGGCTGATGGCTGAAAATCTGTGTGTCTAGGAATCCAGTGATTTCTCAATCACCATTCTGCTTTATCTGCTAATGAGTGCCTTATGTTTATGATTTGCTCCACTATGCAGAAAAGCTTCAACTAGGACTAGACAACTTCTGTCTCCTTCTGCAAGCGAAGGTCTGAGTCAGGGTGTGGATGCCAGGACACAGGTCTCTTTATTCCCTCTTGAGAAGGGAACTTGCTTTTTTCTTTCTCTCTTTCTTTCCCTTCCAAGGTGAAAAGGTCTGTATCATTTCTCTAGTTCCACACAGAATGATGGAGGAATAGCTGTATTCTACAAGTGAACACAAACAGAACTGCAGTAGAAAAACTTAGGCAGTGCTGTGCTGGGAAGAGCCATGGGATGCATCTTGCTTTGTGGGGAGCAGTTGCTCCTGGTTTCAGTAGGCTTTGGAGCCAGGCCTCTTTTTAGATATTTACAGTACTCGGAGAAGAGGACACCTACACAAATTGCAGCTTGCACCGTTTATTAGAGCACAACTCTGCTTGTGCTTTCAAATTTTCATTCATTTTTATTGCACCATGTATTGTCCTAAGCGCTTCAGAAGATGTGGCAGAAACGATGCAGGAACGCGGGGCTGTTTCCTGCAGCAAGTCCATCTTTCCCTCTTTAGTGGATTGAGGTCTCAAAGAGCAAATCCAAGAGTCAACAAGAGCAGGGGATAACACAGTTAGCAGGGCCGGGTGGGAAAACACTGAGCAGGTCCTAAGTCCAGGCACGTTTTGATGCAAGAGGCTGATGTTCTCCAGGAACTTCTGAGTGTAATTAACAAACAACAGAGGCCAAATTGTTTTCTCTGAGTATTCCTAATCTGGAGAAAAGAATGGAAAGAAAAATCTTGCACATGCAGACCTCACAGATGTCCATTATCCCAAAACAGCGGGGCTGAAAATATTGCTTTAAGTGTTTAGGGCAAGGATGAGGCTTTAAAAGACTTTTATTTAGACATCTGGAAAACTGGGGAAACAGGAGTGAAGAACTCTTGCTTGCACTGAGAGCTGATTTCTCAGGGTCAGTGATACTGGGGTCAGCTTTGACTGGCTGGGGAGGGCTTCTGTTTTTTTAATAACTGCCCAGAGACAACTCAATATTTGGTCAAGAGAATGTAATGAAATCAGAGGGCAGTGGTTTATCTGAAAATACTGAAGAAAAATATTTGTGTTGCGAATGTTTGACTGTAGGAGTCAGGCTGGTATTTTGCCAGAAAATGTGATTTTGGGGAATTCTGTGGAAATTTCAAGATGCTATAAACACAACCTGTCTGGCAAAAGGTATAAAATCCGATGGATTTGTCTTCTGAAACAGACTTGTTTAAGAAATACTACAGCTCTGTGAGCAATTGAGCAGTGCACGAGGTGGGGAAAGAACTCCTGTTCTTCCTTTCATTGTCCTTTAGTTTTCTTTTGACAAATCTCATTTAACTATCAAGATGACTGATTTCTAACTGCATTCAGTTAAAAAGAAAATTGTTTCTTTTTACCCTGTTTCAATTTTAAGCTTGGTGTATAATTTTTAGAAAGGAATGTCTGTATGGAAACTGGCAATGCCAATGGACTTGGAGTTTTCAAAGGGAACTTAATCCAGGCTTCATCAGCTCAGCTACTAATATATAAATACACATATAAAATACACACACACAGACTCCCCCCTCTACTGCACTTTTATTTTAGAAAGAACTCAAAGAATTTAGAATTCAATTCAGCTACTGATCTAAATAACTCCCATAGGTAGATATGAGGTTTAACAAGGCCAAGTGCCGGGTCCTGCACTTGGGGCACAACAACCCTGTGCAGCTACAGACTAGGAGAAGTCTGCCTAGAAAGCTGCCTGGAGGAAAGGGACCTGGGGGTGTTGGTTGACATCGACTGAACATGAGCCAGCAGTGGCCCACGTGGCCAAGAAGGCCAATGGCATCTTGGCTTGGATCAGAAATGGCGTGACCAGCAGGTCCAGGGAGGTTATTCTCCCTCTGTAGTCGGCACTGGTGAGACCGCTCCTCGAATCCTGTGTTCAGTTCTGGGCCCCTCACCACAAGAAGGATGTTGAGGCTCTGGAGCGAGTCCAGAGAAGAGTAACGAAGCTGGTGAAGGGGCTGGAGAACAGGCCTTATGAGGAGCGGCTGAGAGAGCTGGGGGTGTTTAGCCTGGAGAAGAGGAGGCTGAGGGGAGACCTCATTGCTCTCTACAACTACCTGAAAGGAGGTTGTAGAAAGGAGGGAGCTGGCCTCTTCTCCCAAGTGACAGGGAACAGGACAAGAGGGAATGGCCTCAAGCTCTGCCAGGGGAGGTTCAGGCTGGACATTAGGAAAAAATTTTTCACAGAAAGGGTCATTGGGCACTGGAACAGGCTGCCCAGGGAGGTGGTTGAGTCACCTTCCCTGGAGGTGTTTAAGGCACGGGTGGACGAGGTGCTGAGGGATATGGGTTAGTGATTGATGGGAATGGTTGGACTTGATGATCCGGTGGGTCTCTTCCAACCTGGTTATTCTATGATTCTATATGTATTCAGCTGACTGGCCACTAAATTGATAATGACCCTAGAAACACTGTCCTTACACTTTGATATCACAGAGGTGTTCTGTTCCAGTTCCTTATGCATCAGGATAAATAGAATGGGTTCCAGTATGAATAGGGTGAGAAAATGGGATGCGCGTGTGTGCGAAGTTAAATATTTGTGTTTAACTTTTTTTAATATTGCTCCAAGTACTGCAGCTTGCACCAACAAAAATCACAAATTTGATAATTTTCAATTACTTTTTCGCCCAACATGGTTGATGAATGGATTTTTATTCTTGTTTGGAAATATATTTCATTTTAGACTTTGCGGTATTTCAGATTGTGCAAAACATACAGTTCTTATTTGTGGAGCACATAAAATAAGCCATTATGCTGGAAAACTGCTCTGTCTCTTCCTGAGTCTTATCCCAGTATCTCTTAGTTGTTACAGTCAGCTTGAAATGCCTCCCTTTCTTGTGCTTATATACAATGCTTACCTTGCATTTGTATTTTCTATCCTCTAGATCGCTCTATATGAAAACAGTGTGAAAGTTAAAAGTGATTTTGGCAATGTATCAAAGATATTTCAAACAAGTAATCTTGTTTGTAATTTTCTATTAATAAGTAGTATTTTTATAATACATTAATTTATTTCTGGCAGTCGTTAGTAATAAAAAAGGATTTTTATGGTTCTCTAAATGGGCAGTTCAGTGCTTTTTTTACTGGCTCTAAGCCTAAACTTCAGCAAGTGTGTGATCAAGTATACCAGAAAAATCCTTTGTCCATTGCTAAACCTTATGAAATTGAAGATCAAAAGAATTTTCCTATCTTACAAGGACTGTGGTACTATTCATGGGCTAAAAATGACTGTCAAAGTAATAAAACAACTACTGTTGTCAGGGGAAGATTAAAAGCAGCAGCTGGATTGTACACAGTCAACTTTAAAATCTTTCTCTAGGAAGGTAGATGCTTTAGAAAATGATCTGGCTTTTCAGCTGATTTGCCGTGATTGGCAGCCCCATAAAACGGCTACTGACACAGGAACTTGCAAAAGAAAGAAGCCTTTTTCTTCCCCTTTAAAAAGAATATTCTGCTTCTTGCCTTCTCCCAAATTGGACTCTGCACTTGGAAGTGAGATGTAACGCAAGCGTCACAGCAATGATGGGTGCCAGCCTTTCCCTCTGTTTTATCCAATTTACCTATCCTCTTCTCTTTCTGAAATTGTTCCTGCTGTCAGTTTTCTGCAGCTCGTATCCTAACCTGTGTTCTTACTGCTTTAGTTTTGTTCCTTATGTTCATCCGTACATTTTGCAATTCTCCTTAAATTCAGTACATTGCAACACTGCTTTCCATGTAACTGTCCCAGGATCATAATCAGCTGGAACAGTACCAAATACATCTAATCTCCGTTCAAATTCTACCTTTATCCCTGGTGTCAAGGAGTGATGATTTTTAATTGTCCTCAAACTTCTAGCCACCTCACTCCACAGATTAGTATGTCTGCAATCTTTGAAACTTTATTTATGCACAACCAGTGTAGTGGTTTCTTTAATTAATTCCTATGTTTCCATTTTCATTATTTTTCTTATTTTTAGTCATCCAGACTTTCTTGTTCTATTGAATGAAGTAGTTTGTCTTCCCAGCTGATTTTGCCATCTACTTTGTACTTGTTGGTGACATTTTCCCAGGTTGTTGGTGACTTTTGCCCAGGTTGTTGGTGTATTTGGGATTTTCTTTCCCTATATCTTTTTCTGAATTTATATTTATTTCTTAACACCTTCCCTCAATTATTTTTGACTACATAACTTTTAAACTTGGAGGGTAGTTTATCTTTCTTTCATCCTGATGGCACTATTAGAAATCCACTAATTTTTTTGTCGATGCTCTTCTTTCCCCTGGCTTCAGATTCTAGCCCTCCTGCTATATCAGATTGTAATCCTGGGCTCCACATTCCCTGGTGAACATCGCTGTTTCTCCTCACCTCTGCTCAGCTAGATTAATAAATGTAAGACCTGTTTGTGCTGTTTACCCTTAGGGTTGTGTGCAGTGGAGTTATGAAGTTGACAGCTTTGTTCCACTGCATCCTTTTTTTCCATGCACTGGTCTTAAAATCATGTATGTGTTTGGATTTTGCGGGTGCAAAAATACATGTGTTGTATAATTTGTCACAACTCAGATTCACTAGTGGTGGTCACGCCAGGCCAGTTTGTATGCTTGTGTTTTTTCTTCTTGCCCATTCAGATGCCGAGCTCAGAACATGCTGCCCTGCCGTTATCGGGGAACATCAGCAATGTTCCCCATCCCTGTGCTCAGGATGGAAAAATTCAGCTGGGAGCCAGAAGTTACTGTCCCTTCTGATCTTTTTTCAGCCTGAAAAGCACAAGCTCCGGTGGCAGGTAATGATGAACTGATTCAGAAGGAATTATGTGCAGAAGTGAGGAGAGGTGCTGAACGCATCCACTGGCTCAATGGCAGGTGACGTGGCCCCTTCGCGGTTACCCCGCTTGCAAACTCCCTTTACCCAAATCTATGAGAGCCACTCTCTGAATACCTTCAAGCTTCTTTTGGGCTCAGGCTCTAACAGTGACACCAAAATTCACCCCTGCTAACTGTGGACCTTGAAAAAGAAAAGGAAAGGACAATGTCCGATTTTTTTTCAGATCTTTCTGAAGGAGAAATACAGATAAAAGCAAAGCTCTTTGTGACTGATTTTTTCACTGTCTGCTTGAAAGGCAGTGGGTCAGAATTAAGGCATTTTTGCTGCGGAGGAAATGTGTGGGATGTTGGCTGCAAGCCAGTAGCCACTAACATCCCTGCTGCACTAGGAATACTTGAATGAAGTGGGCGTCAACCTCGGGAGAGCGGGCAGCACTACCTACATCAGAGGAAAAACCTCTTCATTGAGATTCAAGGAGTAAAAAATATTGAATGGAGATAGACCAGTCTGGTAGGTTTTTCTGTGAGGGACAGTGAAAATGCAAGAATCATCATCCTGTCTGGAAGATGATTCTTGCATTTTCCTGTGCCTTTCAGGTCCCATTCATTCTGTGGGTCAGGAGATCCACACAACCCCTGACTTCTCGGACAACTTTTAAGTTTCATCTTCTAATTCTGTTTTCTCAGCACAAAGAATGATTCAATCAAATCTGGAAACTTCCAGCCCATAGTTCTTGCTATAACCATTATTTTAGTGATACCAGAATAAAGGTCTTAAGTTAAATTACTCTACAGAATATAATTTGTCCAGACGCTCATCCTGGTTGTGTCCAGCTGAATATCCACTGGGAAAAAATAAAGTGATTTCTAGAGTTCCTTCGTACCACTAAAACCAGAAAGACAATACAGTGTTGTCTTTCTCATTGTTATCTGCCCCAGTTACAGAGTTAAGCCATCTCGCCAAGTCAATCACCAGTTGTATCCAGTCTAAATATGACCACATTTTTCTTGAATCAAGTCCACCATCAAAACATCGTGCCTGTGAAATAGTTTTTCTTTCCAGCTCTGGTAATGTGATATGAAAGCAACAGATTTTTTTTTTTTGTCTGAAACTACAGTTCTGTTTTCAGTATGCATAAAGGAAAGGAGATTCCCATCTTTTTTTGTGACATCATTGAATTATTAGAAAGTAATAAATTCTTTTTTTTTCTTTTTTTCCAAACAAGGAAAATGGCAGTGATGGAAAAATGGAAGGAATTATTTTGCCTTAGTGTTGGCTCTGGACAAAAGTGGCCGTATAAAGACAGACTTGCTAGAACAGAGCATCACAAGTACTTTAAGAAGCTCTTCTCCTCACATGGAAAACTAAGAGATCCTGGACAGGTGACAAAACTACTTCTGTGTAAATCTGTATGTTTACAAGCGAGCGATGATTTAGATTTTTGATAGGTTTAAGTGGGTGATGGATAATGTCTGGTAAGAATCAAGCCTGTTAGATCAGGGAGAGAAATGCACTTGATAAAGCAAAACTAATTGTTGGATTTCTAATGAGCACATAAAATGATGGATGTGGTGGAAGTTGCAGTTGCCAAGGTAAGCATGGACATCAGTAAGAAGCATAGAACAGAACCAGAAGTCAAATTCTAAGATGAGGAGAAGGACCTGGAAGAAAGCTTAATGACAGCAACATAGAAAGGAGAAAAGGAATGATGCAGAGAAGGCTTGGATGCAATCCTGGAAGGTGCTTAGACACTTCAGCAAGAGAAATGGTCTGAGGGGTAAAATAGGAATGGAAAAAGAACGTAACTGTAATGCCTTCTACTGTGAAGAACCTTTCTTTTTCTGAGATCCCTGGGTAGCAAGCAGCAAATTAGCAAATCCTCAAAATGAATTTTGAAAGTAACCACACTTCCTTCTCTGAAAGAAAAGTTTAAAATGCCTAACACATTTTTTTTTTTGAAAGGAAAAGGAAACTGTGCTGGAGGGCTAGAAGTTCTTAAGACCAAGTTATAAACCTTTGAAAATAGGATTTTATAATGGAAATGCAGAGATCATTAACTATTGTAAGCACCTCTAGGAATGACACCTCTATAGTAAATTACATTCAAATTAATATAAAACTGTAAAGATTCTCTGACAGCTTTGATTATGTAAGATGATTTTAGTAGTTAAATGTTGACTTTCTATAATGCATTCTCCAAATATTATACTGAATGCTGCATCATATATAACAATTACCATGTCACAGTGCTATTTTGTGTAAATTAAATTATTGACAGCAATATAATTTTGTATTCACTTTATTATTTTGATTCATTTTTCTGTCAAAATATACAATGACTCTTCACTAGATTTAGAAACCAGAAAAACTCTTTAGATGGTGAAGTATTATTCTCCATACATTATTTTTCCTTAGCTTGTAATGAAGCTGGAGGGGAGAGAGGGATATGGTTTAGTGTTTGATAGGAACGGTTGGACTCGATGATCCGGTGGGTCTCTTCCAACCTGGTTATTCTGTGATTCTGTGATTTCATTCCTTCTCTGACACGGTGTGTGTTTTTAGACACTTTACATCATGTTACAATAAGTGTGCTTATCAGAAAGCTTGCGAGGTCCATGTTAGCCCTGGTCAGCCTCTCCAGACACGCTACAGACCTGATGTTTTTCGTGTGCTCCAGCACAAGTGCTGTCCTGAATCACAGGACGGGGTTTATGGTATGATGATTATTCAGCCTAGCTCTCAGGAAGGTCCATTGCACATCACAGGGTCAACACTTGCTGTTCGTTAATACTTCTTATGGATAACAGTGAAAAAAATCTTTTTTTTGATGCTGTTTTCTTCACACCTTTTCTTCCCATGTTCTTTGTGGGTAACGGCATCAGCAATTGTTGCTCCTTGGATGCCGCGAAAGTACTTGCAGGTTGTGGTTGTAGCTGCAAATTGATGCTTGTAACTCAGCACATAAAGTTTGCTCATTAAACCTCCTCCAGATGCACAGCTTGTCGCCTCCTTGCAACCGGCTTGAACCTAGAGTGTGGAAATCAGGACACCAGCTGCATCTCTCTACTGGATCTCAGCTCTTCTTCAGGCAGGTATCCTGACCCCCCCACAGAGCCAGTCCAGATGGCTCCAAGTGTGCATCAAAAAGAGAGGCAGGTCCCAAAGTGACTCTGAAACACGGTTTGGGGCATCATCCTACACGGTGGAAGAAAGGGGCTCAGCTGCATTCAGGCAAAAAAAGAGGGCTGAATCCAGCGCGTTACACACTGTGAGCAAGGAGTCTAAGTCTGGGTATAAATATTTCCTCCGTTCTGCATAGTGGTAGAAAGGCTGAGAAAGTGTTAATCTCCTCGGCTAGCCCAGACCGGGAGGTTGGGGAAAGCCTACTCGGTGAACCTCAGTGCGTTTTAGTTATGGCTTAGATGCAGCCAAGCCTTAGTCACGTCTGCATCTGCTCAATAATAAAAAGCAAAGGTACTCCTGAGAGCCCAGGAAGCAGTTTCTGATCCCTGGGACAGTGAGTGCAGAGTTATTTGTGGCCATACAGCCGTGGGCTCGCTCCCCCAGCAGCGGACTGGCCCAGGTCTGTGCCCTGTAGGGCCCTGGCAGCCTTAAACCTAAATATTATTTTTCAGACGCTCTTTGCGATTGTGTTATTCAGCAGTTCAGAGCATGTGGAGCCGAGGAGCCTGAGAGGAAAGCTGCAAGTTGCCAGCATGGTGAGGATGGGACAGGGAATCATAGGTAACAGGGGAGGGCTAAGTCCTCTCCAAGTTCACCACGGGTTTAGCAGTGTTCTCCAAACACGTAGTTCATTTGTCTGCTGACCTGAGGCTGGGACCACATAAATAACATATATCCACTTTTTATGGCAGAACAAAATTGCACAAACTCACCTGATACTGATGAAATATGCTCAGCGACTGCACTTGTATTTAATTCAATATGAAATGTTATTATACCGTTCGGTCTGCAGCATAGACCAAATTCCCCTGTGCTCGGTTTTAAGGAAGAAAAGCCTGATGAGATACTTGGCAGTCTCTGTTGAGGTTTGGTGGCAGTGCTGAAAGTAGACGTCACTCCTTAGCCTGGATCGTTCCCTTTTCACTCTGCTTAGCCTCTGTTTGATATGGTGCATTCAAGAGGTGTGGGGGCAGAGCAGTAGTCGTGTGCGAGGCTTAGAAGAGTCTGTTTGCATGAAAACGTATCTCTTTCTTTTAGATGGTCTGAGAGAAAAACATCGCAGCTCTGTCAGCCTTGCCCTTCTAGGACATCAGTATTGACAGGTATTTGTTGGCAAACTGGATGCATTCAGTTATTGCAGAGTCAACTGTGGAAGCCCCACGTCAGCATGACCGTTCGTGTTAGCTGGTTTATAAAATCCTAGGAGTCATCGATGCGTGGAAGAATCGCTTCCTTCTAGCTTCTCGTCTAATATCTAGCAGCCATCCCTCCTTTGAATATTTAACCTACAAGGAAAAATCTTGCTCTTGCATCTTTCTGTGTGTTATTTCATGTATCTTTTCCTAACAAAGCAATTTCATGCACAAACACATGTACAGCAGCAGCATTTTAATAGAACCAGCTTCACATGGGAGCAGACAAAGAGTCTTGGGTCTTCTAGCACAGGCACAAAATGCTAAGCCATGATGCTGCACTTCTTGTTTGTCCTCATTTCTTGTTTGCTTTGCCAGCATGGAAGTTAATTGTGTAAGGGACGGGTGGACGAGGCGCTGAGGGGCACAGTTTAGTGTTTGATAGGAATGGTTGGACTAGATGATCCGATGGGTCTTTTCCAACCTGGTGATTCTATGATTCTAACACAGAAAGATGGAGGAGGGAGAGAAATACGTTCTGCGCTGTCCTGTTTGTGTAGCTCTAGTTCTTGCCGGCCTTGTTCATGTCTTGCTATCAGCGGTTTACATGACGGGGTGACAAGGAACAGGTGGTGGTGAGGAGTTAATGTGAGCGGACACGGAGAAATTGCATTGCTTGATTGGAAATTGTTCCTCCCAGCATATTTCTGTGCTAGCCTATACAAGTGGGACTCGATAACAGTATCCTGTGACAGCACCAGAAGACAGAATGGCATTGAGTTCTAGCGTTAAACAAGTATATAAACTGTTTCAGCTAATTCTGGCATATGAGATTTTAGGTGTCAGTCATTCTCCTTGATGTGTGAGTGCCCAGACATTGTGATGATGAGCCCTGTTAGGACCTTGGACACTAACCCGGAGAGAGGAATACTGCACAAAATGAGTATTTAAAGCTAAAATAGAGCAAATGGGAACCAGTAGCTGGGTAAGTTATCCTGAGAGTTGGGAAAGATGAACCTGTTGGGCAGGTATTCCCCAGCAATGCAATTTTGACTTTACGAGCCTGCTTTCTCCTCGATGTATCCTCTGTTTGTTCAGAGAAAATCATCTGCTCCTCTCAGTTATTTCAAAGTAAAGTCACAAGAATAGCTTGTTCCCACTCCATTCCAAATATAGCTGCTGGCAGCGATTGCTGAGATAAGGGGGAAGGAAAAGGAACTACCAAGGAAGAGGAAAGGCAGGAGAGGGAAGAGAGAAAAGAGAGATGAGAAGGGTGGACAACAGAGAGTAAGGAGAGAGATGTGAATGAGAGGAGAGGTGAAAGAATAAGGACAATACACCGCAGTTTACTAAAGATAGAAACAAACTCCTACAAAACAGGTGGAAGCAGCCCAAACACAGAATGCAAATATAGAATGAAAAGGACCATGCCCACCCTCAGGAGCCGTTTGAATTTTAGCCTTGAAAACTAGCCAAACCTTAAATAAAATCGTGTCCAATTTTGACTTTCACTCATACTGCAGGGGTTGGAGCATCAGAAAACTTATGCTAATTTACACCACTTGAAGATCAGGCCCTAGAAATTTTAAAGCAAAACATGTTGCTTATTTTAATCTCTTGTGGGATTTAAAAAAAAAAAAAAAACAAACCATGCTCTGCTCCAATAAAGTTTGTTGGCAGTTTCTGACAGAGAGCCATCCATTAGGTAACTTTGCTGAAAACAAACCTAACACCCTTCTCCTCAGGAGTTCACAGTCAGGATGGTCTCCTGGTGAGCCTGGAGCATGTAGACATGCCCTTGGGAAAAGAAAATAAATAAATGGTGATAAAAACTATGGAAAAGCCAGAACCACACTCAGACTGACTTACCCAGAGCAAGGAGCTGAGGGTTTCAAGGCTCAGGGCAGACTGGTTTTAAGACCAAAGCATGGAGAAATGAGACATAAATGGAAACAGGTCTGAGAAGTGGCGCACAGACAGGGGTGAACGCAAACGAGACCCGGGCAATCTAGAAATCTTGTGAGTGGCTCCAGCTTCCCTGCAGGGGTGGGAAGCTTCTGAGAAACACTCCACAGAACCCTTCTGCGTCTCTTCTCAGAAGAACGCTTGGAAAATGGTGCGAGAGTTCTGCTTTTACTCCTGATTTGTTGAAAAGAGGCACCTTGTTTCTCAGGTGAGGATAAAAAGCCACATCCAGTTCTGAACATGCTGTTCTTATAAACTGAGTATGTCCGAAAGCCTTCTGACGAGTTTCTTGTTACTCAAGCACTAAGTAATGGGACCAACAGAAGAACTGGAGGTGTGACACTTGCTTCATTTCTTTTATTTCAGTCCTTTGAGGAAGAAGGCCTCTTGTATTGTTAAGGGATGTGCTTTATCAGACTCCCTCTGGACCAAAGGCTCAGTGCAGCCCCGGGACAAGGTGGAGTTTACATAAAGTACAGGAGTTCCTAGAATAGTTTGGGTTGGAAGGGACCTTAAAGATCATCCAGTTCCAACCGCCTGCCATGGGCAGGGACACCTCCCACTGGATCAGGTTCCTCCAGGCCCCATCCAACCTGGCCTTGAGCACCTCCAGGGATGGGGCAGCCACAGCTTCTCTGGGCAACCTGGGCCAGAGCCTCACCACCTGCATGGTGAAGAAATTCTTCCTTACGTCTAGTCTAAATCTGCCTCTCTCTGGAGGTGTTTAGCCTGGAGAAGAGGAGGCTGAGGAGAGACCTCATTGCCATCTACAACTACCTGAAAGGAGGTTGTGGAGAGGAGGGAGCTGGGCTCTTCTCCCAAGTGACACGGGACAGGACGAGAGGGAATGGCCTCATGCTCCACCAGGGGAGGTTTAGGCTGGACATTAGGAAAAAATATTTCATGGAAAAAGTCATTGGGCACTGGAACAGGCTGCCCAGGGAGGTGGTTGATTCACCTTCCCTGGAGGGGTTTAAGGGACAAGTGGACGAGGTGCTGAGGGACGTGGTTTAGTGTTTGATAGGAATGGTTGGACTCGATAATCCGGTGGGTCCCTTCCAACCTGGTGATTCCATGATTCTATATCCATTGAGATGCATCAGAGCAGGAAATAAAGGGTAAGTGAAACTAGTTTCAGGAAAAACAGCTGGAAAACAGAGCCGAGCCGTCAGTTCATCACTATTCAGAAACAAAGTCTTCATTATTTTGAGAGTCTTGTCATAGGAACAATATGTGTCTCCAAGTTATTTTCCCTGCTATAAGAAGAAACCTTTTATGGGTTTTGCTCCCCCGGCGAGCGTCGCGCTGAGCTGATGTTTTAGCTTTTTGCCAGGGATGCTCCCAGCTCGCTCCCTGCTCTTCACCTCGGGGGCTGCGGGGCCAGCGGCATCGCTGCCTCCAGACGCCTCGGCGTCCCTCGGGGGGCACGACGGGGGGTGAAGCCGCAGGGCTGCGGCTCCTGTTCCACCCCAGCCTCGCTCAGCCCTGGGCTCTTCCCCAGGAGGGGGCACTGGAGCCCGCGCTGCCGATCGAACGCTCGAAACCGGGGACGGGAACACCCAGGGAACGTCCAGCGCCTTTAATAACGGGAATGAAGTTTTGGGAGAACGCGGTTGGTGTTGATTTTACCCGACTGGAAGTTTTCTCCGTCACACAGGCTCGTTTGCAGCCCCGCAAACTCCAAGTCGGGACTCGCTGGTTACAAACGGGTTTGTTGAATTCCTCCAGCCCGAGTTAGAAAACGTTATTGACGTTTAAATAGCCCTTCAGGATGCTGCTAAGGCCAAATCCTCACGATGAAGTCATTTGCTCGTTTCAAATTTATAGGCATCGGTCCTAAGACAACAAGCAGCCTGGGCTGCAAAACCCCAGCGCGGTTTCAAGGTGCTGTAATTAAGGGCAGCCCGGGATGCCTCCTCCTCTGCTCTCGAACCAGCCCCTTCCCCAGCACGCCAGCAGCTGTTTGCTGTAGGGTCGTGTTTACAGCCGCTTTCCCTGCTGGCGATGGGCTGAGAGCCTGTGTCCGGCCTCGGAGAGCGGCCGGTGGGTGTAAGGGACGTGGCTTTTGCCATCCCTGCAGCCCAGGAATCCCGCAGACACCCCTGGCCAACACGAGCTGTTGGCAAACCAGCATTTCTCCCTGCGAGGACGGGACAAATCTTTCTAGCTGCAGTGAGAAGTGGCAGATTTAGGAAAACTCTGAAACCTGGCTTTGGAGTGAACTTTTTATTTTACGTGAAACTTTCAGAAAACCCACCAACTTCAACGTCAATCTAGCCCAGACTTCGCACAGACGTCCCTTACTGTTGTCAGAGGACAGGGACACACAGCTCCTATCCTGGAATCATAGAATCATAGAATCACCAGGTTGGAAGAGACCCACCAGATCATCAAGTCCAACCATTCCTATCAAACGCTAAACCATGCCCCTCAGCGCCTCGTCCACCGGTGCCTTAAACACCTCCAGGGATGGTGACTCAACCACCTCCCTGGACGTGAATGAATCCTTGCTTGCAGCCAAGCCCTCACCTGATGAGCTGGGGCCACCTTGAGGTCCCCGAAAGCAGCGGGGAGCATGGTGGAAGCGGCAGGGTGCGTTTCCCAAGCAGGCCTGCTAGCACGGCATCTGGAGCACAAGAGGTTGGTTGAGTTCTGCTACAAAAGCACAGTCCCCCCCTGGAGAGATGACTCAAGTGTGTGATGTTAAGCTGGTTAAGCGATGCTGCGAGCTCCGCAGATGAGGAGATGCCTTTCCTTCCTCAGCCACTCTCAAGCTCAGGTAAGGAAAATCTTATTTCTACAGCTCCTGTCTCAGGTAATTGTGACAGAGAGTGACTACAGGAAAATACACCCAGTGCAACGTCAGCCAGCACCTTGTTGAAAAAGCAAATACAACAAATCCAAAGGGGGCTGGTTTCAAAGAAATTGGGAATAAAAGAGTTCTGCCATTCAGTTCTGAACCCTCCTCAGTCAACGCTAGAGCCAGTCAGACATACAAAGCACAGCTCCTCTCCTGGTGCGAGGGGGGCTTTGGCACTTCACACCAGCAGTGTGACCGTCATATGAAACCACGAGGTTTATAGGAAGCACAGGAATCAGTAGGATTTTTTGCACGCAAGGCTCACTGACGTCGGTGTGAGCTGGACGGTCTAACCCTCGGAGTCCCATCTATTTCCCAGCAAACAGGGAATATCTGATAAGGGACCAGAAACATTTGAGTTTCATCTGTCAACACCTCCCTGAAGGCCAAGCATTAACTACTTTCCAGCTTGCCCTGCACCAGATCCTGCTGCCATTCAAAGGTCCCATTAAAAGAATTTGAGCGACTTGATTGTCCTGAGGAAGCTTTCAAATTAACCAACAAAGCCAACTAATAGTCGTATTCCTTACATAAAGTTAGCCAGGAGGTCGGTTAAATTATATTGGCGTCAATCTCTCACTTTCTCTGTAGTGGAAGAACATTCAAGCTGCCAAGTTAGTTCAAAAGTGGAATTGAGATGTGGGGAGGTTAAGGTGGGATGTAAAACCCTGGTTCTTCTTTCTGCTGTGAGCCTTATGTTTAGTGTCATCAGTGAGCACGTGGGATTTTCGAATAATGCAGGAAGATGCTAAAATCCGCATCCGATACACCCGCAACGTTTTGCAGTAAGGAGGATACTGGGCTTAGAGGCACCTGTTTTTCAAATTCGTGTAAAGTAACATGCCCCAACGCACAACAGATTCCAATATTTTGTTCTTTCATAGTAGCGATTAGACCAATTATAGCTCAGCTGTAATGGAAAGGTACAATACAATTGCTCCTACTCCTCAGTCAAATTTCCCAGAACCTGTCTATCTCTCTCTCTTTCTGTCTCTCTGTCACAATTTAACTTTTAAATTGAGATGGGTTTTTTTTTTTTTTAAATGAAAAGATCTAGAATCCAACTGAAATGGAACACAAGCTTTCTTTCAACTAAATCTCATATGTCAAACTGTATTGGCTGTACATGAAGCGGCAGAAAGGGCTGGTAATAAAATCTACGTTAAGAAACCAGCGAGTATTATATATCTACTAATTACTGTGCACACTTCCCCGATCACTCATAAAGGAAAATATCTAGGTTTATGCCTACTGTTCATTAGCAAGCAAGACAAATGACCCCAAAGACTCTGCTGTTTCAAGCTCCTGTCTAGCTTGGGATCGGCCGCGACCGGACAAGTAGTGAACCTGGAGCATCACCAAAGGCAGCAAAATAAACCAGAGCAACTGAGAGAGCTTTTCTCAGCTGGAGTGTGAGGTGTTAGAGGAGAAAGAGGGGCCTGGGACTAGAGGCAGAAGCAAATGAAAACAACACAGAGGCAGCCAGGAACACCACAATTCTGTGGCACACGGTGTAATGTACCAAAACCTGTAAATATAGGGATCTGCAGTTAAAACGGGAGAGTTTTTAGCCTTCCTACGTGCTCTCTGGCTTGTTGCTTTGGAACAGGAGCGCACTTTTGTAGCATCTTGTGTCTGTTGATGGGTCTGGCTGCGCTGTCAATGGGTTTTTTTCCCTGCAGACCACTGAAAAAGGGCCTTACCCGCTAGAGACTGTAGAGAATCGTCGAATAGTTTGGGTTGGAAGGGACCTTAAAGACCATTTAATTCCAACCCCCCTGCCACGGGCAGGAACATCCCACTAGACTGGGGCTGCCCATATGCAAGCAGGACCTTCCCGAGAGAAAATCTTCCTGAGATTAGTGACATAAGCATAGCACGGGATGCAGCTTTCAAAAAAATATAATTACATCCGACACCCTCATCGTGCAAGGAGATGCAGGGGCTACAAGCTGGGGAACAGCATAGGAAAGATTGTCTTCTCTTGGGAAGGGAGGCACAAGGGAGATTATTTTTAGCCTTTTAGAAGGGGAAGGAGATGGAATGGAAGCATTTTTTGCGTTGATACCCTCATTAGGGATGGGGAGAATGGGATGCAGGGGAAGAGAGGATGCTCTGAGCGGGGTGGGGGCGGTGGGGACGGGACGGGACGGGGGGGGTGGGGGCGGCGGGGGGTCCCCCCCGCCGCCCCCCCCCCCCCGTCCCGTCCCGTCCCATCCCCGTCTGCCCCCCCTAGTGCAATAAGAGCCCCGACGGGTAGGTCAGCCCCTTCCAAATAAAGCAGCGACTCCCTCGCTCCGCTCGGCG
The DNA here is from genome assembly GCF_032191515.1 of Phaenicophaeus curvirostris. Classification (NCBI taxonomy): domain Eukaryota; kingdom Metazoa; phylum Chordata; class Aves; order Cuculiformes; family Cuculidae; genus Phaenicophaeus; species Phaenicophaeus curvirostris. The sequence goes on along the minus strand of NC_091400.1, from coordinate 4,141,971 downwards.
GCTCTTTCCACCCGTAAATCAGAAAAAAAAAACCCGCAAACCAACCCCAAACATATATCTACACACATATATATATATATAGGAGAAGCCGGATTCCGTGAACGCGGCTGTTTCCTCCGGGGCGGCCCCGGGGACCTCGTCTCGCTTTTTTTTTTTTTTTTTTTTTTCCGAGCGCTTTCAAAGGTACCGGAACGAGCCCTTTTAGGGCAGGCGGGGCGGGGCCGGATCCTCGCCTTTTTAGGCCAAGGCTCCCCGGCACCGGAATCCCCCCCCGGGGCTGGGGGGCGCCGGGCCGGGGGGGGGGGGGGGGGGCGGGGCGGGGCTGGGGGGGTGTGGGGAGCGGGGCTTGGGGAGGGAGGGGGGGGCCCCGGAGCCCACGTGACCGCCGCTCCCCGTTCCTCAGTCCTTATATGGGCAGTGACGTCCCGGGCATTGAGGGGGCCCCCATAAATAGTTTTAGCGGCGGGGTTGTCGCGCAGCGCGAGCTGCGGCGGGAGCGCGGCTCTCCCCGGGGCATCCCACATGCCTCCCCGCCGGCCCGCCGGCCCCCCGCGCCCGTAGAGGGGAGGCAGGGGGGGGGGCAGCGCCCCCTCCTCGCTTTCCCCCCCCCCCCTCCAACCCCCACCCCAACCCCACCAACCCTCCCTCCGCCCCCCCCCACTCCCCCCCAAGCCCACTCCTCCTCCTCCTCCTCCTCGCCGGGAGCGCCGCTCCCCCCGCGGCCGGCCCGATGATGACGGCCAAGGCGGCGGACAAGCTCCCGGTGACCCTCGGCGGGTTCGTGCACCAGCTCCCCGAGGGCGTTTACCCCGCCGATGACATCTCCGCCGCGTTGCCGGCTTCGGTCGCGATCTTCCCCAACGCCGACCTGGCGGGGACGTTCGACCAGATGGGAGCGGTGGCGGGAGGTAAGCGCCGAGGGGAGCCCCGGGGGGCGGCGGAAGGGGGGGCGCCCCCGGCTTTGGGGGGGTGGGAAAAGCCGCGGGGGGCACGGGGAGCCCCCGCGGGCGGCGGCGCGGGGCGCTGACCCGCCGCTTGTCCCCCGCAGACGGCATGATCAACGTGGACGTGGGCGACAAGCGGGGCCTGGACCTGCCCTACGGCGGCGGCTTCGCGCCCGGCGCGCCGGCCCCGCGCAACCAGACCTTCACCTACATGGGCAAATTCTCCATCGACCCGCAGTACCCCGGCGCCGGCTGCTACCCCGAGGGCATCATCAACATCGTCAGCGCGGGGATCCTGCCGGGGGTCGGCGCGCCCCCCCCCCTCCTCCTCCGCCGCCTCCGCCGCGCCCCCGGCCGCCCCCTCGGCCCCCGCCGCCGCCTCCCCGACCCCGCTGCCCGGGCCGCTGGGCTGCGCGGCGGCGCAGGGCCCGCCGGCCGACCTGGAGCACCTGTACTCGCCGCCGCCCCCGTACTCGGGCTGCGGGGAGCTGTACCCGCAGGAGCCCTCCTCCGCCTTCCTGCCCGCCGCGGGCGGCGCGGCGCTGCCGTTCCCCCCGCCGCCCTCCTACCCGTCCCCGAAGGCGGCGGCGGCCGACGCCGGGCTCTTCACCGTCATCCCCGAGTACGGCGGCTTCTTCCCGCCGCCCCAGTGCCAGCGGGAGCCGCACGCCGACCGCAAGCCCTTCCCCTGCCCCCTCGACTCCCTGCGCGTCCCGCCGCCGCTCACGCCGCTCTCCACCATCCGCAACTTCACCATGGGGGCGCCCCCCGCGGGCACCGGCGGCGGCGGCCCCGGGCCGGAGGGCGCGGGGAGCCGGGCGCCCGGCGGCGCCTTCGGGCCGCACCACCTGCCGCTGCGGCCCATCCTGCGGCCCCGCAAGTACCCGAACCGGCCCAGCAAGACGCCGGTGCACGAGCGGCCCTACCCGTGCCCCGCCGAGGGCTGCGACCGCCGCTTCTCCCGCTCCGACGAGCTCACCCGGCACATCCGCATCCACACGGGCCACAAGCCCTTCCAGTGCCGCATCTGCATGCGGAACTTCAGCCGCAGCGACCACCTCACCACCCACATCCGCACCCACACCGGCGAGAAGCCCTTCGCCTGCGACTTCTGCGGCAGGAAGTTCGCCCGCTCCGACGAGAGGAAGCGCCACACCAAGATCCACCTGCGCCAGAAGGAGCGCAAGGGCTGCGCGCAGCCCCCCGCGGGGAGCGCCGCCGCCCTCGCCCCCTGCGGCGCCCGGACCAGGACGCCGTGACCGTGCGGGGGCCGGCGCGGAGGCAGCGCGGAGCGCGCCCGGGAGGCACCGCCGGGGAGCCCCCTCGGAGCCCGGACCAGGACGCCGTGACCGCGCTGGGGTCCCCTCGGAGCGCGCCCTGGAGCCTCCGTGGAACGCGCCCTGGAGCCTCCGTGGAACGCGCCCTGGGGTCCCCTCGGAGCGCGCCCGGGGCCCCCTCGAAGCCAGCCCTGGAGCCCCCTCGGAGCGCGCCCGGGAGCCCCGCGGAGCCGGTGCGGCGTGTACATAGGGGCAGCGGCGGGAGGACGGATGCATGCGGAGCCGTCGTGGTGAGGTGTCCTTGGTGCCTTGTGTGGTGTAGAGCCCGGTCCCCTGGCTGCATGCGGGCTGCCTTACCGAGCCGCGACACCGGAGACTCGTCCCTCCCTGGTTCTAGTCTGGCTGTACATTTCTGCCTATTAATATTGCGGGGGGGGGTTGTCTCTTTTTTGTTTTATTTTGTTTGTTTTTAGAGACTATATTTTTGTACGCACTGGTTTGGGGGTTTGTTTTGGTTTTGTTTCTTGGTTTTTTGGGTTTATTTTTTTTGTGACTTTAAAGTGTTCCGTTTGTAGTGGGACTCGGGACGGGATGTAAATACTCTGGCTGGAACCCACGCCCGTTACCGCAGCCGGTAACACGGATAATTCACAACCACTAACGGGAGCTGGAAGGAGAGGGCGCTTCTTTCTGGCCGCTCTGTAAATACAAACTTTTCGACGGTAGGGTCGGTGCTTACAACGTTTATAAAAGACGACAAATAAATCTCTTAATTATGCTAAATTGACACCTTTATTTCCCTAGGATGCCCGGCCCGGGGGTGCCTCCCGCCCATCCCCGGGGTTGCGGGATTTTCCCCGGAGATGAGAGCCGGGTTAACACCAACCGGGGAGCGGGGTGGGTTTATTTTTTTGGCTCGCTCTCTATTTTTTTCCGCGGTTACGAGCCGCCCGGGGCTCGGGGACGCGGCGCGCACCCGCGCGGCTCAGCCCGGCCGCCTCGCCTCGGGGTTTTAAACCTGGTTTTGGGTTTTTTTTTTGTTATTACTTGGTGAGATGCTGCCCCGGCCAGGCTCTGCCGTCGGTGCGGGGCTGCTGGGTCCCGGTGGCACCGCCCGCTCCGTCTGAGAACCCCGCTCGCCGTCCCCTGCGGGGCCGGCACCGGCTCTTGGCTCGGGGAAGACGCTCGGTTGGGAGCCGATGGGTGCGAAGGGCACTTGAAACCGGGCACGGACCGGGCTGCGGGAGACGGAGAAGCCCCGGAGCCACCACCCTCGGCACCTGCAGTCACCTCCCCGAGCGCTCCGGTCCCCAAAGAGAGCCCAGGTCCTGCGGTGTCAGGGATGCGCGACCCCGCGGCTGCTGTCGCCTCCCCGGCTGGTGTCGTCGGGCTGTGGGACGGGGAGGTGATGGGGAGACAGAGCTCTCGGGGTTCGGGGCTCCTGCAAGTCCTGCCGAGGCCTTGGAAGAGCGCAGCGTGGCCGAAGCTGGAGCATTTTAAGAGAACTGGGATCTCGGCTGCTCAGGAGCGCGGTCCGAGGCTCCGAACTACCCTCTGCGGCCACGCCACGAGGTTAAAACCCCAGTCGAAGGCAAAACAAGATAAACAACACAGAACCTGTAAATTAACCGGGTTAAGGAAACCGCCAATGACCGCGTACAGCCACAAGAAAACCTTACAGCGCGTGATAGCATCAGAAGTCATAAACCCCCGTGCCTTGGCCTTAAACAGCCGGCTCCAAAAGTGGTGATAGTGCACGTGTCTGGATTGTCTGAGGGCGCGGGGCGAAGATTCAGGCCCAGAGGCTCCACAAGTGGTGATAATGCATGTGTCTGGATTGTCTGAGGGCACAGGGGGAAGATTTGGGATGAGAAGCCAGGGTTAAGCATCGCCAGTCGAGCCCTTCAGACTGTTCCGCAAAAGAAACTCACGCTCCGTATCAAGACCCGGTTCAGGACTGTGGTAATCGTGAAGGAAAGTAATGTGGTCAGTAGTGACATATCCTGTATTTATTCTATAACTCAGCAATAACAGTAATTTTGCTGTTGTGAAAACACAATAACCAGAGTGCAGAGAGAAGGAACGGCGTTACAGACTTAAACCTCCTGCTTACAGATATCCAGAACATATGAAGTTAAGTTTCAATGACTGAGTAAGCGAGAAGTTACGCAGAGGCTTTCCTTTAATGCATCTCTTTGCTGTTTTTTCCATTTTTCCAGCTTTAATACTATGATGCTAACACCTTTTTATTAAAAGAAAAAAAAAAGAAAAAGGTTTTGTCACAATTGTTAACAGCTCTCTGTAGTTTAAGGGACCACGCGGTGCCCCATGGAAAGATGCATTAAAGTCCTGTCCCATTAAACATCTCAACTAGGTTTTATGAGAAGAAATAAAAACCAAGCAGAAAGACCTAAGGGGAGATGGAGCAGATGAGATAAAAAAAATGCTCTGTTGCAGTTTGTTTTTCCAGTACAGCTGTTTTTGCATGCGCCAGCCTATCTTCTTTGTGGACTTCTTAAAAAGGATGATAGTCTTCATTGGGAGTGAGGAACAGGCTGTAACACAGGGAACCACTGCGTTACAGTTAATGACTGTGTTCGATACAGAATTGTTGCACATTAACTAACACTAAGCTGCAGGGGAATTCCAGGAAAAACAGGTAAGCCAGCTGCAGAAATATCAGGCACTTGAAAGTGCTGTAAGAATAAATGGAAATCGCTTGAGATAATTTCCAGCAATTTTTCCTTGCAAAAGAATTCATCTGTGCACGTGTAACACCGTGTTTTACGTGCGTTCTTTTACAGGCCAAAAGAAAAAAAAAAACCAACAAAAAAAAGCCATATCAGAATCATTTAAAAATTCACACATAAAAGCCACTGTACAGGAAAAACAAGCCTGCTTTTATAAATACACAAAGAAAAATTAAAGCCAGTTGTGGAATGATTTCTGGCGCAGGTCGGTACGTCACTCAGGAGGCTGGTAAGTCGTGTTTTCTTACTCAAATTCCCACATTGTGACAAAGAGGGACAAGGCTGCCCCAGCCTGGGTATGTGGTATGAAGATTGTGTTAGGATGAACAGGCACAAGACCAGTCCCTGTGGTACAGACGGAGCATTTCACCTGTAGAAAAAGTTTCTCTCTTGTTAGAAAGATTGCATCCCCTTCCACAGACACACTGCATCTCCAGACTGTTTCCATCATAGCAAAGTGAAATTCACGGTGTCTCTTCTATGCTACCTTTATTTAAAGGCCTTATGAAAAAAGTAGTCTTTATAAATAGTACAAAGAGGGAAGCCGCAAGGCTTGAAAAGTGTTCACTTGTCTGTATAAAAACACAGACCACGCTGTAAAGAGAAGATATCAGGTCGAATCTTATCTGTACTTAGGGTATGCACGCCGCTGTATATATAGCGTTTGCAAATTCGTTATGTTTCTAGAGTAGCTTCCACGACACAGCAGTGGATAGTTGTTTTTTCTCTTACGATGCCCACAGTCTCTGCCGTCCTCTGCCACTGCTGCAGGAGAGGCTCTGAGTGAGGTGAATTAGCAGCTGTCTCTTTCTCCTAGCTGAAGGAAATATGCATAGACGTACTTTGTAATTCTCAGCGAGACTTTATACGCAATGCTTTAAAGAACTGTTAGAACATAATAGTGAACCTGACAGTGGCCAGAGTGGGAATTCCCTTAACTCCAGCCCTGGGGATCAATGGCATTTACTGGAGGAGCACGTCCTGGCTCAGGAGTTGTTGTGGGTCGGTCTTTCACTAGCAGGGTACAGCTGTTGTTGAGACGGAGCAAAACCTCCAGCCCCCACGCGGCCCAGGTTGGGTGAGCTCGTTCCTCTGGCTCACAAGCTGCTTTGGGGAGAGTCGGGGCACCCCGTGACAATTCTTATTGCGCTTACGCTCTCTGCTGGAGCCTGACCCCCACCCGCCCGCCCGGCCCTAACTATTTACACAGGATGCTGGATTATTTTCCCCCAGACATTCAGTCGAGAAGTTTAACAGGGTTGCTGCTCCGCATCAACCCAAAGGAAACGCGCACACTCTGATGCTTCACTGCCCCCAGCTCCTAAAGCCCAGTGGAGCTGTGGAAGGAGGGAGTCTGTGACTCGCAGTGCTCGTGAGGGGCCCAGCCAGCACCCACCACCCCGGCACGGCCAGCAGGAACAGTGCAACCGTGGGGCTGGTGGGGCAGGTGGGGCTGGGCGCACGTCTGCGGGGCTGCGTCGGGGTCCGTGTCTGTGGGGCGGTCCCAGAGCTTGGACTGTGTCTGTGGGGTGGGACCAGGGCTGGGTTGGTGTCGGTGTCCATGAGGTGGCCCCAGGGTTGGGTCCATGTCCGTGGGACAGGCCTGGGGCTGGGTCCAGATCTGTGTCCGTAGGGTGGCACTGGGGCTGGCTCCCTGTCGGTGTCCTTGAGGCGGTCTCTTCTCATGTCAGTGGGGCGGTCCAGGGGCTGGGTTTGTGTCCATGGGTTTGTGTCCATGGGGCGGTCCCTTCTCGTGTCCAGGTCCATGGGTCTGTGTCCGTAGGGCAGTGCCGGGTCTGCATCTGTGTGTCTGTGGCATCCATTGAGCAGTCCCATGTCTGTGTGTCTGCATCCGTGGGGCAATCCCAGTCCGCATCCGTATGTCCACTGAGCGGTCCCTGTCCATGTGTCTATGTCCGTGGGGCAGTCCCGTGTCCATGTCCATGTGTCTGCGGGGCATTCCTGTGTCCATATGTCTGTGGGGCAGTCCTATGTCTGTGCGTCCATGTCCGTGGGGCAGTCCCATGTCCGTGTGTCTATGTCCATGGGGCAGTCCTGTGTCCGTGTCCACATGTCTGCGAGGCACTCCCGTGTCCATATGCCTGTGTCTGTGGGGCAGTCCTGTGTCTGTGTGTCCATGCCCATGGGTCAGTCCCATGTCCCTGTGTCCATGTCTGTGGGGCAGTCCTGGTCCGTGTCCATGTGTCTGTGGGGCAGTCCGTGTCTGTGTGTTCACAGGGTGGTCCCGTGTCCATGTCTGTGTGTCTGCAGGGCGGTCCTGGTCGAAGTCCGTGTGTCTGCAGGGCGGTTCCGGTCGAAGTCCGTGTGTCCATGGGGCAGTCCCGGTCTGTGTCTGTGGGGCGGGGTCCCAGTCTGTGTCTGTGTGTCCGTGGGGTGGTTCCAGTCTGTGTCCATGTGGTGGTCCTGGTCCGTGTCCGTGTGTCTGTGGAGCGGTGCCATGTCCGTGTGTCCGTGGGGCGGTCCCGGTCCATGTCTGTGTGTCCGTGGGGCAGTCCTGGTCCGTGTCCATGTGTCCGTGGGGCAGTCCCGAGTCCCTGTCCGTGTGTCTGTGGAGCGGTGCCATGTCCATGTGTCCGTGGGGCAGTCCCGGTCTGTGTCTGTGTCTGTGTGTCCGCGGGGCAGTCCCGAGTCCCTGTCCGTGTGTCTGCGGAGCGGTGCCATGTCTGTATGTCCGTGGGGCGGTCCCGGTCCGTGTCCGTGTGCCCGCGGGGCGGCCCCGGGGCTCAGAGGCGGACGCGGGGCCCGGGGTAGGGCTCCCCCCCGCACCAGAAGTCGGCGGCCTGCGGGGTCTCGTCCAGCCACACCTCGCGGGGCAGCGCGGGCGGCTCGGGGCCCGTTGGCTCCAGCAGGCGGTAGTAGTGGCAGTCCCGGCCGCGCTGGGGGTCGTAGGGCGGCGCCAGGATGTCGAGGAAGGCGGCGGGCCCGTCCACGGCGTCGATCTGGTGCAGGTTGTCGGTGTGGGGGGCCAGCAGGCAGGGCGGCGAGGCGGGCGTGTAGAGCTGCCGCGAGCGGAACAGCGCCCGGCGCCGCGGCCCCGCGGCGGGGGGAAGCGCGTCCATGCAGGCGATGCGCAGCGTCCCGTACAGCACCTTCAGCATCCCGTTCATGCCCGGGTGGTCGTGCAGCGGGATGCAGGCGCCGCCGCGCAGCAGGAACACGCCCATGCTGAAGCTCTCGGTCTCGCAGATGTGCATGTAGCTCACGGGGGCGGCCACCGCCGGCCCCCGCGGCGCCAGCCGCAGGTCCTCGGCGCGCACCTTGTCCAGTAGCTGCTGCAGCCGGTGCAGGTTCTCACCGAAGGCCGGGCCCGCGGGGCCGCGGAAGGTGACGCCCGCCTGCCACGCCACCCGCTGGATCGCGGAGGCCATGTTGTCCGGGGCTGCGCCCCCCGCGCTTCCGCCGCCCCGCCCGCCGCGCACGCGCCCCGGGCCGCCGGGGAGTGAAGGGGGGGGCCGGGGATCCCGAGCCGGGGGGTGGAGCCGCCGTGCTCGCTGGGATGAGGGTCGCCAGCCTGGGGGTCCCGAGACGGGGGAGCCGAGCGGGGTCTGCGCCCGCCCTGCCTGCCGGGACGGGGAGCCCCGAGCGGGGTCTCCGCCTGCGCGGCTGCGGAACGGGGGTGCCGCGTCAGGGGCCTGTGCTCGCCCTGCCCGCCGGGACAGGGGTCCCGAGCCGGGGTCTGCACCCACACGGCTCAGGGAACGGGGGTCCCGAGCCGAGGATCCTGCACTGGGGTCTGCGAGTGCCCTGCCCGCCGGGATGGGGGTCCCGAGCCGGGGGCTGGAGCCGCCCTGCTCGCTGGGATGAGGGTCCCCGGCCCGGGGGTCCCGAGAGGGGGGAGCCGAGCGGGGTCTGCGCCCGCCCTGCCTGCCGGGACGGGGGGTCCCGAGACGGGGAGCCCCGAGCGGGGTCTCCGCCTGCGCGGCCGGGGAACGGGGGTGCCGCGTCAGGGGCCTGTGCTCGCCCTGCTCGCCGGGATGGGGGTCTGCGCCCTCACGGCTCGGGGAACGGGGGTTTACAGCCGCCCTACCCGCTGGGACGGGGGTCCCGAGCCGGGCTCTGCATCCGCACCGTCGGGGGAACGGGGGTCCTGAGCCGAGGATCCCGCACTGGGGTCTGCAGGTGCCCTACCTGCCGGGATGGGGGTCCCAGGCCAGGGCCTGCACCCTCACGGCTCAGGGAACGGGGGTTCCACTCCCACACGTCGCGGGGAGGAGGAGGGGGAGGTGGTGAACGGGGGCTCAGCCCGAATGGTTTGTTATTTATCCCTCATTGCTTGCTCCAACCAAGCCATTTTGCCGGATTCACCAGATTTCGACTCATTTTCTGGCCCCGCTGTACGGCACGTGCCATCCTCGGTGTGTCCCTTTATCATCGCTTTGGAGTGTGATTGTATCTGAATTTATTATCTTTAACCGCAGATGAACATCCAACGCGCACGTGGAGATCCAGACGCCGGTCCCCGGAGAATCCACGTGTGACAGAAAGGATGGATCAGCTCTTGGCCCTGCCCCAGCCTGGTGGAGCCTGCGTGTGGTGGTTTTAGGCTTATGTGCAGTGTTTATTCCATCAGGGCGTGATGTGCAATGTTTTATTTCATTTATGTATCTCTAGCAACTATCCCGTTGCCTTCTTTCTCATACATGGCCACATAGCAGGTCATACCTAGAAAATATAGTGGGTTTGAAGTCATAAATTAACCTGGTAGTGCTGCGTATCGTTAAACAAAGTTAGGCTCTGATCATAAAAGAAATACACGTGTTCGTACCACTTTTAGCTCAGTTATTCGTATGAGTGTTCAGCACTGAAGTACCGTGGCAGGACTGGGCCCAGCTGGTTGGGATCCTGGAAAAAAAGCTGAATGATAACACTCAGTCAAATGGGATTCAGCCAAGTTAAATAATTTCATTTAAAACTGAGGTAAACCCATGTGTTTTCTTCATTAAAGGTCAACTCCAGTCTTAAGGTGTGCGTTAAAACATAAGATACAGGTAAGATATTATATAAGATATATGTGGCCTTATAGTATTCTATGTTATACATGAATCAGACCTGCTGTATGTGAATCAGAATTATAGATGTGGGCATGTGATGGCCCCAGCAGAGGATGAAATACTGATTCTGTAAACAAAGACTGGTGACTTGAATCTCTCTTCCCAAACCTATTTCTCTCCCTCTATAAATAAGCTTGGTGCACAGAACGCAAATTTAGGTCATGGCATTATTGCCTCCTTTTCATAGAGGATGTGAATTTGAGCTGCTGCTTTTGAGTTCCACCTGAACCTACGACGTGTTGCAATCTGCAGCTGTTTCGTATTCACACACCCATGTTTAATTCCCAGTGCCAGTGTTGGGAGCGTGGGGTGAAGATCAGGTGAGTGCATTTAAACCTGGCAGGAAGAGGCCTTGCAGGATGCTTAGGATGAGGGGCAGGTGTCTTGAGTTGAGAGGAAAAGTCTTCAATGGCCTGTGAGCCTTTCTGTGTTGGGATGAACACCTGGGGACACCAAAAGTCTCACTGCTGCTGTGTTGGATTCGAAGGCTCCGTGTCCAGTGTTCTCTTCTGTTCAATCCCCTTCTGCAGGGACAGCCAGTTAAATTATGAAGGCATGGACTAGAACTTTTGGCAGTTGTTGTCGGTGATGATGATGAATTATGTCTCTATATTGGCTTAAGCTATCTGTGTCCTGCCTCAGCAATTACATTTTATCCTTGCAAGTGATTGTTGGAATGCTCACTTTAGAACATGCTGGTTGTTTTTCTATGCAGCACAAAAATAAGCTGTTTTATGGAAACAGGAATTCTTGGTATTGGTAGGACATCGTGCACTTGGAGTAACGTGCAGTTGTAAGAAAGTCCAGCATGGAAAATGAGGGTCCTGAGTTCCAGTCTCAGCCTGATCTTGACTCGCTGGGTGATATTTGGTGAGTTACTTGACGGTTTTAGTGCTTATCGCTCTGTAAACTATGAATCACACGTTCTGTGTAGAAGGATATTTATTAAGATTTTAAGAGCATCTTTATGTGAACATTTCCAGTGCCACGTTATGTTGGTGATAAGGTTTGTATTTTGCATAATTGATCACATTATGATCCTCAATGTTTTTAGCTACTGTATTGATTTCCATTTCTAACAGATACAGACGGAAATATGTCCTTGGCAGTTAACATTGCAGTTAGATGCTTTATCACACCCACATTTTTCAGTACAGTAACATTAAAAAAATAAAACAGACTAAAACCAAACCTCAAAAGCAAGCTGTCCATCCAGCTGACAATTAAATCAGCATGTTTTTTCTTCTGAAAGGCCATATTCCTAGCTGGCCTTTACCATCTTGAATGCACATGAAGAAAATTAGAACCACGGTGTCGTTGCTTGGCCGAGCTTTGAGGCTACTGTGTGTTCATGATGAAATGACCAAAGTTCAGCCTAGTGGTTTTATGATACAACCAGCGTGAGCGAGGTCAGGTTCAGCTTATGGTTTTGGTCTCCTGCTGTGTTTGTTTTTTTCCCCACATGCATAGAAAAAGCATGCATTGAGAAGTGTTACAGTGATTTTTCTCCTGCCCACAACCCTGCTACTGCTGGGCTACTCACCTTTCTACCCGATTCTCCTGTGGGATTGACACTTTTCCAGCCTCTCGCTTCTCTGTTGCTGTTACCTATTACAATTCCCCCCGAGTTTGTGAAATATCCCTTGCTCATTTGCACTTTCTTCTAGGAGTTGCTTCCCAGATCCTCTAAATTTGGTTTGAGAAGTTAGAATTGCTTGTAGCCATCAGGTATAACAGCGATGGACAAAAATGACAGCCACTTGCTTAGAAGGTCAGTTGTTAGCAGTAATTAAATGTCATGTCACGATGCTAGAGTATTCTGTCAGGTTGGAACTTGAATAGTACAGAAACCATCCTCTTATAGCACTGCCAGCGGCTGCAGGTGTGTGTTTACATAGAACAAAAAGTAAGAAGGTCTGTCAAAGAACAGCTTTCTTTGCACCGTTCCTGACATCCATTCTGCAAGAGAGGTTGTTTTGGTTTGTTTTTTAATAGTTACCACCAATCAAGGAGACAGATACGAGCGCTGGCCAAATGTGATTCAGATGAGAACAAGACTAAAAGAATACCAGCAACATGTCTGCAATATTTGCTGGCTCTCCAGTAATGGCTTACGTAATAGAAACATCTATTATTCATCAGGGAATTTATTTATCAGTAGATACACAAAAAATTGCTAGATATAACTGCACTGAGATCAGAAGGGGATTAGGTTCATATATGCACCAAACTTCAAGCAGATCTGTGTAACGTTAAGGCTCCCAGTCACCTTTACCACTTCTTTACTGACACACACCCTGTATTCTCTTAATCACGTAATTCACCCCTCGCTGTACTCTTAATTTGTTGTACCCTCTCAGCGAAAGGCACTATTTCTATATAAAGCACATCATTAATGAATTTTATTGACAGTTTGCTGCTGAACAGCCTGGAGCAGGAGTTGGAGTGACTCAGAGTGGAAAAGACTGTGCAGCATGCAACTCTCTGCGCGTGAATTTGCAGAGATAATGAGCTTCATTCTGGTCTCAGTTTAGCTCCACTAATTTCATGCTTTCCACGGGTACAGATCGGATCCGTGCTGGTGTCTCTGATGCCGCCTGGGTTAGACTGTGGCGATGGGTGCTGTGAGTTAGTCATTCCTTGTGAACTCGCTGACCGTCTAGGACTGATCCTGGGTGTGAGGAAGATGATGTTTACCAGCGTGGTGAGAAACTACGCTCCCTTCTTGGCCTGTGGTTTGCAGCGAAGCATCTCTGGGCAGAGCCACTTGGCTGGTGTCGCTCAGCCACGGCAGCTGCAGGAGATGCCACGTGGAACTTTCACCAGTTGTGTTCAGTGATGACAAAAAATAGAGAGAGAAATCCCCTAGTGGTTGTGGAAAGAGTTATTACATGACTTTTCTAAGTTTTTCATGTATTTTTAGTGTTTTCTAAAGCTAATGTGATTATGTAATCTGGGAAAACATCACCTTTATGTCTAAAGCTTAAAAATATATGCAAGAATATTGTTGAAGTGTCCAGAATCCTGAATCCTCACATACGAGCAGGAAGGTAAATTATTAAAAAAAAATTTTTTTTTGATAATCAGCGAGATGAAAGAAACCCACAGCCCAATTTGCAAGTGTAATTCTGAGTCCACAAAAAGCTATATTATCGCTCTTTCTTATTACTGGCATGACTTTGAAAATGAAACGTTAACAGGAATGTGTGTGGATACTACATTATGCAATAATTACGTATTTGATATTTTACATAAGGGCATTCAAAAGCAGCAAAATGCATTATCATTTTATTGGTATAAGTTACTGTGAACTTAAAAGCTGACGCTACCTGTTGGAAAAGCTGAAAACTGTTTCCAGGTATGGTTGGTACAGAATGAAAGTCCTTGGCTTTATTAGCGTGCAGCTGAGAGAGCTGGGGGTGTTTAGCCTGGAGAAGAGGAGGCTGAGGGGAGACCTCATTGCTCTCTACAACTACCTGAGAGGAGGTTGTGGAGAGGAGGGAGCTGGCCTCTTCTCCCAAGTGGCAGGGGACAGAATGAGAGGGAATGGCCTCAAGCTCCACCAGGGGAGGGTCAGGCTGGACATCAGGAAAAAATATTTCATGTAAAGGGTCATTGGGCACTGGCAGAGGCTGCCCAGGGAGGTGGTTGAGTCACCTTCCCTGGAGGTGTTTAAAAGATGGGTGGATGAGGTGCTGAGGGACATGGTTTAGTGACTGATGGGAATGGTTGGACTCGATGATCCAGTGGGTCCTTTCCAAACTAGTGATTCTATGATTCTATGCAGGATTTGTCTTCTCCCTGGGAGGTCCTGGCTAGCAGTGAAGGGGAGCACCCAGGGTCCATCCTGCTGCTGCACTTCTTGGGCTCAGAATGTGGCCGTCTCCACCATTTTTGAAACCACTTCCTTTGAATTCTGTCACCATCAGTGGCTGCCAGACCTACAAGGCACCTCTGGCCTCTGTTACGTCAGTGCCAAACTCCACTTGTTTTTTTATCTCTCTCTGTAACTTTTTCAGAGAATCCCGAGGGTCCCGTTTGGTTGCTCAGTGGGAGAAAGCTTGCGAGGTCGTCTCTGTTTGGAAGCAAACCCCCTTTGGCCTTCAGCCCTTCCCTCTGCAGCTGGTTTTCAAATGACAAGAGAAGGTTCTGTTGATGCGACCCAGGGGAAAGGACCGCTTAGCATATGAAGGCTCTGCGAAAAGCTTCTCCCTTGCAGGGAAAGCCTTAGTTTCCCTCTTGGTGCATGTCTGCTCTCCCATTATCAATGACTTCAGTGCCGTGTTTGCTTATGCCTGCTCAGAGATAGGCATGTACGAGCACTTTTGTACTAGGGTGGGGTGTGATCCTGCTCTGTTGGAGCCCAAGACTCGGAAGCAGATGGTTTTCTAACTGGATCCCAGAGGGTGCGAGGTGCGGGTTTGCCTCTGCTTGTTAGCACAAGTAGCGATCGGATGCCAACTTCTAGGCAAGCTTACGAGCAAAGTCTGAAGTGATCGTGTTTCTGTGGCTTCAGGGGTTACTGCAATGCAGCTGAGTCACTGTAACCTGCTTGGTGCTCACCTTTAGCCTTCCCTCACTGCCAAAAATGCTTTGGCAAGGACTATCTTAAAGCTCAACCTTTCTTTTCATAGTCACAAGTATGGGCTGGGTACGGCCGTCACGCTCGTGATAAGCAATAACGCATGAAACCGTAGTAATTTGATTGCCTTTGGTTACACGTGTAGTCCATTATTTTAACAATCTCTTTTCAGCAAGGGAGAGAGCCTTTTCCATATCTTAATGATTTGGGATCAACTTTATCCCCGTGGAGATCTGTACAGGATTATCGGTAATGATAACTTTTAGAAGGAAAGAGTAAGTAATTTTTAAGGAATAGCCAAGAAACATTTTTCTATTTTAAATAACTAATAGATACATTTTTTTTTCATGGAAAGACAGCATTCAGAAGTAAACAACGTGAATGCTAAATTTGGTGGGCAAGGTATTTAGTGGGACAGGGAAATTTCTTTCAGGGTTTTCAGGTGGTTTTAGTGTTTAGGTTAATTGGTAAATCCAGTAAAATCATCTTTGTCCCATAGGTAAATGGTCCATATTAAAATTTAGGCCACCAGGAGGAGGAAAAAAGTTTTATGCAAATGTTTGAACAAGAGAGATGGACTAAAGGAAGCAGAAAAAATGGGCCAGGACCTGCAGGATGGTTAGAGCCTCCCACGCAGCAGTATTGGTCTCTTAGAGTTGTGATTATCAAAGATGATTTGACTACTTCCAAGACAAAAGTATTATGATAGAAGAACATCAATTACAAAGTGTCAGCAATTAATTATTAGAGGGAAATATTGAGGAAAAAGAGAAGGAAGGAAGAGATGCCGGTGTGGATGAAATATCAGTGAAAGATATTGGGGGGGATGTTCCGGAGAAGCAGCATGCAGAGGTGAGTTGGTATTTGAACATACATGGAATGAGGCAAGGAGGGAACAAGGCAGTTTGGTTCAAGGACGTACAGTTGCAGGATGAACAGCCTTTAAAGGGAACATACAAAGGCATTTGGAAAAAATGGTGCCATGTTTAGGCTCGGGCTTGAAATGTGGGTTGAAATACTATACAAAATATAGTTTCTTCAAAAATGAAGAAAGTAGTTGTAATGGTGTGTTTGAGGACAAAGTGAAAAGTCACAAGTTTGGAAATGACAGATGCTTACCAGAGCTATAAACATGACCTTTGCTGGTTCTGCTCTAGTGCCGAGAGTATTTACACGGCCGCACGTGCTTTTTTAGTTAGTGATACCCTGGCCAGTGACACACCACACCTGCGCTGTGCTACACTGCGCACAGGTACATCTCCAGATGACTGAGGAAAACCCCCAGATAAGGGATAAAGGGAAATTAGTTCAGCTATTTAGTATCTAGATTTTGCTTTTACATTTCACAGCATGATCGCAAAAACGTGGCAGATTTTTCTTGGAAGATTAGGATGCATTCCAGCCGAAACTGATGCAGAGACTCAGCTTTTTTTCATAAAAGAAATAGCTTACAATATTCCCCATAGCTGAGTGTTTAGAGCTTGCAGGATCAGGGCTTAACAAGCCACACATCCTTCTTACTGTTTTAGGATTTTTTTTTTATTATTCCTTCAGGAAAACAGAATTCTCCATGTCTCCATGACTGGAAATTGAACTTAGGGGGATCTAGCATGTGATTACTTTTTTTAGACAGGATTTTCTTCGTAGCTGAATTGGATTTAGTCTTTTTTTTTTTTTTTTTCCTCCCAACCAGATGGTAAGTGATTCAGTACTTTTAGCAGTAGAAAAATGGTTTGTTTTCTTTCCTTGGGAGCTGGTGTGAATGCACTTTTCTTTATCTATTTACATATTATGTAAACACTCTTTACCAGCATTTATGTAGGTAGGTTACAGTCTTAATCCTGCAGGGAGCTATGTATAGGCAAGGCCTTGCACGTAGAAGGAATTGACATTGCTTCCAGAGACCTGTTCACATGGAACTCATGGCAGGACTGTTAACTTTATTTGCATTTTTATATATGCACTGAAATTTATGCCACTGTACCAGGATGCCGACAGAACCATAAGTCCACAAAACAGTTGAGTAACTTTGCATGCTTTACTTTTTTTTTTGGTTTTTTTTTTTTTTTCCCCACCTGATGAAGTCTTTGGAGCTGTGACAGGTTGCAGTCCTGGTGAGTTTTGATTTGAAGCTAAAAGCTTTATCCTAATTGTAGAGCTTTGGAGTGAGTTCTTCCTGATGCGCAAGGGGAGCAAGAGCCTCGTTCATGTGACCCTTTGGACTTGTACCGATGCTGCTAGGGGGATGTTGGAACAGATCCCACTGATGATGAGAAATAATTGGGAGAGTATTAAAAAAATTTATTTCACATGTGTACCTTATTTCTCAAAGTTATCTGCAGCTATGCTTGTGTATAGTCAATGTTAAACCTGAATCCTAAATGCAGTGCTGTTCCTTGGTTTATGCTAAATAAAAAAATATCCGTAAACCATATATATGCCGTGTCAGCACATTGGTTTTTGAAGCAGGACGGAGGATCTGAAGCTGAGAGTAGACTACATAATAGGCAAATAGTATGTTATCGTGTCCAGCTGCTGATTCCTGATGCAAGAAGATACACGTGAGGTTGCACAAGTAACCTGACAGTTGTCTTTTCCAAGCAGCTAAGAGCTGTTTTGTAGATTTGATGTGCTTTTACCCTAGCTTTGTCTGAGAATCAAAACATTGAATGCATGGAGTCATACTGCTGCTTCACTGAGATGGTAGTACTACACTTCAAAAATAGTGGCCAGTTGCTCTGTTTACTAATCTGGCTCTACACAATTGGAATGGGATTGCCTGATTCTCTTCTTACTTCTTGACTCTTCTACACACGCTTCAATTGAGTCCCTGGGGATGCTGCACATAGGATCTGGCCCCTTGCCTTGTTTTCCAGGTTTACCAGAGAGCTAAAACCCTGTTCTTGGCATCTCCTGCTTGAAAGATGTGACAATCTCCTGCTTCCGTGAGTTCTAGTAGGGTAAAAAAGACACATGAATTAGCATCAGAAACACTGTGCTGTGACGTGTCAAGTTTTTCCCCTCGATTACCTTTCTCGGTGGAAGGGTGGCAGAGTAGAGCCTTTGAAACTAGCACTGGTTTTTTTGACATGGATCAGTAGTCAAGTTGGTGTGATTCGCTCTGCCTTGCATTTGTGTAATAAATTACTTTTCCTTTTATGCCAGGGGAATTGTTTGGGGGAGTTCGCCTCGTGGGCTGTGTGGCTGTGGCTGTGGTCATGCAAGGTGGCAGAAAACCGTGTCTGCAGAGTAACACACGACCCTGCAGGATGCTTCTGGACACACCTCGGCGTGGTCACTAATAGTCTCATTTTTCTATAAGCAGGAATTGCTTTATTACATTATTCCAGAAAGGAATAAAATCGTAAAGCCATGGTTGTGAACTTATAAATGATGTGTCTGTAGAAAAGCAGAGCAGTAACTCCTAACCCAGCTGTTGTGGGCACACAGGGACAGTGGGATTAGGGCTTCTATTCTCTCAGACTGTTGCTGTGCTTGCTCTCGCTGTGTTGTAGTTGGCTTCAGCCTGGCAGTGAAGTGCTTGCTTCCCAGTGCCGCAGCTCCTGGTGTCCCTTGGCACCCAGCTGCATGTCCCTCGCCGGGCAGGTGTTGCACTGGGACTGTGGCAGTGGTTGTGACATAGGCAGCAAATGAAGACAATCCAGGAGTTAAACCTGATAATAAGTCAGTCAGGGAGAATGAGCAATATCTACCCTCAGTGCAGAGGGCTCAGAAAAAAACCCCAGAGTTGGGAACTCGTTATTTGTTAGCTTCTCTGAGCCCCAGGGAGTAAATACTGTGGGGAAAATGCATCTCAAATCTTTGAAGACTAAGTAATTGCTGGAAGCTCTTGGTTACTTAGGACAGAAGCACACATTTATAAGCACTGGAAATACTGCAGAGTATTTCTTCTGGTTTCAGTTAATAACAGGGCACGTTGTGTACTGTTTGTTTGCTTGATTGGTTCATTTTATTGTGTGTAAATACACTATAGAAACAATTTTGCCTTTTGTTCACTGTTACTTAGCTGGCGTACTTCTTGTAAATGAATTAAGGAGAAAAAGCAACCTGCTCTGGTCTGTCTGTGAACGAGGTCCATTTAAAATAAAGACCTGTGAGCGATACGGGGGAACCACAAAGGAGCTAGAAGGACAGTGAGCAGAGGAGTCAGTGTGTGCAGCAGAACAGAAACCTCCAGGCCACTGGTGATCTGAGTTGTCTCAGTAAATAAAGGAGTTCTCCTCTCCCGTGTATGGTACAAAACTTAAGCTCCACTGATCCTCGTGGAAATGAGGTGGTTTTGCACTAGGGCAGATGAGAGCAGAATCTGGCCAACTGTTAATAGCTTTTTGTATATGGGGCTGAAATAAAGTGGCTGTGTATTCAATTAATTGTGCAAGAGTGATTCCGAATTGACTTATAAAAGGCGAATTCAACATTTAATTGTTGGACATACAAACTGTTTGGCACAAAAGTCCTGGTCTGGCTGAGCTGTACTTGACCTGTGACAGAGAGAGCAAAGGTGATTTTGTGTCCTGGGATCCAAAGGGCCAGTCTGTAACGTAACTCGAGGCAGAGTCAGCGCGTTGGCTGCTTCGTTACAGATGCTTATTTTATGTACAAAACCAGTTGCTTCATTATCTTTTATTTCCATTATCTCATCTCAATCTTTGTGTGTGAATCTGAGCTATTTTACTTGAAGGGGGTGGCATATAACCAGAATTAAAAAAAAAAAAAGGTTGATAACAAGGAGTTTATTGTTTTGATATAAAGATGTTCTGATGTAACCAAAATGATAAAATTGGTTAAATCTATGTGCAGAATCTGAAAACTTTGTGAGAGGCCTAACGAATTGAAAATATAGTTTCTTATGTTCTGTGCCTCGCGTTTCTTGCAATATTTTGACCCATGGGTCAGAACGAGGATAGTTTAGCTCTTAGAATATAAAAGAGATGATACAAGCAATCACATCACTGTAGTTTAGCGTGGTTCACTCCTCAGCTGCGCTTCAGGAACCAGCTGAACGTCAGGAACTCTGTTCTCATGCCCTGTGGTGAAATGATACTTGTTGGCGTAAGCTGTCTTCACATTGTTAAACTCTTAGCTGTGGTAATCTCACCAACACTTATCAGTTGTCCTTATGCCTAGAAGCGTGGTCATCCCATTCCAGCTCCTGAAAGCAGAGAATGTTTTTCCTGAGACCAGGAGTTAAGAATGCTTTTACCTTTCAAAGAGCCTCCAGAATTTGACAAAGTAAATTTTTCTTATGTGAGCTGTTTTTTGGTTATTTTATTTTTTTCCTTCTATCTTGTAAAAGTGACAGTACGAGTGTGGATGATGTGGAAAGACATCAGATTTCATTGGGACAAAAGTATGAGCCCAGAGCTGATGGGGTATGTGTGAAAATGCTTCCTGGCAAAAGTTGTAGTGCTGGCTGAGAATCAGAAGCTGGCATCCAGCTGACATCACTGGAAGATGCACACACAGAGTGAAAGTAGTATGTGGCCTTTAAGCTTCTGTTCCTGAGATACGTGAGGTTTTATACTACACAGAACAACTGAAATGTTCACTTTTCCAGGTATCTGTGATCTATTCCAGTCTGATCTGTCTGGGTATGGCTCCATGACTTTAAGGAAGCAGTAGGTATGAACAAGAAGGCTCTTTGGAAAAGAAACATTATAATGCAGGACTCATTATGTGATGATACTTGATAATTTTTAAAGAAACGAGTACAACAATTGCTGCTCATTTGATCATAGAAATAACTTAAGGGAATGTGTCCAATGAAATGAAATCTCCTAAAAAATGCTTGCTAATATGTTACTTATGCTTGTTTACACCAAAAGCATTACCTTTTTCTCTAAGCCAAACAGAAAATTACTGTTCCTTCTTATTTAACTATATGAGGAGTAACTGAAAATTGGTTGGGTTACACTTAAGTTAAGTAAGTGCTACCACTGGAAAATCAGTGCGCTTTTTTTGTGTGCTTGGCGAAAGGAAGAGGGCAATTCCATCTTCTGATACTAATTGAGATCCCCTATGATTTTGTCTGACGTACCGAAACATTGGACTCATATCAAGACTGGTATTTCTCTTGTGCCCTGCCACACATTAAAATCATGCAGTCAAGCTTCCCATCTGTGTTTCTGGTCCCTTGGAGTGTCCGTTAGATGCAGGTTCTCTGGGACAGGAGCTGCCTGTGGCTGTGCCTGAGCCTGTGGACACAGCTGGAGCAGGGAGAGCAGCTTTCTTTCCACTCGGCGCTGGGGTGTGACGGAGGGCTGAGTGGGAGCTGGCTCGCTTTCCTAGGTAAACCCAACCAAGCAGATGGGTTGCATGAGGAATCTTGTATTGCTCTGGCTGGCACTGAATGTGGTTGGATACCTCGGAAATCCCAGAGCTGCTCGACTCATCTATAGTACTGGTCTCCAGGGAACTGAACTTACTAGATGTGAGGCTACAAGTTGCATCAAAAGGAAAGTCCTTGGGGGATTTAGGAGCCATGGCAAGGTAAATACAACTTGCTTACATTTTCCATGGCATGGGATTTGTTCTCCCTTGCAGCTTACCTCTCTGGTGCTGGTTGGATGTCTGCTGCTCTGCGATGTGCTCCTAAAGCTTTGATTTTACGGTAGCCTCTGGTGTGCTGTGGACCAGAAGATCCACACAGCAGCAGGCCCACAAGTCTTCCTGCAAAGAGTTAAGGGAGTTTTGGAGAAGCTGAGCAATTCAAAAGTTCACCACTTTCTTCTGTGGCAGTTCCCTGGATTCGAGGTATCCCTTGCTTCTGGGAAGGAAAGCAGCGCTGGTTTCACTGTCCTTCAAATTCTTAAGGCTGCTGACATCAGGTAGTGTAAGTGTAGGGGTTTTGAGAAGAGTTTTGTAGGTGAGGAAGAAGCATCACTACCAGGTGAACGGGAGGGGTGGTTCTTCGACACAGAGGGAACGGGAGAAGGAATAAGACTGCCAGAAAGAAAACCCTCCTAATCTGGGCAATGTCAGCTTGTCATCATCAGTTTGGTAGTTATGTAGCTGTGAGCCTGCTGCTGGCTGCTTCTCAAGGGGCAGGTATTGATGACAAGGCCCAGCAGAGTGCAGCGTGCTTAGTGCGTTGAGGTGCTGACAAGCTGATACCACCCAGAACAACTGCAGAGAGCACGGTCGTGTCCAAAACATGGTACCGCTTTAAGAACTGAAAAAAAGCTGTTACCCAGCATGTCACTCTTGAAGAAAATACGCGGCATGTGTGCTGAAAACTAAACCACTCTCACTTTCTGCCTCCCCAGCAGCTGCATACATACAGTCAAGCTTCTCCCTGGTTGAGAGAGACTCACACACTAGGTGAGTGAGTGATTCTAGAAGAGTCAGTGTAGCACAGGGATTGGGGAGCTTTGGTGCTCCCTAGACCTGCTGGATGTGCAGCAGTCCTGTGCCTTTTGACCTGAGAAGCACTGGAGAACCTGAGAAGCTGTGTTGGGCAGCACAAAGTCAGGGAGCAGTCGTACTGTTCAGGCCAGTAGATCTCTGGCAAGAGTGAGGCCGGGGGCAGTTTTGTGGGTCAGAGAGAGCATGGGACTGAGGCAAGAGAATGCAAGAGCAAGCTCGCTATATGGCTGCTAAGCAAGGAGCAAAAAAAGACTTCTCTATTTGTGGCTGGAGGAATGGAGTGAGGTGTGATGGATCAGGTAGAGAAGAATCTGGTTGGGCTGTGGTGTGGGGTAATTATACAATATATCCAGAGCTTGCAATTTATCCCAGACCAGATTGGAAATGTTCTGGTATTCTTCAGCAGTGCTTGTAAGCATCTGATAGTCACCGTGCAGGGTACCTGACTCGCTTCCCAGACCACTGACAATCTGCCCCTTCTTGTTTGTCATGAACACCTGCAGATTTAATACTTTTATTTTGGAGAATGCAGCTCTCTCCTGTCCTGTGAAACAATGCTTCTCTTCTGCCATTCTCATGGAGATGTGGTGCAATGATATCACTTGCAAGCGCGAGGGGCTGATGAATCACTTTGTTGGTGTTCATGAATCACTTCTTTGCTACCAGCTTCTGCACTGGTCTTAATAAAATTTCCAACAGCAAAAGTCATCATTTCAGAGATGTTTCACTTTTTTTTAAAGAGACAATACTGGAACTATCTTGTTGCATAACATACTGAACTCAAGCTCACAGTGTGTTGCAGAAGAGCTCTCCCAAACCTATTTGTGTAGCTGAAGGTATTGCCACCTTCCAACCTGTCCCTCCCTGGCAGTGGAGAGCTTGCTCGCAGCAGGGCAGGGAGAGGGAGCGTATGCATTTGTCTCATGCTCTGGTGGGCAGTCCCATAGCTTTAAGCTAAGTTTAAAGCTCTGCTGTGGGTCTAATAATCTCTTGCATGGGAGCAGAAGCACTCTGAGCTGTCACAGGTAGGTCTACAAAGGCTTTTCTGCTGGTTTAGAGACTCTGATGTTTCATTGCCTGCCTAGGAAGTGAAACTGGTTGTTCATCTTCTGGACATTAGGAAAAAATTCTTCACAGAAAGGGTCATTGGGCACTGGAACAGGCTGACCAGGGAGGTGGTTGATTCACCTTCCCTGGAGGTGTTTAAGGCACGGGTGGACGAGGTGCTAGGGGACATGGTTTAGTGTTTGATAGGAGTGGTTGGACTCGATGATCCGGTGGGTCTCTTCCAACCTGGTTATTCTATGATTCTATGATTCTATCTCCATCAGCTTTGCAACTCAAGTGGTGTAAAGATGGCAGGAAGCAAGAGTAAGTAGGTCTCCTCAAATTTCCTTGTCATAGGGCAGAGTGGACACCAGGTCGTGTGGTTAAATTGAGGGGATGTCGAAGGACTTTGACATGCATCTTCCTATGCATTGGCACAGGGCTTTTTCCTGGGAAAAAGGAGTTGTGCGTGCTGTGAATACAATCTTGTGAGGGTAAAGGCACTTGTGGTTTATTCTTGGAAAAGTCTGAGGCTGCTTTAAAATCATCTTTATGACAACACTCATTTTCTGGCAACCACCAGGTCATGGAACTGCATGAAAATCACTGAGGTGCCTTTGTCCATTGCCTCATTTGATGGGCCAGGCGTCCCTCAGACACAAAGATTGAACCCATTTCTCCAACCAGGCACAGCACGTGCTCTAACAAACCCACTGCCATCGGAGGGCATTTCCCTCTTGGGTTTCCTTGACCGTTAAGCCTTTCCCTTTCCCTGTGATACATTTCACATTGCCAGCTGGTATTTGTAACACGTTCAAGTAGAAATTAAAATGAAACTTGTCGGGAGGAGGTCAGTGTGCGGTGCGGGACACAGCCCACGTGTGGGCAGCATCTGACAGATTCCTGTCACTGTTATCCAACAGGCTTGTCAGAAATGACAGCACCTGCCTGTGGACTGCACTCGCACGGCGATACCAGCCAAAATGGGAGGTGGTGATGGTATTGTTTGCCCCGTGTGTTTTTAGTCCCTCCCCGTGACGAGAGATGCTGTGTACATGCTGCGTGTGTTAGGATAATGATGTCAGGTACCATTCAGTTCTGAGCAGATGATATGCAATTATTATAATAGAAAACAAAAGATTGCTTGAGGGATTTTCACTTTTCGGTGACTTTTCTGCATGTAGGTGGGTAAGGAGGTAACCTGTCTAAAAGATTTCCCATTCCAGAATTAGTGCCAAGGATCAGATCTTCCTGACCCCACTGCTGGGAAGCTCTGTTCTCAAGTTTACTGTGTGCCTACATGCTGGAGGTTTTCCTGTTTCATTTCTTTCTTGTGATAGATGGAATCACTTCAAATAGGTTTTTTTTTTTTCTCTTGAAAGGTTACTTGACTTCTTCTGCCCCCGTTGCAGCCATTGGGGTGTTTCACGTATGTTATCAGCACTAGCTGAATGCTGGTTTGTGCCCAATAGGGATTCTCAAAATAGTGATTGCTTTACCCTCTCTCTCTAAGCTTGTCTGCAGTCCAAGCTGCTTAATTTTCCATCTGGTCCACTGTCAGCCTCTCGTTGTAAATTACGTGCCCTTGTAACCCACAGCCTGATTTTTCTTGCTCTGTTCAACAGAACTACTGACCGCTGAGTTTAGCAAATCAACTTGGTGTTAGGAGAATACCTGTGAGAATTTCCTAGTTGCATGATTTGTACGTATTTTGTAAAATTTTAGGGCTTTTTGGTTCCCTGCTGCCCTGATCTCAAATGCGTGACCTTGGAAATCGGTTGATTTGAATGTAACTTTTTCATTTGCTGCCCCTGGAGGATTATAATTGCAGTTTTGCTTTGTGCTGAATTAAGAACCAGAGCCCAGCTGAAATTCCCAGACCAAAGGATACAATGTCTACTAGTAACTTTGGTGCCTTTTTAATGCTTTTATTCGAAGCAATATCTTTTTGCATTGTATATGGTCAGTTCTTTTGGGAAAAATGTTACTTCTTAGTTACCTATTAGAATTTAAGAAAACAGTGGGTCCTTTTCCTCTTATGCACACACCTTCTCCTTCTGTGTGTCTTTGTGTTGTAAAATGATCATCTACTTCCATTGTTATGGGAGACATTTAACTAGCACACCTTTTTATAGACAAAGGAAGGAGAAATCCAGCAACTTTGTGCTCTGCCTGTAGGAGCTCTCAGTCTAAGTATGCAAAATTAGGAAATATGAAATGTAGGCCAACAGCTAAAGAGAAGAAAGCAGCAAAGTTATAGATGCTAAATAAAGAGAAGGTGAGATTGTTCAAAGAGTCAGGAGGTAGGACAGATGATGCTTGGCAAGAAAGACCCAATGATACAGACCAGCTTTACTGCCATTGGATCTGAGTGTTACCCCAGACTCATGGAGATATGACTTCCAAAGCCCTCCCAGGGAGAAAGTTTTTAGCTTAGAGGGAAGCATGGGATAGGGCTGAAAGCACGGAGAAGAAAAAGAGGCGCGCAAGAACAAAAGGAATAAGTAGAGGGAGCAAGAGAGTGGGAAGGGAGAAAGAGAAGCAGAGGGATTGGGAACAGACTGGGACAAGACTCTATGAATGAGGGTTGGCGTTTTGAGGAAAGTTAAAGGGAGTTTTCCACAAAATAACAGTGGTTTCAAGCCCAGCACGAGAACTTGAATTTGACTCAAAAGTAAAGAGAATTACAGCAGTTCTGCTGTATGCTCAATCTACCGTTGGAATGTCAAGGTTTGTTTTGCCTTTGGAGTCCTCAGCCTTGCACAGTCCCATTACAGCAGCGATGGGCAATGCAGGTTTTAGTAAGAATGAGTTCCTACCCTTGTGCATCTGCACAGATCATGTGCGTTTTTAGGAAAGGCTGTCCTCAGAGTGAGGGTTAGCTGGTGGGACTAGCAACTGCTGCTTTTCAGAAAGCAACTGAATTTGCCACAGGCATGACCCAGTAGCATTTTCCCCAGCCAAGCCCTAGGACTGTGTGTGGAGATCTCTGATGAAATCTGGGGCAGCTGAAGAGCAGACAGGCTATTCTGGTACCTGCATGTCTGCTGGAGAAGGTGGAGGTGTACTCGTGCATCATGGGGAAACACTGGTACACACTGAAACTTCCCAAAGAGCTCTGATTAGAAGATGCTAATGGATGCTTTAAAAAAGGTAATTTACTGACAGAAGTAAAACTAGTAATGAGCTGAACAATTAGATTGTCTTTCACCTTTCTAGGTTCTTTAATGGCTAAAAATTCAAAATTAATCTAGAAGAAGTTGGAATGTTAATTTGAGGCTATTAAAGTCTCCCTGAACAATTTGTGGTTTTCTTCTGGAGGAAGTGTCTTGCTTCAAGTTAGCTCAACTCTCACTTAATTATTGTTACTGGTCAAATTAATTGCCATCTTTGTCAGAGATCACAAACCCTCTACAAATCTGACTGTATCTACTTATGCGTTTTTATTTTTGAAAGGTGAAGATGTATAGAAAAATAAAGGAACTTTGGTGGCAGATTGTGGGAGTGAGGAATCAAAACTGTGTTTTCAGCACATCTTAGTAATATACATGAATCCACAGAATGTATCTGAACTTTTATAGGTATTTTAAGGTTTGCTCTTGTTCCACTTGTGTCTTTTCCTCTCTCTTCCCAACCATCATTTCAAAAATGTCAGAGGAACCGCAACTGAGCATTTCTCCTGTTCCCACCTGTGCTTTGGGATGTGAGAGAACAACGGAAGCACACAGAGATCCTGCCTCCCTCTTGGGTGCATCTGGATGATTTTATTAGGCAGCCCACTGTCCCTGTGATCAGCCTGACGACAAGCATCACTAGGATATGGTACTGGGCTGCTGATCAATTTTATCTTTCAGAAGATTTAAAAAATTAGGTTCATGAAACATCACTCTCACAAACCACAGCCTCACTATGAGGGCATCAGGGCGGCCACGACAGCACAAAGTATCTTCGCCAGCAATATTTCACCCTGTGACAAGTCTTTTCTTCTTGAAGGTAACTGTGGGTGGTCTTCTTTTGTCTAATTTCTGTAAATTCGGGACATCACTTTCTAGTTATACAGCTGATACTTGTGTTTATATGAATGGCTATTTAAAAAAGGAAAGATCAGATGTTTGTTGTTTCATTTCAACATAAATCAAACTTTGTACTCACATAGCAATTCTAGTTTAGCCCCAGGAATAGCTTTAGTATTGCTAAGTGTCTGGAGAGTATTGACTACAGAGGCATGATTTTAAGCAGGCTATAATAGTTTCTACAGCTGTTAACAGTTCACAGAAGAAAGGCAGTATTATTCATCAGTGTTTAAAATGTGCATGACTTGCATTGCACAGAAGTCAGATTGGGAGAATGTCAGAATTTTTTTTTCTGAAATTCTGCCAGGAAAGTCTTCAATAACTGGAGAAATTCTTTTCACTGGTGAAATCAACATGCAGCACATTGTGTTATTATAATTGCTTATAGCTCACCATGAAAGTTGTCTTTGTATGCGTGGATGTACGGCTTGTACTGTTTTGTTTTTATTTATTCTGCATTCTTTATTATAATGTTCTTTCCTTTTTTTCCAGACCAGAAAGATTGTTATTGAGCCTTCCACAAAGCTGAAATAATGCTGTGTGTTAAAAAAATGTTAACAATTTGAAGAAGTTATAAAAATTTATAAGTTGACTGAATACTTTGGAAATTTCTGCATATTTTAATATAAATAGGTAATGCAAATGTTTGTTCTTTGCGTTTAGAGGTGAGTCTCTGTTTTCTAAAGGTCTTGTATATAAATTTGATTCTTAAAATTACATTAGAACAAAACCAGTATTTTTTCAGATGGCATAATGTGAAAAATGCGTTCGCAAAAGACAAGGAACATACATGGTTATGTCTGAATGTCCTATAGTCATGAAATTTAACATAAATGGTATCGCTTCTTTGAGTGGCTTCATTAAGTGCACGTAGGGGATTGCCTGCTGCATTCAGCTGAGGAACTTCCATTCAGTTTGTGGCTCCTGGGTTGGCCCATGAAGAAAAAACACTGTGCTCAGCTAACTAAGAAATGAAAGATGATTTCTCTATAGATATCACAAAACTCCAGACTGCACTGGTAGAATTTACATAGAAATCCAGTCACATAAAATGAAAGAAATCATGAAAGTTGAAGGAGTTATTTCAGCTTTTAGCTTTATTTGTAACTAAAATCATGAAACAGAACAAGAGAGTCCAAAAGAATGAAAGGATGAGGAGAAGTAGGTGAAGGGGAAGAGGTGAATGACAATACCGGCAAGTAAGCAAGGACCTGAAAGATGACAATTATAACAAAGACTAGTCCAAAATGCTACCAGTTCAAATCTTATAGAATCATAGAATCACCAGGTTGGGGAAGACCCACACGATCGTTGAGCCCAACCATTCCTATATTATGATCCACTGGAGGTGCTGGCTGGGTAAATACCTGAAAAGATAAGCATCAAGCTGCTTTTTTTGGAGAGTGGAGGGGAGCACTGGGAGTTTTGGGTGGTTATACGGAGTAGAAAGGGTTTGATAAGTTTCCCTGAAGGAGAATGGATAAATGAGGCTGCCTGGAAAGTGTAGTAGCAACTAGGTGTGGCCCTGGAGAGCTGCAGCTCTAGCGAGGTCCCCTGGACCGTGTGCTACGTACACCTGCTGTGCTCTGCCTCTGCTACCCTGGTACCTCTTCCAGCTTAGTTTCCTCTGACAGGGATCCAGTCTGCATGCCTGGGGACTGTTCCATGGTGCAAAGCTAAGCATGGTGAGTTGGATGATTGAGGGGTTGGCTTCAAAAGCACGTTGCTGCTCCAGACTTGAACACTAGCGTAGATGCGCTCAGCCAGACTTCAGGGTGGGAGTGGTGACAGGGGACAGGGCAGAGGAAATACTCCAAAACCAGTATTTCATGTGCTGGCAGCATGTGGAACTGAGAGCAGCGAAAGCCTAAAGGATTACAGCACCTGAAGAAGCTATCAGGAACTGTAATGCAGGGTAAGCCCTCCAGGAAAGAGAAAGTGAGAATGGTTGATGCCAGGCTGCGTAGGCGTGTTTAAAAAAAAAAAAAAAAAGAAAAGAAAACAACAAAAAAATGCAGTTCCCTTAAGATACATCTTAAAAGGAGGATTATGGGATGGTTTTCTCCAATGAAACAGTATTATTCAGTAAGCTCCCTCCAAAAGGGAAAAAAAAGCCTTTTAGACATATGCAAGGTGACAGTGAAGTTAACTAAAGCTTTGCATTGTCTACCTTCTCCTCAGTATAAAGAACTCCTTGGTTAAGTTGGTCCCTGTCTAAAGGTTACTGTATTTTAGTATTTCGGGATGGATTTTCTCCTGACGTATTGCCCATGAAATTTTGATAGATCTAGAAGCAATTTGTTACACCATCTCCATTAATAATTGCGCAAAACTAGTGCCCAAGAGTCGCAGGTTTTTGGTGAAGTTTGTATAGATCTTTTTCCCAAGACATCTTGGAACATTCTCGCTGTGTTGAAAGGCTTCCTTGGTCATTGTGACCAGTGCTAAGAAATAACGTTGCTGCTAGCTGTTTGTTTCTTCTGTACAAAGCTGGTTATAATTTTCAAAGACTGCTTTCCAAATGAAATCAGTACAATAAATGAACCCTTTAAAACTTGTACTCACAAAACTGAATTCAGTTCAGGAAACAGTGTTGATTCTTCAGTCTTTTGTGAGTCACTTCCACCGTGACATTCTCTGGAATCATTCATTTATGAGTGTTAAAAAATGACTGGTTGTTAATGGGGAGTTATCATAGATTCAGAGGTATTTCCACGTTCCCTGTCAATGTGCCATTTCATACTGTATTTATTCTCACACAGCCTGTTATATAAAAGTACCATTTTACAGAGCGGAGGCATGGAGAGAAAAAATTATGTAGATAGGTCTGTGTAAGGAAACATGTTGCAGAACTGATCTCGGGTTTCCTCAGCTTAGCATGTTTGGCTGCTGGGCTTGTTGTTTTGCAGCACAGTTAGATTCCTTATTTGCTGCGGCTCTTGGTTGTCCCAACCAGCACAGCCAGAAAGGCTGCAGATACGGCAATCAGGTGAGTCTGAATATTATCAGGAAGCTGATAGCATTCTTAGCTTTAGTGATGGGATTATGTCAAATAATGTGGTGATTAGCTGAGACGAATGTGTTTAGTACCAAAAGTATGGCATGTTTATATATGCCAGGTGTTCAAGACCAGGTTGGATGAGGCTATAAGCAACCTGATCCAGTGGGAGGTGTCCCTGCCCATGGCAGGGGGGTTGGAACTGGGTAAGCTTTAAGGTCCCTTCAACCCAAACCATTCTATGATTCTATGAAAACAAAAACTGCGTGGACAATAGGTTATTGTCAAGAACTGTTACCCTTGCTACGAGCAACGGGCATACACAACAGCGTTGCTCTTGAACTTTGCTAAAATGGTTTGCTAATAAGATTCTGGCTTATGAAAGATGGTGAAATACACAAGAACACAAACTTCTCTACTAGATCTTGTCAGCAGCTACAAAGATAAATTTTAACAATGTTAGGGTTTTCCAGGCCTCTTTCAAAATGACTGTGTTGTCTCACTAAATACACTGATTGTTGTGTGTCTTTGTCCAAGAGCCGTTGGCCTTAATTGCTTCTGAGTGATATTTCCTTGGAAGCTCTCAGAATATAAAAGGCAATCCAAAGAAGTCTGAACGAATCCCTACTTAGAAACTGGCCATGTTCAATCTGTAAAGTATGTAGATTTTTTTTTTTTTGTCCTGGGGAAAGACAGAAGAGGGCAATAGGTGCAGGATGTGGAGAGAAGAAGCAGTGCCATGACCTTACAGCATTTCTGCATGTTGAGTCAGGGAGTGACATTTAAACAATCTTCACTGCACCCAAATGAAAAACTATAATGTAGATCAAATTGCTGGCCGTGCTCAGAAAGAAGTGAAGAGGAAAAAGGTCAAGGCACCTATCTCTAGGTAGCCTTTCCTGTGTTTCAGGTGTTCATGGAGCTTATAGCCAGCCAAATGGATCTTTGATGCTTTTTTTTTTTAAGTTCTTTCTTTCTTTGAGGGAATGAATGGCTCCGGACTTTCCATCTTTAGAGCTGGTGGTTTCCACACCACAGTGATTCAGCCAGCATGAACTCTTGACCAAATCCCAGTTTGTTTCCTGGTTTTGTTTTTCTAAAATATTTTACATTCAGCAGGGCATAAAAGTCTCCCTACTACATGACAGCATAGAGAGAAAAGCTGCACTGTTTTTACTGGTTAACTCTCAAAGGACAATTCTCCATGCATCTGAAAATGTTGCAACTGAAGCAATTGAAAAAGAATCATTGAATTTTGACTAACACTAAGACCAGATTCTTATGTGCTCCTGGCTTTTTTGATACTGTGTTTATGTGGAATTTCCATAGAGGTTTAAAAAGGTCTGATTTTTATTTGAGAATCATGCCCAGCCTGAAATGTTCTAAGGTTTAAATAGCGTGTTATTGCATAGGAAACTCATTCACATTTGTTTAGTTGCTAGATAAGTAGATTAGTATTGACAATAATTTCAGGGGATAGTGTGTTGTTAAATTAACTTGAAGGACCTTGTTCCTTTGTCTTGCTGGGTCTTTTTTGATGACTGAATTCTCCGGGGTGCTCTTTTTAGATAATATGCTGCTGGTTATCCCCATTAATGTCTAGGTGGAAGGCTCAGTGAGGACTTAGAACAGCTTGGCTCTGGAGATTTAAACACTGAGAGAGGGATGGTAGACAGGAAATCTATAGCCTGGGAAAATTACAAACTAAAGAAATTATACCCTGGAAATTAAGAACGTAAAATGTTCTTTCAAAAGTTCATGCATTCATATAGATGCATTATCCTGATGATACATCATATGAGTAAACAAAATATTGCTGTAGTACATTTGAGACCTATGGTGGAAATCTAGTGCAGTTTACTTCTGTGAAAGTACAACATTACTCCCTTCACACCTCATGTCTCTTGTTGTTCAGCAGAGAGAAATATTAGCACATACAGGGTTATTTCAGAGCAGTCTTCATGCAATGACCCCTATTGTCTGCTTTCTTTTTCACGCTGCTCTCCTGTATCTCCATAATTTCCTCCCTGTACTCCATTAATTTGTCATCTATCTCAGGTTCTGCATTATTATATTATGAGGTAAGTTAGTTGCAGGGGGGCTGCTCCTTTTCAAATAATAGTACTTTTAAATTGGTACAGGACATCCACAATGCAAGGACATAGATGTATGGCTATGCTAATAACATTACAGTTGATTAAGAAATATTCAGATTAACAAGTGTTTAGAACCTGTAAAGTGTCTGAACAAGGTTTTCTTTGTAGTGGAAGTTCAGCCTTGTTTTGCGTAAGTGCAATGAGACAAGATTTCATAACATGATCATGTAGGGTGGGTTTTTTTTTTTACTTTTCAGTACAGCCTTTGAGTAGAGCAGCCAGCAGGGAGATGGTGAGAGCCATCGCTACGTGCACCCCGATTTGAGGAGTGACTCTCTGCCCACCTCCCCGTGGCACTAATACCGTGTCATCTTGGCCGTGCAAGACATCGAGTTTGGTCATAGGTGACACATTGCATGTGGAGCCCATAGGCGAGCAGGTAGGCGTCCTTGCTGCTGCGGCTTTGGAAACATGATAGATTGTATTGCTGAAGTCAGTGATGTAAGATCAACATAACATCCGCGATCATCTCTGAAACCTCAGATTTTCACTCTCTCCTGTATAAATATATGGTTTTCTTCCTGAACAGGCAAGAGGAAAGGAATGAGAAATTTCAGCTAAGTGAATAATTCACACAGAAGATTTTTTTCCGGAGTATCCAACTTTCTCTTCTACTTGCATCGTGTTGATGATGCAACTGTTGTTCTGAACTGTTGTTCATAACAACAGCTATGTACCTTTCAAAATTTCTGTTGCTTTTTTAACTCTGTGGATTGATGTGAAACAATGTTTTCTGAGATACAGTTAATCATGGTGTTTGTTCGGTGGAGTTTGGGTGCCCTTATTGTATTATTGGTGCTTTCTGTTTGGATGGAAGCACAGACACTTCCAAAATAAATACTCTTGAGATAATATAAACTTCACTTTCCTTGAAGATTTCTCCGTGAAGCTCAGATGCTGGCTTTCTTTGAGTGCATTTGCTGGTACAACTCAATTGCACAAATATTTGCAGGGGGCACAAAGAAAGCTTGAGGTAATAGAATGGAGGAAAAATGCATGGACCTGAGCTCTTAAAGGCTTCTGGGCTCTTTTGGTGTACAGAGATGTTCATTGTGCAGAATCTTCATACTTATCATAGATGAAATTAATGCTTAGGGAGGTGCTGGAAGGATCACTGCTTCACTGCCTTTTAAAATCTTGTACCTCTTAGGAAATACTCCCTGTTCTTCAGACTGCAGTTACCTGCTCCAACAGATACAGACATTATGGAATACTGTAGTGTACGTGCTGGCTCTTTGTTGTGGCTGATTCTTTCTGCTGATATCAAAAGATGCCTTTTTGCTTCCCTCATTGATCTTAGGGCTCAAACTTCTAAGTATTAATATAATTTCTTTTTAAAGCTTTGCAAAATCAGGGATTTCTTGGAAGAACAGTGTTCCAAGCTGCTTTTGAGAAGCCTGATGTTTGCATCAGGTGGTAGAGGATATTACTAAACTGAGTTATTGAGAAGAATCCTTCAGGGAACAGCGCTGTCACTGGGTTAGAACGGTACAGCCAGAGGTGGGACTCGGCTGGAGCTGATGCACTGAGTGCCTGAGCCAGCACAGTGTAACAGCACAGGCAGCTGTTAAAGAAATCCAAATTAACCAGATTAAAGGTCCCTGATTAGTCAAGGTGTAAACTCTTTGCTCTGTTACAGCCTCGCTGTGGCTTGCAGGGAGACAGCACAGGCCTTCTGTGGTTCCAGCTGCTCACTTAAGCCTCCTGAAGACCAAACTGCCTGGCTTGAGGACCTCAGTGAAGCTGTGACAGTTCTAGCTGCTTCCCCAGTCTCCTGCTGAAGGCCTCTGGCCTCCCATTCAGGTCCATGTCAAAGCATCTCTCCACCAAGAAAGGGTGAGCAATCTTGCCTGGTTCCTTAGTGTTTGTCTGCACACAGTTAACCTTCGTGTGTCTGAAGGAGGTTTCAAAAGGCACCCATTAACCCAAGGATCCAGCACTTTAGGGAACAGGAGGCTGAGGGGAGACCTCATTGCTGTCTACAACTACCTGAAAGGAGGTTGTGGAGAGGAGGGTGCTGGGCTCTTCTCCCAAGTGACAGGGGACAGGATGAGAGGGAATGGCCTCAAGCTCCACCAGGGGAGGTTCAGGCTGGACATTAGGAAAAATTTTTCCGTGGAAAGGGTCACTGGGCACTGGAACAGCTGCCCAGGAAAGGGGTTGAGTCACCTTCCCTGGAGGTGTTTAAGGGACAGGTGGACGAGGTGCTGAGGGGCATGGTTTAGTGTTTGATGGGAATGGTTGGACTCAATGATCCAGTGGGTCTTTTCCAAACTGGTGATTCTATGATTCTGTGAATAGACAAGACATGATTAGGTCAGTTTAGAGGCAAGGAACTGGTAGGAGGAGACATCTTTGCACCAGGGTGGTTTTACTGCTCCCTTTGAGGGTCAGGGGAAAGTAGGTAAGGAGAATATGGACCTCCAGATATGGGACTGGGATGGGGAAGAGAAGAGTCAGGGACCAAGGCATGGAAATCTGGCATGAAGCTGGGACAGGGCCAGGAGTTTCAAAGGTGTTTCTTGAAGAGCAAAGGGAGTCAGTGGAGGAAAGAAGGGCACCATACACTTGCATGACTGCGATACAGAAGTATATAATATCAGGTAGCCACTGATTGCAAGCAATAGAGAAATTCCTGTGTGGGTCTGAAATTTTGAAAACATCTATTTATTTTGTATGCCTTCATGATTAGGAGGGCAATTTATAGGGCTTATCTTCGTGGGGAAATCCCTGCAAAATAGGCAAGGGTATGAATTTACAGCCTACTTAAAGACCCAGCAGTAAATGCAGTGAAATTCACACTTCAGCTTACTTCACAGGAACTCCCCCGCAGAAACAAACCCTCAGAGTCACCTCTGTACCACAGTCTGGTGATAAAAGTGAGTGGAAGCTTCTCAAAATGTGGGCCTCCAATTCCATTTTTATATCTGGGTTTTTCTGTCTCCTGGGGCTTTTTGCAGCTGCTATAAATCACTGTTGCTTTGCTGAGGCTGGAGAAGCTGAGCCACCTTACAACGCTCAGGATCTGACCCTAAGCCTCAAGTAACCTCTTATTATCAATTGGCCAGAGGGTATTTTCCTTTTTACTGGCTTCTGTATTAAGCCTGTTCATTCACTCCCACCACTGCTGATGGTTTTTTGCTTTTTTTTTTCTTTCTTTCTTTTTTTTTTTCCCCTCCCTGTGAATTTGTGTTGTGTCTTTCCTCCCATGTAATTTCCTAATAGTGAACTAGTGACAGAGTGGGCTGCTGGTATTTCATTTTGTGGCTGGAGAGGTCAGGCTGTTTCTGATACAGACAAACACTCCATTACAGTAAAGTCACAGAAAGTTTCCTTTTCAACCTGAAAGGAGAAGGAAACGGACTCTCCACCAATGGGCTGTCAAGAATAATTTCTGTGAGCTGAGCTTACACTAGAGGCCGGTTTAGTAATGTTCTGTGTAGAGGATGGGGGGTAGGAGAGAAAGAGGAAGACGTACTCTTTCTTCTGTCTCTTTTTGCTGAGATTTGGCTTGAGCCTCGGTTCCTTATCAGATTAGAGTCCCGCAGTGAAAGCACCAACTCTTTGCACTGTGCCTTACAGAAGTGATGATTGTTGCTGATGTCCAGCTAAAAAACAATAAGGATTTGAACCTTCAAAGTTCTCTGTCTGCTTCTGTTTAGGAAAAGTTGCTTTGGGGTAGGAAGAACTTGGTAATAAAGCAAATACATGGCACAATACGTTTCTTGCTGTACTCTAAAGCAAGACCAAATCCACTGCCCCTGTCTACTTGATGGCTTTTTAGCTTAAATGTATTAGACTGCCTCAGGGTATACACAGGAGTCAAATCCTGTAATCTGTGGTGAGGTTGTTTGTACCCAGTATTGCAGTGTTGCCTGTGCATGGAATAATTTGACTTAAAACATGCTCTCTGCTTCTCAGGGGAGAGGCAAAAGTAACAGAGTATTGTCTTACTGTTCACTACTTGGACTGAGGTAGTTACCCTTTATTAGAAAGACATGTATAAGATTAATCTAAGTGTTGAAGGAACAGGGGCTGCAAGATAATAAATAATTATGTAGCAAACTCTGAGGTCGTATCTTAAATCAAGAATTTTTTAAGAGTTTTAATTCTTCTTTCTGTCTAATTACTTGTTTTGTGGAGCCAGTTTGCTTAAATTTGTTTCTGTGGTAACTTGAGTAATTTTATGCTTCTCCCTTCTACAGAATATTCAGTATTGATTTACTGACTTCCTCGTTAAATACAGTCAAAAATCTCGTTTGCTAAATTAAGAAGCCAATAACATGGAATGGAAACATGCACTACTTTGCATTGCCTGAGCTCTGAGATTTGTTGACTTTGATGTGTGCTGTCAATTATTAAAATACATGTTTATAGTGAATATATATTTTCTTTTCCCTACTTTTTTTTTCCCCCTATAGGTATCATACCTATAGGAAAAATTAGGTTGAAAGTTAGATAAAAATTTGGTTAATTTAAGTGTGGGAGCATATTGTCAATTGAAAAATGTTATGTTTGAAACATAACTTTGTAGTTAAAGCTATCCTGTTACGTGAATGAACATTGCAAGGTCAAATGTGGACCGAGTGAAAAGGAAGTCAATGCGTTTCCACACATTGGTGCCAGGTGTATATCATGAATGTCGTGTGCACTTGATATTCTTCTCCATCTTTCATACACTGATTTTTATTCTATATTAAATACTTGTAGGGAAGCGACAGTGTTCTCCTGCTGCTTTTTACCTGAGGTGCATCTATCCATAGCATGTACAGAACTTGGTCTAGACAGCCTGGTTAATATATAAGCTTTGGAAATACAATCCTACAAAGACATTTATAGGACAAACTGCTGTAAGGAGTGCTCTTAAAGTGTTTGATTTCTATTGCATAATAGACATATTTCAGTTGGTGGCATATGCTTGTATGTGACTGGACTTGCGAAGGCTCGTTGATAAGGGATGCTCTCCTAAGCTTGGGGGAGGTTGGTGGAGCAGTCAATGTCTGGCTGCCTGATGCTGTGTGCTGACTCAAACAGAAACCCTTTTTCTTTCCAACTGTAGCTGAGACAGGCATTTGCTGTTCTGCCTCAGCCACAGAGGAAGTAGAAGCCCAGCCAGATCAGCATTTCACTGTCATTGCAGTCTCTATGCCAAATCCATGTTTAAAGGATTCATCTCAATTACTCTTTTCCATTTAAAAAGAATAGTTAGATTTTTTCAGAGGGAGAACAAGCTACAAGTAATTTTTCAACGAAGTGTTAAATGAAGAATGAAGTGTATCTCTTGCAGTTTTCACACCCACAAGAAGCCTTTTCAGAGCCAGACTGTGCCTTATTTCATCTAGCTACCTGCTTTATGTGTTTAGAATGAACATGCACAAAATCCTGTTCCCTCTCTGGAGAGGTCATGTCACATCGCACAGTGTTTTTGGAGCCAGTTGAACTCGATCCAGTCCCTGGATCCAGTCCTCGAGCCAAGGGGCTCGAGCTGCCCTCTCATGAGCATCACAGAAACCTCCAGTGCAAAACGGGCAGCTCCTCCAAGATCACTGGACCATGAGGCTACTGCGTGCAAATCTCGTGCCTTTATCTGATATTGTAGACTGCTTTGGTTGTTTGTGCTTGCAGGCAAGGCTGCTATTGCAGAGAGAAGCCCTGCAGGCCACCCTGCTTGGTATTCCCCTGCAAGACCTTTCAGACCAGCAGAGGAGAGTCCAGCTGCTTTCACATGGGCAGGGGCTTGTTCCACATCCCCACCTACGCACCTCGGGCCCAGGCAGAGTCTTTACAGAAGGGTTAAAAGTTCTGCAGAAGGCAAGCCAAGGAATTAAATCAAATCTGTGTTGAAAGGGCAGGGTCACAAGTGTTTTTCTGGACAGAAAATTTCACGCAGAAGGAATCTCATGACCTGGTGTCCAAGCCCTTAGGCCAACAGCTCCTTTTCTTTTTCTCTGTTTGAAAACACATACAGCATGTGATTTGGCAGTGGCCTTCACACTGGGCACGTGTTTGATGCGCGTCTACAAGCAGGTAGGCTGTGGCACACTTGTGTTTCATGTGGAACAGCAGTTGACTTCTACAAGAACTACCTTTTGTATTATTGTTATCAGTATTAGTGTTGTTTGATTACTGATTTCACAATAGTTTTATATGGTTACTTGATCAAGAATCCACAGTCTGAGTTCCTTTTTCTGTCATCTTGACCATTGAACTCATTCAAAAAAAAATACCGTTCAGGTAGGATATATATTTTATCTTACTTGAGCTGTCTGAAGGCTAGAGATCTAGTCTAAGCAAAGTGTATGGGCACTCTCCTCACTGAAGATAGCCAAAGTGATTCATCAGGTATGTAAGACAGTGAATCATTTAGTGATACTGGTTGTCTCTGCTAGTGATGGAAAGAACCAGGATGATTAGCCTAGGCTAGGCATTAACTTTAGGCTGAAGGGGTGTGCTTTTCTTCCTCAGAGCCAGGGAAGTGTGAATTTAATTTCCTATTAGCAGTATTTACATGCAAATGAACATAAATAGAGCCTGGAGTGTTGCATGTGTGCAAAGGCAGCTGTTGCCCACAGACAGATCGATGTGCTGAAGATGCTTGAAAATACTATATATGCCCAGGGCTCCTCTTTGCCACATCTTCAGTGAGCATCCCTTGCATGGAAAGACACAGACGTATCTTCCCTTTTGCTGATTCTGCAAGGGGAGCTGTGACTTCTGGCAGGAGGTACATAAGCAGCTACAGTAGGAATACCTTAAAGTCTAATAGAAAGAGGAATGAGATAATCTGTCAGAAACATCACTCCTGGTTTCATCATGCCAGCAGCGTATCTAGGTCAGTTAGAGGCTAGAGTTTTCTTCACTGAAGCACTTTTCCAATTGAGAAAGGTAGAAGTGTACTGATATTAAGATGCTCTGCCCTGAAAGTTTGTTCCCCTTTCTATAGGACACATCAACACTCTTAAGATCAGTGTTGCTTTATTCATATCAGGCAATGCAGAGACCACATCAGCTGGAGACCTTTTATGTTGTTAGCATGGTGAAAACGCATGTTTGTTATAAATGAACACTGGAATATAATTAAAAAATGTATCTTTGCAGGTTTTGGAAGATCTGTCTTTCTTTGGGAAAAACAGGATTGCTGTGAGTCTTAATCCACGGTGGTGAAATTATTTTCCACAAACTGTAAAGATACATTCTCTTCCAAAGATGGTATCTAAAATTTCCTGATTTGTCTTTCACATAGTGAAAGAATGAAAGTGGGTTCAGTACAGCTGTCTGTACTGTTGAAAGGTAAAGTCTAGCAAAAACTGCAGCGCACAGTTACTATTCCAGTTGTCCCTCTTCCTCATCGTTTTATGCAGATACAGTCCTAAATTACCTGATTTATCTAGCTTAGGTATGCTTTAGTTAATTCTTTCCAGTGTTGGCATTCAAATCTAAAACTACTTCTGGAGATAATCTGAATTATTTCATAATTACAACAAATCCTGGGGAGGTATCTCAGTGTTTACGGAAGACTATCCTGCTTTATCACACCCCAGATTTATCGACATAGACAAATCTCTTTTTAGTATATTACCGTTTAATTAGCTCCACATCTTGTGTTGTAATCTCTTTCTCTGGGGCTGAAGTGTGCGTGCACATGCACACACGGAAGACAAAATGGGAAATGTAAAGAAGCATATTTTATCTTTGCTGCTTGGATTTGGTTAACACGACTTCTTCTAAAGTCAATTTTAGATCTGTTTGTTGAACCGGAATTTCATGCTGTGGATAACGTTTCCCTTCATTGTGAAGCTGTCAGATGTAGCTCCCCTGAGAAAACCTCCCTGTCGATGTGAGATCTAGAGCATAATTGCTTCTTGTTCAAAATCACCATAGTTCTAGAAAGTGGTGATACTGTTTACTGTCGCTGATGATCTATGCCATACAGTCCTTCAATGGTGAACTCTAAATGGGCGATGAACCAAAAGGTCACCCCAGAGGAGCAAGTGCCATAAAAACCTTGGCAGAGTTTCCCCGGATGTGTTGGAGGCATCTGGGCTTCCCAAGCCACAGACCTTTCCTCGACTTGTCTAGAATATTACTTCACCATTAACTTGGTCTGCTTACCCCTCTGTCAGAATAGCTGATATTTCTGATTTTTCATCCTCTTTCTCACTTCCTCTGTGTTCCAACAGCAAAGTGTTGGAGGGTCCTGAAGGGCTGATATATCCAGAGTTGGCCAGCCTGTGTTTTGGAGATGTATGTGGTTGTTGAGCAGTTCAAGGGTGCCTGTCATGTTGGGACAACATCATGCACAAATATTTTTGTGCTCACTGGGGCTGCTAGGTAGTCTGCTCTTCTAGCTATGGTTGGGAGTGGACTAGACTGCTCCACTAGCATCTGTGTGATGGCCAAACTATCTTGCTGTGGAGACACAGGGTCTGGTCAGCCTCTCCTGCCTGTCAGTTCCTTCTGGACTTCCCCCACCTCTCAGCTTCCTGAGATAAGGTCTCAGCAGTGTAAAGACTTCGATGTGTGGCTTGTTAGACTGGTTACTCCAGGGCAATCTGTCTCTCTGTTCCAGTGGGATTCCTGGATCTTCTCTTAAAGTCATCTACTTCGAACCCTCTGGAGTTAACCTCTCCTGATGCTTCACTACCAACTTTTTGGGAGTGTGTGCACTTTTCCAAATATCATTTACCACTTCTCATGCTTTTCCTGTTATTCTTACTGGTGTGTAGAGTCAGGGCACCATATATGACAACTCTCTCCTCTGTCACCATCATTGTTAACCAGTCATCTTGAGCTGTAGAGGCTAATGGCATTGGGCTGTACAAATGCTTACTGTGTAGCATTTTCTGGTCCCATTTCCTTTCTTGGTCACGTGTTGATGAGACACAGAGAGTAGGAGAAGAACGAAGAAGTTAAATGATCAAAGAGAGATCAAAGTCTCTCTTTTGAAACCTGTACAGAGGGTAACTGCTCTCTCCTAGACCAGAGCAGAAAACAGCAGTTTGTGTCACTTTGTGTGATGATGATTGCAATAAGAATGGGGAATAGTACACTTCCCTTGTGTCTTTTGCAGCTTCAGGAGTAAAGGAATCATAATTTTGGTTCCTTGCCCTCAGATTGAGGCATGGGTGACTAATGTCATTGTGACTGGTGCCATCTAACTGGCTCAAAAGACTTTTCTGGTTGTTCTCATGATTAGCATCACTTCCTATCATGTGCAAGCCATTGGAAAGCAAAGACCTCCTTTTGAACTGTCATGGTGTGAAGAAGATGTGAAAGTACTGAAGCAATTCAATGTATATGAAGTATGTATGAATCAGAATTCTGAAGTTCTTGTGCAGCAAGTCATGATGACTGATCTATTTCTACAGTTTCTAATTATAATATGTTAAAAAATAGCTGGTGTGGAAGTGACTTTTATGCAAAGTTTCTGTGAAGTTGCAATTTAAGAAGGACTCACCAGGAAGGTATAACTGAAATAGTTTGTTTTGACTCACTTTGATCCACTTCAAAACAGTTTGTTGAGCTGGATTGTTGTGTGTTACTTAATATTTCTGAGCCACCTGCCTGAACTGCAGTGGGATTTTTGCAACAGGTAGCATTGTATTCTGGTTATTTCTTACAGCCACCCTCACCTCTGCATTACCTAGCCAAGGGTGCACTGCAGTCTCCCTTTTTACCTACTGTAGTGCTGGATCATGGGAAAAATCTTGGTCGGAGATCTTTGCTCTGGACTGATGGGACAAACTCTTTGATGTCAAACTGGGTCAAACTGAAATATTTTACTTTGGTTCAACTCACTGAAATGAAATGTTTCAATTCAGGAATACCAAACTATTTTTTTTTCATCAAAAGCGTAGAAATAAAATATTTGGCACTTGCTAATATCAGATCTTAAAGGTAAGGGTATGAATTTCTCAGGTGGTGTTGACAGAAGATCCTCCCTTCCACATAATAGCAGATGTTCTTGCACAGGCCTGTTGGGGAGAGGTGGCACTTAGGTGATGAAGAATCATAGAATCATAGAACAGTTTTGGTTGCAAGGGACCTTAAAGATCACCTAGTTCCAACCCCCTTGCCATGGGCAGGGACACCTCCCACTAGATCATGTTACCCAAGGCCCCATCCAACCTGGCCTTGAACACCATAGTCCATCACGTTGCACAACACACCAGCCTAATGAGAAGAGGGCTTTATGCTCAGTTTGAAAGATGCCAGTGCAAAAGTTACCTAGGTAGATAAAAATTAAGAAACATGTAGAAGAAAAACATTGGTAAGTTTAAAAAAGCAAATATTACAGTAGCACATTTGGAAATTTAAGGGGGCAATGTTGCTATAACATAGGGAAAAAAATGGAAAGAACCTGAAATTGTAGCATAGAATCAAGTCAAATACTTAGCAGGCATATTAAAAATTTCCTGGGATAAGTCACAGGACTGTAGTATTATCACAGCTCATTTTGGAAGGACAGGCTTAGAGAAATGGAGAAGCATTACCCATGCTTGTTCAGAAATTGTGGAATAAATGAGGGACAGGCTTGTCTGGGTAAAGTTAGAAAGTGAGAAAGAACAGAGCCTCTTTGACAGCTTGATGTAGTTTAAACCACCTCCCTGGGAGGAGTGAAAAGATGGTTTTGAGCGATTCTTGGAAGCACTTAGTAGCCAGTCCTTAGTGGCAATGGATACTTTATTGGAATATTGCTTGGAAAGGCAATATTGTGAAAAACCTCAGTGTATTGCTATCTTGGGATATGGTGAGCAAATTCTGTTTCACGGGGTAGAAGTTATTAGGGAGTTATTTTAGTTGA
Source organism: Phaenicophaeus curvirostris (assembly GCF_032191515.1). Lineage (NCBI taxonomy): Eukaryota > Metazoa > Chordata > Aves > Cuculiformes > Cuculidae > Phaenicophaeus > Phaenicophaeus curvirostris. The sequence continues at coordinate 4,098,882 of NC_091400.1, read as the reverse complement.
ATCTTGCTAAGGAGGGCTTGCCTGCGCATATAAAGAAGGGGATGTTTTCATTAGAAGTTGAAAATGAGAATCCACTTAAGAAACAGGTTTGGATTCATGGGCAGGTAGTGGAATAGAATATCAGGCAGTCTGTACAGACCTAGATTGTAAAATGATTAAAAAATATGATTGCCAAGAGTAATTATTATTGAAGCAATGCAATTTCCTAGTTTACAGGGCAGCTAGCTAAGGAAAAAAAGAGTGAGCAGTAGATATACAGATATTCTTTCAGTCTTGGTGTATCTCTAGATCTTGTCTTTCAACATCATCCTTCATTATATTATCTAACGAGGTTACCAGTCAAAATCTGGGTAATAAGACTGGGTAATTTGACCCAAATTTGTCTGGTTGGACAAATATCCTAACGAGGTGATAAAGTAAAGAGAAGAGGCTCAAGGATTAGGAAAAAATGTTCTAAATGCGCGAGTGGTAAAATCACAGCACAGATTACTTAGGGAGAAAGTAGGATCTTCTTGACTGAATTGTTGCAAGAACAAGGATGACAAATATTTTCAGAGATGTTCTGAATTATTTATTCTGCCTTGGGTTGAGGAAAGAGATTAAATAATCGCTTCTCATCCCCTCTAGGTATGGATTTTTAAGATTCCATTAAGTGGGCACCTTTAAGATCCCTTCTTCTCAGGCAGAGTCCGGACAAGGATAAACTTTGTATTAAGGAAATTTTCCTCAGGGCAGGTATGCGTACAAATATGCCTTTTGGTTGTACTGAAAAGAGTTGCTCTTTATCTGTTCTACAGAACTTTAGACAAAGATGCCCAGCTTCCCAGGCTGAAGTACTGCACATCACACCAGCATTTCTGGAGGCTACAGCAGATTATCTGATTTTTTTTGTGTGTGAACCTAGTTTTAGTAGAGTTATACTCCAATGATGAGGAACAAAGGAAGGGCATGTGATGGAAGTGTGCAGTGGAGGCAGCTCAGATTGCTTCTAGCAATTGCACGGTTTTAATTGGGTAACAGATCATGAACTATATGTGTAAATATTATTCAGCAGTTTCAAAACCAAAAAATATTTAAGAAAAACATGTCTGCATGGCGACATCTGGCAAACAGATATAGAGCCAAAGTTCATTAATAATTGAGTCATTGCTTCTATGTCGTTCTTGGAGATACCCCCACAAAACCGTTGCTGGCTTTGGCAGGTGGTGTTGTCAGCCCGAAGGAGAGTGTTGTCTCTTGGCCTCGCTGTGGCCTGACTTTGATCTCACACTGATTTACTGGCAATTTTAGGCAAGGAAAGACTGCTTTAGCCCTTCTCTTTCTAAATTTCCTGTTCTCATCCTGTCTCTCTCATTGCTTCCTCTGCTCCCCTCACAGTCAGGAATCTGCCATCCCCTTTTCTGGGTGGTGACCACACGACCAATGTCTCTGCAAACCCTGGCTTCTAAGTGATAGTCGTGAAACTTATCACCTTTAATTAGCCACCACTGCTTTCTTCCAGAGTACCTTGCCCTTGCTACAGGAACAGCCGAAGCAGGGGGTGATTTGAAATTATAAAATTGCAACAATTCTGTGTGCTTTTCTATTGAATTGAAGAAGTACTGGTTTAATTGACTGCATGGATTTGCAACCAGCAGTTCAGCAGCTGCTTATAAACCATCCTTGCAGGAGGGGAACCTCAGACACATGAGTGAGTTGGATGCTGAGAAATGCGAAGGGGTGGGTCTAGTCATCCTAAGAGAAATCAGCCCCACTTGTGAGTCAAAGCCTGCAGTCTCTTGCCTGAGATAAAGGGAGTCTCCCAAGGGCAGCTAATCTTACATGATCTCATCATTTGAGATCAAACATCATGATATTGGGTCAATAGATGTTTCTAAAAGTACATGTAAACCTCATTCAAATTCACATTTAGCTCTAGCCAAAACACAATCCGAATCACGATCCAAATAACCTCCTCCTCAGCCCACCTTCATTGCCGTTCTGTTTCAGTGGCAGATGCAGCACAAAAAAGATGCCTGAATGCCTAATTCAGAAATTTACTGTTTAAGGCATTACTTGTATGAACACCAGCGTAACACATAGAATACCAATGTCCTAAATTTAGTAGTTTTGTCTGAGTCATTTTCACTATGTAGGAGGGCTGTGAAGACACTCCACAGAGTGGAGAAACTTGCTGATAGTGTCTGTCCAATGAGATTATTTTTTTAAAAAGTCAGAACACAACAGAACTACAGATATGTTTGTGAGTAAAATGCAATTTTGTTGCAGACTTCAGTGCAGGAAAGAGGTGGTGTTGCCCTCCACCCACTTCGAAAGTCAAGTTTGGCTGATATGTGTCTCTGATACTGAAATAGATACTTAACTATTCATGACAGCAGCACACAGACAGAGGTAAACACTCTGGCCGTGTGATTTGGAGGGACACGATGTGGTGTAATCCCCAGATTTGTCTGTGCAATTACATCTTATTTTCAGATCTCTAGCAACAGCAGCTGAGTTGTTACAATCCTACACGTTACCAACCAGCAGCCAAGAGCTGTTCCTGGTCTTACTCACAGAGGGACTAAATGCAGTCCAGCTGAAGACCAGGTGACTTTCGCTGGAGAAGTTATTCAGCGGGGTAGGAATTACACACAGTTTTTTAAATAGATGTGGGCACAAGTAATTGGTTGTGGATGTGAAGGAGGCATTTAGGCTTGGTGTTCTAAACTGGTAACGCTTACCTTCCCGTCAGTGTGGAATTTATTCTCACTCCATTAGCCTTGCTGCTTGAATGCAGCTGAATTCAAGTTGATATGAATGAACTTAGCGATTGCATAGTGGAGATTTTTTCCTGGGACCCTGTGGAATAAAACTGCTCCTCTCCTCAGATGAAAACCTAACTTTGCTGCCTGAGCTTACTCAGAGTTTGTCATGGTTTTAGTCTGAATAAAAGTTAGTTGTGGTTCAACCCCTGTGCTCTGGGTTTGGAGCAGACTTTTCATCAGGGAGAGCTGAAGCATCTTTTCAGGTGCTGTGTTCCATCTGATATCAGCCATGGCAGATACGGAAACATGCAAGGACTAGATCCTATGGCCCCGATTCTCATGAGTGGTGCCACTGAGTTCAGGACTCTGTTCACAAAAACCACAGAATCAGTTGTAATGTGCTCAATGCCAGTAGGATGACTCTGTTACTAGAGAAACTCCAGTAAAATCAAAAGATTCTTAACAGAAAAAGCAGTTAGCTGTTATCATAAACAGAGAAAAATGCCAAATAAAATCCTGCTCTACTATTTGTTCCCATGCAGGCATTTAGCTGCCTGGAAAAACCACCCTTATAAACATGATATTATATCCATGGTAACATGCAAGCCGTGTTTAACTTTGCAGCATGTTAAAAGGTACTTTTATTTTTTTTCTTCATCTTGTACTGCTGAGAATAGCAATTCTGACTTTTAAGTCAGCTATTTTAACTCCATCAGCCTCAGAGTTATTGACCAGTGAGGATAAGGGCCAGAGTCACAGCTTCTTCCTCAGGACACTTGTTGCTAGACGTTCCCAGAAGGTAGTATCATTGCTTAAATACAGACTGTGTTTTCTTGACCCAGATTTCTTTACCCAGAAAGATATGACAGGTTGTGATATCGACCTGCAGTCAAGTCCCACCTGTGCTATTTGGCTCTTTATGAGTGAGCAGTGCTGGGGTTGTGCAACCATCATGGACATCCTCTTCTTGGGTAAGTACCGAATTCAAGGAGCCTTGTTTGTGATATGCTATCCCAGGATTATAAACACAGCTCAGGTGCCATTTAGTGACTTCTGCATCATGCTACAAAGCAGGCATTGCTTACAGAGCTGGAGAGCAGCTGGAGTAGGGAGTAGATTAAATTAGCGTCTGGGCTGGAAAACATATCAGGAAAAGTAACTGGAAGATCTCAACTTGGAGCAAGAGCTGAAGCTGAAAACTGCAGATGGTTTTCTTGTATGTATGATAATGTCAAACCCAAAAAAGGGAGTTTTCGCACTCTGTTGTCTGTTTAGCGCAAAGTGAAAATTATGTACTGGAAAATGGAGCCCTGTGTCTGGAGAAAACAGCTATGCCTGTGCCTGTACAATGTGATCTAGGGCTCTGTGGTAGTTGGGCTTGACTGTTTTTGCAGAGGTCTCTGAAGCCTTGAGCTCTGTTTGCTGTGGAGTGGAGAAAGGGGAAAAAGAGCAATGGGATGTGTCCTCAGTAGTTTTCATCTATTAGCACCTGTGTGATAATGCTGCTCTGAGTGAATTGTGCTAGGAATAGCTTCTAAAAACCAGAAATTTCATCTATAGGGGCAGCAGAGCAGCCCATGCTGGATGTGAGGGAAGGTGCAGAGGTCACAGCAGCTACAGCTGGATCCTTCAAAGCATGGCAGAAAAGAACAGAATGTTCTGGTAGCTGCTGTCAGGTGTGTGTCTTGAAGCAAAGGGTCTGGTGGATCCAGGGTAGCTTGGGTGTCTGGCTCTGAAGACAGCAGCATCATTGAGAAATATACATATTTTTGCTGTCTTTAGCTGTTCTTCAGGGTTCTGGGTTTTCATTAACTACACAGAAGTGAGACAAAGATGAGCCAAGCTGCACTTTGTGTAGGAATGCAAGAACACCTGTACTGGCAGGTACCTCTCTTAACAGAAAGGTGAATATAGTTTACAAACACAACCTGCCCCCTCGCTTGGATAAATTCCTTTTTCACTAACAGTTGCATAAGAGAGACTAAGACCTATCTCTCTAGCTGGACAAGGAGGGCTGTGCTGTGCCTTTTCCTTTTTGTAAAGTGGACACAGACTGTATCTTCCAGCAGGGTGGATGATTTGACACCACAAGACCCAACAGTTCTTCAGTTATTAGAGGTACCCTGACCCAGGTGCAAGACCTTGAGTCACTTCAGCCTGTAAAAGGACCAATACAAAGCGGATTTTTTTGTGTCAGGCCTGTGGGTATTTTGGCCTTTGCTCTAGATCTCAGATCTAGTCATGCAACTCTTCTCCTTTCACAGGTTGATAGTATCTTTACACCCGTCTGCTGATTTCTTCCTACTTTCATGCTGAAGAGGTGTGTGGGAGAAAGTGACCAGACGTGTTGGTAATGTAATGACCTTTTTAGTGATGAAAGTTCACTAGTGGTTTGTACTGGCAACACACTCCAGCGGTGGGTGCATCTGTTTTGGCAAAGCTGTGCCTCCTGCTGATTAATCTCATGGAAGCAGAAGGAAAGAAACAATACCTGCAGAAATCTGAGACCAAAGTGGGTCCAATGTTATCCATAGGTTTGACTCCTTCACATTCTGGATGTACGCAGCCATGCACACAGCCTTGCCTGTAAAAGCAAGTTGTGGGCATGTAGCTTGGATGCCTTCTGCTGTTTTCATTTCTGCTATAGGAAATCACAATAAAAATATTCTTGAACACTGGCTAGAACTGTGGTACCCGTGCGGGCACACTGGGACTTAAAGACCCCATCAAATCAAGACTTTCCCATATCCTTAGCAGACCTCAGTGAAGACCTTGGACTTGGATCCTGACCTCAGACCAAATGCCTCTGTCAAGTGTCAGTGAGGGCAATTTGACAGAACCTTCCTCATTCCACCATTCATTGTCCACTGGGCACTTAATCTCCTCTTGATGAGACAACAGGACCCACTTAAAGGCCATTTTTCCATGAGGTTAACTACAGCTTGCTGGTGACAGCTATGGTGGGTGTCTATTGAACCAAGAGTGTCAAAGTCAACATCTGAAATGACCTTTAGGCTGTTTACTCAAAGCAGTAACAGACTCGCCCCCGACTTCCTGATAGGGGCCATCACTTATCAAGAAATAAGAAGAGCAAGTGGCTAGATATGGAAATCATTGTGGGAGTGAGCCTATTTGAAAATGTACTGCATCATACAGAAGTAATATTAATACACCAGTAACCTTTACCTCCTCTGTGGACTGTCTATGTGGAAACTAAGCCAGGAGAATTACCAGGAATTGGGAAAAAATAAATACATGTTAAAAGCCTGTTCCAAAGTAAATAGAAAACATTTTCTTGGGCAGACAGACATGTATAATTTAACTCAAGTACCTCCCTAAGCCTGTGTCACATACCCCATGGTCTTTTTTCCTAGCTATGCAGTAAAATGTCAGAAATTGGTGATTTTCATTTCACTTAAGTAAACTTTTTAGAAAAGGAGTCCAAAGTAAGCTAAGGGATTATGTACACAGAACAAATTCAGTAAGCTGTTAACTTAGTAGTTAAATGTGCAGAAAGCCAAGTACTAAATAGAAGCCAAGGAGTCTGCTTTCTGCTCTAATTTAGAAAGCTAAGTTAGGTTCTTACTTCAAAAAAAGTTTCTACATAATTGTAAGACAAATATATACTTTTAAATATGGTTCAAGAGGTATGTAGAATTTGGATGCATTTACCTCGATAAGCTGCATTGTAGCATTTTGCCATCTCAAACTAAGCTTGGTTTTAGCTAATATTTATTTGTTTTTGTTAAGAGGTTGCTTTTCTTGTAATTAATTTTTCTGTTCATTTGAGTAAGAATAGCAGCACTGTCTAATCCCACTTCTGTATTGTTAGAAAATGTCTAGACTGGCTAGTGTGAAGATTTTCATCCTGGAAGGTTTTAGTAAGATCTTTCTCCAGTTGGTATATACGTCATATAAGTAAGTTCTGAAACTGAAAGTTTCAGATGCGATACAACACCTAGTAATGAACTGTTTCAACTTTTCTTTTTTAAAAAAAGGAAAAGAAACACCATCTTTTGGCAGTAAATCCTCTCAAACCTCAGAGACTTGCTGATCTGCCATGTAGATATGTACTGTGGTTGCAAAGTATCAAAACAGAACTAAGGATTTTTATATCTGCTCTTCCCACCCAGCCCTGACAGCTCCTTCCTCCTCCCCTGTCTGTCACGTAGTTTCTAAAGGCACTGGGGAGACGGGAAGGGAAGGGATGCAGAACTGACCATTGGACAGAAAAATCAATATCTAGTGCCAACAACTAAGCCTTATTTCTTTAGCAATGAAGCCTGAAAGTGCATTCACAATTAGAATGGATTTGGAATGTTTTATTTCTTGTGGAAAACTTCAGAGTATTTGATGGGGAGAAAAAAGCAAGGTAGAAGTAACTGGTTTCTGCATCAAAATCAGGAACTTGCAAGTCTTCAGGGGAAACGACCCATTCTTTTCCTTGAAGTCAGGGCTTTTTGATGTGAAGGATCATTGTCTGTCGTCTTGTGCTGTTGCAGTAAATCATGGGAACATCTGGCAATAATGCATGTTGTACATGAAGTCCGGTTGCAGGAAGCCCCCAGTCCATGAAGGATAATGACATCCAAGCCATAAGTCCAGTACGTCACTGAAATGTTCAATTTCTTCTCAAAGTTTGAAAATTTCTTTGCAATTTTCTATGCAAAACAGGCACTTGGAGTGAAAAAGGTCATTTTGATAAAAATCCAACTTTTCACTAAAATCAGTTCTCTTCAGCACCCTGTCCCAAAATCTGTTATGTTCACAGTGTTCCAGAACTGCCTTGCCATCTGTCAGAAGCAGTTTTAGGTAACAAATTATTCAACCTAACTGTGCCCTATCTTTGCCACACCAGTTGTGCATATCTTTGAAGCTCTTTGGGATAGAGAAGTCTGAGGTTCCTCAGTGCCTGCAGAAATTCCCAGATGCCGAAGGGAGAGCCCCTAGAGCCAGGAAACAGAAATATCCTGAGGACATGGGTGTTTGTGAAGCACCAGCCATCTCCTTGAGAGAGATGTCTTTACCTACTAATGCAGAAAGCAAGTGTGTTCCAGAACGGAGGTAGCACTGTTTCAGAGAGGAGCGTATGTCTTGTTCTCCCTTTAAAATGGATCCTCTTTTGCATATTGTTTGTTCTGGTAGGAGGTGGGAGGTCACACTCAGACTCTTCCTGCCAAGATCCAAATTCATATTATCCACCCCTAGTTACTGCCTAAAACATATGAAAAGTCCTCAGACAAAGGATTCATCTCTTCCAGCCATGTGTCCTAATCACGGTGCTGAAGATTCAGCCCTTTTAGGATCAAAGCATGAATTTTTGTTGCATGATTTCAATGGGATTAGAGGGGAGTCCCCTATCCAAAGCCCTGTGGTTAAGACACCTTCTGAGGAGGTGAGACACGAGTATGAACTGATGTATATATATCTTCTACTTCCTTTCAAGAGCATGCTATTTACTAGGCTGTGATATGAGAAGCAGGCAGTGTTGCCACTATCGTTATCAGTTACTCATCATGGGTTTTAAAAGAAAGTGGCCACAACCAGATCTGAGAGCCCAGCCAGCGCTGGGGCAGTGTGCTTGTAGCTCTATTGCCTCTAGTGTGGGAGGCAGCCAGGTTTTCTGGGTCTGGGATTCAGTCTGGATGCGACTTCAGTCAAGTCTCTGAGGCTGAGGTGTAAATGTAACATGTGGCTATCAAATCTGTTAAATATTTTGTCATGAGACCACTAATGAATTTGATAGCCACCACATTCACCAGTTGTTACAATAGATTTACCCATCATTTCTGAATCTAAGTGAATGGGACTTCACTCGTGGTTAATGGTTTGGGGTTTGTAAAAATTCGCTTAAGTTTCTTGCTGGACTGGGACTTTTAACAGTGTTATTTTGTCTCCTCAAGTCTCCTTCAAGATAAGGTTTTCTTGTATTCTGAAATGATGTGGCAGAAGGCAAAAAATAATCTTGTGACTCATTAGGAAATAAACAGAGGCATAATTGCCATCTGTGTTTCAGTCCGTTTAATCTTTTCTCTCTCCAGTCATGGAAAAAAGTTCATAAAAAAAGTTGAGGTCTGGTTTTGTGATATTTTTGAGAGAAGCTGGCTTAAAAAAATTACAGAAAAGAAAGGAAAAAAAAAACCACCAACCCCAATACTGGCTCTATTCATTATCTTAGACAAAATGGATTAAATTTCTGACACCCTACTCATCAAATTCTGACCTTGATTTGACCCCATTGGCTTTTTACTGTTTGATGTTCTCAAACGATTTGGTGCCACTTTTCCTTAGTAGTGCAGTTAATTTTGAGTGTTAGATAGAGATCAATAGTCATAGCTTGAAATTGGCACCTTTGGAGGAAAAATATGTTGTGTGGCAGTAACATAGATTTGATAGTACTTCAGTTAAGAAAATGGTGTACTCTTTCATTATTGTTTTCAATGACAGTATCCAGAGTGTTATTTCATTCTCCTACCGAGCTTCTGACAGTCTCTTGTAATATCTTATCTATCAAAGAGTTTTCATTCCTCTCCTTTCATGCTTGGCTTCTGGAGTGGAACTTTATTTAAAAGGTCCCTGAAATTAGAAAGAATGACCATGGCACTTCTGCTATCAAGCTGGTCAGTAAGAAATAAAACCCTTTACTTCTAGACTTGCATCTGGCCTCCTGCTTGCCCCCTCTGCAATCTCATTTAATGTGCTGGCCGTATAATGGAAGCTTAGCTGTCAGGAAGAAGTGAGTGGCCTGTTGGCTAAGGTCTAATCTTCTCACAGGTATCTGGGTTTTGCATACTGGCATTAAAAGGTAGGATGGGAACACCTCCCCTTGTCCTTATGGAAGTGCCCCGTGCCTCGCTTTCAGCCCATTGCAGCAAGGGAGGGGTAGGTCTCAGTCTACGAGGAATTGGAGGTTGTTTCTCCAAGTCTGACAGGTGGTTGGAAATACCTTGTGGACAACATTTTATTAAATTACGTACATGGAGATAGGGAATAAAATGCAGATAGGTCCAGGACAGGAGAGGCTGTGGAGAGAGGTGCTTGGGAGAGAGATGTCATGATAGTCTCAGGTACACGGAAGTATCACCTGTGGCTTGTTCTGCCTCTGTACCGAGGAATCCAGCCTTTGGACACAAATGGATAAGGAATCTGGCTGCAGTGGTCTGCTGCTCCTGGAGATACTTGATTTCCTAGGAAAATTATCAGGAGACAGGTACTGTTTCAGTGCCAATGGACATTACTTGTGAGTTATTCTAGAGCAGATTGAAAGCTGTGCCAGGGACTTTTCCCAGTTTATGGCACCAGCTGTACAGAGAGTTGGTTAACAACCTGCTTTACTGTACCTTTAGGTGATGGCATGGTACTGAAGGAACACATACACTTCCAGGTATGACATGCTTAAAAATGTCTTGCTCGGGCAGGAGTGGAGCCCTTAATCTGCTCTGCAAACTGCAGTTCATCAATTTGGTTCAACAGGAGCAAAAGCAAGCTCCAGACCACTGAATGAAAGAGAGTAATCACTGGAAGACTTTGCAGATTAGATTTGATCGCCTTGCCAAATCCAAGGACTCCTCAGGGATGGGATCTATGAGAAATCCCTGGCATGTTGCTAGTTACATAACATTGCTATTAATACTGAATTATTTTTAGAAGGGAAGCTGACATATTGTAAAAGTGTCAAATGATAATGATATGGTAGTTGGTATACGTAACGTGCATTTGCAGCCTGGATGGTTAGGCACTTCTAGGTTTGCTAGAAATTTGAGGTACACCCTTAGTGCAACTTTTAGTGTAGGCAAAACACCCACTTTAAGTAAATGAATTTGAGCAGGAACTGCAAACTCAAAACACATGTCTGATTTTCTTTCTTACTAGAACTACACCTGCTGAAAGAGTTTAGTCTGGTTCATTGGAGCCAGGTGTAAAACTGCTGTTTCCAGCTAGCTCTATCCCCTGCAAACTGCTTGGTGCACCTTTGTTCCCTGCTGCTCGCCTCCTAAGATCACTGTGTACTCTTCCCAGCCGGTAAGTGACTGCTCATCCTCTAATCTTTGCAGACCTTTACCTCGAAGTGCCCAGCCCCTCTGTAGCTGAGGTCAAAATTTCCAAGTCTATCCAAATTTGTAGTATTATTTGCCTGGTTTATACCCATGTTGGTGTGGTATGGCTGCATTCTTTTCATGACTGTACAGAAAGGATTGTCTGAGAATTTGTGGATCTGGAAAGGACCATTTTTGTGTGCACACAGCTGGTATGTGGAGCATAAGTAAGAACAGCTCTGCAGTTTTATAGAGTAGGGACAGTATGCTGGGACGCTCCACAGTGCCTGTGATATTTTGATTGAGCTGTTTTGGTCTAGGACTGAGTTTGTCTGAATTGCTGTGATCGCTGTTTTGAACGATGTCATGCTGTAATGTCCTGGAGCTGGTTGTAACAATGGGATAAAATTATGGTCTGGGAGACACAGAGGACTTCAATGCTTCTAGGAATAATAAAAAGTCTGTTCTGAAGTATGTTTAAGAATGCATACAGAAACAAACACTCTGGCGTTTCTTAGTGTTTTTCTAAGCTTTTACTAGGATGTTAAAGGTAAAATCTTGTCCATCTTGAAGACAATGGGCAACTCTGCCTTTGCCTCTCTTGGGTCAGGATCTTTCCCTTATGTCTGTGCCTGCTGTAATTAGTCAGCCACCAGGAAGACCATCACAGCTACGCTAGGAGGGCAGGAGCAAGCTCCTGAGCTGTACTTCTAAATTAAACAAAGTGCCCCTGGAGGTGTTCAGGGGTGGATGTTGTACCTGGCCACCCTCAGTCCATCTCCATGCTGAGGATCTCCTGAGGAAGAGGTGGGAAGAGTCAACAGGGAACACAGCTTCTTCTGATGGTGCAGCAATCTACATGTACAAGGAATTTAGACAGTGTCACAAGTAAGTAAAGTTACACTGAGTTAAGTGCATCCCAGAAGAAAGCAACTTCTGCTCCAAAATCCTGCCAAACAAATCAGCCAGAAAAAAACCTCAAGTGCCCATAGATTTTACTTATGATATGTATTAGTGCCTGGAAATTCTCCAAATTTAAGTGACAAATGTTTGGAGCTGGAGTATGTGAGATGGTGCCATACCTTATTTCTGAGCCATGCAAACCTGGACCGATTTGACTACATGCTGCTTCAGCTTCATCAGCTGGGAATTTCTGTGCTGAATTTTAGCCTAAGAACAGTTACAACAGCCCAGTTTGTGAATCTCTCAAAGATCTTAAAATGATGCTACTGATCTCCAAATGGTAGCCTCTTAGATACTGCTACTGAAACTTTCTGGAAGTAGTGCAAACCAGGAGGGAGCAATAAATCCTTGGAGTAACCCCATTTATCTAGCAGTTTGGCCCTGAGGGAGTAGGAGCACTTGATGTCTGACAGCAGCCCCAAATGTCAGTATTTCTTCCCCTTGTTCATCTGCCTGCTTGCTGTGGTAGATTTCATGCCATTATAAGCTGTTTATGTACAGCCTGATCAAAGTACTTAATGACAGGGTTAATTTCTACATATAATGAAGAAATCGAGACAGGAGACTGGTACTGTGTAATCAAATTTTTCATTCTGGAATTTGTTTCTCTTCATGTATAGCTTAGCTTTGATTTTTATTACCATTAATGTCTGCATTTACTGTTCTTTCTGGTCTCTCAGATGTGCTAAACCTACTGCAGAATTAGCGGAGGCACTGAATTGTTCCAACAGCTTCCATAAAAGTATGATGATAAAGTAAAAAGAGGCTATAGCTTCTCTGCAACAAGACCTCAAAATGCAGTTTGGTTTTGCAGGACAGTTCTTAATAAAATTACACTGCTTAAATAGTGTAATGAGACATCTAATCCTCTTTTTATGACTCAGTGTGTATGTGCACAGACATGGATGCTTACATATGTGTGTGCACAGCCAGAGAAAGAGACAAAGATTGTATTAAAACGTGGAAATCTTGTAGTCTATGGAGTGTGTGTCTTGAGCAAGTGTGCAGACATAAAGAAATTGCCACAGCATTCTTTTAAAAGAGCTGGTGCTGAAAAACAGATCAATGGTCCTCATTTCTCCAAAGATGGAAATGGAGTGGGTTTGCCCTGCTTATTTTGAGTTTCATTTTTAGATGCACCAAGCACTGTGAATATTTCTGGATGTTCAGAAATCTAGGGGTACAGCAGAGGTAGAGGCCTTAGAAAAAATGGGTCTTGCTGAGATGGCCATTTCAGGATCCAAGTTGAAAGTGGAGGCAGAATTAAACCTGGGCATATCCAGCTCACCCTGGATCCACTGTGTTTCTCTTTTTCTATCACTCTGTAAATTTTAGGAAAACAGGGATTTAAAAGTTCATGAGAAGCTGAATTCTGTGAACCACTGTTAGCCAAGTTTCCTTGTAGCTGAGGTAGAAATCTTTCTTTGTGAGGAAAGTGTGCACTTCTATTAGCACCACTGTGCAAGCTGTAGTTTGCAAATGCAGTGGGAGGCTTTGCTCATGCTAATTTGGGCTCAGTCATGCACCTTCTTTTCCTCTTTTACATGCAAATAGCAGCCGTGTCAGTCTCTGGGATGCCTGCTTGTTCTTTTAACGGAGAGATTCCAGTTCATACCTTCAACCAGTGCATTTGTGCGTGGGCAGAGGTATAGTGCAGCGGTACACTTGCTGACAAGGAAAGAGCTGTGATGGAGGTTGGAACGAGTTATTGAAATAAAGAAGTTTTGAAAGGAGACACTCAGCTTTTCTGGTGTGTTTTCATTTGTTTAAAAAAAAAAAAAAGAGGAGGGGGAAGAACAGCAGAGGACTACACAAAGTTATAATCCATGTCCAGAGAAGAGCAATGAAGCTGGTGAAGGGGCTGGAGAACGTCTTGCGAGGAGTGGCTGAGAGAGCTGGGGTTGTTTAGCCTGGAGAAGAGGAGGCTGAGGGGAGACCTCATTGCTCTCTACAACTACCTGAAAGGAGGGTGTGGAGAGGAGGGAGCTGGGCTCTTCTCCCAAGTGACAGGGGACAGGACAAGAGGGGAATGGCCTCAAGCTCTGCCAGGGGAGGTTCAGGCTTGACATTAGGAGTACAATTTTCATGGAAAGGGTCACTGGGCACTGGCAGAGGCTGCCCAGGGAGGTGGTTGAGTCACCTTCCCTGGAGATGTTTAAGGAATGGGTGGACAAGGTGTTGAGGGGCATTGTTTAGTGACTGATGGGAATGGTTGGACTCGATGATCCAGGGGGTCCTTTCCAACCTATTGATTCTATGATTCTATGAAGTGGAGTCCTACCAGCACAAGAATGTAAGTGTTGTACAAGGACCTGTTTAAACAGGTGTTTGTTTTACAGTACAAGGATTTCCAGGAATTTGGAGTGCAAAGTTTTCTGAGAAAGTCGGCTCAAAGAAATATTACTTCCCCGTGAAGTTCTCAGTTGAATCCATATGTGACTTGCCAGAAGGGTTTTCAGATGACAGCTCACCTGGCTGGTGTTTGTCTGTTATCCTCAGTGTCAGTGCTGTGATGGTGCAGCCAGGACTCAGCTTACATCTGCATCTTTGTGTTTCCATGGGCATCCATGGAGGCTGTAACATAAAACCTGTGAAACAGCTGTGCTTCAGCTCTCCTCTGACTTGCTTTATAATCTTCTTGAATATATCCCCTCTGTGTGTGTGTGCAAGTGACAGGCAGTGGAGTAAATGGAAGAAATGCATATACATGTTTTAATTATATTGATGGAGTGAAAGTGATGCTGTCTCTACCTAAGGAGGACCCTTAAACACCTCTCTAGACTCTCCATTGAACCACGGGGAAACAAAGCTGTGACCTGTAGAGTTTCATTGACTTCAGAGTTGGCAACACTAAATTCAGTAGGTAATCAGTTGTGCCACAATAGGGTGAAATCCTGGCCCTAGTAAAGGCAGTGGGTTTTCATATTGATTTTGAAGGTCTTTTAGGATTTTAGCTGTCGAAATCAGTAGCAAACATAATCTGGTTATTCCCTGTCAAACAGGATGTTACAGAAAATTTGCTTCAAATGGAAATTTATCCTGTTGCAAAGGAACATCTTGAGCTATTGACCTTGCAAAGTAATACATACATTTAATAAAGTTATTGCCTGTTTATTTAAAACTTCCTTGTAACAACGTGGGTGGATCTGGTTATGCTGTTCTCCACCATAACAACCATTTATCCAAAGCAGCTTGTTGCCTGGCCTAAATTTTGCAAAAATATGTGGTTGTTAAAACCTTTGAGGAAGGGAGATATTTGCACCTGACATGTCTACAAGTAACTTAGATCAGGCTATTGATCGGTCCTGTATATATTGTTTTCCAGTGGGAGGATGAGATGGAGAGGCCAATCCATTACTGCAGCTATCTACCACTGGAAAGCAACAGCGCTAATGATACAAGTTTTCAATCGCTGATTTATATTATCCTGCAGTCAAGAAAAACTCATGATTTTGTCACCACATTGTTCAAAGCGATGCTCCCAAAGGCTGGCACGCTCCAAATCTGACCCTCTGCAACAGCCACTGTGTCACAAGCAGGTGAAAACCTTTACAAAACCCCATCAGTCTTACAGAATATAGTCTGGACAAACTTTGCTCACTGGTCGTGTGAGCCCTGAGATGGTATGAGACTCTTTCCAGTGAGTGAGTGCTGTGAAGACCAGCTATGGCTCCACCAGCTTTTCCATGGGGGCAAGTCCGGGTGCAGACCAGCCATGCACTTAGAGAGGAGGGTGTAGATGTAGCGTGGAGGTCTGTGTGTTCAGATGCAGAGATAATGAATGTCTTTTCGGACTCGTACACACCCTGTTTTCACGCAAACATTTCATGTAGATTTGTAACACACGATTGCTGCCAAGCATCTTTTACACAGTCACAGTCTAGTGACTGAAGGATCCACTAATTAAGAAGGCCCTAATTAGACTTTTAAATGATAAACTGTAACAGCTCTAGTGCAGCTGTTGTAAACTATAGAGTAAATTATACCCAGTTGAAAGAGGCTTTAATTACGTATTTATATAACAGACTTTAAGGACTTTGAAAGATAAAAGAATTTTTAGTATCTGCAATTAAAAACCCAAGAAAGTAACAATAGAGCTCTTAAACCAATGAAAGCAAGGAAATTCAAAGTTAATCTGAAAAGCTGTGCTGATACTTTCATTTATGCTCATAGCATTCTAATTTTTGGGGGGCGTTTTTGTTCTGTTTTTTTGTTTTCATAATGGATGAGATAAAGAATTTTGTTGTCAACCAGGACTTTATGTCCTCTGCTTTCCATTTCCTAGCTTTTATAGGTCCATGTACAGCATTAACGATACTTTGGCAAACTATTTGTATTTTCATTTTTGCAGAAATCCAAGCGAGAAGGCCTTTATCAACCAGCTTTTCTCCTTGCATCCTGATGAAAAGAATGGTTAATTGTACACATGCCTTTGCGAAGTCAACAGGAGTTCAAAAATTGGTTGTAGTTTGGGCATTTGGAGACTGTGTTCAGGCCAAATCTAGACTGATGCATTGCAGCTGACAGATGCCTCTTTCTAGAGAAAAGGAAAGACGTCTCTAATGTGCCATGCGTTGCCTGATGGCTTTGCTCATCTATTGCCAATTCTTTTAATTTCTTAGATTACTGCTCCTCAGGATAAGGGCTGTCCCTTTTGTGCCCCATACTGCTACCACATAAGGGATACAGATATTAAGCTGTGATGTGCTGGGAGCTCAGTTCCTTTAGCTGCTTTTAGGGACTGGGCTTCGCATCTGTAGGAGCCCGTGACAGCCAAACAAGGTAGTGCTTTTTGCTTGTTCCAGCCACATCCAAGTATTTTTATCTGGAAGTGTCACAGCAAGGGAAATTAGGAATACAGTTCTCATAGTTAATTTTCATGGCTGATTAATTAGCCCAAAGAGTATTAAATTGTGCTAATGTAGTTTGCCTCCTCGATGCTGTCTTTTGACTTCAATGGAACTAAATACATGCTTAAAGTTAACTATGTGCTTAAGTGCTGTGGTGAATCGGGGCCTAGGGCATTAATTAGAATTTGGCTCAGATTTACTTTCAAGGCTTTCCCCTCCTGTTTTTTGGGTTTTTTTTTTTAACTCTTCAGCGCTCAGCAGTTTAATTGGTATGCAGATGCTCCCCTTTATTGGTGTTGGAGGCGTCTGTCACTGTTCTGAAGGTACTCAGACATCAAGGCTGGTACAGGGGGCAGGAAGAAACCCCCCCTGAAGGCTTTCAAGCTTTGTGGGAAATAATGATGTATGAGACAGGGATTCCTTTGGAACCTGAAGGGAACATGACAGACAGAATAATATGGGAGGAAAACATTGTCTTCACAATTGAGACTGATGTTCTCATCTTGTCTTCTTGTTATTGTTACCAACCAAGACTGAGATGAGCTTTCTTATGAAGAACTTCATTTCATGGCAGGTTCTATATGTTGGACACACTGCGCTCAGTGGTAGCTTTCCATCCAAGGTACAGATATTGACAGGCTCTGATGGACCCTTTGGGGTGGTGTTTTAGCTTAAAACCTAAAATTCCTTCCAGCATTGAGATGCATTTTGTCAGGAATGACAGTTGCAATTTGATAATCTTTTACCACTTTGCCTGCCTATCTGGAACAGCTCGCTGGAGGGGAGAGCCTAGAGTTGTTGGGCACAGGAGTGTCAGCTTTATAAATCAGCTTTTCTCACACTTTATTAATTTCACTTTCCAGTGGTTAGTGCATGTTTGCAAGAGACAATTGATTTGTACGGAACTCAAAGAGGAGTGTAAGTTGACAGCAATGCGATAGCTCTAATTGACAGACAGCAAAGGCGGTATTTAAAGCAACTTTTCATCTGCTGTTTAGGTTAAAAACGGTCCTCAATTTGTCCTCCACTCGACATGTTAAAAAAGAAATGTTTTCATGTATATTCATTTCAAAGAGGTTAGCTGAAATATCAAGTGCTCATTTTCTATACTTGTATTTTGAAGTTAGATGATTCAAAATGCTGTTGTGCAAGGTACAGGAAGATGGCTGTTCCTTAACTCCTCCAGACTAAAAGCTGTCTTCCAGGGGATGCTTTGCACATGTGAGATTTGTGTTAGTATTTTTTGGCACCCACAGTTTCATCAGAAATGCATTTCAGCTAATGGGAGGCAGAAGGACTAATACACATGCTGCATGTTGTGGGTGTGAAAATGCAGATAGAAAGTTCACCCACCATAGAAGGGGCTAGGAAAGCATCTAAGTTCCTGGATGTGAGCAGGGCAGGTTAGGAAACATCATCTTCCTTTTACAATTGGCTGTTACTCTTTACATTTCTGGAGAACTAGGATCTTGCTGTTAATCTTACAAAAATAGATGCTGTGGTGAAGCCTCAGGCATGAATAAAATTGGATGTTAATCTTAAAGCAGATTTTTTACAGCTATGAACTCAGAGACAGTGAATCCAAATGATTTTGAAACTCTGTTTGTTACTTTAGATCAAAATGTGGTGGAGAAAGAGGTCAGGAGCACCAGTATATATTGTAACATTTGGGGCTCCTTAAGTTGAGCAGATAAGCAGAGCAAACATTAAACATCTCTGGCTTGACACAAATAATAGGCAAAGCTGAAAAAAGCCTGCTGACAAGAGGAGTGGGTGTTGGTGGGTGACTTGCTGCAGCTTTAGAGCTGTTAAGTGTAGGTTTTTTAGCATTTTCATTATTTAAAAGTGGAGTGGTAGTTTCTTCACTCCCTCTGAAAAGTTACTAATTTACTCTGAAATACAGGGTAACCCACAATGATTTAACAGATTTGTAATGTGCTTTAGAGTGATTTCAAGTAACAGACATTTCAAGCAACAGACACCCTCCTTCTCTCCAGGCTTCCCACTGTCTCAGCTCTGCCCTCGCTCCTATCTCTGCGTACATCTGCACCAAAATGCAAAGCAGGACCTGCCCCGCGGGTGGCTTTCATCTGTCTAGCTCCAGTGTCAGCAGGCTGGGTGGCTTTGACCACTGCTGTTCATCCAGGTTTGCCTTGTTCCCGGCGTTCAGAAAAAGAGGCTGAGTTAGCTCTGTTTGGATGTTGGGAATGGCATCCTACAGCATGGGGTGGTTCAAAAGCTGTTGTTCCGCGGGTATCCCTGCAAGCGGAGAATCCTTTCGATTAGCCCTTGATGGAGAGAGGCTGCCTCTTGCCTAGTGCGCGGAAAGGTCTAGTGGAGCATGGCTGAGGACCATGATTAAAGTACTCAGGGTGCTTCTGGAATACAGGCAGTATTGAGTAATCTTCAGCCCTCTGTGTCTGATTCAGAGAAGGCAGATGAGTTTTGCTCCCGAGGGGCTGTCCAGCAAGGCAGGCAGCCTGCAGGGATGGGAGGTGGTCAGGGGATTTACTCCGGTTGTCTAGCTGAACAGACATCAGCTACCTCACTCCAGCTCATTTGTGCCTACACATTGCTGTGCTGAAGAACTGTGCCTCTGGCAGGATGCTTAGGTGGAGGCCTTTTACATGGATGATATTTAAATTTGAACGAGCCTCGCTGAGAAGGAGCTGACCTCGTGTTCACTCAGAGAGATCTCTGGTGGTTTGTGGTAAGGAATTGGGACCTGGGGCTGAAGCCACAACCTCTAGGACCAAACCACAGTATTTACACAACTGAGAAGGCTTGCCCATTTGTCTTCCCAGCTGAAGGCCTGTGTCACCACACATCTGCTGCTTTTCTGTCTGTTCATGTCATTGCTGTTTGAGGGAAGAATCTATTTTGTTCCATATAGCAACGTTGTCTAGCTTAGTTTAATTTTATTAGCTGTTGATTTGTTACTATTCAGTGCATCCATGAGTTTGTTTAGTATCAATAACCAAGGGTAGAAATACTTACACGGAAAACTAGATGGAAATGCTGAGGTTCTGAAAGACTCCGGGATTTCTTTTGGTCTTCTTTGTTTACCTGTTCTAGGAGGCTTGGAGAACCCTTATCCTTACATACAAAACTATTCGAGATGTACAGGCCTGAAAGGTCATTTTAAGTTTCTATTGCTCTTTTGGTGTGACTGGTATAGATCACACCTTCTAGCAAGAAGAAAGTTTTTGATACAAGGACAGATCGTAAGTTTGTGCACCCAGCCTCTATTTGGAAGAATATTTTGTAGTGAAACCTTTCCTCTTCTGGAAGCTTGAACCGACTGCTTTTGATCTGAGAGCTCTCAGTGTGGATAAGCGTGGCCACATCAGGCTGGATAGTTGTAACCCACGGGGATTTGCACACACAACTCTCCTTGACCTGAACTGGAGAAGGGCCAGAGTTTGTTCATTTTCACTTTCCATCACTAAGAAAAATGAATGCTGTCCTACAGGAGCTCTAATTTATTTCTTTCTTCCCAAGTAGATGATGACTAAAGAAGGCCTGAACTGAGTGTAGATATTCTTATATTTACTTGAAATGAATGTAGCTCATAACTCTTATTTTAGCACCAATCTGGAACACTACTGTGAACAGATTTACACTGTCTGCCTGTTCCTTACCTTGGCATTCTGGCATTTATGCTCATTCTTGCACTGATACTTATGAGTTTAATGAAGCCAAATGTCTGACAGGTGAGCAGGTAAAAGGTAGATAGTTTCATACGCAAACCTATTCCTTTTTTGTGCTCTGTAATATTATTTTAGTTCTTAAATATGGTTTCATTCTTCTGATACTAAGGATCTCAGCACTGATTTTTATTCTTGTGTGTGTATCACCATCAGATGTGTATCATCAGAGTTATTAGCTGTGTTCCAGTTTCACAGAATCATAGAATAACCAGGTTGGAAGAGACCCACCGGATCATCGAGTCCAACCATTCCTGTCAGACACTAAACCATGCCCCGCAGCACCTCGTCCACCCGTGCCTTAAACACCTCCAGGGAAGGTGACTCAACCACCTTCCTGGGCAGCCTGTTCCAGTGCCCAATGACCCTTTCTGTGAAGAATTTTTTCCTAATGTCCAGCCTAAACCTCCCCTGGCAGAGCTTGAGGCCATTCCCTCTCGTCCTGTCCCCTGTCACTTGGGAGAAGAGGCCAGCACCCTCCTCTCTACAACCTCCTTTCAGGTAGTTGTAGAGAGCAATGAGGTCTCCCCTCATTGTTTCATTGCATTGTTTCATGGGCCTTTGTTGCTGTATTGAAAGATCTACTAACTTCAACCATATGTTTTTAGACTAGACACTTACAGAAAACCTTTGCCATGTTTATAGAAGAGCAGATTTAATCTGGAAGTCATTGAGAGACGCTGATAAAGAACTTCCTTAATGGGATTTTCAGTTACTCTGTGGAACTGAATTGTATGTTTTCAAATATTGGACATCAGGGCACTTGAAATCATAAAGAAGGTTAAGTGTAGGTGATAATGAAAATGTTATCGGTATTTACAGGTTAGTCAATGATGTCAGTATATTGAAGTAATATGAAATATTTCTTCAATTTCATGGTCAGTGCGTTACTGTGCATATAGTTTTCTGTGATAGCATGATCCTTGGTTGACATTGACGATGCATTTAACTTTTAATAAAGTTTGTTAGTAATCCAATTGCCTTGAAATGCTTTATGAAAAGTACATTTAATACAGAATGCATGCAGTTGCTGTCTGCCTGGTGTTATCTTTGTTACAGCAACCTAAACTTAGAAAACACTTTTGGAAAAAAACCCGTGCCAAGCAGAAATGGTTGGGGTTTTTATTGTTACGCTTACTGGAAATATTCATCAACAGTTGGAGATGTGGCCTTTCAACTATGTTTCTTTCTCTCAGATTATATGCAAATTGCAAGATTCTTCAGGCATAAAGTCATATGCTAGAAGTATAATATTAGCATTTCTTTTAATATGAATATCTGTGGAGTAAGT
Source organism: Phaenicophaeus curvirostris (assembly GCF_032191515.1). Classification (NCBI taxonomy): domain Eukaryota; kingdom Metazoa; phylum Chordata; class Aves; order Cuculiformes; family Cuculidae; genus Phaenicophaeus; species Phaenicophaeus curvirostris. Next base: position 4,077,288 of record NC_091400.1, on the reverse strand, counting down.
ACTTTTGTGAATTGCCTTCCTTGTCATCCATCAATGCGTCCCATCTTTGTAGAACTGCAGTAACTGGAAGGAAGGAAAATACTGGCAAGTATTGCTGTAGTTGGAGCTGGGTTTGGCAGAAAGTTCTGCCTTTCTGGAAAAAAAAATGCTAATTTCAGTTCTTTACTTTGCCATTGCCTTTTTGTGCTGTTGTTTACTGGAATAAAAGAATAAAGGTGAGCACTAGAGGAGCTGTGACTTACCTTTGGATGAGATGTTTGGATTCTCTGCTCTGACACACATTTCAGCACTACGTTTTCTTGGAAGACTTTATTCACAAAATGTCAGAACATAAGATTTCACGTGGTTTGATAAATGTTTGGATAAATTTCATACCACCTTATCAAAGTAGGCACAAGAGTTCTTTCTTGAGAAACTGAGCTTAAATGAAATGCTCATTTATGTTACTGGGATAATAATTAAAAGTACAGATCCAAATCAGTGGTTTGTTATTCTGTTGCAGGAGTAGGCTGAACTAAAGCCTCAGTTAGCAATTAGAGCTGAATCACTGAACTAGCACACTGAACAGCAATGTCAGGTGTATAGTCTTCTACTCAGGACAGTGTTGAGGTGTACCTTGCTTATAGAAGCTCTGGAAACATTTTGAAACTTGGACAGTCACAGCTGCTCTATTAGGATGGCTTAACAATTTCTTGTGGGGCAGGATACAGCTTTTGTTCCCTTTTGTATGCATGAAACTGGTACGATATTTAATTAGATTGTCATCAGGTTTCATTAGTGAAGCCCCATAAAACAAAAAAGGAATGGCTCTATATTGACACTAAAACTTGATATGTCACTTTTATTAAGTGGGTGAGCAGAGATCAGCAGTGCGAAGACACTGCTTTTCCAGAAATATTTAGGTAAAATATCTTGGTAAAAATTTGAACAGAAATTTGATTACTTTCTGCTAAATGGTGATCTTTTCCCTTTAATACAGGTTCAGTTCTCCTCTTGATGATGCTCCTGCACCTTCTCCTAGATTTCTCCGCGGGGCAGCTGCGGTGAATGGGTCTGACCACTGAGGGAATCTGGCCCACTAAATTCCTTTTCTTTCTGCGCAGTTGAATGAAAAGTGTGTCTTTTGAAGAACAGTAGAACAGTTACTGATGAAAGAAATATTGATGACTGCCAGGGCATCTACAGAAAAGGATAAGAAAATTACTCTACTACAACAGGAAAGACAAAGGGACTTTGTTAACTCTTTCTTGTAGGTTGTATATATTAATAGTAACAACTAAAGTTTTGTATTTCTCAGAGAAACACACAAGGCTTTGAATTGTATTGTTTTAATTGCAGCTAACTGAATGAATTAAGTGGAAAATCGCACACAGTACTTTGATTGTCTAACTCTCTGTATGTAAGATGTTGGGAACAGTTTGTTATTATAAAAGAACAGCACTAACAAGAAATCAGCCAACAAATAATTGCTAGGCCGAGGGGCAGTTTGGGGAAAGCTGATGTTTATTTGTAAATTATTAAATAAAAGCACATAATATGTGGATCATCTCCCACTGCCTTCACACTTCATATATTACTCATCTTCCTAAATTTCATGTTCTCTAAGACATTGCTTCTTATAACCAGCGCAGGCATCAAAACCACCCACATCCAGGAAAGGAGATGCCTGCGCTTTCGTTACAATGACAGGTTTGGTTATGGGGCTCATCTGAGAACATGAGCCTTCAGTTCAAGGAAAGGACTCTTGATCAAACTTTTAAAGGTTGTTCTATGCCCTTAAAATACACATGAGCACCTGGGTCTCTGTTCAGGTAGCCTAAACTCTGGCTGGTGTTTCTTACTGACTAGGTACCTTTGGAGATTTACAGCCATCCAGTACCTTAAATAGAAGGACTTAAGAGCAATTCAGGCATTAAATTTAGCAGGGTATTCAAAAAACTTGGGTTATATAATCCCAATCAGTTTTGGTAAGAATGAGGTAACTTCCGATTGTCCTTTTAGCTTTTCCTATGCACACTTTGTGCCTTACTTCCATGGGAAACAGTCACTTTGCAAGACACAAAGAGGAGGTAGATGATGATCCGGTGGGTCTCTTCCAACCTGGTTATTCTATGATTCTATGATTCTATGATTGGGCTCACAGAGTGGAATGGTACTTCATCATCAATGTTTTTGGCTACAAAAATCTATTTCAGTTCTCTTGGGGGATTCTTCCCTTCATTATAGATTTGTGGGGTTTATTTCTAGGACAGCGGAGGTAACTATTATTGTTGCCCCAGCTCTTCACAGCTATACACTCTTTCCTCTCATTTCCAGGCAAGAGACAACAAACTGAAATTTTACATGTGAAGCTTATATTGTTATATCGCTAATACTGGCTATTAAACTAGTTGGTGTGCAACTATGTAGTGCAGAAGGTGCTTTAGAGATAGAACTGGGCAGACTTTAGTTTTGTACAGCTCCTGCCAAGAGTTGCTTGGTATCCCTGCCGCTGTTTTTTGAAGTCCAAAAATATTTTCCCCCAAATAACCTATTTTTCTACAAGAGAACACAGCTGCATTTATGAAAGGCCTCAGCTTTTACAGTAAATCTGGTTTGTATAGTTTCCTCTCTGCGTGTATGTTGTCTGCGTAATTACCAACAGTCATAATGAAAAAACCAGTTTTGTTATAAGAGCTTTCAACAGTGGTTTTCAGTAATTTAGAAAACAATGGAGTTACTTCCAACAAAGGAAAAAAATCAAAACAAAGCAGCTTTGAAAATGTTGTTATACTCAAGGAAATACATCTTCGTTTCTAACCCTATTGTATTATTCTCCCTCTGATACTAAAATCCATATAAAGCACTATTGATTTCAACAAGTTCAAGAGGAGATCGTGTAGCTTTGCCCTCAGCTGTGCTTCCACATGGCCTTTGGCTGGGCTTTATGGGACAGAGTCTATCTGGTGCTATGCACACTGCAAAAACTCCCCTCGCTGAGAGAAGTAACTCAACTTCACTGCACCTCTTTTTCCAGCAGGACATGAGAAAGTTGCTGGATTAAATTCTCCTTGATTACAAGATTTGACGTATTGGAGACACTCAGACTGTACAGCGTTTCGAACTCCTGTGAGTTCACAGTATTTAAAGATAAGAGCACAATATAGCCATGCAGTGTGTCTTGTTGAGACCCACAAATAACTTTATCAAAATAAGTAATCTTATTTTTGCCTGCTGCGGGTAGAGAGGGTGAATCTCAAAGCAGCCTAAAGTTAAAGATAGAAATAGCGTCTGGTTTAGATCACGATATGAAGAGAGACTCAGGTTAATTACTATTTATTCTTAGTTTATAGTTATTCCTTTTGAGCTAAGAGGCAGGAGTTGGAGCCCTACAAAGCTGCTTCTCCTGGGACAAGGGATGAATGAGAGACACATTCTCCATGGTGAAATCATCTTTAGTAATGGGACTATCACTAAGGAAAACCATTGCTCCTGGGCTCCATCAGCCAGCCGGAAAGGTGTTCTAGGGGCAGCTCAGTGCAGACAGGGAGAATCAGGTGTAGGCATGGACCCAGGTGTCCCAGGAATCCATGGAGAAGAGGAGGTGTTCTGTGTCCCTCCCTACCTGGTGCCCTCACGCTCCCATGCCCACACAACCCCCATCTCCCACCTGTTGCCCTTTCTGGGTGGTTTTGGAAGCAGGAAGCTGTTGCACAAGGGTGAAAGCAGCTTTGCAAAGCCCCTCCAAGGCTTTCAATTCCCCTTTCTTGCCACTGTTTTCTGCAACGCCACAGAGGCATTACCAGCAACACCAGGACAGCTTGAGTGCAGCTGTTTATCTTAAATGGAGCTGTTTTTTTTCTCCCAGAGGTCTCCCCTCTGCTCCTGCAGCTGAGAGGGGTCCATTAGCCATAGTCTCAGTTTGGGATCAGACCTTCACATTTCTGCAGCTCCTATTATTCATACATTTTTTCCCCCCCTTGCCAACATGCAGTTGGAGTTGAGATGTTCCTTGCAGACTCCTGGGTAGAGTGCCCCTTTTGTAGTAACTGCACAGACCATTTTACTCCTTCAGGCACTTGCAGAGAAGTTAATTTCTATTTAGGGGAACTTTCTGGATGCCTTGTTCCAGTGACCTAGGAAAAGACAACCCCATGGTGGAGGAACTCTAGATCTCCCACTACCCCAGGACAGCAGCTCTCATGTACTGGGACACACCTGGCTGGCTCCTCCCAGTAGGCGGGGCTTTTGGTATAAAAGTGGAATGGGCAGAGCAATCCTCTTCTGAGGAGATGGTGGTGGGTCTGTGGTTGCCTCTGAGCTGGTGTCAGGGCTCAGTGTGTGGTGTGGATGCATCTGTGGTGGGGCAGCCTTTGCGCTGAGGGCACAGCTGGAGGCCAGGTAGCATGTGCAAATCTCTGACTCTTCCCTACCCTCCTTCTGGAAATGTTTGCTTTAAAGTCTCAACAAAAATTAAGTTCAATTGTGCTTTTGGCCACTTGCCCTGAGCAGGTGCTGGGCTCTCCTGGGCACTGAGATGAGGCTGAGTTTGAGGACTCACCATTCCTTCTTTTTACGGGGACCTAGATGAGGAGATTCTGGGCTTAATAGAGCTAAACCAGAATAAACTGGTGGTTTTGAATGCAATTAACTTATAGAGGGGGTGGGAAAGAACTTCCAAACCTACACATAAGGAAAACGCATAGTATTTCTGCCTCTGGAGAGACTACTGAGTAGCGAGCTCCAGCCTTGGATCGTGATCTCAGGGCTAGCCATTGCTATCTCCTCAGCAATCTGTGGCAGCCGAGCAGGAGCCTTGGAGGACAAGACCCATTGCTTTTAGTACATGAAATTCCTAAGTTTACATCGAACCACGTATAGTAAATGCTAAAAATGCCCATTTCAGGTATTCTTGTGCCATCATAAAGAAACCACTCAAGAAAGAAAAAACAGGAATATGCTTGGTTGCTCACTTATGTAAGCTTTGTTATGTCCTGCTGTGCTGGTGAAAAAGGCCTATCACTAAGGCTAAATCCAAATTAGTTCAGGTGTTTTCCATGTCACTGTAGTATTGAGTATCAGCTGTTTTAGCAGTATAACAAAACATTTGGAATAAGAAGCCCAGTTCCTTGAGAGTTTTCCCATGTAGAAGTGTAAATCCTCTATTGACTTTGGCCACGACTTATTGTTAGCATGGATTTCTTATATTGCTCTTATATCTGCAAAGGTATGAGTAGATGAGCTTGGAGATTAAGCTGATTTATAACTGGCTTTTTTCCCCCTTTCCCTGTCCCCTTGCCCTCATCTTTAATTAAATGACTGAAATGTGTTCAATAAATGCCTACAAACTGTCTCTGTCTTTTGTTTACCCCTAGAAATAAGAGAACAGACTCCTGCTGGTCACCTGTGTGATGGAAACATGAGGACAACTATGACTTCACAGAGAACTCCAGGCTTGCATGGCAGCTAGAGGTAAAATCAGAAATTAAGAGGTTGCTTGGAAGCAGCTTGATTTTGCTCCTTGTATTCACTGCTTAGAAGTAAATTCAGTTTCATGTTGTGCTCAGATACAGTCTTTTCCCCAGTCTAAGTGTTATGCAGGTTCATTGGACAGAACTGATTCTGTGTTTTGGAGATGTGATGAAAATGGATGGGCGATTCTTGTAGATGGGATTAGGTGGATTTGCCACCCTGCAAAGTATTGGAGCTGGATTACAGTTGTGAGCTGCTAGAGCTGAAATTTTTTAGTGCCTTCCCTTTCCTTTTCTCTTGTGCTCTCGGACAGGTGGGTCTTGGAGTCTAGGACCTCAAGCCTTGGGGCCTGGGTTTATTAATTCCTGTTCTTTGATGTTCCAAAGTGATGATAGTCCTTTTCCAGCCTTCACGCTGACTATGAATGTCCTGAATGAGCAGAAATGTGTTCCAGGGCTAAAGGTGAATATATAGTGGTCAGAGTCAATGTTCAAATAGTTATAGCTGGTTTTCAGAGAGAGCATTTCTTTTAGTATGAAATGTATACTTATGCACTTCTCTGAGCTGTTATCTCAGGGTTTCTAGAGAATCAAGACTATTGTATGTTGATAAGTTCATACCAAAGAGGATGTAGTTGAATTCACATTTTGAAATGGCTTTTCCACAAGTGTTAGTTTCTACTGCCTTCCTTTTAATTGATGGCTTCAATTCTGTAGTATAAATCTGTAGCAGCGTCTCTGGAATATATTTGTAAATATATTTGCTGTAATGTATTTGTCAAGGTTATATATTGAGTAATTCCTTTGTTTCCAGAGGAATCAGACTATCCCTGTAGAAAAGCCATTTCTCTGTTGATCCTTCAGATTCCAAGTGTGTTTGGTAAACTGCTGAGTCGAATGTATTTAGCGGGGTGGACACGGTGCTGCCATCATTACAGCCTGATACGGAGTGAAAATTGCTTTCAGACCAGTATGTTCTGTGTTTATAGGAGGCCCTTGTTGTATAAGGAATGGACAGATGCTGTAGTGGGCAAGTGGACTAGGTAATACTCTGTGGATCTTCAGATAGGTATGGCTACCATGGGGCATGGGTTATTGCAACAAGCATTCCCCTTCAGTAGAGTGGGGCCTGCTGTGATTGGAAGGAGGTAGAGGAGAGGATATGAAGCATCTGCCTCTTACACCCAGGCTTTCCTGTCTTCAGGGAAGCAACAGAGCAACCCGTTGCACTCCAGCATTACCAGTACAACACCCTAGGGAATAAGGTGGGTGTTTCGTTTGAAAATCACCACTTTCTCATTTCAAAGAAGTCTCTCCAAGCCTCCTGGACCATATGCTTCTATCCTCACTGAGGAACTGTAGAAATACCCAGCCATGCAGTCTCCATTCCCCTCTCCAGATTCTTGGGAGAATGATGGACAAACAACTGCAGTAAAGCTGCTCACGTGCTTAGGTGATCAGGCTCTATCTGTCCAGACACCTCTGAAATCGAATAACCAAATGCAGGCTCCAACACTCCTCTGACTCCTGTGTTTCTTTCTATGAGTATTTGAGCCTGTTAAACTCTTCCCTGGAAGAGTACTGCTTTTTCACTCGGAGATTATGGTGTGCAGAATGGAAAACTTATTTTATTTAAGTGTTAGAATAGTTGTTCCGTAGACTTTCATAGAACTGTGAATCCCTCTCCCCACATCAAGTCACTTCTCCCAAATATCTCTCTCTACCAAAGCAGAACCATTTGGTTTGGTAGATCCTTGGTTGCATTATCTGTCGTGTGGCCCCTATTACAATACCATCCAAGCTGTTCAACATCTTCCCTTAAATTTTGTTATGCTAATCAACACAGAGAAGCGATACTTACAGAGAAAATATTAAAGCAACTAAAGAGCAACTGATGCTATAGAGAACGCTCATGGAGCACCGCCACTCTGGTCCTGGGACCCTGGATAGGATGTTCTAAAAGCTACAGTTGCTTTACCATCTTACCTTAACTCTCCAAACAAGAGTGGAGAGGAAGCAAGAAGAGAGACTTTTCTGCGGCTATTGCAACATGCTACGATATATGCAAATTCACTCTCCCTGCCCTGTGACAAGCACGGTGCCGGCCACAAAGTGCTGCAATCCATACCAGGGCTTTTGGGGCCATTTTTAAAAAGAATTCCATCTTTGCTGTCACAACTTCCTCCCTCGCTGAAGGGAAGACTGACTAATTACTGACAGCTTGGTGGCAGATGCTGTTGTGGAAATGGTTTGATGTTGATCTAACTGGGAATAAAATAATAAAATCCTCTTAAAGGTCCAGGCAGTTATTTTCTAACCTTTCTCTGACCTGGGCTGTGTTGGCTGTTGCAGGAAAACAGCCCATGCAGTCCTGAAAGGATGAACACTTTTGCTTGCAAATAGTTGCTCTTCTTCCAGGGAGATACCCATGTGCCTTATGGTTGTGTCCTGCACTAGTACTTGCTGGTGTATTAAAAGCAATAATGCCATTGACTGATATACCTAGTAACATTTTCTAATAGGAGAATAAAATAACAGGGTTGGTAGTAGTTCTATCTTCTGCTCCTCTTAACATAATTAGTATGCAATCAGCTTTGGCTGTTTTCTTCTCAGTCTGAAATCACATTAACATTAGTCATGTAAAAAGCTATACTGTTTTGAAATAAATATTTATCAACATATCCTATTGTGGCTTATTTTTAGTCTGCTGATGTGATTGACTAGAAACTCATATGACCATGACATTTGTAAACAGGGAAGGGAGGGTGTGTCACTGCCCTTTAGGTTGGTCTTTTCCCAGTAACTGTTGTCAGGTTATGGTGTTCACATGTTAGACCCTAACCCTGAATTGTAACGGTGCAGACACAAGAGCTGTAATTTGATTTCTTGTGATGATCAGCTCTTCCAGTTGTATTTATTTCAGATTGCAGATCAATGATTCAGGTGCACAAATATAGAGGATTAGGGCCATTTGAGGTGCCACTGCTGCAGAGGAACAGTGGCCCTCTAAATGTCCTCTGACCTGGCCCCATGCAGGCACTGCAGATGCCCAGAGATGGCTAAACTATGTTCAAATTGTGCAGTCAGCAGACCCTCATCCTATAATCCTGCCAGCTGTTTCCCATGGGTATCACTAGGGAGATACCTTCAGCATGTAGCCATCTGCTGACACCTCATGAGGAGATCCTCATGCCTCCCACTGCGCAGGCACAGGCTCAGTCTTCTTAGCTACTCCCTGGCTAATGCATCACTGGCTGAAATCTTGGCAATCTGGGCATCCTATGGAGTTGTACTTACTTTTTCCCCTGATACTATTTGTGAAGATTTCCTTGCGTGTATGAGAAAGAACAGTGGTCTTGCCAGTGGAAGATAAGGAATAGCTCGAGAACTTTAAATTAAAACTGCCAGGCTTTAAGATGTAATGAATTTGGCTTTTTATGCATAATTGAAGTTTAAGTCAACCATACCCATTGGTTTGAGGCTTGTAGAGCTATCATGCAGACGATCAACAAGTAGCTGAGAGGCGCGTGGGCTGCAGCTTGGCTAGCAGTGGTGAGCTGTGGGAGGTCGTTGGAAGACCCAAGGAAGTCGTTTGGTCTCTTACATCTTTCTTTGTTTCTTATGATGCACTGTAGAGAGAGAAAGCATCTCTTGCATTTATTGTGGTACTTTCTCACACAGGTACTGGTTTTCTGTACTGTTTTTCTCCATAGTAATTTCTGCATCTGTCACAAGATGCTGCAGGAAGACTGAGGTTCCCAACTCACTTTGGCTGCTTCATAAAAACTCATAAGCTGTGAAAGCAGAAATCCTGCTGGATGAAATTACCAGTTATCCAGTTAAGAATGAAATAAAACAACAAAGAAATGTAGGAAATAGAGAGTCTATGAGATTGTTGCCTAGGAGTGGAGGATTTATGGGATGCTGGAGTTCCTGCTGCCTTCAGGAAACGCTGAAATCATAGGCCAGCAATGCAAGAGAGAGACGGAAGGTCTTGTCACTGTCATGTTGACAGCATGGTTCACATCTCAGCTGGAGTGTGTGGGCAGTGTCTATTGCCTTTGCTTGTCAACTCTTGGTCACCAAATAATGAGATGATGGTTAGAACTCTTAAATATTTTACAGAGCGTGCATCTGTCCAAATTAATATTATTTTTTTAAAGCAACCGTGTTGAGGCAGCATCGGTGATCTTGGGAAGGAGTCCCTCCCAGCCCCTGTGAAGTTGTGGAGCTGCACACAGGCACCTGCGCTGGTGGGGAGGTCGATTCTCACCAGGCATCCTGGTTTCTCTTGCTTCATAGGGCATCCTAACTGATCTTCCTATGGTCCCAGCTGAGCTGAAAGCAGAGTATGGCAGGAGAAGCCCCACACTGCTCCCCATCTTTGTTTTTATCCTAAGGAATGGAGGCTAAAATTCATAAAGTCAGTGCCTTCCATCAGCCCTGCAAAACTAAAGATAAATGCTAACTGCTGAAGCCTCTCCCAATATGAATGGGCACATATCAGCCCCTGAAAAATGCATTTGCTATTTTAGTTAAAAATAAACAAGTCAATTCTTGGGCTTCTGAACATTTAAGGTTCCTTAAGTAAGCAATAGATTTTTCAGAAGAAAAAAAAAATTCCTAGGAGGCAATCCAATGAGTCGCATTAAGAACAGGCAAAGACAACTGGGAGACCGAGATTGAAATATTAGTTTTACCAGTGTTTCCCAATGTATTCCTAGAAAAATCAGCTATATCATTTATAAGGCAAGAATGATCTTTCAGTGTCATCAGTGTACTTTTCTGACAAGCCCAGAGAGATTACATGTTTTTTACAGGAGGAATAAATTTCACCTTGTTGATGGGATAATGCGATAACTAGTTAGATAAAATGTTTTTGTAGTATTTTTGACCCAGTAAGAAGGTGAGTGCTATCAGTTCACTAGTTGCCTGAAATCACTGAGGGAACTAGCATGTCTTGAAAGAAGCGATTGCTGAAATGACCTTGTAGCTCATTTGAACTGAGTGAAAGGATGGTGGTGGCTTCATATTCTCAACGTTTTTATCTGTCCATACTGAACTGACAGAGCTGATGGAGGCACTGACTGATAAGCACTCCTGATATACAGTGAGATTTCGGCTTCCTCCCTGCCAGTATAAGCTAGATGCTGGCAGAAAGGAATAGGGAAGGTCCCAAACAGAGGCACATCTTTAAAAACAAGCAAAAAGCCCACCAAAGTTCTTTTCAGTTTGTGACAGTGAGGCAGTCTTAGCATATGTTTCATGGAAACCTCTGCAGTTAATGAAGACAGGCGATGAGTAAGATCATGCTCTACTCATGAAAGCATCTTATTCCAGAGACCACTACTTGCTCCTGATCTGCTGCTGATTGGTCTCCACCCTGTGATACTGAGTCATTATATTCTTTGCCCTTTTCCATGGCTGCTTTTGGTGTGGAAACTGAGACAAGTATTTCTCCCCTGCTGGAAATCATCGTCATGTCATTAAATTCATGAGTACCTGTAAGCACAGATGAGAAGGGAATAGATGGGCTTTTTTTTTTGGCCAGTGATCTCTGACAGGAACGTTTTGAAGTTAAGTTATGCTATGTGTTGTGGTGATGCGCTGCATATGGTACCTGGCTAGTTTCTGTAATGTCACAAATTACTTTATTTGTTTAAAGAGCAAAGCTATTAAGCAATCTTTAAAGCTACTGTTAGGAAAAGGTGGTGGGATTCCACACTTAAGGCTCTTTGGTTCTTCTGTCAACAGCAGGTGCCTGTGTTTGTGCTCGCCCATATCTTATGATGAGGTGTACTGCCTCCAGCCGTGACTTCCCAGTTTATTACAGGGTTGTGTAGGATGTTGCTGTACAACTTCCTTGCATCCCCTTGTTCCATGCATCACTGGATTAAATGCCACTATCTTGACGTGGCGAGTTCTGTTTTGGTTTGTTTTCTTGGTGGAGGAAGAAGGGAGCAGGTTGCCAGGGTCACCAGGGTCTTTCCCTGACATGACTGACTTCCTTGATTTAGTAGGCATTGCTATCTCTGGGCCGTTTTTGAGAACATGTCCTTCTGCTGAACTGTGCTCAGCTGAGACTGGTTCAAGCTTGGTGCTGTGACTCAGAGGAGCTGGATGCAGACCCTCTGGACTTATGGAAACAATTATCTTAAGATGAACAAGTTGGAAAGTTGCTTAGTGGGTTGCATCGTGGATTACTCTAGCAGATGAATGCGATCATCCCATTGTGTCTTAAACCTTGAAGTGGGTCAAGAGCCTCCTAGAAATGTCCACTGTGATGGGTGGCTGCAAAGCTGTAGTGGGTATGCCTAGGCAACAGGAGCAAAACTGAACTTGGTTATTAAAAACTTACTTAAAAGCAGTTGGACACAGCTTACAGTTCCCATGAATCAATGCCTCTTGTCATATCGCTCTTTCCCATGTTATCTCTGAATCCTCAGTTTCTCTTTCTTCAGCACTTTGGGGCTAGGTGGTGTCTTACCCTTCCAAAAGGGCTTTTCAGCTCAAAAAAGTAGTTCACTTGGATAATCAGCACATGCCTCTAGGTTGGCAGCTGAGAGTCCTGTAGTGCTCTAAATGGTTGGCTCTTAGTGAGGAATAAAATACCCCAAGACATGGCTGAGCCATTCTGTCCGAGCTGCTGGGTCTAATTTGATGGAAGGGTAAGAAGATTGTAATAAAATAATGCAGTGATAAGAGCTGGAGAAGCCCGAGCAGCCCATAGCACTCTGAAGACTGGAGGCTTTTTCTGCTCTTTCTCCACATCCTTCTCTTACTAAGCATCTGTTGCAACAAAACCCAAGATGTAGGAAGAGAGGAAAAGAACTGTCTGCACTCATGTGAAATGTTAAAATAAAGGCTACTTTTTTTGGGTGGTATGGTTCTATGGTGACGCCATGAATCACGAAAAGGACAAGTCCTCACCACTGAGTATCTGTTCCTTTTCCAGTGAGCCTTGGTAAAACTCAAATAGTCTCTGACCTTACAGTACTAGGTTTACAGCATCAGTAGTTTCCTGCCATGACTCAGTAGCTGGAACAGTAATATCTGACACTTGTTTTTTTCCTCTCTCTTTCCAGACCTCTTTTGAAGCTTCTCAGAGTGGGCGGGGAGAGATGAATGACAGATATAGTCTTGGTTCTTGCCCTTCCTCTTGCTCCTCTTTCTTAAAAAAAAACCCCAAAAACAACAAAACAGAAAAAACCCAAAAACAAACCAAAAACCAGTCAACATGCTCCTGCTTTTTCTGTTCCTTTCAGTCCTCTTATCCATCGGGCTTCCCTTTCACACATGTCCTTGACCAAATCTTACTTTCATTTTCATTCTTATTGGTGGTATCTAGGCCTGCTGATAATGCCTGGGAAACACTGAACTCATTCCCTCTGGCTTTTTCCCCTCACTGGTACTTTTCTACTCTCCAGATCAAACCTGTACATCCCCCCTTCCTCTGAAGTTATCTTGCTGAGCCTGCACTGCTATAATAAACTGCTGCCAGTACAGCCTGAATGAGTTGTGTATAGTCAGGGCTGGATATGGTCTATGGTTAAAGCTGGAGTAAAAGTTGGCTTTAAGATTGGAGGTAACCTGGCCTGTTAAACTACTTGTAGTCCTGACTATGCCTTTTGACCCTACTTAGCCTTTCAGTCTAGATAACAGAGCAAAAGGCCCTTCTCACCAAACTTTTAGAGGAAAAGACTCCAGAGTCTCCATGTACCAATATCAATTTAACTCCCCCAGGTTTTCCAATACGGTGTAGCAATCCTTGCTCTACACCTTCTCTTCTGGAGACCCCTAGTCCAACACCTCTGAACAGCACCCTGGGAACTTGCTTCAGACCACGGTTAAGAAGTCTTTGAATTGGCAGGTGATGGCCATGAGCTAGTCTTCTGCACTGGCAAAACTATTTCATAATTTCAGTTCTGTACTTTCTTTTCTGCTGAACTTAAGCCTTGTGTAGGCTGTGGACTAGGAACCCATATTTACTGGAAATTTTATCTTGCGTCTGAGATCTCAGAGTAATAATCATGGGTCTGTTGTTCATGAGGTGTGAATCTGGGACACTGGTAAAGGATAGGAGTCTATTTTAGGCCAAAATTATGTGGAAAGTATTTCAGTCTACTGAAGGCGATCTTCAGCTTTGTGTGGTCCTTTCAACTTCTGTTTAACCACAGCGAGCCCGCAGGCTGGGAAAATATCTGGGTTCGCTAGAGGCTGCTGCTACATGGAGTTGGCTGTTGTTTCTCTGAGGTTACCTCTTCAGGGTATGCAAAACATTGGAACAATTTCAGATGTGCAACTTGTCTGTAACCCACTATGGGGAACCTGAGTCTTCCTCTAGTAGATGAGGAGTACGGCTGAGCCAAAATTAAGCACAGGATGTTTGATAACTGTCAAGTCAATCATGACTCTTGCAGCCTCTGTTTCTGGGAACCCTCATGCTAATGTAGGCAATGAAGTAGAAAAGTGTTTCAGGCCAAAAATTGGAGTGAAAGTCTACTGATACCAGTCCTCAGTGTTTTAAGTGGGACATATAACATTTGGTAACAGTCTTGGTTCTCCTCAACAAACCACTAGCTCTATCCCTAATCTGAAACCAGCCTAGAATCCAGCAGGCACCCAGGCTTGCCTCGGGAGATATTCTACGCTGTTCAGTGTTTTTGATCCTGCAGCTTCTGGTTTGGGGGCAGAAGCCTTAGTTAACCTCAAGTTTCTGAAACAGAGTTATAAACCTGACCTTGCTCTGTCCACCACACCAGCAATATATTTCAGCCCAAAATTCCTTGAAAGCTATCACGATATTTTTTGGGGGCTGTGGTCTAAAGATGTACATTGGGAACATTTTGAAAGAACTATTACAGGCTACTGAAATCAGCTGTGCATTATTTGCTTGTATGAGATACTTTTTCCTCTGTGACCTATATTTAGCAGAACCCCTAATTGCAAAATAGACAACAGATCAGAATTAACAATGTTTTTCATATGAAATATTAAGAAGTAATGCTAGTGCGTGGGGATGAGGCTTCTTTTTAGCTTGCAAGACTTCACAAAACCAGGGGTTTATCTATACTCAAGGAAAATGGAGTAATTGAATAAAGGAGGAGGAAAGCTTTTCAGGACTATACGAAGTAAAAACTAGTAGAATTTTCTTCACATGAAACTGAAGAGCTCAATGCAATAGAAAAGGTGACTCTTTCACATCTGTGTTGTGGCTTGGAAATCTCTATCTTGTCTCCGTATGGGTGTCCATGTCAGTAGGAATGCTGGTTTGGACCTTCACATCCCTGACCCATGGTGACAGGAGGTGAGCTGCACTGCCAGTGGAGCTGCCTTCTCTGAACCCTCCTGGCTGAAGGGAGAGGATTTGGGCAGGCAGAGCTGCCGGGAGCGTTCCTGTCACGGGAAAACACATTAGGCAAAATAATTCTTTTGGAGCTGTTTTCAGTGTCTTCAGACTAGATGTAAACAAGTGGTGAACCGTGCTTTGAAAGTTGCTTTTTCATTGTCTTTCCCTGTACATCTCGGATGTTTACTTAGTTTTTTTTTTTTTTTTACATGTGCAACTTCCTATGAGAATTTAGCCTTTCAAAGCCCTGAAAGACATTTGTGTATACAATTATTTTTTTTTTTTTTAAAAAAAAAAAGCAAAGCCACTTCTCCAGCTTCCACTTTCCCATCCCCAGCTTTTTCCACAAGGATCTGGCTCTCCCCTTGAGACTGGGGGCTGCGAACGCACCTGACCTGGGGCATCTTGGAGCCCGAGAGCAGGCGAGATGCTCCTCTCGCCTCTGCCTGAGGAGCCGGCGCCCTCTCTCGGCCCTGCGAGGGATGCGGGGATGCGGGATGCGGGGTCGCAGGATGCGGGGATGCGGGATGCGGGGTCGCAGGATGCGGGGATGCAGCATGCGGGGTCGCAGGATGCGGGGATGCAGGATGGATGCGGTGCCAGCTCCCTGCTTAATTAACGCCGTACGGTCCTTCGTGACTCACGGCGAGTGATCCTGCTCCCTCCCACCTGGGTGCAAAGTCCATGCTCGTTTCAGCTGGAGGAGCATCAGCAGCGACATAAAATTCACAGTGATGTCTCGAAGGATAATGAGTGTTTTCTCAGCTCTGCCTGAGAAGGCTCCTTATATTTGGATCCCAAAATGTTGCTCTGAACAAGAGGCCTCTGCTGGGAAGTAGGCAGCAGGATTTCCCTTTCAAACCCTTTGCTTGGCAACTATTTTCCTCCCAGCTTCTTCCTCAGAAACAACTCCAGAGCGTGGAGGTCTTCACTTCTAATAAGGGAACAATTTTTCAACACCCTGAAGCATCTCAAATTCATGTAAATACAGATCAGCTGAGGGAGAGTCCTAGCGAGCTCTTGGGAGACAGACACTGGAAGTGAGCAGATCAGATCTGGTTGAATAATAACAATAACCAGTGATCGAAATTCTCTACTGCAAACCACTCTACTACCTAGCCTGAAATTTTGGGTTTGCTAATTTTTCAAGTAGCATGTGGATGGGAGGATTATTCATGCTAATTTCAGAAAGCCTTTTCCTCATGTTCCTGCCCCCAAATTTAATTTTAATGTCAAATACTAGAATTCGCGCATGAAATCATTTATGTTCTGAAGATTATAAGAAAGTGAAACAGAGTTCTGTCATCTCAGAGCAGTATTTTGTGATAATGAAATCAACAGGCCTTTGATGTGTTGAACATGTTAGGCTCGAGCAGTGGGGATTTTCAAAGCACAAGTCAGAAATCCCCTTTGGATCTTGTTGTAAAGGTGTCTGTGTGTTTCTGTGACTCTGTGCTGAGGTGACTGTCTATCTGACACACTTCCATGCCTCCTGCTCATCTGGGATGGCAGCTGCCAGGCGTGTCCCCATAAGCTGCTTTGAGGCTGATTCTCATCTGTTGGCGCTTGCACTTGACAAGGGACTTGCTGTGCTCCAAAAACATTGATGCTGTGAGCAGATCGTTAGTACAGCAGCGCACGAAGGTCAATTGCAGGCACAAAAGAAGGCTTCTAAGTGGGTACTATATCAGCCATGGTACAAAGTCCTCCTCTTACCCCACAGCGCTGCAGCAATCTCTGTCTGAGCTGGGTCAGCAGGGGTGGGGAAAGAAAAAAGGTCTTGAACAACAAGTGATGCAGCTAGGAGCCCTGAGCCGGTACAGTCCTGTATGGGTTGCTGGCATTGTGATGTATTACAGTATTTCTGGAAGCTTTCAGTCAACACTTAGCTTTTAAAGACAAGATGTGAAGGGTCTTGCTCTGGGTAGGGTGTGATGCAGGGCTAAGGGGCATTACCTGAGGCACAGCAGCAAGCTCCCACCTTGCTCTTTGAGGGAAAGTTCAGCAAGAACCTGGCATTTAGTTTGCTTTGTCAGGGCACTTTCAGGTTCAAATGTGAAGTATTGTAATTATAGGCAATATTTTATACTGTGCCTTTTATTATAGCCAAGAAGGAGGTGAGGAGTAAACTCAAATCTTCCCCTTTGCCCATTTCTTATCTTTAATAAAGCATCTATATTTCTGATAGAATTTGTGTTATAGTTGCTATAGATTCTGTGTTCATCCAGCTATTCCTATGCCAGTTAGGGACTGTAAAGTTGGTTAAGAAGTCACCTGAGAATTTCTGTAGTGTGGCTTAAATTCACGGACATCCAGACAGGACTTAATGTCCAGTAAAGCTGCCCAGTGTCACCGTGAGCTTTTGCTGTCGTAGGGCTCCTGTGAGCTTTACTGAAGTCAGAAGAAGCCCAGCTGCGATCTGGTGGCCACAGGGTCTGAGATCTCATGCTGATATTCTTCCTCTTATGTGCTTGCACTGAAGAGTGAGGGCTAGTGAGAAAAACATAATGTCTTTAGGACCATGTGGGATCCATAAACCATGCTGAAGCTTTGCCCCATTATCCCAATGAGCTTTTGGTTTTAAACTGCTTAAAAAACTGTAACCTGTTTCTTCTGGCTGAGAGCTGAAGTGCTTAAGTAAAGGTCTGTCTTGCATGGAGAATGGAGATGCTTGTTCTCCGAGTGTTTCTGTGGTCCAAAAACATGATGAAGTGCTGTAAATGAGATTTTTACAGAGGAAAATTAATTTCTCAAATTACTTCCCTGATTTGAGGGCAAGTTTTCAGGTTTTGGTTTTGCCGCATGTCCTTCAGTCTATTGTCTAGCACTAGCAGGAGGTGGAAATAATTTTGGAGAAAGCACCTTTGCGCTTCGGGATTTTTTTCTCTATTTCCTACAGAAAAGACTGATAGGGCTGGGAGATTTCAAGTCTTTAACCTGTTGGTCTTCAGAAGATTTCTCTGTGTGTGTGTGCTCTGGATCACCTGTCTCTCAGCCATCTGAGGATGCAGAGGATGGAAATGGTGGAAGGTGATTTTTGGCCCAGAACTTGCTGCGTAGATCAGTATGTCAAAATACAACCCAGTATGGTTTGTCAGGACTTGATATGTCACCTAGTAACAGATTTTGCAATTAGATTTCTGTATCACTCCTGCACGTTAAAAATTCCTCCCAGCATCGGAAGGACTGTGCTGCTGTTCTCTCCCTCAGATGAGCAGCTCTGGCTGGTAGGCACCGTATGTTTTTTATTGACATCAGTAACACCAGTGTTCCAAAACTGTGGAAATCTGGAGCTCGCATCTTCCCCAAATTGCTACATTTGGCATTTTTTCCTCTAGGGTTTGTCAGGGAGCTCCACCTGCTTCTCTGGAATGGCTCTGGTGAGTTGCTCTGCAATGGGTTATCCCTTCCTGGTGACTTTCTAGTACCTCTTTCTGATGACCAACCCTCTGATGGGAGCTCTTACAAGCTGTGAAGCGTGAGAAATATTGCTTCTGGAACTCTAGCCAGTTTGGGTTGATGATGGCTTAGCATCTGGAGCAGCAAACCAAGTATTTATATAAGAGTCTGTGTACGGCGAGTTGTCTCGATAGTGGTAAATCGTCGCAGTTAATGAATTTTCAATGTGGCTTTAGGTAGCTGTTGTTTTTATAAGCAAACGTCTTTGCTGTGCGTGTTTCTCCATAAGGGATGGTTTGAGCAAAGTGCTGCTGACAATTGTGAGCAAGTAATAGTGCCATTTCAGATGCTGCGTGTCCCTTTGATGTCACACACTTTGTGGTAATGCAGCATAGTGGCTGCTAATGAGAAAGCGGCACCGTCTCCTGTCATTCCTGCACGTGTCTTTAATTCTGTGTATCAGCACCCTGCTGAATCAGTGGGCAGCTTCAGTGAAACTCTTTCGAGTGATTTGTTTTATATAGCAGCGAACAAGCAGCCTGGCTCAGCACAGCCTCAAAGAATGACATTTTTAATATTTTGATTGACTCAGTACAAAAAGGGATGAGACTCCAGCAGCTTGGAAAGATGCAGCTACTGTGGTGGGTGTTACCCAGTGATTAATGTCTCTTACTTTAAATCCAAACCTCTCAGCTCCTTTCATACGTTTTTGCTAGCAACAGCAGATCTTGTGCCAGTCTCCTAGATCTGAATTTCTTTAGGTGCAGACACTATTGCCAAATTTGGTTTCTTGGCAATTTTGGGCTTTGGAGTTCAGCTCTGACTATGTATTCAGATTTCTGAGTATTCTGCCTGGAAGTTGTTGATCTGTTGAACTGATTTATAGAATGCGTTATTCTGCTTTCCTGCAGCATTTTTACTGTATGGAAAACATTTTGTGCTTATTATCACTTGCCACATGCATTTAATCTATTTTTGGTAATTCTTCAGGGCCCATCACCATGGTATCCTAGCACCAGTGAACATAATGCCGATATCCATTCAATATGAACTGCTGATGCACGACTCCCTCTAATATTAACGAAGCTTCGTTATGTTACTTGTTTTTCATTTTTCAAATATAAGGCATTTATACTATTAAAAAAAGTGTGAAAGAGAAGACCATGCACATACAAGGCCAAGTTGGATGGGGCTTTGAGCAGCCTGCTCTAGTGCAAGGTGTCCCTGCCCATGGCAGGAGGGTTGGAACTGGATGATCTTTGAGATCCCCTCCAACCCAAACCTTTCCATAATTCCATGTTCACTATAGATGGAAGCAGCTCTAAATGGCCAAATGGAATTAATGAACCCAGTGTTCTAGATCTGCCTGTTACTGCTGGCTACATAGTATTGGTTTTGATATGCTTGAGATGACTCCTTTTTAAAAAAAAAAAACCAACCAAACAAAACCCAAACAATAAAAAAAAACCCAAAAGTAAAAATTTGTATCACTCTAGTGTCATAAAGTGGCTGAGGTGCTGTGAGTGGCTGCCTTGTGGCACTATCTGAGCATTTTTTCCCTCTGTGTGCTGGGCGCTGTAGAGCAGGTAATAGGTTGTCGATGTGATGAGAGACTTTTGTTTAATACTTAGAGGGAGGAGGTCAGTAAACCTGATGTGCAGCAATGGGTCCAGATGTGTTGAACGCTGTTAATCTTCAGTGTCACTCACAGTCCTACTTCCAGTTGATGGTAGAATAATATTTTAGTAATTTCTTTCTCTGAGCTCTACTTCCTTCAGTGTAACACGACAGTTTACCAAGGTAAATGGCTCTGTGCAAGACAATGTTCATTTATGTTCAGTGTTTTTCTTATTACCTACACTGACCTTTTGCTAAGTAATTATGCGAATGATTCTGAACTAAATGCTTCACAACTAAAATATGAATGAAAACAAGGTTGTATTTATTCCTTTGGCAAGTACAAGCTCAGGGTATATTTAAAAGACATCAAAGTGGGCTGCGTGGGAAAGATGTAAACACCTTTGGATCAAAACTAACCTTGTGCTGCTGCAAAAAGTCTGTGGTAGGAGTGCCTGACTCTCTTGCACGCGCTGGGCGGGTATGCAGAGAAAAGGCAGTTGTGAGAGCTGAGTGGGGTCTCCAGGGGCTGGCAGTGGTGTTGAGCCTCAGCTGTGTTCTGCTCCTTGCATGTCTATCCTGCCAATAGTGAGGGTGGCTTAACATTTTAAGGTCAAGATCCACAAAGGTCTCAAATTCAAACGTTCACAGTCAGGCTGGATGGAGCTTTGAGCAACCTGCTCTACTTGAAGACGTCCCTGCTCACGTCAGGTGATCTTCATGGTCCCTTCCAACCCAAACCTTTCTAGGATTGTATGATCACTTGTGTGCCAGTGACACATCGTGCTAAAACAGAGTCTCTTGTTCCTTATGACCTGGATGAAGGAATTGAGTGCACCCTTAGCAAGTTTGCAGACAACACTAAGCTGGGTGGAAGTGTTGATCTGCTGGAGGATCGGGAGGCTCTGCAAAGGGATCTGAACAGGCTGGACTGCTGGGCTGACTCCAATAGGATGAGGTTTAACAAGGCCAAATGCCGGGTCCTGCACTTGGGGCACAACAACCCTGTGCAGTGCTACAGACTAGGAGAAGTCTGCCTAGAAAGCTGCCTGGAGGAGAGAGACCTGGGGGTGTTGGTTGACAGTGACTGAACATGAGCCAGCGGTGGCCCAGGTGGCCAAGAAGGCCAATGGCATCTTGGCTTGGATCAGAAACGGCGTGACCAGCAGGTCCAGGGAGGTTCTTCTCCCTCTGTACTCGGCACTGGTGAGACCGCTCCTTGAATCCTGTGTTCAGTTCTGGGCTCCTCACCACAAGAAGGATGTTGAGGCTCTGGAGCGAGTCCAGAGAAGATCAACAAAGCCGGTGAGGGGGCTGGAGAACAGGCCTTATGAGGAGCGGCTGAGAGAGCTGGGGGTGTTTAGCCTGGAGAAGAGGAGGCTGAGGGGAGACCTCATTGCTCTCTACAACTACCTGAAAGGAGGTTGTGGAGAGGAGGGTGCTGGGCTCTTCTCCCAAGTGACAGGGGACAGGACAGGAGGGAATGGCCTCAAGCTTCATCAGGGGAGATTTAGGCTGGACGTTAGGAAAAAAATTCTTCACAGAAAGGGTCATTGGGCACTGGAAGAGGCTTCCCAGGGAGGGCGTTGAGTCCCCTTCCCTGGAGGTGTTTAAGGCACGGGTGGACGAGGTGCTAAGGGGCATGGTTTAGTGTTTGATAGGAATGGTTGGACTCGATGATTCGGTGGGTCTCTTCCAACCTGGTTATTCTATGATTCTCTAGCAGCAGCAGATCCCTTTCACAATCCGTGGGTACTTTTGTACTATGTCACTATGCCAGTGTAAGGCAAACTATGTTATATTTACACATATAGCTCTGTGCTGGGACAACTTTTTAAAAATAATGCATGCATGTTTTCATTATGCCTAGAAAATATTCATAGAAAGCTGGTTAATCTCTTGACAGAGAATACTTTTTAAAGTTTCTCTCAACATTAGCCATGGATGTCCTCTGTTAATTGTCCGCATACATGGGGAGGGGGTGGGTATCGCTGGGGTGAACACCTGATCACAATGTTCTTGCAGGAGATAAGCTGTGGTAATTGAAAATTAACGCAAAACAGGAAGCAGCATACAATACTTAAGATTAATTTAGCTGTCAACACCCTGTAAAAAGTAGTGTGCTGACCATGCAGGCAAGTGCCACCTTTGCCATTAAAGGCACTATTTCCTTTCCTTAGTTTTAAATTTTGCCCTTGTTCTGTGTAATATTCTCCTAATAAGACATAAGAAAATTTAGCCTTTCCAAATGAGCTGGAACTGTGGTTTGCAGTGTTTCAGCTGACCCTCTAATTTCTCCAAATATTACAATCCAGACTGGCATGGCTCACCAGAGGTCAGAAAAAGATTTTTTTCTGTATCGTCATGGAGCTGGAGGGACTTCAAAAAGCTCTTGGCAAAAGGCAAGATCGGTATTACCTCATTTCTGAAGGGTGCTTGCCCGAAGTGTTCCTGGATGCTGGAAAGTTAGCAGCTTCCTGATACAAACTGTGGCTGTTCTCTCCCTTCACGATTAAGAGGGTTTATCTTGTGTCTGAAATGCATCTTCCCATCCGTGCAGTAAACTCATCACTTCCTGTGCTCTTCCATACATTATGGGCATTTGAAGGTTCGTTCTTCCTTTCTTCAAAGCCATAGACTTTATGTAATCCAAAACCTGCTTTCCTGACTTCTCCAGTCTTCATTTATTTAGACGACATGATTCAGTTATCTTCCCTCTCTCCCCTGTTGGTACTGTTTTCTGGCCTTTTAACCATTCTTCTTGGAATCTTTCCAGCTCTTCCTGTATTTCAACAGGTGAAGTGCCTGGCCCTAGTAAGAGGCACGGAGAAGACGGGAGTTAGGAGTTGGGGCTGTGTGTCCTGGATGGGTGACTTCATGACCAGTGTAGGTTTTTAACTCAGCCTATTCATGCTAGTGCTACACTTGACTGGCTGCAATACTGTGGCACAACTGACTTAAAATCATAGAATCACCAGGTTGGAAGAGACCCACTGGATCATTGAGTCCAACCATTCCTACCAAACACTAAACCATGCCCCACAGCACCTTGTCCACCCATCCCTTAAACACCTCCAGGGAAGGTGACTCAACCACCTCCCTGGGCAGACTTGTCTTGCTGACCCATGCACCTCCAAGTCCTTCTCTGCAGAGCTGCTGCCTGGGTAATTTTTTTTTTTCTTCCATAGTTGTGAAGGTGATTCTTCCTGCCTGGCAGAAGCATCTTTCAATTTTCGCTATTGAATTTTTCTCCCCCCTCCTGAACATTTCTGCAAGCGGTCAGAAAAGATTTTAAGTCCCAATCTATCCTCCAAGATACTGACAGTCCCATCTGTCTTGCCTCCCAGTTCCTGGTGTCTTGAAAGGCAACAGTCTCTTTTCTTCTACCTGTTTGCATTTTTCTGTCCTTAATGCAAAGTCTGAACAGCAAACAATGGCCTGAACATAGTTTGCTTATGATAGTGTCAAGCTAAGTGGTAGTGATTCGGCTACTATTTATTTTGGCAAGTAATGGTTGGAAATGATCAGGACTCAGCAGTCTCCCACTTAACACATCCAATAGCTCAAACCTCCTGAGCAGCAGGACCCGAACAGTTCACTGCTGGTATGTAAAATCACAATATCAGTAGTAAAACACCAGAATAATCTACCAAGTGTCAGATCAGTTGTTCCTTTGACTAATACCGAAAGTAGATGTGTTTAGATTCAGACAGGCAGTCTAGTCTGAACCTGAAACTAGCTTTCACTTTACAGACACGTGACACATTGACATTTGTTCTTTTCAGTCTATTGCAGGAAATTAAGACATTTCTTTAAAAAATTAATCACAGGCTAGGTTTTCCCTCTTTCCTCTGCCCCTGCTGGGCTCAGGGAAAGCCTGCCACGTAATGCATAAAAGGAATTCACAATGAATACACAAGCTGGGCTCATAGGATCTAGTCCAGCACTCTTTCTGTGACACACTCTACACTGCTTGCCCACCAGCATGGACTTCACACCATTTCCACCATAGTTTGGTGGTGAATAATTCATTGGGAGCAGCTGTAGCTCCAGTAAGCACTGGAGGCGACTCAGATGCCCAAGGGCTCATGATAGTGTTTTTCCCCAGCTAAATGAGTGCTTTTGACATTTGTGGTTTTGCATTTTGCTGTTTTGGTACCAGACTGAACCGCTTTGCTGGGGCATTTCCTATTTGTTGCTCCAGTGACATTTCAATAAGATGTGTGTTGTTTTAAGAGATTTGTATTTCTGGATAATATTGAGCTAGCTTCTTGCAAAGACTCATGGGGACAGTTCAGAAAGCCTAAGGTCAGAAGGTGACTCTGGCAGGTTTGATCTGTGTTAGACAGCTCTCTTGCTCATTGCTGTTTCACCAGCCATGCCCATCTGCGGTAACCTCACAGACAACGTCCTTGATGGGGAGGAACAATTTACAATGAGCTTCCAGTTAGGTGGTGTGGGGCAGTGAGCTGTGGTCTTGGCCTCTCCTTCTGCTGCTTGCAAGCTGGCACCTTTTCCTAAGCAATGCCTGTACTTCATCCTTATGTTCAAACTCTCTACACTCTCCTGTTTTCTGCCTTCTCCATTGAGAATCCAGAAATAAAATATCCTCCGAAGCATTTCTTTTGTAACTATGTAACTCAAAATGTAAGTGTAAAGGGAAATATAAAGTCTCTTCCTGTTGCTTATTAGTCAATGTAATACATTTTCTAGTCTCAGAGAGATTACTGTAATATTTTATGCCACTATTTTTCTAATCTGCTTTCTCAATTATCAAATTCCTTGGAGGAACACTTTTCAATTTGGTCATCGGAATAGCCTGAGTCTCTGTATGTGTTTGTTTCAAATATCATTACTCAAGCCTGCATCAGGAAGGGCAAAGAATAACACTTGTATGAATGTCTGTTCTCAGCCCATCAAGGAACACAGCAAAATGAAGGCTGCCTGATTGTTTGCTCAGCCAAAGTCCAGCACTGTTGTACTGTTCAGCTCCTTGTATGTTAATCGGCTTGTGTTCCAGGCTTTCTCTGGGTGAGAGAGTTTAGATCTGTGTGTTGCTTGAAAAGCTCATAAGGGAGAGAAGGCGGTAAAGACCCTGAAATAAGGCCAAAGACACTAGAGTATGGCTTCACTGTCATGGTCCAATCAGTCTTTCCATTAGTCTCAAGAATTATAAATTATTAACTCTGCTATTTACTATTTTTCTCTCACTGAAGCATTTGGCTAAGCCCATAAACTGCGTGAGTGTGTAAATATGAAAAGACTTGGCATTTTATGCCTTCTGTCGTGCCAGTGGGGTTGCAGGTTTCTGCTTTCTTCTTAACATTTGTGTTCCTAAAACACCTTGCTATACACTCCCTGTGCTAGGATTATTTTAAGGCGCTAGCAATCCTTTCCATGTCAACCCAGGAGCCACTCATGCTGAGGCAATCATGACAATGCTTTCCTTGCTTTGCACAGCCAGCATAGTAGAGGAGGTAGAAAGAGATTGGGGGTGGACATAAGGCTTGACTTTTAGTGGTTTTTACTCCAGAATAACACAAAGTGTGGCATCACGCAGGCTCCTACAAAGCAGTATGGTTGTGAGAAGCTACTGCTGCATCCTGCAGCTCTGCTTGTGGGCACAGGCAAGGTGTGAACATCCTCGACAGTGGCTGCCGAGAGTGAATGAGGGATCCTGAGCTGGAGAACAGAAGGTTAGGCTTCATGGGAACCGAGCCAGGGCAGAGATAAGGAAGGAGGCAGAGGTCCCAGTGTGGGGGATGAGACTTAGGGTTGGAGTTGTGGTTTGGGCAGAGAATCATAGAATAACCAGGTTGGAAGAGACCCACCGAATCATCGAGTCCAACCATTCCTATCAAACACTAAACCATGTCCCTCAGCACCTCATCCACCCGTCCCTTAAACACCTCCAGGGAAGGGGACTCAACCCCCTCCCTGGGCAGCCTGTTCCAGTGCCCAATGACCCTTTCTGTGAAGAATTTTTTCCTAATGTCCAGCCTAAGCCTCCCCTGGCAGAGCTTGAGGCCATTCCCTCTCGTCCTGTCCCCTGTCACTTGGGAGAAGAGGCCAGCACCCTCCTCTTCACAACCTCCTTTCAGGTAGTTGTAGAGAGCAAATGTGATGAGATGTGGTGAGAGCGGACAGGGGATCAGTGGGAGAAGAGCGTGGAGATGGATGGGAGTCCTCAGCAATGGAGCTCACAGGTGTGGGCTGTAGCACAGCACTGTGGTGTTGAACCCTTGTTTTACTCCATTCTGACACTCTCTGGGCTGTATTTAATGTGGAAACAGGAATCCCCTACGTTCAACCTACTGCAGAGAAGACAGATGTTTCCTTGTGGTAAGGGAAGCGTTCAGATGACAGATATTGTAAAGTGCACCTTTTAAAAGAATTCAATTGGGTTCCAATTAGCCTTAATGAAATATGGTTTTAGCGTGAATGTTTTCATACAAGAGTGAGTGTTAGCTGCTGCTCTCTGCAGTGCGAATGGAAGTATCCTGCATTACAGAGCTTCACAGTGAGAGGGTCAGAGGTGTAATTGTTTGCAGCTGTTCCAGGCTTATTTCCACTGTCAGTGTAAATACTGGGGATGAGCATGCTGGCTGGCTAAACTTTGCGTTGACCTAGACAGCTTCTGGAAACTCAGGATATGCCATTCCTAAAAGGCTCTTAATTTTTCCCAACCCACTCTGACTGAAAGCATTCCTCATTCAGCCAAAATGTGAAGGAGGGGTAAAAGGGTCCAGCTCGGCTCCCATTGACAGCAGTGACCAATCTCAGGAGGAGCTGGCTGACAGTGGGTGACAGCTGCCTGCTGCAGCAAATTTGTCTGATTCTGGCATAAAAAAATCCAGGGTAGTGTCTTCTTTCTCCTACAATTTTTCTTAAAGGTCTGGGGTTGTGTTCTGTTCTGGTGCTGGGGCTTGCCAATTTGACAACAATTTCCTTTACACCATCTGAAGAGCTGGATCGTTGCACAGGTCTGTGACAAAAGCAAACAGCAAAGGGGCTCTTAGGTGAAGCACTCTCTCCACTCAATGGTGAGCACAGCCAGGTCATAGGAGCAATATCCTTTGGTTCATTCAAAGAATATTGTTGATTATTTCCTGTTTAAAGAAAAAAAACAATAAAACACAAAAATATTTTGAGAGGAACAAAGTATGAGAAGGGTTTTGTTGTAAGAAAAATAGTTTAAAATTAGCCTGACTCTGACACTATTACCAGGTTGACGTTTACTACTTGGAGTAGTCACATTTTAGCCACAAATTGATGACAGAGGAAGAGCCATGATCGGTGTAGTTGTTTATTCCTGGGGTTGCTCACTGGACATGCTCATTTCTTGTTATTTTTATAAATTGGTAAATTCTAGGCTTGTATGTGTAAACAAGACAGATTTGTGCTTCGGTGGGCTGTCTGAAAAGTGATTCATTCAGAGAGAAAACAAAAAAATTCAGCCCTGGAGACAGGTTACCAAGAGCTGTAAGATCATTGTGGTTATTTCCACTGATTGCATTGGATCCTCCTAGATCTGTTGGAGCCTCTGGATATAAGGGTTTTAAAAGCTTTCAATCCTAGAAGTGTCTCCAGGAACCTTTTAAAAACAGTTTCTCACCTTGTATCTGTTGTTGGCACACAAGATCCTGGATCTGGCAGTGCACACATCGTGCTTTCAGAGCAGCCTGGGGGTGTTAGTTCGTTAGGAAGCCCTGGTGGTGTGAGCTTGCTGTGTGTACTCACTGTTACTCATACAGTGAATCTGACGCTCCAAGTTGTGGTGACTTTGCCAGCCCTACCCCTAACTCTAAAGGCTGTACTTGACCTCTAGAAATCATATTGTGCCTCTGCACAAAGAGTTAAAATCTGTTTAAAAAAGGCTTTACGGAGCTATTGAACAACATGTATTATCCACATTAATACATTATGGCCATAGGACCCAACCTTGGTGAAAAGCAGCCTGGAGCATGACAGCTTTTAAATCTGATTTCTGTTCTCTCTGCTGCACTGTACAACAGGCACGAGTGATTATCTACAAACACACCTGCCAGTTAACACCTCTGATATTATTGTCCCACTGTGCTAATGAGGAAGAGAACTTAAGATTTTGTACCTCATTTTCACCATGTGCAGGCTTTTATTTTTGCGATAGGAGCTCCGTTTGAACAATGTGCTTCTGCGCATGCTGCTGCCTCAATGCTTGCAGCTAGCAAATGCTTTGATTCAGGCACGGGAAAATTAGCACTTCTCTTTCTTTGTGAGTTCCTCCTCTCCATTTATCACCAGTTTATGTGGAAATACTTTCAGTTGGCTACACTCAAAGCAGAGTTTTCAATGAAAAGGTAAATTTGTTTCCCATATTTAAATTATGCCTTTGAGGTATGAAAGATCTTGCTGTTTGCTGTGAGGTATTCAATAGGCTTCTTTCTAGTGTTCAGGGATAGAGGGAACAAGGAAATCTTTGCGAGTGTTGTTGCAAGTCGAAGGAACTTGGCAGCACACTCCTACATGGGGAAGGAATTCTTCCCTGCTCGCTGCTGGGGTAGCCTCTAAACAAATAAATAAGAGGACCAGTCAGACTGAAAATTAGATCACCGCCCTGGTGTGGAATCTGCTAGGTTTTGAAACTCCTGGAAGGATGACTTGTTGTTAGCCTTTCTTCCCTCTCTGGTCATTGATGGAAGATCTGTGTTTGATGGTTACCCTGATGGTTGAGGTGCAGTGGAGAAAGAGGAGAAATCATGGAGAAAGAGGATCATGCCTACTCATTCAAGGTCAGCCAACATGAGAGCTCCTAAGTCAGGTAATAGTGGAAGAGCGAAGCAGACAGGGAGCCTCTGGGTTGCACCAGGCTGGGCTGTCTCCTGTCTAGTAATACCAGGTGTCTGAAGCCTTCACAGAGTCAGGGTGGCTCTTACTGACTCCGTATGGGTCATCACAAAGCTATTCAAGACGAGGAAGCTGTGCTCTGGCTGCGTGCTTCATTTTGCAACAGAAGAGTTTTACAGAGGGTGCTAGTCCAGCTCTGTGCCAATAAAGCATCTCTCCTCAGCAGTGCCAGCTCCTTTACGCCAGTGACACCAGTTTTAGGGCCAGAATCTGTTCATTGCTTAGCAGTTTCTGCCACTCAGGACAGGTGCGCTTATCCCTTAGCAAATGCTTATGCACTGCTGAGACCTTCTGTTTTATCCACCTTGTGTTACAGTGTGATTTCAGGGGTGTTTACAAGCACATAAGCAGTTGAAACCAATGTGAATTGCTTGTTCCGTTACCAGAATCACACCATGGATCCCCCTTTCTAATACAATTTACAACTAAAAAATGATTTATTGCTACTTCATATGATTGCATTGCTACTACATGAAGAGTATCAGAAAATTAAACATACAAATGTACAGGTGTGTGCATTAATAAAATATTTTGCCTCAACATTTTTAGCCAAAAGGAAAATTAATTCAGCATCTTAAAGTTTGTTATCTATTGGGTAGAGCTGATATTTATTTTTTTTTAAAAAAATCCATGTCAGTTCTATTATAATCAAATTTCATTTTTAGACCACACTACAGCTCTTTAAAGTTGTAAAATAGAAATGAGTGAAATATGCTGGCTTTTCCAAAGAAGTGCTGGCTGTCAGGATAAAGTAAAAATAAGGATTACAAAAAAATATGTATTGGGCTGCTTCTTAATGCAGTCTCTGCCACTGCTGATTTCCACTTTAGCAATGTTCTCATTAGAGTTTTAATGATTGTTTCATTCTAAAAAATCTTGATTTTTTAAAATTTTTTTAAATTTTTTTAATTTTTTTTTTTTAATACTATCTTGATGAATTTTTGGCAAGCAAAGGTTACACAGTCAAGTAAGAATTCATTCCTTGGTTATACTCTGCTTTGTTCATATTTTTCATAGAAACTGATGAAACTTAAATTCCAGAGCATGAACTAATGAAAGCCATAGTCTAGTCAGAAAAGTTTGGGGTTTTTTTTTTCCCCCAGCCGTGTCTCTTTTTCCAATCAATGTTTATTTGTATTGCTGTCTGAATTGGTTTTTGACACTGACCTTACGATGTTTCCATAACTTGAGAGCTCACAAAGTGAAATACAGTTTCCTTAGGCCCATGAAGGCAACAAATTAGATGGGACTGGTTATTTAGATCACTTTGTGCAACAAAACTGAAGGGAAAAGTCTTTGGCCCAGCTCCAGGCCAGCTGTGGCTCATTGGATGTAGCTGACTCAGAGGATATCAGACAGTCCGAGCTGGAAGACACTGTGCATGGTGACAGAGTGGTTTGGAAAAGGCTCCTGGCTTATTTTTGAGGGGGCAAGGAGAGGAAAAACAGTGCAAAGCTGGGCACTTCTCACATAGTTCAAAATAACCTGTGCGATGGGGGGACCTGTAGGTTGAGATATGTAATCACGATGCTGCTTGGTAATAGTTTGTGCCCGACTTCATATAGTCGTAGAATCACCAGGTTGGAAGAGACCCACCGGATCATCGAGTCCAACCATTCCCATCAATCACTAAACCATGTCCCTCAGCACCTCGTCCACCCGTGCCTTAAACACCTCCAGGGAAGGGGACTCAACCCCCTCCCTGGGCAGCCTCTGCCAGTGCCCAATGACCCTTTCTGTGAAAGATTTTTTCCTAATGTTCAGCCTAAACCTCCCCTGGTGGAGCTTGAGGCCATTCCCTCTCGTCCTGTCCCCTGTCACTTGGGTGAAGAGCCCAGCACCCTCCTCTCCACAACCTCCTTTCAGGGAGTTGGAGAGAGCAATGAGGTCTCCCCTCAGCCTCCTCTTCTCCAGGCTAAACACCCCCAGCTCTCTCAGCCGTTCCTCATAAGGCCTGTTCTCCAGCCCCTTCACCAGCTTTGTTGCTCTTCTCTGGACTCGCTCCAGAGCCTCAACATCCTTCTTGTGGTGAGGGGCTCAGAACTGAACACATTTGCACTGGCCAAAGCTTTGAGGGGACCAGAGTGAGGAGCTAGGCTGTAAAAGTGGCTGCGATTGCTAGAGGCCACAGTCTGTTGTACTTCCATCTGGAACTGCTGAAGCCATCCCTAAAAATAGATGCCTGCCTGTGACTCACAAAATTACCAGTCTGCAAAGAAATTAGATTAGTAGCCCTCAGCCTTGAGTGTGTTGGGAGCCCACACCCAGCTGTATTCCCGGGAGAGGGTCCCCATCCCACCCACACACCTGCGGGCTTGGCAGTGGTGTGGACTGGGGGTAGCTGGGTTGCTGGGGTCAGGGGTGGCTGCTGGGCGCTCTCTTTTTTCACAGGTAGGTTCTTTTGTGCCATAGTCACCTTGAGTACGAGGTTAAAGTCAAATTAGCAAAGGCTGGAGGCTCGCTGTGAGGAGCAGCCAATTCTTTCTCGTGGTTACTGCCCATGTACCACTGGCACTCAGAATTGCTCTGTTTCTGTGCGATGGGTAAGGCAATAGTGATTTGGTGGGAAAATCTTTATAGATGACTATTGGAGACATTCCATTTCCACCTTCTCCCTTCTCTTAAAACTGAAGCCTCTTGGAAAATTGAAGCCCTTCAAGAAATCCACCTCCGTTTGCCTACATCTTACCATGGCTTTTTGACAGAGGATTAAACTGGGACTCCCTTCGTTTGTGACACTGGGTTGATGTAACTGTTAGGTACAAATAGGATTTGCCTCTAATTTGTCCTGCCTCATTTAAAAGGACCGTGGAAGGGTTGAGTGGGTTACCTCTCACAGGTGTATGAGCTATTCCATGCAGAGCCTCTCTGCTGGCCTTGGCAGGATTGGCGACTGGAAAGGGGAGGTTCAGCTGCTGGAGTAACTGGACTCTTTGCTGGGAAAAAGTTAGTGTGAAAAATATTTAGCTTGAGCCTCAGAGTTGTGGAAAGAAGCCTGGCTGTTTCTTCAGGAAAATGAGTGCTTTCTAAGAACAAACAGAATGCTTCCAACACTTTCTTTCTTCCAATAAATAAAAGTATCGTTGACTCTCTGCTTGTGTGTTTACTCTGGTGATAGAGGAGGGAGCCAGGCAGATGTACTTGGGGTCATCAGTGTCCCATGTTACTGGGGCAGCAGTGGCCGAGCAGCCTTTGCAGAGCACTCCGCTGGCTCATGCCTTGGTGGAGCTGTGATTTCTGCACGGCGCTTTCCAGGGCATCCCAAAGGAGACCTGCACTTATGATTCAGATCTACGGTGTGACAAGCTTCAGTTTGTCTGGTTTCCAGGCATCATTTAAAAAAACTCATGGCTAGCAGCTCAGATGGATTTTTCTTTTATTTTTTAGTTTGTAAGACATTCATATTCATGACCTCCCTATCAAAATTATTGGTGCATTTCTGAAGTTAACATATTCAGAAACCATTTGTTTACTTTAGGTACCATAATATGTTCTCTTTCCCATCAATATATTAAGGGACTAGGTAAATACGTGACCAATTTGTAGGAATGCAGTTCAGTTTTCTGAAGTTGTAAGAATCTTCTGTTTGCCTTCATATGCAAAGTGACACTGTAGCTGGAATTTGTATTAAAGGAAATATCCAGCAGCATATAATTCGTTTCACCTCTGCAGCCGTATTTGCCATCTTTAATAATAGCGGTTACATATTTGCGGTTCAGTTTTGCAGATCCCCACATATGTTAAGCATACAATTTCCTGTTATGTTTTAGTTGGCAAAAAATAGAACTGACTTTTTTCACACAACTTGTTTTTTATTTGCTAATATCCATCTAAAACACTGCATTTACTGACAGAAAGTTTCAGAAGGACACCTCGCTTCCCCCAGACCTGAAGGCTGTAGAAATTTAAAGTGCTGAGAAGGAAGACCAACATTCCTCTCCCATACATCTTCAGTGCTGTCAGTAAAACTCTGCTGGTTGCAGGACATTCATTTCCAGCTCAGGCAGGTAGCGAGAAACAGGGTACACCCTCACTTCCCCGAGCGAACCTTGGGCAGCACCTCAGAAATGACCATCAATACTTTTATCTGACTAGACCCCCTCTGGCTGTCCACCTTACAGAAAGAAGTTTGCCTTGGGGCATCCAAGGTTGCAGATTTTGAAAGAGGACATGGGAAGTGCAGCATTGTTTTTGTCTGCTGGACCCTGAGAAAGGGTGGGTTTGGACTTCCAAAAGTCCAGATGGTGTTTCTGAGAGCAGTGAGAGGAGGAAATGAAGTCAGAGACAGACAGCAGCTCATGTTGGGAGTGTCTTGCAAGGGAAAGTGGGACAGGATAGAGAATGGAGAGAAGAGGTACAGCTGAAGCTACTTCCCATCCTATTCACAGCGCGGCCCTTCTGCATGCACTTGGTCTGAGGGTTGGTGTTGCAAGGAAAAATTCCAGACGCATTACTCATTTATGTTAGACTCTGTTGACCTGACGCTGTAAGCTGGGAAAACAGACTTGAAACAAAGAGGCCAGACACGGGTGAACAGAATGGTAATGACTTTACAGTAAATCGTGTCGTTTTGAAGAGGTTAATAATATGCTTATATTTTACTGAAGGTATTAAAACTCTTAGTTAAATATTGTATGTTACTGGAAGGGAAATAAAATTTTATTTAAGTGGGAGCATTTTAATTTTATCACATTTCCTTTGATTTCCTTGAAGTTGCCAAAATTGATTTTACAGGATTTTCAAAGTGCATAGTGCATTTATAGTTTTACTGAGTTTGCTGCTGAAAACAAAGAAAGCAAGGCAAGATTAACGTGATTAAGAACCAAGCCCTGCCAAAACTTACATATGTGCAATTGAAAGCCTGCAAGTATTCTCCATGCACTAATTCAAACTACTCACATGAGTAAAGTTAAGAGCTTAATTGCATGCAGGTATTGTTTCTTGAAAATTAAGTAATTTGATTTCTGAGGCTGTGAAGACCTGGTGTTATGCAGCTCCCATGACCCCTGAAATAAGAAAGCATTGTAAAGACTGCATAAAATGAACTTCTTTTGCTGAAATATTACTGAGATGAATGCTCCCCTCCGTGCCCCAATCGATATAATCTGAATGTTACATCATTCCATCTAAAAGAGCTGTGGGTTTATATACTTTCTCTGTGCGGAGCCATATGAAATGAAAACTAATGAGGTTCAAAAGGTTTCTGAACATTTCAAAAAAAGTTTAATTTCAGTTTCCCATCTGGAAGCTGCCAGAATTGAGGGAGGAAGGGCTCTTTACTTTTTCCACAAGACTGCCTTGAGATCCTTTGTTACTGTGAATTCACCCTCAAGAACCCACAGGGGGTTTATTCCCAGATGTTTTCCCACCCACCTTTCAGGACAGACCCCTGGGGTTTCTTCCCTGGGGTCACTGCCAGCAGCACAGAGCAGTGTGGAGTGTGAAAATCCCATCTTGTGGACGGGGCTGAGTTGGAGCAATAACATTTTCGTCATCAGCCAGCAGTGATGAACAGGGCTGCAGGGAGGCAGCAGATCCCTGGCCCCATGCTTGGTTCTCACAGCTGAACAGCACCATTCACCTTCCTTCCTCAGGACCCAAAGATTATTGCTGCAGATACACACCCTTATGCTCCTTGTCATTTGGGTTCATGTGCTTTGTAAAACCTCAGGGTTGGACCCCACTTGTTTAAACTGAGACTACATTTATCTCTTTCCAATGAAGTGATTGTTTTGCCTGTAAATGCTTGTGAGTGCAGTTAGAGATGACCTCCTTTCCTGAGCGATATTCTCACCTGTTCTTTAATTCTCATGCATCCTCTCCTGATGAAAAGCATTTTCTCTGACACCTCATCAGGCTGCTGTCCGTCCCCTGCTTATGGGACAGGAGTTCTCTGATGACAGGGCTCTCCCATTTCAGACTGAGTTAATTACTCTATTTATCACCTGCTGGCTCCCTGGAGTGGGTGACTTTTAATATCTCTCCCCGCTTTCTGTACAGTGGCTGTTTTTATGCCACAGCTCTAACTCATGGGAGCCTTTTTCTTTCAGTTGTGACACCCAAGGCTCTCAAAGCCTTTAAACAGAGAGTGCTTGTGATCTACTAGTGACAGCTTCCCCAGCTTCACCCCAAATCCTTCTGGGTATATATTTTAAAGGATGGTTACTGATTTTGGGGTAGCCAGTTTTGACCCCCAAACGTGAGCTATCTTAAAGTTGTTCTGAATTGAGGAGTTTGGTGTTCATCCTCCAATGTTTGCAGTTCATCCTCCAGTGATCCAGGCCTGAAAAAGCTGTTTCAAGTCTTGAAGCAAAGCAAATGCTTTCCCTCCCACTGCATAGTGACTTCCATGCAGATTTGAGCGTGTTGAGGCTGGAGGAGGCAGGAGGAGGAGGGGACTTGAGTGAGGAGCACGGGGACCACCAGGGAGACGTGGGATTTTTCCCATGGTGGAGGGAAGCACTCAGCCTGCTGCCTGTCTTAAGTCATTTAATTGTCTCTTAGCAGACAGGCAGACACAACCCCGTTGTTTAAAACACTCTACCTGCTCATAATCACTGCAGGGGGAGTAAAGGCAGCTGTAATGAGCCTGTGGGATCAATAATTGCTCTTAGGAGTCTGTTTCTGCCTGGTTTTAAACACTGGCAAGTACAGAGAAATGCCCAAGAGGTGTTCCTAGGTGTCAGCACTGTAGAGCCAGAGTAGCAGCTGCCTCCTGAGATGGGATCAGGGCACATGTGGCTGTGGCTATGGGTAAGAGAAGATATAGACCGTCCCAGAATACACCCTCCCTGAGGGCAGCAGCACTACCAGCCAGGCTCCGTGGCTCTGGGCAGCAAACCCTCTCCCTGAAGCTGCAAAGTTCAGATTTTTTTGACTTTCCCTACCCCTCAGCTCCAGTCAAGAATCATTGTCTTGAAAAGGATCATCCTGCTGAGAGCATGATGGCTGTGACAGCACTTGCAGGTGGCCAAACTCCTTTTATTTCTGCTCTGTAGAAGTAAGTCTGACTTATCTGCCCTGTGCAAGCTGCTCCAGGTTTAGTTGGAGGTCTACTTTCCCCCTCCGCTCTCATTAGAGCTCATGTCTCTCTTCTGACAAATCTCTGATTTATTTAAATCATCTACATTTATGATGTATGGCTTCTGAGTTTAACATACATCCTAGCTCCTTTTCATTCACAGATCGCTGTCAAATTCACACATTCCACTGATAAATAACACAAAATAAGTAACGTCACTGATAAAAAGGCTGAAGGACGTTTACCCCAGTGCGAGGGGACCTGAACTGATGCTGCTTGTTGGCCTGCTTAACGACTCATTGCTTCCTGGATGTCAGCAGAGTTTATATTCACCTTTATTGTATTAATAACTAGACAATAGTTCCTTACTTTCTGTGAGCCCCTCCAGTATCAGAGATTTTGTTAAAACCTGACAAATGACTGCTTTTCCGCCACTCAAGACTTCAGCTTTACTGTCTGTGCTCAGCAACTGCTAAGGCTGAAAAAGAAGAGCACTCATTGAATAAATAGGTCCTAAACACAGAGCTGGTATTTGCTACACAAGTAAAAACTGCAGACAAGAGGCATAGGTGGCTCACTAAAACGCTTTGGTCTGATGTGTTTCCAGAGGCTCAGCAGCCAGCAGAGAACTGTAGATGGCTCGATATATGACTGCAAAGGAAAATAAATTAAGTAGCAAGAAAGCGAAGGAGAAGCTTGAGGCAAGATGCTGATGCAATTACAGTGGGAATGAAACCCAAGCACTCTCTGAAGAGCTGAGTAGCGTGCATGGTAGAACCGTTAACGTACCTGACACAATACTTTTCAAAGCAAAATCCTGCTCATTTCCTCCAGCAGGTTTGTTTCACACTGAACAGGACATGTAGTCAGAACACAATATTTAAGGCAATGCAAGATGTGCTGGCGAGTGGCCAGCGGCCTCAGGGCTGGGGATGAGGAGCTGGTGGAAGGCAGGATGCCATCTCCCACATAGCGTCCCGCTGGCACGGCTGCCAGGTAGGGTCCCTGCAGGGTGGCTGGATCCAGAGGAGACCTGTTGTCTCCCACCCTGCTTGACATCGTCCTGAGGGGCCTGAAAACTGGGCACTGCACCCCAGCTCCCGGGTGGCTGAAAGTTGGGACCACGTGAAACATCTGAGCAGTGATTCGGGGTGCAGCTGTGCTGCTCCCTTGCTTCTTCCTGAGAGAAAGATTTGCTTTTCTTTTTCTCACCTGGTTTCCTCATGGGTTACTGTCCCTTCATTTTCTTTCCTGTACTTCCCCTTCGATCTGGATTGTGTTTGGCTCCAGGATGCTGGCTGCCTCCCTGTCTCCTGCAGCAGACCTGGTGGGGATGTCTCCCCACTTTGGATGCTGTGCGACTCTGGTTGAGGGTCTGGAGCAAGTCCAGAGAAAAGCAACGAAGCTGGTGAAAGGGCTGGAGAACAGGCCTTATGAGGAACGGCTGAGAGAGCTGGGGGTGTTTAGCCTGGAGAAGAGGAGGCTGAGGGGAGCCCAAGTGACAGGGGACAGGACAAGAGGGAATGGCCTCAAGCTCCACCAGGGTAGGTTTAGGCTGAACATTAGGAAAAAATCTTTCACAGAAAGGGTCCTTGGGCTCTGGAACAGGCTGCCCAGGGAGGTGGTTGTGTCCCCATCCCTGGAGGTGTCTAAGGTACGGGTGGACAAGGTGCTGGGGGACATGGTTTAGTGTTTGATAGGAATGGTTGGACTCAAGGATCCGGTGGGTCTCTTCCAATCTGGTTATTCTGTGATTCTATGATTCTGGGGAGCAGCAGAGCAGAGGGGTTGCACAGACATACATAACAGATCTGATTTTGCAAGCCATGGTATCACCAGCAGAGCCCTGTCAGTTGCTGGGCTGTGGTTTCACACCAGTGAAACACGAGTTTTACAGCGCAAGTGTGTTAGAGCACATAATGGCTTTATCTTGTCAGTAACAAATCAAGTTGTAAAATGGAGATCAAATGATAAAGTACCTAATAAAGAACAGTGAAAGATCAGATTTAGCCTGGAGAAGAGGAGGCTGAGGGGAGACCTCATTGCTCTCTACAACTACCTGAAAGGAGGTTGTGGAGAGGAGGGAGCTGGGCTCTTCTCCCAAGTGACAGGGGACAGGACAAGAGGGAATGGCCTCAAGCTCCACCAGGGGAGGTTCAGGCTGGACATTAGGTAAAAAATTTTTACGGAAGGTGTCATTGGGCACTGGCAGAGGCTGCCCAGGGAGGTGGTTGAGTCACCTTCCCTGGAGGTGTTTAAGGTGCGGGTGGATGAGATGCTGAGGGACATGATTTAGTATTTGATAGGAATGGTTGGACTCGATGATCCCGTGGGTCTCTTCCAACCTGGCAATTCTATGATTCTATATTTGGCTTTATTAACTTAAGGAGCAGCAGTATTAAGGCATCTATTCTCACTGCTGGTATTTTTTTTTTCCAGTGAGAACTGGAAGATCAGACCACTGGTACTGTCAGAACAACTATTACAGTTACTGGGGAGAAATACAGCAGAAAAGAAAAGCTGAGTTGTGGACTGCGTGTATTCTGAAAAGCGGTGGCTGCAGACAGCAGTGACACAGGAGGCAGCTCTGCCTTCACACGAGGCTGTCATGCATGGCAGATACACATCGTCGACAGAGGGAGAACTGGGTAGAAGTAGGATTTTCCACTGAGGTTGTTTCAGAGACATACAGATGCTTGTACTGACAAAATATTTTCTGGTTTTTTTTATTCTCAATGCAAACTATCTTTTCTAGAAGTTGCCGCTCTGAAATTTTGCCCTCCAGAATTAATCCTTAAAACCTCCAGAACAAGTCAGAGTAAGGCATGATCGATGTGGGGAGCCATGAGTACCAGTGGCTTTTTTTATGCTTTATTTGCTCTAAATGGCATCATTCTGAGGTGTCCACTGCTTCTCTAGGAAATTGAGTCTTTAGGCATGGAGAGTTTGGTTTTTTTTTAAGGGTTGGTAAATATCATGCGCATTCATTTTAAACCTTGTGGGTTTATTTTTAGGCATAGAGCATTAATGAGACAAAAACATCTTTCTGATGTACGAGAGCACTTTTCCTCTTAAATTATATGCAATGTACTGATATGAAATAATACAATGAAGGAAAACAAGTAACAGCAAATATAATTTCTAATCAGTCCTATGTACATTTGAATATTAGCAGGAATTAAGTGCTCTGGAATATTTTTAAAGGATGATACTGCTGTTTTCTGATGGTACTTTTATATTTGTCCATAATTACTTGTTTGCCTATTTGGTAAAATCCACATTTAGTGGTCCTGTGAGTCAGGCCCCTTGGTAGATCCTCAACACCCTTCCCGAAAGTGAATGCATGGACTTCCAAGGACTTCCAAGCACCATGTTTTTCTCAGCAAACAGGCTCAAATAGGGTAACTTTTTGAAGAAAAAGATCTGAGATTAAAATAAAGTTTCTTTTTGCGTTCTTGGAGGGCAGGTCCTTAACCTAATCTTGTTTCTGAGCCCAGTGCTTGCTGCATTAATAGTTCTTGCCAACTCCTCCGTGTCCCCAGGCAAGCCACCATCTCTCCATCCCTACTAAGGCTGGTTCCAGGGTGCTTCCCACTGCTCCCGGGAAGCTCCATCAGACCCAAAGTGCAACAATGAGAACAAAGCAAATGGGTAGCTCCCCTCTCTGCCTCCCTGGCAGGCTGGGACATGCTGTATGCATGCAGGCAACAGAGAGCAAGCATAGAAACAAGAGCTGGGCCACTGAACTGGTTTTGTGGATTGCTCCCTCATTTTAGAATTAGTGTTTGATGCTTTTTAAAGGTGAATTTTTGAGCCTCCCCAAAGTAAGGGGAGAAAATTGATGGGAGCAAAGGTGGCACTGGTATTGCTGTGGGCAGCTGTGTTGGCCTCGCAGTGTGTACTAAGAGATCATGACATTTGTACGGAGGGATAACTACAAATTGGTCTCAGTCTAGTGTAGAAACTTGAAACTGCTTAGTAATATCCGGCTGCACAAGGTTGTTTCTTTGCAAGTTTATTTACATTTGTTCTATAGTCAGAAGCGTGAGGAAGTGCACTGCGGAAGGCAGCAAGAGCTGCTCTCGATCTGCCGGTACTGGCTGAAGCTCCTAGACAGCAAAACCACATTTCTATTTTTTCTCTAAATAATTCAAAGGGGAAAAAAATCCCTAACATCTTTGTCTGTAAAGACTTTGTTTATGCAAAGGAAAGTTTACACAGCTTGTAGAGAATTAATTTGTAGGAAATGAAACTTCTGTATCTTATCCATCTTATACACGTGGTCACCACCTCATTCCAAATCACACTGCCACTTGGGTTGGGACTTTGGGGTTATCGGGAAGCTTTCAGGTTTTAAAAAGAAATTCTTTTAATCTTGGATTTGGAAAAATGAACAGAAAGAAGAGAGGTAAAATCTAGCTTTGCACCCTCTTCAGAGGAGTTAGGTCAGGATATTAACTGAGCCTAAATCAGACGGATCCTGGGAGTGTGCAATAGCTGCAGATTGCCCTACTCCTTGTGTCAAGGGGTATAATTTATATCAGTGTCTCCAGGTGCAGCTGGGAATCCCTTTTGAGCTGGCCTTGCTCTGACAGAGCACAGGGCACCTGTGAGAGGTGGGCGAGGGCTGCTGTGCAATGGCCCTGCTGCTGAGCTTGGCACACAGGTGCTGTAGGGAGGCTCAGATCCACTCAGCGGGAAAGGGGAGACATTGCCAGTTTATGGACATGGGAACCAGGAGAGCTGTCAAAGTCTCAGGAAAGCAGCATCAAAATGACAGCCCTGGCTCTGGTCTCACATCCCACTGGCTGGAGAAGGGTCAGGAAAAAGCTGAACTTTCCAGTCAAAACTGAAAGGGAAGCTTACAGCGTTCAGGGTCACTTTAAGAATGTAAAAAAGACAGACTCCTGAATTAACTTATGTCCTTTGATCCTCTGCCTCTGCACATCCTGTGCCCGTGGGCAGTGGGAATGACAGAATCCTGAACTATACTTACAATATTTTTAGCTCAGGCTGCAGCAAGAGGTTCTGGACATCTTATGGGAGACCATGTCTCCACAGACCTTCAGAAACATTTGGTTTTATCCATCAGGCTTGGGTGGAAGTCAGCTGTTATCCGAATCTCTGACGCTGGTGTTTGTCCATCAGTTAGACTAAAGAGGTATGTCTGTACTTGTGAAAGTGCTTGTCGTAGGTGAACACGGTCCCTAAACAAAATCTGCATCTAAGGGCACTTGAAATCCATGGCCGGTGAATATTAAATCCTGCTCGAGGTTCAGAGGAGGAGTGAATGAATCCAAGGGTTCAGGTTTCATCAGCTGCACACGGTCCATTAGAAGTGGTTCTGCGTGGCTTTGGGAAGCTGCTGGGCTGTGCAATTCTGCGAGAGCTCGACACCTTCATGCTACCAGTGTCTGGGGCTCTGAGGGTGGCCAGCTCACCAGTAGCCTCCATCCCTTCATCTGTGGTGCCAAGTGAAACCGCATGTTGGCAGAAGCCTTCTTCATACCTGGTAGTAAAAATGCATTTGAGTTCATCTGATAAACAGGAAGGAAATAAAAGTGTCATTTCAGTGTTTTCAGTAGATTTCCCTTGCCTTCCCCGGGGAGTTCAAGTGCTCTCTTGGACTTGACTGGCCTCTGCAGCTCTCGTGACCTTTCTTGTTTAACCTGGCACATCTTGAAGTTTTCCATTGAACCGTCCCCCAGCCCTCACTGCATCATCCACCCTTCCCCCCACACATCTCCAAGTTGTGGACATCTTCTAAAACCAAATAAGAGCAATTGCAAATAAATAGTGCAAACCAGGACTTCTGTGAGAGAGAAG
Organism: Phaenicophaeus curvirostris; assembly: GCF_032191515.1. NCBI lineage: Eukaryota > Metazoa > Chordata > Aves > Cuculiformes > Cuculidae > Phaenicophaeus > Phaenicophaeus curvirostris. Next base: position 4,035,740 of record NC_091400.1, on the reverse strand, counting down.
GATGCTGCCTTAGTAATAATTAAGGATCAAAACGTAAAGGAAAGACTAAACAGGAAATAATGGGGGGGACGGGATGGGACACAGCAGGGGTTGGATGTGAAATTTAACTGGAAGTCACATTACCAGCTGATGACTGGAAGACCCGGTGGTCCCTAATCCAGGTTGTAGTGGGTTCGCTTGGCCTCAGAGAGGTTGACGCTGAAGAGAAGCCTGTGCTGTGCTGCCCCAGCAGGGCACCCCGAAAGCACAACTGAGGGGAGCAGGCAGGTCCTCGTGGAGACCTGCTCTCCTGCAGACTCATGCTGGAGGTCTGCCATGGACTCAGGCCAGCACATCTGATGAGTACTAAATACACTGCATTTTTTGAAGACAAAAAAAAGTTAGATTTATTTTCAAGATGGATCATGATGTCTTTAACTTGCTCTTCTTTTTCTTTTCTTTTTTTTTTTCTTGTTTTAAAATATAGACTAGTGCATGGAGGGAGGGAACTCTACCACAAAAAATCAATATCAATTACTATTCTGTGAAAGACCAGGCCATGCATACACACTGTGGCAATGACCAACCGAATCCCCTTTGTGCAGGGGCTACTTAGCTCTTTCATAGCATTTGTGGCTGTAGTGGTAGTTGAGCTATTACAGGAACAATTGATGAGGCTAGCTGACGTCAATACTCGAAAGGAACTTCACCTGTTTTAGAAGCAAAAATAAAAACGCATGTCTGTTAAAAAAACATAATTTAAGGTAATCTGAATGCCATATAATAAGAGCTCTGTTGCACATAATTGGTGTTCCTCTCTTATTTAGCATAGCGGTTTGTCTGTATTCAATTTCCTCGTATGGTTATTGCTTTTGGTTATTACTATCTGTATCTAATGACTAGTAAACTTCTGTTCTTTTTTCCTCATTCCTTTCAAAATGGGCTCCTATTATTTTGCATTTAAGGGGAAAATGCACATGTATCTGGCTGGGCAAAGTCCCAGATAAGTTTTGCAGTTGCAGATCACTGCTTCATTCAGCATTTAGGCAGGTTGGCTTTGGTGAACAGCTGTGTGTGAGCAGAAGGAGAAACACAGGATTTCACCTTGGAGGTAAAAGCTCTTGTACCTCACTGGCAGTTTGTGCTTCATGGTTAGTGGTTTTCTGCCATGGTCAGGCTGCAATTCAGCATTATAGGGCGAGAGCCAGAGGCCCCATCGGGGTTTCCTAGTCTAACCCATGTCGCTTAGTATTTCTCTGGATCTCCTGAACTACTCTGCTAATCTCAGTTCAGTCCTGGGGACCTAAAAGTTATCATTTAACATTGCAGTGAAGGACTTAAACTATATAAAAATTCACAGATGCATGAGTTGAAATAGAAGTTTCCAATTAATGGATAAAAAGCCTTCCAAGCCCTAAAGAAAAGTAGCTTTTGCCCTTGTCCCCAACCATGGCAGAGGTCTCCTTGCTGGCCTCCCCATGGTAGACCTTGCACAGGCACTGGTGAGTGTCCCAGCTGCTTGCGTGGTGCTCGTCCCTGGGCAGCCTTCTTGCCTGGGAGCTGTGCTTTGTCCATGAAAATCTACATCCATTGCTCCTGGTAGGGTTTTGGTGGCATCCTGGCTCCTCTTCCTCCTTGCACCAGCCACAGCCCCTCCTGCTTCTCTGGGAAGGCAGCCTGACCTCTCTGGTGCCCTGTGGTGTTCAGCAGGAGTCGTTCTTTTACAAGACACCAGAGCACCTCCCCAACACCTCCACCCTGGCATTAGCTGCTTATGTTATCAGAGTTCAGTCCCCCGAGATGATGTGTTACTTGGGTGTCTGTCCAGGATATATTAATTTGAAAAAGAGAATCGTCAAGTTTAACAGCTTTCCTTCCCTGTGCCAGCTGCTGTAATTTTTCCTGTAGCCTCTGGGGATTTTTGCTCAATACTGAGAGAAAACCATGCAGCAAATGCCAGAAAGTCCCTTGTTCAAGGAATGCTCCCACTCCTCAAGCAACAGCCAAATACTCTCCTTACATATGTAGAAAGGGCCAGCTGAAATGTGTATATCCAAGTACCATATTTTGCTGAATGTTTACTCTTAAGAGATTTCTGATGAGATTACTAGATGACCTCTTAAAGCCCTTTCCCACCCAATTATTTATGATCTGCACTGCTCTAAGTTCTCATAATGGCTCCTTTATGACTCCTTACATAGTTTAGTTGCTATTGAAGTTAAATGAATTGGTTAGTAAATTCCTGGATGCCCCTTTTTATAACTCAGTTGAGTGCTGTATTTTGTGGCTCTGAAATCCTCTGGCACCTCATCTGTTCTCCATGAACTTTCAAAAATCACTGTTCAAGGTATCACACTTCCCTCTATTAGTTCTGTTAGCAATCTCGGATGCTTGTCGTTCAGTCCTGTGGGTTTATAAATACTTCCCCTGGAATTCTTTTCATCTTTCCCTTTGACTTATGGTTCAATCAACTTATTGGTAGATTCCAAGCCCCATAGTTCTCTTCACCCCCTACCTTTGATTACAAAAAGGCATCTATAATTGGTGAAGAGATCTCAGATTCCCAACATAAGAGAAATGCTCTTGGTTAAGGCAGTCAGCTGAGACCCACAAAGACAAACTCCTGCTGTACATTGAATAGTTTATGATTGCAAACAATGCATTGGATGGATAGCATACAAATTTTCCTTCTATAAAGGAAAAATGTTGGTGAACTACAAAGAAATGTTTGATCTGAGTTTCAAGACCATCTTTACTTCAAGAGCTGACCACTCTGACCATGTCTTATTTAATCATTTTTCTTGAAAATTCGAGTTCCAGCAGCTCAGCAGCAGAAGAGACAGGGTATGACAAAATGAGATTAGACAAGTTAAGTTCGTAATTGGAAGAACACTAGTAAAAGCCCATAATACATGCAATCATCCACCGATTTGAAGTGCCCTGCATCCCTTTTGCAAGAAAAAGGGATAATGACATACTGATAATGACATACGTTAATTCTTGAGTTAACTGGTCTTAGTAAGCAATACATAGGCAAAAGCTCTCTTGAAAGTGGGAACAATCTTAAGTAACTTGGAAAGAACTCTAATTAAATAAATAATGATTCTGATTAGTTTTACATGGATCCCATAAACCACAAACTAACCTGTAGTTGAATCTAGATGGACTTTAATTCACTGTTAGATAAAGGTACATTTAAACAGATGAGAAACAAGTTTAACAGCAATCAAAAAAAATTGGATTAAAAAAATAAATCCAAGAGTGCGTGGTTATCAGGGGCACTTGTGTTGAGGGAATTCCAGGGAAATAAGCCACATGGACTCGTCATTTCTGACCGTGTGCTGGTCTCAAAACAGTCCAGCCTGTAGCAGAGGCTGTTCAGTTAACTCTGCTCGAAACCCTTCCTGCACGTTTACAGTCAGAAAGATTTCCATGTGATCTAGAGAAGAAAGGCGCTGAGGTCCTAATTCTAAGCACACGCATATGTTTACACCCATGAATTAGAGTGGGAACATTCATGTGCAGAAAGCTTAGCATATGTGTTAATCTTTTCAGGACTGACATGCCCAGTCCTGATACAGATCCTTGATGGAGCTTGTTTTCCTGCCAAGTGTTTATCCTGAGCTCCAAATGAGCCAGTCCTCCCTCACGGCAGGGTGTGAGCTTCCCCCACAGCAAAATCTGCCTGCAGAGAGATTTCCCGCAGCAGCTCTGAAGACATGTCCTTTGGAGAATACTTTTTCCCACCTTCTGCAAGTCTTAACCTATGTGACATTCAAACTTCTTTCTTATGTTGCATCTCTTTTTTATAGGGAGCTGGCTGCTTTTTCTCTTTCGGGCTTCTCCAGAGACTTGCTCTTTCTGTTTTGGTAGCTTTTCAGTGTAGTGGATGTCTGCTTGTGAATATAAAGTGCAGAGGAGTTTAGTGTCATCCTTCCGTTATTGCAGGCTTTGATTTTTCTCTCTCAAAGAGGCAAGAGTGGAGAAGGACCTTGATAGAAGAAAATAGCACTTATTTAATCAAACATTATTTCAGCTCCTGAACTCCAAGAGTTACAACTGACAAGAACTAGATTATTAGATCTCACCAAATGTAGGCACTACTTTGATATGTAGGTGTTTGTTGAAAAATAGACCACGATCTTTAGAAGAACCTGTTGGTGGTATTTCTGAACAGCCCAAATCCACATCATCTTTGAGCTCCACTCCTGCGGATCACAGTTCTGTCTGTGTCCTCCCTGATGTGTCTCCTCTGTTTGAATTGTTTTGTTGCAAGAAATCCTATCTAGTAACAATATTTTGCCGAGATCTTCAGCAAAGCATTTGTCATTCTCCCTCCTCCTTCCGCCCCCACAGTTTCATTTGCTTTCACACTTGCAAATGTCCCTTCTACAGCTGATCACTTACCTCCTGTTACATAAAAAATAATGGAAATCTAGCTAGTAGATTTGCCTGAGAGCGATTGTAGGTGCTTAAACATAACCATTGCACCCGAAGACCATACTGAGCGATGCACAATTTCACCAACTGGTGTTTACAGCTGAAATATTTTCTGTGTATGTGAACCACAACAAACTTTCAATTGCCTATGTAAACAAAATCCTGTACAGCAGAAACCAGGCACTATCCATATTCATGAACATAATTGAAGATTTTCTTCAGTTAGCCATTTAAATGGTACTCAGTATAGAAACTGAGTTGAAATCCAGGCACAAGGAAAGTAAATAGGGTGGTAATATTCTTCAGCATGCTTACAACTATGTCATTTGTGTTCCTAGAAGTATCACAATTTTCTAAGCTTCCGAAAAGTGTGAAGTGTATCTCTGGTTCCCACATACATTACTCCACAGACATAAGTCATCTGTTAGAATAGGCTCTGCAGTAGCCTGAGAAATGCCTCTGTATCCAGAGTGTTTGTTTTGGCAGTCATGCTCCAGGCACATGCATGGGAGAATGGCCTGAGGCAGGAGGTGACTGCTGTCCGAGAGGCCCGTGACACTTGGGGACGAGTCATTCCTGAGAAGAACGTCTGCTCTCCCAATCGTCTCATCTCTTAGAAAGACAAGTGGATCGACAAATCTGGGGGACAGGAATAGAAATAGTTGTGTATGTGCATATACACAGGAATTCAGCCCCTGAACCTTTGCTGTGACACCTCCACAAGGTTTTCTGCCCTTGTGTTAAGCAGCTAAGCAGAGTGATTACTTTCACAGTGAGCAGAAGCCAGCCCAGGATGCACAAAACTGCAGTCCTGGACCCTGGGGGCCGTTTGTCCAAAGCAAACAGGCTTCTCAGTGCCAGAATAAGAATGTGCAGCGGCATGTCTCTGAATGCTTTGGTAGCCACTACAGCCGAAGTCTTCCATGAGACATGGAAACAAGGAAGGGATGCTGCCCAAACTCAGGTGCGTGGCTCCTGTTTAGCCCAGGATCTTTCCCTTAGGGATGTGGGCAATGGTACCGTTACCAGGGGAATGTCACACTGATGTCAAAGAGGAGGAATTCTCAGAGTTTGTGTTTTTAATTGGATCATCCTGTGAGTTTTCCATTGATTAAACCAGCACACGTCAGATATTCCTTCCTTTATTATTTAGAGAAACTTCCTAGCACATTGGAGACTTCAAAAAAATGTCATCTGATCCCCAGACTGGAGCCTGGTACTATTGTAGTGATTATGCCTGGACTTTGATTTCCACCAAAGAGATAATCTGTGAGCCACAGTCAGGGAGGCACCAGCTGTTGCTGTTGGGAATGACTCACCTTAACTGTGCCAGGGGGCCAAGAGGCTGGTGCTGATGCTGTTACCTCCCAGAGCATCGCGCTGTGAGTGAGGCAGGAGGTAACCACGTTTGAGTTTGCTCTGTCCATTAATTCATTGCACAGTTCTGGTTTGATTCTTTACCTGCACCTCATGAAGCCATGTGCGGAAAGGACAGCGTTCCTATGTGAAAAAAACCACAACAACCAGGATAAATAACAGGATGCACTTTCATGTGTGTTTTAAAAAAAACCCTACCCCAGCAGTATGGACTGTTCCCAGATGACCTTTATCTGATTGGCACTCCAGAGTGCATAGACGGCAAGGTGTACTCTTTTACCTTTTTCATTTCATTTTACCCAACTGTGCTTTGTAGGAGGGTGGTTATCAGCATCAGTAGGAGTTGGAAGCATCAGGGAATGGCATATTTCAGCATGCTTCTGCTTCACAAGGGTGCTGTTGAATTACTGCTTAGCAATCCAGAGGCCCACTGCATCGCCAGCATTTAACATGTCCAATTACTGCAATCTTTGTATTTTATTATAGGATGTTATTCATTGGTAATGTACCTGAAATCAGAAGGACAACAAAGAAAGCAGTGAAGAGCCCTGTAACTCTCATTTTTCATAATGGAAGGGGTTTTCTGTGCATGACAAATTGTACAGTTGATAGAAATTGTAAAAAACAAAATTCAGATCTGTTGCTTGCCATAAATCTTTGTCAGTAGCCTGCGTACACCAAGGCACAAATCTTCTCTATGAAAAGTCCTCAGTGTTAAGAAGCAATTCCTGCAACAATTTATATTTTTGTCTTGTGATAGTCCCACACATTGACTTATGTAGAGAGTCCAGATGTGAAATTATGTGAAATAGGACAAATGTCTACACAAAATAAACATTCAAAACATATAGAAAGATAAAAAAATTAAAGAAGTATTCTTCAGTCTGCAGCAGTCAGCCCTGAAAATAACACAGCAGGGGGTGAAAAACATATCCCAACTTACTAGCTCCTCAGTTGTAGGCTTCATAGCAGTGCAGGCTCTTCTCTTTGAAAGAGTAGTCAGTTCTCCTTGTGCACCTTCAAATTATGCCATGGTAGGAGTGCACAACCAGCTGCACTTGTTCAGCTATTTTACAAGCAGGCTGTATTTGCAGAGCGTATTTGTAAGAAGGTGGCAATGAGACAGAATTTCATTCAGATGGTCCTCTTAATGCAGTCGTGTGCCCTGCTTTGCTGTGCCATCCAGCCTTTTTCTGGTGAATGTGGAGACCAAAATTAATCAGGCAAGTGGCCTGGTATTTCTCACTTTGCATTCATTTGGTTAACTTCACTCTTAATTCTTGGTAGGCACCCCACAGTCCTTGAGCTGCCCCTGCAGGATCCCTCTTTCTGTGCCTCTCCTCATGGGGTGGTGCTGGCAAGGTTGGGCATCCATCCTGCCACTCCAATGCCTACCTGAGCTGGAGCCAGGAGGGTGGGCAATGACATTCCAAGCATGGGAACGGCTTGTCAACCAATGGTATTCGTTGACAGTAACTGAACATGAGCCAGCAGTGGCCCACGTGGCCAAGAAGGCCAATGGCATCTTGGCTTGTATCAGAAATGGTGTAACCAGCAGGTCCAGGGAGGTTATTCTCCCTCTGTACTCGACACTGGTGAGACCGCTCCTTGAATCCTGTGTTCAGTTCTGGGCCCCTCACCACAAGAAGGATGTTGAGGCTCTGGAGCGAGTCCAGAGAAGAGCAACGAAGCTGGTGAAGGGGCTGGAGAACAGGCCTTATGAGGAGCGGCTGAGAGAGCTGGGGGTGTTTAGCCTGGAGAAGAGGAGGCTGAGGGGAGACCTCATTGCTCTCTACAACTACCTGAAAGGAGGTTGTAGAGAGGAGGGTGCTGGCCTCTTCTCCCAAGTGACAGGGGACAGGACAAGAGGGAATGGCCTCAAGCTCCACCAGGGGAGATTTAGGCTGGACATTAGGAAAAAAGTATTCATGGAAAGGGTCATTGGGCATTGGCAGAGGCTTCCCAGGGAGGTGGTTGAGTCCCCATCCCTGGAGGTGTTTAAGGCATGGGTGGACGAGGTGCTAAGGGACATGGTTTAGTGTTTGATAGGAATGGTTGGACTCAATGATCCGGTGGGTCCCTTCCAACCTGGTGATTCTATGATTCTTTTTCCACCCCTGTGCCCAAGAGGATGCGCTAAGAAATTTCCTAATAACTTCTCTATTTTTTTTAATTCTTGTAATGTTAGTTAATAATGATACACTTGAGCGTAACATAGCCATGTCACCTGCAAGTGTGCAACTGAGACAGCCATAGACCCAGCCTGTGAGGAGGCTCTCTGTGCCTCCAGGGGAGACGTGCAGGGACGAAATTGCTGCCGTAGCTTCTATGAGAGCTTCATAGACATCTGCCCTGTCTATGAGCTGATCCACAAAACACATGAGCAATTTCACGTGAGTCTTGGTGATTCACCTTGTGCTGCTAGAGAAACAACAAAGAGGAGTGCGACTGCGTCGGGATGAGGCAGGTACAAAGCACCGCTCCTCCAGGCAGGGATTTGCCCTTAGTTTGGTGCTAAACCCTTAGCAATAATTAAGCAAAGGTGATGAAATGAAATATCTTGCAGAAAAGTTCGCGTGAAAAGTTTAACCAGTGTTTTTGAGACAAGGAATTGTGTGAGTGGGATTGGAGATTTTTTTGCACTGCTTAGCTTGTGTTCTCAGCATCTTCAGCACATGTTACTGGGAGTGCTGTGCCAGAGTAACACGTAAGCACTCTTAGAAGGAGAGATGCATCTCACATTATGTTCAAAATTGTCTTCTTGTCTTCTACTAGCTTGGCATGAATACACAGACCTGCTAATTCTACTGTAAATACTGAGATACACCAAAATAACCAATTAAGCCAGCCATGAACAGGTTCGATATGAAGGGTTTTATGTCAAATGGTTCAAATCCTTACACTCAATTGTCCATTAGCCTAGCTAGACAGTCACTGAGATGTTCCACATGACTATGAAGTGTACACAATGTCATGGCGTACGTAAAGGCAGTCAAATAATACCTGGATGCCTGAAGAGAGAAAGCCTCTTGAGACTGATTTGGAGCATTTTTGGTATACTGACCTGTATCCGGGACCCCCAGGGATGTTATGTGCTTGCCAAATACGAGCACAGAAATGCAATACTTCATGTGCAGCTATAAAGCATAAGTGCCATCTGGTCAGAAAGCAGATACATGCAATACCTGACAGAGCTGGGAGCCAAGGAGAAGTATCCCATTTTATTGTTAACCATGTTATCTCCATTTCGGACAGGATTTATGCCAAAACACCTGGTGCCAGGAGGGATGGAAACCAGGTAAATACAGGCAGGCTCGTTTCAGAGGTGGGCATGGTCTCCAGCACACCATAGCTTGAGACAAAGTGTACAGTTTTTGCACAAAGCAAGCAAATACTTGATTTTGGGGATGATTTTTGGAATTGAGCTGCTTTACTGGTGACCTCAGCATGGCTAGGTAGCTGCTGTCTGAAGAGACCTGCTGGCCTGGAGAACAGTGGCCCCTCATGTCACTGGATGGTAGGATGCATGTGACATGGAGTGAAAATCAAAGGTTCCTTTTAGTCATATTTCCTTTAGACTTTTCTCTGAATATTAGGTGTATTATCAGTGCAGTTTTGATGCATGTAAGGTTTATGGTGTGTCGATGGTTTGGAAATTACCCAAAAACTTATTTCTGCACACATCAGGGCACTGATTCAGCCCAGAAATGGAAGAATGCTCAAAAATGGCACTAAATATTTGTGAAATTTGGGAGGAAAAAGTTCCTCGTGCCCCTCTCCCTCCTGACTTTCATCTATCACTATTTTTAAGCCATATAAATGAGCTGTGTAATGCCAGTCGTTTCAGCAACACAGATGTTTGCAATAAGCATGCTGTTGGGAAGTGTAAAGTAAAGATGAATGTATCATTATTATGCGTAAGTAAACTTTTGTGGCCCATTTGTCAGATCAAGCTGAATTGCGTTCTGTCTTTCCAGATTACAAATGGCTTGCATTAAAGCAACAGCTTTTTAAGAAGGCTGGGAAAATGTCCTACTCCGATTGCTCATTGTAAATACTTCAGCACAGAAACTCTGCCCAGTCTCTTCTCTCTTGGCTTTGGAAATAAAAGCTTAGGTAAAAGCGCTATTATTTCCAGTCCGAAACCCCATTCCGTGAGAGGCTGCCAGATCCTTTCCTATCAAGGAGAGGTCCTAACAACTATCAGCTACCTCATCAATGACAAGATGCTCAAGTGATAGATAGATGCACTCCTCCATTTGTTTTTAAGTTGCTCTTAAACACATTTTCTTCAGAGCAATGTTTCAGCCAAACAAGACAGGAAGGTAGATTTTTTTTTTGCCTTTAAACTAGTGAACATTTTTAAAAGTGAGCTATGCTTCAGTGTTTTTTGGCACACGGAATCCATCTTAATGTGGAGTACATGACAAAAAGTGCCGTGCTTTCTATAGAGATCTTAAGGAGAATGACTGAGCTCCAGTACCACACTGTAAATTAACTATCGTCCTTTGTCAGCATCGAGTGTGCCCCGTCATGTCAAATAACCACAGTTGGCATCCTGTCTATGAGCATGGCCCCATTCATTCCATCCACCCAGCAGTGAATAATTCATATAGTAAGTTTTACCCTAGGCAAAATACACTGACATCAAGAGTCACTAAACTATAGTCATTCACGGAACAAAATAGTTATTCATGCTTTCAATGTGAACCATTAAATCTTGCCAGTTAAATTTAAGAATGGATTGAATTAAATCGTTCAACATTATCTGAGCCCACAATAACTTTGTTGCACAATCACTGTGCTTTGCTTTGCTTTCTCCCTGTTTTTCCAAACTGTACCTGGAAACTGAAATGCTACGCCAAGCAGATTTTAGTAAACCCTGTACACGGAGGCTTTGGGAAAGAAGATAACTCCTAAATCATGATGCAGAGCCCTCAGCTTACAGAGTTTCTTGCATTACATTGCTCCTGTGTAATGAATGGGTAATAGCACTGGTCAGATGCCAGAGAAACACGTGTGAGCAGGGGGGAGTAGATGAAATGGGAGAGGATTACATGAAAAGTCCTATTACCATCAACTTATTCTTATTTGTTTTTTCCTTGAAAGAAAGAAAATGGCTCGTGTGCTGGTGGTGGCTCTTTGTGGCGATTGCCACATAACCACAAGTGTGAGGGATGGCATGAGTCTCGCGGGGCTGTCACAAAGGTCTGGGAAGGGGTTTATAGCTGTTTTCTCAAAATCTTCTCGCTTACAGGAAAAAAATGTTTCCGTTGGAGGTTTATCGCAAGATGGTAAACAGGGGAAGTAAGTTTTCATCTGCCATGGCCAAAAGAGCTGGTGAATGGGTGGTGTTGGTACGGTCTCACTTAGTCATGTGGTTGAGGAGATTGCATTGTTAAACCTCCAAGCGTGATGGCTCCATCCTTTCAAAGCCACCTGGGAGTGGTACCTCATTAGGAAGAGTTAATAATTTACTCTTATGTGAGTGACGTGGCAGATGTGCTAACAATATTTGCACCGCAGGCTGTCTCCTCTTTTAGCCTAACTGCTTTAACCTGTTGTGTTCTGGTCATTTCAGAGGTGATGAGTGTCCGTGGCCTGACTAAAAGAACATCTTCTGCTTGTGAAGGGATTGGGGTGTGATTTTCGGCTTTGTGGCTGACAACATTTTCTCCCCAGCCTGCAGTAGTCTCTATGCCAATGTGCATCCCCTAGCTATTTCAGCCAGTCTTCAACAGCTATTTCATTTATCCTACACAAGACTCCTCTCAATTTCTGTTTATTTGCTTATTTTTTTTCCCCACATGTGTTTGAGTTGCTTTGTTTGGAAAACAGAGATAGAAAGATGCAAGAAAAAAGTGCTGGATTACTGCACTTTGACTACAAGTGAAGCAGTAGCCTTGGTGTGGGGGATCATGTGAGGTGGGTTGGATCCCTTGCTGCAACCACCCGTCCTGCCCTGGGATCACTGTGAAACCTAAAATTTGGTGTAAATTCCTGAGCATCTTCCAAGCTGACAAGTCCATTTTGGAGAGGATTGCCTTATGGTTTGGTGCAAAATAATTAGCTGAAAAGTATTTATCACATCCTCCTGGAAAAATAGATCATATTCCAAAACACCTGCTTCCCTCTTAGAAATCACAGCTTCTGATCTGTGTAACATAACACTGACAAATCCAGGTTGCTGCTTTTACTGTGATTAGGGATGGACGTGCCGCTTTGTCTCAGCCTCTGCTCAAGGCGAGCAAGCTGGCGTGGAGAGAGTTGGGTTTGGTGCTGGACACCATGTGGCAGGGTCACGCAGAGATGAGACACTCCTGTGGTAGATTGTGGTGGCTTCGTTGTCACAGCACAGCAAAGTTGAGCAAAATTAGTCTGTACCAGCATCTGGTACCCTAGAGAGGTTTGACACCCTAGAGAGGTTTTCTCACCTTAGATGTGTGCTAAGTGCTTTCAGCTATATCGTGCCCTGGTGTGAACTACAGCCACACTTACTGCAAGAATTTAATTGTGCTGGGACAGGTTATCAATAGAACATGACTAATCCATCACAGTTTACTTTGGATCGCAGTTTGCCTGGAAAAGCTTCCCCCAGGGCTTGGAGGGATCAAGGGGACATGAGCGCTTGGGTCCAAGCTTCCCCGTGTCCCTTCCTGCCTCTCATCCTCCACTGCCAGTGCCCATCCTTGGGAGGTGATGGTCCTTTGGTGCCACCTCCCCAACAAAATTCAGGTCTTTGGGGGCTTTCCCAGCTCTAACGGAGACAGCAGCTTCTCGCTGGGCATCCACCAGATTTCAACACGCCCAGCCTGTCAGCTATATGTAAAACAGAACAGAAAACAGCTGTCTCCTCCAGTGATCCAGTTGCAAGTTGGGTTGTATGCCTTTATGGAAATCCTGGGGATGCACAGTTTTGTGGGTTATCTGAGGGTATGGACTGTGTGTAATCTTCTTTTCAGGTTCTTTTTTTTTTTTTTAGTGATAAGTGGTACATGAAGTGTGGATAAAAAAACGGACATTTATGCTAGGAAGGTTCATTTGCATTTTAGTAAATTGGCTTTCTGACCCTGTTTCCTTGAAATTGCTCTGGTGTCCCTCCAAAAATCATGCTGATAGAGGGAAAAGCCCTTGTTGCCTCCCATGGCAGGTTCTGCTTCTGCCCCTGGGAGGCAGAGGCTGAGGGGCTGCTGGGGCTGTCAGTGAAAGGGCCACTTGTAGCTGTTGTCTCTACCCTGATGTACCTCTTCAGTTTGCTTTCAATTTGTTTGTACCTTAATCTTCTGGCAGTTCCAGGACCAAACAATTTATTTCTGATTATTATTGATTTTTTTTTTTTTTTACCTCCAAGAAAAAGGCATGAGAAGCACCAGTGAATGAACGTGAAAACTAGGCAAATTCAGGCTGAGAACGTGGCACACATTTTTCACAGCAGGCATAGTTAACCGTCAGAGCCACTTCTGTAGGGATTCAGTGGATTTTCCATCACTTGAAGGCTTTAAATATAGCCTACATGTAACATAATACGCTTTAAGCAAAACTTGCAGACTTGATTGAGTTGCCTGGGTGCGATTTTTTTGGTTTGTTTTGTGCAGCTGGACAGAGCAGATGGTCAGAAAAGCTATGAAAATAACTCCCCCTAAGAGATCTGTGTTTAAATAAGCAAACAAACAAACCCCTTGAAAATTATATCCACACATACAAATGGATGAAAATTACAAGTCCTTAGCAATACTGGAAAAGGAAATGTTTATGTCTGCTGTAACTGACCGGTTTTGGTGCTCCAGACACAGGGTAATTTGCAGGAAAGCGTGGTAAACTGCTCATGCTGAGAAGGGAAGGGTTAAGGCATGGGGGCTGACCCCCACCACCTGCAGCACCCTGGTGTTGGCAGAAGACCCTCTGCGCTGTGTCCTTGCTCCTTGATTTTTGGCATCCCAGCCTTGCCTGCGTGTGGTGTTAATTGTCTCTGCACACCCAGTGCCTGGAAGGGTGTGGGGTGAGGCTGTCCCGACCAGGCAGCACACAAGGAGTTGTTAAATCCTTTTTAAACCCACCTGCCCAGCCCAAGTCATCCTGCAGAGCCATCTGAGCGCTTGGCTCTGGCCCCTCTCCCCTAACAGCCAATGCTGGAAGGCACCAGACCTCCCAGAGAATGTCAATGAACAGTTGGAGCTCTTCATTAGAGAACCTAATTAGACGTTTATTATTTATGTGATTTTGCATTAATGGCTTGGCAACAAGATTTATTTCTCAACTTATTTGTTTCACAATGTGGTTTCTTCAGCAATCAATTGATATTTGGTTAGCTTAATAACTATCTTGTTAAAATTAAATTAAATGCTACTCTGATTTAACTGTATTAAAATAAATGTTGTCATTGTTAATGAAATGCAAATAACTATTTAAATCGTGGCGGTGCTTCATTGAGTTGCCACTGTTGGGTGGAAGGATGTTGAAGAATGCGCCAGCGAGGCAGGGGATGGAGGTGCCAAGAACAGGGACCAGCAAGGTGAACGGGAGCTCCCCTGTGCCTCCAGCAGGCCCTGGTCAATAATTGCAACAGCATACGACAGCAAGGTTTCTCTCTTGAAATAAAAAATGGTTTCTTTAACTTCCACTCTCTGCTATGCCTACTAGGCTAGAAATGAAAACTGAGTCTGGCTATGAGCATCTGAGAGCAGACGTGGGTTCTCTGTGGCTGAACGAAGGCTTAAGGTTTTACGGAGAATGAGTTAAAATGAGGGCTCCTCAAACTCTCCCTGCAGCGAGGGACAAAGCCCGACAGAAAGATTGTCCCCATGCTTATTCAATTCCTAGCACCATGCAGAGGCCTGAGCCCTCCACCTCAGCAGATATGGATAGAAACAGGGGCAGTGAGAGGACTCTGGTTGGACTTGATGATCTGATGGGTCTTTTCCAACCTGTTGATTCTATGATTCTATGACTCCTCTGCAGGTTCCTGCTGTGCAAATGCCTCTCGAGAGCTCTCACCTCCCCACTGTAGCCCATTCCTCTGGCAAACAGCAAGTACAGACACAGAAAAGTCTTCAGTGAGTTTGGGCTGGAAAAAAAAGGATTTATGAGCAGACAAGTAGCTCATTTACCATAAACTTCTGCTGTTCCTTAGGTCTGAGGAGGAATTCCTAGGTGCAGGTGGTGGGTTGCCAAACACCAGCAAACTCTCTTCTTCAGTGAATCAGGCAGGAGTACGGGAAGGCTGTGGATCTCTGCTGATACTTCTATCTCTGTAGATGGAAAAAGCAATGTGCATACAAAAATCCAAATGCGTTACCAAAGCTTTCTGCTGGTATGGGTTCCTCCATGAAATAGTAGAAATGACTACTATAGTATAGAATAGTAGAATATAGAATGACTACTATAGTAGAAATGACTGGAGTCATCAGGAAAAAAGTCCTGATGTGTTGCCAAAGCTTTGTGCTCCTCCTACGCAACCTGAAATGCGTGGCAGCTAGGGTTGATCCAGCTTCCTTGGTCGTCAGCACTGATACCACCTGTGACTCCAGCAGGAGCCAGGGCAGGGCTGCCCTTGCAAGAGGAGAGGGAAAGGAAATGTGAGGCTCGACCTCTGTAGGTAGGGTCAGTAACAGGTCCCTGCACTCAGACATCAGAGAAAATGAACATATAGCGCTGCACAAGCAAGTGGCTTTGTCTTCTTTTAATGTGCAGATAAATTGTTTATTTGCAACCTTAGTCCTTGTTATTGAATCATAGAATCACCAGGTTGGAAGAGACCCACTGGATCATTGAGTCCAACCATTCCTATCAAACACTAAACCATATCCCTCAGCACCTCGTCCACCTGTCCCTTAAACACCTCCAGGGATGGTGACTCAACCACCTCCCTGGGCAGCCTCTGCCAGTGCCCAATGACCCTTTCTGTGAAGAATTTTTTCTTAATGTCCAGCCTGAACCTACCCTGGTGGAGCTTGAGGCCATTCCCTCTCATCCTGTCCCCTGACACCTGGGAGAAGAGGCCAGCTCCCTCCTCTCCACAACCTCCTTTCAGGTAGTTGTAGAGAGCAATGAGGTCTCCCCTCAGCCTCCTCTTCTCCAGGCTAAACACCCCCAGCTCTCTCAGCCACTCCTCATAAGACCTGCTCTCCAGCCCCCTCACCAGCTTTGTTGCTCTTCTCTGGACTCGCTCCAGAGCCTCAACATCCTTCTTGTGGTGAGGGGCCCAGAACTGAACACAGGATTCGAACTGCAAGAACGGTTGTGTGTACAAAGTTGGAGCGATGCCCATAGAGAAATCCTTGAAATAACTAACTGCAAAAAGGATCTGTCACAGGTTGAGTTCCCAGTCCTTCTCTCAAAAAACACATCCAGGCGTTTAATATTCACACAAACTGTTAACCACCAGTAGCACAGCAGGAACAAACTCTCAACAGAAACTGTGCTGAAGTTTATATACTTGTATTTTTGCTCGGCTATATTACCAGTTATTGACTGAAGTGCAAGGAGCACTCGTACTTGCTGCAGGGAGAAGTTGTCCAAGATGCAGTCCAATGCTGAACCTGCATGGGGTTTTTTTACATTTCTAGATGTAATGGTGCAGCAGATCTAAGCCTGGATGATACAATAGATAGGATGAAGAATAGTGGGAAAAAAAAAAAAGGAGTGAAGTTCAGCTCACTATGAAATGTCCGAGGATCTATACTTGCTGTGTTTTCTGATAAAGTTAGGTGAACAACATATGGTGCTTTGTGCCATATTAATGTCCCAGCACTTGATGCTTCATGTGATTTTTCCAGCAGCTTTTATTTATTGAATTTCCTACTTAAATTTTTATGGAAAAGCAAGGGAGAATATGAAATTAATTTCTTTTTAATTCTGATTTAATTGCATACAATTAGCTAAATACATCATTTGCTACAACTTTGGTTAATGCATTGTTAAATATTATTTTTACAATAGTGTGCCAAATGGCATTAATAATATTTAGTGTCATTAGGACTAGATTACAAGAATATTTGCATACTGCTTGTTAGAATGTGATATGATGCATTTCCGCATTGGTTGGCTGTGTAGGTGACTAAGGATTGCGAAATAGTTCTCAACCCATATCCTGGATTTTAAGCTTCCAGATTTGCTTGTTTATTTTTAAAAAAGAATTAAAGTCAAGTTCCTGGCATTGGTTTTGTGTCATAGTTTTCTAGAATAAGTGCATTCAGCCTTATTTCTGGTCAGGCTACGCTTTCATAGCCTGCTCCAGTTCCCTAAAGTTTGGTTTCTTTAGTCTTCTCTATTTCTTAGACTGCCAAGAACATTGAGGGGGAAATTGATCCTGCCTTGGGGTTGAGGGACTGGAGTAAATAACCTCTATAGGTCCTTTTCAACCCTATTTTTCTTCTTTCCTTTCCAATCCTATTTTTCTTCTATTCCGGCTTGTGGTGTGGTCGAGGCAAACCTGTGTCCATGCTTGGCTGCAGCTTCTCTATAAAGAAGAGAGACCTACAGCTCCAGTTCTCACTTGGTGTTTTTCTAATGCTTGTGCTGGTGATACAGGGAAATGCAGGGATCCCTCCTGGGTCAGATGTCCTCATGTTACTGCTACTGCCCTGAGGGACGTCGTACTGGGTTGATCCCCCAGCCTTCAAGCTTCTTGTCCAGCCCTGGGATAGTGATTTATTCCCAGCTGGAGCAGGTGCTTGACTGCACCAAACGGCCTTCATACCTGGGGCATAACGGCATCTGCAATTGCAACAAAATTGAAGGTGTTACCTGATGCTGTGCAGCTCAGAAAACCAGCAGCAGCTTGTGCCATGGTGTGCCAGCCAGTGGTGTGCTGGAAACATTGAAATAGGGCAAGAGAGACCTGGAGCACCAGATTTCGTTCTGGGTTCAAACTTTGCCTCTCCTAACCTTAGGGAATGCTCACTCCAGGGCTTTGATCTGGCCCAAAAGTGATGACAGGAAGCAATTCCAAACTTAAAATGACATTTGGCTTTCCAGGGCCACCCAGTATTTGAGCTTGCCTTTCCAGGGCTACAAGTACTTCCAGGTGTTTGGGGCAGAGCCATATGTGAAAACATCCTTTCCAGAGCAATAGTACTCAGCCATTTGTGCTGTCTGTGACATGGAAGCAACGACAAACAGGAAACCTTAAGGATGAGGGTCAGACAGAAATATAGGTTCTGGTGACTAATTGGAAATGTCAAAGATTAATGGTTAATTTAGAAATATAAAAGTAAGATGTTACCGCAGTTGTTACTCCAAGTTCTGGGCTGCCTGGCCTGGAGGCTGGAGGTCGTAGGTGTCCTGAGCTGATAGGGCAGCTCCAGCAAAGCAATAACACTCCATATTTACCCAATAATCTGACTTTTGTAACTTGCTTTGAAAAGAAATGCAAGTAGCTGTAACTTAAGAAATACACAAACTCTGCCCCAGAGCTGCCTTTGCTCTTCTCAGGGACCACCTCTCGAAAGAAGAGAGTTTATTCTGCAGCCCCTGGGCTGGATACCTGTGTCTGTACTGCTGGTAACCCCAGCAGGCAGCGAGGCTGGGAAGGCTATTTGACAGCTGTGGTGTGTAATTATCAGCTCACAGAGAAAGAACGATTGCTTTGGCTTTTATTGTGCTCTTCTGGATTTTTGTTCAGAAGTAAAATTCCAGGATGCTGGTGGAGTGTTTCTTTATTTCTTTCCTTCTTTCTTTCTTTTAGCGTGTTGAGACAAAAGTGTTTAATGACAGACCTTAATAGAGTGGAAAGTAAGTAACAGCAAAGAGCAATCAGAGAGAGGTGAAGTGAACATGAACTAGTTTCCGCAGCCTTTGACAGTTCATCTGGTGGGAATAATGAGTAATTTATACAGCATTCCCCACTTCAGATTATCGAGTGGCTAGACTGAAGCTGGGAAACAGTCCAGGTCCAAATCAGATGCAACAAAGGGGATATTTGTAGTCCTTTGCGTATTCCTTTATTGTATTCATTTTTATTAATTTCCTGATACTGAAAGTATTTGGGGTGGGGAAGGCAAGGTTTCACATCCCACACTCTGTCCTCATGGTAGTCGCTCGGGGTGCTGGGGTCAGCACATCCGCAGCAGGTCTGCAAGGCTGCGCCGATGGCTTCGGATGAGCTTCCCCAGTGTAATCCTTCGCGTCCTTCGCTGCTGATCAGTGAGAAGCAACTAAGAAAGTATTTAAATTTAATTTACCAGTAGGGAAGGGAAACATCATTTGCTGGTCTACAAGCGAGTCAGCCTGCTTCTTCAGGTCCATTTGACACTCAGCTGGTTCTTTATTTTCACCTTTTTTTTTGTGTCTCTGGCAAGCAGCCTGACCTTGTAACCTGGTGGCCATCCACACAGTCCCAGCCAGTCTCACCCTTATAATCAGCGATGCTACAGGTGCCTTAGGGAAAGATGAAGGTCAGAGAAGTGCTTGGGCAGGGTACGGCTTCTTCCAGCTCACCAGGGCATGCTGGAGACGAGTTCTCACTTAAGGGCGGTTCAAAGAAAGGCAATTAAGTCTCAGTAAGTTCAGAAAGATGCGTTTTCCTTAAAAAGCTCCAGAAAGATGCTGAGGGAGAGAGTGATACAGATGAGTGAAGGTGCTGACCTCATTAGCTGCTGCCTCTGAGCTGGTCATCCCAGCCCCACGCCTGCTCCCAACACAGCTCCTCTGTCTAACAGAGATACTTACGTGGGGTGAGATGACTCTCTGTGGTCTGGTCATGCCAGGGAAGCTACAGTGACTTGCTCAGACACCTGAGAGTCCTCCACCTGCCTACATCCTACCTGCCTTTCTCACCCTCCAGAAGAGTTTGTGTGGCTGGGTTTCAGTGGAGAGAAGCTGCAGGACAGTTGATCTCCTCGTGCCTTTGACTTCTTTAGAAAGCACGTGAAGAAGGGCTCTGATGATGGAGAGCCAACAGGGGCTCGGGGGACTCTGTGCAGTGCTTACAGCTACTGCGAGCTTTTGGATTGGTTTTTTTTAGTAACATTTGTAATTACTCCACTAATTGTGAACGTTCTTTCATGCATTTTCCTAAAGAGAAATAACACACAGTAAAGTGGGAAATATCTCCTGTTCTGTAAAAACAAACAAAAAGAACCAACACAGTCCAAATAAACTCCCTGGAGTCCTTTTTCTACTGCAGCTATTCTAGTGGAAGGGATAAGGAGAGCTTTTGTTAGAGTGATGGGGGAAGGAATTTCAGCTTGCAATATATTTTGCCTTTTTTTGCTGCTACTGAAATCCCATGGTACCCTTGACACAGGGTGTATTACTTTTCAGGTTGCAAATGACCTTTTAGATCAACTATTAAACACATTTAAATATGTCCTAACTACATTTATTCATAGCAGCTAAGATTGTTAGAAGTAATATTACTTTTCCTTTGGAAATCTTTATAGCCATTTTAACATTCCCATTAGTTTCCCAACATGAATGTCCTTGAAGAAAATACACCAGCTCCTCTGAGCCCGATGCTCTCCAACCGCAATCCTTTTACACCATTGCATTATTCTTTTGTGGACAACATTACTCCGATTTAGTACTAGTTGCAGTTAGAAATAGAATTAGAGCTTCTAACTCCAGTCAACATTATTCAGCCTTAATCCTCTTCGGTGGAGGCAGCAGCCAGCTTGCTGCCAGCTGTTGGTAGGTCGCTGCGAAGCGCTAGAGCTGATGTCAGTCTTAGAACTTGAAAATGCACACGGTGTTTAAAAGGAAGTATTATAAACTTCTTTAAAAGGAGTGAGCGCACTTAAAATTCAAGGCAACCGCTAGGATGGGCCCTCTGTACTCCCATGAATATTTGGTAGCTGCTAAGGGAGGAAACTGAAAATGAATCATCTGTTTTTTTTCCATTCTCGTGCCAATTTACTGTATTAGCATCTCAGTATCACAGCTCGTCTGTAGAATGGACAAATTACTCACCTGGACACTCCACCACAGAGAAGTGAAGCTTACCTAATATCCCACAATAGTAATGTAATTGTAACAACCTCCATCAAAAGGGATGAAAGTATTCAAAGGAACAGTCATTATTCTATTTTATACGTAGGGGAAAATGAAATGGAGAACTATGACGACCTGTCAGAGGAGGCGAGTTGCAGGAATTCAGCTTCCCAAAGTTCCTTGCCTTTCCTTCAGGGCATCAGGTACAAGCTTGTGGCAAGCAGAAGGGATGCTGCTGTAAGTCTTTTGTGTATGTCTTAATACTATGGGCCCTTTACAGAATGTACAGCTTAAAGGTACTGATGCGTGCAGGGGTAGCTCCTGCAGAGACTTCTCAGGGAGGCAGCAAGTGAGATCGACCATATTCTCCTTACAGGACCAGGGCTGATTCTGTCTGTTGTTGTAGGAAGAGAAATATCCACAGTTCTCCCCTCTAGTATTTGATATGAAGAATTTTATAATGCTGTTGAATATGAACTCTTCCTCGCTTTGTTCTCCTTGTGTTGATAGAAATCTGTATTTTCTCTCCTTTTAAGCAAAAGACTAGCATTTCTTTCCATCCCACACAAATTGAACCTAGAATACCTGCAGTTAGCTTAAACACCACTAACAAAACCTCTACGTTTTGCAAAGATTTGGAGGCAAGATGATGTAAAGTGAGTTGTGGTTTGCATACAAGTATTTGAAAGCCAAAGCAGCCTTTGGATAGCTATGGCTAATTCTTTCCATCTCACAAAAGACTGGTAGTTCTCATTGTTTTTCGTACTTCAGTTGCTTGGTTTTCATACCGATTATGGTACTTATTTAAAATAATAAGCTATGTGAGTCCATCCAATTCCCTAGAACCCCATTGCCACCGTTCATTATGGGCTACGGTTAGTGACAGGATTACATTGTTCATGTCCACAGGTATTCTGAATATTACACCTGTCTCTCGTGTACAGTCCTCCCTTCTGGTTACCTGGGAGTTGTTTGCTTGTATTCCCTCACCTCAAATCTTTACCAGCCAGAAATTATACACTTGTAAAGCAGGCGTGCTGTTCTGTTACAGTAAATCAATGGCTTTGCTCTCAGTCTTCTTTTTGTGTATTATTAAAAATAGAAGTTTTTCTACACGCAGCGTGAATCCTGTTGCAGGTTAAATGTTTGTGTTAGATTTTGAATTGAATCCTCAGTACAATGGCGAGGGTTGAGTCTGCTGACAGCTTGTGGCTCTACTCATGTTTCTCTAAACCTGGAGGCAAGACAGGAGAACACAGTGATGGGTTGCTATATCCACCTGTGTCATGGACTAGATTTTGGTCTCCATTTGGTTTCCAAAAGACTGAGTCTTATTTGCTAGTACAAACTAGTGTTGGCTTAGATCATGTTCAGGTGCGCAGTTGAATTTCTGGCCAGCTTACGATGTAAATCTACTGTTCCAATTCATCTGTAGCATCCCTAGAACATAATTTAATTTTCCTATTAGTCTCTACTTTTATTAAAAGAAGATACATTTAAATAGGAGGTACAGCCAAAACTTCTGTCTCCCATTTCAAGTTCTACAAGGAGAAGTCTACAATAGCCAGGTTTGCTGTGGCCCCTTGAAAATGCAGGACAGCCCATAAAACCACGACATGGTGGCAAAGGCGTATTAAACAGCAAGGACTTGTAGTCCCAGAGATTCAGTAGATTAATTCAGATTAGAAATGCTTTGGGATTTTACCTGTAAGATGCATATATCCTAGCACAAACGGTTACCTTTATCTTTAAAGTAGTCTTCAGAAATGTGTGTGCTGCCCAGTATGTCCCTGCACAGTGCAGGGAGTAGAAAGGTCCCTCACAGGAGTCCAGTAATGCTGCTTTTGGAGTATGGGAGCAAGGAAAGTATAGAAAGCAACTCAAAGAACAAGTTCAAACTGTATCTGTCCCCAGTATTCACCAAACGGCAGATATCTAAATGGAACATTTGCACAAGATTTTAGCTCCTATGTCACTGCAAGAAGAACAAACCAGCCTGACCTGAGTTAGAGTGGAAAGCAGCTCTCATTCTGAGCCCCATATTAATAAGTTTTTCATTTCTTTCTTTTCCAGTTGACCAAAGTGAAACCAATCTGCCTCAAATTTCATAGTCAAGATTGTGTGCCAAGATTATACATAAAGTGGGTCAGCTATTCAGAGCTGGTAGTTTATGCAAACACAGGATTTGTGCCGATTTGTTATCTAAAATGACTAATGTTTCATAAAAACAAATTTCTGCTTGTGGATCATGGTGAGAGTGGCAGATACCAAGTTCATACTAACGTGTTGCTCTGCCGTGGGTGTCTGGTCACTTCTGCCAGGCAAGCCTGTCCCAGTCCTTGAGTGCTGGTGATTAAAGCTTGGAAGGGTAGAGCAGCCCTCGAAACACTCCAGGAAAAAAGTGTGATGGAGTGATGGAAGAGTTTCTGGAGTGAGGGAAGAGCAATGCTAGCTGGATTAAAACATTTTTAGATCATCTAATGTATTTGGGGAAAACCCCCCTAACCTTTTCAATATATGTCCCCTCACCATGGTTTCTACTCCGTCCTGTCACTCTTTCCTTTCTGCCCTTTGCTCTGAGGCACTTTGCAGGGTGAAGATCATAGAATCATCAGATTGGAAGAGACCCATCAGATAATTGAGTCCAACCGTTCCCATCAATCACTAACCCATGTCCCTCAGCACCTCGTCCACCCGTGCCTTAAACATCTCCAGGGAAGGTGACTCAACCCCCTCCCTGGGCAGCCTGTTCCAGTGCCCAATGACCCTTTCTGTGAAGAATTTTTTCCTAATGTCCAGCCTGAACCTCCCCTGGCAGAGCTTGAGGCCATTCCCTCTTGTCCTGTCCCCTGTCCCTTGGGAGAAGAGGCCAGCTCCCTCCTCTCTACAACCTCCTTTCAGGTAGTTGTAGAGAGCAATGAGGTCTCCCCTCAGCCTCCTCTTCTCCAGGCTAAACACCCCCAGCTCTCTCAGCCGTTCCTCATAAGGCCTGTTCTCCAGCCCCCTCACCAGCTTTGTTGCTCTTCTCTGGACTCGCTCCAGAGCTTCAACATCCTTCTTGTGGTGAGGGGCCCAGAACTGAACAATGATGTCTCCCTGTGGAGGGGGTAGGGTCCCTGCAGCCCGTTTTAGAGGTACCCTCACCAGCTGGGTTGCTCTTCAGTGGACTCCAATAGTGGCAGAGCAGCAAGAAGCAGATGGGTGCACACTAAAAGCAAAGGGCTGTTTGGCATGCAGTCATTAGCTGTTACTGAGTGCATTAGTCCTCTTATGTCTTTCAGAAAGTCATCGTTTTAAAACAGAAAATTGCTGGTTCGTTCCAAGTAGGCTTAATTTCTATAATAAGAATAAAACCTCTTAATTGGAGTTAGGAAGAGGGAGAACATCATGTGCTTAATAGGAAGGGCAGTAGCTGCTAAGCTCGCGGAAGGGATGGTGCAGGGCTGGCTGTGGGGAGGAAGCACCTTGCAGCCCAAGGGGTTTGTGGCTGGGCAGCTGCTGCCTGGTGCTGCTGAGATGTATGGATGTGGGAAAGGACATTCAGCATCTTCTGGCAGTGATGCTTTCCTCTTCACGTGCTGAAATCCCTGCACCTCACCTGCTTGTCCTCAGCCTTCTGCCACTGCTCCAGAAAACTCTGCTTTTCGCCAGTAGACTGTGGTCAGTATTGTGCAGATTTGGCTCTGTCAGAAGGAGAAATTTTGATCATTTTTGTTCAGTTTGTGTGATTTTGGGACTGGCTGGGCTACTGATGCTATTTTTATTGCTAGCATCCTGTTGCAAGTGATCACCAGGAGCGGGTTAGTCGTCAGTCTCCTCTTCATTTGTCATCTCTAGTTAATTAAATGACGCTTTCACGTATTTAGTAAAGTCCTGTAATTAATGTACAACTCATGAACGGGGAGGGGAGTGTGAAGGGCTCAGGTGCGGTGGGACAGGGACAGAAAAGGTGCAGCACCAATTCATTATCAGCCATCACCACCTAGTGGCAAAAAGGCTCTGGATTCATCTGCCGATTTATGTGTCTCTTTCACGTTTTTATTTTTCCCCCTAAATCCCGAATGTTCAGACAAGGTTCACGTTTGCAGGGTTAATTCGGGACTCGCGTCAGCTTTTATGACAACGTGAAATCTCCTTCCCTGCAGGGAACCACTTCTGCTTCATGCAAACTGGCACCTGAACCGACTCATACGTGTTGCCTCCTAGACACCTCGAGTGAGCACACAGATAAAATGGAAGCGTTTTAGCTTTTTCCCAGGAGATGAACAGACATTTTACACCACCCGGGTTAACATGCACTATCACCCAAATCCCGAAATCCAAGGAGATGGGGGGTTGTGATGTAGGTTTTCATCTACTTAGAACAAAAGGAATACATAGGAATGGTTGGACTCGATGATCCGGTGGGTCTCTTCCAACCTGGTGATTCTATGATTCTATGAGAAGCCCCTATCCCTAAAACCAAAAAAACAATCTTGTTCTTGTAAGCGCTTTAATCATGTACCCTAGAAAACAGGGTTTGAATACTATACAGGGTTGAGGTGGGCACCTCCATTTCTTTAACAAAACTAAGAAGTTACTGAAACCCATTAGAATAATAGACAGAAATAAAAACTACATTGCTGTCCTGGTCTCTTCTTTAGCACATGCCGTGTTAATCTGTTTTAACTCTTCCCCTTCATTCTCACCCACACTTCTGGGAACTTGTGCCTATCCCCTGGCAAATGTTCCTCCTGCTTCACCTGGACCCAGGTTTTTGCCTTCTGCCTGTTGCCCTCAGCTGCCCCCCTTGGAGGGGAGTCTGCAGGTGAAATCCAGGTAACCTCTGGTGACAATATTTTCTTCAGACAGAGAAAGACTTCACAATAAAACTTATTCCCAACAGTTCAGTGTGTTCACTGTGGCAATTAAATTAATTGCTAAAAGAGTTACAAGTCCTTTGTACAGTTGTGATTATGCTTTTAATTTCATGATTTGCTAATGGATAAAATGTTTGATGCCCTTAAGTGTACATTGGCAGGTGCTTACTGGCAGAGCGGGCTCCCTTTGCCCTTTCTCCAAGCTAGTCACATCCCAGTGTGACTGAAATACTTCCTTTGCCTCCATCAGACTGGAAAAGGGCAGGATGGGCTTGTGTGCGCTCACAAAGTGCCCTTTGAGATAGTCCCTCAATGCCTTTAAACCCTTTTTTTCAAAGCTGCTGTGTACAATAGAATTTTTGCAAAATATATCCATAACCTCAAAGCTTTTGTAGGGTTGGTGGGGACCCTGGGAAGGCTGGGAAGTGTGCAGCCGTGCTGGCAGCCACGGGCATGCCGAGGACTTGGAGAGTCATGGCTCTTGGCACAGAAATGGGTTCAGTTCCTATAAATCTGAATTGTCTCGGCTGCCGTCGCCAGGCTTTGGGTGATGCCTGATCCATCCCCTGGTAGCTCAAGATAATCCCTGCAAAGGGCGTCGTTTGACATGAACACCATGCGAAACTGGTGACTTTCACGTGCTCCTCTTAACAGGTGCTTGCCCAAAGCTTCAGAGGGCAAGATAATAAAACCGTGTCATTTTTAGGAGGCCATCTCTATGCTGTGAATCTTGGAGTGGTTGGCAGGCCAAGCAGTCTGACACAGAAAGTAAATGGCTTGCTGGTGGGCGAGTTTCCTAGCATAAGCCTCATGGATTTGGGGTGATACTTGTCCATGATAAAACATTTTAGGTTTTCTGGATGTTTCTTACATGTAAGAAAACATCAAAATATGTCTCCTGAGCCTCTTATTTTCTGCAAGAGGGAAAATGCTTGAAAAATTCTTTCAGACAAATGTGTTCGGTGATACTGAAAGTGATTTTCGTTGAAAGGTGTGTATACAGTTCACAGACCAGCATGGTAGTTTTCTTTTGAAAAGTTTGGGGTTGGGTTTATATCTAATAGTGATTTATAGTCTTACTGAAGAGAAAACTAAGAACAAAACCAACCTTCTTTCTATCATTTTCTTACCCTCTCCTAGTGCGCACACCTGAGCTGCTGTTTGTACACGTGTGTGTGGTTCAAGTGACCAGCATTCAGCCCTCCCCCTCTGTATCGTGTCTCTGACACGATGCTGTGACTTATTAGCAGGCTGAGCCCCAGGAAAGGCGACTGTGACATGGGAGAAGCTGTTGAAGGTACCGAGTTGACAGAAAGGAGAAGGAAGGTGTCCAAGAAGCAGACAGAAAAATCAGCTAAGTAATGTAAAGGAAAGCATTGCCGCGGGAACTGGCTGAGGGTCAGCCTGGCATAGAGTCCAGACAGGGTTGCTGGACCCTGCCACGGGGCAGAGATGGGAGGGAGCAAGTGCTGAATGCAAACAGAAATCCCCCCCTGTTGACAAGCCCCTCCTAGCGCAGTTACCCACTGGAAGCCAGTAATCTGCGGTTTGAACACTTGCCATGGGTGGAGTTCTGAGAATTTCTTGGAAGCCCTGTTCCTGAAGTCCATTACTTTGAAATTAGTAATTAGGCCTCAAAACGCATGTATAAAGCACGATTTAAGGACTGAGTGTGTCAGGCTGTATATATTCTGAAGTGCTGTAGGTCAAAGCTTCCAAGAAACAGCAGGCAGTAACACGTCCCCCATCCTCTCATTGCTGCCTTATGCACAACACTGTTTTTCCCCTGTCTCGCACCAGCACACTGTAAATTCCTCCAACCCATCACTTTTATTGTGCAGTGACTTCTCAAGCAAGGGGAGGATCTTTCCTCCTCTTTCCCTCCCTCAGATCAGAAGATCCTCTTCCCCTTTCATAATATAATTAAACAGCAATCCATTGTATCTATTATTTCCCCCTTCTATGAAAAGTTTGAGCCAACTTTTACTCGCTTGCAGTGTGTGATGCTAGGTCAGAGACAGTGAGGGGAGAAACGATTGTCAATACAATGACTGCATCTAACTGACGTTGCTTGTTTCTCCCTCTTCTTGGAGAGATGTACAAATGAAAATTCAAGAGACTAGAATAAAATACGCGTGGCTAGATAGAGGGTGGCATTAGCAACAAAACGGGAAAGGACATTTTGTTCATGTCACAACAGGATCTATTTTTAAGAGCTTGTTGTATGCTTCATGTCAGAAAATCACTTCTGGGATTATTTTTTTTGTAGAAAAAAATAAAATATAATGCCTATGCCCACTGCACGGAGTACTAAAATAGTCCACTCCAACCACTTCAGACAGGATATATGGAAACAATCAGCATTAGTCTGAGATAAGAACAAATAGAGGCAACTATCTGGTGACGCAGAATAGAGAGAGAAAAGCAGGATTTTGCTCAAGTAGGTTCAGAGAGCCGTTGGCATTGGAAGGATTATTAGGGATGACAGAAGTGGTAATTTGTTTGAGCTGCTCTAATTGGTGGCCATCCCTTTGAATATGAATATCCCAATTAATATTTCCAATAACTCTCCTGGAAACAAATCAAATTTGTTCAGATTTCCTCCATGCAGGGGGAAACTTTTTACGACTGAGGTGGGGGGTAGGGGGGTGTAAGCAGATGCCATCAAAGTGCTTTAAAAACATACTCTCTCTTCAGCTGGCAGGAGCATCTCGAATGATTGTGGTTTTCCTATGTACAGCTCTAATTAAAGGTCTCTGTTTCAATTAGTCTCTTGTTTTCCTGGCCTATAACATTACATGTTGGTCAGAACACCGTTTTAAGCAGGAAGCTCACTTGTTAAGAGCCTACTGAGCATACACAATGCTCTGAGACTGTTGTAGTTAGCTACTAAATTGTATAAACATGACTGGGAAGGACCGTTTTTCTCTGATGAACATTATTCAGGCTCTCAGGTGCCTTGTCCAGTCTTCTATGGAACCTCTCCCATTGGTTATTATCTTGATAGGAACCTGGCATCCCATGGGAAAATCTTTTTCCAAGTATAACCAAGGAGATACCTAATGAAATGAGGACACACCAGCTGGCAACGTAAGGGAGACTTTATCGCCTACATTCCCCAGAAGTCCCTCTGCCTTTAATTTCCTTCACCTGACTCTTCCCTCCACTCCCCCTGCCTCTGCTTTGCGTGGGTTATTTGACCATGCAGGTTATTGCAGGAAGAATTCTCAAGCATCATTACAGTAGGAGAAGGACAGCTGACACGTGCAAGCTATGCGGGCAAGACGCTGTAGCTCCCTTTCAGGTTTCAAATGCTTTCAAAGATCACAGTCCAACTTCACTGACATGGTGTTTCGTTTGAGGAATACAGAAGTCCAAGCAAGGCTGCTGCTTCTTGTCTTTTTCTCTGTTGTTGTGTAGGTTTTTGTAAGAAACACCGTGTTTTCACAGAGTCCAATGACACAGTAACTGAGAAATATATCTTTATTATTAGAATGTTTATATTCTAAAAACTTTTATCTGGGGTTACAGTACAATCCAATTTCTTTCTAATTTATAATCTGGCATTTGTTCATCAAGTAACTGTTTAAGAACATGCGATTTCTTTTACTCTCTTTTTATCTTCCTTCCCCCAAAAGGCCAACTTATAGTCAAGATTTTGGCATGATAAATAATAAAATAAACATCTCATTTGTGAACTAGTAGTTGCACTTAACTTTGGTGACTAACAGAGTAGATAGGCATTTAAAAATAAAAACACTCTTTCAGTGTCAAGTGGATAAAGGAATGGATGAATATGTTTTACTTTATCATCTCTCTGGAGTTCACCTTGATTATCTTTAAAGGGGTCATTTTTTCATGTTTACGTAAGGATCTGGGAAACAACAGAAAGAACTAAAAGATGTTTCTATTTTGTGGCTTTCCTAAGAAAGTGGTAACATACGATCTGACCCAAACCCATGCAACACAATTAACAACTCCTTTTTCACCACACACAATGCTTAACGTAAGGCCAAGTGCGGCCTTGTGACATGGTTAAATAAATATTAAAATGCCATTACAACCCAAATACCTGAATTGGTTTTACACTGTGACTCTCTACTGAAACAGTGTTGACAAACTTTAAACACGTATCTGATTGTTCCATATACACTATTTAAAATAAAATTGAGGAATAATACTCTTTCTTCACCCTGCTTCTTTCTGGGAGCTCTGTACACCGACAAATGTATGACATCTGTAGTTACCTGATCCCAGCTGATTGATTGGTCATCTTCTGCTTTAAAAATATTGCAACTCAGGTGCTTATTGCAGCAGTGATCACAGTGATACACTGCCTTTTAATACTCGGTTCTGCTTACAGTCAGTTATAAAAAATGAAAAACATTTTTCACAAATCTTTGTACACATACTGTAAAAATCACTTTCCACAAAAACAATTTACATCCGTTATGAGCATTTAAAAAATAAATTACATAGACTTGTCTCACCTATCCTTTCTTTTTCTTGAGAAAACAAATCTCATCAGTAACACTGACAGGATGTCCACATCTGTAAACATGGCATGAGGATTCATGGTACCAAAAAACTGCACACCCAAGAAGTCATCTTGATAAATACTCTGATAAACAAGGATCCTTTTAATTGGCACAAACCAACGTAAACACGTGCAACCCTGTCCTGCAGTCATCTCTAACTTCCTTGCTCTTGGGTTTTTAGTTGAAATGCAGGGATCTCTCAGCCCTGTAAAGATATTTCAGAGCTAAAAATGTGAAGGTTTTTAGTGACGATGGTAGGCATTTTAGACCTCACTCACTTAAAACCAAGCACAGGCATCAAACATGATTCACACAATGTGATGTGTTGCTCTCACCTCTCACTTGCTGCGCCACTCAGTACTGGAATTTCTCCTCCAGCTCAGTGCTGTCTGTGCTGGTCAGGGCTGCAGTACCAGATTCCGATCTCCTTGCTAAGCGACACCAGAGGCTGGTACGTATGGCAAAGCCATAAAGCTTTTGGAAATTGAAAGCTGTGCTTGAGCCACTGTATCAGGCCAGACATGTTCCAACAGACAACATGCCTGCTGGCAGAATCCAGCGGATTAATGTATGTAATAAAATGTGGGAATGTGCCCAACTGGGCTTATGGCAGAAAACCCAGAGTAGCCATCTACTGCTGTAAACAGCCTTCAGCAACTCAAGTAAACCTTTTGTATCTAAGTACGTCTGTGCAGGTAACAGTTAATCGTTGCTTTTATACCTACCTAAGTGGAAAGATTGAGTATTTTGGTGCCCATTAAATGGATTCTTCTGAAATTCAGCAACAGTACAGATGGAAAATAAATTACCAGGCCACATGCTGCCACTAGAATTATTAAATATACAGCCACAGTACTGCCCAGCAAGATAACTGCAGTCATTTAAAATAAGCTCTGTAAATAAATAAATAAATAAGTAGATAAATAAATATAAAAACTTCCATGTAAACTGAATAAAATGTTACCTTTCTTATAGTGCCCAAAGAGGGAATGGCATTACTAAGTAATATAAATCTTCCATATTTTATATATTTCTATATATTATATCTGATATCTTTTGGCATGGCCAGATGGATAGGAAAAAGTAGGATGATTAACTTCATTCAGTATTTGTTCCATTGAAGCCAAGCTCCTGCATTACTATATATTGCTAACCATTCCTATAGCGGTTTGGCCTTCTTACTCATCTTGGATTTTGCACTCACTTTCCTGGAAGAGCAGACTGGTTCACCTTTCTTTTGTGCTCTCCATATTTCTCTTGGGCAATCAACAGGTTCATAGAAGCACTTCACTGGCTGCAAGCTGGTTTTGTCATCCTTTGCTTTTTTCAACAAGATTCTTCCTTTTTGAAAGGAATGAGGCTTTGCATCAGGGATGTTATACGAAGCATGTTGACTTCCTCGACTCCTGAAATTAGTAACAGTGATTATTAATAACTATTATTCAGTCTTGCAAAGTGAATGGTCCCCAAAACGTCCCAAACTCATATAATTTTGAAGAAATAGATTTGTTTTACAGGACCAGGCTAAAAGTTAAAAAAAGAATTGCAAGATGAATTACATTTCTGAGTCCTCAAAAGCAGCCCTCACTGTAAGAACCTCCACATGTATTAACTGGTGGACTCTTCATACATGTTCATCTACATTTTCATTCAGACAGCATTTTGCTGACTTTGCAGTGCTGAAACCTTACTGAGGTCTGCACTCTCAGAACCTGATGGTCTACAGGGATTTGAAAAATGCGCATATTCATAGCAACCAAGCTTATGGTCTTTGGGAGACTGCACTGATAGCAGTGGGTGCAGGAACTCTGAGGACGTCTTAGTAGGATCTCAGCACTTCCCAGGGTTGCCAATAACTTAGGAAACTCTCTGCTCTGCCTTTTGTGCTGACCACCCATCCAGAGAAACCTGAACTTGCTTTTAGGCTTTGATTTGAAATGGGAGAAGAGGAAAGGGAAATACAAAAATTGGTGGAAAGAAACATCTGAAAGCTTAAAGGCCAAAGTAAGCTGAATTCTTTGTTCTCTCTATGATACCTGGGGATAGCTAGGATTTGCTGATATCTGTGAGCTCAGGAGTGACAGCACAGTTCCTGGTGCTGTAAACGCTGAACCATACCCTCTGAAATTTTAGGTTGGAAGTAAAGTTCCGCAGTTTAGCTAAGTGAGATCATTACAGACCCTTTTAACATAATCTTGAAGTGTTTTACAGCAGATACATGTGCTGTAACAGCAGCACTGTGAATGTACAGCAACATCTCATGTCTGCCCAGCTACTGTGACTGAAGAACAGATGTCTTGATGTACAAGTGGATCTTTTAAGGGTTCCCATAGGGCTATTTTCTATAGCTTGTTATTTCTGGAAACCATGTATCTGTAGTATTACTTCTCCTGGGAGTTAAACAATATTGCACACTTGACAAAGCCAGTTATAGAAAAAGCTGTGGTTGTTCAAGCACGTACAGCCCAAGCCCTCTCCTCTTTTGACAGCACAGGAACCAAGCCTTATCTACAGAAGAGTTTTACCTGCTTGGCAACTTTGCCAACCAGACTTTGCTATGGGTAAATTCTGGGGAGAAAAAACGTCAGGCAGGTCCAAGCTGGAGCTTACAGGCTCTGTGACATGCTGGCCCAGCTCTGACCACTTGCTATGGGTTAAAAATGAGTTGTGTAAATGCACGAGTGTTGTCCACTCCAGCTTATGATCACTTCTTGAGCATTGTTTGTTACAGTTCATTACTAAATTGTTGTTAAAAGAGGCAGTGCTCTGTTTTTCTCAGATGTTGTTATGGTGAAAAATGTACATCATTATTCCCACACGCAGGCATTATTGCAGGTGACGTTAGTCACTCCTCTGCTGCACTGAATGGTGCTATTAAAACTAGATTTAAACCAAAGGTGACTTAGGCACAGACGTGCAGTCAAGTGACTTTTCAGCGCCTTTAACAAATGGCTAGTGAGCACCAGCAAAGACCTGCCACGCCCTCAGTGGCGTATTTCCTGAAAACAGCCAGGAGAAACTGGAGAAAAGGAACAGGAAAGCAAGGCAGAGGCCTTAAAGCAAGAGGGACTGCAAGTCCCAACATTGATCCTAAACAACATCAAGCCATCAGAGGCCCCAGATCCCCTGAAATTACACTGAATTTTCCCACTATTTTTAGCTGGTACATATAATTAAAACTTTATTTTATGTACTTAGCCTAGTTAGAGTTCATGAAAACAGCTGGTGCGGTAAATGCAAATGCTGGATTCATCCACAGAAGAAACACAGCAAAAGAAAAGTTTCCTACCCCTCTGAGCATCTTCTCCTTTATCATCCCTGCTTCACAGGGCAAGCTGGGATATTTTTAGTCTGGTAACTCCAAATAAAAGCTACTAGTCAACTTCTCAGTGTCCCCACTGAGAAAGTCTGCCCCAAGGAGGATGCACTGGCTTGACCATCGCTTGGCCAAGCAGCATGCGTGATGCTCCAAACCAGCTGCCGAGACTCGTGACCAAGGTGTAAAAACATGGGAAACCAGCCCCAATTAGTTCTGCTGCTCCCAGGACAGCTGCTTGAGCAACCTGAGACGTTGTTAGTGCCCAGGCTTTGTCAGGGCACTTGTCTGCCCACACATGGTTTTCAAGTCGACAACGTTACTGTCAGTTAGGAAATGACAACTGTCTCTCTCCTACCTACAGAATGCTAAAGATGTTTTCAGATGAAACTTGGCCTGTGTTTGCTGAAGAGATTCAACTACTTTGCAATAGGTTATTACAGTCAGCAGGAAGGAGTCATTCACTTAACAGAAAACTATTCTTTTTTTTTAAAGAATATATGATTTTAGCTTTGATTTAGCAGAAATCTGATTTTCCTCCACTATATGACATTCAGGTGTAGAACATGATCCAAACCCCACCTGGTGAAGGCTTTTGGATAAGGTGAAATGCAAAAGCAGAAATGTAAGCCTTTCAAAGTTACTGTATTTAAGTAAGAGGAAAAAAAAAGATATACATACAAGCATCTGGGTTTCTTATTTAATGAAATGTCTGTAAACTGCAAAGGAAACAGAAACAGGTTATTATTATTACATTATCAAGTAATTAAAGTACAGGAATAAAATACAAGCAGTCTTCAAAATCATATTTCCATTCTCACCTGCTGTTAAAACTAGAATATTCATGAAAGAAACTTAAAAAAAACATTTTACAGCTTATTTCTCCTCTAACTTATTACATATGTTTTTAAAACCTGTAATGAATTGTTAGTGGCTGGATTTTTTCCCCATTATTTTTATTGTAACTATAATCAAAGTAAATTGGTAAAGAAGTGTGGGCTGAACAGAGATCTTTCCCATTAGATTAAATAGTATGGATACAATGAGAAGTAATTACTATGTTCAAGATAATTAATAAGGGGCAGTGCCTGAGTAAGCTGTATTAAATTAACTTCCTCTCAGAGCCTGTAATTTTGCAGCAGTACCATTTCCTTTACACAAGCAGCAAGGAAACTCCAGCTACAAGCCTTTGGCTCTGCCTACAGCAGCAATGAAGAGTGAGAATGCAAGCGCTTCTCTCCCTTCCCACCCCAAATCCTGAGACCAGTCAGGGGCAACATAGCCTCAGTGCCAGCACAACTTTGCATGACTTCATTTTTCACAACAGTTTGGTTCACAGCATGGAAACACTTTGCCTAGTCTTTTACTGGAGGTCAGGCAAGGAGGTGTTTAATGCCAGCTCAACCTAAATCAGTCTGGGTACTTAATCAGTTCTTTGTACTGATCTCCCATCAGTGCTACTAGACAGAGCCTTAGAATATCATTTAATGAAGTCACTGAGCCAAGCAAGTCAGACCTGGCATCTGAAAATGATTATGTTCTTGTAGATGTTGCCTCTGTTCCTGGTATTCTCCACACTTTGGAGATGGATTTTTGCCCAGCCTAGCTTTGCTTGTCATCTGTCTTGGATGGATTCTGAAGCCATCACATGGTGTGCTTTTCTGTAATTACCTCCTGAAGGTCAGGCTGCTCAATATTTGGATGGATGACTTTACAAGGATGCTGAAGTCACTCAGAAAGCAGGGCAGCTGCCTCAAAAATTAGTGCCTTCCCTAAGGGACACTGCTGAGCCAGGGATCCCAGTAAACACATCAAGAGCAAAGGAGAAGATTTAATATTGAGGCCCATCTTTACAGTCCCCCTCAGTGCTCTCACAGATGCCGTTTGAGATGTTCTGTGCTAGATTTCAGCACATCTATGTTTATTCAGGTTTTGCTTAAAGCTCTTTGTCTTCCAAGTGGCTATGGAAACCTTTGCTTTCCACCATTACAAATCTGTTCAGTGCTGCGCCTTATCAAATGCCTTTCCTCCTACAACTCAGGATAAGCAGTCACTTAGCACAGGCAGGATGGGGTTCTCATTTAAACTGGTATGTCCTTTGGAAGTCATATGGATAAAACTCTCCATATAAATGTCATGTATTGAGTTTAAGCATTAACAATGAGCATTTTTAAAGAAATCATGTCATTTAAAAAGCAATGTTCAAACAGCTTTGGTTTTTAATCTTGGGGCGACAGGCCTCTAGGAATCTGTTAACACTTCTAAGAGTCCTGTGATAGGTAACTACAGAAAGCAAGCCCACTCACCCACAGGCTGACACGTCCGGTGTAGGGATCCACATCTTTCCTGAAAATCTTTAGAGATCTCAAAAAAACTGCCAAGTTACTAAATGACATAAAGGAAAGCATTTCTTGCTATGGTAACAGCAGCAATAGCCAAAGTTGGGAAAAAAAAATAAAACACCTGGCAACTGTTTCATTGTTCTCCGCTCTCCCTTTGCCACCTTTGGCTGTTGCTGCTCTTACATTCTCTGCTCCTTACACTTCACGCTAAGCAGCAGTTCAAAACATAAATAAAACAAGCCTAAGGAAGCATTTTACAAATCCAAATCTGCCTGGAGTAGCAACTAGCCTGTGCCACTGAGCCCTCCTGAACCCCAACCCAAGTACTCTCCCCTGGGGTATAGGTGACAGTGAAGGGAAGGACTTTGCTGGCTTACCACGTGCTCGCTGACGTCAGTGTGGTTGCACACCATCTGCTGATTTTGGTAATATTCTAGCTGCCTTTCTGCCAGATCCACACGCTGCAACAGGTTCTCAATGAAGTGCTGGAGCCTGGCTTTTCCCCGCACTTCTTTCTCTGCTGCTTCTTCCAGGAAGTGGTTGAAAGTAACAACTTCTCTGCAAGACAGAAACATTGCAAAGAGGCCACATTTAAATAATGGGAAGGGCCCTGGTCTCAACACTTTCAGAAAATTACTGATGCTTTTCCTTTTTTTTTTTTTTTTCTTCTTCCCTGCTTACTTACCCATGTGAATATCAGCCCCGAAACAAGAGAACAAGGGCATAAACCCCCAAATTCATCTTCCCAGTTCATCATAATCTAACAATGGTAGTTTAATGTTGCTACTAGGGTGGTTCCTAACTTAAAAGAGCTACTGTGGCCATAAAACTTCATCTTGGCTGCAAACCTGCAAGCACACCAAAGTGCAGTGTTATGATCTGGAGGTAGTGGGAGCATGGGAGATAAAAGAGATAATCTACAGATTATAGAGCAAGGAGTATGCGCGTGGGAAGAGCAAGTTCTAGGTCAGGAGTTTAGAAATGTTTCTTGTCTGGTAATGCAACTGGAAAAAACAGATAGCCCCACAGACTGTGGAAGGTCCCAGCTCTGCCCGGAGACACAGCTCGTTCTGAAGTGCTCTGTATGCTATCAGTTTATTATCAGTGACTGAGCCACCATTTGGACCTCTGATACCAGGAGTTTGTGTGTGGGAGTAATTTGGTTACTGAGTGAGCCATGTATCACGAAAAAAGGCAAATCTGAGCATGTAGGACTTCCCCAGTTAATAAATGTCTGGATAAACAGTTTTTGCTCTGCCAATGAAACCATGTTAATTTTTGCTTTGTACAAAACTGAGCGGATGGGAACTGGGGGAACCAATGCTTGCCGGATGAGAAAGGGCATGATTGCTTGGTAGAAATACATTGCCTGAGGAAAAAGCATTTTAAGCAGAAACTAGGAAGCAGTTTGTAGCAGTAAGAGCCTTTCAAAGCTTAGGGTTTTTTATAATGACACTTAAGTTTCTCTGCATTTCATTGTTTTAACTCAGCAGATTTTCGATAACTATTTCACCTCAGTATAGCTGTAGAAAATTATTTTATCCATGAGCTGCTTCACCCTGCAATTTAGGCACAAGGGGTCAACTATGGAAATTTCCCATCTAGGATTCAGGCTGTGTCTGCTTGATCTGTGTCACAGCAGAATACAGCAAGAACCTGTTTGCATGGCTGGTAGGAATGAGGTAAAAGCAAGCACATATTGTTTGGATAAAGAGCATCAACGAACATTAGTTTGTATTACTGATCCACAAAATCTGGTTTAAGAAACAGAGAAGTACCTTGTTGGTTAAGCTCAGCTAATCCATTTCAAGGCTCTGTACCATTTCTGTGATCATTAGCTTGCCCAGAGCAACATGGTAATAAAAAGCCCCTGAAGACCATTCAGCAAGAAGCCAATCTAAACCTATTAAGGACAATTTTAGGGCTTTACTCTCACTGCACTTACAGCACTGTAACTTCTCTGACTTCATGATGCTACTCTGGATTTGTGTTAGTGTAGGAGCAACCTGAAGACCCTGGCAGTCCGTCAGGCTCCTCTTTTACAATGAACAGGAAGCTCAAAAGGACAGAAATTCAACAGGTCAGATCCAAACCCCTTAGCCTTTGGGTAAGGAAGAACTGCATGTGGTCCACCATGCCTCTGGCTCTCCAGCAGCCAGTCACCAGCCTGGGACACCACAAGGATGTCCCTATGGGGGCCGCAGTCAGCTTGTGTGTTTCACTGCAGCAGGAGTCCATGAACAACCAAGTACCTCGCATTTGGTTTTAAAAGGGTGATAGTTTCAAGAATGCCAACATTTGTAATTGTCTCAGCAGAGGTAATTTAAAAGCATTCATTAATTGCGTGCTCCATGGCATGAACAGATCACCCACAAATTTTCCTTTCCTACAAACATCTCATTAAGTGAGCTGTGCCATAAAAGGAATGGGGAAGCAGTGTTTTTCCTAGAAGACTATCAGGAGGAGAACAGACACAGTGTCAATAAATTCCTTAGTATTTTCCTTCCTTGGTAGACTACTTGAGATAACTCGGCATCCTACACACTATTATTTGTAGGAACTGTTATTAGCACTAGTAGTAGCATTTCCATCTCTGTTTGTTTAGCTGCCTCTGTACAGCTGCCTTTAAGAACTTTTAGATAAAAGTTTACCTTTGACTTGAAATTTACCTGCACTCTGTAAATTCCCTTTTGAAAACCAGGAGCCAGAATACACCACCCACTAAGTCTCAGTCACAGGCTTTGTCCTGATAAGCAGCACTTCTGTCAGTTCAGCTTCTTGCTTTGTTTCCACTTCATTCTCATCTCTCAGAAGAACATCAAGCCCTGAGGAGTGACTATTAATAAAGCTCTCTACTTGCTCCAACACCTTTTCCTCAGAGCTCGCTCCATGCCATGGCTACACTTTGCTTACCTGAAGGGAGTTCCCAGAAGAATTTTTACCCTCCTCCCACCATGAACAATAGGGAAATGGTTCAAAGAACTCATGTAGCTTCCTGCAGCCACTGTTTATCTGTTTAATTGCCTTGCCTGTCTCTTGTAGTTTGCCAAGACTTTTTCTTATCTATACTGATGACCCTCTCCCTTCAATTCTATTTCCAGATATCTGTGACAACATTTTGCTTATGTTCTTTACTTCACTCGCAGTTTACTTCTCCAGGCCTCTGCCAATTTGAGGGGAATTATGTGATACCATTTCTATCTTACTGTCTGCTTTCGCGCTTATGGAAAGACCGATGCTCACAGAGGTCAGATGGTGCTCCTCATGAAGTCAGGGAGAAGCTGAGCCCATGAATATTGTGAGGCCCGCTGGTAGAGGCATAAACCAGAGCACAGAAGCACGGGCCTGCTGGACTCTGCACCTTGACAGAACAGCCTTGTCAGCAGTGCTCACCTGAAACAGGAACCATTTGTTAAAGACTGGCTCAGACTTGAAGAGATGCCCTTCCTAATGAGAGGTCTCTGCTACTCTGCCAACTACCCTACATCTGGAGCACTGCTGCTATATTAAGAAAAAGCTATGTAGTTATTAACTCCCCTTGAACTTCTCTGATCTCAGCACCATCTCTTTCCCATTCTGCCCTCTGCCGTCAGCCTGCAGCCTCCTGCCCTTTTTCACTGCACTCACTGTAGCACCGTAAGCTCTAGATCCTGCCATTAAATTTTCTGAGCAGAGGAGATGGTGCTCAGTGCAGCTCTGATCTCTGTAAATTTCTGTAACGGAGAGCAAAGTGATTTCACCTGTTTGCTCATAGTTTAATATACCAATTTTAAGATATGTTGTACAGCAAAATGTTTTGTTAAAGGGCTGTGATTGGGCAGCAGGGAGAAAGGTGGGTTTCTTGCTTTGTCCTGAGCGCTCTCAGCAGATAAAACCTTTAAGGAGGAGGGATTGTTGCTGCCCAGTGAGCACACTGCACTGCCAGCAGCTTGTGAAGATAGGGTGAGGCAAGCAAAAGGGAAGGACAAGGGGGAGGCAACCCGGGAGGTGTCCAAGAGGAGCAGGAGGTGCCAGATCTGCTGGGGAGAAGCTCTTCCCAGAGCCAGAGGAGCCCGGGGGGGGATTCATTGCAGTGCAGCAGGCAACTCAGAGATGCTCAGCTGAAAAAAAACAAGTGCAGAGGGGAGGACTCAATGTAGGCAGGAAAAACTTCCTGCCAAAGCTTTTTTCATCTGACTCTGCCAGGGAGTTAACCTGTTATAGCTTTTATTTTAATCCTACTCTGCCTAGGAGTTAAACAGACTTAAATAGTTTGCCATTTTGCATTCCAGGTGCAGCCTATCTGCTCTCACAGAGAAACTGCAGACAGCCTGCCTTGAAATGTTTCCCAAAACCTTCTGTGTGGAGGCTGTTGTCATGAAACAGCACAAGATATGGCAAATAAAGTTATAAATCATAGACTGACTAGGTGCCTTTACCACTAAATGATACGGTGCTCCTTGCAGGCTACTAGTGAGCTGCAGTTCTTGTTTGGTAGAGCAGTTGCTGGCATGTGGACTCTGCAGACACCCTTAGCATTTGTATGGCTTTCAGCAATGGAGCATGAAATGCAGAGTAGATGCAGAGGCTGGGACAGCTCCAGCTCCTTAACAACTGACAAGAAGGGCTAATGATTTCTCACATTGCAATCAAGCCCTCCTACAGATGCATAATACTGGTTCCAGGACTATTTACGGCAACTCTGACACCTGCAACGGCTCTGTAGGTGGAGACAAGCATGAGGCTCTACGCAGATTGTGTACCCAAGTATCAAACCCCTGTGGAGAATTGC
Organism: Phaenicophaeus curvirostris; assembly: GCF_032191515.1. NCBI lineage: Eukaryota > Metazoa > Chordata > Aves > Cuculiformes > Cuculidae > Phaenicophaeus > Phaenicophaeus curvirostris. The sequence goes on along the minus strand of NC_091400.1, from coordinate 3,995,190 downwards.
ACTTGGAATAACTCTGCTTACAAGCAAGAGAAAACCAAACACTTAGATTATTTTACCTGAAGATGGGGAAAATTCCTACTGCAGTACATAGCAAAGTGATTTACTTGTGTAAATCCTTGATATTTGTACATTCATTAACACCAGTGACCTCATCCGTCATGCCACTGGTGTTATTGCCTGAAGGCTGCTATCTATTATTCATTAGGTCATGGTTTCACATTCCTACACCACTCTCAGCACATTTGATTTAAGAGGTTCACACCTCCTCTCCTCAGAAACTTATTGTCCCACCAGTTGCACCGATTCAGTGGGCTGTGCTCTAGATTTGAGCCCTGAACTTACTGAGGTGACACTGAAGATTAAAATGCTTTATTTCACAGAGCTGTTCTGTGGGATAGTCATGCTACACTTGAACCAGTGCAGCTGGAGGGGTAGTGAACTCTTGAGTGGGAAGATAAAAGGAAATGTGGAAGAAGGAACAGGACCACCTGCAACTGAGGGTAGAAGAATGACGTGTAGTTGTGGTCATGTTCTACTCAGAGCAAAAATCAAAACTATTTTGCTGTACAACTGAAATTTATATTTTAAGGAAAGCTGTTGGTTTAAAGCATAAATTGCAGTGATCACTCAAGGCCAAGTCTTAACCACGTAGTCGAGATGTTACAGGCACACATTAATTGCGAATTTAACGTGAAGCCAGTGGGAAGAATAACCACTCCCTAGCATAGCTATTCTGAAATAGCCCTCACACTCCAGGCTATGCTGGAGCAGCTTCACAACTCCATAGGGAGTAAATTCTTCTCAGAGTTACCTTGTGTTGCTAATCAAAGCACTAATTTCAAATGATGGCACTATGAGGATTTGCTATTTAATCTCTCGTTCTGATGAGCAGGAGGAGTGTTGGTTTAGGCCACCAGCAGACACAGGACTGCCCATTCAAAGAGTCTGTAGGGTCAGTAAGGTTATTCCTTTAGACTTGTCAGTTGATATTTGGTTTAAACTTGTAGCAGTCCAAGGAAGGCAGTGACAAAGCGAAGATATCTTTTTAGTTAGATTTTATTTCTGTTTCGTTACAGAACTGGCTGAGCTAATGGGCACGGAGGTACAATACTGTTACACAAGTGTGATGCCTCTGCGGAGCTGAGCTGTGATGAGGGATTGGACAGACAGAGGTGCCACACTAACTACACTCATGCATAGTTGAAGTAATATTACTCTAAGCACAGAAGATTCTTACAGTGGTCACTTGTGTGTTACTTAAATTTAGAAAGACAAAAGGCCAAAACTTTTTTCTTTATTTAGGAGGAAGGTAAGAAACCTGGGCATTCTAGAGAAGCAGGCACAGCTACCAAGACAGGTCACAGTTCACTAATCTGCATCAGTTGGGCCCTCAAGAGTTTTGTCAAATGATGGCTGCGGGGTGAAGCTTTCAGCAGAGCTCCTGAGCAAATAAATGCTTTAATTAGAAGCCAGCTACTAACAACTCTGTTAGTAGCTGTTGGGTCAGCTTTTATGTATCTATCTCACATGCTTGGTTTAAGCAGAGGCTCAGGACAGACAAGTTTTTGTAGGTAGAAGAGCAAAGAAGAATCAAACTTCCAAGTCAAGGTGACCTCAGGCCTACTGCCTCCAGTGGGGACTGCCAGAGTCACATTTTTCTCTTCCCTCAGCTCCCCTATCTGACTTCACAATCTGATCCAAAATCAGAACCATTATCCAAAGTGCAATTATTTCTGGTCATCTTCCTGTATACCCATCTAAACAAAAGAATAATTACATCCCAACTTTTTGGGTTGTGGTTTGTTTTTTTTTTCATAGCCATTTGGAGTGTAAAAATCCACATCATATTTATCAGAAAACTTTTTTTTTTAAGAATTACTTGAAAGGCTCCCCATAAGTTGTTAGCTTCTTCTTTGCAAAGCTTCCAGAGAATAGTCTTTATCACCTTATACAAGACTTGGACTAGACTTTTTTTTTTTTTACTGTTTTGGATAGTTTGTTTGGAGGGCTTTGTTGGTTTTATTTTTTGCCAGGGTTTTAGGAGGTTTTTTCAGCCCTCTGACTGATCTCAGTCCCCAAGATCTAGGGCATATTGATTTTAACACCCTTCCTGTTTTTGCATGGATCCTATTCTATAGGCAGTGGACACAACCATACAGAGACCAAAGGAAGAGTGATTTCTTTTATTTCCTCAGATATAGGATAAGGAGGTATTTCAGGGACCAAAGTGTTTTCTTTTTTCCTCCTACAAAGGAAAGGGAAAGAAATTTTCAGCTGCAGTGTCTAAATATCAATGCTAGTTTGGGGAAAAGTTATCCATATTCACAAGATTGCTTTTAAAAAAACCAAAACCCAACCCTAAGAAACTGATGAAAGCATTTATTTCTGAAGGTCAGCAAGTATCAAAGCAGTCCCCAAGGGCTGCTTTGACTTTCCACAATCTGCAGCAAGAACTCCCGCTTCTGCAATTTCCATTAAGCAGTCTTGTTTGGCTTTCTAATCATCTGGACTTCTTCCAGAAATCAAAGCCAATGTTAAGATCCTCCTTTTTTTGAAGGAGAAAGTCTTTTCAGCACACCAAATAAGTTTTTGAATACACAAAGTAATGAATACTGAGACAGAATTTACTAAAAGTGCATGAGACAATTAGACAAGCAACACTGTAGTTACAAGTCATGAATATCTTTTCTTCTTCCCTCTACCAGAGGACACCATCCAATGCTTCTCTGTTACTGGCACAAAGCTAAGCGTCCCAAGCATTTTCAGAGGTTCAGACACAAAAAGCTGCCCTTAGAAGAACTTGTCCTGCTTTTCTAAAGTATTGTTTGTACCTACCTTCCTTCTCCATTTATTATACTATAATTTATTATACTAATAATTATACAATGACCTTTTAATTGGGAAGACACAGAGTGCATTTTTTCTATGGCACTATCCCTTATTATTCCCCAAAAGTGGCAATGCAGGAACCACCTTAACAAGGAAAAAACATGAATTTACAGCTTTTCTAAGAGAACTCTGCCTATTCTTATACACTGCCTACCCTCACAGCCTCCCCGAAGTAGCTTCGTAGGGTCTTCTAAGAGGCAATGCCACCCATGGTGCTAGGCACAGGCACATGCAAAAACAAGCCACAACTCCTCTCTTTTCCCCTAGTACTCTGGGATGATCCTACCCACTAGCAAGCATTGGGCTCCTTTATCTTTAGAAATTAATGCACCACTGTGTAATATCCATTCAGTCGTTCCTATCGCTGCTTTTGCTTCCAAGCTTCTTTATCTTCTCTACTGAAAGCTGAAGCAAGCTAGTGGTAATCCTAGGCAGGCAATACCCCAAGTACTGGGGTGAAGTCTCTTGCACGGTTGCCTCTTTTGGTTACTGTTCCTTACTTGTCAAATAACCCTCAGTCTTCCCATTAACACCAACTTAAGAGCTACCTCCTCATCAGCTCACACATTCACCTTCCTCCTTTAGAGATGGCTAGAATGGTAACAGCAATCATCTGAGCTCCTGCCTCTTCCCCAAGCCTGGCAATGTCCTAGTGTGAAGGACAGCATTTCCCTCCTCTTCTCCTCCTGTGTTCAGTCTTTTCTGTCCTTAGAACCACTGCTGCTACTGAGCAGTCTGCCAAGGGAGGAAGCAGCCTCTTCCTCGTGCCTTTACCTAATACAAGTAAAATCACAACTTTTGCTGCCTCATTCTTTTCACAGATCAGTCCCATTTGCTATCCCCCCTGTACAACACCCATTCCTTCTACCCAGATAACACTACTACCCCCTTCCTTTTTTTCCACAAGCTCTTTTCTTCTGCAGTACTGCAGAACTCTGGTTTTGCTCAACTGAATGGTTTCTGCGTTCTCCTGACAGACTTGTTTTTCCCGTAAATCTCAAGGCTTGAATTTTACAAACATTCTATATTTAGTCTGGGGTAAGATTTATACCGCTTAACTTTAGATACCTGAAGTTCAGCATCTAGCCTAAGACACCCATCTACCTAACATCCTCCTAGTCTGCAGAGGGAGGAAGGATCTCCACAGCACAACCCCCCCTCACCCCAAGATACTTTTATAGAACAAGTAGGATGAATCACACTGTGAAAGAGCCCATAAGGGGAGCTTGGTGAAATAGGAATACCAAAACTGCTTCAAACTCTTAAGTTATCTTTGCAGCCTCCTTCCAGTACATGTTCATATCTGTCTCAGTTGTGCTGTCATCTATAGCTTCATCCCGAGTCCTTCTGCCTTTTCTTCCACAAAGATCACCCGATATTTCAGACATCAGAAGTTCTGCTGAACATCCCAGCAGCTCAACCACCTTTGCTGCCCGCTCTCCTAGGAAATCTACAGCACTGCCTCAAGACAGAGGACTCCTACTGATATAGGAACCATCATCATCTTTTCTTCCCAGTCCTTAGACTACAGGAAGGATTGATGAAAACCCTCCAAACTTCCTACACTGAACTCCTACACCACCTTCCTTATTTCTTCCAAGATCAGCGTCATGGCAACTAGCACTTCTCATTTTCCCTTTGTAAGCTGATGGAATTGGTTCTGAGGCACTCCATTACCAAGCGTCTTTATTTGCATTCCTCTAAAATAAGTGGTGCTGCTCCAAAAATCCTGAAAGGTTTCAGCGAGTGCTGAATAAACTAAGCAGTTCATGTATAAATAATGTATCAGCTATCACTACATATTTAATGGATTCATCACAAACGTATTTTTAGATGGCCTAGGTTAGTCAGAACGACTCTGGCACCTGCTTCCCGTTCCCATACAAGCAACTCCAGTTTCACAGTTCTCCAGTTTTTGTCCACCTAAAACACCTACTCAGTCGTGGTCTTTTCCATACTGCCCCCAGCACAGCTTTGCTGCTGCACAGACCATCCCACTCCACAGGCAGCCCTCTGACTGTGCTGGAATGACTTCAGGGAAAAGGTGCTATTTGGTATTCTTTCACGCTTCCTCCAGCACTTACCACCCTTCTCTTCTTAAAAAGATAACGGATTAGAGGTGTCAGTGTAAATCAGATTATACGCTGATGATAGCTTCTACTTGACCCTATCCCCGTTAAACCAGGGACACAACGCAGGCATTAGAAAGCATAAAAGTTAGTCACTGGGGAGTGAGGCACGAAAGCCATCTGTTCAGGAGCTGTCCCCTGCCTTGCAGGGCTACAACTCTCGAAACACAGTCATCAGAAGCTGGGGAGCACTGGGCTCTTTCATAACCATCAGCTCTCCCTTTCCCACTTACTCCTCTTTCCGGTGAAGCTCCTCCTCGGACTCGGAGAGGCGCTGCTTCAAGGCTGCGATCATCTCCACCGCCACGTCCACCTGCCTGCTGAGGGCCCGCTCCCGTCGCTGCACCTCCTGCTTCTTCTGGGAGAGCTGCACGAAAGCCGCCCGCACCTCCAGCAGCTCCGCCGTCTTCTGGGCCAGCTCTTTGGTAAGCTTGTCGATCCGCTTCTCGATCGTTTTGTCCACAGCCTCTACCATGCGGTTAAACTTCTCTCTGACGTGCGCCTCGAAGGAGGCTTTGGAGTCAGCGGCCGGGAGGCCCGGTTTGGAGACCCGCTCGCCGGGAGAGTCACCGGGCACGTAGTCGGCGAGGTAGGAGCCGGGCCGCTCCGCTTCCACCTCGAGCGGCTGCCCGCGCTTCCCGCTCCCGCAGGACGCGTCGCAGTAACTGGGGCTGGGCGCTCCGTGCCGCACGGGGCTGCCCCGGCCCGCGGGCTCCGGCGGCGAGGCCGGCTCCACGTCTTTCAGGGGCGAGAAGAGGCCGCTCCTGGCCAGGAGGCTCCTCTCCTCGTAGCCGTGCCCGTACTCCAGGTGCGCTCGCAGCGAGGAGAGGCTCCTGAACCGGGCGCGGTCGCCGCACCGCGGGCAGCGGAACGGGAGGCAGACGCCGAGGCCGCCGAGCGGCTCCTGCCAGGGCTGCCCGCCTTCATCGCGGGCCGCCTGGTGCATCCCTCGCCGGGCCCCGGCACGGAGGCGACGGCCCCGGGGCCGCGCCGGGAAACTTGGGAAACTTTCCCGGCGGTCCGGTTCACGGGGCCGGCGGCATCGCGGCCCGGGAGGCGCCCTGGCCCGGCCGCGGGGCGGGGAGGAGCGGGGCCGGGCCCGGTAAGCGCGGGCCTCGCCGGCCGCGGGGGCCCCGCCGCGCTCCCCGCCTCGGCGGCGGCTGCTGGCGCTTTGCGGCAACGCCGTAAACCGCGCCGCGCCGCGCGCGCTCCCCGCCGCGGGGCGTGGCCAAAGGAGGCGGGGTCGCGGGCGGGCACAGGGACCCGGGGGCGCGCTGCGGGCGGGGGCGGGGTGGGCGGTGGCACGGGAGGCAGCGGGGGCGCTGCAGGGTCCTAGTGCGGGTGGGTAGCGGCATCGAGGCGCGGGGCGGGCTCTGGGTGCTCACTGCGGGGAAGGGGATCATAGAACGGTTCGGGTTGGAAGGGACCTCAAAGCACAGAAAGTTCCGGCCCCCCGGACATCTCCCACTGGCTCAGGTTGCTCATAGACTCCATCCAGCCTGGCCTCGAACCCCTCCGGGGATGGGGCAGCCACAGTTCCCTGGGCAGCCTGGGCCAGCGCCTCACCGCCCTCACGGTGAAGAAATTCTTCCTAATGTCTAGTCTAAATCTGCCCCTCTCCCGTTTATACCCGTTCCCCCTCATCACCACAAGCCCCTGAACAGCCCCTCCCCAGCTTTCTTATAGCCCCTTTCAGACATTGGAAAGTCGCTATAAGGTCTCCTCAGAGCCTTCTCCAGGCTGAACAATCATAGAATCATAGAATAACCAGGTTGGAAGAGACCCACCAGATCATCGAGTCCAACCGTTCCTATCAAACACTAAACCGTGTCCCTCAGCACCTCGTCCACCCGTGCCTTAAACACCTCCAGGGAAGGTGAATCAACCCCCTCCCTGGGCAGCCTGTTCCAGTGCCCAATGACCCTTTCTGTGAAGAATTTTTTCCTAATGTCCAGCCTAAACCTCCCCTGGTGGAGCTTGAGGCCGTTCCCTCTTGTCCTGTCCCCTGTCACTTGGGAGAAGAGGCCAGCACCCTCCTCTCTACAACCTCCTTTCAGGGAGTTGTAGAGAGCAATGAGGTCTCCCCTCAGCCTCCTCTTCTCCAGGCTAAACACCCCCAGCTCTCTCAGCCGTTCCTCATAAGGCCTGTTCTCCAGCCCCTTCACCAGCTTCGTTGCTCTTCTCTGGACTCGCTCCAGAGCCTCAACATCCTTCTTGTGGTGAGGGGCCCAGAACTGAACACAGGATTCGAGGAGCGGTCTCACCAGTGCCGAGTACAGAGGGAGAATAACCTCCCTGGACCTGCTGGTCACGCCGTTTCTGATACAAGCCAAGATGCCATTGGCCTTCCAACCCTCAGCCTGTCCTCGTATGGAAAGTGCTCCAGCCCTCTGATCATCTTTGTTGCCTCCTCTGGACCGGTTCCAACAGCTCCATATCCTTCTTGTGTTGAAGATTATTCTAGAACTGATGTGGGTTTTCTGTACCTGGAGCGTTGGGGAGATGCTGAGGGATAAAGCGATTGAAACCATTAAAGTAGCAAGGCTGACCTGCGCAAATAGTTATAAACTAGCCAGGTCTTTCTGGGAATCTAGTCGTATGTGATTCTTTAAACTATGCTTAGTAGACAGAAAGACTTTTTTAAAAAAAAAAAGCCCACATGACCCTAATTTAGCTCCACAATTTAAGGAGGGGGTACCAGGTAGTAGTGGGGTTCCAATTCTGGATATGAGGAGCGGGTGTTATTGGTGTTGGGAGCATGCTGCCAGCGGGTCGCCTTGATAGGGGAATATGCTTCTAGGATGAAAGGAATTGGACTCAAGTTGTGCTGAGGGAGGTTCACATTGGAAATTGATAAAAATTTCTTCACCAAAAGGGTTATCAGGCACTGGAAGAGCTGCCAAGGGAAGTTGTTAAGTCACCATCCCTGGGAGTATTCAAAAGATGGCTCAGGGATTCAGTTTAGTGATGGATAAGTACAGTTGGACACTATGATCTCAAAGGTCTTTTCCAACCAAACAGTTCTATGGTTCTATACCACAGATGTGTGTCTATTTTTACAAAATTTCAGAAACATGAGCAAGGCTGATTGTAGATCAGCAGCCTCTTTGAGGTCTTTCAAAAGCTACTGCGTGAGGCCGTAGTGGTAATGAGTTGCAGATTTTTTTATTTTATTACAGTGGGAGAAAGCACTCTAATAAAGTTTAATTCTGTACTAATATATCTGTTCCTTGGTTGCAATATGCAGACAGAGTCCTAAACACTGAGAAAATCCAATTGCATTGATAGGTGCCTTTGATGTGATTAAGATATTCCCAGTAAATGATTCACCAGATGGCACATCAAAGGAAGTTACTCAAATTGCATTTCAGAGCTTCAGCTAATCTCTAAAGTGTGTGTGCTGCCATCCAGACTGCAACGTTTTGCATGAGTTAGTTGTCCTATATTACCTTGTCTAAAAGTGATTTTCCCTTCTTCTGTCATCAAACAGTACCAAATCTCAGAAGGGACATCCAGAGGGAACAGTTTTGAACAGTTCTTGTCTCCAAATGTGGATCAGAAGTATGGCCGTGACCCTGGTTTGGTCCCCATTTTCTTTGCTGTTGTCTTCTGTTGTCTGTTATCTCTATTGTGCCCACTGCCTTCCTACCCTCTCCACACCAGGGGAAGGTACTTGGTGCTGATGCTCAAAGATGCAGATGAATGCTACACAAGTGAGGTGAGCCAAAGAATGTTGATGGCTTTGAAGGCGCCCATTGATCTGCAGCCTAAGCCACATGGGTTTTGTCAGTTAGATCTGAAATCCAACAACCATCTACCCCCAGCATATCTTCTTGCAAGATTTCTTAGGGTTTACTTGCACTCTAAATATTTGTTTTACTGAATTGGGATCCTAATCCTCATCTTCTCAGTTGTCTACTCATGCCCCTACTCGGATGTGCAGTTCAGTCATTCTCTCAGCATTTGGAGAGGAACAGTGTCCCTTTGATATATCAGTAAGCGTGCATTTTAGTCTTAGTTTCATCTCCTGTGATTTAAATCTGGTGTGGGTAGAATCTAACATTATCACTTACACAAACGCCAAATTTATACATCCATCATGTATGACTCATCCTGAAATTCTGCCAAGTGCTGGGGAGGCATTATCCAGTTTATTTGTGTGCATCTTTCTCTCTTTAAACTATTTGCAATAAGATTTTCAGAAGGATAAAAGTTATTTAAATGAAACCAGCATCTACCAACATGCCCGATACTGCAAGGAAGGTGGGAATGTTCGTGTATTCAGCTTTTTTTTTTCAGGTGGCGATCTGTATCTGCCGTGCTGGGTCCTGTAGTTTCTGATTTGGGGTAGAAACTGATTAGCTGACATTTTCCTGTTTTGAGGGTTCCTACAAGCTTAAAAAGCATACTTTAAAAGTGAATTAAGTTTTCTTTGACTGATAATTCTATTTTGCTGAAGGTGGCTAGAAAAAGGAGGTTTATAAAATCAGGTTGCTTTTCAAAAGTTACCCTAGTTGTTAATCTGTTTTTTTTCTCATCATAGACAAGGAAATAGGTAAGTTTTGGGTTTACTTGCAGAGACTTTTCCCTTCAAACTCGTGATGCTGACATGTTTATAGGGATCTTTCTCATGTGGTGTAGGACTGGATTCACTACAATCACTTTGGCTGCATTCAGCAGCCTCTGATTTCCCTTGTTTGTTTACTGGTTTGCCTTGAAAAGGAAAGTCAGAAATTTTTGTCTCTCCTGTTCATGCCAGCACTGCCCACTTTGGTCTTCATTGTGTGATCTGGCTCTTCTATGGGACTGTGAGTTTGGCTTTGGCAAGCAGCACAGCCCTCCCGTTCTGCTGTAAAAGCTCTGTCTGAAATAGGTATGCTTATTCAGCTCAGTTCATTTGTGTGTTGGAGTGCTTTGGTTTTTCTTGTTGTTTGAGTTTGAACCACAGATGCACTAATAATTTGAGTTGCTGAATCTTAATATTTACCATCTCCTCCCTCTGTTTATTGAGAGGAAGTAGCAAGCAAGTTGTAAAATCTAAGGAACTAAAGATACATATGCAGGTAGCAAATACATAGACAACACCATGCTCTAGCCTGTTTTAACAGATATGTATCCTTGGAAAAACTGAATAAGTAAAAGGTGAAGTTCCTGGGAAATATTGTACTCCTACTACTGCCACATCTTCACTGAAAACATAAGAACATTCATAATTTGAAAAAAAAAGCAACAGCAGGTATGGAAAAAATTCCCAAAAAGAGATGTTTTCACATACACTTCTGCCTTTCAGGCAGTAAGTCTTGGAGGCTGTGATGAGACACTTGTAGCTCCATATGAGGCTGGAATCTGGAAGAACATGTCTTCACCAAAGGAAAAAAATATTGTGATGGGGTACATTCTGTCTTTTCCTCAGATTTCTTGCCCTCGGATGGCTGTTAACTTCATACAATTTGCAGCCAAAGATCTTCCCACAGGGAGCAGGAACAGAGCCCAAACTGATCCCATCCAAATGGGGCTTGCTTCTATCTCCAGACTGACTAATTCCTATGTTAAACTCAGGTGAACCTTCCTGGTGTGTGAAATTTCCCCCCCACATTTCTCTCCAAGGTTATAGGAAAGTTGATGTGCTACTCAGGATATGAGTTGGGGCAGCTTCCCATTCTCTGTTGAAACATTTTATCCTAAACCAGGCTATTTGACTAGATCCATAAATATAGTTTAGAAATGCCCAGAGTTGAAACCACTAGCAATAAGAAAATGATTCATCCCTTATCAAAATTGGAACTCTCAGAGATGTAATGTGGACTAGTCTGTTAGCTGTGGACCACTTTCTAACCAACTTTTGAGATGACTGCCAGTAAAATTCGGTCAGTGGCATATAAACCAATACATTGCCAATTATATATGAAAGTTATTACCTCTAAAATGGTCAAAAATGTAGTTGTTTTCCACCAGCATAGTGATGCCACATAGTAAGATAATTTAGAAGGATGAGGTTGTGATGAGAAAAACCTGTTGAGATTAGTAGTGTGGGTACTGCCTGCATGGAAGCTGCCAATGAAGTTCTGGGTGTTTCGGTGCCTGTTGGTGCCAATTGTCTGTTTAAATCAATTCAGCAAGCATGTATTTGTCTGTGTAGTGGGGATATGTAACAACACTCATTTGTGTGTGAAATAACATGTCCCTCACTAAAAGTGTGGAGAGAGAGATGCTTTTAGGGAGACACTTTGAGCAAAGGCAACTGAAGAGCAACAACCACTCGTGTCTCTCAAAGCCCCTTCCTGGTCTGGCTTTTTAAAGATAAAAGTTGATACAGGTCTGGAAGAGACTGTATGGCAGAGCAGGAGTGTTTTTAAAAAGTTAAGACTGTAGTGTAAGTGTCCACACTATGAAATAAATGAAGTAAAAATTATTTTATGTTAAGTAGTGGCTTGCTTTTTGCTTGCATTTTCCCTCACAAAATCTAATGCCTATATATGTAAGTAGGATGACTCAGTGTTACAGAGATTATTGATGGATAGAGTCAGGGACTATATTCCCGAATCAGGAAACAATAAGCGAAAGCAAAGATTTAACTTGGTTAAAGCTGTGTATTGTGGGCTTTAGTGCACAAACATATTTGGGTATTATCTTAAACAGATGATACTCTGTGTCCCAGATCAGACCTGGATAACATCCCTTCTGGGTCTGCGTTAGCTGCTTAGAGAACCTGTTATGAAAAAATTACTTGCTGTTTGTTGGGTTTCCTTTAAACAGCCTGATTACATTTTGATGACACTGTACAAACACATGGTTAGAATCAAGTGCAGAAATAGCTTCCTAGGACTCAAATTGTTTTTTAAAATAAGCAAGTAAATATGTGCATGTATGTAAGTCATCCATGCATCCAGGCAGAACTAGTTATTTTTATTTTTCCAGATGAAATTGTCTGTGAAAGCATGAGATGCTATTTATTGTCACTATTATTTATAATTTAAAATGCTAACAGTGACATGAAGTGTTGTCTCAGCTCATTTAACAGGCCATGAAATGGTTAGAAGGATGACAGAGATCTCTGACAAGCCAACCTCAGGTAAAATGTAGTTACCCATATTTGCTTCTCGACCCTTGCTTTTTCGTAACGGTGAGTAAAATTAGGTCATCTTATTATGCAAAAAATACTATCATTAGCAAGAAATGCTTCCATCTCACATTGAGGAGAACACACGTATAGCCCAATCTCATCCTCTCCCCGTGGTTTGACTGAGAGAGGGAAAGGCACTGCCTTGCCTCTGGCCTCTGCTGGCAGGAGAAAACCACAGCTGAGTTTGGATTTAGGGGGAAGTTTGGAAGAAGCACAGGGACTAGGGATGCTCGGAATGGAAAATTAACTGGCTGTTCTAAAAATTTAAATCCCTTTATGTATTTCTTTAAGCACTTGAGTGCATGAACTGCTCAACAGTTTTTCAGTGTCTATTTCTGTGAGAAACAGGACACAATTGCAAGCAAAGTTTTCCTTAAGGAGAAGAGGCAACTTCCAATAGAAATTTCCAACCACAAATGGTTATTTTGTTGCTTTAAAAAAGTATATTGATAGTAATGAGATGTTATTTGCTTATTACTATGTTATTATCATGAAATAACATTTGCCTTAATCCTTCTTGCCTTGGCTGTCTCTCTCTCTTGGCCTGATCCATGTAACCAGTGCCCATTGGAGCAGCTGGTACCCAAGTTGGGAATTAGAACAATACAGAAAAACCTTAGCTTTGCGACAAGGCAGGAAGAACTATGGAATTATAGCTAGCTATAGCCCAAAGTGTAACAGGGAAAACTACTGAGGCAAACCAATTACTTACTGATGAGAAACATTTCTTAGGGCAAAGTAAGAATTTGCAGTAAACTATAGGTTTGTAATTCCCCTGTGTGTGTGTAAATACCCCCCTATTAGCAATGGATCCAAGTAGCCACTTTCAACCAACTTTGTTGTTGAAAGGAATTAAAGATAATTTTGTTACTTCAACTGTTGTGGAGGTAGGTCATACAGAAGGGAAGACACAAATGCCTAATAGGGAAAGGCTGCAAAACTCAAGCTTCGTTAGACACTGTGTGTCCACATAAGTGTCTTCTCAGCTGGTGTGAAGCTGTCGTTCACTTGTGAGGGTCCTTATCCAACTGGATACTTCTGATGGGGTTGATTTGGTACTTATGTAAGGTCCACATGTGAATTGGCTTCAAAACCAACATCCTTTGTCTCCTAAGTAAAAGAAGAATACATGTGACTAGTCTACCTTAGTTAACCACTCCATAACTTGTGCAACTTTTACACATAGAGGATCTTCAAACTGCAGTTTTTAATTTGATTTTTGAGGTTTTCAGGTTTGACCTCAGAAGTTGCTTTCCAAAGTCACATGGGGATGGATTTTTTGTAGCTTATTATTTCTTTTATGATATTTTGAGTGCATTTATCTCATACATGGTGATTTAAAGAGGCAATGGTAGCTTAATGTGGGGGCATTTCAAGATGGGATTGACATCAGGACTACTGATAAGAGCCAATTTCAGCAGTCTTATCAGGAAAAAGGAAAAAATTATTACACATTGTCAGCCTTTTACGATTTCTTCTAGAAATCCTACAGGAATATACAACAATCAACAAAGTAGTTCATTGAAGCAACTGGTATCAATGTTTGTTGATGATGCCATGTATATTATATGAAAGTATTGCACAGAGACGCAACCCCAGTGCCATTTGGAGCACTAGAGCAGTTTAAGTAGGGCTGCAGAATATTAATGAAACTTGAGCAGAAGATGAGCAAGCTCTCAGAATAAAATTAATCTGAGAACACCTGAAATAATAAGAGTTTACTCTAAGCTAGTCTGCCTCTGCCCTCTGCCTAATTATCAGAGAAAAGTAATCCCATGTTTTAGGATGACATCTTCATTGACCAATTCTATGACTGCCTTAGAGAAGGTACCTACCGTAGCTGCTTAATTAAGTAAAATGGGGCCTACAAACTTCCCTCTTGTTTTTGTTTTAACCTTGACATGGTTAGGTGTTAGCTCACTGTTGTTGGCCAGATGATCAGTTTACACCTTATCCAATCAAAACTGAAGCAGAAGCACGTGATGGTAAGGTAGTTAGTTACCCATATTTAATTTGTTTTATAGGACTACATGTTGACCTTCTGCTCAGCTAAGCAAATGGCAAGACTTCAACTGACTTCAGCAGGTTGAAATGAAGAAATGGGTTACCAAGGCTAATAATTTTGTCTTTTACCTTAGCCCTGGCTTCAGTAAGCATTCAGGTAAACACCCTGAATTCCAGAATCTCTGCCCATTTTACCAGTCTGTAATGGTTGAATGTCATGGTAATCAAAGTCAGTGGCAATCAATGGTAACACTTTGCTTTTCTGTTTGAAATAAAATAAACAGAAGTCAGTTATAAAAAGTTTTGCAAATTGTTTTCCATGTGTCCAGTACAAATCTTCCTATATTTCCATTTAGGATAAAGCTGAATTGGAACTGGATAGATTTCTACTGGCACACTCTGATGATATTCAGGGAGTAGGTGTAGCAAGCTGTGGGAACTAAGAAATTAAGAAAAATATTGCAGTGCTGTCAAGAGTAGGTGTAGACATTTTGTACCTGCTAAACCAAAATGATGGGCCTATGATTTAAAATAATATGCTGATGTAACACTTCAGCAGAACAGTGATCTTTCCTCTGCTATCCAGTTTCCCTAATACTAGAAGGAAGTCAAATGCTTTGCAATGCAAATAGAGTGGCAAATAAAAGGATGGTGTGATGGTGTGATTCATCTGAAAAAAGTGTTTTACTTGAGAAACCACAGAAGGTAGAATATAGGTCCCCTATGTAATTCAAAATACCCCCTTCTGGCTTCTCTGTGGCTTCTCACAGCGGTGACTCTGCAGGTTTTTCCTTGCTTTATAGATTGTACCTTGGGTTTCTTTGCCCTTCAGTGGAGACTTGTTGGGAGAAGAAAACACGGTTGCGATGTTTTCTTTTATATTATTGCTGTCTCCCGGGATTACTCTTAAATTAGGGAGCAGAATAGTTGCCAAATGAATCCCAAATCTCTGGATAATATATTACAGAAGTTCATTTCAAGCTAGTATGTGTGCTGCCCCAGCAGGACAGCATAGCTGGAGTTATGCTTGGAGTGTGGGGAGAACATCTCGCACAACACCTGCAGAAATACTGTTTAAAGCCTCAGTCTCCTGTTCACTTAAGAGAAAGGACTAAAAGTGTTTAAGTTTTTAATTAAATATCTGACAGATGAACTGAATTATGAAGCTTGATTTTATAAAGAAAAATCCTGACGTCTCTAGGAAGTGAATGCAAAGGAGGACCAAAGCAGAAGCAGATGCAAGAGTGTGAAAAAACAGACTTTGCAGTGATATGTTTCTAATGCAGTAGAAAACTGGGCATTTGAAGCAACTCAAGAGCTGATAAGCACTGAGCTTGAGAAGATACTATTCGTGTTAATTAGGGCTGAGTCCTACACATTTAACTCCCACTGATTTCTTAAGGGTTCCAATTCAAGTCAATGTCAGCAGGAACGTGCAAAGGCTGCAGGCACCAGCTCTTTATGCTGTTAGCAGTCACATTTTGGGACTTATTAAGACTAGGATTTGCTGAACAGACTGTAGTGCAAAACCGTGGTAATTAGCATCTAAAATTCTTGGAAAGCTGCCACAGATTCCTGGGAGCTGTCTACACCACCAGCAAAAATGGCTGTAGAGATGCTGATTGCCTGAAATAGATTGGGGCATAATTGTCCTTTTGCAATGATTTTTATTACATCCATGTACCCTCCTGGCTTTAGAGAAAACCCTTTTGGTGCACACCTGAGACAGTGATTCTCAGTAGTCTTGGAGGTAGCATTTCTGGAAAACAAGAAGGCGTTGATTTGCTCTAGAGTATAACCTGGAGTGCTGAACTGCTTGGGATGATGCTGGGTTGAACGTGTTTCACTGTGTCTTTTTCACATGTATCAGTTTTCTGGTGGTAGCAGTATCTTTTGAGTTGGTGAATAAATTTTGAGAAAGCACAATTACAGTGATTCTTTTATTATTTGTTTATGGTAAGGTTATAATTTCCAGCTGCTCCCATAGTTTACATAAAACTCATTGAAGGGTTTCAGCCATTGATATTTGTTGAGACTGCAACTCTCTCACTTACTTTGGTCAAGCATTGATTCAACAATAATGCAATTCAGTTAAGTTGAGACTTTGACTTGTTTGGTTTTCCCCACTGGACGTAGTGCAGAAAGGCTTCTTTTGAGAAAGTCATAGTAGCTAAAGAATATGGGAAATATCTAAGAAAGGGGGAAAAACATAATGTCTATAAATATATAATCTAAGGTAGAGCTTCCCATTTGTAGTGTGTCTTGCCAGTGGTGCACAGAAGACCTCAGGATGGTATGAAAGTATTCCATGACTATCTGAATGTCTCCTAACCCTCAGGAATGTGGCACAAGATGGAGACAGGAACTGCTGAACAGCTGCCACCTCTGCCTCCAGGTGAGACACAAACACTTCAGAGGGAAGCAGAGCTCTGTCCCCTGCCTTCCACCTTTAGTCTGGAAGTTCACGATTCTCCTTGAAGGCAAAGAGTTGCCAAGCACCTGTCTGAAACCCCAATGAAGCATGGAGGCTTTTCAAATTTTCCCTTCTAAGTGCATTTTCTTGTATTTTAAATAAGCATATGTTAGCCGGGAGACTTCTGTCTTCTGTGGAAAGCTGTTAGCAACACTGTGTATCTCACTCATTCCAGCACATTTTACTTCTTGCAAATGTTGACAACCATGTGTGAAGCAATGAGGATCTGTGCTTGTGACCATCACCCACCAAGGAGGAATTCAGAGAGGAAAGCCAAAGAATCAGGGATGAGGGATGGGAAGGAGACACCATTCTGGCTCGTTTGCTGCATCTGCTGAAGACAAGCAGAGCTACAAAACTGGCAGCAGCGGAGAGAGATGGCTCCCATTCCTCTCCAGTCAATCTGATGAATGATTAATGCACTTGTCATTTAATATATAGTAGTATAAGACACTTTTCACAATATATGCTACTAGTGCAGTCATTGAAGTACCATCATATTAAAGTTGTGTAATTAAATGAGCTGCAGAAAACCAAGAATGTGGTTAAAATCTTGTGGGTGGCTTCAGAACAGTGGTGGCTGTGTCCTGGGCTGCCATCAGGGCAGTCACAACAGCGCCTGGAGCTCACCTGGAGAACATTCATTGGAAGGAGGTGGCACCAGCCTATTCCAGAACAATAAATTAATGAGAAACAAAGAAACTTGAGCCAAGAAAGGTACTAGCTTGGAATTTATTATTCACTGCTTATAGCAGCTTTCTGGTACTGAAGAGGGCCTACAGGAAAGCTGGGGAGGGGCCCTTTATCAAGGACTGCAGGGATAGAATCCTAGAATCATAAAGTCATAGACAAGGCTAGGACGAGGGGGAAAGTTTTTAAGCTGAAAGAGGGGAGATTTAGGTTAGATATTATGAAGAATTTTCCCTGTGAGGGTGGCGAGGCACGGGCACAGGTTGCCCAGAGAAGTCATGGCTGCCCCATCCCTGAAGGTGCTCAAGGCCAGGCTGGATGGGGCCTGGAGCAACCTGATCCTGATACAAGAAGTAGTTCCTATAACAAAAAGTGGAATATTTTGATTTAAGTAAAGTTTCATCTGAGTAATTGTGTTCTTTGAAAGTCAGACAGTGTCCCTCTGATAGAATGCTTTCTTCCTCTGACAACAGGATTTTTCTAGATGCTGTTCATTCTTTATTCATTCTTTGAAGGTGCTAATGCCTCGTGTGCAGCGTGATCTGTGCTGAAATGTCTCTTCTGCAATCACCTCTGCAGTATTTCCTACCTCAAATGCCACATCGAGCAGATGTGGAGCCAGCGCCACATAAGCGAGAGTTTTGGCTGTTGTGAACTCCATAATAACATCAAAACGAGTCCTTGGAAAGTAAAGACACCTAAGGTTTCTGGGAGGATTTACAGATGCGCGTGTAAGTGGGAAATGCATCCTGTCCCGGCTCCTGTCCCTCTGCCCGCGATCCACGGGGCTCATCGCCCCCTCGCACTGCCGGGAGCCGCGGGGGGCGGGGCCGCGGCGGCCGTTGCGGGGGGCGGGAGTTTCGAACGGCGGCGCCGCGGCGGACGATGAGGCGGTGGCGGCGCGAGCCGCGCGGCGGCCGGGAGCCCGTGAGAGCGGGGCTGGGGCTGATGGAGCCGGGGGCTGGAGGCTAGAGGCCACAGATGGAACTGGGGGCTGGGGCTTGGAGCTGGGGCTGGAGCTTGGAGCTGGGGCTGGAGCTTGGAGCTGGGGCTGGAGCTTGGAGCTTGGAGCTGGGGCTGGAGCTTGGGGCTGGAGCTTGGGGCTGGAGCTTGGGGCTGGAGCTTGGGGCTGGAGCTTGGGGCTGGAGCTGGGGCTGTGGCTGGAGCTGGGGCTGGGAGCTGGGGCTGGAGCTTGGGGCTGGGGCAGGGGGCTGGAGCTGGGGCTTGGAGCTGAAGCTTGGAGCTGGGGCTGGAGCTTGGGGCTGGAGCTTGGGGCTTGGAGCTGGGGCTGGAGCTTGGGGCTGGAGCTTGGGGCTGGAGCTTGGGGCTGGGAGCTGGGGCTGGAGCTTGGGGCTGGGAGCTGGGGCTGGAGCTTGGGGCTGGGAGCTGGGGCTGGAGCTTGGGGCTGGGAGCTGGGGCTGGGGCTTGGAGCTGGGGCTGGGGCTTGGAGCTGGGGCTTGGAGCTGGGGCTGGGAGCTGGGGCTGGAGCTGGGAGCTGGAGATGAAGCTGGGCCTTCGGGCGGGAGCTGGGGGAACAGGGGCAGCCATAGTCCCTGGGCAGAGGGTGCTGAGCCCATACACCCCCTCTTCAGGGTCTCCAAGCATCTTGATGGTCTCATTTCTAGCTCTTTAATCGTTTAGCCTTTGACTTCCTGCTCATTGGTTTCTTTAAACCTCAGTTCACTCAAACCCCTGAATTAATTTAACTTTCCTGTGTCTGTAAAGCTGTTGCTGTCAGCTGCCTCAAACGCTTGTTTCTGTGGCTAGATAGGAAAGTCTCTGAGCTGGGACATCAGCTTCACAGCCCATGTTGTAGGAGAGCATTCACTGCCTGGCTGCTTGCTTATTTTAAATAACTAGAGCAGACCCGTGGAGTTTAGATGCATGCCACTGCGGTGGTAAATTAGAAGCGTGCCTTGGAATGAGACTCTGAAACCCCGTATTTAAGATATCAATTAAATAAAGTGAAATTTCAATCTGTCCTGCCTTCAGTAGCATTCATATATATATTTTTAAGCTGAAAGAGGGGAGGTTTAGATTAGATATTAGGAAGAATTTGTTTACTGTGAGGATCGTGAGGCACTGGCACAGGTTGCCCAGAGAAGTGATGAATGCCCCATCCCTGGAGGTGTTCAAGGTCAGGTCGGATGAGGCTTTGAGCAACCTGACGCAGTGGAAGGCATCCCTGTCCATGGCAGAGGGGTTTGGGACTGGATGATCTTTAAGGTCCCTTCCAACCCAACCCATTCATAGAATCATAGAATAACCAGGTTGGAAGAGACCCACCGGATCATCGAGTTCAACCATTCCTATCAGACACTAAACCATTCTCCTTAGCACCTCATCCACCTGTGCCTTAAACACCTCCAGGGAAGGTGACTCAACCACCTCCCTGGGCAGCCTGTTCCAGTGCCCAGTGACCCTTTCTGTGAAGAATTTTTTCCTAATGTCCAGCCTAAATATCCCCTGGTGGAGCCTGAGGCCATTCCCTCTTGTCCTGTCCCCCGTCACTTGGGAGAAGAGGCCAGCACCCTCCTCTCTACAACCTCCTTTCAGGGAGTTGGAGAGAGCAATGAGGTCACCCCTCAGCCTCCTCTTCTCCAGGCTAAACACCCCCAGCTCCCTCAGCCGCTCCTTGTAAGACCTGCTCATTCTGTGTTTTGTTTGTTTGTTTTGTGACTCCGTCGCCTATATAAAACTAGAAATCCTTTAAAATTTCTTGTATTCTTGGTAACTTAGATGGGGAACACAAAGGCTTTTTCTGAAAGAACTACTTAGGCAGTTCCTGAGCATGGGGCTGAAAATCTCCACGGCTGTTAGTTCTTTTGTCTGGGTTATGCTGCCACTGGTAGGGGAAGGATGGAGACCACAAGGGAAACAGCATATGGCAAAACAGTGCTGTGTCATTCCTCCAAGCCCAGATGGTGTGCTTGTATATTTAGAAGGAACTAGCAGGAAAAAAAAAAAAAAAGAAGCTCTGACCAGTTTTTTTTGTAGACATGAAGAATTTCATATCTTCCAAATTGGGCTGCTAAGTCATTCTCTCAGATGAGACCAGTATGGTGCAATTATTTAAGTTATGGCCCATTTAATGCTAGTCTAGGCTATTTTATATGTGCCTGGCTGAGATGTAGCATGGACTAAATCTTTCGTCATTCTAGAAGTCCCACTGTTGACACATGCAGATGCCTCAAACTAGGAGTGTTTATTTCCTCACCCTAATTGTGTAGCAGGTGAAAGACCTCGGGAGGAGTCTATACTGGGCCTGTTACCCTGGAAAAATGTTAGAGGGAAGTACCACTTCACTCTCTTGAGATAAAATTCGACTTTGTAACAGCTGATGTATTAGTTTAGGCTCAAAGAATGAGTAATTATTTCTTAGGGGCAGGTGTGTGCCTTGTTCAGCTTTTCATAGCTGTGTAAAATCTGACTTGGAATAAAAGAAGATTGATGAAAGCTATTGGCCTCTCCTTCCGGGATGAGTGCTGGCAAAAAGCATGGATAAAGAAGGAGGTGCTGGAGATGTAGAGGTGTAGGTGCACTGCTTTATCCTGCACCAGTTGTAGTTGAAACTTTGGAAAACAAATCTGTGAGGAGGCAAATGGGTAGTTTGTGGTGCCGTATGGAGTCCCGGGTCTTCGTATGTTGACTGTAGGGAATACCAGTAGAGCTGCTGTGGAAAACATCTCTGATGTGAGCTTTGGAGCTATTCACCACCATACAACCAACTGGTGGCCAGAGAACCTATCTTATGGTTAGCTCTGTGTGTTCCAAACGTTTCTGATGGGGACTCAGATTGAGAGTCCTCTGTAGTTTACTGATGTCCTCCTTCATGGTGGTGTCTGGTCATCATCGATGTTCTTAGCATGTCACTAAATTGTGTTAAAAACCAGCAAATTCAGCAGAACGTGTATCTGTTCTGCTTTGCCTGATTGTACCGGCCTGGGGTCTTTATTGTCTTGGCTGGAGGGAGCTCATCTTCTTTATTAGCTGAGGAAACCGAGAAACTATGTTTTGTATGCAAGCTTAGTGACTTTTGCTGGGTCTTGACATGGGGCAGAAGAACCTTCTGTACAGATCTAGGTCCCAATTTAGCAAGAATGAATTTGGTGACTATAGCAGAAGAGGTGAGAAATACAACAGGGGTCTTGCACCACTGTAGGGATCCGCTAACCTCTGGGTTTTTATAGTCGTGTGCTGAGGTGACTGGAAATCAGCTCTGTTTCAGGAGCTGTGTAGGACAGTATTACAGGTTGAGTGTGTTGATTTGCTGGTGCTGAGTGTGCCTTATGGACCAGAGCTGCTTTTCCTTTAGGGTGACGAAGGAGGGTAATTTGGAAGGAGAAATCTCTGTAAGCAGATGGAACAGCAGCTGAAACTCTGGGAATCTTTACATTATGGCACCAGGCCTTCAGAAACAATAAAACCCACTCCTGCAAAGCTGTGAGGGTGTGGGTGGTGACTACGTAGTGAGCTTCCACCTGCCTCTTGTGAGCTATGAAGGGTCACTTTCTCGTGTCAATCATAGAATCATAGAATCACCAGGTTGGAAAAGACCCTACTGGATCATCGAGTCCAACCATTCCTATCAAAAGGAAGCTAATGTCAAAGGCATTCCTGTCAAAGGCAGCTAATGACAGTGAGTCCCAGGTAAAGAAGGAAATTGTCCGTGTTACTGCTTTCATGGGTTCTGGATTTCTCAAGTACTTGAGTTGTGGGGAGATCTCTTCCCTCTTGTTTCTGTCCCGTTTGGAAGCTTGAGGCAGAGCCATTGCCAGTACTTTTCTATGCACTGAAATACTGAACTTGTAAATTCAAGTTACTATACCACAAGTTCTGGTCAATTGCTTATAGAGCTATTGGCAAAGCACTTGTTTTCAGTTCAGATATGCTATGAAACTGAAAAGTGACACAATGCTTTTAATTCCAGAGGCAGTTGGGACACTTGTTTAGTGTTGCAAAAGCTTCACTTACCACCAACTTGCAATGTATTTGCAATGCAAGCCTGCAATACAGTGACTGTATTTATCAGAAATATGGGTTTTATCTGTTGTTAACAGAAATATTTGGTTTGGCCAGGGATGGCCTCATAAAAAGGAAATGTGTAACGGCGTCATCAGTGGTATCTAGTGCACCTTTGAGAGACAGCAAACTGCTTGTGATTCTTCACTTTAATTATCTTCTGGCTTGGTATGGGTTGACCTCCACACCCATGCAGAATGAGGAATGATGCACAATTATAAATGTTTGTTTTCTATGAAAGTACATAACAAAAAGTTGATTTTCCAGAGGTTTTTATAGCTTAAAAAGCCCAGTCTTTCAAGAAAACAGCGATGCAGAATTCAGGTGACTTGACAGGCAAGTTTATCTTATTTCATGCTTCCAAATGAAAAGTGTACCTGGCTGGCAGTGGTTCTTGCTCAGTATTGAAGCTACCATAGCTGTCTGACATTCAGCTCATGGCTTGAAACAGTCAGGTATTGGAAAATCTCCTTTTTTTTTTTTTTTGTTCTGATTTACCTGAATTTTATATCAATAAGCAGTGAAAAGACTATGTATTTTGAACAGCTTTTAAGATGGCCAAAGAAGTAATGAGGTCAAATTTCTGATTTAAAATATTTCAGATATTTTTATGAGTTTAGAGTTCATTTCAGTAGGCATCATTCTGAAAAGTAGGATGCTAATTTATAAGCTTTCTTCGATTAGGTCTCTCAATGACCACATCAGGGGAGCATATGTTGTTAGCCTGTGAATGACATATTGAGTGACATAAATTTTTAGTAATTTTGATATGCTGGGGTGCGTTTAATGTTGCTACTGGGTTTGGAATTTTCATGTATAATACATACAGTGAATGCATTAGTATTTTACTCTTTTGTTCCTGAAAAGAGAACTATCATTTTACATTTAGTAACCATCATAACACCTGCATATAATTAAAATCTACCATTTTCTATCCCAACTGTGAAATAAGTAAAGCCTGTTAAAAATTCAGGATATTGTTAGCTGGGTTTTTGTTTAGTCCTTTGTTTGTTTTTTTGGATATCTAGGGATACGACATCCAAGAGAAGATTAACTTTGAAATTCGCATGCGAGAAGGCATCTGTAAACTACTCGCAGTGAGCACACAAAAGGACCAACTCTTGCAAGCGGTTAAAAACCTGATGGTTTGCAATGCGCGTATACGTGCGTACAGGACAGAGCTACAGAGCCAAAAAGAAGAGTTGGTCTCATGCAAAACTGAAGAACGGTGAGTAACAGCTCAAATTCTAAAGAAGTGTTACAAAGCAGGCTTATGCTTCTGTTAATTCCTAGCATCCTCTCTAGAAAAGTGAGTTTAAACCCTTCTGTCTTCCCCCAGAAATTACTGCCACCTTAAAACATTACTTTATAGAACCATTCCGGTATCATCTTTTTACTTAAGAAAATTAAATACAAGTAATATTTTTCTGGTTGCGTTTTGTTATTGACATTAAACTATAATTCAGCATTTGCATATCAGGTAACATAATAGACATATTTCTTGATTACCTTTTGCATACAGAAAGTACAAAACCAAGTCTTAAGGAACAAACCAAAACTATTCAAGTCAAAATACACCTATTTCTACTTTTCATTCTTTCTATTGTTATTAAGGTCCCTTTGATGATGGAGTCATTATGGTTAATTGGTACCCTCTGCTGGCCATTTTTGTTAACTACAGCAAAGTAATAAAATACCATATAAAGACGAAGGAAAATCAGTTTAGTTGAAAATGTCCTCGCATTACAACTCTTGAATGAGTGAAAGTTTGAGGTTTATTTGAATAATGTTATATATTTTTGCCTAATGGAATATAGTTTGGATGCAATGTTGAGAGTCATGGTGCAGAGACACTACTGCTCTCAGATTATTACTTTATTATATTAATGAAATACTATATTGCAATTTAGCATAGAAACTCTTCAAGTGCATGCTTAGCTCCAGTTAATTGTATATATAGAAACAATCTACTACTTTTTGCTTTCAGCCATGTGGTCTTATAGGAGAAATTTAATGAAGGAAAGAATTGTATTTTCTGAATATATTGACTATTGTCATGAAAGCTGATTTTGGAAGCTGCCGCTTACAGCTTGTGGTTTTCTGTAATTATTGTAGTCATATTGTTTTTTCCTACTAGGATGAAGACCTTTAGAATGAATCATCTTTTATTTATGTTTTTAACGGTTGAATAATATCAAGTGTGATATATATATATGCTGATGTTCTCAACTCTTGGTCTTTGGTGTCAGTGACCACAAATGGTGATGACACCTGTCCAGAACAGGGCAGAGATACTTGGAGATATATCTGAACAGTCATCGTCTGTTGCATTGTTTCCTTGAGTTGTCTGGCATGCATCGCTTAAAGTTCTGTCATAAGGGGTCCTTTGAATTGTCAGTGGAGGTTATTAGAAGAGATGTATGCTATAGTTATTTCTCTACCATTTCTATTGTGTTTCTGACAGTTGGTAGTGCATTTGCAGTTCTTCTTTCAGTATTTGGCCAAGCCTGAGATTTGGCTTAAGCTTAATCCAAAGATCAAGATGGTTGAGAAAGAGAATTCTAGAGTTTTCAAGTGAATCTTGTTCTGTTTCTCATTACATGGGTCTGTAACGTGCTAGTTCTAAAAATCTTATAACTGCCTTGGGAAGTTAAGGCTTTGGTAGCAGCTAGAAATTTTCATTTCACCTTATTTCATTTGGTATTAGGAACAGTGGCAGATACAAGGAGAGCACTCTGTTATAACTCATTATTATTTTGATTCAATTTAAGGTTGACCTTGAGATCTACACGCTAGCTAGTTGGCAATCTGTCTGCCTGCATGTAAAATCACAAAATTAACAAAGCAACATTTTGTAATTGGTCTTTATTAATAGAGGAGGAGGCAATTCTGTAAGCCATAATAGAACTGATAAATTAAGTTGCTTGTTCATTGATGTGTACAGGAGAGGAAAAGTTGATAACATATTTGGTTCTGTTGAAGCTGAAAAAGACAAGGAAAATGAATCTACTTGTCTTTTAACACCCAGGCTAAATAAGCTTTGGAGTAAAACCTCCTAGGGAATTAAGAAAATTGCTGGTGTACCTTCCTTCCAGATTATCCTCAAGAATGTAATGACTCATATCTTAAACCAGAGATACCAAATTTAACTTTAAAGAAAAGCATTTGAAATGAGCTATAATATGATAACTCTGACAGTTTTTAATGCTTAAGGAGTTGATTTTTAGAAGTCTAAATGCACAGATCTCAAACTTCATTTATCTTTTCTTTTTTGGCAGGTCTTCAGAAAATGGTACAAAAGACCGGGTGGCGTGTAGAGCAAAGGTTGCTATATCAGGTAAGTGGCTGGGTAGCCTTTTAAATATAGGAGCCAATTGGCTCAACAGTAACTTGTAATATAAATTACGCAAACAAGATAGTATTTTTCAAGTGTGTATGTGACTCAGGGGCCTAAATCCTGTTGTGCTTCAAGGGGACTTGTGCTTTTAAATCGCACACGTGCTTTTGAATATCCTGTCTAGTGTTTCCATTTTACTTTCAGGAACGTCTGTAGTGGGAAATGCATATTTTTTTTCTGTTTGTCACTGAACACTGAGTACATTTCAAAGCTAAATAAGTGTAAATGTGCTCATAACTTTTTTTTTCTCCCCACAAAGACAAGCTTTGATGTGATCATACAGGGTATGTCTAACAAATTAAGGGCAGAATTATAACTAGTATGCAAATGTTACTTAATTAATGCAGATTACACTGCAACAGCAAAGGCACAGTGGTATAGCCTCAATGCAAACTAATAACAAGAATATGTGATTTCCAGTAGGCTGGTACACTGCTTCCTAGCCTGTTCTCAAGCTTCAGTACTTTGAATTTATATTGGGTTTTGCCTGTGCCAGTAGTAGATGTTACTACATTCAGCATTCGTGTAGTTATTCATTGTGGCTGTTTGCTAGCTTTGCTGACAAATCTGTTTGTTTCCTGACCTGCTTCATTAAAAATAAAATAGACTAGTAGGACTCGCTCCTTAAATTGTTTAAGTTAATTCTGCATATTTTGACATATCTTTAAGCAAGTTAACTTCTAGTAGAAGAAGAGTGATGAGCACATGGTTCAATAATGTTTTCTGCCAGCACAGCTGTTTGCAGAATGTGTATCTGTCTTTCCTCCTTCTGGGAGTTGGATGAAGCATCTGTTTGCCTGTCTGTGGTGTGGTTACACCTTTCTTCGGATTTAAGGAGTTATCTGCAGTGAAGGCTTTACGATCACATAATACACTCTTGTTGTCTTTAGAAAATCAGAATTGTGCAAGGACTTTATCATGCAAAATGTGTTTAGAATATGAAAAATTTAGCTAGGTCTTTTCAGTGGGACAAGAGAAGAGTGAAACACACCACTTCCTATTATTTGCCATCTGTTAATGACTTCGTCCTGTTACTAACACAGTTGCTCTCAAACTAGAGGTTATGATCCCCAGAAGCAGGGCATAGATTGAGGTGAAGAAGAGAAAGAGGCATTAGCTGCCTCATTGTGAACTCAGTTCTGTGAGTGCTGAGATGCTGCCACGTCTTGCCTCTCTTCAAGTACACAGCAGGAAGCCCAGCCACAGACTTTTTTTATCCCCCACATATGTGAATAAATTATGTAATTTATTTTCTCTTATTCATCAACTATTTTGTCAGAAGACAATACCTTAAGTGTTGATCAAAAAACATAATCATAATTTAAAGTAATTTTATAAAGGAATCATTGGCTTTAAATCTGACTAATTGTAGTTCTTGAATGTATCCAATTTGAATCAACATGGATTTGTAGCTAATGGTAACTGAAATTAAGGTGTATGAAAATTGATCTTTGTTATTGATAAATGGCAGCACTTTTAATCCAAGAATGAATAGAAAACTGATTTGCAAGTATCGTGTTAAACTTCTTCAAGCAATTGACTATCTATATCCTGATGATTTTCTGACTAAGGTGTAATTTTCTCAGCTAGCGTGATATTGAAAGTGGCATACAGAAGTAATCTTTAATCTAGTGTTCTAATTTTTAACTAGACTGATTGAGTGCATTGATATTGTCATTCAGAGTTTGCTGTGGTTAAAGATGAAAAAAAGGCTTTTATTGTAACTCCATTTTTCATGTATTTGTGTAAATTTAAGATCTTTGTGTTTTAGAAAAGAAACATCCTGTGCTGTATCTCCAACAGAGATAAATATATATGCATTTTTAAAGTCTGAGAGAGTCTTCTGTAACTGTTTTAATGAAACTCTTTGTTTCCTTATTCTAGAAAGCTACTTAGTTTTAGAAATGTTTGCGATGCAAATACATCTTTGGAAGTGAGAGGCAGTTTCAGCACATGGTGACGTACTGATTTTTAGGAAGCTGTGGCAGTCTAAAGCTGTATGCTGGCAGTTCACTGTTGAAAATCCATTAGTTTTCATGAACTCTTAAAACCAGATGAATTTGCAAGTTCCAAAATTGAAATAACATGCATAATGTCTCATAATATAATCAAAATGAACTTAATTTTTTCATTTAATGTAACTTCTGAAACAGAGTGACTAAATGTGGTTTCATTTCAATCAACCAGAAGTTTTGTGGGTAAAACCCAGAAGAAACACATGACAATCTGTTGACAAAATTCCACTGCAGTTTTGCATCTAGCATATTATGTGTGGATTTTTCCACCAGCCTCCTCTGAAGATCCACATTGGAGTCAGCAATGCTCCTTTGTAACAAAACTAAAGATTTTTATCAATAGACAATTAAGCTAGTGCTGTTCGCTGCTGCCATCATGTGTCACTTAATATATTGCATAGAGCTTTAAACAAAACATGTACTTGAGAAACCAACTTTTGGATTTATAAAGCACTCACTGAATTTGTAATTTAACAAGGGATCTCTAAGAAATGCTGTGTCTAAACTTGAGTCCTCAAAACTGGAGGAAAATGTCACTCAGTAGTGTGTTGGATTGAGCAGATAAACTGGAAAATTGTGCAAGAAAATACTGTCCTAATATTAACATAAACCATTAAAGGAATGATTCTGATGCAGATTAATGCTTTTGAGTTTTTAAAAAAAATTTCTAAACTCTTTTTATGTTAACTAAGACAATTCTAACTGGGAATATAATTACAAGGGATATTTTCTCTGTGGTTAGCAGAGCAAGACTGAAGTATTTGCAGTATAAGTATCCCAGTCATTTCACTAAAACAGGGAGTTTTTCTTCTGGCAGTTGAATGAATGCTTTCCAGCACAAGGCCAGCAGGGTTTCAGTTCACATCTGTGCGTAATAATGTGCTCAGAACCGAACCACTGAGTTCCGAGAATACCTCTCAGAACTATGTTATACAGCCACTCTGAAATGCTATTTCAGGTACTTTCAACTGAGATTTAAAATATTCTTTATCCTAGCATGATTTCTAAAAGAAAATGTCTCTTCAAATTGAACTAATTGATGAATTTTCTTTTGACATGGATAATAAATTTGAAATAGTTATGCTGTTCATTGGATACAAGGTCCTGTTAACTCCAGAACATCAGGAAGAGAAACAAGAAACTTTCTGTAATTTGTTTTGATCACGGTTCTCCAGTATTTGCTATAACTTAATTTCTCTACTTCTTTTTCTTCTGTTTAGATATTCGAATACCATTAATGTGGAAGGGCTCTGATCACTTCAGCAATAAAGAAAGTATGTAAGATGTAATGAACTACTGTGATAATTGCTTATGTCTGTAAATTTAACTGGGTGGGGAGGTCCATACACATCTCAGCCCCCTCTTTGACCTTTCACTAGATCTGTGTTTCACTGTTGTGTAGTTGCTCTTAACTCGAACTTGCCGGTTGTAGCAAGTTGAGTTAAAGTCCTGTAGTTCTGTATGTCTAAACCCTTGTCTCTGAGTTGTCCTTCTGAGGAGAAATTCCAGAGGAAGTAACAGAACAGTATTGTTATTAAATGGAGAGCTGAGAAACTTCTGATTAATCTTGTTGTGCTATGCCTTGTCCATTGGAGTCTGTTTATAGTTAGAAATTTAAATGAAAGTTGCCTGTTGGTGTTGACTGGATTATTGAATAGTCTTCAAGTACATGCATTTTGCTGTGTCATGGAGATTAACCCTAAATCTGTTCCAGCTGTCACCTGGCATTGATTTCACTTTGATTTTCAATAGGGTCAGAGGGGCTAAGCATGGTAAAATAGTCTAATCCTGTATAGTACATTCATAAAATGAGACAGGCTTTGGATAAAATGTTTAGGGGTTTTTTTTGCTTAAAATCAATTTTATTTATAAAAAAAAGCATTTTTACTAACATTTCTGAAGTTTCTAACACAAACTACCTCTGATTATCTGAAAAGAAACCCCAAATGTTGAGCAGAGGTAGGCATTTTTCCCTCTGTGAATGTTGTTTTACCTGTACAGCAGCTTTGATAGTTCAATTATAAAATCCTATGAAATAAAATCTGTGGTGGGAGATATTTGAGGGCAATTCCTCAGAGGTCAGACTTATCATTTCTTCTCCTACTTCTCATTGCAAGCATTTAGTATTGTGATGTGTAATATGACTGATAAAATATTTCTTTGGCCCCCTACAGAATCACAGCGCTATGCAGTTTTTTGTTTGTTCAGGATGGGAGCTGAGGTTTCAGATACAGAGGTGGCTATTGTGGATAAAGCAATAACAGATATCTGTTTTGAGAATGTAACCATTTTGTGAGTATTATTTATTTTTGTTGAACGAAATACAAATATTACTGTTTTCTTTTGGAAGTGGACATGACTGTGAGTAAGGTTGGCTGAAATCCACTAAGTTTTGCCCACAGAAAAGAAATTAATTAGTAGAGGTCCTGTTAATTTCAGTGGATGGTGCATCCCCACCTCTGGAAGCTTGGGTTTTGAGTACATAATGATTGCAGATAAGCCACTTGAATGGTACTTATTTTCATTTTTGCCGCGCTGAAGCGTTTTTCTTTATACAAAGCAGTAAAAAACTTGTAAATGAAGGACAGAATTAAATGAATACTAAAACCTGAAAGCATTATAAAAGTATAGGTATGAACGTTGCACCCAGTGTTTTAAGTATTGTTCTGTAAAGCAGGCTATGGTCTCTTTTTATGTTCCCCTAAGCCACAGTTCTCTTCAGACCCCGCATTCTTTTCCACACCTCATGTTCTGTTACACCTATATGAGTATGTGCTACAGCCACAGTCCTTGTAGTTCAAGAATACTAGACAGGAAATTATTCATGAATCTTGAAAGGTAACCTGGAAAAGAGTAGAAAGGTGTTCTCATGTACTTTTTTGTTGCTTTATAGTTTTTAAGAGAGTCCGGAGAGGCACTTAATTTTTTTTTTTTCTTCCCTGCTTTATTTTTTGTATTAGCAATTTAGATTCAGTTCCCTGAGGAAGCCTGACTAGAAAGGTAGAACTACTGAAAGCTTTAAATCAAGACCCTGAAAACTGAGTGGTTGAGAGAGAGTGGATCTTTAAATCAGATTTTAAACTCTCTGAAACACGTGTTCAAGTTAAGAGTGGGGCAAAGGTTTAAATCTGCCTCTTCACAGAAACTAGACTTGACCATTATAATTTTCTGTGGAATAGTGCAACAAAAAGCAGTAAAGACACTCTAACTTGCCTTATATACTCCAAGATAAGGAAAGATTTTCTGTTTTTTAATAAAAGCCTTTGGGATGATTTTGTTATGGTCAAAGTGTAATGGTGTGATTTCTACCTGATAGATGAGGTTAGGCTTCTGGTTTGATGACTAAGCTTAAGAACATGAGACTCAGTAGAAATGAAAACAAAGAAAGCACGGGCTGCAGACAAAACACAGCAGTAGGTACTTAAGTTACAAATGACAATTTTTCTTGGTTGTGAGATAGGATTTTTTCAGAAATGTGAAAAGGGGATAAGTTGCAACTAAGCTATCTTTAAAACAGTTCAGTCTGATTTAGGACCACAGGCATGGATGAGGTTTCAATCATGTGATTTTTGCATAACAGTAGAGGGCAGATTTAAGTGTGTTTGAATGTCTTGCCTGTGTATTTCCATAACACAGGGGTTTTTTTCAGTTTTTAACCTAAACGTTGAATTTCCTGTTTGCAATTGTTTATGGTTAATTATAACATCAATCTCATGGCTTCAACACAAGGTTACTGCTGTGTACTCTAGTCTTTAATTCCATATTGATGTCTTTGCCTGAATCTGATGATGTTCCTTTCCATGATTAGAAATATGTTATTTAATATAAATAGCAGCAACAGCATTCCTTGGCTGCAGAGTCAGTTTGTTAACAAATGCTCTGAAATTTTCTCCCCTCCACCTTCAGTGATGAAGCAAGACCAGATTTCCAGGTGAAGGTTGAAGTGTATAGTTGCTGTACAGAGGAGCCTTTGTGTGTTACAAACACTCCTAAGAAACTAGCAAAGAAGCTTAAAACATCCCTCAGCAAAGCTACAGGGAAGAAACTCAAGGCCGGGCTGGAAGAAGACAGCACTGAATCCCTTTTGCCCACTGACGCAGTGATCCAGTAAGCCACATATATTGATATTCTGGTGTTATCATTTTTAAAGTAGAAATAAGCCAAATATATTGTAAATTTTTTGAAAACTGCCAAGAAAGTGATTATTTCTGTACTTATCCAAGAGAAAAAAAATTTACATTTTAAATAGGAAATGAGAAAGTAGGTGTGAATGCCAACCACATCACTCAGCCTTGGGGCCTGGTTCTGATCTTGAAACACGAGTAGGCTTTATCTTTCTGCTATACAGCTAGCTAGTAAATCTGCTGTTGTTTGCAAACTCTGTAATATTTTTAATTTGATCTCTGGAGGAAATGAAGTTTGTGTGGTCAGTCTATCTGCGTCCCTCTGTCTATCTGCCTTCATTCTCCTCTTTCCCATTTTCTCCTGTATTTTTGTACCTAGCCAGTTTTGCTTTGACAGACCAGCAGACACATCTAGAAGTTATACGTTGCGTGATATAAAAAAGTGTAGTGTACAGACAGGGGGCAAAGCAGCTGATTGGCTGTTTGTTGTGCGTGGGGCCATTCCGCTTGCTGGCTTTTCCGTAGATCTCTGGACAGTCAAAGGCGGTTTACAAGGATGAGCTGCTTAACAGGATTTTTATTAATTGACTTTAGCACAGAACATTTTAAAATGCCGTACTTGCTGTCAGTGTTTGTAGAAATAAATGCTATTCCCAATAATTTCCCTGTCTCCTTTAAAAAATGATCTTGCATGCATTCTCTTAATGAAGGTAACTGCCTACTAATAATTCCCAGTTACTCTCATTTTATTGAAATTTAAGCTGGCCCAGAATCTAAATTGTAGATGCTAATAATATTGATGGTTTTATTTTCTATAAAGCAATTTTTTCAAGGAATTACACTTTTTTTTTTTGTGGCTGAACAGTAAAGAATCAATGACCGATTCTTGCTAGGTGTTGAGTGTCGTCTCAGTCTAGCTCCATCTATATATTTGCCTGGATTTTAAAAAGGAACGTTCAAACATATTCTGTCTTTGTCAAAATGATATTATTGTATACTGATATTACCGTTTCAATCAAAAACACACATCCAAGAGCTCTTACCACAGAGCACAGCAAATTTTATCACTTACTTGCCAATGTGTTCCACCTAATGGCAATGTATCTTTCAATCTGCATCATCTCAGGTGGCTGTTCTTCCCGCAAGCTCCAGTTGAGCGATGACACACTGTCATTAGACACAATTTGCTTCAGAGATAACCACTAGTTTATTTGCTGGCCACACTCGCTTGAATATAGATTGCCTGTCTTTAAAGGAAGAAGCGTGGTAGATGGTAGGCAATCCAAACAGCTGCCTCCTCCCTTGGGTTTTGCTTTTGGTTTTTCAATTGTAATTGTATTTTACCTTCCTCTGTCTTAAAGTTGTTTGTTTCGACTGTCAACAATAATCTCACAGTGGCTGTTACTTTCTTAACAGAGTTAAATGAATTATAATGTGTTTAATGATGGCTTTGCTAAGTGACTGAAAAAGATTTTTGGAAAGAAATGGGTTATTATAGGCAGAAAATAAGTTGTAATTTTTTTTCATAGGTTCCCTTAGGATTTATATTAGTAAGACCTTGGTGTGTATCCCTTGTAGATATTACAAGATTAGAAGAGATCTTTCAAGTATTCACAGAGAATTCTGCCAGTCCAGCAAGTGAAATTAAGCTGCAACCAAAAAGAGAACTTTCTCTATTACTTGAACATCTTTTCTCTGTAGATTTCATTTGTATAGGCCTTTTTTTTTTTTTTTCTTTTCAGAGCACACATGGGACAAAGTTCTCTGTTTTTCAAAAATTCTGTGATCCCTCTGTGTCGAACTTCTTGGCTTAGAAATTTCCCTGGTTAGTGAGGACACTGTCAGCCTTGTAACTTCTTGCAAAAGCTCAGTGACAAAGGGCTTTGAATGGTTGCTTAGGTTGGTTAACTTCAGTTATACTGATATTCTCCTCTCAATTATCTCTCTTTTCATTTCCATACAGTCTTTTGCCTGCTTAATTTTCCATTCTGTCTTAATTTTTTTTTCTTTCTTTTTACCTTTGTCATAGAAATAAGATTTTTAGTGCAGTTATACTGTTGAATTCCAGAGTAACTAAGTTGCTCCTTGGATAAATCATTGCAGAGGCTCCCTGAAGTGCATGTTTATTCACTTGCAGAGCTGGCCTGTGCATGGACTTGTTATTGCCTCTTATGTATTGTCCTCTGGGCTGGAGGTGCAGCTTTGGCATCCTGTGTTTGAATTGGCAAACGCATAGTGAGATTTTGCTACAAGTACATACTTTAATGGCCTCAATTTTACGGTTGAATGTTATATTTGTTTTTACCTTCTGTTATTTAAGATCTGATTGAAAGGTGCACGGATTAAGTTATTTTTTGTTTGTTTTTTTTTTTTACTCACAAATCCTCCACTCTTTCTGGATGAATGAACTAAGTTTGAGATGTCTAACAGTGGGAGTAATATTCAGAGACGGATTCTGGACTCTGAGATCTATTAATTAATATGCATCGATAGCAAGGGTTTGCACCTTCCCACGCCAGCGTCGGTGTGGCAACTTTCATGCCTCTTTCTTGATCTGTAAACAAATTTAACAATGAGCCTTTGCCACAGGCATGTTGTGCAAATGAGCTAATTTTTTTTAATAAAGTTATTACATGGAAAAATGCTATAGATATGCAAAGTACTGAATGAGATGCAGCAGGCAGATTATTCTTTGTTACGCAAAGAAACTGCCATTTAAGGCAGTTAGCTAATTCTGTGAAATGTAGAGGCAAAATGTAGTCAACAATCCTGATTAGCCAGTTAAATTTGAAAAATATTTGCAGATAAAACTTTTCTAAATTACATTACAGCTGGCTGAAAGGAATTGCTGTTATATTTTAGAACGACAATGTTAGTGTGAAGCATATTTTGAAAGTGAAGTAGCTATTTTTTTTGGCAAGGTTGCTCTGGTAATTAGTCATACTTTACAAAAAAAGTTACTTTAAAGTCAGAACAGAAGTTTTATCTGTGAGATGACACTGGAGGTTTTGGTACAGTTTAAATAAGATGGTAATGTATTGCTCAACTGCATGGCAAAACATAATCAGTGGAGAATTTTTGTTAGGGAACAGTCTAGCAGGGAATATATACAAATGCTGATGAGTTTCTGTTCAGATTGTCCTCTTGAAATGTTTCACAGCAGTGGGGTTTTTTTGCCTAGAATGTTGTATCATATTTAATTATCTCTCTATTCCCTTGAGAGAGATGTGTAAAAGACCTCCCTAACAAATTTGCTACGTTTCCTCCTTCTTTAGGGTTAGGGCTAGGTAGGCATCTGCCTTGTTCCTCTGTAGAGTCAAAGATTTTTAGGACCATATGTTCCCACTGAGCTATTAGGAAAAATAACCTTTGAAAAATATTATGATGGAAAGCTATTTTTAGTGATGTTTGTTCGGTAGTGTATTCTCACCTTTTACACCACTAAGCTATTTTATGCCATACTGAAAGTATTTTAAGGATCTTTATGCTAGATAACATTAGGGAGAGTAGTTAGTGATTTTGAGAGGTTTGTTTTCCGGTGAACTTTGTTTAAACTGCCACTAGCCAGGTGGAATTCTTACTGCATTGCTGGGCTGTAAAACTGTTACTTGGTTTGAAGAGTATTCGGGGGGAAAAGGTTAAACATGTACCAAATTTATACTAGTTTATTCCAAGAATTGCATTCCACATGCACTGTGCTGAATTGTAAATGTGATGGGTTTTTTTCCCTAGGCAAAACAAAGATATAACGTTCTGAAACCAATAAGCACAATAAGTGAGAGAGTCCTTTATGCTACAAAACTGACTGCAGGATTTCTGTGTAGATTTCTTCATGTGAAGAATCAAGCTATTAGATACTTAAAAAAAAATACATATATAAACAACTGTCATATATAAACAACTGTTTTATAAAGTGCAGCCTACTTAGACAAAGGAAAAGAGCAGAGCAACATGGAGGAGCAGTATAAAACCTTTTAATTTTTAACCTGTACTTTCAGATAAAGCTTATGTCGTCAGTTGCTCTAATAACTGTAGTAATTTTTGAATCTATTGCCAAATCACATTGATTTAGGGCTAGGAATAAAATCTGTAAAACTATTAAAAGTTACATGGTGTCTGAGTAGAGGAGACAGATGCTTTTAGCATCCTCAGGGTGCAGAGATTTTGGAAAGCACAGCCTTTGGCAGCTGGTGGTTCAGCACTGAGCTTCAGCCCAGCTCATAGGCAGCAGCCATACAAGAAGTCTCCTGGCTGCAGGTCCAAGAGAGGTGGAAAGAGCCACCTGATAGGACCTCATAGCGTTGGCCTGGACAGCAAGACCTGGTAGTTGTGGGACTGGAGGTAAAGATCTAGGAAGCAGATGAAGAGTCTGTGGAACAGTGTTGGCTTATACGGAAAAACTGATATGAGAGTTTTGTGGGAGGAGGAGGTTGGGGATGGCAACTGTGGTCACTGGCAGGTGCTGCCTTGCACCTTGATGCTCCCTTGTACCCAAATGTGTTCTCACGTGTGTCCAGACTCCCTTTAATTACTGCTTGAGCAATGTAAAACAGCAAAGTCTTAAACATGCCTTTTCTTTCATGTTTAGTGGAGCAAAGTACAGTTTGCTAGCCTATACCACTTTGGGGCTGGAGAGTGTTGAGGACAATTTCAGGACACACAGCCTTACAATTACAGGAAATGGTAAGTACATATGGTACCAATTTAAGGAAATAAAAAAACCAGTAATATTTTGCATTTCTTTCTCTTCTAAACTAAAGAGCTTAAAGAGATTATTTTTCTTGATACTTAATATAGAACAACTTGAATAAAATATTTAACAGCTCTAAAACAGGCATCCATACACAGCTGAATAAACTATCAGTTGAGTAGAATTTCAAGTCCAGATGAAAATTTGATTCTTTTGGGAGTTTCTTCTGTCATTTGCATCTTGGTCTTATGTGAGTTGTAGCTATATACAAATTTATTTCCCCTTTCTCACAATCAGGGAAAGGAATCAGCACGAAGAACAGCTTTTTCCCTCTGTAGTCAGAAAGAAAGTAGAAAAATGCTTCAGTTGATCTAGGTTGCTTGGGGCCCAGATTTAATGCAGGACATAAACATGTGTGCTTGCGATTTGCACTGGTCACAGTACTTCAGCTCTGGTGCAGCAGAAGTCGTCAGCAGTTAACCTAGATGCTAACAAAGGGACTATGATTAAGTTGCAACTGAAGGTAATGTTTTAAGTAGCAGGAGTACGGTTTTTTGATAGTTTCCTGAAAGAACAGCCCCTCCCATATGCCACCCTCTAATTGTTAACTTGAAACATGGGACTTTCACTGCATTTCACTGTGGCTTCTGGGAATTTTATCTCTTACTTAGGTAAACTTGAACTCAGAGTTCCATTCTTTAGCCTTCATTAATTCTGAATAGGTACATATTTGAAGATTTATGGGGCATTTATTTCTTGAAGGGTTGGATGAATAATTCTGGATAACTTTGATATTTATAAGCCTTTCTTTATTAGTACTTTATACTCTTTCTTCTTCAAATTCCTATTTCTTTCATTAATTTACATAAGTTAGTCTGGTGAGAAATGACATACCTAGGTATTTTGGGTCATTACGAGCATTTCTGAAACATGACCAAAGCCAGAGTCATGTCAATGGAGTGGTGTGTTATCTGCTTCTGATTACATAGCAGAGCTGAGCAAGGAGGGATGTTGCAATTAGTCAGAAACTCCTTGGAAACCTAAACGCTCTTCTAGCGCTGACAGAAGTAGATACAAGTTCTAAGCCTTAATAAAATAATCTGAAGCAAAGTCCTTGTGTGTAAAAGTAGCTGTGCACAACAATGGGATGGGCTCAGGGATCTTATTTAGATGAGATGGCCTGTGTGCTTAGCTTTCAAAATGCGTCTAGCTGTGAAATGAGATATAGAGCTACATTTTATGTAACATCATCTCCATTTTTACTTGAAATTATTTTGGAAATTCTTATTTATCCTTTTTTTAATTTTTGTTAATTTGAAAAGCTTACTGAAGACTAACGATGAGTTTTAGATCTAATCCTGCAGGATGAGATCTCTTTAAATATAAAAGATGCTTATTTACACTAATGATGATGTAAAAATGGATGTAGAAAGCGGAACCATATATTTAGGGCAAATGTTTGGAACTAAGTGTTTCTTTTTTTTTTCCTGGTCTTCTCCCCCAGAGGAATCCTCTTTTTGGCTTCCCTTGTATGGAAACATGTGTTGCCGTTTAATTGCTCAGCCTACCTGCATGGTTAGGGATACGATGGCAGGATTTCTTAATCAGCAGGTAGGAAGACCTTGCTTGTGTTTACATCCTCTTCTGTTAATAGCTGTCACTAAAAGTCAATTGTTAAAATATTTGCTTTTTCCTGAAGTGGTTTCTTGAGAAGTGTTATTTTTCACCTGTTCTGCCTAGAGCAAGTGGAAAATTCTATCTCGCAGCTGCATTTACAAAATGTATCTTCAGCAGCTAAGTGTCAAGAAATGTTTCCTTCGCATGCTTATTGATAAAATTATTTAGGCTGTTACATAAAGATCAAGCGTAGTTGTTTCAGAATCGATTTATGTTGGTACTTGATAGCAGCAGTCCTGATAATCCTGTAGCTTTCATCCTTGTACACACCTCTCATTTTGCTAGTACAAGAGTTCATTTCACAGCATGGTGAATCTGACTGGTGAACTGAGCCATATTTAAACTCATCCCTTCAAAAATGATTCATGTGAACTCAGTTTACTTCTCTATTTTGGTTCATTGCACAATGAGGCAAACGAGGAGGTGATAGGAGGCCAGAGGAGCTGGGTTGTTTTTCAAGATTGCTGAATTACAGACATTATACTGATTGTGAAACTATAATGCGTTTAGGAAAGCAGTTCAGAAAATTCGTTTGAGAGAGTGGAAATTCTGGACAAATGTCTTTGCTTGACATTTGTTGAATGCACTATGTATTTCCAAAGTGAGATTTATTTTTATTTTTTTTTTACTCTCCTTTTGTAAGTTACTGTAGCAATAAGGGTGGGTTCTTTTTTACAGTGGGCACCAGTTCCAGATCTCGTTCTGCCTGTGTGAACCAGCAGATTTTATATTGACTGTCACAAGAAAATAAATCTACGAAAACAGTGTAACACCAAAAGACTAACATTTAAAAATCATTGACTTTGAAAAGTTCTTTAACAGAAAATCTTTTTTTTAGGCAAGCGTTCAGTGTGGCTAAGTTATGATCACATAGGGCTGATCTGTGTATACCTTGTGATATGCTCTTAATTTGTAGTTTACTTGGCAATTTCTATTTCTTCCCTTTAGCAAATGATAGGAAGTCTCACTAGCTGGAGGAGGCTGTATTGCGTACTAAGAGGTGGCAAGCTCTTTTGTTATTACTCTCCAGAAGAAATTGAGGCCAAACTGGAGCCAGCATTGACTGTTTCCATCAACAAGGTAAAATTGATTGTGTAGGGGTTCTTTTTGGTTTGTGTTTTTTTGTTTATTCTGGGGAGAGGTCGTTTTGGTTTAAGACATACCTATAGCCCTTTGGGCTCTGAGCTGCTGGTATACAGGATGCTTTATAGGTAGCATGTGGATGGAATATGCTTTAGTGAAATTTGCATTTGCTGAATTTTTTAGCAAGGACATTTAATTTCTTAGCTGTGGACGTAAGTTCCATCTATTGCATTAGCCTGTTTAACATACAGGTAAAAAGTAGAATATTTTCCTTAGGAAAAGTGATATCTTGTTATGTGACAGTTCCATAAGCCAGCCCTTGTAAATGTATTACTTATACCGTCCCTTAGGAATGCTCTGGTAGACTTTTATCCTTACCAAAGTGGAATTTTAACAAAAGCTCTTTTATTGTGTGTTATTTGGCCACAGTCTTAATTAGAAGGAGAAATGGAAATTAGTTCAAAATATTTTAGTGCCTTAAAATAAGCTGCTTTTCTTAAGACTGATTTTGTGCAGTGCACAATAACTTTGGAAGTTCTATTCTCTAGGATGACATTATTGCTGCTCTTCATACACTGATTGGGAAGGCTGGATTTAGAACTTAAAAATAAAATGTTACTTACTGTTTGGCTAAAAAAAAAAAGCCATTAAGTATTTAATTTGAAGTATGTATCTAAGTCTTCAGTTTAGGAAGTTGGACTCGATGATCTCAAAGGTAATTTCCAACCTAGCTATTCTATGATTCTATAAATGTTGTTTTAAGGGCCTTCTAGAATGACAAATACTAGAATGAAGAGATGCTTTCAAAAACTGGCGTTGGTGTTATCATCAAGACTTAATATCTCATAGCGATGAGTAGAGAAATGTAATGTTATTTGCAATTGATGTAGCTAGATTCATTTTGAATAAGTAAACAGACACATGGGTTGATCTGGATTCTGCTGCTGTACTACTAGAGTTCTTGATACCAACACTAATTCTGAAAGAATCATTCCTCCCGTCCAGTTACTTGTTCTAACTGGTGCTGCTTGATGCCAGGGCAGGCATTAGGGCAGCTGACTGATGAATTGAACAAGGGAACTGATGTGGGTTAAAATGAGTTCATTTTAGGGGAAAGAGGCCAGTTGGCTTCAAATGTGGTTCACTTTATTAAACTCTCATATCCAGTTCACTACATGGTTACACAAATGCTTGTGTGCTACACGGAAGGGGCTAGGCTACAACTGGGAATTGGTAGGGAAATAGTGTAACAAAGACCTGCTGCTTACAACAGCAATGTCAGCTTTAGAAGGCATTAAAGTTTCTGGAAAATACGACTGCATTCTCACCTAGAGTGAGACTTGTATATGAATTTAACATTCAAACTTGGGGTAACGATGTGACCTGTTTGTGTTAGGACTTCTTTTTTAATGTGCTAACGTTTAAATGGATTCCTTAATTAAAAACACTTTTCTTTTAGTGCTGTATCTTTTAACAAAAACATTTTTTTCTTCCAGCTGTTTATGCATTTACATTAAATAAAAGTTTTGATTGTGACATATTTTTAAGAAGGTTTATTTTCTTAGCTATTCAGTCACTTTTAATGGCACTAGTCAGCCTTTGTCATAATTCTGCTTTCCAGCTGTTCACAATATTAGCTAAGATATCGTGACCTTCAGTAAATTATAGAACTACTAAATCCATATTCTAAAATGTGACAGTAATATTTTTGAAAATTATCTGTCAGGCAACCTTAAAAATCTTTCCTTGGAGGTCTGTGTTTGGGTCTGTATCCAAGTTTTGCTTTTCCTTTAAAATAATCATAGTTGAGTGTTTTACTCCTCCAAGTTACCGATACACTTAAAACTTAAAATCCAGCTTAATAAGCCTTTGATGGGAGACTGTCCGTATTTTTGCAGAGTATACCTAAAGCTAGTGTGTAGAAGGTACATAAATCATGTATCTTGTACCATTTTACAAAAATGTCAGGCTGCTGAAGAATGACTGACTGTGAATCCTTCTTCAATTTAAATTAAAACCAGAAAAAAAATTGAAATTTGAAACATATTTGGATATTTTACTACTTAACAGTTTCTCTTGAAAGTATCTTAATGCCTGCAGATATTTTTTGATTCCTTTGTTATGAAATTTCTCTTACAGATTAAATTAGATCAATCTAATCATATGGGCTTGTCTGCTATATGTTGTTATAGAAACAGCAATTCCAAAAGGAAAGTTGACATTGAACATCAACTCTAGACATTCTAAAATCTCTTCTAGTTGCATATGTGGCATTTTCATTTGTAATGTGAAGCTGATCCTTTACATGTAATTGAAAGATACCTTCTGAAAAGTAATGAAATCATCTGGATTTATGAGAAACTCTCTGGAAAATATTCACACTGATAGCCTTATTTCCCATTCCCTTTGAATTGAGACTTGAAGAAGCCGTTAAAACCAGCGAAGTCATTACTTCAACTTAGATGACTTCACTGCTACTGCTGTTGAGCAAGAATGGTTCCGCAGTTCCTATTATGCAAGTGCTACGTTATTGTTCCAGCTAAATGTGATTATAACATATTATATTGCACAACTAAGTAGGAAAAGAGAAATTATATTTTCTGTAGCAGAGAAAATTTGCTGGAATCCAATTTAAACAAGAAGTAATCCTTATGGGCTGGTTCCTGAATTTTTTTCAAGTTGTCTTTAGTTTGAAATGAATAATAAAGGCCTTGCCTACACCTTATATCTTAGCAAATTGGTGCATGTGCCAGTGGTTCAAGTTAGTTATTCAGTTATTGGAATACGTATCCTGTTGTGTCCTGGTCGTAGATTGTAAGACTTTTTTGTACCGTGTGTGCCTGAAGCTTGAAGAATTCTGGGTTGTTGCTTTGAATTAATGTAGGACCACGATTCCCTTTCTGGCATATTTTTGCTGGTGTGGTCTTTGATCTGGTGCCATGCAGAGCAGCAGGTCAGAGCTGTCTCCACACTCATGCTAATGGTTGAGGTGAACAGGGTGGGAAACAACAAGAATTTGCAGTCGTGGGCTCAGGGTTCATAAACTGGTTGCTAAATGGTGTAGCAGGAGTGAAAGGACAAAATCAAGCTGGCATTTCTGCAGACTGTTACCTGGAATCACAGGGGAGGTAAAGAAATTTATTAGAAATGTAGTAGTAGTAACATCAGGGGAACCACGCAGTATTTCTGGGGAACCGGGGAGTTCGCCCTTGGACTGGAGCAGAAGGATGTTGATATGAATTCTTCGTAGTCTGACAGCAATATGAGTAGTATCCTCTGCATCAGGGAACTCCAGCAGTGGTGAAATGAGAGCATCCCTGAAAAGGCTCTCCATAGCAAGGTCCTTGTCCCACTGTTTGGCTTAGACAAGCCTTCAGACATGTGACACTATTTTGGAAAAGCACAGGTTGATTAAATGCCTCCAGATATCTGGTATCTCACATTGCGTTGCTTAGTTTAGTCCTGCAATTGCTTGGAAGAGGCTGTGGATGTGGGCTGGAGATGAAGATGTAATGCCCAGATCCCATATGGTGGACCTTATAACACACATGCTCAAATTGCGAGGATTGGAAACTGTTTTATAACTCCCTGGTGCTCCACAGCATGCTGGCTGGTCATATAACGCCATCTCCTTCTCCAGGTTTTTATTATAGCTGCTGCATTGAACCAAAGATATCTAAAATGGCATAGAAGTCCTAATATTGTTCTTCCCTATTATCCTTACATGTTAGACTTACAACGCAGTGGCCACATGGATGCTGTGTTAATGCAAATTCACAAAACAATGAAGATGATAGGAGAAAATATTCGTAGCTTATCCAGTTAATTTGGTTTTGTGCATGAATGTGTTTGAAAGCCGTAATTTCAAATGTAACCATATTCCCCTGCTTGCCTAAAACAAACCTATGGGAATTGTTAAGATTACAGCAGAAACCAACATCTGAACAAATCATATTTTGTTTCCAGTGTTGTGCTGTTATTTCTTGGCTTATTTTTTCGTTCTAAAAACATGAGTGAAATTTGTTACGTGTGATTTGGTTTGTTGTCTTCAAATTATCTTTATAACCTAGGTGCTTTATTGTGTCAGAATTGGCTTAGAAGGAAATTTTCACCTTAGCAATAAAAAAGTTCTCTCTACCACTTCTGTTGGGGGGAGGGCTTTTTTTTTTTAATTTCTTTTTAGCTTAAAGGATGAGCTTTCCAGAGAAGCGTTATCAGGCAAAGAGATTTTTTTTTTATTGTGGAGGAAAAGTATAGAGAAAGGTTTGTATTTACATTACATTAAAAAAAAAAATCTATTATTTTCCCTTTTAGTATTTCACCACCTTCAAATAAACCAATCCTTTGCATATAGGATTTGAGACTGCCTTTGGCTTCCCCAAGAGTCGTTTGGGTTCAAGATTAAACTCCAATTTTCCTATTCTGATCCACTGGTTGTTCTGGTTTTTACAACGGTTATAGCAGAGTTGGTTCATTTATCTGTAAGACTGTGAATGGCTGAGCATGGTACTTTAGGACGCTTTTTTTGTTGTTGTTTTGTGGGTCTTTTTGGTTGCGTTTTTTATTATTTTATTTTTTTTTGTGAAGTGGAATTGGGCATGCAGTGCAATTCACCCAAGCTTGGTAAATTCATCAGCCCGTTACTGTAATGATGTCTTGTATCACTCCTTAAATATTCAGGCATTGGATATAGATCGTTGCTTGAGGATTTATCTCCTTTGAATAATACTGTAGTTGTAGAAAAAAACCTGCAGCAAACATCATTAAATAAACTTGTGTATATCGTATGCTTGAAGTTCTTACTTGTCAAATGCTAATCTATTTGATTTAATTTTTTTGCTGGTATCTATGGTTACCTGAGTTAATGGGATATAGA
Organism: Phaenicophaeus curvirostris; assembly: GCF_032191515.1. Lineage (NCBI taxonomy): Eukaryota > Metazoa > Chordata > Aves > Cuculiformes > Cuculidae > Phaenicophaeus > Phaenicophaeus curvirostris. Next base: position 3,950,998 of record NC_091400.1, on the reverse strand, counting down.
GCACTTATGGATGAATTACTTCATCTCCTATTTTTAGACAGAGGAATTTAAATGAGCATATCCATCAGATACGCTACAAGCAGCTGTTGGTATTTCAAATGGTTACTTCAGTAATGCATTTAAAATCTGGGAATGTTCTGTAGAATATGTTTTGTTTTTCTGAGTGTCAGAACTCATCTTATCCCCATGGGATCCCATGGGTAAACTTAATTTCTGTAGGTGTATATTTGACATCTTTAGCAGATGTTTAACATTTGGTTTAATTGTGTAAAAAGGAAAATGGTTTTATCTGTCCCCACTGGATTTTGAGGAATGCCCTTAGACCACCTTTGGGGTCAGATTCACTATTCATCCACAGAGGAGACATTCAACTACAACCTTGGCTGTGGTTGTTGGCTTCCAAAACCTGGAACGTTCCCCACTCCGGGGGACCTCGTTGTGTGGCAGGAGATGTGCTGCATGGGTGTAACGTGGGTTAGGTGGCCTCGTGTCCTGCCAGGCTCTGGGATCAGCCAGCTGTAGGGTACCAGCAAGTTTCCTCCTGCTGAAACTCATCGTCCCATCAGGATTTGGAATTCTACTGCTCTCCTGAATGCATTGAAAATTCTTTTAAGAGCAGTGTTGTAACAGGCCAATGCTTGTTCGGTCAGGTTGAATTGTATGTGCAAAGATATTTCTGGATTTTCTGCTTTTACTTTTGTAAATAAAGTAATGTTAATTATTTTAATTTATTCGTCATGTTGTGGTGAGAAGTAATGTTGACTAGTTGTGTTCTGGAAATATTTTCTGTTTTGTTCTATCAGGCTTAAACTAAACTATTACAGTATTTTACACATAAAAATTAAAACTCAGTTAGTGTAAGTGTTTTTATATTGTAGTAATGCCATAACAAAGAAGCTAGATACTATGAAGATACCACTGGATGTAGTCTAGATGAAAAAAATTGACTGAACTACGTCCCCAACCAGAAGAGGAAACCTTGTCTGTAACAGTGCTGCTGCATAATCAGAGAGCCTTTCCAACATTAGCTGAAGAAATTGGATAGACTTATAATATACTTCTCATATATATTGTTTAATTGTTTCTATGTAGCCCTCCTTAATTAAGAAAAAACTGAAATGTTTGCTTTGAAATGCCAAATAGGATTTTTGTATGTTAGCACAAAATATTATTTTTGTGCTGGAAATCTGTTCCAGCAGAGCTGCCTGAGTAACTGCTACAAATCCTCCTTTAAATATGGACTAGATAAGTTTCTTTTATAATTTCCTGTCGCTGTAGTATTAGCCCTGAATGCCCTGAGTTACTAAGGCGAACATAAAATAGATACAAGTTTGGAATACATTGCATAAACACAGAAGTATCGTCAGAGACCTAAATAGTAGCTGTAATAATGTGGTTGGCCAGCTGAATAGTACAGAGAACAGGAGCTACTCGCTGTTATTTTAGATTATTTATGAAACTGCTGTGGAGAAGGATGAGCTGCGTGACATGAGCTGGTGAAGGCAGAGGGAGGTGAAACAGAATGTCCATTCCGTTCCCTTATTTTTCACATTTCATGCCATATTAATAGCTTTATGAGAAAATGTTTTTATAGGCAGTTCTTGGCATTAGTTCCTTTTTCTTTTTTAATTGGAAATTAATCTGACTTAGATAAAAAAAAAGCCAAATGATGCCTCCCTTACACTGTCATTGGCCATAAGGTAATGCCAGTGTGGAGCTGAAGCAATAACTCATTACTACAGTTTGTCGTTCCTAGGAAACCAGAATTCGAGCTGTGGATAAGGACTCCAAAGGAAGAACTAATAACTTCTCTGTTATCAACCCTGTGTCTGGAGAGGCTGTGATGCAACGTTTCGCTACTGACAGTAGGGAAGAGCTCCATAAGTGGATGGAGGCTTTCTGGCAGCACTTTTATGATCTGAGTAAGTAGGCAGGCAGGGCTGGCAACGTGCCCTCCAATTGGGGCGTTATGTAACATCAAAGAGATCTTTGAACAATTTGAACTGGAATTGCCTCATAAGCCTTTGTTTGTAACGCTGAGAAGAAAATGTTCCTTGGGATAATATTGGGTGGTGGTCTAAGCCGTTGGAAGGCAAATATTTGACTTAACTGAAGTCTGCGTGTTCGGTTTGGGTTTTTGCAGGCAGCCAGGAGCAGAACGTGTCCAGAAATCGCAAAAGAATTTGGTCTCTTTTAGCAATGTTCTAGGCAATTTTTTTAAGGACTGCTAAATTCTCACCATCTCTTCCTCCGCTGTAGCAAGAAGAGTCCATCACTGCCTGGGCACCCTAGCAAATATGAAACTTTGGATGTGGAAGCCTTAGTGGGAAGTGGTGTGAGGGTGGTGGATTCATCTGGGGTCTTGGCTAGGGTGCAGATTCAGCCAGCCCTTGCAAGTAGGCACATGTGTATGGAATTTCCTTGCTCAGCAATCCATAATGATTAATTAAATTGCAATTTGTTGCAGTAGGATTTACTTGATTCTGTTGGTAATTCTCAGGTTTTGGTACCCCTTGTCACAGGGGAATTTGCTCACCTAGCCTCACTCCAATCTAGTCATGCAAATGCACTCTTCTTGGTATGAATGGCACCAGAGACTTTAATAGATGATATAAAGGAGATGATAAATTGATACCCTGATCCCTTGGCTAACATCTGGATCACTACTGTTCTCACATGACAGAAGAAACTCATTTGTTGGTGTGAATCAGTGAAATGGTATTGAAGTAGTATTCCGTGTTGCTTCTTTAACACCAAATATTTATAGGAACTATGTAGATTAATTCGTCTTCATCTTTTTCCTCTGCTTTGTTAGTTTGACACTCAGGTTTATTAAGAGTAGAGGATAAGTTTCAGTTGTTATGCTGCCATTGATAAGGTAGAGTTAGTTCCTGATAGTAATTTTCATCAGGTCAGAAAACTGAACCAGGTCAATTAATGGCATGTCAGTCTTAAGTTGGAGCCTCTATCAATTAAAGAAACACACCAAGCAAAAACTAGGGCATCCTCTTTTAAATTAGCTGTAGCGTAGGGTAAAAGAGCTACTTCTTATTCATTATAGATAGAATACCCATGGATTTTTTGAGACATTTTCCTTAGGTTCAGAAAAAATGGGTCACTTGGCATTTAAATGCCTTTTTTCTTCCCTGATTCTAAAATTCTCTTAAAATTAATGTGCTCAGAAAACTTGGAATGATTGGTATGAACAAAGTAATTTTACTGTGTCTTGTTTTCCTTAAGGTCAAAATCTATTAATAGAATAAGTGGTTTCCTTGTCTGCTAGGGGATAAAAGGCAAGTTATCCTCTATTATAAAGACAGAAGTTCCCTCACTATAACATTGTAATGTAGTTGTATAACATCCTGCTTGCAGTATACTGGCGTTTGTCCCCAATAACTACATGAAGCTTCACTAACTTTATTTTTTTTTTCCTTTTTTTATGTGATGAATTTATATTGTGCTTGGGATCTGAAGAAAAATTATGATATTTAACCTTCATACTATAACACTACTGCTGGGATGCTTAAATTAATTGCCGTATGAGTGCGGAGTTGAAAATACAAATGCATCCTGAGCATTCCTGCTAAACAAAAGTAAATGCTTACTGTTTAGCATTGCTTTGGAGATAGTTTCCTAACCAACCTAATAACTTCATTTTTTTCAAGCCGAAGCATTTAAGTTCCAGCCATTGTTCTCTTTTCTCTCTCAGGCCAGTGGAAACATTGTTGTGAAGAACTTATGAAAATTGAGATTATGTCACCACGGAAACCACCTTTGTTCTTGACAAAAGACGCGACCTCCGTCTACCATGATATGAGTAAGTGGGATTTGTCTTTTCAAGTTGCAGGGTAACAGAAACAACATTGTCTGTGTTCAGATGGCTTCTGGTGTTGATGTTGAAACAGAGTTTTTCAAGGGCAATTCAGACAATGAAAGAGCAACATAATTGCATACCAAGGAGTTCATATTAAATCTGAATTTGTAATAGCACAAATAATGAATACATTTTTATATCTTGTGCCAAAATTTCTGCAATCTGGGCTGTAACTAGGGAGCTCTGAACACATTCAGAAATGCTGTCACTAGAAATAAACATTCATTGCAAGAGTAGTATAAAGCTCTGCAAATGTAAATGTAGAATAGTCTGGTCTGCGAACCAGTAATGTCTTTAACTAGTTGCATGAAATTAATTTGCTATTCTTTAAGCTATTTAAAGGCTTATGTAACATAACTCACCTAATTGTTTGTTCTTTGGTAATGATGTTGAAAAATACGATTGGAAAAATCTATCTAGCGTGTATTTGAGACTTCTATTTTTACGGAGCAAATTGGTATGCAGCAGGATTATTTTAATAGTTTCATTACAGAAATAATATTTACAGACTAGAAAAAGTAGGTCACTTTGTTTTAATGGATCCAGTGCAGTACTGGCTGAGAAACACTGTACAACTATAAATGCCTGACTGCTTGCTGCTTGGGATTGGAACTGTGAAGATGCTCAAAATGCCACGTGGGTCATTGAGTTACCGTGCATTGGAGTCCTATTGAAGCTATGAATGCACAGCAGAAAGGCAGTAAATCAACTATATGGAAGTTTTAGGAAGGTAACACTGTAGCATAATTCTACTGATACTCAAATACATCATTGAGGAGCAGAACACAAACTCTGTTCCTCTCTTAATATACCAGATTTTTTCCTGTTTATTTATGGTATTAATAGGTAAAACCTTGTGTTTACAAATGTGTTGAAAATCATTACCATGTGGCCTGCAATAGAAACGATATTGCTGCTGTTTTAGAGGCTAGTATTACTGCAGTATATATAGAAAACTCAATATAAGGAATAAGAAATGGTACAGGACAGTCTTAAAGCACGTAAAGAAAAATGATCTGTGTGAAGGTGTCCCATTTTCTGCAGGTTGGAAGCACAAGAATATTTAGTCATAGACTTTTACGTGGGCCTTCTGTGAAACGAAATTTTCAAAGCACTACACAACAAAACATGTTTAATGTCTAATACATACAGGTTTCCTAGTAGCGCATTATTTTTTCCTACTTTACTTGGAAAGAAATATCAATGCCTACCCTGTTGCTTCAATGCCAGCCACAAAATCAGTTCCCTTCTGCCACCTCAGTTCTGTCTTTGAAAGCATATCTAATCTTTTCAATTTCATCCATTAATGCTCCTAATAATAGTCCAGGCTTCATGAGACAGTTAATACAGTGTTGTATTCTGAATAGTAATAATGAAAATAGGTAGCAGTAAAATCATTGATAGCATTTTAATCTGAGTTAATTTCTGTCCCTTAAAATTACAGGCCTTGATTCTCCAGTGAAACACGAGGGTTTAGCTGATATCATACAAAGAAAAATCGAAGAGAGTGGTGGTGAGTTCCTACTTGGACAGAAAAAAGAGTCTGCATCTTCCTTATGGGCTTCACTTTTTGACGGCTCTCATGAGATGGTTGTTCAGAAAAACACGCACCTGAACCCCAAAAAAGAAACTACAAGTCCTAATGATAACAAAGGAAAGAAAAGAAGAGCTCCACCTCCACCCTCTGATAAGTCACCATATAGAGTGAAAGAACAAGCGAACGTAGAGCAAATAGGCAAGGAAAACTGGGAAAAGTCTGACTGCACTTCTACTGGGAGTTCTTCCTTGGACTCAAAGCTATCTACCGAAATGCAGCAGTTGCAGACACCCATTGCTGCTCCTCGCAAAGTTGATCCTTGTAGAAAAAGCAATGGGAATCCCATTTCATTGGTTACCAAGACTGAGTCTGAAACCAAATGGGTACCAACCCCTAGACAGAAACGCATCGCAGAAATGCTGGACCCTAGATCATGGTTGCAGCCATAGACATCATAATTAGCTTAGAAAAAGTCCCTGGAATTTTAAGTTTCTCAGCCTTCTACTGTAACTCTTGAGTAAAAGTAGATTTGGACATGTATCTTGTAAGTATTGAGGCTAAAGTTTTTTTCTTTTAGCCAGGACATTACTACTAGCTGCAGTCTCAACTATACTCATTATGGCTAACATCTAAATAGCAGCACTAGTAACAGGGGGAGTTATGTCTATCTGAAATAACAGTGCTACTTTTGAGCAGTGCAGTACTTTCCCCTTGAACTACTGGCCGTGTTCAGGGTAGCTCAGTGTCTTTGTGGCTGGGATGTTACCGCTGCCTTCTAGTAGTCCCTTAGCTTAGTCCATCTGCAGCTCCTCGGGCTAGTTCGATGAGAATTTCACACATTCAGACTAAAATAATTCTAATCTATCTCTCACTGTTTGGGAACCACTGCTCATAAGTTAATGAACTATGAAAAGTTAGTGTGCTTTTCTGACTGGCTCTCCATACGAATTTCTGAAACGGTTCTGTCAATTTAGTACGGGATCTCTTATTTACAAGCAAGAGTAGGATCCATTGCTGCTGCTTAGTTTGGATTAACGTAAGCATTTAAAGGCAATACAGTGTATGAACGCCTATTCAGGATTTCATTTTTTTGATTGGTTTTTTTCTGACAAATGGGGCTCTAGCATTGCTTTTCCTTTGTGGAGGCTCTCAGCTGTTCCTGGTAGATAGCTAGGTTGTGAGCACAGCAGCGTTACTGTTAAACAAATAAGGTTTTTTTCACCACTCATTCTTTCTGAAATAGCAGCGAATAAGTACTTCAGGTGAAAATATTGAACTCTGATATTCTTCCAATAGACTGTTCACCATTTTTGTAAGTCACCTGGGATATTAGGGTTCCTGTGGCATCTGGAAAACATGTATTGCGTACAGAAAAGGGTCTATTCTCCTCAATCCACAGCTTAAATATCCAACCCTTTTCTTGGCTGATGTATTTATCTTAGATGCTGGAACTTATCTACTAGCAAAGGTCTTCTTACAGATCTCTTTAGAGCTTTGGTTTTCAGTTAAGAGACATATCAGCAACTGTATACATGCATTTAATTATTTTTTTTTCCCTTAAGTGCAGGTGGCTTTGGGAACTTTACCATTTCTCCTGAGGACATTGTGTGCGTAGTTGGTTTGTTTATCAATTTTTTTTTTTCTTCTGCTAAGCTCTTGGCTGCACAGCTGTAAAGGTATCTGCTGAATTCCCTCAGTATTCCATTGCCTGGTTTGGATGGGACTTGAGATGCAATTTTCATTTACAAATCCTTTTGCAAGATTGGAGCCCTTCGTTTCTGGAATGTCCTTTTTCATTCTTTGTTTAATCACATTCCATTTTCCCTCTGAAGCAACCATAATCATTCTTACAATAACTCATGCTGTTACTTAAGTGGATGGTTTGTGAATGGTTTATAAATAGGAACAGAAAAACTGAAGAATAACTACATGATTATGTAAATTAGACACAGTCAACTAAGTGGACTGTGCAACTCTGAGCAAGAAATAGGAAAAATAAACAGGGAGGAAAAAAAACCCGTATTTTTCCAAAATGCAGATGCAGTGTATTTAGCTTTAAATCAAACCTTAAAGGTTAGTGTGCTCTGGAAAGAATGAATACCTTTTTTTTTGGTAACCCGCTTCCATTTAGTTGTTACATATCACGATAGATCTCATAAATATATAAAGCAAGAAGGCACCATAATGAGAATTATTTTTTTAAATTCAACAGGCCATTGAATTTCAACGAGCAGTTTCTCAATTAAATTCAGTGGCTTTGTTTTGAACTGAACATACATATTTTAGGAAGGCATTTAATATTAATTTAAAGTCTTCAAATGATGAGAATTCACTCATACCTCCTGTTGCAACAGTTAATTACCTCAGGTACATTTTTCACTTGATTTTGTATTTGCATTTCTTTCTCTACCTTAAGTTATTTTGCTCTTTTTATGCATTTGATTACTTATATTGATCTTTGTAGTATCAGCTTTTCTAATTGCTTGTAGGTAGTTATAAATCATGATTATGTCCCTTTTAACCTTTTCTCTGTTAAGATGTGCTGAATTCCTTAACTTTCTTATGGCAACAAATGCTACCCAAGACTAATCTTCATGTTCTTCTCCATACTTCTTGTCTATTCAAGTATTTTTAAGTGTGACGTCTGAATTAGATGCTACATGTCAGTAGTGATCCATCGGGACTGTATAGAGACATTATATGATCCTCTTACTCTGATTGATATCTCTTTCCCGCTTTCCTCAAAAATTCTATTATCCTTTTTTTTTTTTTGTGGAAGCATTGCCTGGGCTTCTGACTTTTATGGCTCAAGTCCTCTTCAAAGTCTTTCAAGAATGCGGTACATGATCCTCTTATTATCCTACCTTATTTTTTCTTAGAAACATACACTGTATTTTACCAGCACTAAAATACAGTTCATGAAGTGATCCAGATTGCTCTAAGTGACCTGTCCTCATTCTTTACTACTCCAGCAGTCTGCATGTCCTTTGCAAGTTTATTGCAAATGGCTTTTACAGTTTCTTCCAGATCATTGATTTTTAAAATTGAATGCAAGGCAAGGTTTGTAGAGAGAGGTGATAAGTTTGTATTACATCAGTGACATGGATAGGGAGTGGGGAAAAGTAAACAGACAGGCCATTGAGTTCATGTCCCTTTTTTCCCCAGAGCCTTTAAAAAATTGAGTAAGATGTAAAACGACTTCTTGCTGATTCCCTGTTAATCCTGCATCTCGAAATGATTTTTCAGTCTTCAACATAACATTCTATATCTTTATCTTGTTTTCCCTAATTGACTTTTTAAGGATAACACCACGGTGCTGGTGTCTTTGCAAGCCAGGATTAGTATATCAAGAAGTAAAATGCAACCTGTTCAAGACCTGTTCTCCACTAAGCTGTGTTCAATTGACATTTTATTTCTATCCTTAAATTAGACTCATATTAGCCAGTTCAGTGTACTGCCTGAATCACCACTAAGCAAACTCAGCCATTAATTGCCCTGATCATCGTGCTTTGGAACAATGTTCTTATGGTCCTGTGAAACGTCATGGCAGTGTTGAGACTTGTTAAACTAATTGTATTTTTAGGCTTTTAGAGCTTGAAAGGCTTCTGCTACCAAATATAGTTTCTGTTATTTTAAACAACCGCTATATCATCCCTATTATGAATCATCAGGTGACTTCAGGTTTTAGTATTTATTGTTACTGAGTTAGCCTTTCTGTTTTCCCTTCTATATTGACATTTATTAATGCCTTTGCATCTTCTGTTAGGGAAGTTGGTTTAACTCATAAAAAAGTACAGGCTACCAGAACACACTGATCTTGGCTAAGTCAGTTGTAGGAAATGCATTTATAATCAGCTTTTTTTCTACACAGGAGAACTTAATATTTAGTTATAAAAACAGAGCACAATATTAGGAGCATAATTAGGAGATATATCTGTGAGGAAAATTACATTTTTTTGGCTTTTCTGTGTAGTGACTTAGCATAATGCTTTATTACTGATATTGCCCCCTTATCACTGCATAGGCTTGTTCAGAAAATACAGCTTTTCCTTTGTATTTTTTCCCTCACATTTTTCTGACAATAATGAGGATGAATAATCAGGAATTAAGACCGATAACTTGCTTGTACCCAAGCACTCTATCAGGAGGAGGCCAGCCGTGTCGCAGTGTGGTACGATGATGTTTTGGACTTTGCACTGATTCCCTTTCCAGACTGTGTGGTTTTAAGGACATGGTCCAAGGCAGTTGCTGAAGCAATTGGTTGTGCATGGGACTGGGGAGAGCCATTAGCTCTCATCCTTCAACGTGGAGGTGAGGTGGGGTCTAGAGGTAGAACGTAGCCTATTCCTTATGGGAAAACCATTGAACTGCTGCCTGGCAGTGGCGTATAGAGGGAGACTGTATTTGTTCAGAGATGCTGCACTCAAAAAAAGGTACAAACTGCCCATTGTAGCACCATGAAGGCATCGGTGCTGCTGAACTATGCATGTGATTAGGTACTTTTCTGAGGAATATGTCAAGTCTGCTCTGAAAATTATACTTGCACGTTCACTGCTGGAATGAATTAACTGCTGCTTAAAAACTTATGAAGCAGTGGGATTGTTGTCTTGAAGTGGGGTAGAGACATAGTCAACCTAAGCTGTTTGTTTTGAGAAGTACAACCAAATTTGAATACACATTTCACTAAGATGAACAACTTTTGAAGTATTCACTGAACAAAGACTTAACTTAGTAACTTTTTATGTTGTACCTAATGTCTTTGGCTGTTCACTTGGTCTTGGAACGGTAGACAGTAGCTTTTGCAATTTTAAAGACATTAGCCTAAAATGTTTACATTTTTACTACTATTGTGATTTTATTTGTTTCTACAATAGTTATATTGATAGTTATGGTGCTTTGTACATAGTTGGAAATACTGTCCTAGTATTTAGAGTTGATTTGTAATTAATGAATGTTGCCTTAATAGAAAAATACAGAAATGGGCACCAATGTGTTGTGGAATGCTAGAACAGAAATCCTTTTTTTGCTGCTAACATGTTTCTGTTAAAATATGCAAGTGGAATTAAAAACTTGTCTAGGCTAAAAGAGTTTTGATGAATTTTCTTCAATCCAGAACTACAATAAACTTTATTCCAGTTTATCAGTTATAGGTGATAGCTGCTGTAAAATCGGAGAACCTATGAGTAGCCACCTTTCTACTGAGCCTGCAGAATGTATCGCTCTGGGCTTGTGCTGGCAATAGCGAACAGTATTGGCCTCAGATGTCTGAACTGGAGGAAAGGAGAAAAAAAAATATTTGGCAGCTAGCATTGGTTGCTCAATCAATCATCCCGTGCATCCAGGAGATCTCTGGGAATATGTAAAGTTTGAAATGTTATCAGAGATGCGCCTTGTTTCCACAAATGTGCGCAAACACTTTAGGTGCTGTCTTGCTTTTCTCATAGTCTTGTGAGAAAATGTGTCATGAAGCAGATCTACATCACAGAAAGAGTCACTGGATGCTGGAACAGGCTGCCCGGGGAGGGAGTTGTCACCTTCCCTAGAGGTGTTTAAGGGACGGGTGGACGAGATGCTGAGGGACATGGTTTAGTGATTGATGGGAATGGTTGGACTCGATGATCCTGTGGATCTTGTCCAACCTGGTTGTTCTATGATTCTATGATCATTTGGTCAGCTCTGTGACTTCATAGATAAGCCTCTGACACAATTAACACCATCCATTAATTGTTTTCTGTCAGAGGCAGCCTTGTGCTGATGGGGAACTCGTTTGCCTCACAGACCAGAGCTCAGTGTAGCTCTGCTCATTTAAAGCTAACTTTGCCACTCAAGTAAAGGGTTCCTTTGGCCCATTTATTGTAAAAGGACTGTAATAAAAATAGAGGGAACTGTTAGACATTTTAATTTTAGAATATTTGACTGATTTAGGAATCCATGGAAAAAAGAGTGATTGATAATTGCAAAGCAAGCCAATGCAGCTGAGCGATTTAATGAAACTCGTGCTGCAGTGTAAGTTGCTTTAAGGGATCACAATGAAGTAAGAGATGATAATCTCTTCATATAACCATTACCAAATGGCTATATTGTAATCTTTCCATATATGTACTCTATATTCACAGAAAAATCTGTTTGCAAGACATGAAAATAAATTGCTTTTCATGAGGAAAAAATCCATCTTTCAACATTTTTATATCAAGAAAGCTTTCTAAACGTTCTTTATATACCTTCCCAAGAGGAGAAAAATTATAGTAACTGGTGAGGTGTCTTTAGTTCTGTTCAGGCTTTTCTTCATATTTCTATAAACTTTTTCAAAAATAGTTACAATACAATGATTTATAAGATGCATTGTCTCACCTGACATTGTTTCTGATATTGTCGAGTGTCACCCGTGTCAAAAGGTGATGCAGGAATACCTGCAGAAAGAAGGAATGGACTTGTGTTCCATACACAGGCAGCTGCTGCGTAGCCCTTAGTAATTACAGTCCCTTTTATATGCAGACATGGGAAGCCTTTTATCCTGCCAAAGTTTCACTGAAGTCTGTGTCTGGACATGAATTCATAGTGGCAGTAAAAGTTAAAAAAAAATTTTTTTTTTTAATTTACTTAAATCTTTGCATCACTCTTCCCTCATAGAGCTTGTAGTTTAATGACATGCCACAAGAGTTTTCTTTCAAATCTTTAAAATTTTATATTATCTTTTGCTAAGAGGGAAAGAGTCAGTGATACTCCGTCACCTTCCTTTTATTGTCACTGACCATAAAGGTGGTACCAAAATACAAATATCTTTGCTTAATATTTTTCACCCTGAAGGTAAAAGGTCCCAGTCTTCTCCATCTTTTTTTGGATTATGTTTTCTATTTTCTAATTAGTGCCTGTTTCAAAATCCCACATGTATTTTGACGATCTCTTTCTGGAGCTGGGTGCCCAGAGCTGAACACACACTTCTAGCTCAGGGGTACTTTTGATTTACGAGAGCATAATATGTTCATTAATATTGTCTCTGGTTTAGCGGCTCATTCTGTCAGCAAAAAAACAAACAAAAATATTTCCATTGCTGAATGTTCTGTGCTTAAAGATTCATCTTAGGAAAGAAAAGAATATACTAGCCCCGCTATGGGGAGGTTAACATCTCACTTACAAATTTCTCAATAGCAGGAAAAATATTATGGATGCATAGCTGGCACGAGTAAGCTGCTTTGTCCACACAACATCTGTTTTTCAGATGGTAGCAGCTGCTTTACTGCTTTTGGTTTTGAGTGACCATTACTCTTCGGTTCCTCATGTCTGTATGCAAGGGTTGAAATTTTAAAATAAACTGAGAGCAATTTAACTGATCTTCTCATGATGTGGACGTACCAGCTGGCACCACAAAAGTCGAAGTACTGAGCTGCCAGATTCTTAGCCTGTGTACTTGACTTGTAGGAAAATTGAGGGCCTAGGGCAACTTTCCCTTTTTCCTGAATCCAGATTTCGTGACTGAACGCGGAGGACAAGGCTGCTCCTCTCACCAGTCTGGCTTTGTCTCACATCATGGGCCATTTGAAATGACATGGGGGCAGGGTAGCTCTTCAAACGTGGAAGAAAACTTGCTCAAAATTAGTAGAGTCTCGCTTAAAAAGCTTTCTATTTACACACACACAAATATTAGGGATGAATCCTAATAGTTATTCCATACGCTGCTCCAGGCCAAACCAGATTTACTGTACTATAACTTTAATAGCTCAGTTCTTTTTATTATTTTAATAAGAGCTCATTTGTATGTCTAATAAAGTATCACATTTTATTCATGACCTTATTAGAAAGTTTCTTGAATAACTGCTTGATCATTATGCTTCAATAAGGAAAGATCTGCTGTCTTGGGATTAACTCCAGTTATCCCTGCTGATGCAATAGCCAGTTCAGCCTACAGACCGATGCACGCTTTTCCATTTATCCATTAAAATAATTGTATATTTCCTTGGCAAGTAAAGCCAGTGTTTTCCAAACATTAATGCATAACCCACTATTTACATTTTTCATAAGGGTAAACCAGAATATATCAGTCTTCTGCCCCTCATACTGTTGCTAGAGTGACTAATATAAATTTCAGCAACAATTTGTTTACTTGCCTTTTTCTGCATGTTTTCTTCAGCAGGGCAAATTCTGTCAACCATACCCACAAAAAAAAACCAACAAAAAAAGAAAAGATAGAGCCAATTATTTAGTTAGGCTCCATCTGTCTCTTATTGAAGCATTAAAGGGAGCCAAGGGGTTACTGCAGAAACAATTATTTGAATCAGGACACGTGGTTACAAGTATATAAATGCAGTTCAGTCTCTCCTGTATTAAATAAGAGCCAATGCAAGGGCCACAGCTTCTCAGTCCTCACCTATAAGTAGGGACAGCAGTGGCAGTGGTTTCCATCACACATTTTGAGCGTTAGTCCTCAGTAGTGCTGGATTTGGGAAAATGATGCAACATTTTGTGACCATGACCTAAATACCAGCATCCTCACGGAGCCCTGAATGAGGGGTGTGCTGGGAAGGGAAAAAGAATTCGAGTTCTCTCCATTTCTAGAGAGATGATGCTAACAAAGATATTTTTAATATAAGAACTGGGCAGTACTGACAAGCTGACTGTTATGAGTTTCATGTGACCCAGAAGAGCTCAATTAGGATGTTTTTTGCAAAGCTGCCTGATGTTACTGCTACCCTTTAACTTACTAGGCAACTTTTTCAGCTTTTTATAATGATGTAATATTCAGAGATGATATTGCTTAGCCCTCATATTTCACTTTTTAAACTTACAACAAAGGGGTTTGAACTTTTAAGCTCTCCTTCCCTTTTCAGTGTCACTGTAGGAATTAGTCTTATCTGGCAGGAACATATTTTACCTCAGCAAAGCATGTGAGGTGCAGCAGCTGAAGGGGAGAAACGTGGTCTTGTGTTTGGCCAGTGACTTGTCCATGGAGCAGAGTTTGGGACTGTCTCACATGAGACACTCTGATCATCCTCAGACTGTTAAAGGAAGAGCACTCGCACGCTGGTGAAAACCCTGTAACACCTTGCAGACAAAGGAGCTGAAGAAAGGTGAGAAACTCCTTTGCAATTAATGTCCTCAGTACACGGATTAAGCTTTAGCAGCAGTCCCACTATTTTCCACGATGCTCTATTCCCAATGAATTGCCACTATGCACACCTGAGGTTCAAACCCTCCTGATGCCCCCCTGGATGGAGCAGAGAACGGCACCGTCACTGCTGCTGCTCCCCAGCACCAGGCTCAGCATCGCTGCGCGCTGAGACGCCTGCCTGGCCAGGACCAGAGCTGAGATGCCCACATGCCCTGCTCTGCTTTTATCCTCCTCCAGTGCAATCACATCATTTCCTCCTGGGAGAAAGTCTAAAAGTGCTTTATAATCATTAAGCCTCAAAAATCCCCTCTGGGTTAATTATTTGTACAGTGGGGGCCACAGAAGTATGAAATATCTGTGTGTCAGCCTTTATTAAGACCTGGTCGTGCCAGGTTTGTTTGCCCTTTTAGCAGCGTCCTGATCCTACAATCAATAATACATGTAAGTTCTGATTTTGATAAACTGAAGCTTAAAAGAACAAATAAGCAGATGAGTTTTTTCCACAGCCTTCTCCTCCTTTGTCCCACTCTGGTGTTTCCAGGTGTGATCCTCACCCAGTGCTCCCCGGCGCAGGGCTGCAGCTTAAAAAAACGGAGTCCCTCCTGGCACTCTCATTCATGCATTCTGTCAAACAACATTTTCTTTGATTTCTTTTTTATCAAGATCTTCTTGACGGAGATCTTCAAAGCAATTAATTCAGTGCTCCACGATTGCAGCTGCTGAATAATTGTTTGTTAGAGTATTTTCTTTCCCAGGCAAGAGATGTAAAATAGTCGCTCCCCTCAATAAACAAGTTGTCAAATGTGATTAGTTAATGGACCTGTAATCATGCAAGAGCATAAAGGTAAGGATTTGGTAAGTGCGATGTGAAAATGCATATTTAAATTAAAGCTATAGGGGAAGATTTTCCCATAGGAAATCTCGCTATCAATGCTGAAATAGGCTATTTACCATTCATAATGATTAACTGCAGATCATTAATTAAAGAAAACAAGAGATTAGTCATCAAGCATCACGAATTAAAGATGCATTGATTGGTTGAGTTACTTTTAGGTTAGTGCCTGGGTCCCTGTGCCTGAGCCAGCGTTCCCAGGTAAACTGATATGCAGAAGTGAAAGCCTGCTGAAATTCATGTAAAAAATATTACTGGCCAATTCTAAGCTCCGAGAGCCTGAAATGTGATCCTGTGCTCCTAGTCACCAGTCCCACAATTTGCCATACTCTTCTTCGACAGATGCGTATTAAGAAGCAGAAACACTTGGGCTTGTCAGTTCATGGGGGAGAGGGAACGTCTCATTTTTGGCAAGTGAATGCTGAATTCCAAGTTAAATGTAGTTACGTCTAACATCTATTATAGCTCAAAAAAGCTGATTAGCTTGTTTTCATCTCTAAATAATAAACCTACCTTTCTGACAGCCCTTTAGATGAAACCTCAAACAATTCTGCTGTGGCATCTGTGGAAAGCTGAAGCCCCGTGCAAAGGAATTTTGCAAGGTTGAGGTTTTTTTTTTCCCACCCCTCACTTGGGAAATCTGCATTCAACTGTATTGTTTCTAAAGAATTTTCCTTGCCAGAAAAAGAAAACACTTTTTGTTGTTGTTCAAAGCTGTATCTATTATAGAAATTTAATTCTCCATTTGGGAATTACAAGCAGTAATATAATAATAATAGTTGTTGGTTACCGCACGCTAATTTCAAACTATTCCAGGCAGCTGCTTTCTGTGCAATCTCCTAGCATTAGACTCCAATATAAAATGAAATTACTCTAAACTGTCTGTCAAATTTGACTATTCTCTTAAAATCATTCAGCTGTTACTTACATTATATAATAGCAGCCATGGTAATTTAATTACTAAGTCACATATGAAAAATAAGACTTCAGCTTGCAACCTTCAGGTAATTAACCATCTAACTACTATTAAAAAGAAAATAATCAGGGCACGTAATACTGGGGGAACAGGCATGTCAAAGCCACTTCACTGGTGAGGTTCTGCATGGTCAGAGGCTGGGGGGGTCATTGCTGCTTGTGACCCAAACCTGCTCTTCTGTTTGTTTGGGTTTTTCTTTTGGAAAGCAGGAGAAGGCAAGGCTTTCGTGAGCTCAGCAGTGATCGTCTACCCTGATTCTACCAGGATGAGACCCCCTTCACACTGGCAGCCCTTGCACCCCCAAGGCACATGTACCCTGGGAGTGGTTATTCAGGAGTGGCTGACCAGGGGGGACCAGAGCCCTCGCCCCACCGCCAGCCACGGTTTGTGGGATCCTTTGCAACCCTTGGAGAGAGCCCCACGGGCATGAGGGATGATGGTGCTGGGTTTCTGCAGGACTCGACTTTGATGTTCTTCCTCACTGTTTTTCACAAGGTGAGCATTTGGCTGGCACTCGGACCACCAGGTATATGCAAGTAAACAGGCTTGTAAGTACCATTTATTGCTATGAACGTTCCTCTTTGCTAACCCCGGATCCTCACACTGAAGCAGTTGACTTTAAAACAAGTCATAGAATATTATTTGTATTGACATTTCAGCTCTTCAGTTCAGTAGGTCACATGGCAGGGGCTTTTCTCGTCCAAGACTACTTTATAACAGAAATTGAGCTTCACAAATGCGATGTTTTCAGATACAATCCCACAAATTACCTATTTGAAGCAAAAGTACCGTGCTTTGGAGTTGGCACACTTGCAGGTTGACCCCACAGTTTTGGTCCAGCGTCCCACCAGCTCCAGCTCCTCTGTAGCTTATTTCAGAGCCAGCCCCGCTCATCAGCGTCCTCCTAACTGGTTCCCAGTGTCCCAACTGGATCCTCTGATCCCCCCTTCCTGCCATCCACACTTTTGCTTTTCATGGTGTGGTATCTAGCGACAGAGGTTACTTAAAAGAGTGTTTCAGGCCGTTGGATCTTTTAAAAGTGAGCCAGTTGGCCAAAGGGCACATCATGCATATAAAAATATAATTAACTACAAGACTCTAGCCAAAGTCTTGACATAGATAGCCAAATATCATGATACAAGGATATCCCTCAAGCCAGTGAGACCGCGGTTAGCGCCAGGTTGCTCCTTCAGATAGCCTCCT
This sequence comes from Phaenicophaeus curvirostris, assembly GCF_032191515.1. Lineage (NCBI taxonomy): Eukaryota > Metazoa > Chordata > Aves > Cuculiformes > Cuculidae > Phaenicophaeus > Phaenicophaeus curvirostris. The sequence goes on along the minus strand of NC_091400.1, from coordinate 3,933,410 downwards.
TGCTCACAAAAAGCATCCCTATTTTCCTTGAAAGCTATGTGGCTGCATCCCTCCTTTGCCCACACATTGCTTGAGATCCATCCTCATTAGTATGCAGCTGGTGCGGTTCACCGGCTCTGCCAAGCAGAGCTTTTTAATTCTCCCTCGCTGGAGAGAGGAAACTTCTGAACAAGAGAATGATTAAGGGCAGGGGGCTGGAGGGGGGTGCAAGCAGAATTTTAAAAAAAAGAATAATAATAAAAACCCTCAAAACCCTCAATGAAACTGAAACAATCGAGATTTATGAGGATTCTATGAATTCCTCACACTTGTTCAAAGCAGGATTGCCTCAGTCTCAGCACAGCGCGCTCCGCACATCCACGGAACGAGAATAGCCGTGTTTATGCTTTCACTTACGCCGCCTTCATGCCCGGAGGCTCCGAGCGCGAGGCCTGTTCACACATGGAAGGAAAAAACAGAAAGTAACTCAGGACCAGCTGGAAGGGTTTTTGGCCGTGAAGGGCGGGTGCTGCCTGCAGGGGATTGCGGGACAGCAGCTCCTAGCGCAGGAACAGCCGGGGAGGGGGCACACGTAGCAGTGAAATCTGTTTTTTTCTCGATTCCATGAAGCCTTTGGATAAATCCAGGTTTCCCCAGGAAGGCCAACCAGCTCAGATTTGGAAGAGTGAGTTCACCGTAGCCCCGGAGAGATTTGTGAGGTTCTTGTTTTCCTTCCATCCTCTTCACAACTTTGATGGAAGTCAATGAGATGTTATTGGTCGCGTTTCTCACCACGGCTGTGGACACGCAGCCTTCTCAACCTCCTGCAGCTGTAAGCACAAGCCAAACTACATCAAGGGTGCCTCCAAGCTGCTTGAAATTGGAAACCATTGGAGCACATAGACTTTAGCAGATCTTCTACTTTGTGTTGAGAACTCAGCGGAGAAGAAGAGCCCAGCTCAGCTGTGAGATGTTTGCAATGAATTGTCTTCATATGAAATACCGAACTTGAATAATAACCCTTCACTCTTACAGTAGCAGTAGTTGTTTGAGTAGTTTTCTTCGAGTAGCTTGGCGTTGCTCTGCACCCCTCGTGCTTCCCTTCACCACCAAACTCCCTCTGTCACTGTGGGGGGATGGAGTGTTAGCGGAAGGCTGACTCGGATGGTACGAGGCAGTAGAAGTTGGGGGGTTACAATGAGCAGCTCTTACATGGTTATCTCTGCAGGCAGCGCGAGCTCACGTTTGCTCAGGGTGGATCTCAGAAGCTCCCCCACGTGACGTGTTGTAGGGCAGCTGCGAGTAGTGTTGGGTATTCTAGACAGAGATGGTCTTGGAAAGAATAATAAAAATGAAAATTAATAACATATCCAAATCCTGCTTCTCAAGAGAGAGGAGTGGCATTGAGGAGCAGGGGTGGCACCAGGAGGGTGCAGCAGGAGCGCAGAGACCCCAGCCAGCCCACCAGACATAGAGGGGTGCAGGATTTCTAGTCCAAGTAACCTTGTTGCTTTGTTTGAAGTATCCAGCACGCAGCTGTAATTCCTCTGTGTCTGATCCATATGGAGATGTAGCCTAATTCTAATAGCGTGCAATTCCTTTCCGCTTTCTGGGATGTTCTTTATGTAGCCTTATAAGGGCCCATCCGAAAAGCTGAAGCTGGGCAGAGCTGGAAATCACACGATTCCTTGCTGATTTCAGTTCCTTGATGCACATATTCCCGCTGAAAGGAGGAGGACCCGTAACTGATAGGTGCGATGGGCAAGCTACCTAGTGGGACAGTTTCTGTATTAAAAGATGAAGTGTTGGAGAAAAACTTTGTGAAGGGTTTAATCAAAGTAGCCTCTGGCATCTCTGTGCTCCTTTGCAGGCACCTTATGCTGCTCAAACCCCCATGTACGTTTTTTTTGCTCCATTTAATCTTTGTTCTGAGTATTAAATAATAGAATCCTAGAATGGTTCTGCGTTGGAAGGGACCTTAAGGCTCATCCACTGCCAACCCATCTGCCATGGACAGGGACACCTTCCAGTGGATCAGGTTGTTCAAAGCCTCATCTGACCTGGTCTTGAACACCTCCAGGACGGCTGCAGCAGAATGTCTGTCTGCTCACTGCCCTAAGACAAAGACCTTCACAGATAACGCTAAAAAAACTTCTTAGAACAATCATGGAAAGAAGAAGATACTTCTAATGTGAGACAATTGAGCCCAGCCTTCTAAGAGCCCATCTGGGCATTAGGAATGTCCGGGAAATTCTGATTAAAATCTGGAAATGACGGGATTTAGGGAAGTCTGATGAGAGCAGACACTAATGATACATGAAATGCTCTGCTCACCACAAAGCAGCTACTAATGGTACAGGAAAAATGGGCTACAACTGGAAACGTGGAGTCATTGTAGATTAATAACGTAAAGTTAAAGCTCAACTGCTCTGCTTTGCACGGAGACTCTGGTATGAAACCACCCACCCTTCACCCTCCTGGAACCCCCTTAACCCCAAGCAAGGATGGGGCTATGAGGGCAGCATCACGAGGCATTTCTTCCTAAAGACCAAGCACCAGCTTCAAGCACGTCCCTGATGGGACAAAGGAATTCAGTTTGCAGAGACAGAGCAGGACTGACACTGCTCTTTGATGGGTGTGTGACTCCAACGTGCCAGTGTTTGACCCCAAAGCCCTGCAAAAGCAGGAACTGGGCTCTACTGGCAGGTGTCCCACATGGGAACCTGCCTCTCCCCAACTGCCTTCCTTACATGCTTTTTCCCAGCTTTAGCTCCGCTAGAATTGTACTAAAAGATCAGGAAAAATCTGAATTATTCATTTCTAGATAATATCATCACAAGAAACCACCATCAGCTCCTCATAGAAAGCTGCTCTGTTGCAAAACCACCAGTGGTTCTCTTAACCTCATCAGCCTCATGGCAAATGCTGTGTCCTTGGTGTTTTGGAGGTTAACAGAAATCCTCTTTTTTTTTTTTTAATTTATTTTTCTCACTTCTTTGCTTATGACACATTTAGAAAATGATCTGTCCTTCATACCGAGCTGGCATGAGCCAAAGCCAGCAGCCCCACCGCCCCGGCAGGGACTTAAGTCTTCAGACATGCAGCAGCCACACTGAGCACACATGTGCACTCTATATAAGCTAGTGTTATACATAAATCAATATTTTCCACTCTTTATTGTCTGTTTTCACCATCAGAAGTTCAGGTCCCATCTAGCCATAGTTCCTTGAATGCTGCAGGTGGTGTGGGGAAAGATTCAGATAGGATGGTGGCGGCTCCCTGGCAGCCAAGCCCAGTGGCTGCAGGCAAAAATCAAATACATTGCAGAGCCTGGGCATTCTCCTTTTGCAAGCTTGATCACCTATGGCCATGCTGCTCGTGCTGTGTTTTGATTTATTCAACACTTTCTTCCAAATAAATTTTGAAACCAGCAGCAACCAAACAGCCCGCTCAACAATCCCAATCACCAGGGACGGAGGAGCAGCAGTTTCAGAGGTAAATATGTATTTTATTATATATTTAAATAATGAAAGTATACATATTTTTATCTCTGCAAATATATATTTTCTAATTTCACTACGTATTTTTATAATTCTGTATTTTTTAATGCCCACAGGTGTTATGAAACCCTGCAGGTGGCTGGAGTGGCAAGATAGCTGGTCCTCCCACCCCAGGGATCGCTGAGGTGCAGGATGGACCTTCACAGGCACTGTGGAACCCCCAGGGAAGAGCCTCTGGATGCAGAATAAGCCCTCCATGAGGAGCCACCCAGCAGAAGGCAGCATCCCCAGCCCACATAGAATCATAGAATCACCAGGTTGGAAGAGACCCACCGGATCATTGAGTCCAAACATTCCTGTCAATCAAACTGCAACCTGCTCTGCCCTTGCTGGTGTGGTCAATCCTCTGGTACCCAGTCAAGAGGCGAGAAAAGAAAAATCTCTCTTTAAAAATTCTTGCTGTTCCAGGTGAGCACTGAGAAAACCATCCACTTTCTGTCTTCCAAGGAAGTTACCCAGATAAAAGATCTTTGATATTTGCAGTCCCAACAGAAAGCAATCCTCTGCTCTCCTTCATTAATTCTGGGGGGAGAGGATGGGGAGGGCAAGCAGACAGGGATGACGGCAGCAGGACTAGGTGGCAGTTGGGTTGGAGCCGCTTCACATTCACTTTCTCCTGCATCACAAGGAATCAGAAGTGGCACGGATTATTTTTGTCCCTCTTTTGTAGGTCACCTTTAATAGAAATGTTAATAATGCTCGCTATCTGTATATCTGAAATCTTACATGGTAGCTCGGTAATTCACTGCCTTTATCAGCCTTCTCTAATGTATAATTTAATGCTTGTATAACTATTTTGTTTGGGTATGACTCTCAGAATTACGACTAAAAAAAAATCCGTACGCTAGTTAACTGCTTTTTATGGAAAGCATTTCTTTCATGTTATTTTAAAACCATGGAGCCAGGGGAAGTATTTTATGGACCACAGAACCTCGCAGGGTAGTTAATTTCTGTTTGAGCTGGTTTCTCTGCTATTTTAAAGGGTGCCATCAAGATCATTGCTATTTCTCTTGGTTGGGAGCCAGCTGACTCTTCTGCAGTTGCGACACATGTTATTAAAGCTGGGGAAAGTAGTAAGTGTGGGAGCTGGATGCCGTGTCACCCCATGCCAGTGTGTGGAAGGAAAGAAGGAGGGAAAGAGGATCTGTCTCAGGCACCCCAGGCTTCTTGACATCAGGCACAAAGGATGCTGCATCCTTCTTCTGATGGGTAGAAAGTATTTTAGCCTGGAATACCACGGGCTCAATGGAGCATGTGGGCCTTTGCCGCTCACATGTTAGCTCGGAGTAAACTCCCTCTGCTTTAAAAGCAGTAATTGGGTGGTTAGCTGAGCCCTAGGCAAGCTCAAGTTATGCACTGAATATTCTGCCTTTTGTTTCCTAATGAATTATTTTGTGTATCTAAGCAAAGGGGTTTTTCTTTTTGGTCTTTGCAGTTTTTTTCCTAGTTTACTTGTGGGTGTGTGTGTTGAAATCTTTGCCTTTTGCTTATGAGGTCAAGTGCTTTAATCAGGAGCAAAAAAATTTGCGTGCTTTAGTCCTAAACTCTCTGAGTGTCTGCCAAATGTAATTAGAAACAAATGGCTCTATTTCTCATTTGAGAGCTCCACAGACATTGGGGGGCAGAGGGAGGAACTGTTCTGGGGGGAGGTTGCAAGCAAAAGCACCACCAGAAAAAATACCCGAGGAAGCCCTGTGAGAGGAGGAGAGCATCTTCAGCTCTTTGCAGAAGACAGAGGGTTTGAGCAGCGCTGCACGGGGAACAAGGCAGCCCCTCTCTGCCTGCTTTCTGAGCAGCTCAATCTTTCCCCCTCATTGCTGCTGCAGAGAAGAGGGGGCTAGAGGAGGGCACCGGCCCAGGAAAGCTGCACAGATGTCACCTGCCTGTGTAACCACGCACACACCAAGGTCCCAGGTGCCTCAGTGGGAGCCAGGGGGGCTCGGACAACCAAGTGCAGGACACTCAAGGGAGTTAGCACTCCCTGGGCTTCCCACCCCTGACCACCACGGCTAAACCCCAGCTAGAATGAATTACAAGAGCTGGTCTGCTCCAAGCAGTACCTGTGAGCACCACTCATTGCAGACGACCACGTCATCTCTGCTTAATCACATCTGGACTCCCTGTAAATGCAATGAAATTGTATTTAGCTGCACCCACAAACCAACCACAGCCTGAGAGATGCAATAGTTTCATGCCTCTGGTGTAGGATCCTACTTTGTCCATCACACACCTTGGTATTTTAGGTATGTGCTGAGGAGCTGTGGCTCATCCCTCTGGTGTCTTCCAGCACGAGGGGGCAATTGCTGCCTGCACAAGTACTTGGATGTCACAAACCACCTGTTTCAACAAGCACCATCGGTGTTCAGCAGCCGCAAGAATCTTTGTGAATTTGTCTAACCTAGATTTCAACACGTTTGTCCCCAGTGCCCCATCCTGCTGGCCCTCGCATCACTGACGCTGCTGGGGAAGGAGGGTCCAGTCCCTCATCCCTGACCCAAGAAAGGGGACATCCCACCTCAGGCTTCACTTGGGACACCGGGGCTCATTCCCAGGCGAGACACTAGATGGAGCATCTAACATCACCAATACATTATTTTTCTTTTTAAATCCCATAAAGGATAAATTGAAAAGCTAAATGAAAACACAGATTAAGTTGTATCCTTTCATCCCTGCCTGCTCTCTGGACACACATTGCAGGTGCCCACGCAGGGACAGGAGGAGCCACGGGTTTCTGCTGCAGAAATGCAGAACTCCAGCAGTCACAGGTCCAAGCACACCTGGAGACAGAGGATGCTTTGGTGGCCACTCTTTTTGCTTTCCTCCAGGCCATCCAACCCTCCCAAGTTTCTCTTCGGCTGGGCGGGCAATATGCTCCGATAGCACCTCAGTTGTGAGCCTACTCCGACTGCAGAAGGCAAAGACACAGGCTCCAGTTTTCCTGCTCCAGAAGGAGCTGAAGGTGTCTGATATTCCTGGAAAGCCTGTGGGTGAGCTCTGTTTTTCCCAGAGCAATTATGGTGCCAGTGAGGATTACGGGTGATGTCTGTGCACGATCTGCTCCTCCCAGCAGCAGAAACTTTCCTAAATATATTCCTGAAAACTTCTGGGGCCGAGGGGAAGAGGAAGGGCCCCATTCCCACCAGGCCAGCACCACCACGGGGTTAAGGTCTGTCCCAAGAAGCTGCTGGGAGATGCAGCTACCGGCTGAGCATCTGCAACCAGCAACACACCCTGGGATCCATCGAGGGCAGGGGAATCCTGTCCCAGGATCACCATCCGCTTCCATGCCCTGCTGCTGGGGAAAGGCTCACAAAGGTCCTGTGAGGTACTCAGGAGGTGTGTGCATCAGCAGAAACCAGAGAAAACCAGAAGAGCTCCTCCTGTTCTTTCTCACACATTGGTTCTGGCTGCGAGGAGCACGACACGGGGCATTGCTCTGTAATCACAGAAAGGCAAGACAGCAAGAGACAGAACCAAGAGCCCTCAGCTAGGAGAACTAAACTGTACTCAGTAGCACCACTACACTGGGTATTTCCACTTTCCTTCTTACCCCCGAATCTATTCACTTCCCACTGCTGATAGTTCAGTTAAAAAACCGGTGTGACAAGGTGACAAACCCTTTGGACGCAGCAAGTTAGCGGCGCAGCATCCCTCATCCTTGCTCAGACCACAGAACATTTCGCTGCCAAATCCCTCAGTGGTTGCGAGTCACTAACACGGTAACAAACCGACCTCCTGCACATCTCACCAGCCCACGGCAGGGTCTGCAGAGCCCTCAGCAGGGCTAGGTAGCGTCCAACTCCAAAATCTGGGTCTGGGAAGAACAGAGGGCAATTTTCAGATCCTAACTCAAGTCTGCAGTACTGGTAAAAAAAAAAAAAAAATTCTGCTCTGAGATTCAAATGGAGTAAATTTGCTACTGGAGCCACTGGCGTAAGCAAGGCTGTTATCCCCTCAAAAGCTATTCCTACAGTCAGCCTGACCACACTTTAATGGGAGCACACTGCAAAAATAGAGGGGCACTGACAAAAGATCTTGTCTCTTCCTCCTCTAGGAAATTGCAAACTTCCATTTCTTTAATCTAATCATTTGCAGGAGGAGATATTTTTTCTAGAAAAGCCAATATAAGAGGGCTGAAAGGTCGGATGGGATAATATGTAATCCATTGCGATAAGGGCTGTTTACAGAATTATTAATCAAACACAAAAGGGAACAGATAGTAACATTTTTTATTAAATATTACAGTGGATCAAAAAGTACAAAATATCTTTTGCCTGCTATGTGATTGGGAAACTATTGGCACATAATACAGTATCAAAAGCATTAATAAGTACAATTTGGAAAACATACAAAAATTGAGTGTTTATAGTTGGCTCAGCTTTATTTCTGGTAGTGTTTAAACTAACACAAAGGTTACTCAATAACCTTTTACATGGGAAACTATATAATATTACTGGGCCATTTTTATATATACAAATCATCACCTTACAGAGCATATAGGCTACATAACTTGAATCACAAAAAGTATACAATATTTACAACAAAAGAAAGTTAAAAAAGTATAAACAGCTAGTAGATTATGCTGCCATTATTAGAACATATTTAAAACTGTGGGGCTGGAGGGAGAGGGGAGGAGGAGGAAGAGAACGAGCGAACTATCAACCATGCGTACAGCAAACACTGTGGGAAGCGCTCCGAGCAGCGCTGCCTCTGCCACCCGCCTCACACCAGCGCAAGAAGTCCCAAAAATAATGACAATTGCAAAATCAGCTCAAACGCGACCTCGCTGACCACCACAAAGGAAGGGACCGGGTTGGGGAGCGGCGAGGGGACCCCGGTCTCTGAAGGCAGCAGCCCCAGCAGGGCAGAGGTGCTGCAGCTGGGACAAAACCACCTCCTAGACACCAACGCAACAGGCAAACTTCTCGTGCCAGGTCAGCACGCAGCCAAGACCGACCTGCTGCGACACACCGGCTTGTTCTCACCCAGCCTCGCTAGGGGTAGGGGTTTTACAGGGAGTCAGACCCTACTTCCCAAGCATCTTGTGGAGCCCGACTCAGCGTACGGCCAGAAGCTACGTGTGAGCCGTTCGCTGCCAGGCCTCCTCATTTGAATCTCACAACCTTCAGCATCTCTAATGAATCCTGGACGCAGTGCGTTTGAATTGCAACATTTCTTGGAACTGGATTCTGATAAATAGATTTATGGCTCTATTGCCAATTAGATTCCACAGTTTCCTTTACAAACCTACCAATAACAATGGTTTGATTGCACAAAAGAACGCCTTGTGCAATTTCATTCAATAATAAGGCCCCTTGAACTCAAACAATGCAAACAAAGACCCATTTAAGACATTAAGAAAAAAAAAATACACTCGTCAGCCAATGGAGAATTCAGTAGTCTTTTGAAAGATTTCCAAGATCTCTGTTAAAGAGTTTTTAAACAAATAATGCATGGCTTCTGTTAGGGTCTTAAGCTAGCAGTTCTTTTCCTTTGCCCTGATGTTCTGCCCAGTATATTATGAGCTTCCCCAGCCAGCAGCCAGCCAGTTTCCTCATGGGGCAAGCGAGGAGCCTTCCTCCCCTCTCCCCGTCCCCTAGACCCACGCTGCCCCTGCACGGCTCCAAAAAGGCGACCACCGAACTCCCACGAGACGTAACCAAAAGGGAAATCAGACACTTTGTGTAAACGCACGACTCCAGGACACACGACTTAACTGGAACAAGAAAGAGAAGCGTTTGCTTTGCCAAACACACGACAAGCTTGTTTGCTGTAGATTTTTATAGTCTCTCCCCTTCCCCCCACCCTCTCCCCCCCATCCCCAGACCCCTGATTCTCACGTGATTCAGATCTAGTGCAACTTTACTAGAGATGTCCTCCATACTGGCACATCCATGTTCTAAGTTCTACTAGTCTGTTTATCAATCAATTAAATATAGCTTTACCACAGGAATATAAAGTATTTAATTGAAGAAGCTGGATCTTTAACAGTAGACGAGTATATTATTCTGGTTTCCACCTTTGGATATTAAGTATGATACATCATATATTGTATTTGGCTTCATACCACGGGAAAATTTAATGACATGCCTAGCATGCAAAGTGTTTCTTAGGAGTTTCCATTTTTCTTTTTTGTATTGATAATGTTGTCTTTGAACAGTAACTGAGATGGTTTGAATGACAACCAATTTTCACATTGTAAAAAGCCTCCAAGTCACGCATCACTTGATCAATGTCTTTGCTCAGCTGCGTAGTGGTGATGTTCTGCAAAGGGAATATACATCCATAGGGAAGCTCTTTCGCTAGGAAACCCCAGCCCTTCCTTGCCTGGGCTTTCCCCTTGCAAAAGAATGCCCAGGGAGAAGCCGAGGTCCCCATGGGGACATGGAAGGACCATCTCAACCCCCTACCTATCCTACTGAGCCCAGTCTGTTCGTGAGGCACAGGACCCGCAAGCCTCTGATCCAAATCAACATTGGCTCCTGTCCTAATTTCTGAAATCCTCAACATTCTTGCAAACCACAAATCCATTTTCTGGACTCCTTTGTCATCCAGCAGCTTGTACCACGGAGGTTTTGTTTTCTAGACCATTTCTCTGGTAGGCAGGAGGGTTTCACAGCCTAGGTAAGTAACAATGCTTGACAAATTCACGGACCACAATATGGGAAAGCAAAGCTCAGTGGGAGGGGAGAAGCGGCGTAGGAGCCTTTGCAACAACAGGAGAAGGGCGAGAGGTGCTCAGCACCTTGCAGGTGCAGACTGACCCTGGGGAAGGGAACCTTGTTTGCATCCTTGCACCAAAAGATCACCTACAGTATGTTTATAACCATTAAGAATAATCTGAACCAGTTGCTTCAGTTTGTAAACAGTAAACGTTACCACAAAAACGAAACAAAAAAAACTCTGATCAAAAGTATAAAGGAACTGGAAAAATTACAAACACATAAAAAAAAAAAAAAAATTAGGACAGCCACAGCCTTTAAAAAAAGTTGCGGATAAAATGATACTGTTTAATTTAAAAAAAAACCCAACCCAGAACAAAAAAAAAACCCCAACATAAAGAGCACAGAATATACTAGACAAACATAACTATATAAATTATTGTGACCAAATGTGACACTGGTAGTTTACGAAGTGGATATGTACAGTCAAATTAAACAGTGTTTACCCTTCTGTTCTAATAGTGTTAAAATGAAAAATCTATTGCCATTTTACTATACATTGCATTGATTGAATCTTTAGAAGTCATGAAAAGTTACCCAAAAAAGCACATCCACTGATTGTACAGATTCTTGGCCTGCTTCTCCTTTCCAGGTTCATCTCGAGTCCTCGACTCATTTGCAACAACTCACGGCCCCTGGTCCTCGGCTCAGTGAAAGGCAAACGCAGCCCTCACCTGGGATTTCAGTGAGCTCAGGACTCGGCCAGTATTTCCACGGCTCCCTTTGAACATCTGCTCTTACCATACACAAGGTCCTTTCAGAAAACACATACGCAAAATCCAATGATTTTTTTTCTTTCTTTTGTTTTTCTTTTGTTGTTTTTTTTTTTTGTTTGTTTGTTTTTTGCAGGGGCAAAGATAAAGGGCAAGGGGGGTTGATGTGGGACCCAGAACTAAAGAAGAAGTCCCCGTCTCCGAACTCCAAAGCGCTCCGCTGGGTGGGGTACGACTATGTCCTGCTTGACAAAAAAACCAGATTGTGAAACCTGCAAGACATCGTCACAGGGGGAGGAATGTCGCTAACTCAACTTTTCTCCTCAGACCTTTTTTTTTTTGTGAGTGAGGGGGTTTACAGTTTTGTGCTGGGATGTACAGAGGACAGCTGGGAAGGTGGGAACGCGGCTTGAGGGTTTATAGCAGCTAAAGGATAAATGCTGTTATGCAAAAGGTCACCGTAGGAACTTCCTACAGGTGTTGCTGCAGCTAAGTGTCTGTACAGTTGCTGAGAGTTTGCAGGGGATGTGAGGAATTGTCTCTGCACCATGAAGGAGTGAAGAGCCAAAGGCTGCATTAGTGGGGAGAGCACAGTCTGATTTTTCAAGTACTGCAGGGGATGAGAATACCCGGGTGGGAGGCGGTTGTTCAGCCCTGTGCACAGGCTTCCCGGATACAAGCCTGGGAAGATGGGGGCTGAAAGGGGAAATTTGTGGCTTTCCAGCATGCTGCCAGAATGGAGCCCATGCACCGGCTTGCTGCCTTCCCCTTCTGGGTCGGAAACCTTGTCTTTCACTGGAGTCTCCTTTGGTAAGTGCAGAGGAGAGACAGCTCGGATTTTTTTTTCTGAAATGACTTTGTCCAAATCCTCCAGGCTCCTCTTCAAAGGCCGGGCGGTCCCTACGTTTTGAGGGCTTGTTCTGCGGCTGATGATAGGATGCACCATCCCCTCCATCTTCCTCAGATTCTCCAGCCTCTGGGCGTGCTGCTTCCCAGATCTATGGAGCAATTCGCTGTGTTTTTTCGGGGCTGTCATGGCCATGGGGGACACGCGGCAAGCTTTGGGGTTACAGTCTAGATTCACCGCTTGGCTGCTCGCTGCCTGGAACGGGGAGATACCTTTGCCTTCTTGCTGGGCCATGGATGAATGAGGGAGACTGGAGCCTGGAGCCTTTGCAGTCTGTTTGTGTACGCTCTTTGGAAGACTCAAATCTGTTGGCTGATCATCTGAAGAGGCCTCCACTGCTGCCTTTTTTTCTTGCTGATGCAAAGATGGGCGATAATTTAAATTTAGTTTTTCTTGGTGTTTGTGTTGAGTAAAAGTAGAAATATTTTCAGACTCTCTGAACATGTCCCGGGGGAGGTACTTTGATGTCTGTTCATTATTAAGGTGGTGTTCTGTGTGCCTATAAAGGCTGTGCAGATGAGGTGATGAATAAAAATCCGCCAAGAAAGTGGGCACATGGGAGTGCTGCAGTGCCCTTTTCTCACTCATTTTATCTTTGCAGTCCTGGATATCTGTCTTCGGTACATACGACTCGGCAAGAGAACTGAGGTGATGTTTTGAAAAATCACAGCGCTGAGGATCTGGTTTACATAGCAAGTCATGTTTAAAAATGTCATTAATCGATTTCCTGTCTTCCTTGGTTTTAAAACTCTGTACGTGTTGTATGACCGAGGGCCTATTAATTGCTACAGGATCAGAATTAGGGGTGTGGGGACCTTGTGATAAGCTTGAGGACAGCTCGTCTCTGCTGTTCAGCTTCTTTTTGCTGATCAAAGGCGGAGGAGAACCGTAAGGATAGCTACACGACAGGGTTGCGCCACTGACCTGTGACAGCAGCTTCTTCTTCGCCAGAGGTGACATGATGCCTGGATTACCCTTTGAGTAGAGCAGCGGTGTGTAACCAAAAGTGGGGTCATCGTTCATGGACCCGTGCAGCTCCTTTTCCTTGAACATGTCGAAGTTCTGGACTACCAGTACTTTGGGTGTTTGCTTTAGTGCATTGTGGATATCTTCGTTTCCCAGCTGGTCCACTTTCACCGTGCAGTTTGCGATGTAATCGGCCATCTCTGGCAGTTTGTCATCTTCCATGTCGCTCTGAGTGGGTAGCGGGACTGGGAAAGCTGTGAAGGGCATTTCTGGGGGTTCGCTTTCTAAGCTCTCAGTAAAAGCTTTGTGTAGCTTTTGTTCAGGCTTTGTGTCTTCCAGGACATCTGCTGGGGGCTGTAATCGTTTCGTGATGGTGGCATCCAGCACTGTGTCTTCTTCTGGGGGCATGGATATACTTGAGAAAGAGGATGAGTGCTGAACCTCCTCCTTGGCTTTCTCACTGTTCATGCTGTTTTCTGTCAAGTCTGTCTTTTCCAGGGGCAGTGGCCGAGCTGCCTCTGGTAAATGAGATGGAGGGCCTTGCATGGGTTGTTTTATCTCTCCCGCTGTAGGATGCTCAGGGAAATTTTTCTGGTCTGCTGATTCTTGATCCTTCTCTTGTTCTGATGAAACCTAATAAAACGATTCAACAGACAGTAATAAGAATGTGGTGCGTTTTGGCAGACTGTTCATAAGATCATACATGGTAGACTGCTGGCTACTTTTAGAGAAGTATTTGTCAATCACCTCGCTGGAAAGTGAAGTCTCTAACACCATGCATCAGACCCAAACAAAGAAATGTACCTCTTCAACGTATTAAGTAATACACCACCCCTGCCAGGGTCACAATAAGGCATTTCCAAACAGCAGATGTTTGTAACCCGACAAGAGGTGCCAGTGGCTTGACCGCATAGTTAAACAATGAGGTTACACTCTTTTAAAATTAATTAGGCAAACGCAGGTGACCAGATTTCATAACACAAATAAGGCTACAGAAATTTCTCCAGCTAGCCAGCTTCACCTACAAAAACAGCACAATGATTCCCATGTTTTTTTCTTACATAAAATCTCTCCAGCATAGCTATCTTAAAATTCAGTGATCACAGAGATCATTCACACTCAGTTCTGCATTAAACTGTGAAAATGATAGAAATGGCATACTAGGGATCCCTATTGTAGGCAGCAAATCACTGCCACGGCTTAACTAGGACACACATTTTTTTATTAACGGATTAAAATGAAGTTGTCAACATTCAGTAAGTGTGTGTGCCTGCTATTACAAACATAGCTTTTATACGTTACTGTCAATGGGACTGCAGCTCTTTCTGCTCCCCCATTAATAAAGCTTGTGTGCACAATTCACACTATTCATCCCATTATGTAGCCGGCTGAACTGCGACCCGCAGAGGTCACCAGAGCGTCCCATCTGCGATCCAGCTGACTGACAGCCCTTTTCAAAACTGCTGTCACTCTCCTCTGACATGTCGTGGTAGAAGACAGTCATAAAACAGCAGCATTGTGTGAGCCCTTTATTATTATTGTTTTTTTTCTTTCTTCGTTGTAAAGATAAGACGCATCCAGAAAGTTATTATCTAAATGCTGCCTTATGGTCTGTCACAGGAGCGGGAGATCGGAGAAGGTCCTAATGAATCTAACCCCCTCAGAGATTTATTTCTTCACGGCTGCCTTTAAATATTCTGTCTGTTTGGTTGGCCTATTAGTTACAGTGTCTGTTAGTCATCCTAACTTCTTTTTAAACTCATAGCTGCCTTTTGCAGCCAAATACCATCATTAGGTCCTTTACAAAGTAGCATCACCAGTCTCTTGAGCTTATAAAATTACAGGAAAATACCAGACAGATGAGCAAAGCAAGGCAGAGAAAAAAAAAAAAGAGAAATCATATTTAATAACTGTACACTCTGCTCTTTGTTTCTGCTAACCAACATTTCGATTGAAGTTTCAGCTATTGTGAGGAAATGTGCAGTCTAAGGCTAACAGCATTTTGTCTGGTAGCTCGTTACATTGACAATGTCATTGTGACGGCAGGAAAACAGTGAAGAGTAGAAAAGCAAATGCAACCCTAATAAATTAAAGTTATATCTCTCCCGAAATACTTAGCACAGTGCACAAGTCGAACACACGATTGAGAGGACTGTGCAATTATAACCTGAATACTCTTTTACAACTCACAGCTACAGCCAGCTTCGGGGCCATACGCAGAAATGGTTTAAGCGATGGCTTTGTTGGGGTTATGGAGGCTCCTGGTGAGCAACACGCTACCTCTGCTGTGTCTGGATGGGGTATGTGCCCAAACACGGACCGTGGCTCTGCGCTCTGCCACTAGGGGATGGCTGGAGTGAGAGGGACACGCAACTTTCTGCCTGGCTCCAGCAGACTTGGATTTTGCTCCACCCAAAGGAGATGGACATCCCCTTTCTGCTGGCCCCGTAAGGGCCACGTCCTGTGCACAAAGCCCTCCCTATGGCAGAGGACAGATGAGCTCTCTAGCTTCGCACCTTCCCAGGGTGGAAGCATCTACCCCTGCAGGCCCCTTTGCTGCTCGGGCTTTGTGTGACCACCGACCCACATGGTGATCTGCATGAAGGCTGAGTCCTTAATGGCCCAGCCTGACTAAACAGGGGCAGGACACATCTTCCACCCCAGTCAGGGAGGAGACATTAATTCTGCTTTAAAAGGTACCATTTTACAATGGGAAACTGCAGTAATTGTACATTTTTATTGTCTTGTCTAGGCTCCCTACATTTCCGATAAGCAGAGCTTAAGAACTCTTCCTGCAAACCACACAAAAATAACTGCAGTTTAAGCAGCAGGAAGTTTGAGATAGGGAACAACAAAAGCAAGGAAATTCAAAGTTAAGGCTGATGCTCTGTTGCTGACTTGTTATGTTGTGCTTTAACAGTGGCAGTACGGATACTGTGCAATGTATCTTGCAGATCCAAGACCCCTCAATAAATAATCAGGCATGAAGAAATGACGGATGAAGGGAGCACGAGCTTTCACTTCGTACCTCCTTGCTTAGGGCAATTTGTGTTGCAACCTTCCAGTGACTGAAGCAGGTTTGTGCGCACGCTCCGCCCTATGTAATTTTCATCAGAAGTGGTGGGGTTTTCCCCCAACAGGGTTCCCTGCTTTAAAATTACAGTGTGAAGGAAAACAAAACCCCCTCCCCTCTCTGTGGAGTGCTCTTAAATTAGATAATAAGGATGCCGTTGATCAAGGCAATTTCAAACACAAACTCTGATTTGGACAGGAGATGAAATCCTCCCTGTAAACACAGCTTAGAGAGGCAGTGGGACATGAAAAACAAAAATTTTCTGTTCCGAAAACTAGGTACACAGAATCTCAGAAGCATCCATGTTTACTGGTCTCGCATTGTTTTTTTAAACAATGGAGAGGAGGATCATCGGTAGCTGACTCAATACCAATTTCCAAACAGGTTTAGAGACAGGACTTATATACCTGCCAGATGCCAATTAAGTCAAGGGAGCAGCCATAGCCTGCCGGGCACATTGTGTGTTTTGACATTCTTTAAATACCTACGTTCACTGCAATGTCTTGAAGGCTGCTGTGATGTGGCAGACTGAGACAGGAGAAGCAGTGTCTTGTGTAGGGGGTGCGTGTGAGGAGCTTCACTGCCTCGTTCACACAGGGTGCAAGTAGGGCACATGGGAGGGTGGGCAGGATGTGCAAAATAAAGTCCTTAAGTAAAACAGGAGCAACCCCCCATTGATTTTATATCACTTAACAACATCTGAAACTTACTCTTATTTGCAGACAAATATGATTTCTACTGATCTATCTTACCCTGGGCTGTGAACATAAAATCTGCTCCGCGAGCGCTGTCCTATGACTGCAGGTAACGCAGCTCTACAGGGAAACTGGAGCCTGCCCATGTGAAGCAGGTGACAGAACAGGAACCTATCTCGGCTGAAAACCATCTGTGCCATGTGAGAGGGAAGTCAGTCTCAGTGAGGGCTTGGAAGGCACTTCCCTCAAAATCTGACCTTTCAATCCAAAGAGAAACTTAGTATAACATTATAAAAATCTGGGGGAGCGATGTGCTTTTTTAACAGACGTGCATACATCTGTGAGCATGAAAGGGCTGATCCAAAGGTTACCATTATAAAAATCAGCTGTGTCCAACTGTTACCACAATATTATCAACAGCATTAGAGGTTCCCGCACCCTATACTTGGATGAGGAAATAACTGTGGTAGTTGTGTGGTTTCCTTTGGCAGCTGCTGATCTTTTAGTGGTGACCACTGTATAATACAATGAGCAGAAACAGTACTTGTTACATTGAGAGCTTGGTTTTCTGCCATCACTGCTGTGCAACATGGAGCTAACTGGTGGCTGTTCGTAGCCCAGCAAAATCCCAACACAGACAGTACCACAACAACTGCATTTCCATTCCTGAGCACACCTGAAGGCCAACTGGTTGGGATTCTCCAATTTAAATTACATATTTTATCATTGGATTTCACGTGATTAGAGCTGCGTATTTTTAACTGAAAAGTTGAAAAGCAGAAAAGCAACCAACCTCAGATGCATCTTGGGGTTTCTGTGCATTATCTTTTTCCTTCTTGCTCTTTTGGTTTTCATTTTTGATGCGTTTTGTTCCAGACACTTTTGTTTTCGCTTCACCCTCCTGGGAACTGTTATCCTGTTTTCGAGGTTTCACTGGAGGCAGTGGCTTATCTTCCTCTCCTTTAATAAATCTTTCATACGGCAGGATTAATCTAGGGGATTAAGGAACAAATAATTGATCAGATTTTGCCATTCTAGCAAAGAACAAAATGTATCTACTACGAGCAGTTTAGTTAATAAATCCACTTTCTTCCATGCCATAAAAGCAACAGTTTAAACTCTACATCTACAAATCCAAGTACGATAAAGCAATTTATTTGGCAAGATTACGATGTGGCGTAAATTCAGTGGAGTTGGAGTAGATCAGTTGCCAGTAACAGCACGGTGGTTTGTGCGGCTACACCAATTTGTACCAGACGAGGATTCCAACCACTACATTTTAGACCGATTAAAAAAAAAAAGAAATCTACATGTATTATTTTCCCTCTTAAATCACGCAGCAAACCCCAGGAAAACACTGACAAAGCCACAGCCAACTTGATAACAGCTACAGTTTCTAGGCTGGTTGCTCCCCTGCATGCAAGGGTGAGCACGAAGATCTCTGCAGAAGACCAGAGAGTAAGCTTATAGGAAATTGATGGTGGTGGGTACAGCACCCAACACGCTGCAGTCGGCACCAGCCCACCCTCGCAACGTGCCCATCCAGTGACAGTCACCACACTCCCTGCCTCCATCAGTCTTTTAAGAGAGAAGAAAAGAATTAAGAAGGAAGGAATTTTTCACTGTAGAACCGTCCTCCACAAAGTGCACAAGATCGCTTTAAAAAGCAAGAAAGAAACAAACAAAAAAATACCCTTCCCCTGAAAGCATCAAACACACTGAGTTTTAATCTATCTGTTTTCCCTTTACAGTTCTTGATCTGAAAGGAAAAATAACTGATATAATTAAAAGGGATGGATTGCATTACAATCTCAGTTTCAACTTCAGTGATTAAAGTTTTTATAATGCATTTGGTATGATTAATGACTCACTGTGGGATTAATACAAGACTCAGACTTTAAAAATATGAACTTTAATACAGCAAACATAATTTGTTTTTTTTTAAAAAAAAAGATGAGTTGACTCTATGAAGAAAATGTACTTTGCTTATAAACAACATAAATCTGTTCAAATACCAGGAATCCTTAATTATCTTTAATCTAAGACTCCAAGGCAGAAACCTCTTTGGTTCAGATATTCGTTTGTTATCCTAGAATCAGCTTCTAAGCATGCAATTTTGATTTACATACTTAGATGTTCAAACACAGTTTGGGCTTAAGAGAGCAGAAATTAGATTGCTCGTGATCATAATATTTTACATTTTAATAAAATACAACATAAATTATGTTAAAATATAAACCTAATTTATGCTATATTAGAAACAAAATTCATTAACTGAGCATGCTCTGACATGGTATGTGCAAAGAGGCGTGAATAATACTTTCTAACCCTGAATTTGGCAGGGCTCCAGTAATGAAGCTAAGCAGAGCCCACAGGGAATATTCATCTTCAGATCCCATTACAAACTGAGTTTAAACATGTTACAGCTGCTAAAACTGGAAACTGCTCCCTCTATGCAAACTTAGCAAAATAATATGTAGCTGCCAAATACCTGCTTCCCACTGTAATATTACAGTTAATGTTTATATAATAAAAAGCATAACTAAGCAGAAAAAGAAAAAAAAAAATCTTGTTTGTACTTGAGACTGCTGCATTTTCTTCACAAAGTGTTAATATTGGTGAAAACACCGATCTCCTCCCCGTGCCGCACAAAGCACTTTGGACTTCACTAGAGGTAAGGTTGGGTTTCACACAGGGCAACGTCGAGGCCACTCCGCCATGTGTTGAATATTTAAAATCACTTTTAATAAAACCACATTTTATTACAATAATTGTTAGCACTGCGAGGGGGAGTGTTTGACTTTGTTTTGTTTCCATGGGAACGTGTCGCCCGTTAAAGATCTACATATTCCACCCGTAAAGGTTTCAGACGCTGCCCCACGAGAGACGGGGATGCTCCTGGCCCACTAGTGAGTCTTTCCGTGGAAGATGCCGCGCGAATAACCCGGCGGCGACAGCCGGGGTGGGAGCAAGACCTGGGCCGACACGATTAATCACCGTTCACGTGCTCTCCACCGAGCCTCGTAGGGGAACGCGGGACTCAAACTCCTCCTCCTCCCGCTGCACCTCACCAGAACTCATTAGCTTTGGCGCTAATTAGTAACCGTGGCTTAAATTTCCTTTTCTGATCTTAAGGGTTCACGTGGGAGTACAAGGTTTTCATTTTAGTTATTTTTCACTGAGCTCAGCAGTTGGCAGGCCGACAGCAGTAAAAATACATTTCACATAGCCGGTCAAAGGCCCGGAGCCAGCGGCAGGAAATCTGGAATTAAATGTTTCGTGTATCGGGGAGGCGGCATGACTAAGGTAAAACTGAATGAAAACACAAGGACGGCTTGTTCTAGGATTTTCCCCTCCTCGTTTGAAACAAAAGCTGGTCCCCAGCGCCGCCGAGGTGGGTTCTGGGGCGCCGGGGGGCAGCTAGAGAGGAGCCGTCGGGAACGCGGGCTGCAAGACCCCAGGGAGCAGCCCCGAGTCGAGCAACACCAGCGACTGCCGCTTCACATCAAGATTTCCGTCGGCTGCAATTTTCACTGAATGTTTCTTCAGTTATCCTGTCATGGTACAACACAATTACCCACAGGATATGATCTTATCATTTGATTATTAGAAGTTTTTATAGCGCAGGAGTAATAAAGCTAATACAGCTCTCGGAACATGTAAGCAGCCGGCTCACATGCCATAAAAGCAGCTGGCTTAGCCAATTTAAGGTCAATATTGCCCAACACAGGAAGAATGCAATCTGCTGTTGGCCAAATAGTTTAGCAGAATGTGACATGTCTGAAACCAACAGAAGATATTTTTTCTTTTTGGTCAAATATTTGCAGCTCAGGTAAGATTTAATCAATCTTTGCGCAAGGAGAGGTAAAGATAGTGTCTAAAAAAGTGGAGTCCGATACCTCAAATGTATCGCACTTTGGAAACAGCCACCACCTTTGCAGTCGCTTTGAACCGTGGCTGTACTTCCCGGCAGGGGGGAAAGTATCAAAGTATTCATAAAAAAGGAAAAAGGGGGGAATATTTTGTGGTCCGAAAAATATTTACTTGTAAAGCCTGTGAGGAGAGCAAATAAAGGGCCTTTACCATGATCAAGATTCCCATATTAAGATTAATAAAATGTATTATTTATAAGTCAATTAACATAAACAGAATTTGTAAGCACTAGTGTATTAAAAAATCTTTCCACAGGCAGCAGATTTTTAGCAGCATGAGGCATTTTTTTTTTCTTTCCTGGAATAATACAAGAATAACATTTTCCAGCCAAGAGCAGAAACAGTAGGGGAGTCTTTGCTATCACAGGGCTTCTTATTAAATTCAGTCACTGTGAAAAGCCAGTCTTTTTTTTTTTTTTTTAAATAAAGACAACTTAAAATCAATACAAGTTAGATTAACAAATCAGAACTATACTAATCCTGATTTATTACAATCGGCAATATTAAGTTTAATCACGTATAAACTGCTACTCAAAAAAAGATTTTGCTTTACTAAGTCCTGAATTAAATAATGGCGCAGAGTGTACTGAGTTTTTAGATCTGAATCATCTGATACTATGAAAAATTCAATGTACTTCTCTGCAGCAGATGTCAGAGGTCAGGAAATCTATTACAGTAATGTAAGTAATCTGGCTTTCTGCCAACCTTTTTTTAAAAAACACCGAAGCAGATAATTTTATATTTACAAATTCTAAAATCCTCCAGGGACTGAATCTCTTTCCCAACAAAAAGCAGAAACTTCACATTACAGAAATGTATTTCACAGTATATCAAACATGTCTTCATCATTAGCATTTCATAAAAAGAAAAAAAAAATAAGCCCTTAATCTTTATTAGTCAACATTTTTTTCCCAGCTACAGAACTAACAATACAAGACCTCATCTGAGTCAGTAACCACTACATTTTCATGTATTGATTATGCAGAATGAATGACTTTTTTGGCCCGACTCCGCTTCACAGGACACATGAGAGCACATCTATTTATAGACATGATAAAAAAGTAGTTACAATAATGCAAAGGATCTGACCAGCCCAGAAAGAGGAAGGAAATTAAATGTTAAGGCTGCCAGTTTCCTCTTTAATTCTCCCCACTGTGTATGGATATGACAGGGCTCTCGGGTCAGGGAGGAACCATATGCCCAGGACACACAGGAGGGAAGGAGGCAGTTTAGCACAACCCCTACACTATTTTTTATATTGCTTATTTCAGCGTTTATTTTTGTTTTCTTTCTGGCAGAATAAAATATTCCAGCAGGTCTCCCATTGACATCATCTTGTTTTCTCAAGGGCTCCAAGCCCAAAACAGAACAGCGCACAACAGAGCCTCTCAGCCACAAGAATAATTTTGGAAGGACTTAAAGTGACTTCATCAATGACATAGACAGTGGGATCGAGCGCACCCTCAGCAAGTCTGCAGACAACACTGGGCCGGGTGGTGCAGTTGACAAACCTGAGGGATGGGATGCTATCCAGAAGCACCCGGACAAACTCGGGAAGCGGGCCCCTGCGAACATCATGAGGTGCACCAAGGCCAAGTGCGGAGTCCTGCACCGGGGCTGAGGCAACCCCTGGTATCAATACAGGACAGAGATGAAGGGATTGACAGCAGCTCTGCCAAGAAGAACTTAGAGCTACTGGTGGATGAAAAGCTGGACAAGAGTCAACAATATGCACTTGCAGCCCAGGTGGCCAACCGTATCCTGGGCTGCACCAAAAGAAGCGTGGCCAGCAGGTCGAGGGGGGCGGTTCTGCCCCTCTGCTCCACTCTCGTGAGACCCCACCTCAAGCTCTGGAGCCCTCAGCACAAGAAAGACACAGACCTGTTGGAGTGGGTCCAGAGGAGGGCCACAAAAACGATCAGAGGGCTGGAACACCTCTCCTGTGATAGAAGACAGGCTGGGAGAGTTGGGGTAATTCACCTTGAAGTCTCCGAGGAGACCTTACTGTGGCCTTTCAGAACTTAAAGAGGGCTTATAAGGAAGTTGGGGAAAAACTTCTTAGCAGGGCCTGTTGTGACAGGACAAAGGACAATAGTTTTAAACTAAGAGAGGGTAGAGTTAGACTATATGAGGAAGAACTTTTTTACAATGAGGACAGTGAAACACTGGAAGAGCCTGCTTAAAGAGAGGCGGCAGAGGCCCCATCTCTGGAAGTATTTAAGGTCAGGTTGGATGGGGCTCTGAGCAAGCTGATTGAGTTGAAGATGTCCCTGCTTATTGCAGGAAGGTTGCACTAGATGATCTCTAAAGGTCCCTTCCAACCAAAATTACTCAATTCTATGATTCTAAAATACTGAAGCCCATTCCTTGGGAGATGCTGTCCCATTCCCATACTTGGCCAGGAGGTTAAGGAAGTTGATTGCAACGGGAATGGAAAAAGATTTAAATTTGCTCCACCAAATGAATACAGCAACCGGTTAACCTGTGGAACTGACAATAGATATCTTAGGGCCAAGGGATTACTGTGATTACACAAGGATTAGATACTAATGTAAATCATGAGAACATTAAGCTCTTAGAGTTTCAAAAACACTGAAAAGGGATAGGCAATAAATCTCCTTACTGGCAGGAGGTGGGAGAACACCTTCTTCCTGGGCACACTATGCCACAGTGGCTCTTCCTCCTTCCTCTAAAGGTACTGCTGGAGCTGGGGGATGAGACAGATGTTGTGCTTGGTTCAACAGGGCAACCATCTGGTTCACTAGGTGCCCACAGCAGCCAGGCAGAGCCACCCCTACCCCCTGCATCCAGAAGTTCTGAGCGCAGGGCCAGGATGAGCGGCTGCTGAGCTGGGGCAGAGCGGGGCAGCTCCAGTGACAGCCCCCACAGTGCAAAGGGGCCCCTGTTGATAACCTCAGTGAGAGAAATCCAATTCTTGTTCCCTAGAAACTCAATGGCAAAACATTCAGGTCTTTTTCCCTCGAGCTCTGACCCTATGAGAAGTCTTTTTTATCCTGATGCTCTTCAAAAGGGATATATCTTGGAGCAATGCTGTCAGTGTAAGCATGGGAAAAAAGCCACCTTCAACAGCAATCAGCTGGTGGGGATGACCAGGAGCAGGAGACAGCTCTCCTGGGCACCAACGACAAATTCCCAGAACAGAAGAGGGGAGAAGAATAACCCAAAACTTAGGTCTCGGCCTGTTTCCTGAAATGGGAATATAAAATACATCAAGGAAATGAAGCAGTGTGTTCCTCAAGCCTGACTTCCCTGGACCACATTGTACCATCCAGGGGTTACGAGAAGCAAGCCTCACATGCTTTTGTGCAGAACACAATAGCAAGAGGTTTATTTGCATTTGTCTGAAGTACAAAACTGGCATGTATTTTATCTGCCAAGGCAAAACATGTTTGAGTTCAGTTTTCTTCCCAAAGAACGTTCCTTCCTTAAAGAAATGGCTCTTTCATCCCTTCATCAACAACTTTCCTCACAGCCCACTGGGAGTGCTGGTGGGTAAATGAGAACGGCTCGCTGCTGAAAGGTGGGAATCGTGCTGCCATAAGAGAATTCAAAGACACTTTGTTTAAGTAAACTGGAAATTAGTGACATTACAAACACAGCTGTTGATTTAGCTGCATGGCCAGATGAGGTAAGCTCAGCCACTCGATCCTATGGATCAGCAGGGGGAGATGAACAACCCCAGACTTCTGCCTTTGGTGCAGATTTATTGCATGGGAAGGATTCAAAGGAAGAGTGATGGGGACAGTGCAGCTTCCCCACATCACTCTACCACAATTGCTACATGCAAGTTGAGGATTCCCAGCAGACCTGGAGAATCTAAGGGGAAAGATCTTACTCTCCGTTCTTCCATCTCCTGCAAAGGAGAATGGCACATCTCCCACTACGCAGCACCCTCCTGGGGCAACTCAGCTCCCAGCAGGAAAAGGTGCTTGTACCCCTGTGCAGAATCTGTCCCTACTTCTGGAAGTCAAATAAATGAGGTTACCATGTGAGACACACTTTTGCCTGATGTTGACCAACCACAAGCACTCAGCTCAGCCGCTGGGACTGCCAGGACCCCAAGAGCACTGGACATATGGCACAGTCTCAGCACGCCTAGAAGCTCCCCTCTCCTTGGGTGACAACCCACCCCAGAACACCGGGTAGTAAAGAGCATCCCCCAATTCTGCTGGGACAAACTCCTGGGTGCAAAGAGGGATGCGGCTGGGAAAGCAATTCCCTGCAAGGAGAGAGTTCATCCGTTTTCAGGCACTGGAAGGCAGTGTCCAACTGTCCCGCACTCTTGCACCCAGGGACACCCGCTGGCTCCAGTGTCGGCCACTAAGTCTCCAAGGCTGAAAACCTAGAAATTTTGAAAAAACTCTGCATCCTCAGATGTTTTGAATGGACAGCTAAGGATCTGTTTTAATGGTAAACAATTACATTCCTCTGTCATCTGATACTTTTTAAATTTTGGGGAGGGGAGAAGCTTTCTGAATTTTCAATAGTTCCTTTGTTAAAGCATCTGTTACTCACATAATTGAAAAGATGTTTGTTCAGTGGTATGCTTGAGAGTACAGTTATTTAATCTTAATGATAAAGCCCCGAGGGCAGAAAATCATAAGTAGAAACCTCTTGTTATTTATCAAAATGAAAAAAAACCAAACCAAAAACCCAGGAAAAGAAAGAGAGAACTGAGACACCTCATCTATCTTCAGGCTTAAATTTGTGCTTGATGGAAAACTATTGAGACAATTTCCAACTTGTGAAGTTTTCTGGGAGTTTAGGACTAGCTGAAGTGGGAGGGGTGCAGGAAAGTGGGGTGAAGACAAAAATAAAACAACCAAGTCAGTACAACAAGAAAGAACTGCTGTCTGGCAAGGTTTTTTTTGGGTCAAACAAAGAGCTAGCTGTAGTTTGCAGCATGACATAACATTTGATTAATTTTTGCCTGAGGATGTTTTCACACTTAACAGTGCAAATCAAAACCTTCTATTAATTACATTGTGTATTAAAAGATAACCATAAGCATTTTCACGTGGATGCTATACTAGCCTTCTGTTTTTTGTTCCTTCTAAAAGATCGGCTGCTATTTCCTAAGAAACTCCACTGAAATACGTACACGTTACCAAAGTTATCCAAATGCTGTAAGAAAACCAAATGGCATTTGCATGGAATGCAAGGTTCTCTTGCATATTGAATTACTGCAGAGTATCCTTAGGGTAGAGAGACTTTATGGCTGTTCAAGGGAAACGATGCAAGGGACTTATTTTGACCTGCTTTTGTTGTTGATAATATATAATATTCATGCGAGGAATTTAGACAGAAAAATGGCTGAATGGGCTCTGAACTGTACAAGACGCTGCATCTCCTGGGATTTAGTCCCGTGGTATGGGACTGACATGCAGGGTGCTCTGCAGGTGCCCAGGGGCCACTCTCACAGCCAGAATAAAACCCTCTGCAGGTCTGTGTCCAAAGCACAGGTGCAGCCAGCCACCTTTCCAGATTCTGAAGAACCACAACCTGCTCATGGATTCATCTCACCTATCTGCTCTTCACCAAGTCCCGGGTGGTTGTGGCTCTGCAGAACACTTCCCAGCTGCCTAAATTTGATGAGAGTGTGAAAACTAATAAACCCCTTTCCAGCTGGGTTTGACCAGGTCAGTCTGATTTTCAAGATACTAGTGAAGAGCAGGACATGAGACACACTGCTGAAGAGCAGGACATGGCCTGTGGGATGCATCCCTGCCGGAGACCCCAAGGGAACGAGGCTCCTGGCAGCACCCCAAGCAGCCAGGAGGGTTTCTGCTCTATGGGACCATCCAGCAGCCTGCAACGACACCTTCAAACACCGAAACGTCTGTCCACCAAAGCAGCTGAGGAGTGCTACCTCATGCCATTGAACACCACAAATCCCTGGCCCATGCATGTTTGTGCATAGCTCGTGCACAAGGCTCGCTTTGGAGGAAACCAAGATGAATCACAGCCAGACGTGGAGCTAGAAAAAGGCCCCAACAGGCAATTGCTCGTATTTTTGTTTTGTTCAATGCATTTTATTAGGAACTGTATATACCTTGCAAAATAGCAGGCTGCGTTCCTTCGGTTTGGGGTTTTTTAAGGGTGGTGGTGGTGTAGTATGGAAGAAAAACCCTTAACAACAACGTCATCAGCACTGCAGAAACACAGCCTATCATTCATGCTGGAAAATTAAAGCTGCTGATCACGTGTTCTGCATGAAAGCGAAAGAAACCTCAAACCCTGCATGTGAAAACCACATCTGCATTATTAGGGGAAGGCAACATGGAGAAGAGTGCTTCGCAGAAAAATAGCCGTTTCTGAGTGTTTCTTGATAAGAGAGAGAGAGATGTAGGGTACTGACAAGGGCTGTGAGAGTTTCACAGGAAAGGTGCGGGCTGAATCAGCTCATACCAACCACACACGCCTCCAGCTTTCTGCGATCGTGCAAGGTAGGTGCATTAAGGGAGCACAAATGAAGAAAGTTAATGACCAAAACAACAACAACTTGTAAGCTCTGTACAGTCCGAATTGTGCACAGGGCAACAGCCCCACGATGGGAAAACATTAATGCTTTTTATATTGGTAATCATCTGTAACATGAGCAATTAAATACAGTACTAATGGACTATAGCCAAGAGCCTGGTACTAATATTAAAAACTGACAGAGATGAATAGGTTTGGAAGGAAAACTAGGCTGACAAAGACATTTTTATGAAGTGCTTGGGCCTATTTGGAATAACCCAATCAGAGGCAGGTTCAGACCAGCCATGCCTACAGTGACAATAACGCATTCATTGGCATTATACGATGCCTGCTATGCTTTAAATAAAAACACCCATTGCTCCTACTCAGCAACCTGCACTTTCATTATTATACTCATTAATAAAACAAAAGTTGTCTAATATACAAATAACACTTACTGAAACACTGGCAGCCTCGCCTTGTTCTAAAATGAAACCAGTTACTGGAAACACAAACCGTACATGAAAAATGAATCAGTTGATAATGCCCACAAGAATCTTTCCCTTTTACCAGGGAAACAAAGCAAATATCGCACCAACCAAAGAGCTCTCTTTTTGCCTATAGCACGGCAGCGGCAAACACCACAAGCCCTGCTCCGAACAGGGGGGGACAGAGAAGGGAGCACAGCATTCCCCAAAGCCTTTCAATATGGCTTTGTTCCAGCTTTTACCATCCTTGGTACCATGGGTCTGCAGCCTTTTTAAAGGTTTTAAGCATCTTTTGAGAAAAGTAATGCTTCTTTATGGGATTTGCTAGACAGAGGGGCAATTCTGCCCTCCTCAGTTCTTGCTGGCTTTTTGTTAAGTTTTGGATTTTTTTTCCTTTTTTTAAATTTTTTTTTTTATTTTTAGCCTTTGAAGTTGTGTGTGAAACTCCACCTTGCAGAAGGGAACTTGGAGAGGGCAGGAAGGCGGGATGCAGTACCTGAACGGGACTCATGTGCCATTCCACTCCTCAACATCCTAATGTCAGGATGTCACTGAAAGGCTGCTGCCACCTAAGCAGCCTTGACACGCTAAGGCCAGTGCAAACGGCTTCTCTGTCAGCTTGGAATAAAGCTGGTTAACACAACACGGATGCCCTTGTGATCTACTTGTAGAGATGAATGGCGAGGCTAAGTCAAACAGCAACAGGATCAGCGTAGTCAGGGAACTGCCTGTTCTGCCTTCAGTAAGCAAGGAAAAGCCACTGGGATTCAGAAAGGAAAAATCATGAGGTTTATTCAGCATTTACTTCCCAGCTTAATTCAATTTCCAGTTTAGCTTTACAGCTCACCTTCAAGTTAGAAAATGTATGTGTGTCCTGAATCATGAATGTGTATTCCTGCTCTGCAGTTCTAGCTTTAGATTAAATGTCATCTGAGCACTTTGGCTATAAATGAGCATTACATTTACAGGTGCTGTAGTTAGAATTACCAGCTGAAACAAACCATGACAATTTCATTTACTTTTTTTCCAAGTCTGAGGCTTAATAGAGCTTTCCTGTGGTGGAAAAAGATGTGTTTAACACCAGAAATCCAGAGATTGGACCAGCCACTGAGGTTTTCTGTATGATTGTTTTGGTTTTTCAGACCAGACTTGGTAAAGCATATTTTACGCAAACTCAGGGCTAACTTAGAAATCCTACAAGACTTTTCCTCCAAATACCATCTTTTGACAGCCTGCCAGAGACCTGGAAAATGAGTGCTGCCTCACATCAGACCTAAACCAGAACCTGCACAGAAGACTGCAGTCCAAGAACTCAGATTTGAGCTCTTCAGCGTGCTAAGACCAATCTAACCATAAAATAAAAGACACTTTCCTCAGACTGGCTGAAGGCAAGCAGACCTCCTTTTGGGTAGCCTGGAGAGGTTTCTCAATCGTGAAGGCATCATGAATCTGCTCAGGTTTTCTAGTGAGCACAATGAGCATTACGGCACTTCGTATCACACCCGAGTAACTGCTTAGTAAGTCACACAGATGAGCCCCTATGCATCAGAGATGATTGCAATTCAAGGATTTTGTAAGTTAAAAAATAAACCACTAGCATGAAAGCAGGTGAGACAGACAGGGGTTTATGAAGTATTTGTGAATGGTCCATTTATTCTTCCACAACTGCAAGAGAGGTGCTCTCTTGGTGACTGCAGGCAACGTAGAGACCAGTACCACTTGCTCCCTGTGTGACCTATGCCCACAGAGACCTAACTCTCATGCACGCTTTGGTCTCCTCTGTCAAATAAACAACATCCTACAAAGCACATCTGGTGAAGGACGACCCAAGCTACCAGTGTGAAACCCAAGAGCTGGCTTGGGTGCAAGAGAGAGCCCCAAGACACTTGGGACTGTAATATCCACGATCTGATGAGTCAGTTAAAACAATCTATAACATTCGTCTGCAACACAAAGGCAGGGAAAAGCCCCATCTGACATGCACCACAACTCAATTTGCTCTGCTGCTTCACTTGATCTCCAGAAACTTTTTTAGCGGCAGTACATGCAGCTTCTGCATGCACCCAAGTCCTTATTTATGAGATGTTTCCTGAAAATATGGGTGATAAACCTTTCCCTCCATGAGGAGGGCAGCATCTCCCTTGGAGTGGCCAACATGTAAGGCACTAAAAGAAGGTGGGAAACTGCCCACTGAACACAGCTCTGCTGTACCACCTTGTGCACAGCAAAGCAACTTGTTTATGCCCAGGACAAGAGACTGGACTTCCCTTATCTGAGCCTGAAATTGCACAGTTTTTGTTAACGCTTGTGCTTGCCTAAAAAAAATAAAGGAAAAAAAAAGAAAAAAAAAAGGCAAAAAAAGCAAAAATAAATTAAAACAAAGGACAAAAAAAGAAGAGGGAGCTGTTTCTAAAAACCATACCAAACCAAAAAACATTCCAGGTCCAGTATTTCATTCAATGCATGCTGGCTTCACCAGCCCTGGAAGTTATTATCTACATGGGAAGAATAAGAAATCAACAGTCCTGACCAGCAACAATGGCTGCAGAGAAAGAGTGTTTGGCAGCAGCTTGCAGGCAGGGAGGAGGGAAAGAATGCAATGAAGAGGAATGCAACACTCTGCATGACCTACAACATTAACAGCACCCTGCATTGTGGGCCACCCCATTATTGTGATCACAACTACAATTTGCTTAATTAGTATTCGTAAAAAATGACAGAAGACAAGTGTTTGCATCAATTACCTGTCGTTTCTTATTTTTCCTTGAGTATGTTTTGCTCTGTCTTTCAGCTTCCTTAACCAGAATGCTGTTACAAAAATTAAGATAGGTACCGAAGAAAAATCAGATGCTTGTTTTATTTATTTAGTCACTGGAGACATACACTCTGTTTTAAATTACGATGGATTATCTGACTAAACTGTTGGGGGCATATTTACTATATCTTTAAGAAGCCTCTCTCTTTCTCTCTCTTTCCCTAATTCTTTATAAAATGCTTTGAAGGCTCTCTGAATTAATTTTTTCATTATTAAACAAGAATTTCAGATTTGTTATCTTACCTTTCATAATGTCTGCGAGTACATGTAGCAGCACTTGTGCTTCCAGGGTTACCACCTAATTCATCATAAATATGTTTCCATTGTCGACGGGCTGTTATCTGTAAAAATGGCAATGGAAAATTTAATCTTGCATCTTTACAGATTCTACAGCATTTGAGTTCACAACAACAAATGCATGCGTGACACTTTCAGAACAGCATGTACTACAAGCACTATAAAAGCCCCTACAGAATATATAGAGTGCACGGTGCTTTGAGTATCTTTTTTTTTTTTGTAAGTTAACACCATGTCTGTTTTCTTTCTCTCTAAAATGGAGTGATCTGACTGATTCATTATCAAGTCATAAGCAACACGGCCTCACAAAAGAGAATCTCAATCAATATAGGGTCATTAACCATCAGAAGTTATGCAGACAAATCCCACGGTGAATTATGAAAATGAAGCTCAAACCATACTCAGCACAAATGATGATTACATAGTTATTTTAACTGAATTAGAGAAAATAAATCTGCTGCAAAACCCAAATGCACCACAGAATTCTGTAAATCCACAAAAGCATAGTCCGTAAGTCTATATGTTACAAGCTGTTTATTTTTATTTATTTATGTCAGTAAAATATATAGATCAAATAGTAATGAAATCTTAACATAATCCAATGTTAATATTTGAGCTATGTACTTTATTGGACTATGCTGATGAAAATAAACATCTTGTAACATATTGAGTTGCATACCACAGTTCTGTTTTTTTTTGTACAGAAATTAGGATTATACAGAATAACAGATGGAAGACCTGGCAAAAGAATCGTTTCTCAATACCACTTCATTACTTTATATATTCCTCTATATTTAAAATAGGAAGAAAAACAGGAATAGGACAAGCACAACAGATCATCCTCTTTTGCCTGCAGCTCATAAAGAAGACCAGTGGAAAATTGTGAGGGCAATTTGGGGAGAATTTTGTCATTTTCTGTGGAATGCTGTGGATTTTAATATATTCAGCCCCGAAGGCTTCTTCAGAGTTACCCACAGAGCAGTCAATGGCATTTACTGAGGAGCTAAAGGCAGCAATCAGAGGAAAACAAATATTAAAACTTGCAATCTGAGGCCTGTAATTTTCATCTAAACAAGAGAAGATAGCTATCATCATTAAATATTACAGAGGAAGAGGTGTTTCTTTTTCATGCAATATAAAAGGAAAATCCTTACTTTCTAGCAATTATTTTCCACAGCCAAAAGTAAGGCTGGAGACTTATAATTTGATAATGTTTCAATTTCTTCAAGTTTATTGTTTGTACAGTTCTCCTTAGAAAAGATCGGTATCTCCAACTCACTATTAGCACCTGTACGTAGTTTGCACCTACGGATACTTGACAAAAAAAGAAGTATTTTATCTAAAGCCTTATTTAAAGCAAAATGGACTGACTACATTCACTGATTTTATTTTCTGTCTTCTGTAACCAACTCAAAGACCACAGGCACAAGAGAGAGACTGCAATTCAAGGATAAATTCACCACAAATGAATTATTTAAACACAAATCAAATGCTCATCTGAGGACAAGGTTCATTTTCAGTCTATTTTGTTTAAGTTATTATGCTGTCTCTTCCCCAGGTTACCCACACTTCTACCTATTATTATAACGAAAGGGGATTGAAGAACTGGAGTCCCAATAAGCCATAAAGAACATCATCTCCTGAGAATATGAGCAGATGCTCCTTCCGCAACCTGAAAGGTCATAAAAGAGAGGGACCAAGTACCCTGCAGTGGAGGAACGCTTGGATGGGAAGCTACCTCTGGTCCTGTCTCCCACACTTATCCCACCAGTCCTCGGGACAGGCAAAGGACAGAGGCATGGCCAGACAGCCCTGGCCTTCTAGTAACTCCCCAGAATCACATATTCCCTAAGGACTGCTGCGAGTGCCTTTAGATTAAATCAAGTCTCTTTCAGCTTCATGGATGAGGGAAACAAAGATGCATAAAGCCTGTACGGGGTCTGTGCTCCAGCCCTCTGGCAAGCGCAGCCTGGCTGGCTTGCAAGGCTGTGGGCCAAGACCTGATGCTTTGGCTAAGTACGGTGATGCTCTGCAGGAGCTATAGACAAATCAAAGGATTAGTCAGCAAGAGGACTACTGCACGTCCCCTTTTTAAACATCCCAATGTGACTAAGAAGCGTGGTCTCCATTTTCAAAAGGAAAATGTTAACCTTAGAGCCCAAGTCTTGTTAATCATGAGGTGGAGCTGACTCAAGAGCTGATACTCATAGAATCATAGAATCACCAGGTTGGACAAGACCTCCAGGATCATCCAGTCCAACCATTCCCACCAATCACTAAACCATGCGCCCCTCAGCACCTCATCCACCCGTCCCTTAAACACCTCCAGGGAAGGTGACTCAACCATCTCCCTGGGCAGCCTGTTCCAGTGACCCTTTCCGTGAAAAATTTTTTCCTGATGTCCAGCCTGAACCTCCCCTGGCGGAGCTTGGGGCTGTTCTCGCTCATCCTGTCCCCTGTCACTTGGGAGAAGAGACTGGAACATCAAAAACGGAACATCAGTACACACAACCAACTTTAAGGGGAAAAGGGAATCCCTTTGAAATCCCTGGATCATTTTTGGTGTCTCTTTCCTCTCTGCTGGTTAGAACAGCATTTACACAAACATTTGCCCCATTTTATCCAATCCTGCCTCTGCAACAGTCCAGAGCTCCTCAGCAATTAGCAGAGCGGTGCCCTTCCATGTACAGAGCTAAGTTTAATTTTGACATTCCCTGAAACAACTGTTATTCTAACAAAGTCCAGGGCTGAGTTTTCCTCTGCTGTGGGAAGTTTAGTTTTTATGCTTAATAAACTTCAAAGGACTAAAGTCACTGATACATTACATACTTAAACAATCTGAACAAAACACTGCACTGTGGAAACATCACAGTTGTGTGGGGCAGCACTGCTTGAGTTGGACGCATCATGCTGGCCACATCCAAATTGAGGACTGCTCTCTTTTCTCATACAAGTCCCTCCCAGCCATCTCAGTGACTAGGAACTTCCTAACAAGCCAGGAAAGGGCAGTGCTTGGCAGTGTTTTGCTTATGTTGCTGTTCCTACCAAACATGCTTGCTTTGTCTGCTTTTACACATTGGTTTTAACTCTGAAAGGGCTCATACGTGCTCCTGGTTGGTGACGCGTTCATGAGTGGTGCACACGAGGAGCATAAAGACAGATAGCAAAAGGTATGAAAATAGTAAAATATTTTAGCTGTCTGGGAAGAGAATTTCCCATAAACCTTCAGGAGCAAAGTGTTGGGGCTTTTTTAAGGGCATGGAGCCACAGTGGTGTAAGCCAAAAAAGCTTTAACAAATGCTCCGAGCACTTACATTTCACACTTGTGATTAATACAGCCTCAGTTTC
The DNA here is from genome assembly GCF_032191515.1 of Phaenicophaeus curvirostris. Taxonomy (NCBI): domain Eukaryota; kingdom Metazoa; phylum Chordata; class Aves; order Cuculiformes; family Cuculidae; genus Phaenicophaeus; species Phaenicophaeus curvirostris. The sequence continues at coordinate 3,899,435 of NC_091400.1, read as the reverse complement.
CGGAGGTAAGTTACCCTGCTTCAGTCGAAAACAAACAGAAGACAAAACCTTTGGTGCTCTAGTTCTTCAATCTGGTTTTACCTACTCCTACCAGTATGTACCTCCCTTCCAGCACCTGCCACATTTCTAAAGCGCAGGATCCTCCAGGCTCTCTCATTAATCAAGGCAATTGCACAGACCAGTCCAATCTCTGACAGCTTCCCATTGTGATGCTGGCTTTAATTTTGAAGAAGTTTACTGGTTTGCAGACTTCTACCACCATCTGCTCCAACCTATAGCTTCACAGTCCTAGATCTGGGCCCACTGGAAGCCAGGAGCTTTGAAAATCTCTACAATATCTTTCCTAATCAGCAGAATTTGGAGCTAGGCAAGAAAGTTGTCTGCCCAGCGACCTCGGAGGAGCATTACGCAGTGACTGGTACTCAAGAACAACAAAATAAAAGCAATGATCTAATCTGTTAAAGCAGAGGACTGTTTATACACATGCTTTTAATGGTGCCCTTCTGCTGTGAGAAATCTTAATGTCCTCTGCACTCTGATCCCAGCTCCCAGCTTGCTTTCTCATGAAAATGCTTCTTGATTATTTCCTGCTGCAAATCTAATGGGAGATTTTCTGGTCATGGTGTGTGATGTTCACAATGCTTTTCAAAACAGAGCTCTGGGTATTAGCTCTGTACGAAACAAACTCAGGTAACTTTCCATTCCACTGATAGATCAGTGTCTTCGGGCCTGCCCAGACACAGACCTGCTCTATGTGTCAATCATTCATTTTTGAAAACTAAAACACTTTATTGTTGCTTCCAGGAGGCAGCAGCTAAATGGGATCCCATCAACTCTTAGCAAAATTTAAGTTGCTATGCACTGAAAGCTCCACCTAATTTTCTCGTTACTGTTTATCTTTCTAAGACATCTCCAGTGCAGTCTTACACAGTTACAGATGACAGCTAAGAATTAGTAATCAAACATTTAATGGATAGATGAGAAATGACCCTCGCAAGTACTCTAACTGGAGAGCCTTTAAAGATAATGTATGACACAAAATCATGACTTGACATCACTAGCTATCCCATATGCATATCCCATATGCACAGATAATACTCTCTGTCAAGCCTCACTGGATCTTTTCCAGCCCGTGATACATGACAATAGAGGAACAAACAGCTAAGAACTAGACAGACAGCTAAGAAAGTTGTTCTGTGCATCTCAAATCCAATCCCTGGCTGTTGTCATTCACTTTTAGATCCTTAACTGACAGGACTGGACTTAAGAGTCTTGCACTGTTCTACGAATCTGGGCACAAGCTGGGAAACACGGTACATAATCTCTGCTTGTTTCTCAAAGATGTTTTTAATGTCCCATTAAAGCATCTATATACATGGACAAGGTGGGCTGTTTTGGGGATGAAACTGAAATTCAAAATGACTAGCACTGTTGTGTCAACCATAAGGACATAAAGTTTGCAATCACTTTAACTGGAAAGGTTACTAGAAGAAAACTTACTAGAAGAAAATTAGTCATCTGACCACTCTAAGTTCCCATGTGTGATTTTAACCAATATTTTATTTGTTTCCTGTTCATAAAATGGCTGTCGTGTGCAGAAGCCAAATATCTTCTTCTAAATATTCTATTACTAACTATACATCCAAGAGAAAAGACCAATTTCTATCTCAATGCCCAAACCAGAAAACTGTGAAAATTTAGAACAAGTTAATGGTGGCGAAGCCCTTATAATGGACAAATGACTCATTCAAATCAAATGGAAGGGTCCATATAGAAAAAAACTTATTAATGAGGGTAAGTTCAAGAAACCCTTTGCTCTGCACGTGACTTATCACGATCAATAGATATTGGCACTGTGCAAATCTATCGGCCAGATTCTGGTCACTCAAAATTTCTGTATCAAAGCAGACCAACCTAACATTCTGGAACCGATACTGAGGTTCATGTCACCCCAGTCATCCAAATCCATTTCTGCTACCATTGGCAGACCTGGCTCTCTGGTCTTCTGCTCACAAAATCAACATTCTATTCCTGCTCTGGCCCTCACACAGAGGTTCACCTTCCCCAGCATCTCTAAATCCATCCCTCTCCCTCTCATTCTGGCACTAAAATTCAGCTGTCTCCAGCAAGCCATGACTTGGGCATCCCTGCTCCGATCCTCAGTCCCTTCAAGCAGATCTGTGAAAACAGCACTCCGAACACGCCACTCTCCTTTCAATCTCCCTCCCTGCCTTCCCTTTTGCTCTGGATCAAGTTCAAGATTTTAGCCCTCATTTTCACTGCATTTTACAACTCACAGCAATTACTGTTGCTTCATAATTGCTGTAACGATCTATAGTAGCTATTCATTCATAAATACCCATGAGCACACCTACGCACTCCTGTACATAAGCATGGTATGTGCTGATTAATGAAAGATACAGGAACAATAAAAGACAAATCAAGCTTATATTTTTGTTGAGAATGTTAGAATTCACGTTTCACAAAATCCCAGCCACACTCATGCAAATCAACCTGGGCTGCTGATTTACAGAACAATCTGCTTTATTGTATGGAAGGAAAACAGTGAGTTTTGTACTTTGGTTCAAATGACTTTCATTTTCTTGATAGTGCATTTTTTCTTGTCATTTCTCTACAGCACAGATATGTCCCAGATTACTGCGTAAACAAAGCAAAGATAATTTCTTTCATCCAACTGCGGCAGGAACTGAGCAACTTAATCTGATCATTGTGTGCAACGAAAATATTTCCAATGACGACATCTTCCTATGTCAATTGGTTTTTATTACAGATGTCATCTCAATGGGCCGTATTAATGCAGCTCTTTCTTCTCATTTCAAGATTCTAATCTAACTTTGTTGCTCTAATACTTTATTGGTTCAGAATACATGCTGTAAAATCCATGGCCATCAAATTTTCCTGTGAGCTAAAAATAAACTGCTCTTGTCAGACATGGTTAGCTGATAAAAAGTGTCAGAGACTTTTCTGAATTACTTTGATAACTTCCTGTTTATGTGGTACTGACCCTTGTCTAATAAAGATCTTTTACACTTGGAATAAGAGAAGATACTGCAGCATACTATTCCTTAATGGACAATGCTGATTACTTTTGAAAGCCTTTAATACATTTCCCATATTAGACATGAACAGATGTCAGGGATGTTGCCAAGTGAAATTTCTTTTATGCAATCTTGGCTTGTTGTACAATAATAGCCCTTTCTCAACATGGGAAAAAATTACAGACCCAACTAATTTCCTTGACAGGGAAGAGTTACATATGTTTTCCACTTGTAGTTTTTACGACAAGCTTACAATTTTGCCAAACCTGGAACTAATTGGGACTGTTTCCAAAGAGGGTCCAATAAACCCACAATGTGTACAGCTTGCCTAAAATGCATCAAAGGATTGTTTGCCTTTGCATTTTTTTTTTTCTAACAGGGAAAAGTTAGATTGCACAATTATTTCATTTAAGTTACTTAAACACTTACTGTTTCATATCCTCCCAGTTTTTGAGCAGCTTGAAACATAGTCCAAAGGTTAACTGTTAGAGGGACAATAAGTATTTAGATAAGCATTGCATTAACCAACATATTTCAAAGAAATGCAAATTAAACAGTTTTTAAAAAAGAAAAACAGAAAAAAAAAAAAGTTCATAGCCCCTGAAAAAGCTCCTGTGAAACATTTTCCAGAGAGGCATTTACATAATCCGAAAAGTAAATATTAGCCCATACTATATATATTTTTAATCACATATAAGAGAATGCACTTAGATTCCTTAACAGGACTGGAAAAATACACTGAGACAAAGGTAATGGGCTCATTTGACATTGCTGATAAGAGGCACCATATAATGACTGTAGCATGTTTCCATAACTTTGGTAATAAAAATTACTCATTGGGAAGAACGTTGCTTTTAATTATTTGTTTAATACTGATTTCATTAGCAAGCAAGCACGAGCCACACACTGGCTCACAGAGAAAGCCTATTGATTAAACAACAATATCCAATATTCACCGCAGCTCAGCTAATAACCTCCACAATCAATAAACAATAGGCTGTGTTCTAATGGGGCCTGTGTGAATGAGCCCGGGGGGGAGCACAAATAAAAATTACCATAATAATTATGGTATGCATGGCTGCGCCTTGCCCATGGCTGCGGAGTGGGAGGAACGGAGGCAACTCAATTCAAAAGATGTGTTGGGAGATGCTTGTTACTTCCTGCAGAACTCCTCCCCTCTAATGTGCTTTTCATCTTGGCCCACTGTCTCACGGGGCCACTGCTTGCTGCTGGTGTCTCATTTTATTTTATTTTTTGTTGTTATCTTATTTTAATTGCTATAAGAAAAAAATTGATGTCATGTCTCTGTGAAAGATACACGCACTATTCCACCAACAAAGAGTGATTCCCCATAGACACACTACAAATACTTGAGGCCAGACTCAGCAATAACACTCCAGATCTCAGAGGATGGGATCTCTTCCTCTGGTGGGGGATGCTCTGTTGTAGTGTACATACTGCTGCTCCCCACTAACCTATTTATATTGGCAATGTTTGCTCAAGTCTTGCTGGACAAATAGAGAGCCCCATCCCGCAAACACTTCTGCTCTTCTCAGCATACTTACTCTTGGCATTTAAGTATTTGCCGGATCAGGTCCCTAATTTATAATGAATGTCAGGCAACTTCCAGTGTATTTCAACTAAATGTTAACAGAAGCCCTACCCCTGGTGGGGAATTTTAGAAATAATACTTTAGCTTGTCTTTCAAGCCCATCCTGTCCCCGTTCTTGAGAGACAGCAGAATAAAATGAGGGGGGAAACAGGGGGAAGGAGGAGAAATGCTCTCTAACAACAAACATTCTGGAAGCCTCATTGAACCTTGTACTGTTTCAAAGCTATCAAGGGCTTTGCTTAGGCCTTGATTTAATCTGAATCAATGCATAATGCAACGACGCTGTTCATAGTACATTAATTTTACTTCCATTTCAAGCAGCCAGTTTTCAGACAAACACTGTAATCATTCAGAGTTATATAAGTTTATAATGGATGCTGGAGGCCTGTTGCAATCAGTGCCAATTGCTATTAGGTATGTAAATTGTTATGTAAAACATACAGGTTTGACATTCTTCATCAAAATAACACATGGTTTTAATCTGGGAGATAAACTAGAGTAAATAATATTTCAATCCAGGGAGTTCTCCCTTTAAGGAAATAAAGTATCATTCAATCTATAGATAAAAAGGAAAAATACTCCCATTTACAGCTTTTGTTGGAAACTGAAAGATCTACGTTGTACTGCAATATTTATGTAAAATTTAGTTACAACTGTATCATCTCCACTACAATTGCTTTACAGATTGTGGCACTACAAACTGTACATGCCAAAGCAATTCTAAACATTGCATTCTGTATTAAACAGATACAGTCTGGTTTTATATTCTCCTAAGTCAGTAATTTATTAACTATAAACACATTTTGGGGCTTAAATATACGATCCCTTTTGTGCCTTTTTTGACCATCTTTAAATGTCTTCCTTTAATATTTGTCCTTTCATAAAGAACATCTGGGCACAATAAAGATACGTCATATTATTAACTCAGAAGAAAGGCATTACAGAGGCTGCAGATTTACAAAACAGAAAACTAGAGAGTTTTCAACATGCCTATTTCTAGTCATAATCAGCGGATTTAAACCTATAAATATCTGGCAGCAACTACCCCAGAAGGAAGAGATGCAAATCTAGGCATAAGACAGTGAAATGCCTGGACTGGAAAAGATAGATATAAACATGGTCCCCCATCCATAAAGCTTTAAAATAGGCTTTGTGTGCAAATGCTTTTTCCAGAGAAGCCAAACCATTCTAAAATGTCAACAAGAAAGTGAGAAAAAGGATACTTACTCTGCTTAAAACCTAAATACGGTATTCGTTCAATTGGTGTTTTCCTTTCTTTCATATACTTATAAAGAGCCACAAGGAAAGCCTGTTCATCAGCTCTGCATTCTTCACCTATGGCAATCTTTGATTTATCCTCACTTGAGCCTTTTTTACAGTTGCTGTTGTTACTCTTGGGTTTGGGCAAAGCTGACTTAGCCTCACATTTTACCTGGGAAAAGAAAAGATGTCATATCAGATCTGGGTAACCTTTAATTTTCATTTAAGGAATAAATACCCTCTCCTAGCAGAACGGACTGCTGAAAAAATGAAGGCCAAACCATGCAACTGTGAGGGGAAACAAAGGAAGCTATTTATAGAGCTAAAAGTCTTGTTCTGAATCTTAGTCACAACATTTTTAAATAGCCACATCTTTAAATCATTATAACCCATTGGTAATGCTCTCCAGATCTGCATTTTTATGACTATACATTGCTATGTCACAGACAGCTCCCATCTCTCACATACACTTGCTATTAGCAAGTCTAATAATAACCTTCATTCCAGGATTGACACTTGAGCATTGTCAACTCCCCTAGACAACCCCTGGAGCTGAGGGTGCTCAGCACCTTCCAGGAACGCTCAGTAGCCAGCTCTGAAATGACGGATTTTTCTCTCCTTTGGCCCACCAAAATAGATGCAAACCTTGGCAACCTTACTCAGGGAAAGCTCTCGGCACACAAGTGGAGTTTCTGCTGTAGCACAGACTTAAGTCAAGTGAGTTTGAGCATCTGCTTAAACTGAAGCACAGCCCTAAGTATTCCGCAGAAGGAAGAGGCTGGTAGTTGGAGCCCTTCACTGGTAGACGTCAGCAGCCCCAAAGCACACGAGTTCCGGAGCTCCAGGTTTCCCGCTGGCCTCCCCAGCAGTCGTGTGCCAATCAAGAAGTCAACAAATTGGAACCACTTCACCTCTCCATCAGTATTCCAACATGGAGAAAAACATCCAGTGAGACTAGCTTAATCCTACAGTCCTCCTGAAGATAGTCGTCTTATCAAATAAAGCAAATTACAACTTGAGCATTCCTGTAATTTGCATATACAAAACCCACAAGAGCAGAACCTTGGAAAGTGATGTTTAAAAGCTCTCCATGGCCAAGACAGGATCGATACATTTCCAGTGAAACAGTGGAAGTCCTCTTATATGAGATAGTGGAAATGGTTACGTGTATTTTGGATTAGCACTGTCTTTTCAATGCTTTTAAGTGCTGTGAGGAGCCTTCTGCCAGTACCACACCCCATCCAAGACACGTCCTTTGTGCTCCCAGAGGGAGCAGGGAGACTCTAACAGCCAGTATTTGGTATTTCAGGAGGACAGCAAAGGACAGCAGCGTATCTTACTGAACAGGAAGGCAGGAGCTCTTGGTCAAGTAAGCCATTGACTCTCCTTCACTCTCCTTACTTCTAAACCAGGTGTTCCTGGGTACTTGTTGACGTTTTTGAAGTAAGCACAACAAAGAACATTATGTAAGCGCTTGTAAACAAGCAACAAATATATAATTGGAGAGATGATATTTTATGTCAATAAAGCAACCTTGTGCTTCAGGCTGAGAGAAAGCAAAGTCTTTTCTTTTATGCTCCTCTGGAGTTTTAAATTTGCAGAAAGCTCTGACATGAGGTCAGCTGCCTCCACGGTTTTTCACAGATGTTGATAAAGCAGCACTAGCTCCTAACCAGAAAGGAGAAGTGGCCACAATTTTCCAAGGTAATCAACGCAATTGAAAAGTCTCCCCATTGGGCACTGTAGGGTACGGGGCTGCTCCTCCCAGGGAGGGACTGGGAAACGGACTTTCGAGGGAATTTTCTGGATCATTGCTGCTGAAGTATGTCTGTTGTACTGCTTGATATTCTCTGGTTGCAGGGTTCCAAGAGATGCTGTCTTCCTATGGCACAGGACACTATGCTTCGCCTTTTAGCAATAGATATGTTGTTGATTAAACTTCTGTGAAGATCCTGGGTTTCATCCCAAACTTAATGGAGCTAATAGGATTTTTTTTTCCTATTAAATGAACTTTGGATTTCCTCATCCACTTTTCAGTTTAAAGCTGTAATCCCTTGACTCTCTTACTTTGGCTCCTCGCAAAATTATTTAACAGCTTCCTCTTATAAAGTTTAGATTACATTGTCATAGTTTTCAATGTTATACCAAAGGCTGGGATAAGCATTCCCAATATGAACCCACGATTTCAATAAATTGAGGATTTTTAATTTGAGCTGCCAATTTTTGCAAGCTAAAACTTGGAACAAGTTCACTGGACATGGGAACAACTTTCCAGTTTTGTCACCCACTCGCTAGGTAAATCCAATCAATCAATCTTTTTAATGGATTTGCATTTTCAAACTGGGCAATTCAGAACTATGTTTGCAAAGACAGCCTGGGCATGAATGCTAAATGAAATCAGAGCTCACTGCTATGCAAGCAAACTAACAGCAAGGGACGCTACTCCCGAGGAGACAAAAGGAAACAAAGAAAATAAAACTAAAAAAGCCACCAGGAGTGAAAAAAGCCTGTGTTACACACAGCCTCCTTCTCTCCAGTGTACAGGAAAGTAAGGTCAAAGAGCCAGATCTTGCTGTACAAATGAACTGAGAGGTTTACTTCAGCATTTGCACTAGGAGATGTAATGAGTAAATTCAATTGGGGATAGTTTCCATGTTCAACAAGTCAATCCTTTCATGTCTTTGAAATGGTCATATCAGCCAGTTTTAAAAAGCCTTACAGTGCAATTCTGCACACTTTGATTGGGAAGGGTCTTCGGGAGCATGAAGCAGGTACAACAAGGGTTATGCTGGAGCCTGTAAGTCTCAAAAGCCTGTCCAGCACTGGTGACATGTGAACTATGAAAGCCTCCAGAGTCCTTGGATTACTTGGAGGGAAGAGCTTGATATACATCTCTCCAGGAGAGTTGATGCTGCCTCAGTAGATGGCCTCGTATTCTTGTGATCTTTACATTCCCAGCCTGGGATGGAACCTCCCTCAGATCATCCGTAAAAGGTACTAAAGTGAATGCAGTGACCAGCAAGAGGATCAAAAGCAAGAAGTGGTACATGAATGATGTCACTTGAGTGATCATCACATGAGTGATGCCACTTTCCCTGGCATCACCTGCAGGTCCAGGACCACAGTGCTTGTCCTACTATTGCCCTATTTTTAACTCCAGAATTTGCTCAGAGCTGCTCCTACCCAACCAAACCCTTTTCTGTGTCAGGTAACAGTAAAAGATGACAAAATGATTTGCTGGTGGTTCAAGGTAAACATACCTAATGAGGTCTAAGTTGTAAGAAGGTGCAAAGCCTTCCCGTCATTGGTAGCTAAGAACATGCAATTCAGCAAGTCATTACAGCTATGAAGCTTGCATTGGTCTTGAAAGGCTCAAAACCAGTCTTCAGAATGCCACTTTTGCCATTTCCTGACCCAAATTGTATGGCCACTGCATCTTCATCAGAGCTGTCAACTAGGAAATGAGGCTGCTGTCACACACTGGGTACCATGATGTGAGGATAAAAGCAACACAACTTCTGGCCAAAAGGGATTTTAGCTAGAACAGGAATATGGCCAGAAACACTGCAACAATGTCTCAGCATCTGACAGTAGCGGATTTGTCTCATTTACACTAGCAGTGTTCAACCCTGCTCTCCAAGGACCCATTGTCAGCATCAGTCAGAGACAGAGCATGGACAGAGCGATGGTGAAGCCCAACTTGGAGCCTAAGATGATGACGTCACATCCCAACTCTTCCCAAGAATGAGAAGACAGTAGGTTTATCTCCATCCCTCTTCCCTTCCCCAAATATACGTCCCCGTCTCCCCTTGAAACCCACAGGCACGGGCTGTACAAAGTGCAGCGCATCTGCTGTAGAGGGTTCTGATTCATTGTCCTCCTCTTATTAAAGTATATCCACAGCCCTGAGACACAGATTGATGTGAAGAGCCACAGTGAAGTCAGTGTGACTACATGCAAGGACATTATATCATGAGCACGTCTATTATTTATAATGAAATTAAGCTGGCCAAGATAATTAATGCTATTAATATCTGCACAATGACGAGCACAGTATGACTAGATAAATAGGCAGAATTATTTCTTATCTGAAATATCCTCCCATTTGACTAGTAGGGTGAACTCAAATATAAACACAGAGGATAAACAATTTGGTATGAAGTGTTGTTTTTAATTATCTATCAGGTGCTGAAGAGGCAAAATTACTTGTGCCACAGCCCAGGGTGCTTTGACAACACGGTCCATGTTGCAGCTTCCTGGTGATATTTCAACACGAAAAATGGCTTAGGGGAAGGGGAAATTGAGGCAAATTGAGACATTTCCACACTGCAGATTTTGCACATTCTTCCAGAGAGCAAAAACACTCAAGCAAACTCTACAGTATCAGGCAGGACGCTGCACTTCAACACACCAGGCTCCATCGCCTTTTACCATGCCTGTCTAATATGATGGCACAGACTCCAACTGAGCACAATAGGCACAAAAAGAAGAGAAACAGTGACTTAAGGGCAGAGCTTCATCATGAACTTCAGCCTCTTTTATCGTCACCAACAGAAGGCACAATATTAACTGAACTCCCAGGGAGGAGGAGGAGGTGGAATTTAATTTGCCTTCCTATGAGAAACTGAGAGCAGAACACTTCCACTTGACCTCTTTAACCTCCTAATCTCCCAGGACATTCATTGCATACAACAATACCAATGTAAATGGATCTATAGGTTCACTGCATTTCCTAAAGAGATGGGCACAACAATGGAAGCATTTTTCAGATACACATCCATCTAATTTATTGAAACAATGGATTAGGGAGGAGTTGGCCTTAAAATTCAGCCCATGCAAATGTGTTTAGCTCAAAAGTATCACAGTGACAAAGTTCTGCCTCAGATACAAATCTACAAGTATTGCTCTAAGTAATTTTCCATCTTTGCATCTTACAGTTTCAAATTAAATCATCTTGAAAGGAGCCATTTGTGCTGCATTTTTTTTAAAGAGAAAACCAAATTCCTATTTAAAACCACACAAACAACATGGAAAATAGGATGCAAATCACACTACAGAAACCCAATTCTAAAATATTTTAAGGAAAAGATACCAACCCATAAATATCTGAAAGATTAAGTCTATAAACACAAATCAATGATCCAATTTTTACTTGCAGTGTGGGCTAAGCACTGTAGCACATACAGAAGGCTCTGTAAAAGCACACACTATTCAACAAACCCTGGAACATGCAGCTCAGTACTAAGTATTAAAGAAACAGCCCAGATTTTTTTTTTTAAGCCTTCTTACTCAGTTTCTGCCTGTACTGTTTTTCCCACTAATTTTAAAAAAGTTGAGATCTTAACACCAGGGTTTTTTTTTTTTAAGCCTTCATATAGAATTTCTGCCTTTATCGGGTTTTTTCCCCCCTAATTTTAAAAAAAGTCAGGATCTTAACATCAGGGTAATATCATTTGTGTGTGCTTCTTGGAAACCGTTACTGAAGTGGCTCTTGTTTCATAGTCTGTTTATCTTCAAACTTATATTTAGAAGTACACTGTAACAGGGTGAGCTGCTCCCAGGTTTATTTTTAATTTGAAGATACTGTCACAAACTATGTTTGTGTGTCACAGAATGTGAAAACCAACACTAGATGCCAAGAAAGCTTAAGCACTACCAGTTACCAACAAGCTGATAGCATTAGATTGTTAGGTGATTACAGTTGCTGGTAACTTTGAACACAGACATGATTTAAAGGGAAGAATAAAACTATTGAAAAAAAATACATTTATCTCCCCAAGAAAATAAGTTACAGTCTAAATCTGAAACAGCATGCTGGGAAACAAAGGCAAGGCTGTACCTAAAAAAGGAGAGTGTACTGAAAAGAGTATTATTAGGTGATTTACCTTGGCAACAGCTTTGCTTTCAGAATTATTGTTGGAATCCTTAATGCCATTTAATGAATCTCTTCTCTGTGGGCAAGGCTTCTTTTTGCGTGGTCTGCCTTTAAGATTTGGCGCTGAAAATTAATGGAGAACAATTTGAGCACATTGTCTTATACTGGATTCTTAACAGCTGAAAGCATAATAAATAATTCCAGTACAATCAGTCACAGGAATGTACACATCTGTCTGCAGTAAATGCTTATTACGAGATTCCCATCCTCCATGGGTTACATCTTGACACACTATACATTTCTATGGAATATCCCCCAAGGCTAATCTATTCTACTTTCACATAACTAATTAATACAAAGTCAAACACTGGTCTCCGAAGGACTCAAAGGAAAAGCATATATATTTCTCCATGGTACAAAAAAGAACAAAATAGAATACTAATAGGTAACTTTGCATTAATCAGCTTGCTGCATTTATTATTTCTCATCTTCCAGTAAGAGTACTAACTACTATTTCCAACTTTGAGAAACATCTGGTTTTGGAAATGATCTGAAATATTGAAATTCCTTACAGCTACAAGAAATGTTTATATATCCTGTCATTCTTGTCAAAGTTCTTCTAAAAAAGTTAAAAAAAAAAAAAAATTACCCCTGAGTCCTGAAATGGATCAAAAAAACCCTTAACAACTAGTTCTGGAAGTTGACAAGTACAGAAATAAGTGATTGATTGTTTCATAAGGGTTACATACCACACATATAAATTAACATGAATCACTTTCACTTTTGTCCAATTCTTAAGATAAAACAGCTCTGAAATAGCACAGTGACTAAATCCTAGCTGTGCTGAGCCATGCGCACAATGGGATACAGATCATCATAAAAAATATCAGACTCATCTTTCAATAGTGGTATAGCAATATAAATTATGATCACATACAGAAATAGTAGATGAAGCAGATGTTTGCTCATTATTACGTGTCCTGCCTGCTTTCAGATTTAAAAATCAGCCTCTGACTACTATGGCAACATTTAAAATGATAAACAATCATTAACTAATGACTGTACCGAAGAAGATAATTTCCTTTAAACCTTTAATTTCTAGGTAACCATTGTTTTCATTACTTAAAGGGATGATTAGAACAATGTCAGAAATCCAAACACCACAAACCTCTTGAGTGCCTTCTAATTGTTTCTAATCTTACATTTGTCACACAGTAAGCCAGTGGTTTCAGGACATTTTACATTTTAATTAGTTTGCAAACACAATAAAGGGTGTTAATTTGATTTTATAGTTTGAGTAACGGTGTCATATTTGGTCTGTTCAGAGAAAAAGAAAATCCGTGGGTTTAAAAGCAAAAGTCCAAAAGACACATCCTCCTTCCTCCCCCAGCACTGGCAAATGGTTAAAAAAAATATGAAAATATATATATATATGTGCATATGTGTGTAAGTCCACATTCATGTCTACCTAAAAATATGTTTATCTCCCTACAGAAATATCTCCATCTATCTCCAGTGAAGCACATTTTGCTTATTGAAAAGTACTGCAGAAAAGCAATTCTGAAATTGTCATCTGAGGCTAACATGCAAAATCAAACAAAGAGAGAAAGAAATTATTACCCATTCCAGTCGACAAACATCTGCCTGATTTATATCTGTACTCATGAATGCTACAGCATGTGACTGCACACTACGTCGCTGGAAGTCTCGACTTGGTGTGGATGTCAGTCTTACACAAAATGAACACTAAGAGTATTTGCTTCGTGCTTACAAATCCCCTCCCCCAGCCGCTCCATTACTCATATAAACAGAGATGAGCGACTCGGCGGGAGCGTGGGATGAGCTCTGAGGACTCCAGCGCCGGCTGCCAGACTGCCAGCCCCGGCCATGCCGCCCTGTCTTATTTATAAACCCCGCTCATCCCTCTGTCTTTGATGTCTTACTGATGTCTCCTTTTTTTTTCGCACACGACCCGGATGGGATGGACAGATCCTTGACCATGGTCAGCCCCAGCAGTCACACCTGCTTTCAAAAGGTATAAAAATACTCCCTCAAGTTACTCCATCCTGGCACATGCATTAAAACTTTAACCATGGAAATGAATGGATCCCTGACTTGGTCCAACCAACAGAATCACAGAATCACAGAATAACCAGGTTGGAAGAGACCCACCGGATCATCGAGTCCAACCGTTCCTATCAAACACTAAACCATGTCCCTCAGCACCTCGTCCACCCGTGCCTTAAACACCTCCAGGGAAGGTGACTCAACCACCTCCCCCGGCAGCCACAGAGAGATGCAGTTCACCTAGTATCAAATACACTTGCACGCAAACTACTCTCTCTTTCTCTCTCTTTCTTTCTTTCTTTCCTTCCTTCTTTCTTTCTTTCCTTCCTACCTTCTTTCTTTCTTTCCTTCCTACCTTCTTTCCTTCTTCTTACCTTCCTTCTTTCTTTCCTTCTTTCTTTCTTTCCTTCTTAATAAATAAAGAAAATAGTTCAAGGCTCAATGTTTTCCAAACATACTTGTTATCCCGAGTTTTGGCACTGTACTTTGTCTCACACTATAAAGCACTCCTGATGTTTTGCTAAAAGCTTTCAAGCAAGAAGGCATTTGTTCCTAAATTCCAGGTATATTGAGCCTGCATATAAACACTGTTTGAATTGGAGCCTTCCACAGCAGAACTGGCACAAACCCACTATGAAATGGGGTATTTGCATTCTCCCCGTGGCTCAGGAGCGGCAGCCGGGAAGCTCAGTCTGCAGCTCACACGAGGACCATCCCACACCCCATGGTGCGAGTTCAGATCACTTTATGCCATTCCAGCTTAGATGCACAACTAACAAGAAAACAGTAATAGGAATTCATACCAGAAGAGAAGGTCCTTGCCTCTAGTATGTACTCCGTAAAAGAAAACATTTGAAATAGTTCCAGTCACACTTGAAACAAAGCCATTAACATATGGTCCCTAAATCATTATAAATAAATTCATTATTTGGAGATTATTTATATTTCAGCTATATCCATTTTGTTCTCTCGAGCTAGGAAATATGACTGGGACCAAAGGAATAATTTACAAGTCACGTATTTGTGTTAATATTTTCATTTTTTTGTTTCATTTATGACATATTCATGAGCACACTGCAGAGATCTTGAATTTGTTATTCACAATTATCTTACAGCAATTTTACACATATGTTGTGGCTTAGTCCCAGTCAGTTTTCCTGATGACAGTGGATGTTCAGTATGTACTGGATGGCTAAGTGAATATCCCATGGCTTTTTCTGCTTTCTGGTGGAGAGGGACTTCTGGCATGACTACCTGTGAATATCTGAAACAATTCAATTTCTTCCCATGTTTGTGCATATGGCTTTCAAATTCATTTTCTGAAAGCATTTGTGGCAGTGAGACCTGATAACTTGTACATTCCCAGAAGGTGAGAACATAAGCAAAGCAAATTCAAGTAAAAAATGGAATAAATAAGTATAGCAAAAGTTTGCTTTTATTCGCCATCTTTTTAGCCTAACTGCCTTAAACAGGAGAATGAGAGATGCAAGGTACCACCAGATTCAATATTTTCTGTCACATGTATTTGACAGCATGTTTGTTTTTGTCAATTTGTGTTTTTTCCCCCCCTTCCTCTCTTTCTTTTTGCATCCTGATACATCTGTAAGAGGGGAAAACTCAGCTACTGAAATGTCCACTGAGGCCCTACATGGTCTGCTGGGAACCTTTTCTGCCTCTACTTAGATGTGACTCAAAGGATCAATATTAGCACAATACAGATGCCCAGTGTGCTTGAGGTTTGAGGTGCAAACCAGAACACCCCATTCCTGCAATCAACAGGTGACAATGCCCTGGGACAGCAGAGCTCCTGGGGTTCAAAGCAGGCAGGCATGGAAGGGCCACATACCTGAGACCATCCAAATGGCTCAGACCTCTAGAAGCAAGAGCACATTCATCCACTTGAAGCCCACACAAACCTGTGCCTTGGTGGCCCAAAGAGCCTCTTCTTGAGATTCCATATCATCCCAAGTTTGCTGGTTATCACAAAGGGCAAATTCACTTAGAAAATGGCAATGCAGAAGAAATTATCTTCCCTGCAGAATCTGTAGGTGCGATAGTGGTCTAGAACCCATCAGGGAAACTTGCCTTACTTGCCAAGTTCTAGAAACATTTCAGATACGACCAGGTAGAACAGAGACAGCTGCAAAATGCACATAGTCCCAGCTAGCAATCCTCGTGTGCAGAGAGCTGAAAGAGCACGAGAGCACTCTTTCAACCCCAGGCTGACTATCTTCCCATACACATCACTACTGTGCCTGCTACCTTTACCCATCCACAGAAATTCAGAGGGCCCATTTTAGCACTTCTTGGACTCTGGTTTCGTATCAGCAGGTTGCTTCCTTGTTTCCCTGAACAGGAGATCCAGTTGGTGTCATTTAAACAAACCCATTTCTCAGAGTCCACCAGCTTGGCTGGCTCCACAATGCAACCACCACTGCTCACAACACTGCCTCCTGCTGCAGAGGGGGTTGAGGCTGTAACAGTGCGATTCACGAGGAATCACGCAAGAACTCAAGAAGAACGAAGATATAATTCAAGTGCAAGCATCTGTAACCGTAAAGAACAAAAGGTGTGATTATTAACTAGCATACATATAGTGTGGACTTTGTTTCTCAGCTGACTATGTGGTGGTAAAAGTTTTGTGCTCCTGATTAAGTGAAAGGGTGTGAAATGGATATGTCATGAATATCAATAGTTACACAAGCCATGATGACAACCATATCTTAACAACTCTTCCCATTGTGGAATACATCTCACTGTTGTTTTGTGAACTCTCAGGGAAAAGAAATTTATTTATAGGAATCTGCTAAGAGACAGGAATATTTGCTTCCCTTCATGTTTGAAAGGGTCCCTGGGCATCGTCTGGAAACAGGTAGTCACCACAAATCACACAGAGACTGCTGCCTGCCATTCAAAATGAGGGATCAGTATTCCTCAGAAGACCACGAAACATTAACTCATGACTGAGTAGGACACAAGGAGGCTGGGCAGGAGAAAAGGGAAGAGGGAACGGCTTGTGCCTGTGCCAATTTTCTCTCAGAAAATTGACAAGCTTGTGGCCACTGCCCTCCTGCCACTCTCACCCTCAGCTGTTCAGTTTTCAGGGACACTGTCTGCTCAGCAAGATGCAGGAAACAGGTCACATAGTACAACTCCCAGCTCTACGTTAATCCCAAGGATGGCTAATTCTACACAGGGGAAAGAGAAGTACCCAAGAATGGGATTAAATACTAAATGTGGTGGAAAAGCATAGGCTGCCACCAGAAGACAGCACCTCCAACAGTTACCTTCCTTACCTGCATCTCCAGGAAAGGGAAGTGATTGCTGGACTTTCCATCTCTCTGTTATCAAGTCAGTCTCACTCGAGCCATGTCCATGCCAAGAATGCAACGTACTACATACACACAGCCACCCCGAGACACACAAATACGTCAGGAGACAGCGGTGGTGGTTCTGGAGTAGCTGACTTTAGCAGGTTAGTTACAGTAGAATTATCTCTTTTTTAGGAGTGTGATTATCGTTGGAAGTCAAATGAATTAAACCCTCTGCACAACACTGTTCTCTAGATGCATTTATTTCGGCTGATGTAAAAGATGTGTTGTTATAAGGAGGGTGTTAAAAAAAACAGTGGCCTTCACACAACTGGGGTCAAGCTTTGTTGGCACTTTGTCAAAATCAGTGGTGTAGCCCAGAGTTTTTAATGAGCCTGGAATGCATTACCTCATTTGTCATACCTGCATCACTTACTCATGCTGAGTCCAAAATAACCTTGGACCTCGTTGGCTACTCAACAAACCATGTAAGTAAACAGTACTGTACTCATGCCTAAAACATGTACCTTTTCTCTTGCTCACTCCACATTACTTATTCCAGAGGACATCTAAGCAATTGTAATGCCTGTGATCAAAGTTCTTGCCTTTTCTGGGCCTCTCTGATCTGCATAACTATTTCCTGATATGACATTTGATTCTGGCTTGCTGGTACTCCAGTTTCTCAGAAACAATTCAAAAGTGGGACAAAAAAGAAAAAAGGACAAGAAAAGGGAAGGACGACCATTGCTGTATTTCACTGAAGAACTTATCGGGATAGCTGCTCAGCATTGCTAATGCACTTAAAAATTAATACTGCCAACGGGATTCTGGCTGCTGGTTGGTTTTGTAACCATGTTTCTGTCCTGTGGAAAGATGAAGGAGAAGAAAGGAGCAACGGCACTTTTGTCAACTGTAAGTGTGTGACAACACACGAAACTCATCTTCGTTTGTAAAAATGCTCAGGGCCATCAGCAAAGAAAAGCCAATTGAAGACCTGGGTCTCCATTTAGGGTGGACTTAGACAGTTGGGTGAGCTCTAAACATGAGAGGTGGGAGTGCACCAGAGGGAGGTAATCACAAAGCCAGGATTAGGGTGGAGCACTGGAAGGTGCAAGCAGTTCATAAACAGGGATGCACTGTGGTGCTGGGTTCAGAAGAGAAGTGTTCTCACATCAGGCCAGCTGCAACACACCTGCTAGATATATCAATAGCCTCTCCTCCCTGTAGGACACCTTGCAGAACACCTCCTCACAGAGCCCTTTTGCACTGTGCCACTCCTTCATATATCTTCAAGTTTTCACGCGTACGCACAAAAGCTGCGATACCAGAATGTTTGTCCCGAAGCTGCAAAACCATCCGTAGATACAGAAGGGACTAGGAAACCCCTCTTAGGCAGGTGGAAAAGGCAAGATATGTCAGATCGCAGAGCTATTCATGATTCAGGTGCCAAAGAGAAGCTGGAGGTGACATATGGAGGCACCTGGCTATCGATGTCAAGGTGAGAAGAATGATCCCAGATGTCCAGAAAATCCATGAACTGGCCATGCTTGCTAGGCGGTAGAGGATAGGTGGTTGCTGAGGACACCTCCTAAAGCAGCCTGGCAAAAGTTAGCTCTTGGCTGAGAAACATGCTTATATGTTGCACCTTTTAAAATGTAACGAAGTGAAAGTTAACAGTTTTAATGGTTTTAACACTTACCCCTCTAGGGGGCTTCTGGCATTCTGCAATATCTGAAAGTTAAGAAAAGCATATTGCTGTATTTAAGCACGGTCTCAAAACCTATTCAAAGGTTAGTTCATCTCACATACTGTTCTGTAGTCCCAGCTGCTTCCTTGATTTCCTCATTGCCTCCACCTCTTTGTTTTCCCTCCTTCACCTCATTCCCTTTTCTGCAACCTGAGTTCAGGATCTTACATTTCATTTATTTTCCTTTCACCCCTCAAAGTTTATTTAAAAGCTTCTGCCTCCTGGAAACAGGGTCTGAGAAGGAGGGCCGGAGGCATTTATTGCACAGGCATGCTGAGCAGAGCTGGTGAAAAGAAGCAATTTACAACCAACCTAGGATTGCATCAAAGGGTCAGAAATTAAAGTCTCCAGAAAATAAACTAAAAATATCAGACTACACTAAAAAAACCCAACAACAGAGCTTTGTTTAAGAAACAACAGCATCACTTGAATTTGGGGAAACTCTCCACAGAATCCTAAGGACAGCTATGGAAGTCAGCAATGAGCATCTCCCAACAGCTAAAGCAGCCTCTCCACAAACACACACCTCTTGCCTACTCAAGCTGCACATAAAACAATTTGAATATTGAAACTATTTTTACTAGACTTTTTCTAAATGCAAACACTTGTTTAGTCCTTTCTTTGTAACTCAACAAGTCAGGCCTGATCTGCAAACTCTGGAGCACAGCAGCAAACAACTTTGCAGGGAATCCGAAGGATCCACGCTGCTTTTGAACCCACACAGAGGAAGAGTGGACTTGTGTAGCCATTTCTGAAAGTTCTGTTTTGGAAACGAGATATCCCATGCTCCATGTGGGGAAAATCAATTTGCTACCTCTCTAAAGAAAACATTCCTCATTTGGAAATAAGTGAAACAGACACTTCCTTGTGTGGATTAACGTGGAGACACATGACTTGCTGCAGACTGTTGTTTTGACCCCCCTCCTGACCAGACAATCTCCAAAAAAAGCAAAAAGGTGGTATTCTTCATGGATTACAGTCCAGACCAGCACTGCTTTTAATAGAAAAGTTAGAGGCATTGCAAATACCAGGTTGGCCAGTTATGTCAAAAATTGAGTGTTTTTCATTTCCATGGAAGATGGGGACAAGATTCAGGACGAGGCTTGGAGTCTCGTTTTGTTCGTTTTAGCATGGTTGGTAGTCAGGACTTTTGCCTGATCCAGGCTCTTTATGTGCTGCTGGATAATTAAGGTTTTTAAAAACATGGAAAAATCTTTTTTGGGAAAAAGCTATACATGTGTTAGAAATTATGAAGTGCAGTAAAAATTGAAAAGGGAAGCTGAAGACTTCAGAGAAAAGTCTACGCCTTGACAAATAGGTGACATTCAAGTAGACTTTAGAGCAAATTAAAATAATAACAATAATAAAAAAATCCAGTGTAGGCCTATTACTGGCTACAGATGACAGGATTGTTATTAATGATTCAAAAAGAGGCAGAGGTGTTTGGTAAATATTTGTTCCATATTTGCAAAGGAGCCAGATGATACGCTTGCAAAAGAATATAATTAAAGCCAGTCAATTGACTTAGTTTTACAGAAACCAGATCTTAAAACAACAAAAAAGAAAAGCAAACAAAGTGCCTTATTTTATACTTTGGAAGTACAAGCTTGGTTAGAGAAACAAGCTGCATGCACTGAATTTATGTGCACTTCAGTAAGACAGCTGACTTAATATTAGATAACACTTTGATTAAAAAACTGCACTACGTCATTTGATTCAAGAGTATATTAAATGAATTAAGAACTAGATATATGATAGAGCTAAAAGCAGGCATCGGTGGGGAATGTCTATCAAATGAAAATATTTCTGGTGTGATTCCACAGTGGTTGCTCTTAGGCTTGCAAGCGTTCAACATTTTCATCAGTGAAATAAATCTAAGGCCCCTGACAGTAACACTCACATAGACACACTGCACGATGCTAACATCAGGCCACACAAACAAATAATCAGAAGGAAAATTGGACCATGCAAATGCAACGCTCTCCAGTACAGCTCCAGGATGAGACCTGTGAGCCTTTTGCAAAGGCTCACAGGTCTCATCCTGGAGCTGTACTGGAGAGCGTTGCATTTGCATGGTCCAGCAAAGGCTCACAGGTCCTACTGATGAAGCCAAGGGTGTCACTTCACAGGCCACCCTGCACTGGAAATTCAACATATCCTGGTAGGAAGATGCTGGGGCCAAAGAGAGGTCTGCTTTTAAGGGAAAGGTCTGAATAACTTAAACCGTGCTGGTTTTGAGCAAAAATGACTCAGAAATTACTTCACTACATACCTCAAAGGTGAAAACAGGTGCCTCAATGGTGAAAATGTTATTCAGAAGTGAGGAGGCATAACCAAGCATGAGTTTTATATATATATATATATGTGAGTTATATATATATATATATATAACCAACCATATACATGAGTATGACCTGATGCCAGTATACAGAGACATGTATAAGACCAGCTTTCAGGAGGCTTTTCAGTAAAAAGCCCAAGCCAGACAGAAGCTGGTGTGCACAGTGCAGGAAGAAATGCCTGCAATTTGAGGGTCTTTGTCAAGACATCAATCCGAAGCTGGGTGTCCCGCCTCAGCCACGGCGAGGACCAGGTCCAGGCTGCTGCTGGGAGAGCCTCGTCGCTGCGGGAGGCTGCAGCAGCCTGGCTGGCTGCATGGAGGAGGCGTCCAGCTGTCTGGCTGTAGTCCTTGCTCAAACAGCTGTTTCCCTTCTTCAGAAAAAAGGTGGTGAACTGGATGAAAGCATTTGCCAGTAATTTTGGCCGACGAGACACTACTTGGGGTTCACACTGGATTAGATGACTCAATGGTTCTTCTGGTGAGAAACTGAGTAAGTATAGGATCAAACACAGTAAAGTACTGTGCTATGCAGGACAAGGAACATGAAGAGCTGTGGCCTTGATTCAGCAAAGTACATGCCTAACTCATAAAGACCCAGAGCATGAAAAGACCTCTGATGACCTCACTGAAGCTGTTCACACCTTTGAGGTTGAGCCAGTGTTAAGCATCGAATACAAGCAAGCCAGCATGACTCTCTCTATCGCTAACAGGAAAGAAGCATCCAAGCCCTGAACAAAGAAATCGTCATATCTCTTCATGAAACACCACATGCTTGGGCAGCATCACAGGATCAGACATGGGTTCATCAAGCTCCCCTTCCCCTCTGAAATCTGCAGTCAATCTCCAGCCTCCAAGCCCTCCGCCCCAAAGGTCAAAGCTGCACCCAGCAGACGGGGGCTTCAGTTTCTATAGGAGGGTCATAGCGATACTCAAGAAGTGCATATCTGACTTCTTAGAATAGTCTGGGTTAAAAAAAGAAAAAAGCAAGAAAAAAAGCAAAGAGAGGAAAGACTGAGTGGGCACAAATGCATAACAGAATAGCCAAGACAAGACCAGCACAAACATGGCAGCTAGAAGTGAAAAAACACACCAAACCCATGCAGCCAGCTTATCTCATCAAAACTCAGCAGAACACGCCAGGTAGACTTCCCATTAGAGGGCTTCAGAAAATGCAAGGCAAATAAGGACAAACATCAAATCTTAAGGTGGATTTCCTAGCAATATTTCCTTTTCTTTCCAGTAAAAGCCAGCATTTGTGAAATTGCTGTCTAGCAGAGTCAGCGGTACCCAATGGAGACGTGACCTACATACCTCAGAAATACAATAGACATGTAGCCAGTCATATCCACATAGATAGGCAGATGAGATGAGCTAATTGACTGGTAAAGGATGGACACTGTCTATGAATCTAAACAGGCAGCAATTTATGCAAGAAACATAAAATGGATGGTTTCCCAAGACCCTGCGTTTGGGAATGACAACAGCAGGTAGGAAACTACAATCAGCCAGTTGTGCACAATACGAAAATACAAAATATATTATTTACATCTCTTGTATTTCTGATTTGTAATGGATTATATAAGAAATTTTATTTGGTAGTAATAATATAATTTTTTTTCATTTTTTTTTCTTTGCATTTGATCATTGCACTGCAAAGTAATCAAAATTTGTTGGGCATAAACAACCTTCATGAAGGTATGTATTAATAAAGGCATATGCTGAAACTAGAGAGCAAGCTCCCCTACCTTGATGCCTGCATTCAGCTGCCACTACAAGGACCACACAACGCATTAGGTGGAGACAGGGGCAGCAGCCGTAGCCTGAGCCCTGGTCCCATTCACATCTCTGGGTCATCACCAAGTTCAGCAGCAGCAGTTTGGCAAGGGCCTTGCCAGACACCCCGTTGCAGCACACACAGCGATAAGGAGCTCAGGAGTAACTCCTGGGGACCTGCATATACCTGACCCAGCGCTTTAATGCAAGGGTGCAGAGGTGATGCTGCTCTGCACTCCTGAGCAGAGGAGGAATCTGCACTTTTTCACCAGTAAAATGCAGTGATGGTAACTCTGGTAACTTTGCATGAGTAGAAAGGGAATCTGTACAATCCCCAAAACATCCCAAAAATGGTGGTTTTAAAGTCTTACTAGTAATATCACGTGCCCAGGTTTAAATGAGTGCAAACCCCATGAACTCGGCGTAATGGTCCTGAACATCAACACAAACAGAACTGAGCCTGTCTCTGCGCTATAGCCCCTGTAAATCTCTAGCACTCGAAAAAATCCAAATAAAACTCAGTTGTTTTCATTAATTTATCTGAGCTAGGCAAGGTTTAAACTAAATATGAAGTCAGTTGTGCAATATTCTTTCGTACTCAATACTGGTTCTTAGGAAATTATCTGAGTGAATTAAGTGGAAGGACCATTAAACAATTTACACACTTCCTTGTGTTTCAGATGTCTAATTATAGCCCTGTTTGTCTCTCCCCGCAGAACTGTTGTATACCACATGGTATGCATATTTCAGCATCCAGCATTATTAACTCATGACCGACTGTCAGTTGATCATTATCTAACACATGGGGTCTGCAAAAAAAAGCCTTATTTGGGCAAAACCAGCCTTCTGACCCGCTCCCGCTACATTTTCCCCCAGAAGAACTTCACTCGGATTATTATTTGCTGTCAGTGGAAACTCAGAGGCTACATATGTGAAATCTGCAGACAGGAAAATAAATCCTTACCGAGTTTAAACACTTAGTTGATATTAAAACCATCTCCAGCTTGGTTGGCTGAAATTAAACTCTTAGTTGCCCTCTAGTGTCACCTGCTTGCCATGCCAGGCAGCCTGCCTGCTGCTCACCCCAGCCAAGGTCACCAAATTTAACCTCATTTCACGCGATGATATTTACTACGCGTGTAATATTTCGTATAAAAGGGCGTGAGGGGATGCTTTTCTCTCCTGGAAATTTCAGGGCTTGCATGATGTCTGCGGCTGTATCTGCGGCGCACGACACGCGGGTTTTATGAGCGAGAATCTCTGAAATCACTCTGCACGCTGCACTCCATAAAGTTCATTCATAACTAAAAATAGACTAATGTACAAACTGATTTAGCATTATACTGAAGCTAAGGAACATAGGGAGTCTGCAGAATTCCCTAATATGGAAGAGAAGCTGGGTTTTCAAAAGCAGCAGTTTATTTGTTTCTGAAAATGGACAACATATGTAAAAGATTTAATATACAGAACCAGGTGTATACATAGCATAGCTCTTCATATGTGCCCATTTTTGTTCTATAGAAAGTCTTTATACAGCCTGAAACTATAAATTTAATAATAGATTACTAAATTAAGTCTGCACAATCACTTCATAAAAAAAAAATCATTTCAATTTAAAATACAGCTGTAGGGGTTTGGACAATTTCCTGCATAATAGAGGCCCATCCCTGAAATGTAAATAACACTGGTATTAAAACAAGTCAATCAGGCACATCAGGAAAAAAAAGAAAGGTACATGAAAACATAAATGCATTTTCCAGCCCATCCCAAGTTAAGGATGCCAAGCCTTTATATTATTCAAACACTGCCTTGATAAATCACTACTGCTCCAACCAGCTTTTTTTTTTTTTTTCCCCCCCTCTCTTTTTTTCCCCCAAATGTCCTGTTTTTCATAAGAGAAATCCAGGGCTGATTGAGTCTTAACGTTGTGAATGCACCAAACCATCAGGGTTTTGCAATAAGAATTATTCACTTCTTTCCTGTGTACCGTCAGCATTCTTAAAATACTGTTACTATAAAATTAAACAGAATGCTCTTCAGAAACACATGACGTCACCTGCTCTACTTTTTTCAACTGCAATTGTGCAATTTTAAAATAATCTTCTTTCTCAATGCCTTTTGCCCAAATACCTCTGATAGTTGTAGACTAAAAAAACAAGTCAGACTTTTTTTTTTTTGCTTAAACTTCGATGCCACCTGTAATATTATTGACTGATTATACAACAAAAATTATACACTTTGCTTTGTTTGGTATATATCCTAAGTTAATTATAAGGTTTTCTCTGCTTAATTTGACAGGACTGAAATATCACAAGAAGTACATATGGCAATCCAGAAAATATAATCAGGGAAAAGGAAAACCGAACATTTGAGAAGACAAATTATTTCATTTGCATTAGGAGATATTTGTAAAGCCTCGTCTTTTTCCATCACCTGAATTGCACTTCCTAGTTGCTGTTGCTCTCATAGTGTGGCTCAAAAGCACAGTGAATGCCCTTTCTACCCCTGTTACTGATAGAAGGTTTTTGCCAGCATCCCCAGTGATGCTGTGGGACACAGCACAACGGGAGGTGCCAGAACCCCCTGTCCCAGGACCCTGAGGCAGTGGCTCCAGCCGCACATGCTGCCCCAGCATCCGCACTTTTCAGGCAAAGGCTGTTGCTCAGCTTCAGCCTAAGCCGGGGCCCCGAAATACTGGAATTGCTATTGAAGTAATAAAGGGGGAAATAAAGTCCTATATAGCAGGGCTTGGTCAGGGCTCTACTCCCAGATTCACCTGCTCTGCCTGCTGCCAGATCTATTTTTTTCCTAGAAGCCTCTCCATCAGCCGTGACCTGACGCTGCTTTGTTTAGGAACCCTGACAAAGTGACCTAAGTGGCCAAAACTTCTGTATATCTAATTTTAAACAGATAAAAGTAGCACCAAGACAAATCAGCGCCTCTCCTGGATTTCCAAGTACACTATTAAGTAGGTTTGGATTTCAAGTAAGGTGAATATGAAGATTCATTGTCTCAAGATATAAATATTGACTGAAGAAAAGCAAAGGTCAAATTGGTCAATATTTACTCAAGAAACTCTAAATCTTTAGGCAGTGTAACGAACAATCTCAATGTCTTCATCAGCTGTCCCTGGTGATTACAGTTCATTACAACTAAGGATTTCAAAAGTGTCATCTTCTCCTTTCTAAAATCCGTGTTTTTTAAAAAAAGAAGCTCATGCACACCTACTGCAAATAGGGAGCTTGCTATGGCTCTGGCCTCAGCAAAAGTAGATGTGTTGATTTGCAAATGCTATCAGCCCAGTCCACATGCCAAAACTCAGTAGCCTGGGCTGCCGAAGCCATCAGCAATAAAAATTTTGACTCATCACATGACAGTATTTCAGGCTGCCATGAACAGGAATTTCTTCTTTGGTAAGGATTAATGCACTCCCTTCTCCCTCTGTCTCAAATATCTGTAAATTAAGTCTGAAATTTTATCTCAGGCTTCTATTTCACATAACGAATTACTCTGAGACAATGTCAAATCAAGAGCTTTGGGGGAGTTATAGTCCTGTTATTTACTGCAGCGAGTATATTAGTCCTATTATTTATCTAAGGTTTCAAGCTTACTGCCTGATTTCTGAAAGTATTCTACCATGCTGTTCTGTCTGAAGCCACAGTGCTATGGACTCTTCTTTCCACAGAATAATACTGTTGGCAATAAAAATTCCAGGGAATTTATAAAGGCTGACTTTCCTGAAGATGCATGAGGAAGGAAGACACCTGAATCTTCTGGAGTTTCAATGAGGTTACTCCTCAAATTCCCCTCAGCACCTTCACAGAGCTGCTCGGTGATGGGGAAGGCACCAACCCTCCTACTCCTCTGCTCATTCAAACGGTCTAGCACGGCGAGTGAACTCCTCTTTTTAACCTTGGTCTTCACTAAACAGTCAAACATAGCAAAGATTTGTTGCAGTCACCATGGAGATCAGTTGGTTTCAAATTAGGCACAAACCGTTTGTTTCCTTCGCTATTTTTATTGTGTTTTGAACCCACTGTGCTCCTCCCATTCTGCCCTTTCTTCATCTTCACTTGCAAATCAGAAAATCTAACTTAATTGGGAAGTAAAATCCTAGACACAGCCACTCCTGAAATCTGTGTGGGATGGTGGTGGTTCCCCTTTCTCGATGACCACCCCCACGCTGGTTGGCAACCAAAAAGTCTGCATGGGGTCTGACTCCACCGATGAGATGACACAATGTGTAAATGAAGTTCCTGTTAGCTGGAAGGAAAATTTGAACCTGCGCTCTCCACAATTTCATTGTAAGGTCTGCTAGGGATTAATTTATCCTCCACGAGAGGGAATAGTAGGTTTTGGTCTCCCATCTGCAACGGCATGTATGAACCACAAGGGAAATGGCACTATCCTGGTGTAAAAAAGAGGGAGCAGGATGGGAGCATACGGTGAAGGGGGACGAAAGGCGAGTGCCTGGCATGAGGAACTGAGGACTGAAGCAATAGGAACTGGGGGAAGCCAGACGTCTGGGCTTTTTGGATTACACAAAGAAAGGAAATAAATCCAGCACCAAGTGGTCACTCTTCTAGTGGGTGACACCCGGGCTACTCCAGCCACAGGCTACTGAGCACCCTCTTTCCGTGCACCACCGAAAGCATGGAAGAGTTATTTGACTCCCAAAGACATGAAGCCTCTAACAGAGGTTCCTTTGGAGGCACAGAAAAAGACACAAGGACCAATAGTGCTGAATGTAGGTTTCCCACAGACCAAGTCAATGGGCTCCCTGTGCCAAAAATGCAGCAGGCTGGGATCTGACAGACCCAAGGACGCATCTGCCAAACACAAGCCCTTCCCACAGCTCTGTGACAGGTACATCGCTTCCTTTAAAACAGCACCAAGCCTCCACTAAAACACCCCTCTGCTTCTGGCATCATACGCAATCCATAATGTGGAACTTAAGTTTAAATTCAAAGACCAATTAAAAAAAAAAAAAATCAATGAAATGCTTTTATGAAACACGAGATTGATCTGCAGCTTGAAACTTCCAGTAATGTAATATTTTAGAACTTTAATAAATAATGCTTTTATCTTGATTGCAAAATAATACCCTGCCATGAAAACACTGAGCAGAGGTAGGGAACTGTTCAACAGGAATTAAAGTGTCACACTTTGCACAGAACGGAGCATTTCAATTATTGGTGAAACACATTTTTCAAACTTGTTAACACAAAATTAACAATTACATACATCACTTAATTCCATAAGTGCATATCTCTCAAAGTACCCATTAGCTAACCGTGCCTAGTTCGGTTTTAATATACATGCAGGCTTTGTAGCACAGAGGGGATGCAACTATGCGAGCGCTGGCACACTAAACCCTGAAATGGCAAGTGCTATTAAATTGAGATGCAATCACGTTGAAAGGGAAACATTAACAAACAGCAGACAATTGAGAAGAAAATACAGGGCGCTTGTGTTCTAATACATGTGCTTCAAAACCTTATATAACTATTCATTGTCTAGTTCATCTGGCCAGGGGCCCAGTTTGCTCTATGCTATGCTATACTAATTTTATAATAATAAACTGTTACACAAGCTTCACGCAGTCATGCATATGAAGAGGTTGTGGAAGACATTACATTTGATTATCTTTCTAGCAAAGATACCATCTTGAAATTAAACATTGCCTGGTAGAAGTATGTACGAGTTCTGATTTTTTTTTTTTTAATATAAAAAGAAAACAAATGTGAGTATATCAATAAAAACAAAAAAAAAGTAAAAACCTTTTCAAAAAGGCTCTTTTCCTGCCCTGAATATCACATTCACATTATGCATGACAGATGAATGCCTCTAATCCCATAATACAATGCAAGAATCTGCATGTTCCTGGACTACGTTCGTTTGAAGACAATCAGTGATTTTTGGAAAGACATGCTTTTTTTTTTTTTCTTTTAAATACACCTTTTTGTAAAAACAAGGCAAAACGGTTTACAAAGCCAAAAGGAATGCGTGAAATAGCTAGGGTTTAAAAATCCTTTATGTTATTTGTTACTTTAGCATGAACCAACACGAACCACTGAGATGCCTCAGTTAAGATTTATCTGTACCACAAAACATTTTGTAAGATAGCAGTTGGAAAACACGGAGATGAGAGAGACTGGGCACAAAAGCATATACAGCACGAACCAGATGCGATCCAGAAAAGTCATTTCATATTCCACATTTGTCTATGGAATTGTCTGAGAATTTTCTGCTGAACATTATTTCCAGGTTTATCACAGCGGTTCAAAACTGACTATATTTAGTCACTGACCGCTGCCAGAAAGCACTACCAGACTATAGGATCATGGCATATTTTAAGTTTGATATCTCAACAACCATCAAGGCCAGAAATAAATGCCTTTTAAAATCAGAAGGAGTAAAAGCCTCAGAACTCCAAGATACACAAGGGATTTTTTCCAGCTCTAAGTCACCAGATATCAGCCTCAAAAATCACATTATTCTGATTACCATTTTGTATGTGCTACTTCCCAACCACCCCCTACATATTTTGATTTCAACATTTTAACATCTAATCTATAAAAACCTACTAAAGCTAGCGAACCGATGTTTTATGGAGGGGCCCTGAGGCACTTCCACATGCAAATACCATCACCATATACCAAAAGCATAAAGTCATCAGTCAAGTGGCACCAAAGTCAATGGGTGCAGGAGCAAACCCCAAAAAGCTTTAATGCCAGATTCTGATCTAAATCATATCATTGTCAATCCCAAGTAATTGACTCCTGTGGATTTACATGAGTGGAAAGGAGATCATAATCTTATTCTTAACCTTTACCTTTGAAGTAGAGATGGTCATAAATCCGATTTTCTAGCTAACGGGTAAATGCTAGAATTTCGTAACTTTCTTCAAATTGGGGCAGGCAGTCAAAAAAGTCTGAGCAACACTGATGGGCAGCTATCAGGCTCTTTAATGCATCAAACAAAAAGAAACCGACTAAAATTATTTCTACAGATTCAAACTTTTTCGTCTCAAATGGTTTTGATACTAAACCGTGTCCCACCAAACCATGGGCCCTGGGGTCCTGTGCTCCTGCGCCCCACCACGTTAAGCACTGAGTGCTGAGCAACCTGATCCGCTGAGATGGTGCAACCACTGGGAAGACCGTGGTGCAGCACCAGACCTTGTTTGGAGAAAGGGATGGGTGCGAGATGTGGCCACAATAGCATCACTGTGGCAGAGTTGTCCCCAAGAGTACATCAGCCCAGCACAATAAAGTTTAGTCCTTCCAACCCTAGATCAAGCTTTTCATTTCAACCTTTCCACTGGATAAATAAAAAGGAAAAAAGACTGAAATCCAGACAGACACATACTGGCTGTGGGCTCTTACTGTGGAAAAGATTTCCATTTCATTTGAATGGCTTCTTCCAGTGATAAAAAACAGCATCAAGGACTTGACTCAGAAGAGTGAGAAAATCTCCTGTGAGATAAAAGCTATGCCAGAATCAAAATACAAAAAGAGAAGACGGAGCCAGGTGGCAATGCAAGAGCAGAGAGAAAAGCCCCATGCGAGGGATTTGTCCAGTGCTCAGACTCATGCCTGGAAATCTCCACCAAGGAAGCAGAAACTTTATCTGTTCTCCAGCTGCAGGTGGAATACTACACAAGGCAACAAAGCTCTCCTCAGCCACTAAGGACAGTTTGTTGACTTTCTGCCATTTCTTTCAACCATTGTTACATTGTTTTACATTGGTCTAAGCTGCCAAAATTAAGAAAGCCCAACCAACTGCAACCTCCTGCAACTGCATCTGGCTGCATGACCAACCTGACGCCTGCATGTGACCGACAGGCAAGTTGAAGCTTTGTTTGCTACTTTGGGATCACCCGATTTTCATGTTTAAGACCCAGCCAGCGCAGCTCTGATGCCTTCTCCAGCTCACCTGAAATGGGAGCTGATGTTTCTGCTCATTCATCTCAGCCTCCTTTGCTCTCACGAATATTTCTGATGGTTGCTAGGCAACTATTGTTGAATACATGCATGAGGCATTAATTGTCTGAGCACTTTAAAAGAGGAAAATTCTTTAAAACTGAGGACATTACTATACCAAAAATAGGATATTTCCTTCATGAAGGGCAGCACTCGTGGCTGGGAATGTTGATGGCTGCAGTATGTCAGAGGCTAGATGAGTCATGGAGATTACTCACATGCAGAGCAGCACAGAAGAAGCATCTTAGGAGACCTGACTTTATTATAAAGTTTTATTTTAAATGAAGTGCTTCAGATCTAGTTTTATCTTCTGACTGCTGTCACTGGGATATCACAGTTCACATTTTCATGGAGTTAATGGCGTTGGGTCCAGCTGCCGTTACAGCTTTAGAACCCACTGAGTGTATCGATTCACTACCTTCCAAACCCAAAACGGCACCAGCAAGTATTCCTCCTCGCTACACTTCAAAGAGACACTGTAGTCTCACTCCTGATCCTAAGTGCTCTGTGCTCCTTACCCGTAAATGTGGATTTCATTTTATAGGGTCTTTTTTTTTTCCAAAATACATTCCAATGTCATGACCAAGCTCTAAAGACAGTAAACACAGACTTCCATAAATTGACTTAAACTTCTAAACTAAACAACTGCAAGGATTTGCAGCTAGGTAATTTTTTGAGTTTTTTTTGTTTTATAACAAACCCATCTCTACCCTAACTAAACATTCACAATGTACATGTATCCATCTTAATTACAGGCTGCCTTTCAAAACAACCAACACTAAAAAAACCCTCAAAGAACCATCATTTTTTGGGGCAAATCAGTCCAATTATTTTGGTTCATTGCAAAATTGGGATGGTATAAAAGAATGAGGGCCACTGTACTGCTAATTTTAAACATGGTACTCTGAGCTAAGAGCTGCTAAAGACCATAAACATAATCTTTTCCCTGTTTTACAAACTTGTGCTTTACCTCCCTGAAAGTACCTAAAGGGACACAGGCTCATCTCAGCGAAGTTCAGCTGAGGTTTGCGAATTTTAAGATAAAGGTGAAGTGACTTATTTAATCAACAAGTGAGAAGTAGAATCATCAACACCTACTTAAAGTACACCTGCCACCCCACAGCAAAGAGCTGCTTTCACTGGGAGTTTAACTGCTTCTACTACAGCTGCAAATCCAGAGAGAAACACAGGAGGGTGATGACAGAGCTGGAAGGTTGCACACTACCTCTCTGCTGAAGCAGCAGCAGCTTCTGGGAATGTCACCCATGTTAGCAGGATGTTCACCATTAGCCTTTTCACATATTCTCTTACCCTTTCTGTGCGATGAAACTGATGATATCAAATAAATTCCTCCTCTTCTATTACTCACTTGTTGCTAACACCTGCTTTTTAATTAACACACTCTTTAAAGCTATTACACAAAAAGGTAAGGTGACTGGAGACATCTGTGAAGGACCCATCAGGGAAGACTCAAGAAGTTGCTACAGTAAGTCTGCAGACGATCTCGCAGTGTGTTGCTTCACATTTAAATGAGATGCTATTGAGTTACATTTTCCATTCCACTTTTCAGCTGAGGAGACAGCCCTTTGCAGAAGTTACTGAAGTGACCTGAGATGGACCAGATCTGATTCTCCCTGAGTAGAACTCCCTAACAGAGAACAAGGAAAGGACTGAGAAGCTCTCAGACACCAGAGCAGAGGAGCACCCTGCCCAGTCAGGGTTCAGAGACAGGCAACCACTCATGGTGGATGAAGACTGATAAGGGAACATGCAGTTAGGACGCTGGGTATCAACAGCCACCAACATGGACCAGTGAAGACACTGGTGTTTAGCTCCTAACGTACAAGTTTCTTCTGTAACCCTGTTCCTCAATCTCCAGTCCAGAGAGCAGCTGCAAAGCTCTGTCATATCTGCTTAAGTGCGTGAGCCAATTTTAGGACGGTTTGTTTTACTGTATAATGGACACAAAATGCAGAACAATCTAGCTCTTACTGGCCCAACTGCTGTAATGGATATACTTATCAATACAGTAACAGTTTTAAAGGCCAGAATGAATTAGTAGGATATTAGCGCCTTGTTTACTTTCTGCAAATACTGTCTAGACAACGTCAGTGACCACTGGATGAATAAAGTATCTCTTGCAAGGATCGTGTCTTTGAAAAAGCAGTCTTGATTTAAAAGACTCAAGTAACAAAGAATCTATGTTACTCATAGCTAAGTTGTTCCCATGGTTAATTACCGCTCACTGCTAGATAATTGTGCCTTAGATCCAGCATTAATTTATCTGCTTCCACTTTTGAAGCATGAAGTTCTGCTATGTGTCAGTTTGTCAGATTAGAGGACTTTACTGTCACAGGTCTTCTCCTCGTGGAGGTACTAAGAGACTGCGATCAGGTCCCTTCTCAGTCATTTCCCCCATGCATTAAATAGACTGGCATTCTTTAGTCTTTCAACTTCAAGGCAAGTTTTCCCTGCTGTGAATTGTTCCTTGGGTCCCTCTCTAACCACGTCCAGTACTGCAATACAACATGCAAAGCTGAAAGTGGGGAAAAATCTCTCTAATAAAGTCTTTCTGCTCTTCCGCGTTCCTTTGAAGCCCGTAGTTCAGAATAATACATTTGAGTATTAGCAGAGCACTTACCCCATGCAATTGTATCACCCTTTTTGTGGAAAGCCGTCATCATTTGACTGACTTACCAAAAATGTTAGCTCTTAGGGGTTTGATAATGATTTCCTCTAGCATTATACACAGCAGCAGTAACACCTCTCTATTTCTTCTTACTATTCCCCTACTTATTCATCTAAGAACCAGGTTTGCTCTACTACTCTAGTCAATTGGTTATCTATCATTACTCTCAAGTAATTTATGGCATTAAGATGAACACAGCAGCCCTGAGGCACAAGGAAATGTTTGTCTGATCACTAAAAGAGCAAGATGCAGCTATATATAACACCAAGGCCCAACTTCAGCTGAAATGTAAACTTTCACTGCTTCACTGGCCTTTGGCCCATAACAGACAATAAATCAATTAAAAAGCATTACAAAGTCCTAACTGACAACGATAAACCCACAAAAAAATGCAACACTTTTTTTTTTTTTCTCATTTGCCTTGTTATTCAGTACTTGCTCATAAAAAGAAGGTCCTGTGAAGAAACCACCAGCGTCCACTGGCTATGACTGGGAAGATGGATGCTTAAATCACAACCACTGACACATTCGCCAATGAACACATACAAAAAGGGATTGCTGGGGTCTCTTTAGCTGTTTGTTGTGTATTGTAAATTCACATATTTACAGGTTCACAGTATTCACAGGTTAACAAAGATGCTGACAGATAAAGAGAAATTACTGAAACAGCACATGTGTCAAAAGAGGGGAAAAAACCCTCCTCTGTATTACCTTTAGTGCCCTCACTTGATTTCGGAGAGAGAAAACTACAGCAAGAACTTTAATGCCCTATTTTGCCTCTCTTGCAAGTTGATTTAAAAATAAATTCACAAAACCCCAGCCACACCGAATTTAAATTCTGCAGAAGTCTCACCCACCCTCAATTACTACTGCAGTGTTTAAAATTTTAAAAGAAAACAAATGCAAACCCGAACAAAACACTATTTTTCAATTAATTTTCTTCCTCTGATTTCTCCCCACATTGCATCATCTCCCAATTACTGTGATTTTGCTGAGTGTGCCAGTTTCTTAAAGACACAGCTATAAAATGTATGGACTAATTGTTGAGCAGAACTGGAGAGCTATTAAAACTGCAATAGTACAGCACTTCCAATGGTAGTCTATTATTTCTACATGATTGGTTTTGTACAGTCCAACTCATGCAGTGAAACTCTTAGATAAATTAACTCCTTCGTTTTGACATAAACATCAAAGGAAGAATTAAAGGAGAATGAACATTATTTTCCGCTGCTATTTTAGACATACTGTTCATAACACCCATGCACGTTCCTGGAAAGTTACAGATTTAAATTGAGAAAGCCATTTGCTGTTGTATCAAGTCTGTAATACATAAAATTTGGCTCCAGAATTATCTCGTTTTCCCATTTCATGTTTCCCTGTCATCTATATGGTACAGCATGTTTACAGAACTTTATAACTATAATATACAATTCAGACTTTCTAAACAGCGCTGTAAGAGCAAGCCTAAAATGTACACATTTTAAAGATTACTTAGTGAACACCAAACCCTTTTCCCAGCTGTTTTAAATTTTGAATTTCTCAATAAATGAATAACATACTAAAAAAGCAAACAAGATCTGACATTATTTAGTCTAAGTTTCTAAAATGGCATAACATCTGTAGCTAAAAACAATTCTCAATAACTATATTTAACTAGAGCAGTATTCTATTATTCATAGCTCATTTTCCTTACAGGCTAGGGGACTTAATGCGGTGTTCAAACATCTCTTAATTGTTTAGTCCTTCCAACAGCTAAACTGCAGCAGAAAGCAGGGGGGGATGTTGAAATCTTCACTCATATCTTTTATATATATTCATGTGACCAACCCATGATCTCAGTTAAGTGCCACAACTGTTCATTAACACACATCACAGCCCCCCAGTCAGCACTGTGAGCTTTGAAACCAAGCCAGAAGCAGGGGCTCAACAAATGGCACTTTGACCTTTTCACTACTAACTTCAGCCTTTATTAAAACCTCTAAGACGTCATCTCTGTCTCCCTCTTTTACCATCTTTTATCTATTCCCAAAATACCTAATATTCATTCATTAAACAGAAGTTTGCTACATTCTTACGTAATGATAGATTCCCCTTTCACTTGCAGTCGGCTTGTGAAATGCCTTTGATTAAAAAAGAGAACGAAACGCCCCCTCCCCCATGCCAAACAACTCTAAATTCAGATTGCTCACTCATTTCCAGGGAAATCAAGCATGCTCCCCAATATTAAAAAATCTTGCGGCATCCAGGCAAGTTTGGCTCCATTTTATGTTCCTCTTATTAAATTCCATCTTAGCAAGACACAAAATGCTCACCCTGCTCTTTGCTTTTTTAATTTCATGTTTGCATCTTCGCATCTTCAGCCTGAGCATTTGTGGGGGGATAGAGACTGATTTTTTGCCCAGCAGGGTTTCCATTCCTACAATAGAGTCACCAAAACCAATAGTCCCATGGAGTAAAATGTAACTAGAAACAAATAGAAGCTTTGATCATTTTTATGGTGCTCAAATATAGATGGAGGAGGAGAAAAAGAATGCCTTTGTGTTTTTTTTTTCTTTTTTTGCCTAGCAGTTATTAATTAATTGCACATCAAGAAAAATATGAGAAAAAGTTCACAAGTCATTTATGTGTTTTCATTCTTTGTAAACTTTCTGGCACACCCTATATGCTTCATTTCTTGCTTTAAATAAGTAAGTACTGGAAAATGTGTAGTATTTGGAACCAAGGGAAATGACATGTTAGTTCAAAGTTTGCTTTGTGTAAGTTTGCGTTCTCCAGATTTGAAATGAAACTTCAAGCAAAACGAAAACTCGCCTGCAACCTTCAATTTAAACCCCACTTCACCCACGGATTATCTAGAAGGTATAAGCTATTCATTTAAGCGGCACGCTGAAGTTATCATCATTAGGTGGCTTAGTTGCCTGGGATACTGCTATCAGCCTGACCAGTAGGGAACCCAGGAAGCCTGAGCTCCAAAGGGGGGAAAAGCAAACAAAGTAATGAGTAACAGTTACAGCTCCTTAAAATGTGTACATTAACCTCAGTATTGGGAAACTATTTGCTTTTTAGAGGCAGCACCGTCTGACTGAAATAATGACAAATATTTTGGAAATTCCATCTGATGCCAAAATGAAATTACTCAAGTGCACTCTGGGAGAACAAAGCGTTTTAGTATAGCATCAAATGAACTCAGGTAAGTTTACAAATGGCCTATACCTAAAAGACCATTAACTGAAATTACATTTGTTTTTACTGAAAGACAGCCTCAAGTGCCGACATGTAATATACGACATGTGATACATAATAATACTCTTAAACCAGTTCTGACATAATATCTCCCAAGGCATAATAACCACAAATGACTGCTTTAGTTAAGAACTAGCCAGAAGCAAAATAGATCCATGTAAAAGTAGCTTTAACCATAAATACCTCAACAATATTTTATGTCACTCTGTAAAAAAGTTAAAGGAGTCCCATAATAATTAACAACAAAAACTTCATGTTCTTTACTATTGTATGGTGGTTGTGAAAGGTTATTTCATAGTCCCGCAGCTGCCAATGCTGTAAATTATGCAGGCACCAAGAAGCATTAAGGAGAAATAATAGCAATTTAAACTAAGGCTGACGTAATTCATGATAAACAGTCATTGGAAAATATTACAATGTTGTCTTTTTTGAGTGGGTTTAATCAGAAGAATGTGACCATATTCTGACATAAACCACTTCTCTTTTCCATTATACGGGTGTGAGAAACAGGGGCCCTTCCCTGGCTGCAGAGGTCTCTCCGGCTCCCGACCATCGCTGAGCCCCAGCACCTCGGGGACGCTGCTCGTGAGGCTTTGGATGCCAGGGGACCAAAAACTCTGCTTTGTGGTTCAAAGGAGGCACTAAACCAGGGGAACAGTTAAATGAGGATTCTCTACCGAAGGGATATTGCAAATAAAAAAGGATGGCTCCAGAAATGAGAACATGTATGAGGGACACGGCTATCACACTTGCAATGAACACAGCTTGCCTTACTTCTCACCACAATGACAAAAAGCGATTTTGATAGCTGAATCATAAAACTAGCCATCAAGTGGAAATCTTATATAGGAGAAATTAGTCATTTATATCTACAATCATTTAGTGAACGGACACCAATAAAACAGACGCGTGTAATAGATGACAAAGCTCATGTGATAAATTGCATTTATCAGGCACAGAAGAACAGCTCACACGCTAACCCTTCGTTTACTGGAACTAGACATTACTTCTCAGCCAAACCCTGGCTAAGAAAACATGTAAACCCCACAATACCATCACGTAATCGCTCTTCAATTAAAAATTAAAGAGGAGAAGAAGTTAAAATAGGAATGGTTGGACTCGATGATCTGGTGGGTCTTTTCCAACCTGGTGATTCTATGATTCTATGAAAAGCACTAGACTGGCAGTGGGCACACCCAGGCTCTCCCCACAGAAGCTGTGCTCTCGCAGGGGTGCCAGCTGGCCGCTGGGGGCTTCTGGGCAGCTACCCTGCTAGTCCGTGCGGGTCAGCCAGTTGCCACCAGCCCAGCTGAGAAGTGATGCCACGAGACCAGAGGAAACGGGCAGAAGCAGCTTTTCAGGCAGCACCTGCCCCTCCACTCAACATCTGCTGCCTTCCTGAGGGCAGTCGGAACACACAATCCAAATACAATCAGCAAGTCTGTAGATGTTTTCCATAAAGGAGTTCTGATTATAAAGTGAAGAATAATCTATCTTAATATTTATCCCAGTTACAGCCATGGCTGCTGGTGAAAATGTAAAAAAAACCAAAAACCCAAAGTAGAAGCTAACAGCATTTGTTTCTATTGAAGTTCTTTCAGGCATGAAGGTATTTTATCTTACTTTACCACACATTACTTATGTTCACTTAACAGCTTGGTGTTAACATTGGGTGAGATTCTGTCGTTGGTTAACTGGTGAAAATCCTGAGTAACAGCCACTGAAGTGGATCGAGTTATTTTGGATTTATGCCACTGAGTGAGACAGAATGTGACCCCTTATCAGTGCCTTTTTTGCTTTGAGTGTACAAATATTTTATGCATTTCAATGAGTGACAGAATGCAAAACTTGCAAATATTTATTTTTAGATGTATGGGGAAAAAGCAATTAGAGCTAAAAATGTTAAGAATGAAGAAATCACTTAACAGAAGCAATTATGTTGGGCACATAAACAGCTCTGCCTTCAGACATTTTATTCAAATGCTGCAGAGCACACTAGAAAATATCAATTGTTTAAAAAAACTGCAAGTATTTTTTCACAACTGAAAAATCAATCATTATAAGCAACATCTGGGGATCATTAATATCTCACTCTACAGTTGAATTAACAAAATAAGAAGTCTGACCAGAATCCAGAACATTTCCAGATACGCTTTTTCAAGTTGAAAGCTTATGTTTGCAGAGGTGGGGTGGGAGGGAAGAGGAAATGTACATTTATCTATGTTGTATATAGCACTATTATGCATTAATCGTTGCTTCCCCTCCAGCTATGTCCTGTTTTTGTTTTCAGAGAGTTAAAATTTGAAATATTTAGTTAAGCCACCCTGCCCAGGACCTTGGAAAAGATTTGCATATTTTTCAGACTGTTGGAGATGTCACCATAAAGCTCCATCTGAGGAGGTCCCAGTATCTACACTAATAAAAAGCCTTCATATTCTTCCTATCACATTTCTTAAAGCTCGAATGTTCTAAGCCTTAGCAGAGCAGCGCTAACACTGATCCCACTCTAACATCATGGTCCTCTTAAAACAAAGAAGCCCAAAGCATCTATCTGGAAACTTCAGGGTTTTCTGAATTTCACTGATAGAAATTATCCTGCAGGTAGCCAGAACAGTCAATAGCAATATTGCAGATACTTTATGTCTGAAAAACCAACCCTTTCAGGCCTTAGTAAAACTTTATACTAGAGCTGATTTAAAAACGAAAGCCAAAATTGACTCCCACAAATAGAGAAAATCACCAGCAGGAAAACGGTATTTTATTTAGACTGGAAACATTCTTTTTTTTTTTTTTTCTTTTTTTTTGTAAAGCTCATTCCCCACCCCGTTCCCTGCCAAGGTTTTGTTTTGTTATGTTTTTCCCCTAAACAAATTATTTTATCTGTGAGTCATAAACTTCTGTAAACTGAGGTGTATAATGAAAGCAAAGACCAAATTTTGGCTGTACCAGGAGTAATAGTACCACTCTATACCCTGAAGTCATGAGCTTTTATCCTACACACATCTTTTCTGGCACATGACCTATCCCTAAAAAGTCCCTTCTTCATAGCGCTGTCCTCCCCTGGCTTCCCTGGTCATGGACAAGAAGGAGGTGAGTCCTTCTGCAATCATTGGCTTAGAAACCCCAAAGGCTGGGAGGTGGGTAAGTCATCCCTCACTCCTAACCGCTCCCTACCAGCCCTGGAAGTGAGAGAATCTGCTTTCTGCATTGTTTTACACAGAGATCTGAGTTGTTGAAGGTTTTGTTTTTTTTTTTAAAAGTGGGCAGTCTTTCCCAACACAATTAATGTATCATTAAGTTTTTTTTTCAGAGGCGGGGAGGGGGGAGTGTAGAGAAGTGGGAACTGCAATGTCCTTTGCATACAGTTTTTATCAAAAGCACATTCTCTCTGCATTGCTCATGTTATGGTACAATGAAGAAGTGCCATTTTTCCAGAGAAAAAATGATATTAATACAACAGCAAGATGTAGTTCTTTCATGTTTTTGGTATGAAATGTTATATAAATGTTATATAATGTTATATATTTTGATAGGAATGGTTGGACTCGATGATCCGGTGGGTCTCTTCCAACCTGGTTATTCTATGATTCTATAAAAAATTGGCCTTTACATACAAAAATAAAACTTCCAACCTTTGTTTGGGGGTGAGCAAGTGTTTACAGTACCCCAGGGACCAAACAGCTTGTTTAATGGCGTATTGGACGCAGCATACTATAAAAATAATCCAGAATGATTTAAAATTTACCAAGTAGATTTTAAAAATCAAGAATAAATAAGGTATTCTGTTTTGTCTCCAACTCCTGTTTATAGAAAAAGCAACTCCATGCTCACAAATTGAAAAAAAATGAAAGTGAGCCTTCTGGTTCACCTTTAGCAGGCAGGATTTATAATATCTAGCTAGCAAAGAACCATGACAAATCCTTTTGTGTAAGATTTTCACTTGGCAAAGCTGATGGAGCTGTAGAAACCCACCGCCACCCAAACACCTGACCCTTCTGTGTCTAAGCTGCGCATCTGCTCTCACAGCCCCATGAGTCCCCAAGCCCAGAGAATGTGGAGGTTGTGCTGATAGACACATCTGGGCTGTGAAAGGATCCACACTCATTGATCCACCCTGGAAGTCACAACACGTAGTGGAATAGGCACTAGTATGGTAGAAGGTCAAGTTAACTCCCCCAAATAAGAAAACGCAAAGGACGTGTGCTGCTCTAGCAACAACTGCCACCGAGTTCTGCCCATGACCCTTGAATCCATCTTCTAGACACTGCACTGGCAGCTTTGCCTCCAAGTAGATCTCTTTGGTCCATAATGAAAACTATCAGGATCCTTACTTTTTCATTCCTCCCCTCTTGCAGCACACATGACCACACAGCAAATGCCAGTGGAACTACATGAATTTATGAAAGTTATTCAATAACAGTAACCCCAGAGGCTGATAAATGAAAAAGATTTTGAAAAATGTCCTTAC
Source organism: Phaenicophaeus curvirostris (assembly GCF_032191515.1). Taxonomy (NCBI): domain Eukaryota; kingdom Metazoa; phylum Chordata; class Aves; order Cuculiformes; family Cuculidae; genus Phaenicophaeus; species Phaenicophaeus curvirostris. Next base: position 3,858,005 of record NC_091400.1, on the reverse strand, counting down.
CAATGATCTCGAGTTGAAGAGAAATGAATCGTTCAGCTGGTACATATTATTTTTATTTTAAGGAAGCAGGGGAATGAGGAAATAGGATTTTGTTTTTTTCCACATGCCAATTAATAGGAGCAGTTAGATAAAGGAATGCGTAGGTGAACTCTAGTCTGGATAGAGAACTAAAGCAGGCTATGAAAATAACAGATCCCATTTGCTCACCCTGCTGCATCCTCCCTTGTCCAAGCAGACACAGCCCGTGGAGTCATGGCAGCAACTTGCTGCCACTGCTGCCTGGTCAATGCCACCTGCAAGCCTGCGTGGGCTGGTGGCACAACCAGGCAGGGCTCAAGCCTCTGTGCTTAAGTTCAACCACGAACAACTCTACTCCAACCTCCAACGCATGTCCAAAATCCCAGGTTTCTTGCTCCTAGCCAGCGGCACCAGCATTTCATTATGTACCTTGACTGCTCCATGCTGGTGAGGACCTCTAATTGCTCGTACTTCAGGAAGGAAAGAGATACACAGTCTCACTGTGGTCACATCCATGAACTGTGCCTATCATGACATCCAAGCATAGCTTATGCCTTCTGTTTTCTGAACAGAAGCAAGCTTTGGAGCTATTTGCATTCTAGAGGGGAACCCTCCAAGGCAGTTAGATTAACTAGTCAGTAGCTCTATCAGCAAGAATGGGAGCAGGAAGCTTCCCGCTCACAGCAGTTTTTCCTCTGTAAATGAAGGCTGCAAAGAAATAGATGTAAATGCTAAAGTCTTTCAGCTGTCGATCTGATTCCTGAGCAGCTGCTTCTCCAGGGCCTCCTGGGTGGGATGCTGGGGCACACCGAACCAAGTTAAGAGGACCAGCAGTAAAGGACTTTGTGAGAAAAAAAGTCCTGAATATTCCTGCCCCAATCACCAACCTGCAGAGCCAGGATAGATGTAGATACACGTGGCCACGGTGTCAGCAGCAGGTACTGTATCTGGTAGCCCAGGCTGAAGCCACATGGGGAGCTCATCGCAGCCTAACCCTTACAGGAGCTCTGTGGAAATACAGAGGCCGTCCACATGGGCCAGCCTGAAGCATCTCTTCAAACCACATCTGCAGGAGCTGACAGACAGTATCTACAAACCTCTTCTACTTAAAAAAGAAAAAAAAATCCCACGCCATAAAAAAAATTACTTATCGTCAATGAAACTTAATTTTCTTCCTCATTCCGTGCTTTATTTCCTGTTGTGAAACCTCAAAGAATGGGGAAAAAAGAGGTGAGGATGAGAAGGAGTCAGAGATTAACAAAATGGGTTTTGTTATAAATACAAGAGGATAGAATATTTCCCGGAAAAACACTTCTCTCTATTAAAATTGCCTAGTAAAGACAACAGCTTGCATGCTGTGGCGAATGGGGTGCTCTGTAAAGGTGTTTTTGGCGTCTCACTCGTGACATCCTGTATCTGTCACACAGTACTCCAATGCGAAGAGAACGTGTAACACCTTCACCAATAGCAATGTTTCTGGAGATGACCTGGCATCCGTATCAAGAGCTGGCACTTTCTCATAAAGACATCAGTAGGTCATATTTCCCGAATTTTGTACTTGCTTTAGAGTTTCGAGAATTTCAGGTGATGGGGAAATACACACGTTCCCACCTTGCTCCTTCTGCACATTTTTTTCATTTGCAAGGTAAGAAACAGCCAAGTCCTTCAAATTAAATACGTCTGGATCTCCTTACAGACACCTTTTAAGAATTTTAGTCACATTTCTGTAATCTGGTCTCCCCTCAGATTTGACTGATAAATACCAGTGCCTTAGAGCAATCCATTTATCTACTGTACCACCCTGACTCTGTTTAGCTTTAACAGTCATCACTTTGCACATGTGACATCAATCTACATGATATCAATGTAAACTGTTTGTATAACAAAGTGCTGTACAATTTATTGTCCTGCCGGCATAGAAAAGGATAAAATAGCACATTGCCTGTTGCCTTCAACAGAGGTAGTATAATTGACACCACACATTTTGCCATACAGAAACGGAACCACACATTGGGCATTTTTTTTTTTTCTTCTAACACAGCAGGGCTTGCAAATTTTACCACATCATTATTTTCCTAAGAAATACTTCTAAAGATTAGCATATTTTTGGTTTTATAGGCATTTTTGAAAAATCTGCTTTTGTAAACCGAACTAAATTTTCATTACACATTATTAATTTCTATGGTTAAGATTTCTGTGGCTTTGGTTTGATAATGAGATAATCACCTCGCAAAGGTCAAGAGAACAGCATAGTTAGCTTTCAGAGACTGAACAACACACTTTCTATGGTTCACTAAGTATAGTTTCTGCATCACTCCACAACTCTCCGATTCATCTATTACTAATATTCCATGATATACTTACATTATGGATCGAACTATTTCAACAAACCTGTAATCAAGGAATGACCCTGAATAAAACACTCCACAGAAAGCAGATGGCATGCTCATCAAACGCCTTGAAGCCTAAAATAACCTTTCCCGTATAAGAAGGATAGTCAATTAAAACTGAACTTTATATTCTGAACTGGAGCTCAGAGTAAACACAAATCGACATGATACTATCATGTTACTGGATCCAACTTTCAGGACATTTAATTTATTTTTTTCACCAGTCTCAACCCCTAAGAGCAACAACAGTCTTATTCATAGTGGGGAGATTCATCTCCCTCTTTTTCCCACCACAGGCATCGTTGAAGCCCTTCCCTCTCATTCCCATTACTGTATGTAAAATGCATAACTGGAAATTCTCTGAGAGACCACAAGAGCTTCCTTGCATAGATGCAGGATCTCACACACCAAAGGTGTACCCACCGCTATGCAAACAGACTTTGCTTGCATTAGCCGCAGTGCACATCCATCTGGTGATATGGGTAATAAAACTTAATTCTCACAGCATAGGTACACTGCTAAAGAAATTACACTGGACCCATTACTGAAGTTACCCTGGATGCGTACTCAACATGCATTCTGCCACATGTTCAGCAGCATATCCGCTGCCCTTCAGTTGATCTGACACACATCAAAAAAAAAAAAGACATGAAATCACCTGGCAGCTATCAGGAGTCCAATCTTGCAGCCCTCTCTCCCTACCACATGTTCCTCCGGAGCTGCAGAGTATTCTTTACACCCCTTGAATTACAAGGTCACCTCCCAGAAGTGCCCTTGCACTTGTAGAAGCAAGCTCCTAGCACTGGCAATGCCCCCACTGAAAAAGCCCACGTTCCAGGAAGGCCAGAAGCATAACAGCTAGAGCTGACATTTGTTCAAGGCCCTAGGAGCACACGCGCCGTCGAGGAATGTTCTACAACAGCAACGGGATGCCCAGGGAGTCTCCCCTCTTTTGCATTTGTTAGCATACTGCACCAACAAGGACTTTAAAAAAAACCAACATGCTTTGTAAACCTTCTGACGAGACATAAGCTATAGGTGAATGGTTAAGGTAGACAAATTTCAACCCAAGACAAGGGATTCTTTCACTCATACCAAGTAACTGTGATACACTCCCTACCCATGTAACATTATCTTTGATCATGATAAACTCAAGTTGCAAGATCACTAGTGGCTAGAAGGCTTCAGTCTCACAGAAGAGCATTTCGTACTTAACATTTCAAACATAAATAGCACTGGTTCACTTTGAAAGAATCACATCTTCCCATTAGAAATCAGTGGACACTTAAAAAGAAGAAAAATGTCTTTACTTGTGAGGAAAAGAAAATAGCTGTAACATGACTTACCAAACTCATCACATATACTTTCATTTTCTATTAGAGTTGGATGGTCAAATGTATCCCGACAGTAGAAGATTTGGGGGTTCTTGCTCGTTACTGCAATGCCTCCCAGGGCTAACACAAACTGGTCTGTTAGTATTGAAGAAGGCTTGTCCTGAATGCGCTTTAACATGGAACGATATCGACAGTACTGTGGGTAGCTGAGAATTAGCAGGTTTGAATCTTCATCATCCTCACCTGGAAGAAGAAGAAGAAAAAAAAAGATACTCTTAGGATGTCAGAAAAATACAAAACAAGGGCTGAAACTCAGAAAACCCATGGCCCATGGCTCTTGAAGAAAGACTGAACCGATTTTTTATAGCACAGTGGTTTTCGAAAGAAAGGTCAAACCCAGAAATTTTTAAGAAGTTTATTCAAACAGCTTCTTTCTGGCTTTCCATTCACTTCTCCCTTGCTTACCCACTAGGACTTTACCTGGATAACTAAGAAAACACCACTGTGCAGAAGCTGGCCAACAGCCTGAACCAAAGTGCTCTCCATACTTTGCCAATTTGGCTGCTTTGATAGAAATATTATCTGCCATTTTTACACAGCTCTCTCTACAGCCTTACTGAACTCATGTTTACATCAGCTAACGTCTTTTAAAAATAATAATATACAAGCCCCAGAGCACCCAGCCATTAATCCTCCTTTGAAGGATCTGATACTGGCAAGTACCAACAGGCCCCTGGGCCAAGAAGGTGGGCTGAGCTGACCTGGACATTGATGCTAAGCTACCCCAACGGAAGAAAATAACTTTCCTCACATTAACTGCAAATGGAGCAGGACTCAATAAAACACCTACAGAGCACAATGAGCAAATGAATTTTCAAACAGCTTGTACTGTCAAAACCTGGGCTCAAAATATAAAGCAATCCAGAGCTCAGACTTTTCAATCCCCCCAGGTTTTAGATTACATTAGGCATAAAGGCGGCAGATTTTAAAATATCACAATCAAGTTTTATCATATGATAACCAGCAGGAAACCTAACAGCAAAAAAACCTCAACCAGAGATGCAAACATGAGAAATTATTCATTTGCAGGTATGCAGCCAGTACTGAACAGCACTTCTATTTATGCTCATTTATCTCCTCAGGTGGGGTAACTGAAAATGGCTTTCCATGCATGCCAATGAAGGCAAAGCAAGAGCATTCAGTTTACGTTTTCTGCTGTACTCTGATTACTGAATAACTCAGCCTTCTGTCAGAGACAAAAGGTCTACTATTTAATCCCATTACCAATACCGAAATAATCTTTCTTACCCTTAACGTAAAAGTCATTTCAGATATTGAAAGAAATGTCAGATCAGTTCTCCCTCACTACATACGATGGCACAACTCATCTTGATTCGCGTGAGGTGATGGAAATGTTGACACATGAAAGGCTAAATTTTAAGAAGTCTCTGGAAGCAGATGTATCACCTAGAATTGTCATCGCTGCAGATGAATGCAACGCTGCAAAAAAAAAAATTAGGCAGCAGCTGGACTTGGGAGGTTCTGTTCTTACCAGCACGGCTCCTGGAAGCCGTCACTTTTAAAAACTCAGAACTTTCCTCACTACCCTGATATAGGTGGGGAGATCAAACAATTTGTGTGAAAAAAAACCTAAAACCAATACATTTTGGTAAACAGTATTTACTCTACTTTTCTAAGAAAATAAAATTTATGGCCCTAAAACCTCTTTTGGTCAGTAAGGATGCAGTTGTGCTTTCTTTGTTTTCAACAACTAAGCATCCCATAAGCCTACACAACAGCACGATTGAGCCAATTGCTCCTGGGAATAAAGCTCACTCTCCTTTATTAGGAAACTCTAAAAATCAGATCAGGAAAACTGTTCTAGGAATTAACAAGCACATGATCCATCCTTAGCTCCTTCGAGAGTTTCATATACGCCCGCCTGACAGTTATTACTACTTCATGCCTTTGTGTAGATAGTGGTGAACTGAATCTGTTGATCTGACAGCACTTTTCTTATGCCAGGATGTGGTCAGCTTTTTAAACAGGGTGTATATAAATGTATGTCCCGTGTGCCTTTGTAGTAAACCATTAGTTTCTAGACAAATGTGCTGCAAGTCCCTGCACAGAATTACACAAACTTTCTACCCCGACAACTGATGACTTAACTCAACCCCCTGGCATAAATAAAAATCAAGTCATTTTTTACAGGATCACTTTTACACATGCTTGTGCAACTCCAGTGAGTGCTTTATGATGCATTTGTTTCCTTTCTTTATTCACTCCAGGTTCAACAGATAAATCTAAGATTGAACAAAGGCTGAATAAACTGAAGATTTGTTCAGTGAAAGACAAACAGTGCTCTTGGAACAAAGACTTTTTTCTCAAACCCGCCCACATGAGCAAAGATGAAGTGGACAAATCCCTAACAAAACGCAAGTCCAAAGAAGAAGTATTTTTCTTCTAGCAAAATCAAACAGCCATTTAATAATAGGCTACATGTATATTAATAAATAACTTCTTATAAATATGATTAAAAAGAGTTTCCTTTTAGTTAGAAGGAGGAGAGATCAAAATGTGGATCACATTCCATTAAAATGAAGAAAACCAATGTAATTTCTAAAAACATTTAACTGAGATCATAGAAAAATGAGATGCTGTATTTCTGAATCTCATTTTAGCTTCATCACGGAGAACATGGTAAAAAAGCAATACCCATAGTACTCTGTAAGGCTCAATTGAAATTACTCCGATTCCATGCTTATATCATAATTGTGTGTTTTAACAACCCCCTCCAATGTCAATTTTTCATTTATTTCTATATTTCAGGGTTGAAAAGAGAGAAACTGTAATTAGGAGGAAAAGTTCCACCCCTGCCTTCCAAGTGCTGCCTATGTATGCAGAGATGTAATCCAACAGTTCCCTTTGTGAGGGGCACAGAGAGCCGGGATTTGGCACAGCCTGGCATTTATGTTGGATTACATGTTCTTCAAGTTGTCTTTGTAAGTAAGAGATGCATGAAACGCCAAATACAATGAATTTATGCAAGAATTGACTTTTCAAATCAGCACAACCATTTTTAATATGTAACGCGACAATTAAAAGCCCCAAAAGAAAAAAAAAAAGCAGCCTGCTAAAAGCACGAATTCCTAACAAATCCATGTAGAGCCAGAACTATTTACAGAGAGTGCAGAGAAATACAAAACTGCAACTCGCTTTTTGTTTGCTTGTTTCAGAAATATCAGCCTATAATGTTCTTGCTAACTGCCATAATCTATTCTCAACATCAGTAAGCATTTTTTTCTTTAAAAAGACCTTCACACCAGGATTTTATAGAGCTTGATGGAAAAACTATGCATGTTCCTTCCTGTACCTAATTACCTCAACTGCAAAAGCTGCCAAGTATTTTGCCCTTTAGTTCTTTTAATCGTATTAGTGCAAATGCATTTGGATGCCAACAGAAACAAACATTTAAGGATTTTTGCTTGAAAGATTCTAAATATGTACAAGGCTGGTGCTAGGAAAGGACACTCCACTTCTTCCCAGAAAGCACAGAGTAATTTCCGTGGAAGGAATATGAATTTGTGCCTCTTGTAAGACTAAATGTGTAGTTTCGACCCAATTTAAGTAAAATAATGTCAATAAGAACTGCTCTCACAATGATTTATGCTACCTTCTGTTACTTTATTACATTAGACATTCCTTTCTCTAAGCTTTATACTTTTTGCTGTGCTCCTAGCAACCACATAAAGGCTGAACACCAACTTTACGCACCTGGCACCCTTCCAGGCTTGACTGTTATTGATAATTATATTGAAGTTTCAATTTAATTGCTACTCTGTTGTGACACAGAATATTTTTTGTAATTAGGCATTTCCCATTTTCTGTCCATTTTTTGACTCTTTCCCCCCCCACAAGAAAACATAAGCAGAACAATGATGAAGATGAGGGTACGTACATCTGTTACCATCATTACCAACACAGAAATGTGAAGGTAAGAAAAAAAAATTAAAAGAAAAAAAAAATTGTGAATATAATTTCTCAGAAGGTAATTTTCCTTTCAGTTTAAGTGCTCTTATTCTTCTAACAGTTACTCAATGGTTTCCTGTTCTAATTACAAGACATTATGCAGACAGTCGTTTTTAAAAAGGAAACGTACTAGAGCAGGAGGCTAAATACCGTCACTTGCTTACTACAGTTTGAAATTCCAAACTTCTGCTTCTCTTTTATCAATTCTCTGCTCTATCTTTATGCGATATATTCTACCACAAATCTACCATCTCTTCCGAGGCAGTTAACACAAACGTACACATCAAAGAGGAAAACACACTTGCAGTTAAACTGCAGGCAAAAGAAAAAAAAAATATCATTTTTCTCCTCCTCACTGTAGCTGGTAAATTGGAAGGAAGCCAAGCCTAGGAGTGGAAAATATTAAAAAGAAAAAAAAAAAAAAAGAAGAAAGCTCGATTAAAATGTGAGAGAAGAGATACTCAGTTCTAAATCTAAATGAATAAGCCACAAACTATTTCATAAAAACATACTGTGACGTAAATTACACATCAGTATTGCACTGTTGTGGTTATTTTGAGAAATGGCTTGTACTGTAAGTCAGCTGGTAAAACCCCACCCTTAATGATTTTGTAATTCTCCATACAGCAATCAACTGGCGCAGTCATAAAATTGCCAAGAAGGAAAACAGACAGAGCTGTAGAGAGTTTGTAATAAAAAGATAATGTACTTTTAACATAACAGAAGTAGAAGATTGGTTTTATTAACTAAAAAAACTACTTAAAAGGTCCCAGGCTTGCCATTTGTTTTGATAAATGTTAACACAGATCTTAATAAGATAAGCAATGGAAGTATCAGGGGAACCAGATAAAATGGGACAATGCTTTGGTGTGTGGGTAGCAAATTGAGCAAGGGAGTTATTTGGAACATAGAACAAAAATGAAGGAAGTTGCAGGGCTCTGTCCATCACGCTCCTCTCCCGCACAGAGCCCTCGCTACTCTGCCTTCTTGCATCACCCTCAGTTACTAAGGGTCCTCCCAGAGGATGCACATATCATAATTAGTTTATAATTGCTTGTATACATGGCTTTGACCATATCATCAATATGTAGCAGATCCAGAGGTGATGGAGAATGCACATGGGGGTTTGGAGGGACTGGGAATGGCAAGGGTTAGCCGTGCCGAATGAACACAGCTGGGACCCCCAAGATAGCATGTCTCTTGCCTTTTGCAGGGCAGTGTTGAGGTGTCACTGCTCTCTCAAGACGAGTCCTCAGCAACCCACTGGAGCATGCCCAATGGGACTTGTTTCATCTAATAATGCAGTTTTAGTCTATGACAGCTGCGCAGATCCCTGTGCAGTCAGAGAGATCTCTGTCCAAATCGCTGTTTTGTAAGACATGGATCAACTCACTCTCTGGAGTTACAACTTCCTCATCAATGACAAGTAGTTTAGTCTACAGGCTTAACTTGCAGATCGAACAGAGTGAAATCAACTCCACCCAGTGACAACACAGACTGCGCTGTGCCAAAGCGACGGTCCAAATGCATGCTAAAAAAAAAACCTTGTAGATAGACTTGTCATCAAGATAAAAAAGGTTGATCTCATCAGTGACAATGGACTTGGGCTCTTCCAGCTCTTAAGACAGGATCCAGTTCTCCCTTCCCTGTTCTACTCCTTTGGCAAGGACTTTCTGCAGTACAGGCGTGAGAACACAGGTGCAGATGAGACAAAGATGTGCATAGCTGACCCTTCAAAACCAACGACTGCAGGTCAGACAGGCTCTGCACGTCTCGAAGCTGCCTGTTCTAACAACATCCCAAGGGGAGACAGCACCACTTCCAGCAGACAAAACCAAAATTACTACACTATTACCTAAAAACTCTGAATCCTTCAAAAAGCTGAACAACAACAGAAAATGCAGAACAACAGAAGAGTAACCAGGAAGAATAAACTGGATCTTTATGACTCAAAACCTGTAAGACAAATCTTGCAATAAAAACACCTTCCCATACTACCATCCAGTCATAACTTGCCAAATACCCCCAAATAGTTGCCCAGGTAACTGCAGCTGGCCAAGAAGCAATGCAAATAATAACCTGCATCTCTGGGTACCTTTATGAGATAAGACGGCTCTCCCAATGAAATTACCTTCATGGGAGAATTTTGACTGTCCCCTTGCTTGACCACTTCACATGTTGAACCCCCTGAGTGAAAACAAGACCAAGAATCCCAGCAGGAATCCACATCTCTTTGCACCAGACTGCTGTCAGGTAGCAGCAACAGCTGAGGAGTTCAAGTAGCTACATCACCGTCACAAAACTATTGCATGCTCTAGCATGCCAATCCACTCTCTCCAGTGATTATGGAAGACTTATCAAATGCAGCTATTCCAATCCACCCTGCTTTTTCATTCCCACAGTCTTTGTTCGCTCTACTAATGCTACTCAGTGTGCCTTGGCTGGCTAATTAATCACAAAACCTGGAAATATTAATCTAAGAATCATATTTCTCTCACAGATAAATGCAAATACAGTAATGATTTAATCCCATGAGATGGCACAGGAAATCTGTGGTTTTGGGTTTCGATAAATTTGGGTAAATTATTGACACAACAGGGATACTACTTTGTTTGTAGGACCCAGGCTACTCATCCTTGCTTTGAGAACCTCACTCTGTTTGAATGCTAATGCAATCAAGAACAAAGGACACGTGTTGCAGGATACAGAACACAGTGATTACATTTACCTTTACCAGATAATGATTAAGTTAACAAGTTGCCTGTAATTCTTACATGGACGTTTGCCTGCCTGATTTTTTTTTTCTAAATTGATCAAAAGGCAAAACCCATTTCTGCCAATATACAGAATAAAATGTGCAGCCTTTCTGCACGTATCAGATCTTTCTTCCCTTATAAGAAGGAGACAGAGCTAATTCTCAGAATTTTGTGCCACTTCCCAGCCCTCTGCTTTCTGTCACAGCGCCAGCAAAGCATCAGCCGTTCAGAGAATTCCTAAGATGAGTTTAACATTTGAAAGAAAGAGAATACTTACAAATCTACTGGAGATTGAAACTACTGTTCAACCCAACAGCAATACAGCCATTTAGGAAAAAAAAAGACAGCATCATGTAATGCGTACTTAAAGCACATGGCTGAAGAACATTTTACAGTCAGTGATTTTGGATCTGCGTTGTTCTAGTCCTACTGAATGGGAATGAAACCAAGAACGTTCATCAATGACTGACAGTAGGTTCGTATAATAAAATCTTCCATAATATTTAACTCATTAAATCACTCTGAATTCGAATCACAAATCCATTTTTTGAAGAAGACAAAAGAAATACAGTACTGAAAGAGTTTCCAAACAGGCATTCAACATCCTTTTTCATACTCTAATCCAACATTCAGCTCCTCATAACTGCAGCTCTTTCCCTGGGCTCCCAGGATCCTTCTGCACCTTAGGAAGTGGGTTTATGAGGTGTTTCCAGACTCAAAAGAAAAGTGACTGACAATCATAATTTCCAGCTTTTATATAACCCTTCCATCCATAGACCTCTAACTGCTGTATGGAGATGAGTAAAAATTATTATCCCCATTACACTGAGAGAGAAACTGAGACAGAGAGAGCTTAAAGGATTTATTCTACAGCATCAAGCAACGTGGAGAGCATGGGAGAGAGCAAACAGCCTAGGCAGAAATCTTTGTCAGTGGGGATTTCTGGGTAAGTCAGAGTTTCCTGGAAAGCGAAGCGGCCGTCTCTGGCCACCCCAGCAAGTCTGCCTGCCTCCACCAGGGACAGGGGACAGAGGCTTCTCTCCCACCACAACCATTTTCCCCATCCCACAGAATCTCAACCACTTCTTAATTTTATTTAGCTACTGCCCAGCTGGGATTATCTTCACTCTCCATGGAGGGTTTGCAAAGCAGCAGTCTGCCCGCGCGCCGAACGGCAGGTGACTGTTACAAAGAGAGCTGGAGGAGCAAGAGAAAAATAACCCGATCCCGGGGATGAGGTCAAGTTCAGAGCTGGGCTGGGAAATTGTCTCCCTGCCTCCCAAAACCTCCCACTCTGCTTCCCCCCAGGTCACAGGCATGGGTCAGCCCATGTCCAAACAGCCATGGATGGCTACAGAAAACCACTCTGATAGAAAAGGTTTTAAAACTGCCCTATTAGCTTTCTAAAGCAGATGGAGACACAGGGAAGAGGGAGATTGATTGTAGAAGGGAGCACATGCTGCCTGTCCTCTTGAATGTTCTAGGTCATGTGGACCATTCAGGTTGAATGTGCATTGGCTTTAAAACAAGTATTTATCCTGGTTGTCGTGGTTACTGATAAGCAGCTTCAATTCTGCTGATAACATAAAGCAGAAAAAATTAAAAAGGGGAGGGGGGCTGAAAACATAATTTGGTAATATGACGAAGCCAAGAAGAGGAATTAAATCACATTAAACAAGCCAATTGTACTGTAAATGGCTCTGCCTCTGTATTTGCTTTTAAATCATCTAAGGCTCTAACATGGCAGCTGCTTCAGTTTTAACAAACAAATAGTAAAAATCCCTTTTAATAACAAAAGGAAATAATGATATACTTTGCTTTAGCTGAATTCAAACATAATTTAATTTTTCCTGAGGTGAGATTTGCACAGGGAACAATCAGATAATAAGTGTTATCATTCTCATAGACAAAACTGAACCAGCACTTTGCAATTCAAAGTGCTATTTAATGCACCGTTTTCAGCAATCTCTGAACACCGTCCAACATACCACTGAACTACGCTTCAGTACTTGCACATAAAGCCTGATCCTGCAAATACTCGAGCATGAGAGTTATGCTCCAAACACAAGGACTTCCACTGCTGCTGTGGCTGAAGTTACACATTCCCTAGGGGGCCCTCATGGTGCTGGGGGTGCGGGTGGGTTACATCCAGTAACTTTTCCTACAACGTCTTCTCATCATCTTTATTATTACTACTACGATTATGTGCCTCGGCATCCCTTTCATCTGAAGTGTAACACCACACAGAATGTGTGGAGAATGAAAAACCCTACTCAATGGTGTCACTGGCAAGAGAGGGGCACATGTTTTTACAGCAACAACAATTAACCACTGGAATAACGAGCTCAAGGATGTAACAGGCTCCCCAGTCCAGTGCTCAAGACTAAATATTTATTTTTTTTTCCTGAACGTATTCTCTGGTCTGACAAGTTTTAAATTTGTGGTCTGCTATTTGCCCTCTGTGCTGATGAGGTCCATGACAAATCCATGCTTGCTTGGGAAAATTTCAAGGCATGAAAAACTGAAAAAAATGGAAAGCCACTGAGAGATAACCTGAGCAACTGGGCTTAATAACAGAGTAATGAGGTCTTCAGTCTCCTCTCTCTTTCACCTCCACAGACCACTCAAACACAAATGAGAGAGAAGCACATGCAGCCTTACTTACAACAGACTGTTACACCACCTCTTCCCCATGGCAGAATCAACCACCTTTATTTTCCATTGCCCCAAAAGTATGAGTCAAAAGCCTTATCTTGGTGTTTCACATGTGGCCCTCTCACCATCATTCTGAAAATTCAGAGGAACTGCACCCTCCTTGAAACAGCAACGGCAGAAGCTGCTGGTCCCGAGCTGTGACACGAGGGGTGGAGGGTGGAAATGGTCGGGTGATTTAAACAGTCGAGCTCCACTTTTGACATTTATGCCCTCTTTGAAACCCTTAATGAAGTAACAACCCCGTTAATTCTTGCAGGGTATTTAGTACACATAAAACCTGCATTATCTACTATTTACAATTTACTACACACAAGCAGTATCTGGCTCCGAATAAAAATAACAAGCTCACTGTAACCCTCCGCTCCCTAACCATACTGTTGATTTCTTTGACACATGGAGAAGTGAGAATAATTACATTTTACTGAGTGCGTCTCATTACACTGATTTAAGTAAGATTTCCAAAGCTGCAAAAATATGCTTTTCAATTTCATTTGTTTCTAGCAATTCACTCTGAAGACAGTTAGTAAAACCTTCAGAAATCATCATCAATATGGACAAAAATTGTACCCTTCTCATGTGGACATCTGACAGAGGGATAATAGAGTCTAGAAACACCACAGTCAGACGTTTCTTTTCTATTTAATGTTTCCTTCTGTGCCAAACATATTATAACAGACAAGTGTTAGAGAGACATGCAGGGGGGAGTCTGAATAGAGAGCTTTAAAAAAGGCCCTTAATAGAGAAGCTGTATGCTTAGTCTTCAACAACATTCAATGGCAATTTATTTGCAGCCATTTTCTCACGTAACCTTTCACATGGGAGCAGGTAAGATAGAGCACAAGACAATTTGTCAACTGCCAGATATGAACAAAAGAAACCATTTTTAATAAGCTTCAGCGGCCCCTTGTATTTGTTTTGCAACATGTTAATAACTTTTTTGGAAGCCAATCAAAGACAAGAGGAGAAAAAGAAGTCAAGCTGGGAAACAAAAACCACAGTTAAAGAATGTTACAGATAAACTTGAGTTATCATCTGCAGTGCAGTAATGTTTAAATCCAGGAGTGGCACAGAATTAGAATCAGCACGATGCAACTTCTGTAAAATAAACCTGCAATTACAAAAATTCTAGCCCCATATATGTCTTCCCAAGAATACGCTGTCCTTTATCCTCATCCCAGTGTAGTACGCACCTGCTTCCCAGCGGAATCTTAGTCCTCTAGTTCACCTCCTTCACTGTGAAGAAGTGCAACTTAACACGAGGACTACCGTGAGGAAACGCCAGGCCGCCGACTCAACTCTCCACATCCCACTTTCCCAGCTAATTTGGGAGATTCGCATCATAACCAAACTTCTCACGTTGCATCAAATAACCCCCAAACTGTTGCTCTGAAGAGCAACCCAAATGTAGCTTCAATAGCCATTACAGGTATATGAGTAAGCCTGTAGCTGCTTGTTTAATCTAATTCTGCATCACAACAAAGTAGACTCAAGCTGAAGAGGAGTAATACGAAGAAGGCGCAGAGGAAAAGGCAGCTGATGTGCTCCCTCATCTAGGACATGAGAACCAAAAACTGAGAAACACACAGAACAAGATGAACAAAACCAACTGTGCTCAAGTTCAGCAATGCCAGAGCGTTCCTGTGTGACCAAGGTCACACCTTTAGGACTTCCTACGGCACAGCCTTATTTCTATGGAAAAGGAATCAGTCGCAGGCTTGTGGCACCCTGTGCGCTACTTGCTCCTGATGCCTTTCCCCTTCTTGCAGGCAGAAGAGGAGGTGCAGAGTCTCCTCAAAATAGTATCTACTGATACTTGTGCCAAAAAGGTCTCTGCAGGACTAAGGTTCAATGCCCACACGAGCTTTTGGTTCCACCTCTAAGGTAAGTGTCTTCCGCAGCTGAAGAAAAGTCAAGAGTGCCTGAACAGGGAGGCATCAAAATCCCAGCAACATGTGCTAAAAAGTCTGATGAAGTGTTAAGCAATTTCATTAATGTTATTAAAACACAGAAAATTCCCCTGGAAAATTTCACACAGGCTTTCCCGTCTCGTTGCACATTACTCATGAGAGACACGTGAGGAGAAAATGGAGAAAAACAAAGCTTCTCTCCAGTCAATTTGGACTCAGTCCTAGTCTCATTGGTAGAAAGACCAGGCTTGTGGGCTTCAGTGAGAACAGGGCTGGGTCCTTTGAACTGGATTATTATGGCATCTGTAAGAGAGGTACAAAAGTATATGGTGAGAGAAGATGTGCCAGAGAACAAAAGGAGTTGCCGGTCAGATGACAACCCTCCCTGTTATGATGATGAAAAGACTCCCAGACTTCTGCAGACACATACCTGCAGAGTTTACTATCCTATCCTCAATATTAGATTTTGCCTTCTAAGGGCTTTGCAAAGGAGTTTGTTGCCTGGTGAACGGATATAAGCATTTGCTCTTCAAGAAAGAGGAACAGCTTACTGAATAAGAAAGGGCTCCTGTGATGGGAACCTACCAGCCCAGCACCTCACTACTCCTGAGAACTAATATAGGATTCCTCTTCTGCAGGACCAGGAAACGATTCCTGGATGAGAGGAGAAGCCTCGCTACCTGAATTATCTGAAAGGCCTCAGGTGGAGGCAGGGTGAGAAAGGATTTCAGGACAAGTTATGCCTATGAGCTGAGGAGAACAAACAAGCATCCTCCCACTCTTTTCTTTAGGCAAACTCTCTTTCCAAGTTTTCAGAGAGAACATCAGTCTTCAGAGAATCTGCCTGGGAAGGGCCTGAAGAGTGCTGCCAGTCTTCCAGAAAACACCAGTTGATGGGCTCTGGTCTGGACACCCAGCAGAGAGGGAGGCTCCTAAGCAGAAAACAAACCTAAAGTACTATCTACTAGTCTGGAGCATGCTCTAATAATAGATAGCTTTCTATTTCAAAGCGCTTAATGGATGCTAATTAGTCCTCAGGGCATTCCTATGAGGTAGGTAGATAGATAAGTATTATTTTCCCTGTTTTACATATGAAATAACCTCATCAGAGATGTTCTGACTTGCTTTAGGCCACTGAACCAGTCACTAAGCTCAGCTCTCAGCAGGTCCTTGCTCCCAGACCTAAGCTTAGACCTCTCAGCCCTACCTCTTTCACAAGTGCAGAATCTTCATTTCAAACGTGGAGGGAGAGCAGAAAGAAGATCAAGGAGGGATGATAACACTGGGAAAAAATACTCTCTGGGAAAAAAGCTTCCAGAAGAATGACAAAACAAGTCCTTGTACCTACTGAATGCTAGATACCAAATCTAGGACAGGAAGAGAGATGAAAAAGATTATAAGAGTTTTTGTTATATATTCTCTTCAAGCAGTCACAGCCATTTTTTTATGATTTGCAACCACTGCTAACGTCACTTGAATAGTTTTAGACTCCTAATTGGCCATAAGTTTTAAAGAACATGGGAGGCAGCAGTTCTGGACGCACAGAATATATATGCTTAGTATATATGTGTCAGCTACGCTCCCACACCTACAAAGTTACACTGAGGTCTTGTTCCACGCTAGAGATGTTCGTGACTTCAGATGCCACACTGCCCTGGGAGGCAGGAACACGTAAACGATGGGTCTTACATCTCTTTGGGAAAGAGCAGCAAGAGGTTTCAGGCACCACTTGCAAGACACCAGATATTAAATGGATCCAAGTGGAGAAGAGTGGATGACAGTACTGACCACACGAGTCCCCCGTTTCTTACTCCAGACACCCTTGCCAGTACGTTTCTGACACTCAACTACACAATTAAGTGAACCAGGGTCCTTGAAAAAGTGAATGCAGCGTGCTGGTCGCCCAGAATGTTCACTAATTTTCTGTGCTAAAAATAACCTTAATTTTTCCCTCTATGGGATTCAAGGACCAATCTCCAGCAACTACGGGCTACACAAAACACTACTTATTTTTTAAAGGGGAAAAAAATTATTTATGCAGTACATTATCAATCTCAAATGGTGATGTTTAAGTACATGTTTGATGAACTATACGCAGCATAATGCAGCTGCTTTGCATTTTGATTCCTTTATTTATAGACCTCGGTAAATTAATAACTCAAAAATGTTGTTTCAGGCAAAGTAATGGACACACAATAAAACTATTCATTTCCTCAAAGGTCACTCTAGGAGAAGCATACATTGTTTAGAAGCCTATCACCAATGCTATTGTTCCAAAGAAAAGTGAAAATATATAATGAGCAGTTAGTGCCTGTATCTGCATCAGAGACCCCAGGCTAATTTAAAGTGCAATCTTAAGGCAATCAATCATACTCTAAAATTACTTCATTTTCCAAACTGTTTACACTTTTTAAGTTACAAATCCACTTTCTGCTATTTCAACTCACGATTTACAGCTACAGATTTAGCCTGCCTTGGCTTGCTGCCAAACTCTAGTCATGAGGGAGCTAATGATCTGAACAGATCAGTGTTTTATAATGGAGAAAAGCGCATGTAAATTTCCAGCATGTCTGCAAGTAATCAAGGCATGCTGACTATAAATGAGGCGGCCTCACATTTATTTTAGGAGAAATATCTTAAAGCCCCACTTTTTTATCCAGGCCAACAACAGAGAAAAAGAATTTTTTTTTGAAAAAAAAAATAAAAAAAATTCCTTTTTAAAAGGTACTCCAACATTATTCCAAATGATTCGAAACGAAACTGCTAGGCAAACAATACGTTAAAGAATAGTACAATAGCTAATTTCCTTTAGTGTTTCTATCTCAATCAGATCGTATCCTTATCATGGCGAGCTGGAACATTAAACTCTCTAGTTCATGGAATCAAAACACAAGAGTGCTTCATATTACATTATAGAAAAATGAGCCATTCCCTACAAACGAGGTCAGATTTCTGGAATGCCAAAGGTCTACTTTTAAACAGAGCTGGGAGGAGGGGAGGCTATGCCCACTCTGCTCTCTAAAAAGCAGTGGGAAACTAGACCAGCAATTTAAATTTGTTTTAATAGCCAAAATGGTAGAAGGAAAGCAAGAAGTCTCTTGGGAGCTGATACTTAAATTAAGTATGATCTTTATTGTTTCATTACAGTGGCAAAGCCAAATAATGATTTTGTGTTACTGTACAAATAATGCCAGATCCTCATTTTCTAGCGGAAATAATTACCCTATTCTATCATTTTCCGCTTACAGTCAACCTACACTCCTCCCCCCCACCCCCATGTAGGCAATGGGTTGTGGTAGGTTTGGGGCTGAACCAAGAAAAGTTTCAGATTTTCTGCTGTTTTTAAAGGCCATACCAAAGAGGAGGCACACTCTGACCCAAAAGTGGCTTTAAGAATGGAGCTATAAATATTCTTGTGTCGTACTTCATGAAATTCAATCCATCATGATGGATATTTCTGTTATAACCTTATTACATGCCTAAACTCAATTGTATAATTGGATAGGGCCAGAAACAATAAGCTGGCATTGCTTTGTTACAGCATACTACAGCTTTAAAATACCTGTAATCATAAATCAACATAATTATTTGAAGTTCTGTCACGAAGCAGAACAGGAAAAGAAAAATTAAAATAAACTTGCTGGTAAAGAATCTCATTTTACTTTCTAGAGACTGCAAGTTTTTACCAGCTTTGACTCACCACCGCTACAACCGGAAAAGTCTTTCTCCTTTCTAGGTTGCCTTGGAAGGCACCTCCTCCAGAGAGATTCTCCTTCCTTACAGCTTTCCAACACAACCAGTAAAGCTGTGCTGAGGAATCCCACAACTCTGTAGTACGATGGGTGCATCTGCATTACCACCACTGGGACCAGGGTAATGAGGAGCCAGGGCTGGAAAAGACCATGATTTGAGGTCCCAACACCAGCCAAATGCCCAGTGGATCACGGATTCAGGGGCTGAGCATTGGCTGCCACTTTCAGCCTTGCAGGAAGCCCTGGAAGGAGATACCTGAAAGCCTCTCCTTGCTGTAGAAGCAGAGTCGACTGAGCGCTTTTTTGTCCCATCTTGTAGAAGATTTTGCTCCTCATCTGTGTGAAATAATTTACTAACTCCTCCCTGACCTCTCTGCTCTTCTTACCTCACCGCAGTCTGGATCAAAACTAATCAATCCTTCCTTGCTCTTTTTCTGTCCACAAGACAAAGAAGCAAGAGCCAGGGGGCAGCTTTGAGGGGCAGTCCCTGGGTCTGAAGAGAAATTGCTGCCTGCTAGTTTATATTTAATTATTGCTAAGCAATTGCCATGGGGAGCTGGTCCTCGGAAGCCCATCGCCCAACTGAGGCAGAGGAGAGGGGCTCACACGTGCCCTCCAGTGCTTCCCCCCAGCATATGAAAACACCATGGAGGGCTTTGGGATGGACTGCATCGTGTTAGTGGAAGAGGGAAACATACTGATGGTGGCTGAAGCTTTTTCTTCCCTTCCCTCACCTACAGCTACACAACAGTTCTCCAAACGTCCTCTCCACCGACCTTCCAGCCACGCAGGGATTCGTGACTCAAGTCAGTATTAAAGCATGGATTTCTCCTACAGCTTCACAGAGATCTCCAAGTACCTTGTCCTGTTTGTTTCTGCCGCTATTACACTTTCTTCAAACATCTCTTTTTGTTCCTACTTTTTCTTTCGATCTTTGTAGGTCTCAAACAACATGTTTTATTACTTCTGATACTTACGTGAAGAATGTTAAGTAATTCATAAGCACTTTTGGTCAAGTGCTCTACGGGTATCAGAGCTCAGCAACACATACAGTTGTGTATAAACACACATGCACATACATATATATATATTTGCAGTTTCATCATAGGTAACTACGTGTATATGCATGCACAATAAAGGACACAGTTACTGTAACATGATTTAAAAACTTTACTTTCTCATATTCTCAACTTCTACTCTCATACCCTGTGACATCATAAGTCGGTGAAGTAGCTAAAAATAGGTAAGACTTGAATTTCTTTGGTCAAAGAACAAGGAAGAAATCCTTTTCTTTCAATATCTCCAAATAAGCAAAAAAGGGGAAACAAACAGACTTAGGGTGAAAGAAGCAAGTTAACGCAAGCTCAGCAAAAACTTCTAAAAGACAAAACCAAGTATAAATAAAAGCAGGAGATATAAATAGGTGACGTGAACAATTATAGAGTACAAGAAAGCATTTGATATCATCAGAGTTGGTGTCACGGAGTGGCTATTAACCAGCATAAACATTCATTCTCAGTCCCACTGAGTCACCCAGCAAAGCTGGCTCTCCAGTAATGAGGCTGATGAAGTCTGAGATCCAGTTCTACTTTTCTTTACTCCGACTTGGAGCTGTTGCACAATTATGATACACAATGTCAGGATATGATAAACAGAACTGAAAAAGGGAAAGAAAACATTTTTTTCCCCTACAAGTCAGGTTCAGTGCTTTTGCCTATTAAAGTAACCAAATATTTTTCTCTGAAATCAAAGCCAAAAGGCAGCATGCCAGGCACAGTTAACAGATAAATCAACGTTCCCAAAGGGTGGGCTTTTTTGTTTTGGGGGGTTTCTGCCTGACAACAATCTCGTGGCGAGCAAACAGGACACCCACCGCACAGCTTGTCAATCTACTCTCATGAAATGGGGAAGGAAATGTGAATACTTTTGAAGATCTAGGCACTGTTTGGAAAAACTTCATGTTCTAACCTCCCTGTCAAAGGTCATGGTTTTCATAACTATGAAGTCTGCAGCTATTGTAAAGCCCCCTACATGTAACGTGTAATTGCAGTTAATGTATCACTAAGGTCATTGTATACTAGCTGGGAGTTTGTAAACAAGAATGAATCACAGGTTTCATTTTTGTGTCCCTTTCAATCTGGAAGACCTAACAGTTTCCTGTTCCAACATACAAAATAATATTGCTTCTATAAACCTACTTGGGTCTCCTTGCCAGCAGTTTCCATTTAATTAAACTGACAGCAAAACAGGGCCCTTGCTAATGTGATCCAGACCAGTTTGCCTTCAATGTAAATTCTCAGGCATGAAATTACATCTGAAACAGACACAATAATCCCTCTATATCTTAGTCATAAGTTTAATCTGTACTAAAATAACATTTTCTTTCTCTATATTGAAGTCTGTTTTAGAATTCAGTGATCTTTTCTTCTTTTCCCAGCTGAAATTCAGGGAATCATTCAACTTTCATTCACTTACAGTCAATTCAGAATTTTCTTCTTGCCTTTAATTTATACACTCATTGTTGGTTTCTAGGTCATGAGTAGCAAAATGATCTTGCATGTGAGAAACTAGATTCAGGACCTACTTCAAACTTTCACTTTCTGGAAACGAAACAGGCTGGTAGCACTATAAAACTAGTTCACAGCTGCTTAAAGCAATCTAACTTGCCTAAGCCAACAGCCTGATCTTTCACACGGATCCTCGGGTCAACTAGCTGTAAAGAAGAAAACCGGTGAGATTTATACGCACCTTCAATAAAATGAAGGTGAGGTTGTTTGTTTGTTTAATGACCCGTAACATTTCACTCTAGTCTAGTCATTCTTATTAGTATGCAACTGATGCACTAATTCCAACAATGCCCAGGAAGAACAGAATATGGAAAAGAATAGTTATTATTGCACAGTGAGCACCGTGTTCATGATGAGCAACTCAATAAATTGCAGGGTACATTGATGCCCGATGTAAATGAGATGGGAATTTCTGAGAGATGCAAAACATTTTGTTCCTGGCTCAAATGCTGCCTCTTCCTGCACCAGCACCAGGACAAGTCGAGGGATGCTGCAGCCCCCCTGCAATTCAAGCATGCGATATCAGAGGGCTTTGAAAAATAGGCAGGGATGGTATCCAGAGAGTAAAATCCGGATATTGGGGTAAGGCAAATAAGAGACCTTTTCTTATTCAAGCCAGAGTGTACCACAGTGGGGTCTTCACTGTGCCTGCCAAGCCACACCCTTCCACTTGACAGGACGAAGCAGCTTTATCTCTAACAGCTGAACAGTGATTGAAAAAAAAAGGTTTCCAAAACTCCTGACTTAGCAGCCAAGTCCAGGAACAATACTAGAGAAGCTGTTCTTTGCCGCTCAGTGGATTCCTGAGGTCTCTGAACTCAATGGGAATTACACTACGCTTAGCCAGACACATGTAATGACACATCAGGACATTAATTTTGAGACACCGTGTCAGGATGGTCTGAGCTCCAGAGTGCCTTGCAGTGACTGTCACCTCAACATTTTGATCCTAGAAAGGAAAATCACATCCATTGTGTGCAATTACATTTCTTCAGATGCCAGCCATGTAGGTAAAATGATATTTTTTAAAAGGAAAGCTTGACGCCGTTCTGAAGACAGATTTTGGGTGAAGTTTTAGAATCACCATGTCTTCACAAAAAGTTGCATAGATGAGTTCGGGTATAGGCACCCGAAGCTCTTGTCTTCTAGCTCAAGTGACAGATGAAGTAGCATAAAAGAAAGAGCTGCAAAGGAACCCATTAAAAAAAAAAAAGGAATTAAAGGACAGCCTGGTTCAGGAGCATGGCATTTTAATCACCTTTGCTAGACCCGGCCACTTTAATTTCCAATGTCAAAACCTCCTTCAATTTAGATAAGTAATTTTTGTTTCTTGTTTAGTGTTTGATAGGAATGGTTGGACTTAATGATCCGATGTGTCTCTTCCAACCTGGTTATTCTATGATTCTATGGTCTTGTGCTCAATCATTCGGGTGATCAGAAATCATTAGAGGTTCTTCAGCAACTACTATTCTGCTGCACTGCTCATCAGGGTCTCTTCTTTTAGAAGCAACACTCACGTATTCCCCTAGTAAAAAGTACGCAAACCTTTTCTTACTCCTATATTGACTTCGCCTACAAGGTGATGAGGGAAAAACTGTCCAGTACAGAATAGCAGCCTTTCTTCATCGCTGCCCGTTAAGCAGCATAGCTCGCTGTGCTTCCCCAAGCTAAGAAAGGTGGCAAAGAGGTTCTGTTTTATGCAAACACTGCACACGACTGGCCAGAAATGAGAGACATGAAATAAAATGACTCTTCATATTACCTTACATGGATTTGTCTGATCAGTTAAAAGTCTCTCAATGAGGCAGAGAATCTACCAATAGAATTTCTCCTGCAAAGTGTGAAAAATCTTCCTATTCCGTTTGTGCAAATACGCTGGGCTCATGTTATCAAACACATGAATTCCCGTCCACACTCTCTCGGTCTCTCCTGTGCACTCTGCCATCAAAATAGCAGGGACAAAATTGGCCTCATTTCCTGTATATTTCATACAGACCTAAACGTTCTGAAGTATGTTGTCAGAGAATGTATTTTAAGGCTGCTATGCTCACATCTGATCTCCTACTCTGCGCTTTTAAGATATTAAATAGGCTTTACCCAATAAATCACATGTTTTGGAATCACATGGCATCCGAAATCACCAAAGGCTAAATCCTGGGCTATTCACATTCATTACATGCAAGTCAGAGGGCCCAGGTCTAAAAAACAAAGTAAAAAACTGAGCAACAACCTTCCCTGCAGGGAAGGGTAACAGCTAAACCCAAACCACAGAGACAAAAACACACAGTGGCGTGGCAGAGCTGCCTTTATTGCTATCTCCAGCAACCCCCATCCCTGCTCCCATTCCAGCACTGTACCACCTCTCTCCTGCTCCACCACAGGAGAATCGTGCATTCCAGACTACTACAAAGCCTACAGAAAATGGCACTGACCACCCAAAACTCAAGTGGGATGATTTTCCTGGAGGCTCTTTTCCTGTTGAGGGACATAATAGCTGGGTAGGAAAACCAAAAGAACTCTCTCTCTCTCGAAGTTTATCACAAAGACACACAGGACCCCGTTTTCCCACCACTTACACTGCTGCAAGGTTTGCTACTGAGCATCACAGCAGCAAGCCTGAGCTCATGGTACAACAATGAATAATTACCTCAAGAAAAAGAAATGCTCCTTCAAGTTCTCCCTACCTGGAAAGCTCCCCTAAGGGAGAAGCAAGGCAGGCAGCTGACACAGCCAAACAACTCTCGAGCAAGCAAGCCCCCTGCCCTTATTCAAGCTGACCAGTCCCCTGAGACACCAGGAGTCTCCCCCCCAAAAAACTACAGGATTTAATCTTCGATGTTTTACAAGAGCACAAAGACAACATAAAACACATTCAAGAAACACTGTGGGAAACGTGCCAGCGTTTTAAGGAACGTTCCCTTTGGACATGAAGCCTTTTTTAGCCAGACCGCTATGATTTTGTTGTAGTGAGTCATACGAATGGATTCTGGATTAAGGTTTAAAAATGGGATATTTTCT
Organism: Phaenicophaeus curvirostris; assembly: GCF_032191515.1. Lineage (NCBI taxonomy): Eukaryota > Metazoa > Chordata > Aves > Cuculiformes > Cuculidae > Phaenicophaeus > Phaenicophaeus curvirostris. The sequence goes on along the minus strand of NC_091400.1, from coordinate 3,833,519 downwards.
CTCCTGCTCCTAGGTTCACCTCAAGACATGTGAATGAAAAAAATAGCAGTAAGAATATTAGGCTGGACTTACATTCACCAACAGACACTAAATAGGGATCTACTAAATTTGTCAAGCTTAGCTGAAGTTTCAAATGTAAAACTCTGAAGACGCAGCTCCTTCTAAAGTGGGGCTGGGCAAGAATCATAAAACTATAAAAAGATACTTTGTCCCTAAAGACTGCAAGAAGCTAATCATTAGCCACCCCTTTATAGTGCTTACCTTTTTATTACATTATTCTGATTTTTTTCCTTCGCAGGGACCTATTCCTTATTTTTACCATATGGGTAACAAAAAAAGATCCACTGCCTCTAGGCAAAGTGTTTTTAAAGACAAAGACATTTGCTGGATTCAAAAGAAACATACAAAGTGTACATAAATTTGTGTTTGACTACTGTTGGGCATCTGGAATGGCACACATTTTCCTTGGAAAATTTTCCTTCCAGTTTTTCATATAAATGCCAGTAAAATATGTACCCAGCAGCAAACTGAGAGAACTAAATTTAAAACGCACTTTCAGACCACTCTTTCATTTTATTCTTTTTAACTTTTCTTTTCCAAGGCAAGAGGGAAGGAGGGAGCTTGTACCGATGTTTTCAAGTACTGTTAAGTTCTTTTGCCTTTTAACAGAAATATGTAAACAAGGTGTATGACCGTAGGGTAATGTTCTAGTCACAAAGCATTCAAGAGCCAGAGTGAAGCTATTTAAAGAATGGAGTATTCAATTCCTGAGGCCAGATGCTAGTATAAATATGAAACTATGTTCACACTGCAGATTAAATTATTTTTAGTTTCTGCATTTGAACTGCCAAAATTATTTGGGTTATTGGTTTTGTTTTTTGTTTTTTTTTTTTTTGCTGTACCACAGAACTTACAGGGCCACATTTTTGGGTATCTGAACAGAGGACTAGAAAACACAAGCATAAAAGGATTTTTTCAGCTATTTTCTCTGCGCAAAAAAACCAGAAGTGTATCGTGACATACACTGTCACAAGTAAGGGTCATTCAGGGAATAAGAAAACTAAAAATAAAGATGGAGCTGAAACTTTTGAGATTCTTGTAATAGATATTTATAGTACCTTATCATTTAATTCTCATCCCACAAATCTTTTAATCTGGAAATATTTAACATGAAGGAAAAGTGGAGACTGTGGTTTTAAAACAATTAAAGAGAAAAAACATGCATTAAGACTGCATTACACGCTGTCTGCTGTGTTTGCCACAAGAGCACACACAGATACTGCTACAAACACCAAGTTAAAGTCACCAGTAATTAACTAAAGACAAATAATCAGTAAGCCTGTGACCTTGCCATAGCAAAACCATGCATGAATCCAAGACAGAAAGACAATGAAATAAATGGAAAGTGATGGAAGCAAATCTAGGCTCAGTGACTAGCTGGGTGAGGACCTATCACTGACACACATTACAGACTAAAGTCACCTACAACGCCAACAAGGATGACCATTTCACTGTTATTTTTTCGGTGCTGTAATTATCTTCCCTTTGCTTCATCAGTTGGAGGGTTCATGATGTATCTCAAGGACGCGATTCATCTGCTGATGGTAGAGGGTTAGCCTCCCCAAACACAAGAAGCAAAACAGAAACCTCACGGAGGGGTATCAGCCAAGCCATAGACCCTTCCCTCTGTAAATACCACAAATGCCCTGGAAGGGCTCGATGTACAGCCAGGAGCATAAATCTGCAAGAAGGATGAGCAGAAAAGACTGCAGCTTGATCAATGGAGAGACCTCCTGCAGCACTAAGGAATGTGGAATCACTGGGCAGACTTGCTCTGCCCTGAGCTGAACATGCATATTTTGCCGATGACTTAGAAGAAGGATGAGGCCAGTAACACCAGACAGCTGGGGGAAGACGCTCGGAGGGGAAGGGGTCCCACAGCACCGGGGTTGTAACCCATCTAATATTGAGATGTGCGAACCGACACAAAGTACCTGTGGAGACTCTGCCATGGCCCCAGTTCAGGAAGACACGGAACACCAGGCTTAATTACAACCAGGCGATGTGGGACATGCCGAAAGCTGAAAATGCTCTTGAATATCACGTCAGGTTCGATCCCAATTCCTAATTGACTGTTCTTATCAGGCACGGATCTGGTATCGCAACAGCAAAGCCTCCTTCCAGTGGACAGGCTGAGACCCCAGCCTACCCAGGGTATTTACAACACACTTCTAAAATGCACTACACTTCACTTTAAAGAAACCCAGGATCAGAACATCTGGGCTTTTGTCATCTAGTTTCTTGGTAATAAGAAAGTGGAAAAAAAAAAAAGATGCAGCTGTGGATAAAATGTTCAAGAACACAGTAGCTACCTTGCCATCCTTTACCTATTTTCCATTCACAGGAGCAGAACAGGATATGAGGGATCTTGGAAGAGGACAATAGGGAACGTTTCCCACTTTTTTCTTAAATTAGATTTTCCGTTTGTCATAGAATCCTTGAATTGTACAACACGTGGGGATCTATTCCACTCATGACACACGTGCGTAACTCCTCTTGGTACTAATGGGAATGACAAACATGTTGTGAGAGGAGAATTGCCCCCTAAAACTGCAGGAGTGTGAAGAAGGTTGTAAATACATCTCAAGGTTCTGGTAATACTAGAAAGCAGCCTAGAGTTTCTCTCATGGTTTATATCGATATCACCAAATCCCCTCTATGTATTCATAGCCTTGTAATTCACAATTATTCTGGGTCCATAAATGGTTTTGGCATCTGAATGTAGAACTGATACTATTATTTCACATATTATGGTACTGTCCGTGAATGCTAAATTTATTCCAGCAGAGACTCCTGGAGTTCATTCATCAGATATTTTATGCTACTGTTCTTTTAATGATTCATTTATCCTTAGTAATATTTGTATTCTGAAGTGTGGCGTCTCCAGCTGACAGTACAATGCTCCGCTGAATTATCTTTTTCTTTTACAGCATAACAAAGTAGAGCACAGTCAAATTGAAGATGGCCTTTAGTACACTGTCAGAACAATACTGCTTACCAAGCATATCCAGACACATTTCTCAAACCACATGTAATTCTCTGGCTGCCAACATGCTCATAAAGTCATTAACTGGCATCTTAAAACAAGGGTGTGATACATATATTTAAATGTTTAGGAAAATCAAATGTGTGCTCTTCTAGAACCTCATTTTGAATTTCAGCTTCTACATGTATCAATTATGCAGGAGTGCGCAGATGTAAAAATTCACCTTGATTTTTCACAAGCTGCTAAAATATACTCCTGCTAAAATAACACACACTATCTATCACTAACAAAAGCTTCTTTATTGCGTTAACTGTTCGTCCTTCACAATGTAACAGAGTAAGAGAGCCCCAAGCTGAAGGCTTACAGTGCTGGGGATTCATTTTTACAAGCAAATTATTATTAGCAGTAAAATTAAGGAGGAACTTATTTAACATGGTACAGATTTTACTAGAAGTAAATAAAGATTATGCCACAATGCCTTCCAATACAAAGCCTACCCAGTAAGTGAAAATTCATGCTGTTGTATTTTTTAAGTACATGCTTTCTACATCACCCACTCCCACAAACTGCACTCCAATTTATACATGTACTAGGTTTAACCCTTCCCTTCCCAAACACCCTCATCTATTAATAGTGTCATCATGCAAGGATCATCATGCATGAACCCCATTAACCAAAAGAGATTAAGCAGTCACAATACTGATATTGAGAGTCCTAAAACAGTTTAACACGGGCAAGTATGCTAGAATAACAGTCTTCTCCCACGTACCCATACAGCTCCTACTGGTACTCACAAAGGTGACATACAACACTAGAGGAGATCCCTGGGCTACCCGTATTGGAAAGGCAGATTTGCTGCTGCTCATTCAGCCACCAGAGCCAAGTGATTTTGTGAAAAGAGGAAAAGGGGAAGAAAAAGCAAAACTTCTCCTTCAATTTCAGATGCACAAAGGATGCTTCCTCTGACAAACTCCCATGGCGCGAGGCAGGTCATCTGTAAGAAGATGAATACTACATCTCAGAGAACAAGCACCAGCCTTTCTGCAACACAACAGTCAGAACCAGACTAACATATTTAGGAAGACAGATGGTGACAGACCAGGCACCTCACGGTGTGCCTGTAAACAAAAGGCATGTCGTCTTTCTAGGCACAGGAGTAACAAAGAGCAACTCAGAAGAGCAACTTGGAAGGGAGATGGTAAGTAAGTTGGGTCTGGCTTTCCTCCTCCCACCCAGAAGAGAACTGACACCCCAAACTGGCCATGATGTCAAAAGGAACCACGGAAGAGCCTAAGCATCTCAGCACAGTGAATGATTCACGAGCTGGGATGAAAACATCTCCAACTTGATTCACGGAACGCTCAAACTCAAAGATAACTGCAGGACTCTAACTCCTGGGCTCCAGCAGCACAGAATTACAGTTCAGGAAAGAAGCCAGCCAGGAAGAAGAGGACGTACCCAGGGCCCACCCAACTATGCCACAACATTATAAAGGTGCTTGGTTTACAGATCTCTGTACTGAGCCCATTTTTGTCTGGCTGCGTGGAAAGGATAAAATGCAGGAAAAAGACACTAATGATCTATGAGGGATCAACAGCTCTAACCAGCAACCATGGCACAGAGAAGACGGCTGATCACCTCCCTCTGTGGCGCTGGGCACGCGAAGTGCAGGGACACAAAACAATAGATGTTCCAAACCGGGTCCCCCTGGGACCCTGGAACAATACAGGCAGGGACGGAAACTAGAGGGAAGGCTGGGGAGGAAAACAGCACCCTCTAAACCCAAAAGTTAAAAAAGGAAAAGAAAAGGAAAAAAAAGAAAAATTTGAGATAAAGTCAGATTCAGAGCACAGCAGCACTGCACCAGGAGGCACACATTTCCAGTTACTGGAACAAAAACTCATGGTCAGTAAGAATTAAATGCAAGATCCAACAGTGACTAGAAGGGAAAAAATCCTGGAGAGCAGACACATGTGGGTTATTACACAGCCTGGCAAGGTCAATCTCGGTGCTAAAAACAGACAAAAATAAAAAAAGCTGTCAAACATTTTTAAAGGGACACTGTCCCACACTGGCTGCTTTGACACTGCCTGTGAATGGTCCTTATTTTTTATCTACTTATTTTGTAATTATGTAGGCTACTCCTGTTCCAACCAGAGGCTGCAACAAAACTCTTATTGATGGTGCAAACTGCTGCAACTTTGGCGTTAGGAGAATGTGAGGCAGTTCCTTCTAGCTTCCCAAGGCGATAAAATTTAACTCTTCCTCCTCTCCTGTTCTGCAGCAGTGATTTCTGATGCTTCCGAACAGACCAGAACTGCAATTGCAAATGGCTGTGCTCTACACCAACGACAAAGTGCCCTGTCATACCAATACATAATTGAAAACGCTGACACAGTGACAACTGCTATCAGCACAATTCTGATAATCATGTTAGCTCTTGCTGCAGGAGCTGGTGGGGGTGGGGAACGGGCACTGTGATTTAGGGGCTACCTAGAGAGAAGTTACATAGGACTTTGTTTACATTTCTTGGCAGACCTTCCACATTTCAAAGAACGAAACACCCACCTTCAGTTCCAAGGAGCAAAGCCACCCCTCCCCCTTTTAGAAGAGCTCAAGGGTGGGTCAAAGTTTGAGAGCAAATCCAAATTTTATCTCTTTGATAAGGCACGCTTGAAGTTTGAGACGTGTGGTGTTAAAACTCCTTTCATGAGCCATTCCAATGGTGAATGAAAGGCTTCCATAGCCAGTGCTACATATTAAAATGTTTTTGTCACCGCCACACATTTCCTCTTTAATGAAGTAGGCTGTTCCCAGAGAAAGGAAGAAATGAACAGCACTTAAATCATCTCAGCATTGCTTAGGCAAGGACCAGGTGGCTAAAGACAACCTCTCGACCCCACCAACACCCTCCCTGGAAGGCTAGTGAAGGTGTAGAGGAGAGTGGCAGTGGCTCAAGAGAGACAGCCAAGTGAATCATAGAATCATAAAATAACCAGGTTGGAAGAGACCCACCGGATCATCGAGTCCAACCATTCCTATCAAACACTAAACCATGCCCCTTAGCACCTCGTCCACCCGTGCCTTAAACACCTCCAGGGAAGGTGACTCAACCCCCTCCCTGGGCAGCCTCTGCCAGTGCCCAATGACCCTTTCTGTGAAGAATTTTTTCCTAATGTCCAGCCTAAATCTCCCCTGGCGGAGCTTGAGGCCATTTCCTCTTGTCCTGTCCCCTGTCACTTGGGAGAAGAGGCCAGCACCCTCCTCTCTACAACCACCTTTCAAGTGAGGAGGGGGAGCCCAAAATGTTGCTGGAGATAGGGTCACCTCCAGGAGAAAAGATGGCATTATCACAGGCTTATTGGGCTTACACAATGCTGAACAACAGCATCACCTTTCAGCATTGAATAGGCAGCCAGGAACTAAAGGCAAGCCAAGTATTAGTTATCTTAAACCAACTAGTTGACAAATAATAGAAATAAACCTTTATCTTGTTCTCTTCATGCAAGGCCAGACAAAATTGTCTGCTTAGCACCTCAGGTTATCTCCAATCACAAACATGTTAAAACTCCAGGTAAGTGGTAGTTAAACCAAAAGAAGATGCATAACCAAAGGGAGTCATAGAATCACAGAGTCACCAGGTTGGAAGAGACCTACCGGATCATCGAGTCTTCCTGCTCCATGGCCTCTTTGAACAGCAATCCCAACAGGTTGCTTCGCGGCCTGCCAGTGCTCTTGTTCTGCTGCAGCAGTGCTGGCATGTGCCAGGAGCTGCACAACCACAGAAAAAAACACCAAGCCACAGTCCTTTTTCCCCCCAAGGAAGTTGTCCTCCTCCTCAATTCAGGCTCCATGGGGCACAACACACAAGTCATGTAACAGCTTCATCTACGCCAAAACAGCTGCATCAATAGGGCTGATTAAAACGAGTTAGAGAGGTCACTCTGACCCATGAGACAGAACACAACATACGGTGCACAAGGGTAGAAAGGGGGAGATGGGATAACGGGACACTTACAGGAGCTTTATCAAGATCAAAATGGCATTCAGCTAGGGCCATGGGGCCAGGAAGGCTCAAGGAAGAGGTGAAGAGTGCAGACACACAGAGAAGTAAGCGGAGGGGAAGAGTTAGAGGCATGACTGAGGCAGAAAGTATCCAAAGTAGCTGTGCTCTGAATAGCTAACAATTAGTTGGTCAGAAAATTATTGCATCAAGTTAAGCCAGGCGAGCCTGAACTCAGCAGCATGCAATAAACAATGAAAACAGAGAGTCGGCATCAGCTCAGAAGTCACCGCAAGTGTCTAAACACACTACAGATGCAGATTATCAGTTTTGATAATATTATAGTTTGACTACATTATGACTTGGTAATCTTCATGTGGAGAAGCCATGCCTGCTGCAAGTAAGTGAAATCAGAAGGGGCCAGGCACCATGCCTGCCTGGGCACTGAGGGGTTGGCATCTTCCTGCAAGAGAGTTCATCCCAGCTCTGCTTTTCCTTCCAACCTCACTGCTATTTGCCACGGATCAGCCAGCTTCTACAGGAAAGCAAGACACAAAGAGGAGCTGGGTGAAGCTACGCAAATTATGAGATCGGTAAAGAAAAGAAGGAAAACATAAGGTGAGCTAGAATCATAGAATAACCAGGTTGGAAGAGACCCACCGGATCATCGAGTCCAACCATTCCTATCAAACACTAAACCATGCCCCTTAGCACCTCGTCCACCCGTGTCTTAAACACCTCCAGGGAAGGTGCTGCGGCATCCAGCCCCTGCCCGGCAAGCTCTGCTGGAGGGCTCAGAAGAGCAGACTAGGGAACGACTGCTGGAAAAACACTGATAGACTAGACAAGGGTGGCTGTTAAAATATAAACCTCAACTAGAAGTAGTACTTGGCTTTCCTGGATTTCACAGAGAACAAAGACCCAAGTTCTACACCCTCAAATGCATGACTGGGGAACGGAAGACAGGACTGATCACTAAATTTTCTTTGGGTTCTCCATCACTGGGCCCAAACAAATAAGCATTAGTTGCACCAAATCCCTCTTCTGTAAGCACCAGAACCTGCTCATTCCCATTGCTAACAGTGCCAATGCAGGCACAAGAGGTGCTCACCACGCGGCAACCTCAACCAGTCATTTTGGCATGATAAAGACTCATAAAAGACAGATAAAAAGAGTAACAATGACAGTCTGGGGACCAAACCTAGACCTCTATCATGACAGACTCATGTGCAAAAGGATGCAGATTCCCCAGCTGGGGCAGCAGCAGCTCCCACCTCTACAGGGGCTATTTGTTCCTCAGCTAAACGCAGGCAGTGCCGCAGCCCTGCCTAACCCAAACCAACAAAGCCAGCAAGCACTAAATTCAGTCATTTTCCCCTCAGTCTCTTCTCTCAATTTCAGCTCTGACTCCTCTATCTTTTATTTCTTTTTCTAAAGACACATTTAGAGATGAAACCATTCATAACTGCCTATCCACAGACAGTTTGTGGCAGCATAATTGACAATGAGTCTGCTGCAAAAATGAAAATGCTGTTTTAATAACCTTGGCCTAAAATACATTCTGTTGTATGCCTCAAAGGGTTTCAATAAAAAGTCAACCTGTAGAGACATATTTTCTTGGCTTAAACAACAATCCAAAGCATATAAATGTAGTCCAACTATAATGACATATTTATAGGCCAATAAAGCTTACACTGCAGCTTTCATACTTCACTTAAAGGAAGTCTGTAAGAAGCAGTGTTATATAAAATAATTTGAATTTTTTTCAAACTATAGCCCAAGGAATACAAATATGCAACTTCGCCATATTTAACCGATCGTGTTTACATTGCTTAGTTGCTAAAAATTCCGTAAAATGAAATAATTCCTCATTTGGTGACTTCCCACTGGTTTACCAAATATGGGTATACAAGTCCATTTATTACAAAGAAAAATCCCCTAAATAATTCTAAAGACAAATATAAATAACTAGCGGCCTCAGTAGTGAATGATTTAATCAGACCAATTCTTCTAGAAAAACAGGTTCTCATGTTCATTATGAATAATACATTCCTGAGCAATTCTATTTTTATATGCTGCATTGTTGTTATTCTTTATTTTTCTCAACATTTGAAAAAAATATTCAGAAAGCTATAAATAGTCTTCAGACATAAACTGCTAGCATTCAATATTGACATATTTGTAGAAAGGGAGAGAACGTATAACATAAATACCTCAACTGGCAGAAAAAAATAATTCTTAAAAATAATTCTTCAGCTTGGAATTTTGAAGCTCACACACAAAAAAACCGCCAGTGCTAGATCTTTTATTTAATACAGTCCCAAGGAAAAGTTCTGCATAATTCACTAGTGATAAAAACAATGGCATTTTACAGAGAAAAAACAGTTTCTGCAGAAAAGAAAGGCAAAGAGAAAAGAGAAAAGAAGAAAAAGAGACAAGGGAGGAGAGGGGGAAAGAGACGAAAAGAGGAAAAAAAAAAGATAAAAATGAGAGAACAAAAAAGTAGACAGAACTACTGAATTTGAATTAGGGTTAACTTTTAATTGTAGGTGTATGGTTTCTCCAGGTTGTGGATTAACCAGGCGTCACCTTAGCTTTGGCTAAGCCAGTGCCACAGAGTACAGGGTACGCTGCTCACACGAGGCCTCGCTCTGCTCAGTTATTGTTCTGAGCTGCCCTTCTCCCAGCATTAATGTATTTAATTGTGTTTGCACAGTGCAACTTCTATGCTTCTGTACCAGCCACGTTTTCATTTCATCTGGGTTATTTGACCCTTCATCATTCCTGGATAGTGTGTGAAACTTGATTTCGTTTCTTCTGTGAAGTTCTTTTGAGCTTTTTGGTAGGGATACAATTTCCTACTACCATCTACAGCTCAGTTCAAAAACATCGAGTTGGAAAAATTTTCACAATATATTCACTTCTATGGGAATTTTCCTATGAAATGACATGTTTCCATTACAGAAAAAAGGGGTCCAGGAGATCACCTTGATTATCTATGCCTTTTCAACACCTGGCTCAGCCACTTTCTCATCTACAGCCAGGGTTAAACACGGGTGTCACTAGCAGACTCATGCCCACCAGACTAGCATAAGAAGAGATTTGTTCCCCTCAGATCCTTCTGCACAAAGCAGTCCCCACTGTGCCCCATGAGGAAGCCCTTCAGGAAACAAGCCACGGGTGCAGCACTGACTATCTGATTAGAAGGGGAACCATGCAGCAGTGGTGGGAAGTAGCACATGTTCTGGAGATCGCCTCTCCGTTTGGGCTGATTAACCTTGTTAATAGAGCTGTGCTGATGCTCTCACCTGAGGGACGTTTGCGTGACAGTGCACTGTGCTGCCTCACAGTTTACAATCCTATTTTAAGAGAAAAACTACCTCACCCCATTGTGCTGGAGACCTACTGCAGAAGTTATTGCTAGTAAATCTTTGATCACTGCGGATGAGCATTGCTCCGTCGGCAAGATGCTGAGTATTGGAAAAAGTCTGTGGGCACACGTTTTAACAGGCACTAAACCTGCCATCTTGACAGCAGAGAAGATACAACGCCAGCAGCTCAAATTTCTACGCCTTGGATACTGCACATTATGGTAGTGCCTTTCCCCACAGCTAGGGAGATGGGGCATTCCCAGAGCTTAATGTCAAGCTTGACCAACCACTCAAAATGAGTGAAGTAAATCTTCTTCACCAGATGGGCGTTAAACCACCATCCCATAGTTAAGCCAGACACCAGAGCTCATGGGTTGCCTACAGGAGGCAATCAAACAGAGCTGTTTCACAAGCAGCGACGATCACTGTTCTTCTCTCAGATCTGGAAAGCAAAATACGCTTAAATTCTTAAGCAAACGGTACAAATATCATCTTAGTACTAGATTTAAGAAGTGCCTTTGACTGCCTCTCATAGAGAAGATCAGCTGTCTGTATCAACACACCTAATTAGCTATGGGTCTTCTTGAACCTTTGGTTGGTTTCACTCCAGCCAACCAGACATGATGAAGAAAAACACAATCATAATCAAACATTAGTCAAAATATCCTCCTCTTCTGAAAAATACAGACCCAACAATAAAGCCAGAGCCACCAACCAAAAATGAGCAACAACAGAATGTGGGTTATCAAAATTATACCATATAGTTTGCATTCCATAAGCGTTTTCAGTATAACCTCTACTTTCAAAGGCTTAACATGCAACTATAGGCTTTAGGCTTAAAGATAATTTTCTTTGGCTCCTAGGGTAGATAATAGCAATTTCATAACTTACCACAAGGTTTTTTGTATGTTAAAAACAAAAGCAAGAAAACATTAACACACAAAAGTTCTGTCTTAAAAATATTAAGATTTTTTTTTTTGACACAACAAACAAATGCAAATAAATGCAGTGAGTAAAGAAGATGCCAGGGCAATAGCAGACAAAATTACTGTATGTAATTATGAATCAGAAGAAACCACACAGAAAAGCAAAGGAGAAAGAATTGCACGGGTTATTTTTATTCTGAAGATGTAATGAAAACCAAGATCAACTACCAACTTTACATTAATCTTACAACGTACATATCTAATGGTGAAATGCGAGATTGACAAAATCACTTCATCATCTGATAAGATTAGAAAAACAAGATGCAGAAGATAAATCCTCCAAGATGTATCTGCAGTTTGGTGTAACTCGGCTTCTGTGCCAACACAGTTGAGCCGTTATAAAGCTGAACTTGGCCCTACATCTCCTGTTCAGGTATGCAAAAGCATCTCCATTTATTCATCAGCCTTAGCTTTTAATTTCTTACCTTTCCACCTACTGTGACCTAAATTTGATGCTCTTCGAACTCAGAACACTTCTTAAAAGCTTCGTACAACAGAGAAACGACCCTTGGTACAAGACAAATATCCCCTGGTACAACAGAGAAACATCCCTGGGATGCAGTTCAAAGCACTGTCTCTGACGGCTATTACACATCCAAGGTCCTAACGGTAAAAACAGGCACATTTACCAACAGAAGAGCCATCTCCCTCAGACCCTGGGCCCCCATCACTGATTTTAGAGGTGTGAGTGTATGCACACCAAAGCAGCCTCAGAGCTGCATGTCTGTCTGTAACCATCCAAAGTAGCAGAGCTACCACTGAAATGCTTAGAAGGGGCTATGGAAGGGACATCTCCCTACCAAACAAGAGACAAAACTGACCATACAGATACATGACATGAACCAGAAGCAGTTGACAATGACACCTCCAGAAGACGGGACATGAGAATTGAAAGGGCTTCGGTCTCCCCTGCCTGTTGAAAAATCCTTGGGAATACGTGTCAGGCTCCTCTGCCAGCAACGCACATCTCTGACCTGATCCCCAGGCCTGCAGAGCCCCAGGGAGAGCCCTTGCCAATTATTTGTGTGTGCATCTTCAGGGTTTCAGCCTAGCGCTCAGGGATGCGTCTACGGAGCAGACAGGAAACACAGAGTCACTCCAGTATAATCTCGAAGGATCCTGCGATGAGCTTACCACCACCACCACCCATCCCGCTCAGGTATCTCATCACCACACCTCTGCCCGAAGCACAGACATACCTTGAGAATCGGCAACGGCTTGGCAGGATCAATCTCTTCTGCCTTCGAAAGACACTCAACCCACGGGTCTCTCCCCACAGAAGAAAGTAAGGGATACTCACCAAGGTCAGCCTTTTCCTTCAGGATGTCTTTGAAGTTTAAGCCGCTGTTGAGCGTGGATTGTCTGTATCTCATCAAAGCCTCCTTCTGTCCATTCTTGCCCACATCCATCGGCTGGACTGGCTCAGCCCGGAAACCACACTTCCACTTGGAGAAATCGGACTGCGCCCATTTTGCCAAGTCCTCAAGCTTCACAGTAACTTTCTCTGAAACAGCAATAACTTCATCCTGCAGGAAGCAGACGAGAATACAATACATCACATGGGGCTCCATGATGACTGATAAACTCATAATGCCATCCCCCATGGGTTACTGGAAGAGTCTGTCTCGCTGTTGGCAGATTAGTTTTTCTGTAATACGGGAAAGCTACTACTACATTTACTCCTCCTACCACCTAAGCGGAAATTTTAGTTGTTTACCCGAAACAAAAACATATGATATAAACACAATTTCTAGGACCAGGGCAACGATCCTAAAAGGCATTTGAAATGCAGGTTGCCAAATCACATTCTGTATAACCCAAAACCTTGAGGGGAAGTTTGTTTTTTAGGTGCAATTAGCTGCAAATGTAAAAATTCATGGCGGGATGACTAATGGTTATAGCCAGCCCTGAAATAAATGGACTAAGTAAATCTCAGATTCTTGGAACTCTGACTCACCAGAAAATTCCTGTATTTATGATACATTTTCCCTTGGCTTATACACAAATATTGAATTTAACTTTTGTCCTAAAAATTAAATAAAACTGTGATGTAATCCCAAAAGAAATACTACATAAATGTTATGTGTTTCCCACCAAAAGAAACTTGCACATTCTCATGTTTCTCAAAATCTTTTTCAAGATCAGAACTGTATTTTTTTCCCCTTCTTAAACATACATTCTAAGAAAAGCACTTAAACTTAGTTTATCCTCCAGAACATATACTCAAATTAAACAGCTCTAATTGCTGAATTTTATCCTTCCAGGAAACAATCAAGCCCTCTCAGTCATGATGAATAAGCAGAATCTTTTATAGCTGACTCCAGTGAGCAAGGGCTCAAGAAAGCCTCAAAAAATAAACAAACACACATACATCCAGCAAGATACACTACAGATTTTTTAGTTAAAACAGCAGAAATAATTTATGTTGTCATGAGAGCTGGCTGCACACCACACCTTGCACACTGCACATTTCTAGTGCTAAATAAGGTTACAGGCTCTCGAAATAAATAAACCAGCATCCAATTTTTCTCTCAAATAAACACAAGTATTTGTGAAGGGGAGAGAAATTCTTTGAGTTATTAAACAAAGAGAAAAGCACGATTGATTCTCTCTGTGGTTTGTTTTGTTTTTTTTTTTTCCACTGAACACATTCCTCAGGAAATAAAATACTGCTCAATAGAGGGGAAAAAAAAAGAAAAAGCTTTATTGTGATAAGTTACATAGAATACAAAGCCTGAAGTACCTCTGGTAAAAAAGCAGATCTGATACTCCGCTCTCCCTTATATAATACAAAATCGTTTTATAAGCAGGCACCTTCATTACATTTAGTGCAATAACAAATATTTGGTCAGAAACGAGTAGCAGGCTTATATGCTAGGCAAGCTTGTAATAAAATCTTTTCCTTTATCACAGCATAAGTGCTTCTACCAAACAACAAACAATAACAGTGATGTTTTAAATCTCTGTTTATGACAAATGTCAATACTTTGTAAACAAGCATTGGGTACTACAAAGTACAATTTCAATGGATGGTTTCACCCAATTTCATTACACCATCCACTCAAAATAAAAAAAGCTGTAGCTGCTATGCATTTTATAGCTATCACATGGTCATTATTAAATGTCGGGACGGAAAAAATATAAAATAGATTTATAAATATCAGCCTGCTTGCAGACAGTCTCAACAGTTTCTGGGTGCAGTCCCCCTTCAGGATGCTGAATACCATCACCAGCTACCACACAATTTCTAATATTCAACACCAGAGGAATCTATTTAGCAGCAGTTTTAATAGAAACCTGACTTGGAGATCAGACGTGTTTTCAGTTAAAATATTATTTTCCAAATAGCTCTCATGATCAAATGATTATGATTTCAATTACTAGTTTCTTCATATCCTTTCCAAGAACTGGTATGACTAATTTTGGCTGGCGTACAAAGTAAGCTGAGCAGACAATTTATTAACCAAAAGAAAAGTACAATCACTATTACATCATCAATGAATAAACTTGTTTTCGAGAATACAACCTTCGCACACACGCACATGATGTGTACACAGGAAAAAAAAAAAAATAAATAAAGGGAAGGAAAATAACCCAGAGAAACCCTACTGTAACAAGGGTGAAGTGATGCCAGGATGCTTGCTGGCTCTGCTCAGGCTGCCAGGGAGGGGGAACCAGAGAAGCAGAGGGAGAGGTGGCTTTTGAGGGGCAGGGGAGAGTGCTTGGCCATAGCCATGAAAACTTTAGGGTTTAGCACCCCCTAACCATGTGCGGGGCCAGAAAAAAGGGCCCTGAGAAAAGGCTACTGTGCGCTCAGCTCAGCCCTTCTCAGAATGGTACCATCGTTGTGGTGCAAAGAGGTGCCCTGAACAGCATCACAGAGCATCTCAGCACATAAGCAGAGCGCAAGAATACGAAATATAAAAGAAATTCAGGCTGTCACTGCCCCAGGACAGAAGTTGTGGGCCAAAATCTCCCCATACTCCTCGTCAGGGCCAACCCATTGCGTCTGCAGCAGCTGTCCCCAAGGGCAGCCTGTCCCCATCACCGCTGCAGCAGCCACATCTCTAAGGGCCGGCCACCAAATCAACTGGGATCGCCCGAAGAGGGTAGCTGCTAGGCTGGGGTGTTGTGCCACCGCCGAGCAACGGCAGCTCCCAAATCATGGCTGTTGGGCCAAAACAGCCCAATTGACCCCTGCTCTAACTGCAGCTCAACCCACGCATAAGCCAGAGCTGCTCCTGACACTAAAGACACCGCTGTGGGGTTTTCAGGTTGCCCTGAAGGAGGTGGAGCTGAGGGCACCAGCCTCATGTCCTCCCTTTGTACCGCTAGCCATCACCACAGAAACATAACAGAGTTTGGTTTTACCTTAAAAATAGAAAAACCACTCTACGTATTCCAGGGCTTGCCTTGGGCCACCCTGCCCCACAAGCAGCAAAGCGGGACTGGGTGGACCTGCTCTCTCCCGACACCTGATTTCTGCACCCTTGCTCCTGTCTGGCCCAATTCACAGACCATTGGCCACATCCTCCCCGTCCCCTCGCCGATTCCCCACATCCCACAGCAGCGGCAGGTGGGACTGCGGTTCTGAACCAAGCACCACCACCAATGCCGATCTCGACAGCGACGGATCACGTCTCCAGAGATGTTTCCACCACAGTATCTCATCAGACAAACGCTGTCAGACAGGAAAAGATGGCAAGTAGCTTGAACCCTTCTTTCCGAGAAGCCCAAGCCACCAGCAGCTTCCAGAGAGACTGTCCTCTCCATCTTGCCCATTGCTAACACGAGAGGTCACCTGTCCAAACGGAGGTCAACCAACTATTTCAGCACCTCTGGGATTTCAATGTGCCTCGCCAAGCTTTCACACATCTTTAAGCAACCTTTCCAAGTGCTAAGACCCAAACCATGAGTCATGGAGCAGTTTTATTTATTTATTTTTGTTTGAGCAAGTAACAAAAGGGTCTCTTTCTTTTTTTTTGTTAAGCAAAAACGTCTCATAGCTCTGTGTCACAACAAATGCTGCTTTGGGACCTACGGGCTCTGCCAGCTAAAAGAGCCCCTGTAGCCATTCAGTATCAACTGCCGTACGCCTACTGCCACAGCCCTTCTAGAGAAACCCTTTCAATGAGATGACAAAGGAATACAGAGGTTGAATAAATAAAAAACAGGTACATAGTGACACATGACTAACAAACCTTTAGAAGATTAAAGAAATCTGCTATGTAACCTTCATGTCATTCATAATTATATCTGTGTAAACATGAAAAGCCACCCACGTCACATTATAGTGCACATACACATCTATACAAGAATCAATGCATTGCGTCTTAGTTATGCTGTGAAGTGATATGTTCAGGTCTCCCTCACGTGCTTAAGTCTTTTTTGCTACAGAAAGACGAGGAGCTTTGCAGGACGAAACAGCCAGTGCCAATTTCATCTCAGATGTGCCTTTTCGGTTGCTGACTGACCAATACCAATGCTTTTCCCAGCCACAAAGTTGTCTGAATCTTGACATAAGTACTGCCTATAAAGAGAGGCACTTTTCCTTCTATTTCTATAAAAGCAGGTATCTAGCCAGTCTGTAATTTTAGCACATCTTACAAGACTCCTGAGCAAAATATGATACTTTCACCTATCAAGTGGGAAATGGGGAGACTGCTAAGATAGATGGTGATACAAACCCTTCTCATCCCTCTCTTGTTTTTTGAGAGTATATTGGATTTGCACGTTCAGAGAAATCGTCCAGGGAGAAGGGGACACTTATCTTCTTGAGAGCCGTTGTGCTTAAATATTATGTCACTGTTGTCTAAGCAACCATCACAGCCTCCCGAAAGCACAGTATGCTATATTGCCTGACTCAGCAGATGGTTGAAATACTTACATTCAGGGAAAGAGGTCAGGTAGTTAGAATAGTTTAAAGCAGATAATTATTTTTTAGAAGAAATATTAACTCTTACAAGGCAGGGAGTCACAGGGTACCACAGGGAGGTCGTTTATCTTGATTCCACGCCCGCATACAGTGCGTCACAACTCCTCACTCATTGCCAATAACTAGGAAAGATTTATATTTTAGAGACGCCAAGGCAGCCTCAAAAGAATTACGGTGACTGAGATATCTCAAAATTTTGACGTGCGGAGACTGTTTTCACTCCAACTCTTCCAGAGGTTATTTAAGGAATTCTGGAGGGCACAAGCAAGTCAAACACCTGCTTGGCTGTCTCCTAACATCAAATACGTGGTCTAGAGAGAAACAGGAGATGTACTGTAAAAACTCTTGCTGATAATTACAGAAGACATTTATCTGATCAGTACAATTTGCATTACAAAACATCTTCAAGCCTTTTTACTGAAAACTAGCATGGTAGCTAGCTGGGCATGCATATTTTACAATCCAATACATCGCTGATGAAAACACATTCATCCACAGGAGCAAAAAAATACAGTGTGACTTTTATGGACTGCATTCACCGAGGATAATAAAACTGCATATTTCATTTGGGGATAAACACCTCTATTATTCTGGGCTTTTTCTACATCCCATGTATTTTTTAGGTTTTTCTGCAACTTAGGTTAAAAGGACCTTCCCATAGCTTGCACAACAATGCTGTTCTTGCTCCTGGAATCCAGTTCCCTGCTCTAGATCCCTTTGAGGAGAAGAACGTCGTGTTGCAAAGGTGGAGAAGGGAATGGGGAAGCTTATTTTCAAGCCCCCCTTCCTTTCCAATGAGCCTCTCTCTCACAACAATGCATTTACCTGGGTGTTTGAGGAAAGTTCCATCACCCTTACTTGACAGCACAGTCAAACCAAAAGGCCCTGTTAGCTGAGAGTCTACAGTCCAGAGCTCTTCTCTGCCCTACAGATACTATCAGAGCACTAGGACAGTGATGGAAACCACTCAGTCCTAATCCACTTGTCAAAAGCCACTCAGGAACCTGAATCCAGGTCTCCAGAGTCATCTTCTACAAGCAGCATTTCATCCAAGCTTTCCCCCAGGGACCATATTCAACCCTAAAGAGGCAAAGAACGTTTGTACAGGACTGTTTTGTTCTCAGAGACTTTCTGTAGCGCAAGAAGGTCTCATCATCCTGCTGTGGACTAGAGGTATATATGGGGGCCAGGCGTGGGGTGGAGATGGAGGACACAGAGGGTCAGCTGTGACCAGGTAGACTCGACATTTCTACTGCAAGCCTCCTCCTTCATTTCTGGGGTGTTTTTTTCTTCCTCCTCCCGCTCCAGAGCAGAGGTTCAAATTGAATTTATATCTGTCATTCCAGATAGAAGTTCTGACCAAAGAGAAAATAGGCTTCAGTCAAAATGTTTTCCCATCAGATAGCTCACAGATCTCGAAGAGTTGTTTTAGTTTAGGCAAGTTGACAAGCAATTCATTCCTAATTTTGCCTACTACAGTTACAGTACGAAAAGCTTTCCTCACAGATTACATAATTATATTTTTCTTAACAGGGAGTACATCGCATTAGCAGGTTTAAATTATGCAAGCTTATTCTTTTGTCTTTTGTTATATTGTATTCTATTGTGCTGGTAAAACAATATGTGCTTTAATTAGCAAATATCTGTAAATAATTTACTTGCTTTTCATACAGCAGAACAATGGAGCCAATTTTCACATACATCCACTGAGCATGTCTAGGGGGTTTCTTGCCAGAACCTTCCATTGTTCAGTATCTGTATCAATCTGCCCATCATTAGCAGCAAACATTCAACAACCCAGGAAGAAATTAGTTTTGGCCCCCAGGAGCAGCCCCAAGCCCCCCAAACCCGAGGCTACGCTTTGCAAAGAAAGATTAAAATATCCTGAAAATGAAAACAAACTCTTTTATTATCTATAACCCGGGCACCTTCGCACAGAAACATGGACGCCTGCCAAGCATTAAGGTCATTGGATTAATGCCATAAAATGCCGATGTTCATCTGACCCTCTGACTGCATTTTAGCTACAAAATGAAAAGCTCAACTTGATACGACACCATGAATCACACGAGCACCTAGTCCCTGCAGGGTTAACGCTGGGTGTGAACCCACACTGCACACGCACAAACACACGCAGACACGGACAAAGAAAAAAAGCTCTTAAATCAGGAGTGGATGACTGTTCGGAGACTTCAGGCATTGTTATTTTGAATGTGAATGAAAGGGCCAGAACAAGCATTGCAAGAATATTTCAATTATGTATTTCCCAGAACTACATCTCTGAGCAACTAATGCAAATATTGCTCCCATAGCAGTAGAACTTCTTCAAGAATAAAAGCATATAAGAGCCTGAATCAGAACACACTTTCTGTATCATTCGCATATTGTTTGAATATTATTAAAAATGCAAAATCTATGTATGCGTTACTCTCCTGAGCAATACAGTAATTATGATTAAGGGACAAGCAGCACAAAAAGAGCCAATTTATCTTACTTGTGCTTAGGAATACTATTGTGTAACTAAGCAACTAAAGACAAAATATAGTCTAATTAATTCACTCCTATGCTTATTTAAAAGACACAATTAGAACATTTTTATTTTCCAGCCTGCACAGTATCTCAACACGCTTGAGGGTGTACCATGTGAGGCCTATTATTCTCCAAAGACAAGAGTTTAATGTTTAGTGCCACTGATCAGACTGGGAACAGCAACTCTAGAGAAGCAGTGGGTGTATTTTCCAGTCTGAATTCACTGAGCAGCAGAGGGAAAACGGAAAGGGAAAAATAAAATAAAAAATAATGAAAAGAAGGGAATCTGCCTTAAGTGACCAGATACACCAGATTGCTGGCTAACGGCTAGCAACATGTGGCTTCTCTGAGTAATATCATTGCCCTCTCCTTCCTTTGCCAGCACACGCTACTGGTGGCGAGAGAGATAAAAATACACAGAGTGGATATGCAGTCACCAAACCCATGATATTTTATGACAAATGCCTTTTCTCCAACACTGCTATTACAGTGCGCCTGATTTCAAAAGATGAATTAATTTGAGCAAGTGTACATTGGAGATTGATGCTATTAGCATGATTTTTAAAGCACCCTTTAATAATCACAATCTGCATGTTTGAAACGTGTTGTCATTGCCAGTGTTGACAGATACGAGTGTGAGGAACACACCGTGGAGACTAAAATGGGGCCGTTCTCATTTCAAATAAGAGCATACAGATTCCTGTATCTCTCTAAAAGATCTACTCCTGTGCAAAGGGAGTAACACATTTTTCTAGGGGGCACGTGGCAATAAACCACCAGCAATGTAAGAACTGATGCTCAGGCCAGTCTGTGCTACCTTTACACACTGGTGTAGGACCTCTGCCCACCGAGAGCCCCTCGGAAACATATCAGGCTTTTGAGGGATGCTGTGAGCATGAAATGAAGAGAGAACAAACCCACTGCCTCCCTTTACTTTCCGGAAGAATCTCTTCTGCAATTATAAATGACATATATTTATGGAGCGACTTTTTTTTTTTTTTTCTTTCCCCAATTAGTATGAAAATGCAAAATACTGCTAGGGAAATAATTACAGGAAACTAGCTCTCTCTTCTCCTCTGTATGAGCAACGCTTACTCATGTAAATTACTTGCATGAGTAAGGATTATTTGCAAGGCGAAAAGCATTGCATCAGATCCAGTTTGGGAGAAAGGGATGAAATCAACATGAGTTCGTAGTAAACTTAACTGCAACTGAATGAACCAAAGGCAGATCCCCACTGACAGTCCAGCCTCAGCACAAGATGCATTCACGACAAGGCAGGGCAAGTCGTATCAGGCAAAATAGACTAGTTGCTCGTTTGGGGGTTTTCAGGAATTGTGCACATCACATCCAATAGTATCCCTGGGTTTAACAAGCACCAGCTTTGATATATATTTTTAAGCCCAGTCTAATTAATGCCTACACCTTTAAAAACATGAAAATACTAGGCACTAACAAGCATTTAGCTCTAGAACTGCTTCTGCAAAGGTCAGTCGTTCCGCAGCCCCACTCCACCCCTCACAGCAGAGAGAAGTAAATAAGCCAAAGGAAGACTCAGACAGGACCCCGTGGACTGCAAGGTTCAGACGCTGAGCCCACCTCACACCCCCTGAGCGCCACCGGAAAGTTTAGGGGGCTGCTTTCCACACACCCACTGTGAGACTGCTGCAAGTACAACCGTGTGCTCTTACAGCCTCTCCCTCCAGACCTTTGCAGCCCCCCCCAAGCATCTCCCTCCAAGCCCTGTTGCAAGGTGCCTACCAGCACGGTCTTCCCGTCCCACGCAGGAGGTGACACGGAGGACCACGCTGGCCAAGGAGAGGCCAAGAAAGCAGGGGAAGGTGGTCACTTCCTCTGACAAATCTCCATTTGGGTGGCAACCCTCCCAGGAACCCAGAACAGCCACTTTTTCCCCGTGGAGGGAAAGTGAAGAAGGCTGCTCCCACCCTACGACCAGCGCTGCACCTGCTGCATATTTGGGCTTGATGACAAGGTCAGGGGCAGCACACCTGGGCGCCTGTGTTTTAAAAGCAGCAGCAAAGTTTTCAGTGAAGCAGAACAAAACTCTTCTAGCTCACCTAACAGCGTCCCCAAAGGCACCACCGCGCTCACAAAAAATGTTTCTGCTGCTCCTGTGCAGCAAGACCCCTGGTCCAAACTTGATGCTGGAGCTAGTCCTGCCTTCTCCACACATGTTGCTCAGGAGTGCTCGTACCTGCAGCGCACGACTGGCCCCATCCCACACTTGCCATCCAGTGAGACTCCCTGGGAAGCAACGTCTGGCTGACTTCTGTGACCGAAGGATAGTTTCTCCGCTGTGCTTACAGGGATGCTCAGCCTTAGGTGGAGGGAGGCACACCTGGACTCAAACTCTTTGCTGGGTCTGTACCCCAGCGTATGGAAATATCCAGTTTTAGCAGCAGTCAGGGTTCTATTTAAGTCTGGATGATGAATTGAGCCAGCTATAAAAAGGCTTATATTTACACTTATCGCTGATTAGCTCAAACATTTGGCAATCAGATAAAATACGCTGTCAGAAATTTCTGAGCAACAGAAGCATTACATGTCTCCTCGCTTCTCCTCCCTCCTTGCAGCCACTAGCTGAATATTGTCATAGTGTCAATGCTGCTATTACAGCAAACAGGCAGTGAGCTGCTTCTATTAATCACGCCGCCAGCGCAGGTAGCCGCTAGCAACTATGCCTAATCTTTGGCAGGCTCGATCGCAAGCCTGCGATTCCACCACTCGCTCCCCTCGCCAATAATTTTATTGTCAGTCAGTGCCCCTGTCACCCTTCGCCTTGGACACCACAGTTTTGCAACGCAGATGTTGATTATATAAATAACACCGGTTATTTCATCCCTGAAGGCAAGACAAGGGGTTTTACCCCCTCAGCAGTCCCACACCACAAAGAAAGTCCACGAGCTGCCTCTGACTCCACAACTGCACCTCCTCCTGCAGGAGCCCAGCCCAGAGTGAGGAAGCCTTGCGACCCCAGAGGTGGCCCTGCTGCTGTTTTGGGGACAGATGTGGCTGTCATTTACATAAGGAAAGAGACTGTGGGGTAGAAGCAGCCGCCCTGCACGCCGATGAAGCCGGTTACCCCCAGCCAGCACCCAGCCTTTTGTCTCTCGGCTGCCTGCGCGTCCCTGAGCTGAATCTGGATCGTTCCAAACTATTAAAAATCGATAATAAAAAAAATCATTCTGCTGTCTATAAACAAGTTAATGGAGTAAGTGAAAACAAAGTACATTTCTTAATGGGAGTGTTATGTTGCCCTCTCTAGGCCCTGGCTCTCAGTGCTGGTTTCTGTAGGCTCCCTGCCAGAGAAGTATCACTCAGAGCTGTTGCTGTTGCTGCTGCTGCTGCTGCTACTCTGCTAATGAATGACTAACTTAGGCCAGAGGGGAAATGACATCACCGGGGTGTAAAACACAACTGCATTAGGAAAACTTTTTACCTGCTTTGCATTTGTCATAATTATTCCACACAATACGAGCGGCATTTGCATAATTTCAAGGCGTGCCATTATCTTAATTGAAAATTGTTTTCATATGGTTGAATAATGCAGAATGACATCAGTTAAAGCCCCAATGAAATGCACAAGTATAATCACACGGCTAATTACTAGCGGTGTTTGCACGTAAAAATAAATAAAATCGTGCATATTATTAGGAAGGTACATGCAGCTGAGAACTCTCGTACCGGAGCAGCGTTTTACTAGTAATGCTAGGATTAATTTTCTCTGATGTTCCTACCCACAGTAACATGAGCTGATCATTAAGGCGTATTAAAATGATTTGTGTCCCTCTCCCCGCCCCCCCCCCTCCCCTCCCTTCCAAATATCTTTCATTTTACACACGCACACAAGACACACACACAGAGGCACAGTTTTAAATAGTCACCACGGGCAATTTCAGAGCATCCATTGCTCACTGTCATCTCCCCCGATTCTTAGGAAAAGGCTCCCTTATCTCAGCGGCACGCACGGAAAATTAAAGGGAAGAGGTGGCAGCGAGCGAACGTGGCTCTGAAAGGGGTTTGGGGCACACGGGCAGCACCCCTCACTCTACCTGCGCCCCCCCCCCCACCTGTGCCCCTCACTCTACCTGTGCCCCCTGCTCTACCTGCATCCCCCCCTCTACCTGTGCCCCTCGCTCTATCTGTGCCCCCTGCTCTACCTGCATCCCCCCCTCTACCTGTGCCCCTCGCTCTACCTGCGCCCCCTGCTCTACTTGTGTCCCCCCACCTGTGCCCCTCACTCTACCTGCACCCCCTGCTCTACCTGCACCCCCCCCACCCGTGCCCCTCCTCTACCTGCACCCCACCCTCTACCTGTGCCCCCCGCTTCTCCAACACAAGTTCCCCCCCAGCCCCCCTCGGGGACCCTCCCCGGCCCCGGGGGTCTCATCCTTCCCCCGATCACGGACCGAGAAGCGAATAACGGGAGGGCGCGGAGGGGGGCGCGCAACCTGCGCGGGGGCTCCAAAACACCGCCCCGGCGCGGCCGCGACTTATTGGAAACGTCTTATTCCCGTACCTGTCATTTATCACTTTATTCAACACGTCCCTGCCAGCTCAATCGCTTTTGATCTCCCTCAGCCTCCGTTTCGTAATTTCCGCCGTCTTAAACATATCGAATACTTAACAAAATAGCCCCGAACCATATCGAAATCACACACCCCCCCCCTTCTCCCCGCAAGGTTTCGTCTCCCTCTTTTCAGTGCGTTTCGGGCTTTCTGCTCGGTTAACGAAGCCGGAGAAAGGCAGGATGAGCCCCCCCACCCCCCTCCAACCCCACAACCCGCACAAGTTCCCGGGTAGCGCGCACCGGAGCGCCCCGACGGCGCGTTCCCTCCGCGGTCAGCGGGGACCGGGAGGAGGAGGAGGAGGAGGAGGAGGGCGGCGGGGGGGGGGGGGGGGGTGTCCCGGGGACGCTAAGCGGGGTTACGCGGGGCATGCGGGTCGGGGGACGGTCGCGGGGGGTGCCGGCGCTGCGTTTACCACCTCGCCATGGTCACTGGTCCTGCCCTGGGGGGTGTCCTCGGGGAGAAAATAAAGTTTGGCGCTGGAGAGAAGTTGCCGGCTGGTGCGCTCCTCCCAGAGCAGCTGCAGCTCCGCGATGCAGGGGGGCTCCTCCGCGCGGCACCGCACGAAGAAGAAGTCTCCGAGGGAGAGGACCCGCGCCCGGCCGCCGCCGCCGCGGCGCTGGAAGCGGAACGCCCTGTAGAACACGTAGGGGCCGTGCGAGCCGCACGGGGCGCCGACCCACTGCGGGGAACAACAACACGGCGGCGGCATCAGCGCCGGCTCCGCGCCGCGCAGCGCCGCGCAGGAGGAGGGCGGGGGGGGGGGGGGGGAGAGGGAGGGAGGAGGAGAGGAGAGGAGGAGGAGGAGGAGGAGGAGGAGGAGGAGGAGAGGAGGAGGAGGAGGAGGGAGGGGAGGGTGCGCGCAGCGGCGCGGAGGCTCCGCGGCGGCGGGGCGGGGCGGTACCTGCAGTGCGCTGCGCTCCATCGCGGCTCCGGCGCGATTGAACTCAACATTCTCCCAAACTTGTTGGCGTGAATGGAACCCGGCAGGTCCTGGCAGGGCGAAGCCGGACCCGCCGCCCCCCCCCCACCGACGCCGACGCCCCCCCCGGCCGCCGCTCCGCCGCCGCCGCTCCCCCCGGCCCCGCCGCGCGCGGCGACGCCCCCCGCCGCCCCTCCGCCCGCCTTCCCGGCCCCGCCGCCCGCCGCCGCCCCGCCGCGCCCCACCGCCCGCCGCCCGCGGGCCCCGCGCCGCCTTCCGCGGGGGCGCAAAAATCGCGGGGGTGTCCCGCGGGGCGCGGAGGAGGGTGGCGAGGCCGGCGGGGCCGCGGCGGGGCGTCCCGGGCCGCCGGGTGATTTTTAGGAGGCCGAAAGGAGCGGCGGGCGCGCTGCGGATCTGACAGGACCTGCCCGTATATGTCTAATATAAAGCCCATTTCCTGCGGCGCGAGGGGCGCTGCTCGGCGCTCCCGCCGCGCGGGGCGGCCCGCGGGCCCCCTCCCCGCCACACGGGCCCCGCGCCGCTCCCCGCGTTTATTTAGCCTGTTTGTTTATTATTTATTTATTTATTTAGTTATTTATTTCGCCGACAGTGGAGGAAAGTGGGTTATCGATTATATAAACACATCAATATTCATGCGCCGCCGCGCTGCTCGGCGAGGAGAAACAGCGGCACCGGGTTGGGGGGGGCGCGTTTTCCCTCCGCGGACGCGGAGCCGGGCGGGATGGAGGGCTGGGGGGGATGGAGCGGGGATCCCGCAGAACGGTGGGAGCCGGAGATCCTCCGAAGAAGTGTGGGGGTTTGGGTTTTTTTTGTTGTTTTTCCGACCCGGTGGGTTCCGCGGCCGCTCACCTGCGCCGCGGGTCGGGGGCGGCCGCGGGCTCTGCGCGCCCCGCGGTGATGGAGGGGGAGATGGGGGGGGGGGTGTCCCCGCATCGGGGCACCGTAAGCAGATTCCAGCGGAGCCCCTCCGCGCCCGCGGATCCCCCCACCCCCCCTTTTTGCGGGGTTTCTCTTCGCGCTTTCTCCCAGCCCCGAGGGGTCCTGCCCCCCGGCTCCCCACCGCAGGCACCTTCTCCCCCCTTTTTTTTTGTGCTTATTACCCTCAAATTCCCCTTTCCACCCCTCCCCGGTCCCGCAGAAGCAGCGCTGGAAGCGGCCCCCAGCCAGGCAGGACGGCGAAACGGCGGGGAGGGAGAGGAATAAATAAATCAACAGGCAAATAAATAAATAACGATCCTTAATAATGACGGCAGCGGTGACGTCAGCGCTGCGTGCATCGCTACACGGGGAGAAGGGGGGGGGGACCAGCAACAAGTGCGGGAGGGGCACCCCCAGCCCCCCCCACCCCATCGCCCTGCAGCGGGGCTGCTGCTTCTGAGCGAAAATATATGGTGCTTTTTTATCGTATTTAGTGCAGAAACGTGCTTTCCAGGTCACACACCAAAAAAAAAATAAAAAAAAAATGGATTCGTCTTGCCTGTATGGCTAAAAAGCATCTGATGGAGCCGGGGGTGCCGCAGCGCTGCGAGCACCTCGCTGGGTGTGAGCAGACACCCCAACTCGGAGCCCCCGGGGATGCTCTTTGGTGACTGGGAATAAGGAGCATCCCTGCGTAAGTCCCGGGTGAAGTCTTGCTCGGCTCCGGGCACAAGGCATGGAGTGGACATGGGAATTTGGGCACCGTGGGGCTTCACCCCAACATCCTCAGCGCTCGTGTGGGGCTGGGCGGCTGCTCAGGGCTCCCCTGGGACGTTGGGTGCTTCTCCAGGGGGAGGCTGCTTTTCTTCTGGTGCCTCTGGAGGAAATACCGAATTGTTCCTTCTAGTTTGTGAAATGTTTCATCTTTCCTGCGCTGTGTCCTTCTAAGGTGCCCCAAGTTTCTCTCCACTGTGGCCCCAGAGCCCCTTGGCTTGTACTGCGACAAGGTGCAAAAAGGCATCTTCAGCGCCAGGGATGGGGAATTTCCTTGTAGGGTTTGACGGGCCAGAGATGAAGATACTGGGCTGTGGGGAGGCTTATGCGCTCTCCCGGAGCAGCCAGAGCAGGTGCTGGAGCAGCAGGGCTGTGAGCACCAAGATAGGCTGGGATGCTGGATGGGGCAGGTGGGAAGCCAACAGGTACCGGTGCTGGTCTTTCACCCAGCTCCAGTGGCTCGCGTGTGTCTTGGATGGGCAAAACCAGCTGAACAGCTCAGAAGGGTTGCACATAGCAGCGTTTTCGGCCACTGAAGTCTGACACTGTGCTGGGGAGCTCAGTCCCCTGGGGTGAGAATGTTTTGCAGGGGCTGGGTAGGTGTGGGAGCTGACGCAAGCAAGACCCACACCTTGACACATCCCTGCAGAATGGGGTGTGCAGCTCCATTTCACCCTCAGTGAACTCCCTGCTGGGATAACTCACATTTCTTCAGCAATTCACCTTTGTTTTCACTGACCTTGGCATGTTTAATCAGAGTTACATTCTCGCACAGATAAAACCGTCCTCAAAAGATTGTTTCAATATTTGGGGCACAAACAGATTTTTATTTGTTTATTCATTTTCTTTATCTCAGGCAGGTAGGGTTGCTCCTTTCCCACAATATATAAAGTAGCGAAGAGAACTTCCCTCCTCCATTTGTGCCCCAATCCCTTCTGCTTCTGCCCCAGTGGGCACCACTGTCAGCCTAAGCCCTGGCCCTGAGCTCCAGAGCATCATTCACAGCTCTGATAGTTGAAGAGCATCATCCTTCCCACCAGCCACCGTCTTGCTCCTGGAGAAGCAAGCATCCCTCCAGTCAATGGTGTTACAACTGCTGTCAGGAAGGTGGTGAGGCCAGATAGCTATGGAAAGGCAAGTTTTGGTCCTTTCAGCAGGGACAGCTTATCTGCGCAGCGTGCTAGGAGGCAGGGGTTGTGCACGATGACCCAAAACGCCACTCCATGCACTGAGCTCCTGCAGGGCTCCATCTCACCACCGCATTCTGGGGAAACTCCAAAGTCCACACTTAAGCTTATGTCTGTCAGGGTTACACCGAAAGCCAGAATTCAGATGGTGGGATGGTCTGATGTTCACTTCAAGATACAGATCTTTAACACCTAAAAGGTCCCCTGAGCGGGTAAGTTTCTTCTCACTGAACTTTCATTATCTGAAGGGTTGGTGTCCAGTGGGAGCTGGTGGCCCAGCTTCACATCTTAGATGCCAGCAAAGGCAATACTTGAGGGCTGAGTCACTGTTTGCAGGGGACAGCTAGTCTCCTGCAGGTATAGATACGCTTGACTTGAAGCAAAGGCACCTAGAGCCATCAGAAGAAGATGAAGTGTGTGTTCACACGCTGCCCATTGCCCTGCAGATCCCTTCCCTGCCACCTCCCCAGCGTCCTCGGGGCAGGGGAGGGGGCCCTGTACAGGCAAAAGGAGGCATTTGCCCTCCATCCCCACGCTCCATCCCCCAGCACTCTTCAGCCAGTGCTGCTGGCTGGTAGGACCATCAGCATTCTGCTTAAGCTTCTAGTGTTGGCAGCTTCTCGAATGGGATAGCAACAGTGGTTGTGGCAGAGCAGAAGTGTATGTATTCTTAGCAGCAAGGGTATGTATGTTCATCGTTGCTCTGACATCAGTTATATAGGAGCCTTCTCCCCCCGGCAAAAAAAACTTTAAAATAATGATTAAAAAAATGAAATGCACAGCCTGTTTATAGCAGAAATTGAAATTCCACATATAATCAAAAGTCGGATTTTGTCCTGCAGGCACTGGATAGATTTCTTCATAGGAATATTTTGTAACTTTCTCTGTCCAAAAGAAATGTGCAAAATGTTGTAATGTTTCTGCGCTTTCCTTTGGACATTCCAGGCTTTTGCTTAAGCTTCTCATAAAAGGCTATTTTCAGTGGAGGGAGGGGAAAAAAAATAGCAGCCTACAGTATACTGAGTCAATAAAGTAATGCAAAACCATAAACTACAGCAATGATAACAACAGAAGATCACTAGATTACAAAGGAAATAAGAAGGAGGTCAGACAGAGCAGTAGCTGGAAATAAAGTGCCTAGAAGCCAAAACGTGACTGGTCCTACTAAATGGCTAAAGTTGAACCAAAAAGCATTCAAAGCGTTAATTTATTAAATAACTTCATTTTTATGCCTGGCGATTAAAAATAGTTGTGGTCAGACACATTGGGAGATGGGAAGCAATTGGAGTCTTCCAGACGGGTATAATGCTTGGAAGGAAACCCAGCCTGACCCACCCTGCGAGCTGCGCTGTGCCTGCGAGCCATCGTTGGCGGGTGAGCTGGCATTGCTTTGGGGTGCTTTACTTCACCTGCTGATTTTTCTACTCAGGGCTGTTCTCCTTCAGGCTTTTAAGGCACAGAGGAGTTTTTCAGGGAGTGCTCAGAGTGGGAGATGGCGCCGCAGCAGAGCTACCAGGGCGATGCCAGCCCCTGCTTCTGCTTGGCATATGGGGCCAGATGCAAGCCCTTTGAAATTGTTGGGAGGCCCCATGTTTGCTTCAAGAGGTTTTAGGATCAGTCTCTCGCTTCAGGAGCTATTTAGATCTGATGTTTGAATCATGGGCTCGAAGCTTTAAAAGTACCGGGAGTCAGAGCATTTATTTTCCCTCCAAAAAAATCCACCGGCCCCAATCAGTGACCTAACTGAGCGTAAAACCCCACGTGAGACCAGCTTTCAAATCCCAGCCTTTAATTCCTGTGTGCATTTGGAGTGAATTTAATTTACCTTGCATTTCCTTTTGTCACCCTGGCATCATGCTTTTAAACTCCTTCGCAGGACTGCTAGCAGCTTGCATGGAACAGGCACCCCACTGCCCTGGGGCTCCTGGACTGGTTAAGAAAAATAATCATCACTGAGTATTGAGAGATTTAACAGTAAAAAAATGGCTGTGGTGGGACACATCACCTGTAAATGCCTAGATGGGTGCAGAGCACTACGAGCCCCATGGCAAAGGGTGCAGAGCTGGGAAGCGCTGGTGGTTCGGCAGCCCCCACAATAATTCCTTCTCTCTCCCCGTAACGGAAAGCTGAGGCAGTTGCTATCTGCTGCCTACAAAGCTGGTTCCACGTAATGGCAAAGGGTGATGGGTCAGCTAAAACGGAGCCCATGCAGTTTCTGCCTGATCAGTTGCTAACCAAGATACACTTTTCAGATGCTGTTAATTGAGTCTGATGAATCTTGCTCCAGTGGGACCTATTACGGGCAAAAATACAAGTGACATCAGAGCCATAACTCATAAAAATCAAGTCCCTGAATTACATCTGAGAGCAATATGAAAACGCAAGTGGGATTTCAAATGGTATCAAATAACTTTCTGTCATACCTTATTAATACCACAGAGCTAATAGAAACAGCTATATTATCATCATAATGTCATTATACATATATAATACACATGCGCGCGCACACACAAACAGTGTGTGTAATTATAACAACATTATTTTGTTCACACAGCCTGAAAAATGTGATTAGATGGCAGCTCTGAAATGGCAATATTCAATCAGGTATGACTTGTATATTGGCTCAGAGCACAGTCTTCTACTTATGTAAAATTATGCCTTGTTACGTGTGGTAGTAGCACGGACGGCTGCAGAAGAAAGAGGGAGCCGAGGCCACAGAGATCATTTCATTTCGAGTCAGAAGGGCTGAATTGTCATTTCAAAGCTGGAATAGCGTCACTGTCCAGCGAGCTATCCGCAGCTATCACTTCAGAAAACATGCTAATTTATCTGCTAAAAATAGCTGCCTTCTCACAAAATCCCGAATAAAACCTCTCCACTGGAAATGGTCCTAAATGCCACCAAACTATTTCTTTTTTTTTAATAATAAAGCTCAGAAGAGGGTGTTGCCTGGTAGGGCTTTAGGTGGGCTTCAGTATCCAAATGGTGCACAGGAAACATGGACACAGCCATTTCACATCTAGATCTTGTCAAATAATTTACCTCAACTGTTTTTAGTGAAAATATCCATATATATATATATATGTCCCTGCATGATGGGGATAGCTGGAGCTGGAAATACCATCTTAAGAATGCCAGCCCATATTTACCCAAGTCAGTGGTCAAAGCAAGTTGCTATTCTCAGTGTGCCAGACTTATATCGGTTTAAGTAAACAAGCTGACCTCTTTCCACTTAACAGGTCTCAGCCGTCATGGCTTTTTTTTTCTGAGAATTTCTCTTTAATATAAATTTGGTGGGCCCCAGAGGAGTGTAAGCAGCCGTCTCAGAGGGAGCTGCCATTGCCACCAGGAAGCAAGCCCGGGAAGAACAAGGTGGGTTTCCTAGGCAAGGATGCACCAGCCAAACTCAAAATTTGCCTTTTTCTGCCCCTGTCCTTGTTTGAAAGTAGGGGACTTCACCTCATTGACTCTGTATACCCTGCCCACACCTAAGGGCTTATGACAACTCTTGTTCTTCTGTTTTGGGATGCATTTTTTCCCAGTCTGGTTTGTGCAAGGGCATTTGACCTCGTAGTTATCAGGATCTTTTTTAACAGCACGGGGATGAGATGCAGCGGCACAGAGAAAGGGCTCCTGAAGTCCCTGGAGTATCTGCAGGGCCTCTGACCTGTCCCATGCAAAAATAGTTGCTGGTTCCTCAACTCTACACCTGAAGGCTGCTTGCCTCGCAGGAAAACTGTCTCAATAAGCAAGTGCTCTTCTGTCCTGGGTCACTGTGGACCCTGGTGTCAGGGGGAATGGCCACTTCTGCGCCTCCCACTGAACCAGATTTACAGCCGGACTGAAATGACTACAGATTATAAACACAAGACTTCCCTGGTAAACACTGGAAGGGATGCAGAAATCATTCCTCCTCCTCTCGATTCAGGTATGCACATGAAACTGAAATACTAGAGGGAAAGAAACTGATCTGCAAGTCCAGCTCTGCCAAACACATGGGGTTATCCAGCCGTTGTTTCCAGGGAGCACAGATATCTGCCATACCAGAAAGTCTTTCTTCTCCTCCTTTCCAACTTCTTTCCTTACCCAAGTGAGCATTGGACACGTTTCTGAGCTACAAGTATCTCTGAGGTCTAAACACGATACATCCAAGCCTCTGGGGATGATAGAGTTGGGGTTTTTTTAAATCCTCTTGAGAAACAGATGCTTTGGCTCATCTTCATTATACCTAGCCTGATTTATTTTAATTGCTCTGGGCATCCGGAATACTACGATTGCATAATCTCATGCACATGCCTTTAAAAGGAAGCTTTGGCTGCAACGCCAGGAAGGCAATGTTAAAAACGGAAAAAGTACTATGCAAAGTCTCATTTATTTTGGAAATCACTGGAAAGAGTTCTACTGAAAATTCACAGCAAAACATATGCCACATTTGAATAACGATTTGGAGAGGTGCTTTACCTAGCCTTGCAATAAAAGGGGCTCTGAAAATTGTAGTGCCTCAAAAATGTCTCACTTCCAACTCCAGAATCTGAGTGAATCGGAGGGCAATTAGGTCCATGGGGCAGCCCCAGGGTTGGCTGCCTAGCACTGTGCACCTGGGGAGATCACTTCCACCTCATACCAAAATAACCAGAACATAGTAACCTAAGAGAAAAACTGTTTTGAACAGAGTCAGTGGGAACCGGAGGCTCAGGACAGCAAGAAAGGAGGTAGCCTGAGGAGATCCTGCTGAGATCTGCCCTTCCTGGGTTTAGAAACAGAGGACTTCATCTCAATAAAACAAAGCAGGAATAACAGGACTGTGGAGAAATACCTGAATGTCATCCCCTTGTCTTCTCTGATGCAACTCACAAGATGCCAAATATTGTCTGCTTGGGAAAAAAGGTCTGCAGAAACCTTCTTCCAGTTAAGAAAATAATATTATTTAAAGTATTTTATAATAGGACCTAGAAAAAGGATTTATTTTGAAGTCATATCAGCATATATTATCTGTTATTAAGACACTGCATTTCTGAAGGGAGAGATCTTTATCTTATCGGTAACTTTTTCTTTCCCTGCGTTTTTTAATTTCTCTCATTAAAAAAAATGAATACCTGCCATAAATACTGTCATGAAAGAATTTGACTAAGAATTAAAAAAAAAAACCAACAACCAAACCCTTTGGCTTATTGATCTGCTTTCCTGTCTTCTAGGGAAAGGAAAAGCCATGAATTTTATAGGTTACCTTCACTATATTAATTATTTAAAAACATGCAACCGAGATCTTGTTTTGCAGGACTCATATTCAATTTATCCTCACTAGCCTTAGCATGCACACAGAGAAATATGTGTGTGCATAACCTGTGCCTTTGGGTACACGACAGATATCGTGGGAGATGATGAACTGAACCCAGGCTGTGCCCGGTGCTGGGATAAGCAAGCCCAATAACATTCCCAGGTGAAGGAGGAGACCCATGATCATATCTTCTCATCTTGAAGAGGAACCGTAAGCACTTTTCACTTGATTTCACGTGGTATCATTTTCTGGGAACAAATCGGATTCGTGTAGATTTGGCAATACTTATTTGACATGCCAAACCCGAGAAGTGCTGTCAGTGTTACTGTACCTGGCTGGCTGGTGCTTTGAAAAGGTTTTATGAGGGACTGTGACCAGGCAGCACTGCCACAATTTACAGGCTACACCTTTAAATGTCCACAAATTTACTTTGGGTTCGCAAACGATAATGAGATTTACATTTCGGAGGAGGAGCCCTCAGAGATTATCAGGAATATTAATGTTATCACAGAAGTTTATTAATGCCTACATGTAGGGAAGTGGGTAAGGAAACCCTCTGGGATTTGTTGCGCTATCAGCAATTATCATGCAAGATGATTTCTGTTCCTGGTCCTCCCTCTGATAGGGTTTGGAAAAAAAGTCTCCAAGATGGATTTTTGAGAAGTGCTTGGGTGTTTAAGCAGCACGGTTGTTTCCTCCATTGCTTTCTGCATACCTCCAGTTCTCAATCAAGAGCTGAGGGCTTTTCCAATCCATACTTCTCTGAAGCATTGCCATTTCTTGCTCAACTAACTCATGCGTCTTGTGCCTGTGAATTTTCTAGGTGCATCTGCCTTCACACAGAATTAAAATAAGCCTTCAGAGGTGGGTCTGCAGACCTGCCTTGTTCACATCTTTCAAGCCA
Source organism: Phaenicophaeus curvirostris (assembly GCF_032191515.1). Lineage (NCBI taxonomy): Eukaryota > Metazoa > Chordata > Aves > Cuculiformes > Cuculidae > Phaenicophaeus > Phaenicophaeus curvirostris. Next base: position 3,799,056 of record NC_091400.1, on the reverse strand, counting down.
AGCTACAGCCCTTTGGTTCAGTCCCCTCTTTCTCTTTGTGCTTCCATCTCTGCTGGTGGAGAAGTATCAACAGGATTGAATTTACAGAGGAAGTGATGTGGTGCTGTTGTTTATCCAGATGCCAAGCAGTCATCATCGATCGGCTTCACAAGGAGCAAGACACCAAGATGTGAACACGAGTTCTGGAAACCTGTCCCCAGCACGCCAGAAACCCTTCCTGTCCCTTCTCCTCTTTCTCTTTTAATGGGTTAAGGGCTATAAAACCTTGTGCCTCTTATCTAGGTTGGGATCTAGTGCCATGATCTGTCTTTCTGAAATGTTTGTGTTCTTTTAAGATCTTTATACATTAAGAAAATGGAAAGAATGAAAAGGAAAGAAGCCTGAGCCTGACCTACCTGATCGGAGAGGAACCTCTCAGCACAATTCAGAACTGATGGCCGAGGAGACAGCGGCGCCACAGAAATCAATGGGCGGGTGGCAGAAGTGCTCGGAAGGAGGGATGTGCTCAGGAGGAAATTAAGTTCTCCTGAAAGCTTTGTTAAGGCTCCTCTGTCCAGGAGGCACTGTTAAAGAGGAACCAGAGTGTTCCCAACTGCACCATGAATCGCCCATGCTGGGTTCCAGAGGAGCTGCAGCACGTGTGCAAAATTTCAACCAAATTTACATTTTGAAACAAAATATGGAACAGGCGCTTGCTCCGATAGCTGCCTGGACTGGGATAATGCCCCATGGCCACCAGCTGCAGGCAGAGCCAAAAAGCATTGGCACCACCAGCCCCTTGCCGGGAGGTTCACTCAGACCCCACTGAGGTGCCGCTAGCCAAACAGCCCCTTCCCTGATGGACGTGGTACCCTGCTGGCTCCCTCCAACACCGATGGATCAGCAAACTTCATGAACTACAGACGAGGCCTTAAACTGGTCTTGGTTAAACTCCTGCCACTCTGTGGGCTTTGAGAAGCAGGGCATTTGCTGACAGACTAGCTCCTTGCTGTTACACTTAATTAAGGATTCTGCGGAAAGTTTGGCTTAAAATCACAAAGCTTGCTGCTTAGAAAAGCGTAGGTGATTCCCCCAGAGGCCTGGCCAGTGTTCCTGCTCCTATTGTACAACATTATTGATTAATCAAAACTAATGCTCCCAGCTGTTGCCTGATGGATAATGTCTTTGGTGTTTGCCTACATATAATTATTTACTACTTTATCGATGTTATTTATTTCTTCATTAAGTATTGTTGCCTGTTTAATTATGTGAAACACAACTCTAAGTGTCGCTGCTAAAAAGCCATGGAAAGGGCTGCCCAGAGCTGAAATCTTTAATCCATCAACTCTAAAAATTAATCTGAAGATAAAAATATTTTAGCCAACATTTTGAGCGAAGACCATCAAACCACAAGCACATTATATGTCATCTAGAGGCTAATGCTGGAGCCCCATGTTCAGATAGATTTGCAATGCTGATTTGATTGCGCACAGCAAAGGACTTTTGCGGACTTTTCTGTTGTATTAGATCTCCAAAACACCTAAGAAAGGTCCCTATCTTATTCTCAGTAGCTGAATGTTTAAAATAAACCAAAATAAACCAGTTACAGTCAGGACTGCCTAGTCAAGATCCCAGCACTCCATTGCCTTTGTCCTCCTCAGAAGCTCCAGGCACAGCTGCTGCAGCAGGTCTATACCCAACCTTGCTGAATTTGGGATCCAACACCCAATCCCTGGGTCCACGTGGGACAAGAAGGTAAGAGCTGAGGCTTACTTAGTTTGTGATGCAACACCAACCTTAACAGAACCACTTGTCCTTGCCAAGACAAAATCATGGGAGCTTGGGGTCAAAATCAACATCTTAAATTCCATCTGGAAAACAAGATACAGTAAGGACAAACTAGATCTGAGACATGTTGTGGCTCTCAGCAGTCTCTTAGTATTTATCATTTTTAAAACATCAGCCACGCACATGACTACAAATACAGTATTAGAGAACTTGGAAGGATCTTCTCAGTCTGCAAAAAAACCAGGACCTGCAAACCCTGCTGTAGCTCACAAATCATTAACATACCTATAACAGATCAGAAATAGCCTCTGTATCTCCTTACTCATAAAATAAAAATTCCTTCTCTGACATCCTTTCCAAACAACCCTCGTCAGGCCCTTTCCCCACGGCAGGAGAACAAATAGCTCTGGCAGTCTTTGCTTGGCCATCAGTGCATTTGTTATTCGGTAGCTACTAGCCTCAATATTTCTGTGCAGCTCCCTAAAGACCTCTTGCTTACTTCGGAGATAGTGCTTTAAAATTAGTGAAGTCTTAGCTACTGCTTTATGAAAAGTGTATTAGATGGCCAGTTGCCAAACCTCTAACTTTCCTATGGCCTCTGTTCTAGGGCAGCGGGCTCTGCATTTTCTGTAAGAGCTTGAGGTGCAGCAGACTAACGCCTGGCTCCATTGAGTCACCTGCATCTGTTCCAATGCATCTCAAGCCCAGACCACAAGCAGAAGCTGATTGTGGGGCCCAAGTTCTTCTCATGCCCTCAATACACAACGTATGCCTACCTGGGGCTGGAGATGATGAGCCTGGGGATTTTTGACTCCATTTCCCTCTTTTTATCCTCCCCAACGTTCACATTTTTCGTGCATTTCCTCTGTCTAGATCAAGTTCTTCCTCCACCTGTTCTTTGAAATGTCACAGTCTTTCCTGTATCCCTTGTACCCACATCTGAGGGTACCATGGGCATCTTTCCAGTAGGGATGCATTGAGCGATGGGGAGCACAGCTAGGAATTTCAAAGGAAGCTAAGGAAATCTTTATGGAGAAGTTGGTGGGAATTTGGCACTTGGCACTCTTCTGCTCTTTTGAGAGTCCCACCCTACAGGAACAATCTAAACAAATGTATGCCCCAATGCTGATAAATACATTTGGAAAGATATCAAAGAAAACCTTGCTGGGTTTGGAGACTTTTGATGAAAGGGAAATATCCTGCCAACCTGATGCTGAGATCTATCTTGTTCCACCATGTGGTCCAAATCATTAGAGTCTTCCATGTCTCCCCTTCCTCCTCAGGGCAGGGAGGGCAGCACTGCCTCACCAAAGGAAGGAATTTGGGGGCCAAGAGGATGGTATTATTTGAGGAAAATTCAAAAGAGAAGTTACTTGACAATGGAAGTTGTTACTGTGTCTAAAAATATCTCCGTGAGTCAGATTACTGAAAACGGCAAAGCTGTGGAGCAAAACCATAGCCTCTTCTCAGCAGTCAGCTGGCTTCATTCACTAGCCTGGCATCTCTTTCCCCTGATGTTTTGAATATCATAAGAGTCGGGGGCTTTTTAAGTCTACAATAAGTTAATGTTTAATGGATCGCCCTGTGCAGTTCTTGGTGTTTACATGTTCTTCAACTAACCGAATCTGTAGAACAAATGAAAAGTCTGTAAGACCGTGACAAGTGAATTACGGATATTTGTTGCTCAGAAAAGTACTGTCTCATTCAGTCCCACTCCTTCTACAACCCATCCCCCCCAAAAAAAAAACGGTTTCTATTATGTTTTGACCTTCCCTGGCAATATTAACATCTCTTGCTGTTGCTGGCCGGGCTGTAGCTCCTTAGCCTGCAACTGTTACGGCTTTGTGCACATACGTTTCCTGTGGATGTGCAACCTTGCATGGTGCCACGGTCCCAGTGTTTGCAGGGTAACCTATTAAACTAGGCTGGCTCAGGACCAGGCGCGCTGGAGAAGCACGGGAGAAGGAAAGGTGGAGACTACAGTGTTATCAATGCCTTTTTTATACTAATGAGATAAGTGGGGTTGGACTCTTTCTTCCACTGACCAAAATATAAATAGCCAATAAGAGTTTTCCATTCCATGACGGATGATTAGCTGCTGAGTGAGCGGTTCCCAACATTCTGCATAGGAGATTTGCTTGGTTTCTTTGCCTGTCATGCATGTGCAACTTCTTCCAGTCAGTGTGAAGGTCTCGAGACCCCTCCCTCCTTCAGAATCAGCCTGGGTGGGACCCTGGGCTCTGTTCCTACACACTCTTCGGTCTTGTCTTGTGAGGTAGCTGTGAGGGAAGCCCCCAAATTCCTCACTCCCCCCACCCAACCCAGATCGATGGGAGAGCAGGGCAGCCCAGAGATGCCACCTTCCCCACCTGCATGTTGTAAATCTGAATTGTACCCACTCTGTGTGGTGGTTTGGGTTCATTCTGCAAGTTACCAAGGTCTCCCAGGCCATGCGTTCCGAGGCAGACGACATCCCCAAGAGGAGCTGGGGGCACGTGGCAGCGCTGAGCCCACTGCATCTTTGCAGGAAAGTGGTGAGTGAATCCACCCGTCCCACCCAGCGTGGGGTAGCCGGAAAGCCAGCAGCCACAGTAACTCAGCACAGTGGGACCTAAGGAAAAAAAAATTATTTTATTAGGGTTGAAATAAACAGAAAAAGGAAACCAAGCTCTTGTCATCAATAGTGAAGCTCCCTGGTGCTGCTGAGACCATGATAGGGCCCAGGGTGTACCCCTGTGCTTTCCCAGGCTCACAAGGATTTAAAATTCTGGATTTCACATGATGGTTTATTTCTGGCTGACCTGTTTGACTTGAACAGTTGTGTGTTTTCAACTGCAGGGCTTATTTTTAATCTGCTGCATTAGTACACAAACTCAATCAGAACAAAACTTTGCCAAGTTGGAGCGTCGTTCCTACCCTTCCAGCGGGGTTTGAAGTCCCCCAAATCCATCGCAATCTGCCCGCATCATCCAGCCTCTCTTGGACCCTTAACGTGTTCTTTGCACTGTAGCTATGAGGGTAGGGGGCAAAGACACCCCCGATCTCACAATGACCATCCCCACCACAGGGGCAGCTAGGGATGAGCAGCCAACAGCACAGGGGGCTTTGTCAAAGGGACTTCTCTCTCACACACACATTTGGGTTGTTTTTTTTTTCATTTGATGTCAATGGCAGGAATTTTTTTTTCCCCTCCCTGCTATTTGAAGAACGAGATTTTATCTTCCCTTCCCACCACCCCGTGCCTATTTCACTAAAACCTGCCTTTCGGGTCAGCATGCTGGTAAGAGATTAATTTTACACTGCAAGAGACACTGAGATGAGTATTTCAGCTCTGGCACACGAGACGTCTGTTATAATATTGCAGTTTTTCTAAATTAAATATTAGGAGAAATTAAACCCAATTGTGGTTCGTATTCCTATGGAAAATATTTCTGTTCGAAACAGTCTGTCCATGCTAAATGACTTAAGTAACTGAAAACACAATAAATATGCAGCAAGTTAAAATCCCAGATTATTCAGGTTTTAAGGGTTATAACTAAAAGTGGTTTAATGTTTCATGCCTAATAATAGATTACTCCTATCACATTTCTAACCTTTATTTCTAGCAGCTTTGAAGTCCAGCCATATAAAGGCTGTTTGTAGAACCACACGAAAGTTAAAGCAAATATTACTCAGAGTGATTCATATGAACAAGAATTTGCAATGAAGGCAGAGGGGTTTTTGTGTCTGTATCAAAGGAAATGAAATGTTTGCAATATTTTCCAGTTGATAAATGCATTAAAACATTTTAGTTGTGTACTATGAACATTGCTGACATAAACAGACTTTGACCTGAAACAGATTGTATTCAGCTGTGCAGGGCAAGCAACATTAAAAGAAATAAAAATAAAAAAAAAAAATCAATTCCTAGATTTCAAAATCTGCCACAAGGTCACCGCAGTCCTTAATTAGCTGAATACATTAAGGGAAGGCTAGAACACAGATTCTGTGAAGAGAGCAAATGTATGTTTAATCCTCTGTTCTTTGCTTACAGATTACCCTTTCAGAACGAGTAACCTTACTTTCTTTTTAAATATCTATTTACCTTTTTGAGCTTTGCATAGCAAAGCAGGGTTTTCTCTCTCCCTCCCCCTGCACTGTTGCAAAAGAAATTAATTTGTTGCTAGTTGCTATGCATTGGCAGAATTTCTGCATAAAGAATGTAAGCCATCTATCTTTGTATTCAAGATATAGTTAATCTGGCAGTTAAAATACTTTGGAAACATTTTGATGACTTATCTGGAAAAGTAGCTTTGCATTTTCAAAGAAAACTCAGAACTGTATTGCAAGGGGAAGATAAAAGATATATGAAGTGTTTGTTCCAAGCGATACTATTCATTTAAAGATCAGAATGTAACCCCACCCAAGCAATTATTGTGGAAAAACAAGACAAAAATCCTTATACAGCTTTCCGACCCAGTCTTTATTTGGGAAACAAAATAACTATATTACAGTTATAGCCTAATGGATTGCAAGCTGTTTTATTAGAGTCAGCTGAATCCCGTTAGCATAAAAAAGAACTCTGTTTGCTATCAAGAACACATTTACATTAATATGACTTTGACAGAGTAAAATAAAATCGCATTAAGATGATGTAAGTAGATAAGACAATGAAATCTCTGTGAGATGGTTTTGGCACACCAATTAGAGTCAAGTCCCTGCAGGAAAGAAACATATTTTTACACCAAGTATCCATGTGTTCTTAAGTCACGGAGTGGCCAAAATTAATTCCGTGCTTAGAATATTTCCAGCGAGGGAGAAGAGAAAGTTTATGATAATTATTTCTATTTTTCCCTTGAAAAGGTAAAATTGCTGATAAACTGCATTTTTATTTGCAATAATACAAACAAGTTTTGTTCTCCCCACTAGCCTGTAATCATCCTGATTATTGCAAGGGACTTTCCAATATAGAGCAGCTGAAAACAAGGTTTTAGATTACATGGTAATTTAGGAATGCATGAAAAGCCAAGCACTCACCATGATAGAGCACTGCATAAACTTCATGGCTTTTACAGCAAAACATAACATATGTTTTGTGATTCATTCAAAGGATTTTTCTTTTTTTTTTTTTCTAAAAAAATATGTCGAGCTCTAGTATTCATCCTATATTTAGGGAACCTCGCTCTTGAAAAAGGGCAATGACGCTGCTCCAAGTTTGATGTCTCTCTTTTTTTGTTTGGTCATTAAAAGAATGGCAGTGATGGATGGTGATAATGCCGTGGATTTCATGAGTAATCAGGCCTTGGCAGCCACAATATTTCTTTTTGTAGTGAAACTTTAATATTCCTTTGGCGTGGTGTAAACTTTTTTCCTCCTTTTGGAACTACGTTGCATGGGCTGTTCGCTAAGCATGACTAAATGGTTATTACTCAAAAGTTAGTGCTTTAAATGAGCAGCTGACAGGGTGAAGCTCCCCCAACAAGACACACAGCCCCTCTGGAACAGCCTGTGAATTTGCTGCAGCAAACACCAGGTGTCTCCACCTCGCTGGGCTACAGCCTCAAAAGGGCCCTGCTACCAAAAATAACAAAAATTAAGGTTGTTCTTTCCATTGCTTCTAATCTGCCTGTTGCAAGGCTGCGTGCGCCAAGAGGAGAATATATATATGGATGGACACGCCAGCCCTCTCGTACCGGGGCTGTATTTTATTTTGTCACTCGATACGCCTCTGTCAGGCAAGGCAGGACTTTCCAGAGTTTGAAATAATCCAAATTCAATCACTTTAAAGCTGCTACAATATGCAAGTCCTGGCAGCCGTTTTAAATTAATGGAACATCAGATGTGCTCTGATCCTCTCAATTTCCTTGGGCAAGGGAAATTCTGCTGCGGTGGTAGCGGGAGGGGAAATATAGGGCTATCAGTAAAATAAATGTCAGCTTTTGTCTGCTGATAAAAAAAGCGCATGCGGCAAAAAAAAAAAAAAGACACAATATTTATTGCTCTGTAATTAAAATGTATTTCTATAGGCAGTAAGGATTATCTTAGTGGTTTGGACAAGCAAGCACTGTGCAGTCTGATCCACATGAATGGATATTAGATTAAGCCAAAGTACAAAATTGCTTTTTATTCGGGGTTTTACAAATACAGCTAAATATTTTGTTTGGGTGTAGATATTTATTTTTTTTGTGCCTGCTGGCATGTTTGTCAAGAAAAAAAGATTAGAATGCCAACCTTGAAAGCCCAGTCTCAGGGCACGGATGGGATTTTGGCAAGAACTGGGGTGAAAAAGAATATAAAGCTCTACAGCAAGATGCTCGTCGATGCAAATGCACTCGGTTTGGGGTTTACTTTGAAAGTGTAAACATACATCAGGGTTGTCAAAGGGTTTGCAAACTCGAGAACCTTTTGATCAAACCTGGGCTGTGTTTTGAGGAAACCTGCGCTGGAATACTGTTTTCAAGATGCAATTCAGTGGCTTTGCTTTTGAAATACAAACAAGCCCCAAAAATTCAAATCAAGGCTCTGAACCCATGCACAAGCTTTTATAGTTCATGGTTTCTGCTGATCTGCAGGGCTTATCACCCAGGGCTATATCCTGGCCACAAGAGCCCACGTTTCATAAAGTCTTTTTCCAGAAACAAAAATACAATAAAAGCTGTCAGAGTTAAATTGAGGACAAGGTATTTCTTTAATTCCGATTTTTCAGTTATTTGCTTTATATGAGGAGAGCCTGGCTGCTTCTGCGGTGACTGGGACTCACTTTGCCAGACAGTATGTTTTAAGTTATTTTTAAAAATGCTGGGTTTTGAAGGCTCTTAAATCCTTTGATGTAAATGAAAATAAAATCATAGTTTGGAACCTAACAGAGACTTTTAATCTTGATCTTAAAAGCATGAATCATACTATAGCATAGAGTAAAACTACTTTCTGTCCTCTACACTCACCTCCTCTACACATACTGATATTTGATATTTATAGGTGGCAATTAGAGATCTCAGGTAGTTCCAGCACCTCGTGCCAAGCTCTGTACACAGTTACTGCCTCCCAGTCTAAGGCTGAGATTTCTACAGCCTTGCTGTTTTTCTCATTTAAATATGACATTTCAAGCAAGCCTGATTAAAACAAAAGAAAGCAGAAGCAAAATGTCTCAAATACCACGTGCGTAACATTATGGCAACAAAACTTAGACCGATTACTGTCTCAGAGGAGGAAAATTAGTGGCAAGGTAGCGGTGTTACAATAAAAGTAGAGTAAAACTTCTCCTGTAGCCACCCTGGAAAACGCAGTCATTGTCTTCAGCCCAGAGAGGGGCCCAAGTGACCAGCTGTGTCAGAGCACAGCAAGTGCATGGGTGCCACGTTTCAAGCACCCCATGAAGAACGACCATCTGAAATACAAATTTTTTTAATCAGATTTTCTTATCTCCTCCTAAATCTGCCGGCAGAGGTGTCCTTTGCCTTTGCCTGCCTAGAGTGGGCATTAACAGGTGCCAAGATGCTCCTATGGGATGGTCACTTGGCAGGGGCAGCAGATACTAAAATCCATTGCCATGGGTTTTGTCCCAAAAGAAGAGGTTGTGATCAGCAAGAAAGCAACTTCAGCCTTTGTTTAAAAGTCGTGCGGTCTCCTCATGGTGAGTCTGAAGACAACTCAGGATGCTTCTCCACAGTTACACCCACCACCAAACCACAACAAGAAGAACTAATCATGATGGAAGCTCATCCTACCTATACAAACCAGGTGTTGAATCCCATTGTCTGAATCCTTCTGGATTTAAAACTCTCCATTATCTCCACTGGCATTCTAAGGAAAAGGATTTCAAGATTTTTCCCTGAAACAAAAAACACTGAATTACTATAACGGCATAGTGGAGTATCCATTTACTGCACACAACAGGCAAGATATCCAGACTCCCACTGCAACTGTAATTCACTTTCTCTGCTCATACATAATGCTTTTACCTCTGAGTGGGGTTATCTTTAGTTCCTTAACAAGCCCATGTAATTCAGCTGTCACAGTTTCCATAAGAACAATACCTTGGAATTTCCTGCCTTTAATTTGGACTAAGTCCTGTCCATAGCACTGCATTAATGATTTTTCCAACACATGTGGCAACTCCAGAAATCAACCGTTAAACACATTACATACATGTTTATAATGTTCAAGTGCTGTTTGTGGAGGTAACATCTCACAGCAAGGTAAGGATCTCGTCTTGGTAAATCTAACGGCCCCAACTCGGTGGCCTCCTCTCTGTTTCAGGCTTTGCAGCTGGACTGTTCACCGTGAAAGGAATTCTCCTGCCCAAGCAGGTGGAGATGGCAGATATGAACCTTCCTCAAGTCATTTCCCTACCTTTTCTACCATAGTGACTTTCCCTGTTGCCCGAACACAGGAAGATTGTGCTCCTCAGGGCAGAAGTGCCTGCTGGCACACACAGCAGCATCCTAGCTGCTGGAAAAGCACGTTGGGAGAGCTCACACAGATGCCCCGTTGCACCGAGGCATGCCCAGTCTCTGAGGAGGGAGTGCTATTCCCGTCTCTGTTTTGCAAGGAAAGGAGGCAGGACGTTTAGCAGTTGAGACCTGAAGCTTCCCAATTAGCCATTCAGCAGCGTCGTGACAGATGGCCATTTCTATTTTTGCCTACCTTACTCCAGGCCCATTCATTCAGCGAGCTCCTTTTAATTACACAGAACCGCGTGCCCCAAACCTCATCCACTTTATCCTGAGTGCATCAGTTGGCCTAACAGGAGGTGTTGCCTTTCATAGAATTATAGAATCACCAGGTTGGAAGAGACCCACCAGATCATCGAGTCCAACCATTCCCTAAAACGCTGCGTAACAGTTTCACCATTTGCTTTGCAGCATTGAAGAAGACATCGGGTTTGACTGTGCTCACGTGTGGCAGCTCCCCTGAGCTTCAGGAGACCAACAGCTCTTCACAGAAGAGCAGTTATTCTCTCTGCCTTGCCTCAGAGTCCTCTACCACATACCCGCAAGCCAAGCTGGCAAGAGGGGCAACAGGACACAGCAAAAGGCAACAAAAATTCAGCATGATGCAGTCTGTATCAGCATAAACTCAAGCAAGATGGCATCACATGAAGACCTGATAAACTTCCCTTTCCAGGCTTCCTCCCGCAGAAGCAAAGGTCTTCAATTCAGGATATGGTAGGGCCAAAACAGACACGTAGCCTAAGCAGCCCGGGAGTGATATTTATCCCTCTTTCCTTGCCTCCATATCCTCTTCCCATCCAAAAGATTTCCTGGAACCTTCACTGCGTTTTCAAAGTAAGCATGTCCTAATTGGCAGAATAAAGAGAATTGGGGGTGAGAAATGAGACTCCAGATCATCTCTTGGGGCACCAAACTGCCCTCTGTGGAAAAGCAAAAAAAGAGCAGGAGCACAACCAAGGGGCTGAGGGCTACCCGAGCAGACCCAGCACCCTGCGGTTTTAAAACCACTTGCCGTTTCTGGAAGGATCTCAACCTAGAGCCCACTGTTGTTATGCTGCTTACAGGGAATGTCTCTCAACCATTTATCTGCTGTTCACTTGTGATCAGTGGCCCTATGGAAAAATAGCATCAATAATGAATAAGTAGCAAAAATTCATGGAAAGGGTCATTGGGCACTGGAACAGGCTGCCCAGGGAGGTGGTTGAGTCACCTTCCCTGGAGGGGTTTAAGGCACGGGTGGACGAGGTGCTGAGGGGCATGGTTTAGTGTTTGATAGGAACGGTTGGACTCGATGATCCGGTGGGTCTCTTCCAACCTGGTTATTCTGTGATTCTATGATCTAATGTGATACGACTTTCCAGCTCTGGTATAATAAAGACCATCAGGTACAAATTACTTCACCTTAGCCATGTTGACTTTTACCAGCTAGGACTCTGGCCCAAGTTTCATTTGTTTCATGAAGGAAATAAACCACATAGCACCACTTCCGAGTTGACCGTGCAGGTAGCCCACAATTCCACAAAATCTGGTTGGAGGGAGGGTGAGGCTGTTTGCATTGACCAGATGGCACAAGCACAGTTTACCAAGCGTGGAAAAAGCATCCAGCCACAGAGAGGCTGCTGCTGGCTGGGCTGGGGCTCTGGCACCAAATCTCTGCGTGAGCCCAAGCTTTCTAAAGAGTCTGCGAGAAGACGCTAAAGCTCATCCAAGGCCGAGCAGGCTCTGCCAGTGGCAGAGCACGTGCATATGTTTCTAAGAATACTGAGGGGCAGGCTGGCCCTCTGGCGAGTGCTGGAGGCTGCGCTGCACATGCACACACAGCCACAGCTATCATTAGGGTTTTGCTGCTTTGGCACCTCTTCCTAATTTACTTAATTTCTATTTATACCATTCTGTTTCTGTTTTGAGCTTTCATCAGGCGCTGACATGATTTGTGGAGAGCCAAACTTTGGAAGGAAGCTTTAGAAAGAAGTCATTTACGGGGAGCTTAAAAGTGTCAGAGCACTGGGAAGGGCTGTTCCCAAGTGAGGAGTGGCCACTGTAACTGCAAAAAGGCAACTGAGCCAGTTTCTCTGAGGGCTAGGCCGGTGCTCTGCTGCCTGGGGAGGCAGGTCCCTGGGGGTCTGTAGAACATACTAGAGTCTGCGAAGGCTAATAGGGGGAAAAATTAACCTTGTTGACAGCAGCTTTCCACACTTGGGTCTGAACCTCCATTGGAAAATGGAGGTAGAAGCCTGCAAATAAGGAGAGGTTGAAAACCACAACATAAACGTGTCCCAGATTGGTCTCTGGGGTAGCTAGTAATTGTGTCCAACTGATGAGTGCTTCTGAAATGAATTGTTGAGTCATTGTGATCATACCACAAAGCATAAGCAGAGGGTGGGGGTAACACCTCCTTTCCTTTGACTCCGTCTGTGACCCCACATCATGTTTATTGTGGCTTGGCTGGAGGACATACGGGGCTCCCGAGATACATCTTCTAGGGAAAAGCTTTACACACCATTGTCTGACCAGCACCGATGGACTTCTCTGGTGGTTAAAACTCCAAGAGCTCAAGTGCAAGTAGCAGATGAGAAGAACGCAGCTGTTGATGTTGACATGTTGCTGCCCTCATGGAATGATGTTAAACAGCTGGAAACGCACGTGATGCACTGGGGAATAGGGATAGACTGAAGAATTTCAGGCTTTCTGGAACATCACAAATGAAAAGGCAATCAACTGGGGACACCAAATTCTTCCTTCACGAATCATTTGTAGATCTTTTACTGCTTCATACTACAATGAACTTCAGGAATACGCACATGGCAAGGTTGCAGGTTTCAAAGCTGGCCAGGCCTTCACAGGTATCCTCAAAACCTCTCAATACAGCAAAAACATTTAAGATGGATGAATATTTTCAGTAATGGTTGGACTCGATGATCCAGTGGGTCTCTTCCAACCTGGTTATTCTATGATTGATTCTATGATTTTCAGGCAGCAAAAAACCAAAAGAGACACCCTGTTTCTCTGTTTGTGGATAACTGAGGAGATGACGTAGCAAGGGTCCAGTAGAAAATCTTCTTTATGGAGAAGCATTTTTTCTTCCCTGTCCCGAATGCTTATACCATTAGCAAGTCCTCCAAACAGAGCGATCCCAGACTTGAGAGTGCCCTGCTCCCTACACATCTCTGTCTCCAAGGCCTGGAATGTGTGGCATCAACAGCTGTAGGACTTCTCTTCAAGCCATTCTGCAGGGGGACCAGCTACTGAAGTGTTGAAAGTCCTGTGTAGAACTACATTAAAAACTGGAGAGCTTATCTTTGTATTTGGATGAGTCTGGTATCGTATTTTAGAATCATAGAATCATAGAATAACCAGGTTGGAAGAGACCCACCGGATCATCGAGTCCAACCATTCCTATCAAAATTTTGCCACAAGCTTTAATTGTTGTTGTTGTGAAGAAAGCCTTTGTTTAATACAACTGCCTACTTCACGATGACATCATCCAAGACTGTGGAAAAAAAGCACAGCCCAGAGTAGTGAGGCATGTGATGATGTATAAATAGCACTGACAGAACAATATTATAAACTCCATTGGTACAGCTGAGATAAAAATAGCAAGTTGCTGATTCATCTAAGATATCAGCTAGAGGGATGGCAGGAGGTTCAGCTACAATAAACTTAATCTAAAAGCATGTTACTTCATCATGAATTGGCTGTTTGGATCTTTCATTCATTTCAGGAAGGCACCTGTCTGCTTCAGTCCTTCACTACTGAACATATGAAATATAGGGCCTGATTTTATTTCTTTCTCCCTTACGCTGAAATACATTGCAGTCAGAGAGTTCTCAAAGGCTTTAGATACATGTATGAAAAACAGAAGCATTCCTAAAACTGCTTGCCAAGTGCCTGGTAGCAGCAAGGTTTATATTATTGTTCACAGCTATGTTTCTACTTTGCCTGCCTCTAAAAAGACAAACAAGGGACCTGTTCAATAAACCTGGAAATGCTGAACTATGCTTACAACATCTCTTAATCTGCAATGACTCAGTCATTTTATGGCTTTCATAAGATACATGCACAGTCATGCACACATCCACATACAGTGTGCTTTTCCAGTGTTTCAGATGGGTAAAAAGAAAGCTCTACATGCCAAGCCCTGAAGTACAGGGATTAAAGGGAAAAAAGAAGCTGAGAGATGTGTGGCTTGCTCCTTAGAACACATGAGCAGTGATTACTTGTGCTGTGTCTCACATGGCCCGCAATTTATGCTCTTGTTTGATTTATTATAACTTTTTAAGTATCTGCATCATAATATCACAGTGAATAATAGAGTAGAATCATAGAATCAAAGAATCACCAGGTTGGAAAAGACCTATCGGATCTATGAGTCCAACCATTCCTATTAATCACTAAACCATGTCCCTCAGCACCTTGTCCACCCGTCCCTTAAACACCTCCAGGGAAGGTGACTCAACCACCTCCCTGGGCAGCCTCTGCCAGTCCCCAATGACCCTTTCCATGAAATTTTTTTTCCTAATGTTCAGCCTGACCCTCCCCTGGTGGAGCTTGAGGCCATTCCCTCTCGTCCTGTCCCCCATCACTTGGGAGAAGAGCCCAGCTCCCTCCTCTCCACAACCTCCTTTCAGGTAGTTGTAGAGAGCAATGAGGTCTCCCCTCAGCCTCCTCTTCTCCAGGCTAAACACCCCCAGCTCTCTCAGCCGCTCCTCATAAGGCCTGTTCTCCAGCCCCCTCACCACCTTTGTTACTCCATCAGATCCACAGTGATCCTATGCTCCCTTTTCACCAGAAGACCCTGGAGGAAAGCACATGGATTACACTACCAAAAACTGGTGCTAGAGCTGCAGAGTCAAGGGCAGCTGCTCTGGGGAAGCGGAGTCTTGCCCTGCAGCCTGCCTGCTTCCAGAGCTTGTGTCAAAGTGACAACAAGGTGTCCAGTGTAGGATGTTGAACGGCCACAGACAAACCGGCAGCTCCAGGAACCCCTCTCTTGTGGCAAATTTTCACCCACAACGTGGTCACCATATATTTAGACAGAATTAAATTTCTGTTTTTAACACCACTGCCATATAGCAAGAAGAAGTGCACACAGTAAATGGTAACTTGTATGTAGGAAGATTACAAGCTTTCTCTCCCTTCATGTCAGGCAAGCTCCTCTAATCAGTACAACATTGCCGAGTGCATTGACTTGGGCTAATGAGGACACTCACAGTCTCCTTTTCCACCTCACGTGCAACTGTTTCTTGCCCAAGAAGCTTTCTATTTCTTGTGCGTCACCTTGTGATCCTCGCATAATGATTACAAAGTCTCTAGCAGGGTGGTAGAAGACAGCTCGCCCTCTACTTGCAAACACCTTCCTGCTGGATCTCCGTGGATAGCGGCTGACAGAAATATGTTTTCCTCAAGTCAATTCAACTGCTTTGCAATTTATCACCCATGGTTCCACTTAGTAGTAGCCTATTAAGTTTCTCTGTGCCAGCATCGTAAGTCCACGTTCTGTTCCTCAACAGCATGACCTGACACTGTGATCATCGTCCACGAATATCAGCTACACAGACAAGAACATACCAGCCGCACCAGAACAGCTTGTTTTGTGCAAGTAGAGCACTTTATCTACTGACTGCCTCTTAGTTTGCATCAAAGCTAAGCTGCTCGGCTAGGACCATTAAAATGAGTGAGGCTTATACAACCACGGAACTTTATATTAATTTTTAAAACTTGCAGATGTTGCAGTCTGTACATATGAGAATAGCACCAAATGTTACAATGACAGAAAAGATTTATATTGGTTGGGTTCTAAAAGTAAGGAAACACAAAAAAGAAAAATCCCACCCTATTGCTACCAAGGCGTTACACGTATCTGGTTTTACATGCAAGTTCTAGTTAGCACCTTTGCACTTCTGATAGTGAGCTAATCGGCTAATATTTTTATGAAAATTAGAGTTGGGGGAATGACAACAAAAAGCTTTTTATTTGATTTTGATGTATTTTTGTATTCACTAAGTCCTTTCTTGACTTTTGCTGCACATGAGTTCTAGAGAGCAAGGCCAGCGGAGATCCTACGTATCCACCACTTGTGTCAACATCCTCCTCCGGGGCGAGCAGCACTGGGAAGAGCCCCCTTTGGGATGTCACTGTGCCGCTGTGCAGCGTCTCAAAGAATGTGCAGCTCTAGAATTATTTTGGCTGAGATTGCTGGTCAATCAACATACTAAGGTGCTTTGCAAAGAGCACTTAAGAGATGCTCAGTGATCTACACAAGCAACAAGCAACACAAGCAACATATGTTTTATATTATCAACATCTCCTTTGTATTCCAATTGCATGTCAGTACTGGTAGAACCTACTGAGGCTAGGACCAGCTTCAGCTTTGAAGCTTTGGACAATAACAAAACAACCTGCTATTTGTTTATGTTTGTAATAAAATCTACCAGCAACTGTGATCTGATTGTGTCCTTAACAAGAAGGCCAGCCAAAGGAAACCTTCTCAATAAACAGGAGACGAAGGAAGTGGAGGGGTTGTCTGTGGATTTTCTAATTCTAGTCTAAGAAGTTGATGGTTATGCTTAAACTCTTAAATTATTTTGGACCCCAGCTTTCCAAAAGACTGTTTGGAGGACAAAGAGAGATTGTAGCATTCACCTCTTCCTAGGATAAAGGTTTTGAGCAGAGCCAAACACTACAATTGCTGTTTTCCTGAAGCATCAGAAGCAGCCAAGGAGCAAGGGTGGATGCGCAGCCCCAGCATAGCAAGCTCTCCTAATTGCTGTCTTCCCTGGACATCCCTCTCTGCTATTCCTTCTGCCACGTGGTCAGCCATGCAGATCACCCTGTGCCTTGGGGTTGGGACACCCTTGTATTGCACTATGAAGCCATCTGGGGGACTGCAGCTGCATGGGTATAATCACCAAATAGTTTATTGCGTTTGTGTATATATATATGTAAATAATAGCACTGCCAGTACAAATAAAGGCATACTACATAGGAAGAGATCAAGTGTACCTTTTGTATGTAATCAGTCCTTATGCATTAGTCTTGTATTTTCAAGGTAGAATTTTGTTTGGTTTTGTCTGGTTTGTAGAGCAGGCAATTTAAATTTCTGGCATATCTTCCTCAATATCTCCACCACTGGTGAACATGCAAATGTAATGTTGGCTTACCACAGCCTGGCTCGGTGGATTTTTACGACACAGGATTCTGATAACACTGTAGACTTACATGTGAATAAGACTCCTAATATAGCAGCACAATTTATTCCCATTTCCAGTTTAATGGAGCCTTTCTGATCATTTTCACAGCATTGTGTAAGGGTTTTTTTTCCCCTGCTGCACAAAAGGAAAAAGCTCCAAGCATGTTCCTGAAATGCCTTGTGAAGTTAATATGACTTCTTCTCTATCATCAAGAGAATGATACTGGAATGAATGAAAGTCAGTATTTTTCCTCAAAGTTTCTTAATATTCAGTCCTCATATGGCACAAGGGAGTAAACTCTCAATTACACAAAGGCAAATACAGAGAAATCCGTCAAAGTCAACGGAGTTATTCTGGACACCTGAGTAATTTGTCCCTTGGTATGATTCTGTCTCCAAAATCCACTCTGAATATCTGTAACGACTGTTTGCTATTCACTTACATTTTTAGCTCTGTTGTAATTCTAATTTTTTCCATGTTTCACAAATAGCTGGAGTCAGTTTCTTTCAGACGATGCTGTTTCCCCAACTTGGCTTCCCTATGAATAACCTCCATCATCACTATGCTACTTTTGCTCAAATGTTTCATTTTTAACAATAAACATGTATCCCAGATGCCTTATTTTCAGCTTCATTAAATGTTTTACTCATTCATCTTGAGTCACGTCAATATTTACCTTGGACACAGTTCCGTATCCTTTAGTTTCTAATACCAGAATTCTCCAGACAAGCTTATTGTTCCTGGCTTGAGTTCTCCAAGTCACAGCTTAAAACATTTTTTGACGTGCTCAATGTCAAATTCATCCAACTATTTGTTTTGCCGCGTGCTGCCAGTTATGTCTGTTCCAAACACCTCTGAACTGATTTACTTCAATTTCTGTGTACACATGAGTCCCAAACCCATACCCAGTTAGTCTGAGGTAATTTCAAAACAATTTAATCACAGCGATTAGCAGAAAAGAAAGCAGAAGTCAGATATCAACTTTTTGGGAACAGTATCACAGATGATCATTTCTACTCACCTTTTGCATCCCAGCGAAAGAGTCTCAGGAAACCAGGAGGGTCCTCACTGCATGAACTGGGGACCTTTTCTGAGAGATGGGATTGCATTTCTTCACTTTATCTCTCTCCTCTGCACCTGACCAGCAGGACTGACTTGTACTGAGCCGTCGTGATGCTTCTCATGCTCATCTATGAACTGAGTAGGTCAGAAGGAACCTTGTAAGATAGTGAGCAGCAACTCACCAGACAGGAGGGCAGTGGCAGGGTGGAAGTAAGTTCTCCAACAATACCAATAACATAGGTTATGATGCGAATAAAGAGAGAGGAGAGGTGGTATTTAGTGTCATATCGGATCAATACAGTGCCTAGAAGGTGGAGAAAAGTTGTTCTAAATGCATACGAGACAGTGGGGAACAAAAGTTGAAGAAGGGGAATTTTCCTGATAATATTCTTGATCTTTAGACTGAGCTTACTTCAGGTGCTTTTTCAAAGCAGCAGCACAAAAAAGATAGCATGAGGTTTGATATATTTATATTTTACATTCATGTAGTGCACTGGAATAAAACATTTTGAATTTTATATTGGATATGAAAAATCAAAGGTGTCACGCTGGGAAAGTGCTTTGAAAATAACAAAGGATTTTATGTGGCATTGTTTGAGGTCATTTTATCTGTAACTGCTGACAGTACTTAAGTATCTCCTTTCAGTTTGAAATGCTTTTGGTTGTCAGTCACTGAAATCAGTGGTGGAGACTAGCAGGGCAGCTGGGCACACACCACAAGGAGACA
Organism: Phaenicophaeus curvirostris; assembly: GCF_032191515.1. Taxonomy (NCBI): domain Eukaryota; kingdom Metazoa; phylum Chordata; class Aves; order Cuculiformes; family Cuculidae; genus Phaenicophaeus; species Phaenicophaeus curvirostris. Next base: position 3,779,878 of record NC_091400.1, on the reverse strand, counting down.
CACGAGGAAACCCTCGCTCAGATTTTCAGAGCGCATATTATATCCATGCATCAACTCATGTTTGCCAAGAGGTGTCAACATGGCCTAGAGAGGCCATGAGTCACATTCCTATGAGGAGGGAGACAATTTCACATCGTGCTGACTTCCCTGACGAGGATATTCCAAGAAGCAGGTCAACGAGATGGCTTTATATCTCAGTCTAGTTGTGCAACAGTTTTAAGCAGAAATCCAGGGTATTAAGTCCTGAGTACAACAATTCCAGTGATTGCCACACATGCACATGCACTGGGCTGGATTTGAAATACCCTCCTTGAGCACTTTAGCAACAGCAGCACAAGTAGATGATTTCTGCAGTCAGCACACATACATACTATTGCTCACATCTCAGGAGCAATACATCTGCATAGTGTAATGAAGCTAATATTTCTGTGCACCCTAGACCACAGCTTACAGACTGTTCCCCTGTGCTTTGACCCCAAAGGGCTGTACTGCCAAGAGAACAATTGAGGCTTTATTTGTTTTTGAAAGAACTTGCTCACCTCTGAAGCAGAGGTGGTCATTTTCCTCTTTTGGTCTATGCCAGAATCAGGAAGAGTGATGAGTTTGAAACTGGGATGTTCAAATTTCCTTCTCTTCTGTGTTTCGTGCACATATACACCAGCTGAAAAAAAGGCAGCTTGGTATGGGAAGGGAGATGAGACAGGGTGAGGGACCACTGTCTCAGACAGACACATGCAGTCAGAAGATAAAAGGGAATAGCTGAATACTAGATTAAATGCAAGTTTCATGTAAATGATCATTTACAGTGACCTAATAAATGATTCTGTGCAGTGCATTGTCAGAGATTTTTCTCTGCCATTTTTGTGTTGCATATGTATTTAGCAGCTTTTTCTCTTGGAGGATAATGTTCAGGTATTAAAATTTATATTAATCTGTCACTACATTCATCTGTCACTCTGTGAAAGGGTTTCTTTTTTTAATAAAGTGTCTTTTTTTTTCCTTTTAATGTGTTGCCTTATCAGAACAGAGTATTTAGAATAAGCCATTTCAACATCAGTACTGTGTGGGATGAGCTGAGTTGTAGGAAAGCTGTTTTTATATAGTATGATCTCTTTTGACCCAAACAACCAGTCAAAGTTTCATAGGATCTGTATTTACCCTCACTGGGGAATCTCAAGGTTCTTCACTGCAAATCTCTCTTCTCCCAAGGACAGTCTTCATTTCCAGAGACTCAGCCAGAGACAGAGGCTTTGCTGACAGACCCCAAACACTTCTTCCAGGTGAGAATGCTATCCCAAAAGCTCTTAGGCTGAGAGGGGATTTTTTTCTTTTATTATTTTGTTTGTTTTCCCCATTGGGTCAGGGGTGATACTCTAAAGAAAGTATGAACTGCTACCTTCAGAGCAAAGGTCTTTGAGAGGTTCTGCTGGGCACCATCAGATGCCCTTCCCTCCTCTACTCTCTATCCCACCTTCCAACTCGAGGTTGCTCCAGGATGCAAGTCACATCTTCCCCACATTCCCCTCCTGTGAGTAACCTCCACAGAGTCTGGTGTGGTTGTGAAAATTCCCCTGTGAGGTTCAGCCTGTGCACTGACTGAGACATAGTGATCAGCTCCGACCTTCCACTTCTGCTTGGAATATGGACAGAGAGGGCACAATAGAAGAGGGCATTAGTTTGAAAAGAAAACAGATTGCAGTGGGTGCTTATCAAATCCTCACATTTCTTGTTGTTGTTGCTGTCCTAGATAGCCACCTGGGCTAACTGCTTGCCTGGGGTCTCACTCAAGTCTATACATTTGAGCCCTCTGGCCACAGATGATGCCTTTCTCTCACTCTGTGCTGTCTCAATGTTTCTTTTTCTGAGCTTGCTCTACCTTGGACCTAACAAAAAAATGGCATCGGATTACTGTGCCGTGATCAATCAGTGTGTTTACTTCCTCTCATTCACTCTTTGCCTGTATGCCTGCAATTATTCTTTCCCTCAACTGTTTTCTTTCTTCCCATCAAAATACCTGGAAGCATTCCAACAACTTTTTCCTGCTGCTAAATATGAGCATTTTATTTGCCAATGTCCGCTTTAATTTGATCTTGAACAGCACGATGGCTTTACACGCAATATTTCACGTAGGGCCCATGATTTCAGTGCCAGTTGTGAGATAGAGACATGCTAGTTCCACCTGTTTGAGTTCCGCTTCCTCCTGAGCTCTGGGAATTTCCATTTCACTTCTCTTCATTCCCAACATCCATCCTGTGTTTGGCCATATGATTGTGTTCATCCTGAAACAGAGAGGACAGTCATTCAGCTCGCAGGTCATAACTAGAGTGTCTTTAATCACCAGGCAGCTTAATTGATAGCAATCTCATTTCTTCGTTCAGAATAAAGGAAAGACCCTCTGTGAAAAGACAGAAGGTGCAAGGATGCTTCTGAATTAGCCACTGAAGAAAGGTCCAAGGCTCAATTCTCATTATCAGTCTCTCCAGTGGAAACACAGAGTGACTCCAGTAAAATCTGCAGAGCTGCAATGGTGCAGCTGAGATAGAGGTTTTGGAATATGCTGCTTTGAATTTTTTCTTTTTTATTACAGACATCTCATCTCCTGCTTTATGAGATATTTTGAAGGTTTACTGTATCCAAGAAAGTAGAGCAGGAGTTCAGATTATGAACTTTGATTGCTCATGGTTTATTCAATATTTTTAATAAAGTTTGAAAAGGTTCCCTTCCATCAAAGAATGTCCCCTTCGATTAATCAATTGAATTTGATATTTCCTCCATGGAGAATACAAAACAGCATATCCCTTTGCCTGTTGTTTACAGGCAGGTTCACAGCACACAATGGAACAATTATTTTCTAAGTACGGAAATGTTAAAAAACCCACTTAATAGAGTAGCATCTTTTTCTTCCTTTAAAAGATACACAATAAGGGTGTATCAAGTAATTTTAAATATAATCTGCATACTTCGCGAATAACATATTCAGGGAAAGAGAGTTATTTAAATGGCCTTCCTCACATTTACATCTGCAACAGCTGCAGTAGCAGCTCTGTCAGGCTTGATTTTATTCAGTGTTGCAGGATAAACATAAAATCTAGGCTGAAAATTAAAGGGACTAAATGTCCCCCTGACAGTCAAGAAAATGGTTTTGGTCCAAGAGTATTTCTGGCCACAACTTGCTTTCAAAAGCAGCTTTGTCGTTTGTGCCTGGCCTAGTCCCAATAAGTGCTATTATGATTTGTTACATTTTCTATAGAACCAGGAGACCATTTATTAGCCCCATGCTATTGTATTGAGCTTCAATTATGTAATAGTCATTATTATGCTGAATATCTGAAGCTTTGTAAGAAAGTTTTAGTTCTGGAAAGAAATGTACAAGGTTCTCAGATGATTTCGAGGAAGATCAAACTCCCCCTTTTTTGCTAGTTGAAAAAGGAAAGGTCCCTTCTTGATATAAATCATGAATAATTTGAATAGTCTTTTTTTTTCTAAAGAAAAACTCCTTTTTCTTTGAAAGCCATTGATAGCTTGGGATTCAAGCAGAAAAGAATAAAAAAGAAATAATAGTTTCTTCCTAGAAAAGGACATGATAGGTATGCTTCTAAATTAGTGAGATTTTAATTTAATTATAACTAAGGAGTATGTGTGCATGTGCGATTTGCCTGCTTAGAAGTGAGGAATGAGGGTCCCTCCCATACAGAGCATGGAAGAGGAGGGGGCAGGTTTGTAGCTGGTGTCAGCCTTGCTAAGGCCCCCTTGATGCTGCTTTTTGTAGCTGACTTTAAATCGAGGTTGCACCCCACAGTCCTGTTTGTTTAGCTGCCCTTTGCAGCTCAACAACACACACTCTTGACGCCTAATCAAATCCATGGCTTTCCACTTCCAACTGCTCTGAGCCATCTGCATCTCCCAGACTTGTCAACAAATTAGCCACCATAAAAAAACCTAGTTTAGTAGTTACCTGCATCCATAAAGTGTTACCTGACTGTCATAAAATAACTAATAGATAGCTACCTGGAGTCATCTTCTTTCTATCATCCCTCAGGGTTTGTTTAAAAAAAAACAAAACAAAAAGCACTGACATAAAAATAAAAATTGATCACCTCCAAGGATTTCTGCCCTTCACAAGCCATTTTACATGACTGAAGGCTTTAGCTTCCATTTCTCAGAGGCTTCTCCAGTTCTCAGTCGTGTGAATTTTCCCTTGCTCTCTGTCAACAGCCAGCACCACAGCGCCTGCAACCACCAACCACCAGGTAAAAGTCAGCCCCGCTGCTGCCCCTGGTTTTTATTTTTCTTAAACTAATAATAAAACACCACACAGAATGCACATACAACGTACGCAGACAACAGCTGCTCTGTCTCAGAGTAGCAAATCCAGTTACTCCTAGGTGTCCTTGGGAAATGGAAAAGCAACGTTCCCAAGGCTGACAGATTTCTGAAATGATCTTTCTTTAATGTATGCTCAGTTTAACCGGTATTTTAGTAAAATTACTCTAGTTTTATGCCAGTTGAAGAGAAAGTAGAAAGAAAATCAACAAGCTTTTTTTTGGAACGACTTCGGTATCTCAAAAATTCACAACCAATGGAAATTTGCTACCGAGGCTGCACCCGTTGCAAAAACAACAAATTCAAACACCACTGATACGACTTGATGTGACTACAGCCGTTGCACAGCAAACATACGGATGTTTGCATGTATGTTTTGCCCTCTGCGAGGACAAGCAAGAATAAAGCAGACCACAATCCTGTCACAACCTGGATATTTTTGCAGTAAAACTGTGTTATAAATGGATCAGAGGCATTTGCATTTCCTTCACAAATTCCACTCAGAGCAGCATTTAAGTGTCCTTATTTTTCACAACAAGACGAAAGAAGTTGGATACTCAGTTTATCCTAAAAAATGTGAATTGAAGTAAAATGCATTTGCTAGCTGCACATTTACAGGATCAAATGAAACAGGGCATCAAGCCAGAATCTGATCTTGTTTGCCACTATGTAAATGAGTAAGTCTGCTGGGGTCAAAAGAGCAGCACAGGCACATGAGTCAAAGCACATTCCTCTTTGGAAAGATTTCTCCATGGCTAAATATACTATTACAGTCGCTTTAAGAAAAGCTCTGCATGAAGTTCTAATAAATGCTGGCAGTGATGCTGAGCTCTGAGCAGCCAAGAAGCCAAAAAGATGAACAGGAATTAACAAGTGGCCTTAAAAACCTGTTGAAGAGAATGGAAGTTTTGTCTGCACAAGAACTGAGGAATCAATGCTTGGGTGTGAAAATCGTGACCTAACTTTTCTGCTACCCACATTTAGCCATTTGTGGGGGGAAGTAGAAAAGGAAACAGAATTTTCTTCATGATCACAGACTCAATAGACTAAGTTTGTACAAGTTACCACTCAACTACACGACAACACAGATTTCTTTCACTATAATTTTAACCAGGCTTGTCCCAATAAATGATGCCTCACTTCTCCCTGGGGAATGCATTAAACATACCCACAGTCACCAGTGAACGGGAACAGCCACACCAACAGAAGCCAATACAACATCCCATCCCAGAAAAAGAGTAATTCCAATAAATACCCTTCATATCACCATCTGATGCAGTGCTGAATCTGGAAAAAAGAGACCTCAGTAAACCATAAAAGAGATGCCCTTCAGTCTTGTCTTTTTTTTTCAGTGGGGTCATAATTTAGCGCTATTAGAACAACACTTCTAAGTAACTAAACTTGTTTATCAAATGTAGGTTTACATTCTCTAACAAAGTACTGAATTAGAAGAGATTTCATAATTCCTTATGAATTTCTCTCCTACCCAGTCTTTCCACTGGAAGCCTGATTAAATGAGTATTATTTCTTCTTAAGTGGTTTTACAGGTCGTTTATCTTAGGTTTATGAGTATCAACCTACTTTAGAAGGTATTAGATAGCTTTAACGTTTGACACGTATTCTCTAAATCATTTACAGTGCACTCCATCTGCACTAGACAATCAGTAATCTTCTCAATATTAGGTTTTATTGACAATGCACCATATAGAGTTCTTATTATATGGTAATGATTTAAGATAGGTGCAAGATTGGGAGCTAATAAATCCAAAAGCTCATTTTTGATTGTTGACACAGAGTTGAGGAATAATATGCATCCATCTAAATCGCTCAGTTTCTCAATAATGTAACACACATGCACGTTTAACCTGTTAGGAGCACAGCGCAGAGATATGCAAGTGGATCCTAGTTCCTGCTTTGAGACTGGAGAACTTGCCCGTCACGTGGAAGTACCTGCTCCTGCCTTACACCACACGGTGCATGTGGGTAATGGTGCTGCCCTACACAGCAATAATTTCACAGAAATATTGGCACTGATAGTAATTGAATTCAATTTAATAATTGATTTGACCACTTCAGTAGATCAGCCCCCATATCTACATTGCTCACAAAAAACTGGAAGAGAAATAAAATAAACTGAGGCGAGAGCCTTTGGTAGTAAATGAACATCTCTCCACTGATTCCCACAGAATTAAAGTCTCATCTGCAACCCTGTAATCCAGAGGTATGTTTTTGAAATGCAGTCAATAGATCTGTATCAGTCCTGCTTTTATAGTAGGTCATTGGAAATGGTTTCTGGGGCATCAGAGCTGCATGAACCAGCAATTTGTTAACTGAAACGTGACATTTCGAAATAGGTTGGAAAAATCTCAGAGCAAAACCAACACAAAATCCGCATCCTGCCTTTATCCCAACAGCCACCTGGTAGGAAAACGCCTGTGAAAAACTGGTATTAGTGGCAAAATTGTGCTAAAATTACACACAACTGTAGGTGTGAATAGCAGGGAAGTACAGAAAAGAGGTGGTTCTCTCACCTTGCTCATTCAGAAAACAACCAACCTCAGAATCCTTACTCAGGCTGGAGGCTTGGCAGGCTCACTCAGCTGTCTACAAATGATTTAGTAGCAGAGGAACTGGTGCCACTAGATGTCGAGGACTCCGAACTGCAATCAAAATAAAACACCTCATTCAAAGAAATACAATCGCGGATTTGCTGGGGGAAGAGGGCTAGGGAGTGGAAAGAATCTTCCCCACGTTAGCGCTCCCCAGTGCCCTATGCACACTTTGGGCACTGACAGGGGACAGTGCCTGCAGACTCCCAGCCTAACAGAGCAGTAGCAGACAATTTACTAATGTGCTGTGAAACAGCAGAAATATCACAAGTTCCATTTTTCCTGTTGATGGAGCTAACTGGATTCTGCAATGCGGTATCTACATTCTTGCAAGCTTGTTTCATTCACTCATTTCCTAAATCAGCAAAATTCAGCAATCTTCAACATCTCTTAGTGATGAGTGAAATTTCTTTTACTACTGTGAAGCAGGGAGGAGGTCAAGAAGGCTTGGGAAAATTTGTCAGTATGATCTGTAATATGAATTTGGCAGAAAAGAAATCGAGAACATTTCTTTGGAAAACAATCAAAGGGCAAATTTTTCCTCTTGGAGCTGCATGGTAATTCATGACTTATATGCTCCAAAGAAACTTGCTACTCAGATGATTAGAATAGCAAAATATTCGCTGTCTGCTGACAGACCAAAGATGGTCATTTTTCCTCCCTTTGTCAGTATCTTTCTCTTCAGGCAGGGCCACGTGTGACCCTTAACACACAGATAAAGATTGATTAATGTATCTCTGCTCAGGAAGATTATAATCTAATTTAGATGGAAAAGAAATGACGCGAAGTAACAGGGCAGGTACCAGAAATTTAGGCTCAGTCTTGCAAAGAATGACACATGCTTTCTCCTACCTGGATCTCAGCTGCTCCTGGTGTCCGTGAAAAGTCAGCGTCTTCGTGGTTAACCACTTAACACCACCTCAACACAAACAAGCGACCGGTAAAACTGAGGACCTTGACAACCTTACAAGACGAGTAATCCCGAACCTCTTGTATCTGTTCCAGCTGGGGTTAGTCAACAACACAAAACTTCTAAAGCACTGATCAATGGAAGGTTATGCCTTGATGCAGTGGGTCACTCTCAGGGTGCCCCACTCCTATACTCTTCCCTAAGCATCTCCCATGGCCAATGACAAAGGAAGGACCCTGGGACGCTTGGATCATGCTCCATCCAGATAGGACATACCCTACATTATAATCAATGCAATCATAAATAGACTGTTTAGACAAGAAAATTGTGTTGGCTGGAGTTTAGAAGAGGAAAGAAAGTGCTGTATGAGACATATTCAGAAAGAGTTAAAGAGAACTAAATGAAAACTTTGAAATATTTATACAGATTAACCTCAGTAGAGCGAGGCAAAATCCCAAGGTCTTCTTTGCAGTCACTAAAGGAACTGGCTCATCTAAAAGGTGCTTCAGAGCACCCTGCAGCAGTTCCCACCATGAGTCACCATCCACATAGACATCCCAAACTGATAGAGCTCCAGTAACCTTTTTGCAGGAACAGAGATGGACTATACTTGTTTAGGTGAATAACTTCTATGGATTTTTCCCTTGTAGCCTTAAAATGATCTTCTGTCGGCCACAGGTGTCCCCACTTGCATCCCCTACCCAACCTGGCTGGGGTGCTTGTAGTAACTCACCTTCTTTTTTGTTCTTTGAATCAGCTGCATAAATATGGAAAATACGCACAACTAGCAGCAGGGTTACACAATGCTGTGAGTGCAAAACTCTATGTGAACATAGACCTCACCCTTAATGCTGTCCTTGTTGCAACAGTGACAGTGCAAGGCGTAAAGCAGTGGGCTACTAAGTCAAGTATGTATAAAGTCAGGTTGTTTCTACCCTGGAAATATTTTACATTCTGTTCTTTCTGCAGTATTACTAATTCCAAATTCTGTTTAATGCTCTACATCTGAATGGGACTTTCATCTATATGAGTCACTGCAATTGTCCTTTTATTTTTTTTTTTCCCTTTTTTTTTGCCACATATGTGCAATCTGAATCCACTCCTATGCTCCGGAGTCTTTTTAAATAAGTTCAATATGTACACCTGGATAAATGTGTTTTGGTGGTCAAGCAAACCATGTGCTTAAGGGTCCGATTTAAAAGGACCAAAGCACACATTTTGTGGTCAGGCTGGCAGCGTAGGTTATTGATGAAAATGTCTTTTTCTCACTTGTGAAATGCTGAATTTGAAGCCTACGCACAGTGGCTTTTCTGGGAAAGCAAATTTTCTAGGAATGCCAGTTACAATTTTAGGAAGAAAACAATGTGGTAATTTTCAAATTCAAATCAAGTGTTGGCACAGAAGAGGAGAAGCAACGCTTGAGAAGGAAAGATCATGGCAATCAACTACAAAACAGGTAAAAACCTGCTTTCTCGTCTCTTTTCACATCTTTTTCAAGCCAGCTTCTTAGTAGGAAAACTGTTTTCCATCTCTTCTAAACTTCCATCACACTGTCAGTATAATGTAGGGAAGCACTGCCTGAAAATAGAGCATTTCTTTTACACTAGGATAATTACTAATTGTTCACTGTCTCATAAAATCCTAGTGAAGACTAGGATTTTACCATGAAGATGCTAAAAAGCATCAACATTACCTTATATAGGAAAAACTATAGTGTTTCATGTGTTCTCTGGCCCCTGGAAAACCACTTTTCTGGCAGACAAGGTAGAACTTAACACCTCTTTCCTTACTTTCTATAAGATCTATCTGATTTAAATTAAAAGCTCTGTAGGGTGGGAACTCGTTAGGAACTGCTTAAAGTATGTTTATTGTGAAGAACTCTGTTACTGTTGAAAAAAAAAATAAAAATGAAAGATTGTTATTCTAAAGCCTCAACTTTTGTTCCCAGGAATGACAGTATAATTATTTTTAGAGATGACTATAGCAGTAACTCAACATGACACAAGAGACCTGAGAAACAGCGAGCCTGATTTAAACCAATGGAAAAGCCAGGAATGCAGAATGGCGACTGTTCGTAATGCACCATATTGCATCTGAACATTTTGTTCCTACCCATCTATCCAAAGCATGACGTTTTGCATTTCATATTAACATTCTGAAGACATTAAAGGATTCTTCAATCTGATGTTCATATGCTGTGTCAGAACACGCACTCTGCTTAGAGACGTTCTGTCTACCTTTAACTCATCTTCCCTCCTTCCGCCTCCTAACCAGCCTCCCTCCCACTCCCAAAAAATCCCTGGGGCTATTTTTATTGGTAGCATTTTTAGTTTAGCAGGAAGATAGTTACAAATAGGGTTTGTGGGATTTGAACTTCACTTCGGATTTCTGCAATACCTCAGCTGTTATGCATATGTACTAAGACTGAAAGCTAACAAATCATTGCAGTAATACTTGACGTTCATACACGATTTCTCATCTTCAAAGTAGTTTAAAATTTCCCAGAGGTTCTACAAAATCTGGGAGAGGGAGGAAGAGATATGGGCAAAAGCCTTTGTTTAGCATTGCTCTTAACATAAATCATAGACCCTTTCTGCTTAGTGCTACAGCAGGAATGTTTTAGTCTTGAGATTTGTCTGAAGTGCTAAACAATGCTAAATTGCCAATAACACATTTTCAGTAAAGAGTATCTTAAATACTCTTTTCTTCATAGGGACAGCTCTCCTCAGAAGTTCTGTTCTCACCTTTGAGTTCAAAACCAGGGAAACTTGTGACATTAGCATAATACGTTGGGACTTGAATTTATGTATCAAAATAAAGGTTATTTTTATTCTAGGGAGTTCTGGTAACAAAAAGTAGTATTTTAAAGCAATAAAACAATAAAGAACACAACCAGGAATTTTAATGTTTTTAAAAATTAAGCAATTTTCAACAAGTTGTTTTAAAGGTAAAACTAATAATTCTTCATTAATTCCTTCAATGTTCAAAGCAAAACAGTTAGATTTTAATGGCTGAAAGGAAGCTCTCACTAATTTGCTGGCCAGCACTGGAAAAAGCAATCAAGAAAACTTGGATGTGAATCATTGCAAAGCTTATTTCTGAGCACGCACCAGGGGAAAAAAAATTCTGAATGCACGAAACTGAGTAAAATACTCTGCCCACTAAAAATTTCAAATAATTGCTTTACAAGAGCTCCATGCCCATGTCCAGTGAGCACTCTGAAGAGCACGTCCTGGCTATTGGCACCCATCCTGGATGTCACCTTTCACTGCTGGAGGGCTCCCTGCTGTGCACGCGGCTCGCAGCTCCAGCCAGGAGCAGACCCTGCCAGCTGGGCAGTGCCAAACAAGGCCCTGTAGGAAAGATAATTCAAGCTATTTTCTCTTTTCGACTGGGATTATGAACTTTCTTTTCATTATCATTAAAAAAGTGGGGGTGAAAGGAAACAAATCCTACCTTTTTACTTAATGGGAAACAAATACGATGTTGCAATGAATAAAACATTCTATTTCTCAAATATTCCATTAAACATGTAATTCAATCCAGCCTTTATGCTTGAAAGCATGACTTGTCGTAAACATGCTTTCTAGGGCACAGAGTTCTATAACACAACAATTAGTGCAGACTATGATTTTGAAACATAGATGTTAAACCGGTTCTTCTGAGGTCATTCATTTGGTTAGATTCCTTTTGAGTTTGAAATATTTGCTTAATGTCTGACAAAATATGGAAACATTCTCAGATGAAAGTTTACATGCATTCCAGAAAAATTTCCACTGAAATCAAAAGGAACTCTCTTAGGAATACTGTGAAAGTGCAAATTCTTCATTTGTGCAGTTTTAATATAGTGGAAATAAAGAAGTGTAACGTGTTACATTTGTTTTAAAGCTTCAGAAACAATTTAAAATTAAATACCATACATATTACTAATGAATAACTACATCGAAAAGTGTGTAATTACATGTTAATTAAATTCTCTCCCTATCATATCTGCAGTGCCTCCTAATGATGTTTTCTCTCCATGTATTCTGCTTCTAGCAAAATTTCTTGGAAAAAACCCATAGGTGTAAAGCAGAAACTGTTAAATATTTCACAACTGGAAAAGGGAAAGAAAATGAAACTACAGCAATTTTTTTTTTACACTGGGATATCTATTCAGAAATAAACTGAACTTCAATGTGTTTTAATTACATATCCTTCTGTTTATAATCTTCTACTTAAGCCTAAGCTAAATAACAACACTGGCAGAACACAGTAAACTTGAGGAACTGGGATGAACTATTTCTAGGTAAATGTTAACAGAAACATTTTCCTTTATACAAAAATAATTATGGTCAGGCAGGGAGCCAGTCTTCTGTGCACGCCATCCCCTACTGTTCAATTTCTGTTAAATTAAACATTGCCTTTCTTATCTGGCTATTTAGGACTTTTTAATTTTTCTCTTCACAAAGTATAGGGTTCTTCTTGCATTTGCAGCTTTTCATTTATCTCTGCCTGTAAAGAAAATCAGAAGAAAAAAGTGGTTGCGATGGAGCTATCTTAGGCTGCACATTGTCTTTGTGGTTTTGACACGCTGTAGTCAGTAAGACAGACATTATCCTACACACCTTCCTGTTTTGCAGACATAACGGTGTTTCAGGCTGTACTTGCATGATAACACGTTATCGTGTTGCTGGGCATGATTCCTATGTATGGTCTGACTGCCATGAACAGGAAGGGATCTGGGACAGTCATTTCTCACGTAACCTCATCTTGGGAGACAGGCTAATTTGCCTGTAATCTCAGAGAGCCTTTACCAATAAGCACCAAATCAGAAAAATTGCTTTGGGATTTGGTTGTTGCCACTGTTTTCCTTTGCTGCAGATGTTTGTTCTCTACTATAATACGTTCTATTGAAACACAGCTAGAATTAGAGAGCATTACTGAAAATGAACAATAAAAAAACATATTTCTGCGATGTTTCTTGTCTTTCTTAATTACAAACACAATTCTGAATGCGTATCTCATTCTGGAAATCCAGATTGCTGTAGACACTGAGTGTTTAATTTACAATGCAACATTTGTGGGGAAGGGACAAGGGTTGTGATAGATTTTAATGAAATCTTTGGCAGTGATAACGCATAGCAATCTTTAATTCTCCAGCATTTGTCAATGTGGTATCGCTGGAAAAAAAGCCCACAAATACTGGGGCTTTATGGGGACTTTACGTATATTCCTCAATACTATCATTCATCATGGCAAAAATACATGATAAATGGAAAGAGTGCAGTGACTGCTTTTCCAAGAGTCACAAGGTTTTGTTCAAAGATCTAGAACAGGCTAAAAGGTCTTTTATAGACTCCACATAAACTGATCCAATACTTAGAGTTACATTCTTAATGCAATTTTGATAAAGTGAATGGACTGGCCCAGAAAAGTTTGCAGTAGCTTGCCATTTTAGGAACTTTTTGATTTGCCTGTCCTAGAAATCCCTACTAATGCTATACTGCAACCTATTGACGGATAAGCCACAGCTGAAATGTTTTCAAAGTTCTCAATAGCTCAGATTAGCACCAAAAAGCTGGAATTTCTATCTCAACTTTGTGTCTTTAGAGATGGCCTTCACTCTATTCAATCCATCCTAAGACATCAACTAATGCCCCTGTCCCTTTACATTATACGTATACTTAGTTTTTTTTGCCGTGGAACACTGATCCTCCAGGCTAATCCTCTCCCAGCCACTCCAGCTGCCTTTTCCTCTCCAGTTGTGATATCCCTTTGTCTCTGATTCGATCTCCAGTGAAAATCAGCTGCCACCATACTCACTGTGGCTGATGTGTGATCATTGGGCGTTGGACATAGTGCAGGTTGTGAAATCACAGTTCACACATAAAAACAAAATGGTATGACTTTGAGCTTGTGTCAGGTAAAAATCTAATTATAAGATAACCTCAGAGGTAAGCAAACAGAGAAATCACCTGATGGCGGTGGAGGACTTGCAAAAACTGAAAGGAAATTATTTTCTGTGTGTATAGCCAGAGTTGCAAAAGAAGAAAAGAAAAAAGGATTTTTCTAAGCTGTGTAGTTTTGGTAAAGAAAAAAAAAGCTCTTAGTGGTGAAGCTAACAAAATAAAGGTCAAATGAAAACTAGGCACTTCATTTTCCTGTTGGTAGGGACAGGAATAAAACAATAGAGGCATTGTTCCCTCTTTTTCTAAAGACATATTGAAATGGTATAAGAAATCAAATGGGTAAATCTAATGATGGAATCTTTGCTCCAATTTATGTTCCCCATTCATACATGAACCAAGGAAGGCAGTTTATCAATATAACAGTATTTTAAGACAATATTAGATATTTAATAAACTGCTGCTTGGTCAATATGCTGCATCAAATGTTTAAATGCCTAATGCTTGCTATATGGTTGTTGCAAACAAGACCACATTTCACCAGTTCCTGGGTGGAACTGAGTTTGCTTTCAATAATGTCATATGTTTAGGGAGCAGTTTACAAAATGACAATTATCTACTCTGCTGGCTTTCCACGTTTCAATTTGTAAACCTCCCTGCAGAGAAGCAGATCATCCTACAACAAATTTAAATCCACTGACAATAGCTTCCTTCCCTTTCATGAACCTCTTAGAAAGAACTCATGGACCCCTCAGAGTCTGGGGACCGCATACTGAAACCTGTTCTGTTCCATTAAGACAGCTCTTCTATCGTTATGCAGCTATAAAATGAAGTCTAGAAATGGCATAAATGCGTTATTCTTCCACAGATTGAAGAACGTGTAACATAGGTGCATCTAACAATTTATATGGAGTGCACATTGCATATGCTCCACCACAGCAGCTGATCCTGAACCCCTGAAAATGAATTTTATCTCTCATATCACCAAGAGCAGGATTTAGCCCATGTTTCTTAACACATAGTAATGCTGAAGATGTATGTTGTTATATTACTGAATATTTTTTATCTTATCACATGTAAGCTGACTAAACTAGGAGTTATTTATAGGGGCTAATTCACATTTTTATAGCATATGGATACACTTTGTGCCAGCTTTAGCATGAACACAGTTTATACTCATTAAGGCTGAGCTAGCTGATTAACCATAGACAGAATTAGTGAATAACTTTCTAATAATAGTACCTCAAGATTGCCAATAATTTCATTTGGAATTTCATCCACTGCAGACTTCTGATGTTCAGTAGTGACAGCACCCAGAGCATCTGCCTGGAAGGACTCTGCCTCTGGACAGGGCTCTTCCTCTTGATCAGACCCCTAGCAGCAACCAGCCACAAGAAATACGTGAGTTAGAACATCCTCCATGCGCTCTACAAGACCTAACAGTGTCAGCCCAAAGACATGCAGTTTTAAGAACTCTTGCTCTGAAAGAGACTGCCAGCCTCTCTTTTACCAACCAGATCAGGCAGATCCTGAGGTTATAAAGTCACCTGGGGCAAGAGCCCAGAGGTGCTGAGTCAAATGTCCTGTGTTTAAATGATTAACGTATTAAAGCAACTTCATTCAGTCTTAGAAGGGCGTACATGCTATATTCTGGGGAATAAATGTTATTAGTGATGGGGCTCCAATGGGAATAAATGAGGTAGGAGACTCATAGAAAAATAACTTTTAAAAACAATTAAAAAGGAACAAAACTCTATACCTTAGATTCTGTCTCTGCAGCTGTTGGTGATATTATAAGTGACGAATAGGTATCTGAAGGTTTGCCTTCTTCCAGCAGAGCAGGGGAGGAGGGAACTGCATGTTGGGCAAGTTCAGTCACATACTGGCAGGATTTAAAAAAAAAAAAAAAGAAAAAGAAAAATAAGTAATTCAGGTTTAATTATTGCTTAGAGGTTCATTGCAGATTTTTTTTAAATGGAAATGAAATGGCTGGCAAACAACAAAAAACAATACCTTTCTTGTTACTACCCAGGTGCTCAGAACTGGAAAGCGTACTGAAAATGATTATAGATCAGCTTTAATTTCTAGCTGCATCTCAAGGGGCCCTCTTTATAATACTTGGAAAGAACAGATGATTTTCATAATTTCATAACACTACAGCTTCTTACTCATGTGGATAATTAAGTTTAGAAAACACAGAGCTTGGGTAACATGCAGTCTTCCCAATACAAATTTGTCACTTCTGAACAGGGACCTTGTTGCATGTCGGAGTTAAAGGGTGCAGCTGACCACCAGAGTATTCTTTCAAAGGAGCCAGCTGGAGTAAAGTTGCAGAGAGACGGCATCAAGTAAGGCCCTGAGAAAAATATTTTAATATGTGACTATAATTTAAGAATTGCCAACGGTCCAAGTTTTGCTGCTTCATCAACTTGCTCCCATTTCTCTTTCCTGTGAACACGGGAACCACACTGGAATTCCGCTAGCGTGTGAACTGCGGCTCCAGGAATGCTCTGACAAGGAAATAGCTTTCCTCCCCTGGAGAAGGTGGATGCAGCACTTCATCCCTGTGTGGG
Source organism: Phaenicophaeus curvirostris (assembly GCF_032191515.1). Classification (NCBI taxonomy): domain Eukaryota; kingdom Metazoa; phylum Chordata; class Aves; order Cuculiformes; family Cuculidae; genus Phaenicophaeus; species Phaenicophaeus curvirostris. The sequence continues at coordinate 3,763,575 of NC_091400.1, read as the reverse complement.
CTCTCATAAGTGATGCAGAAGGCAGCCCTGGATCCTCTAAAGAGTCAAGGTCTTGTGCTGTCTCTTTAAAAAAAAGGATGACAGAAGGAATATGCCAAAAATGAGTGACAAAAGGCAATTTTGAACAAGCAAGAAACAGGCTATAATCCTAAAATAGTAAGTTTGGGACCTCTGCAACAGAAAGTGCCCACAAAGAATACCAGGCAGATGTTCCACTTCTGAGTCAGCTATTACAAACATGATTTTGCTTGGATGGTGTAAGTCAACTACATTAATTCACATCAGGGTAATTGCAGCTCCCATAAATTAATTTCTACATTCCTTTGAAGTCAGAGCTAAGTTGATATTTGGGTTATGTAGTCACCTGCTACAGTTAAACAAATATGAAAATATTGAAGGTTCTAAACATTTGCAAAAGTAATAACAAAAACTGAAAAATCCAGGATGTGACCTAACCATTGTACTTCATTGAATTAACTCTCTCTTTTGTCAGAAGTTATGTTTGGACTCTGTCATGATCATCAAGATTTGCTGTCATGTGTGAGCTCACTAAAAAAATCCAGACAGTATTAGACCATTTTTATAAGAACCCAAAAGGCTGAGAGAAAGATTTCCAGAATTTAAGTGAGGAGGGAAATGGATTTTATAGAAGCAGTTTGCTGTCTAGAAACTCAAAAAAGGAATAGTAAAGGAAAACAAAAATATAGGGAAAGTTTAGGTTTTGCATCAAAATGAAAATGCCTTAAGATGAGCTAAAAGTTATTTTTTCTAAAGTAAAAAGAAGTTGGTTTTTTTAAAAAAACAAGAGTTCTTTTGATTTAGCAAATATTTCAGTTTTGTCTGATTTCTTACCTTATATTTTCTTATTTAAAAATATTAGCTAACTTGGACAGGAATTCAAATTACTTTCTGCTTCATTAAAATAATATTTTTTGATTAGTTAAGTAACTATTCACTCAAAATATTTTCTTTATTTAGATTAAATCATTATTCCATTTGTTACCTCCAGTCCAAATTTCTAAAAAAAAATGAAATCACGTAAAAAAACTAGGCCAGGTTTTTAAAATAATTTCCTGGCTGATCAAATACATTTTTGTAGCATGGATAAGATTTTCAGAGGCTCTGGTTAGAATAATATTTTTATTTCACTGTGCCCTTTTAAAGAGAGCCATTCTTTACTCATCTGTTCCATGTCTAATAATAACCCTTGGATCATTAAGAAATAACTAAATTACAGCAGAACTAGTCTCTTTAATGAGCCATAATAGTCTCAACATTCAGCCAAAGTTTTTTTTTAAAAAAGGCTGTGAAACTTCAATGTAGAATATGAAGTATTTTGCTTAGTAATAATAAGTTTATAAGCAGCACTACAGTTTACAGCCAAAATATAGTGACCTAAAAATGCCATTCTGCATTGCTCCTTCCTATACATTGTGTTCTTAACAAGTCCAGGGGAAAATTAGAACAAATGAATTGTGGTGAGAGCCCGAAGCCAGCAAACGTATTTAAATGAACGCTTCTGATGCAATACTTTCCTTCAAAAAATACAATTAAGTCTTTGTATTTCCTTTGAACAAAAACTCATGTTTAATAGCACCAGTGGCTCTGTAGTAAAATCTATTTAAAAACAGAGAAGGAGACACAGTAAGTTTTATGCAGTTACAGTGGCTTTCAAAAACGCTGCTAGTTTCTGAAGTCTGACTAAATTTACGGTGAATTACTTCCACTGACCTACATTAAAAAAATTCATCCTCCTTTTTTTTTAATTCCTGAAGAATTGTCATTATATGAGCATTATTCACTGCGACACAGATGTATTACTCAAAGTGTCCTCTTGAATCAATATAACTATTGAAATGTGAGAAACAGTTTGGCAAGAATGATAACGCCTTAAAATTAATTGGCAATATTTTCCTGCACAATGCAGTCCAATGGGTTCCTGAGAATTTGAACACAAAGAAACCATAAGGCAGTTGCACAAATGTAGAGGGCATATCAGTGTCAGCTGCAGATAAAAGGATGCTACGCAAGAGACTAGGGGGAGCAAATGTCGAGTGCAATATTCTTATTGATTCCTAGGCGTGGTGGGGTGCCAAAAGGCCACTTGCATCTGGACAAGTTAGAGGAGGCCAAAGGCTCCTCTAACAATCTGCAGAGGTTAATGTGGGAAAAATCATTCAGCACCATCTTTACTTTCCCACCCCACTTGCTTCAAGCCTCATCGTAGTCACAGCTGAGGACTGGAGCTGGTGTTCAAATACTGCTCTCAATGTACAGCCTCATGCCACAGTTTTTCTCTGAAATTCTTTCTAGTAGAAACGTGCATAAAGAGAGGTAAGTATAAAAGTGTATCATGTTGTTCTCTACATAAACCCACATACTTTTCTTCTAGTTGAGAGCTAGCAAATTACCCTTTTACAAATGTAGGCAGAGCAAAGGCAATAAAATAGTATACAGGAAAACGTCTAAAACAGAATAATGGCAGGAAAGAAGATTGGTAAAACATTCTAATAAACGAGTTCCACAGATGTGGTAGTTATTATGAAATTAGCTTTGCATAACTTACCAATATACCATTACATTTTCCCCCAGATGTTATCTGTTACTTAAATTAATTTTGCTTAAGTTACTATTATTGCAGATTTTATCCACACAGTATTTTATTATTTAAGTTTCTGTGGCACAAAACAAGCCCTGGCTGATAGTATTACTTTTAATAATATATGTAAGAGGGTTTCGTATTATACAAATGGCTGCTGGGTATATCTTAATAGTCATAGCACAGAATGTCTGCTCTCAAAATATTATGTAGATTAAAACCAGCTATTTACTTACACACTAATTCAAGTAACTGGAAAGGTTTGTAGTATTTATGTATGTGGCGTGAAGGGAAACAATCTACTCGGGGAATAAATATCAGAGGAAATTAGCAAAGCTAAGGTCAAGGTCAGTTTGGATTTACTAACATACTTGCTGAAAATTAGACTTTATAGTTTAGGCTTACTTATTTCATAAATGAGAAAAGAGACTGAGGGGGTGGTGTATTTGCTCTTTGATACAAGGCTTTTGTATCATAGAAACATTTTAAAACCACCTTTTCAGCTTAATATTATCTGAAATTCTGTACTCCTCTCCACAGAGTCTTAACATAAATTCTCTGTAGCTAATCTTACCAAACACAGGAAAATAATTATTTATAAGGATTGGAAAAAATATCCCATGTTCAGCAGGGACCGCTTCTAAAGCCTTGTAACATCTTTCAAAGCTTTTCAATGGCCTTTCATTGGATATGGATTTGATTTTATACGAATGACAGATGCATTCAAAAAAGGGTATTCTTCATGTGTTATTGTCTGTATTCATCTAATCTGTGTAGTTCTCATTGTATGCCATAGGACCTTACGCTACCAGAGACCTGCTCAGACTTCTCTCTCATATATATGTGAGATTTGCTATGAAACAAACTATTTGATACAGGATTTACATTAGTTTGCCATTCATACTAACCATGCCCAGCTGTACACCTACAAATGTGCTGCATTTCAGTTGCTGGAGTAAAAGGCATTTACAAGATATGGTTTGTTAGCTGCCTGTATTTTGTGTGGTTGAATTTGAATGAATAACTAATGGACAGAGATGCACTGTCTCACACTGACTCAAACCAGCCTGGGAGGTTTATTTCCCCCATCTTTAACCTGCCAGCATATGCAAACACAACAAATCCACCCTACCTGCCTTCTGAGGCATCATTCACCAGTGTTCTCACAGGTGAGGAGGTTTCTGAGAGGCTGCTGATAGCTCTACGTACACATTCGCCATCCTATTTTGCAGCAATGCTATCCACAAGGTCCAAGTAACAAAAGAATATTACGAAATACTCAAAAAGTTCATCTAGTTACATAACGTCTGCAGTGTGAACTGCACAGGTCTTCTTCTGTACACCTTCACTGTACATATATGTATTAATATTTAAAGTAAGATTAAGATCAATGAGGGACTAAACTTGGCCTCTTAAGTGAGCTTCCCAGTTGCTAATGATGCACATGGAAATTCTACAAGCATGTTCCTGGACAGGAGTTTTCAAGCTGCTATTCCTTCAATGAGGCAAAAGTTCAGTAAGTCAAGGCATACTTTATGCCATTTTTTCCAGCATTTCAGAATTCAAGTTAAGACATTTTAAAGAGAGTTTTTCATGTTTCTGAGCCGAGATTTGAATCAACTTTGTTGACAATACATCAGTAATTAATCTTGTCCAAAATAGCTTTCTGAAGCAATTTGGTGCCTACACTGACAAAACAGGATCTACTCCTCCCCCCAGGAAGCTGTAAATCAGTCGGTGACATCTGGCCTCAAGGACATCAGAGTCATCTGAAATGTGGTAATTTATATTAATGAACATCAATATTAATTTTTAAATAAAAAGAATCTGCTACTGCCATTATGTTTACATATGGAATATTATTTATAGCTTGTGTTCCTCCTTTTCTATTTTTTGCCCATAAATTACTGTAAGGAAACACACTGTCACAGTTATAAATATTTTTCCTTGGAGTTAAAGCTTTTACATATCCTCTTACTGTTTTCAGTAACTATATAAGGGAGACAACCAGGATTTTCTTGCTACTCCAGGAACTGCTGCCAATTTTAATGCTCGACTGAGTAAAAGAAGGTGCTTCTACAAAAACAACGAAAGCCTTCCTCTCCAGAGATATCTTAATGCAGAATGCCCTTAATGCCTACTTTCTGTAAGAATATCCTAACATGCCACAAAAAACCAACACTAGTTTTACTGGGCTGCAGTCATCCACTTCTGCGCTTACCAAGCTTCCAATTACTGCTGCCAATTTGCAGATTATTTAGAAAGACCAAATAAAAGACTTCCAAAAAAAATCTCCCCAGTTGGCTTTCAGGCTGAGGACACATCATTAAATGATTCACCTTGGAATGGTCACTCTAAATTCACATTGTGTTTAGCATTGCCAAATCTCCGAGAGTTATGGGATTACAAGAGAATCTCAGCTTTCATTTAAAAATAAAGTTAGCGTCTAGCTCTTATGGTTGCAGAGGGGAGATTGAAAACATAAATCTCAAAAGCTCAAAAACTAAACTGTAAGCAAAAGGAACCAAATAACAATGATTTTTTTAAGCAAGTCTCGTGATTTTTTAGGGATGTCTCACCGTTCAAAATGGTTGAGGTTAACAAAATCCTTTTAAAAACAACGCATACAGATTTTGAGGAAGGGTGAAGGATTTATTTTTAATTCCTGAAAGTGCAACTCTTGCTTGTCAGGACTCTTCAAAGTGACAACCACCCTCCCTTGCTACTTCAAGGGCACCCACCAAACTAGCAAAGAGCAGGCAGCTCCTCTTCTGGCTGTACAGCTACACTGCCCACAGGGATCTAAAGCCATTTAAACAAACCAAAACGCAAGCGACTTTCTCACAGTGACCACCTAGCTGGATCTACAAATATTAAAGAGAAAAAAAGTAAGTTTTTTTTTAATCAGTTATGTGATCACATTAGAAAACTATAAAAGTAGGCTCTGTTGAACTCAATGCACAACAGGTAGTCTAATACTTCGGTAGCACATAACTTATCAGGCCAGAGCTTTGTATTTCTTTGTGGTACAACTCTTTTTCCAAGTCATTTAATCAGGAAAGATCTGATATGAATGCTGGAAACACTATGATAAAAAAAGGTGAAAAGATACGTAGCTAGGTGCACTTTGGTTTCTCTTTCTGGGAGGAGGCTTTTATGAAGACTTGCTATAGTCTCATACCCTCAGAAAATCAATTTGCATGACAGCCTGTGCCTTTGGCAAAAAAAACGGCCTAGAAGAATTGCTTAGGGGGGTGGTATTTGTTACACCTGCTTTAGGGGCTTTGCCAACCCCCTAAACCTCCTTGTAGTGAGCGCAAAGAAGACTGCATCTCCTAAGAGGCAGTCAGAGCAACAAAGATTAATTAAGAACCTAGAAATTGCTTAATATACTTGCTCTGGACCATAGCAAGCACAGTCTGTTATCTCTCCCTTTGGCTATGTAGGGAACCTAGGAAAGCTGGGTTCCTTACTCAAGCCCCCCAGTTTATCTGGTGCTGGGAAATATGAAATATTCTCTTTTTTATTCAAAGGACCACTGCAGAAACTCAAGGGGGTTCAGCAGCACCAATTGTTCCCCCTGCAGCCCTGAGTGCATGCAGTAAAAGTCAAATAGCTGTTGGCAATATCCCAGGCTGTTTTTTTCCAGGTGTAACGTGCAAGATGCAGCAATGTCTCACCAACTACTACTGTTGCACAGGGCTTTAGCTCAGACTGCCTAAGACTTTGGCCCTAAGACTACCAAAAAAACCACTAACGCAGACATGCCCATCTCCAGCACACACGTCTGTCTGTGGAACATCTCACTCTCTGCACACACCAGTTAGACCAGGTGTGTGTCTAGGGAGCTGTGTGCTACCCCATCACATGTTTCATAGTTCAGTAAGTAACGCCTTGCCTTTAGGCTTTATCGAAATACGAGTACAATGTATGTGAAAGGGAGGCACCAAGAAGATATTACCAAAACTAGGGTTCAAAAAGTGATTGGGAGCTCCTGCTGTGAAAGTCTGAGAGCAGAAAAATAATCTTTTGCTGTTGATACAGAAATGTGTGATCAGTGCCTCAGGTTGGACAGAGGTCCCACCTCCCGCCTTTGTCCGCTGCCACTCTTGAACAGCCTTCCCTTCCTATCCATTTCCTCTGCAACTAGCATTTTCTCCATGCAAGACTGGTCATGGACAAACCCCTCACACAACTGCCCCATATTCTGTACATTCCCGTACCACCGATTGACAAAGGAACAAGCTCTCTCGAAAATCCTCAGTCATCAGTTGCATGAGATGTGAATAAGCTTGTCTATATTGATTCATGCCATCTGATCCTACAGAAAAAAACTGCTTTAACATTTAAAACGTTGCATTAAAAAAAAAACCCACAACAACCTAAAGAATATTGATTCTGATCTAAGACGAAAAAAAAAAATTGCTCACACAATTTAAAAAACGCAATATAGATTTTTTTAAATATGCTACATTAGAAAACTTTCCAGGATATACGGTCACATAAAATTTGAGAGCTTGTGTTCTTTGTTATTAGACCTAAAACAAAGTCTTTGCCCAAGTGTGTAAGTTTCTGTTAAAACAACAAATTGTCCTGTGGACTGTAAATTCAATTACTGTTTTTATTGGAATCACATTTTGCTTTGGAAACAATCATGCAGAAAAACAACCAGTAACTTAGACATCTTAAAAACATCTCAAAACAGGCATGGCTTTGAGAACAAATCGGTTACAGTAATTCTTCCACTGTAAACTGCAATGTTTTTTAAAATCCATTTCCATATTTTTAATTAACACCTAGTTAAAAAAAAAAATCTTACTGTAGGTCATTTTAATCACAAATGGGAAAACAAATTTACTTTATCAGAAAATTGACTCAACACTATTTTAGGGACTTATTTTTCATGTTTTTATCATCAAAATTAAGCTATTAACATACATTTTCCAATTTAGGAATGCAGAAATAAGCCAATTTTTCTCTCAAATTTCAGAGTTACAGTCATCGGTCACCTCTCTATGTGAAACTAGTCTGGTTTGGTACCAAAATATTTGATCAGTATAGAAAAAAACCACAGTAGTCTGAGATATCAGTATTTATTTACAATTGCATTTCTCTGTAACTTGAATCTGCAGCATTCTCACCATAGCCTGTTTGTCAAAAGAAACCACCACTTCCTTGTATCACACTTGAATTTCATATCCCATTATAAACAGCCTTTCCTTATTACAGCACATTCTCATAAATCTGTTTATAATGGATCTCAGCTTAAATGCTGGGGTCTGTTTTAACTCTATCTTATAATATTGTCATTCGCATTAAGTAAATGTGAGGTCGTGGATAGGGACAAAGTTAGTCTGATGAGTGCAAGAGTTAAACAAAGTTTTGTTTCAACATAGCTTGGCTTGGTGGGTGATTTGAAATCTACTAAGTTTCCTCTTGGTAAACTGCCAAAGCCAGCCACACCTTGGATGAGGTGAGGTTGTTTTTGAGAAGGTAACATCTCCTAGAAATTATCTCCTCCCACTTCTATTTGGAAGGTTTCTGAGAAGAAGAGTCATTTCCATTTCTGTTGGGGCATGAAATGGTTTCTTGTGAAAAAGTGCAGAAATCTCATTCTGCTTTGACTTGTTAGGAAGCTCATGACAAATCACATAAACAAATGTGGATATTTCAAAATTTGTTGAAACAAAGGGTGAGAAGAAACAAGCATTTCTGCCAAAAAAATTCTCCCCAAATAAAATACCCAAACCCCACACTCACTTAATTCCTATCTCTTATAAACTCTAAGTTAACTTCATCTTTTAGAAAGTTGCCACACACACAAGTAACAAACCCAACAAAAATCTGCCATTTGCTCAAAGAAGGTTTTCACAATGATACAGAATTTTAACACAAGTCACGATTGAGAGCAAACACTTCAAACACTGAAGGGAAAATCTTGAGCCTGCAACAGACCTAGGGAATATGAAGGGCACTGCGTTGAATTGTACACTATAGGCTTTCTTCTCCTCCCCTAGGGTTTTGTCTTTTTAAGAAACTGTTCTACAAGAACAGGCAAAGACAATATCATCACAAAATTTGCACGTAGTTTGCCTGATGAGATAAAGACAATGAATCTGTGATGGTCAGCTTTTGATGTAAAAAAAACCAAGGCAATGATGTCAAAGGGATTTATCTATTTATTCCTTTTAGCCGCACCTTTTTCCTGGCAGCTTTCCTAAATAGCAACATCCTAACTACTTAGAAGGAATAAAGGCCAAAAAGCAGCATCTTCTCTTAAGACTGCACAGCTCCATGACATCGCCTAGTCTGAAGCTCCTGTCTTTCAATCTAACCCTCAGAAGAAAATGCCTATCAGGAACATCAAATGTGTCTGTATTGCCAAGCAGAGAAGTGGATGAGAAGGTAGAAAAATCACTAACGGCACTCCAGTAGCAGAATGCAATGCTGAACTGTAACGCTTGTTATTCTAGTCTCAAACACCCCTTTGGCCCCAAATGCCAAGCACACCAGACTGCACCTGAATGTCTAGTGTGGCATCAACAGCATCTCTTGTCACCACACCAAGATTTTAACTGTTTTTTCCAGTAGATTCATAACCCAAAGATCATATTGAAGATAGCACTCTGAAGACTTCTGGAGGTGGGCCCTATTCACCTCCTTCTTTATATCTGGATATTTCCCTCTAATAATCTCTTGCTCCACATCTAGACAAAATGTCACATATCCTAGATTGTCCTGTCATACGGTTATTTATTTTGATTTTAACATTTGGTAGAATGTGAAGCAATTCTCACCGCTGACACTGGGTTTCTGTTTTTATGTTGGCCAGATATATTCAGCTATGCACCAAACACAGTCTTTCTCCAGCTGACACAATCCATATATATAGACACACGAACATATATATATATGTGTATATATATCTGCAATTTCTAATTGTTGTTTAAGCCTAAAAGGACAACAAAATCCAAAATAAAAAATAGTTTTTAAAGAAGGAATCAATACAAACAGCTGCCAAGAGAAAAGACCCTATTAGAGACCCCAAAGAGAAAAGACCTTACTGAATATAACAGACGAATTTTCAGTGTAGCCCCTCTGCACACACTATCTTCACATTGACAGGACTGACTGGTTTAAGCGTTCTTTGCAGTTGTTCATTATATCATGTATACCCTAATCAATCATACTGGATGCACAGCTCTGTGTGGAAGAAACAGAGCTGACAGGAGATACCTTTGAAAATCTTGGCCCCCAAACCAGAGACAAGTTGTTTCTCCGTGACAACGAGTAACTTAACAGATATATTTGTCTCTCCACGGTAAATTAGTCTCAAAGCAACATCCTCCAGAGAAAGATACTAGGTTGCTCTTATAATATAAACAATAGCCAATGTGAGCATTTCACTGATTTTTTTTACAGCCCTAAAATTATTAAGATTATGAACTTCAAATAATTATATTTCAACTAGTGTTTTACTAGTACTTTCGTTACCTTCTCTGATTTTCATTTTCTCACTTGTCAGCATCTCTTGGCAGTGAGAACAAGAAAGACCTCAAACCTTTGCTGATTGCTTTCCACGCAATCTGATTTCTATAAATTAGAAGTTGCTGATGGGGAAGCAGACAGCAGTACCCTTTGATCAAGATACACATCTTGATCTCTTTTATAATTTTTTTTCAAAAAACAATAATATTACAACAAAAAAAATCATCATACAAGCTTTTCTATCAAAGTGTGTCACTGTCTGCTTCCCAGTGAACATACTGCCAGTAAATTGGCAAGGTGCCCGGAAAGAGCAGGCAGCAGCTGGTGGCTTTGATTACCGTCTGTATATCCACTGATGTATAAAATAGTCTGTCTCCATCTAGTGGGAGACCACATTTAACAGGAAACTTGAAAATTTGTTGGAGTCTTCTTCGGTGGATGGCAGAAGGAGCTTCACTAGACTTCCCATCAGCAGAACTGGGCTCTGAAGCCATATCATGTTGGAAATCTATCTAAAGCAAGAAAGGCATTGAAGACCCACTGGTGGTTCCATTGCTGTGCTGGCACTTGCCCTTGAAACCATGTTTTCTCCAGAAGCATTCATAGATTACCTATTTCCAGCAAACCAGCTTTCAAACACTCTGCAGCACCCTGGAAGTCTTAGTGGCCAAAATTTGAAAATGTAAAAGACATAACAGGAAAACATAGGTGAGAGCAAGGATCCAGAGCTCCTGAAATAAACAATAAGGAATGAGATGGATACACCAAGATAATGTCTTCTTTTAAGGAGAATTACACTAGAGCATTACTCCCCTGACCACATGATGACAGGACACATAAATTACTACATTAACTTTCTCATGTGGTTTCAGATAACATATGTGACTGAACTGCAACAGGGGTAACAGGAGATACACAACTCTGTTTTTCAGAGAAGTGCCATGGAAACAGTCCTTGGGACACAGATTTTAGAATCCACATGGCTGCTCAAAGAGAGGAGAAACTGAAGCACAAGCCAGTGCTGTGATGGCTCCCTCACAATACAGACAGGACTAGAACAGTTAATGAAAGACCAATTCTGCCTCTTCTATTACCTCACCCTCCCTTTCATTGATTACTGTCCTTTGTGACAACAACTCCACTAGCAATATACTGACTGGACATATTTTATGCACAGCCATCTACTGTGAAAACTGCATCCTAATGAAGAACTATCAGTACAGCAAAATGAAAGAAAAAACAACAGCAAGATTATACTATTGATTTTTTTTCATCCACATATGGTCTAGACCTAAACTCCCTTAGCCTGAAAAATCTGTTGAGATAACTCTGCAATATAGCATGATTACATTTCATTTAATGACTTCTCTGGATGCATGATAGGTTCTAAAATAGCTCTCTTTTTCTGAATATCTTTTAATAAAGTTGTTTAAGGTGCTTTTGATTTGATACAATGAAATTGGTTAGAGCAAAATATTTTCTACTTCTATCATATACTCCATTGCATTAGAAGTAAGGTTATTACTCCATAAATAATTTATTCAAAAGAACTTCAGTTTAACAGCACCTAATAGACACAGTCACTTAAGATAGCACATTGGCAAATTTCACCTTTAAATCAGAAGCTGATCCGTCTTCACATAAAAAAAAAAAAATAATCAACTTATCAGTTGGAAGAATCATTTTTTAGAAACTCAGGCATGAGCACTTAAGAATGAAGTCAATACATGCCAACAAATTTTGTGCTAATTTATTACATCGCTTGTTTGTGTAAGAAGGGGATGAGATTTCTTTCAATCTAATTTAATTCCCTCTATTTCAACAGAAACTACAAGAATTAGAAATTAATGTTGTTCCCTCAACAATTCACTGTGATAGAAACTTTATTTTTCAGGTCAGCACTCTCTGTTTTTGATTGCTCAATGGAAGCACCACAATGGCTAAAAAAAGAAGGCTCTGAGATGTTAGGAAATAGAAACTGCTGACTACCTGGTGAAGGAATAATGATTTATAATATATGAATAGGGGCAATAATTGGGTAGCAGGCTGTACTCAAAAAAGCCTTAATTCACAGATCTGACATCAGAAAGTCATAATCCATCGATCTAGCATCAGAATGATGGATTATGACTTTTTAAGAACATGTAGACATGTCAGCTTCATGAGCATTCCGGGAATCATAGTCCAAATTGTTTTACTGAGGTCATTTGAACAATTTCAGCTTTTTCCAATAAAGCTGATGGACTAGTATTTTGAAACGTAAAACTTCTGGTGGACCATTTTTTTTCTTTTAAACCCTAAAAATCCTCCAACTAAACATTGTAGGTTGCCGTAACTTGTGATTGAAGAACTACTTTTTTTTATTACTTCAAGTATGTGTCATTTTTTTCATCAAAGATGAAAAAAAATTTAAAGCCTAATTCATTTTTATGTGAAAGAAAGATTTGTATTCAAATTTGGAGGTGAAAAAAACAAGGTGCAAAGTGAGGGATTAATTACCATGTATTCTTTCAGGAAGAGCACTGACATACATTATGCACATTTCCCCCAGACTACTGCTAAAATATCTAATTTTTGACCTCTGACTCCTTCCTTTTATCAACTCTGATTACTTTTTAAACCAACTGTGCCAAAAATAAAGTTATGGTGTGAATTTAGATGGAATAGTTTATGAAAAGAAATAATACTCTTGCAATGTGTGAATACCTAGAGGCTGTAATATATTTTTATAAAGAAGTTTTTGTCATATTAACTCAAAAGGACATCTGGCCTCTTCAGTGAACTATTTGGAACTGTACTTTCCTCATAAAAAACAAACAAGGGCTAGGGATGCTGAATGAAAAAGTCAGGAAAGTTCCAGAGATGTTTTCACTGAACATCATGCACTTATAAATAAGGAAACCGCAACTTAGTTCATAAAATTCTATTACAAAATCTTCTATTTCCCCTCTACAATTAAGTAAAGCCACCTATAAATTAACAACTGCTACATTAGATTAATTCAATGGCTCAAGTGGGTAAGAATTCTTAAAATAATGCTTTCTGATCCAGAAAAGTGTTGAGACTAAAAAGAAAATGCCACATTAAATACAAAATATGACTAAATATTTTCAGTGTATACACATATTAAAACCATAAAAAACCTGTGACCAAAACCTCTTCCAACAGTATAAAAACTTTAAGCATACAAATAAGAAAGGCTAGAGGGCAAACCAGACCAAATCAAGCTGGGTTTGGGTATCTCTATTTTTCACCCACAAACTCCTTTTTATCTCCCCTTGTCTAGAAGGCTGAGTTTCTCCTTCTCTGGTCTTTCTCACCTTATTTCCCTTCTGACTCATAAAATGTTTTTAAGAGAGGTTATTACTAAAGTAACTACTTATATGAAGCTTTTCTTCCACTTTTGTATGCGTTCATAATTAAATCTACTAAGGAAAGGAGTCATAGGGCCCTTTCACAGTGGTTGAAATGAATTATTTCACTAAAACCCATGTACCCTGAGCAAAGGCATCCTGGGTCCAGCCTCAGCCCAGACTTTAAAACAAACAATAGCAACAACAAGACCAAAGGAAGAGGAAAGACAGCTGTGGAACAGTACCCGTTAAAATCTCAATGGTTCATAGAACTAAAAGGAAAAATAATACACTTTTTACAACAGAAGGCAGAGCAATTTACTTCATTTTGACAACTAAATATGAAATGGCTAATAAAAATCACTGCCATGTCTCACACACTCCTTCCTGTAAACACACCTAATCTTCTTAGAGGTCTCACATAAAGGGATCACATCACTGAAAAGCAACTTCTTCTTTAAAAAAGCTTTAAACAACAATAATACCGCACCACTGATCAAACAAGAGAGTTCCTCATTCAACTAAGTTCACTGGAGAATTAACATTGGCAGGCTGTAATTACTCACTTGGAAGCCAGTCATGAGGACACGATGGCCAACAGTTTTCTGCTTGTGATTTATATGCTTGAGGTAATGACGAGTGGTCAGGATATCAGTTTTGCATCTTTCAAAGAGCTCATTGTGCGGTGCCCTAGCAGCGTCAAACCAGGTTACTTCATCATCAGCCATCTTCTACCTGAATTTTCCTTGAATCCTTTCCAATTTCGTTTTTATGCAACTCAACTCAATTAAGCTTATGACATCAAATGAGACTAAGCAGGGCAGCTTCAACCTTTCTAACCTTCCCAGACTGAAGTATGAACACAACCCTTAGGACTGCATACAGGGTAAAGACAGAAGCCTTGTAAATTGATATCTCCTGACTCTTCCTCTTTTTTGGACCTATGCATTAGTTTTACCTCTTTTCTTGTTATTAAACTGGTTGTATCCTTTCCCTGTCTCCACTGACACCACTAACTCATTTCATCTATATTATGAAGCAGCAGTCTGATTTTAACTTTCTGTCTGTAACGATGTGGGCTTGAACGAATGACCTTGAAGTGAAAGGCTCTACAGCTCTTTAACATTCCCTTGATACTCCAGGCCCCTTTATCCATCTAGTTTATAAGCAAAACCTGTGTGCAAAAGGAACGCTTACTCACAGTTACTATTATGACTGTTCTGCTGTGGCAGTGCATTGCACTGAAAAAATATGAATAATAAAGTGCATGGGTTAGTAAAGCTTAAATCAAGCAAATGTTTAATATTAAGCTATTTCATCTTTTTCCAAAGTTCGGCAAATTTATTACAAAACACTGAAATTGCACTTCAAGCCCTAAGGCTTGCGGTGTTGGAGCCTGCCTGATGAATGTAATTAAAAGAATAGCATAACTTAAAATTTATTAAAAATATATGTGCCCTTACTGTTTACTTCCAACTGATAGCATGATTTCTAGCTAAAAATTTGCACTGCTTATACCTGACAAGTTGTTAAAACACATCCCCTTTCTCCTGCTGTGTATATGACTAAAAGAGTAGCGGTTTAAACATAAATTAAAAAAAAATTCTATTTTTGGTCACAGAGGTGCTTAGTTCTTCCTTCTCATTTTTACAACAAGGAGGTGCTGCTGAAGAGCTGGAAAGTCTCATGACAAGAGGGCATCCAGCTGCAGAAGGGTAGGAAAATGCCCCCTTGGGCAGAATCCTTTTGCCTTTCACAGTTACTGGATGTCTTATATTGCTTTTGTCTATCTTAGCCAAGACCCAGCTTGCAGGAGGAGCCAAGATGTAATGTTCAACGGGTGCAAAGCTAGAAAGTTTCTATGGTACAAGAATACCCTCTTACACAGTGCTTGTGAGACACTTGACGTGCGTGGCCAGCAAATGCTGGCTACAGTACTGAGGGATCCCAGAGGTCTAAGGTACAGAAACCTAATATCCTTCACTCGGAAACCACAGTGAAAAAGCTTAGTTTTTCTGCAAATGTTGCCTGCTTATCTCCATTTTTTTCCTACAACAATCCTGCATTTTCCTTCAGCCAGTGTACTGATCAGCAGCCCCTCCCAGTACATGAGGCGGAAAGTGAATGAAAAAATTAAAGTGAGTTGGCAAATGTACCTATATATATAGATATTTCATGTTAGCACAGTTATGCTTTAGAAATTATGGCAACAGCAATAGAATTCTGCTGCTGTGATCATGGATAATCAAAGCAAGTGAAAAAAAAGCCAGTGCTGAAATATTTTCAAAGGTATGAAAGTCTTTACTGTTGTGTAATTTAAATTTACTTGCCATTACTTGAAATTTCCTTTCGTCTGTGTGATTAGAATTTAAATGCTCCCAAAGTATATTAACAAATATAATTCCTGTTATATTGCAGAAATACTGCAGCAACCTTCTCTTAATGACAAAAACTAACTAGGCTCCTTAATTTACCACAGAAAATACAAAGTAAAATCAGTGAAAGTGTTTTGCATATGAAGTCTTAGTTGGGAATGATCCACAAGATGAATTAATACAGCACTTTCTTCTTTACTTATATCTACACACACATCGCAAAGCTATAGAAGTATTTTATACAACTATTAATATGGGATGTTTGCATTTTTGCTAGAATATTTTTTAATTTAATAGTTTTCAGTTTGAGGCCCAATTTTGCTGCTATTACATGCAATGGTAGTGTAGTGTCTATTTTAGATACAGTCCTAGTAGATACCCTAAAATTACTTGGGGTACCATGGATTGAGGATACCTGAATTGGATTGTAAATCCTAATTGCACACTCAAAATTTATACCTGACAGCAGTAAAAGTAGCACAGATGTTATAAGCCTTCTCATGGTTGACCCCATGGCGAATTTGTCCAAAGGTCTCCATCTCAAAAATTTCTTTGATTTTCAAATTAAAGATGTCACTGATGAGTAGAAATTACTGTTCCCTGAAGGTAGAGTTCAATAGAACATCAGCGTCACATTACTGTTTTTACACAGCCCAAGTAAACCGGGATTTAACAAGGAACTAGTTAATAGAGTCAAGCTTCCCCCAGATAAAAACGAAGCTGCAGTTCCCCACTGCACCACTACTGTTTATTGTAGCATTGGGCAAGTCTAGCATACTCTTAATAAGAACCTTTATTTATTCCCCCCTGCCATGCTGATCTTACTGGACTTGACACACAGAATCCCATAAGTGGCATAAATCTATAAAAATGACCTTTCACACAACAGAATTGCACAGAGGATAGTTTGGGTTTTTAATAGTTATGCCACCTTTTCTTTACTCTTCATCCATTCTTCCCCAGCTGGTTTGGCAGAAAGAGAAAAGGGAAAATAAAAAGAAAAAAACTAATTCTATTTCTCTGTATAGGCTGGAGTTACAGGCACCTATCTGATTAAGCAATTAAATTTGCTTTTAAAATTGGTAGTACATTAACAGGTAAGTGCTAAGGAAGAAAGCAGGCTGTCTCCTTAATTTTATTTATTCACTACAAAGTGGAACCAGAACAATTCATGTTATAGTCTGCAAAACATTAAAATCGCAATCAAGCACTGAAAAAAATTAGGGTGGAATTCCCAAATTCCAGAACAACTCACAGTCCCCTCTTTAATATACCATGTCCTGCTGGCCATTTAATGCACAGCCTTTAAACCATCCTGTTTCCTAAATAAACTCCTTTACCGCAGACTTCTACATTTTATTCTAATGCACATGGTTTGCTGCTTATTAGCTTGTGTAATGTTCTCATTACTATAAAAAAAAAAAAATCCACAAGACAAGCTCTCGTTTTATCTTGCACTTGTCAAATATCAAGATTCTCCTAGTCTGTCAGGTTTCTAAGCTTGTCTAATGTCTGTCATTTGTATCCAAAATTAATAAAGTCTATGCATGCTGTATGATTTTTCAGTTGCTCTGATTCTGCTTATACACAATAATTTGTAATTTAAATTCACAAAATATGTGCCAATGTAGCAATGTGTTTGCGTTGTCAGTTTTACAGGCTTGGCCTTTATGACTCTGATAGCAAAACCCTGTTCTCTCCACTCATTGCAAACTTCCAGTAATGCTTGGATCAACCAATTATTTCTGGTAATTTGATTATGTACCCTCTTTTTATTATTATTTACCCATTTAACTGAGCGTTCACTAGAACAAAGACAGACAATTAAATAGACTGCAATAAAACTGGTATGAATAACAAGAGAAGGAACTACAGTCAAACCAGCAGTTGTTAGGAAACACAGATAAGACTGAAATCCTGTCTTTAGCTTCTACTGTGTTTTGTGGTGCCAGGGTTGCAAAGAGAAGGATATAATTTTTATATTCAGCAATTCAGAGAGCTATATTTGCAAGTGCAGCAAGGAGGGAGGGACAAAAGATAAAATCTCTGTAATGGCAAAATGAGTAGCGTTTGGCTCCTTATTTCCATCTTGACTATTTCTTGATTTCTTGGACTAAATGTGATTATTAAACAGAAATGAATGGTTCACTACTGAGTTACATACCAGCTTGTGTGCACCTATCAATAGACTCAAGGGGTCATTTGCAAAATGGACAGAAATGTAATGATGCCTTTAGAAATCCCACCGGAGGGCACCACAATGCACCACTGGTAGGATTTCAAAAAAAAGAAAGAAAAAAAGAAAAAAAGTCAGAAACATAGCCTTTAGTCCTCACTTTCTTTTAATCTAGGCCTGCAGGGACAACAGTAATGCTAAAAATTGAAAGTAGTGTCCCGCAACAACCCTAAGTGAGGGTAAAAGCTTTAAATAGGTAATCGCCTTTTAATGCGTAATTAAACATTTTTCCACATGTAAATCTTCAGCTAAGTCCTAATTTTGAAGAATACGAAAAGCTGGCAAAGTATCTTCCTTAGAAGAAAAGAAAATCATTAACAGCCCTAACTGTATAACAGACAGATGAAAATGATGAATGAGTGTCATAAATACAAAATGAATGCTAAGAAAACTCTGAGAGACTGTTAGGCAGATATTGAGTAGAATAAGCTCTAAGGAGCATCTCCATCACTCCTCTGCATTGTTAGAATACCACACACATTGTCAACGGTTGCAATGTATTGTAAATCTATTCATAAGACACAATGTTCAGTTAATCTACAGATACAGACCGGAATTCCAGCCTGTTAGTACCTGAAACTTGCCCACAGCCTCGATTAATCCAAAATCCAGGATTTCTCAAGCACGGGATGTTTTCACAAATCAGAGACCATATTTAGACAGGCTTGCTATAAATGAAGCATGCAACATTCATCTTTATCACTGAGAATCTATGCCATTTCCTCAGACTGTATTCATAAGCCAAATTTGATATGCACAGTCAAAATAAACTACAGAACAACTGCACAGAAGATATTGTTACTTGTGTAGCATTATTTGAATAGAACAAAGAGACCACAAAACCTTTACCAAGCACATGATTCTAACGCTAGGAAAATAGACTAATGCTCGTATTAGCACTCAATTAATGCAAAACATTCTGCGCTGTGAGACCAGTGACTATTTTCTGCAATTCATTTTTACAATATTTTTGGCTTCTTGTAGAAGCAACCAAAAAGATCAGAAGGATCACTCATCATAAAAAGCGGAGAACTCAACGCTAATATATTTCAGCTGAAAAAATCCATGTTTGAGTTTTATCCTGGACACAGCACCACCTGCAATGTAGCTCTGCAGAACCTACATGGGCCCTAGCACAGGTTTTACAATCTGAGACAAAGAGAAAATTTGAGGGTGAAATCAGTCTGGAAAAAAAAAAAAAAAGGAGGGGAGCAAATAAAGTTCATTCAAATACTCACCACCATAGGACCTTATGGTCAGCCAAAGATTCTGCTCACTCTTATAAGTAAGAAAAAGCAAACATTAGGTATAAACAATTAGGTATTCCTCCTCAGCTATTTTAAGCTGCTCCAGAGGAGACTCACTACAATATTTTCAAAAAGGCATTACGCCAAACCATAAAATACTTCAGATAATAGTCTTAATCATGAATCACTCTAAAAGACTCCAGCTGTCATCTCTTCAAGACCACCTTGAGGAGACACAGTGTAGTCTACAAGTCAATATTGTCTTTCTGAGTGCAATAGCTGGAAATACATAATGAAGTCTTAGCTTCTATAAGCAACACAGTCAATTTGAGGGAGTCTCACAAAACACAGTTTAGTTAAGGCTGATGAAAGTTACAGAACCTGTTTCTCAAAACAGCAGAACAAGAGAGTGTGAAACTTGGCAGGGTGGAGCTGGTGGAAGCTGGTCATGAGTCCACACTGAAGAAGGGGATGGAAGGACAAAAATTCCCCTCCTGCTCTGTCGCTACAACCATTAAAGGACTACTGCTTCAGCATCAAATAGCGAAAGAAATAGGATAGGAACTTGGTCCTGGCCTTGTTCTCTCCATCTGCACAGCTGCACACAGGCTACCTCAGCTCGTTCTCTGTAGGTGCTCACTAGGTACAGGGAAATGAGGACACGAAGAGAACACACAAAGCCCAAGTATATGGCTCTACTTCCAGTACCATTTGGCAGCTTCTTCTCATATTTCTGGTGCCTCCTAATACTGTTGTATTCGGACTCTCATGAAAGAATCAAGCATTATGCTTTGGATGAAGTCCATACCTTTGCTAAATGATTTTCCAATTTAAGCCCTAATAAAAACATTTTGAATGATTACACTGAAACTAAACGGTGTTCATGTCTTCCAAAAGTCTAGCAAGCTACAAAGAACAAATAATACAAATGCTGAAGAAAACAGTTGCTTTGTTAATATTCTATTTACACAGCTGTGATCTTAGGAATTTTAGCTATCTGCATATTTAGTAAGCAAGGCAAATCAATGTGAAAAATTGGCATTTCTTGTGTGAAAAAAACCCCAAAAAACTAGTAAAATCAAAAGAAAACTCGCCCCCAAATCTGTCTTCCTCTGCTCCACTCCAGATAGACACGCACGCCTCCCCCGTAACCATGAGCCATGGAGTAACTGGAGAGGATTCTTCACAGACAGATGTAATTTATAACAAAGACAGGAAAAGGCAACCCTAACTCAGAGCTTGCTGCCCTTCCTATAAAGTTCACCTCCTTACTAAGAAAAAGCAGAGAATAATTTGTTTGGTTTCTGTACTCAACCCTTTTTCTTTTATTGTAAAAAGTTTCCATTGTTCTTTTATGTTTTGATTATTGAGTAAGTTTAAAGACTTGCCAAATTGCCCTAGATTGTTAACAGACCACCACTATTTAACTTTGAATGCTTTAAAAAAATAAAGGCACAGTTCACATTAATATTCTATGCCCTCATTTTATTTATTATCTTTTCTTTGAAATTTAAACAATTTTCCTAGCTAAGGTTTATTAAACATAAGTCTAAGTAGCAATATAAGTTACCTCACATACCAACCAGACATCCTATAAAACTCAGCTTTCTAATTAGTAACGCCACATTTCGCTGAGCTTAGCATATTTATAGGAAATCAAAATAACGTTTTATGAATTAAATATTCAAATACATCAGGTTCAATGTTCAGTAAAAATACTTTATGTTGTATCTTATGACAAGTTGTAAAATTCAAGGCAAAATTAGAAAACATACAAACTTTCTGGTGCACTTTAAAAAGGGACTTTAAGAGTTTGCAAAACCAGTCTTATTTAAACTTTGAATAAATCTGTTCTTGTAACATCAACTAAAAGGATAGGAATTTATAAAAATGTATATTGATTCCAAATCATCACAGTAAAGAAATTCTATGCTGTTTATTTATAAGAATATGGTGAACACGTTATTCATAACATAAGGTCACAAGATGCATGAATTCGATACGTAAGTATTCACCCATGGAGATACATTCCCATGAAATATCACATCACTCGTCCATTCCACAGATACTTTTACAAATACAATTTAATCTTCAAGATGATGAAAACCTGCAGATAAAGGTAGGGGGTACAAAAATAGCTCATGGATCTCTGCCTGCTCATTAACAAAAACGATGCTGGAAATCTTGGAAATAGGGCAATTGCTCTGGCAAATCAGTCTCCAGTAAATCACACTGGACTAGCAAGGACCCAAATGGCATCTGCTGGCAAGCAAATAAAAAAATAATGGTGAGAGGAGGTATACTTGACCCAGCAAAATATAAATGTAACACAGTACTTTCCTGAAAATCAGTTTGAACCATGCTCTGATATGTGCAAGCGTTTAGAAAAAAACAATATTATTCTGCAGCAGACATAATGCAGATAATTCAAATAAAATGTGTTCCTTTTGTTGTTTTGTTGTTTGGGGTTTTTTTGGTGGATTCCTTACCTATTCTTGGAATTATCTAAAAAATTAGGATGGAGTTTGCAAATTACTTTCCACCAACATGCAAGCACCTCACTTAGAAAGGTCTTTTGACACAATTTGCCATGCTGGCTGACCTAGAAACCTGCTTTCTAGATTCCTGGTTCCCCAACAATGTGCCTTATGGACAGCTGAGGGCACATCGCAGATCCCAGAATCATCTGGAACTTGCTTCCACAGAGCCAGCTGTGCTGTGTGGCACCAGGGTGAAGCCTGGGCTCTGAATGGCCTTCAACAGGTCTGCTTCTGAGTGAGGGAGTTTGAACAGATGCATGTAATGATAGCAATTCTGTTAGAGTGTTTATTTTTTGTTTTAAATTGGAATTAAATCAAACTGCAAAATTCTCTATGAGAAAAAAATTACTGATATTTACTCAGCTCCAATTGTTTTACGCTGGTCAAGTAAAACAACAAGCAATCCCAAAGAACATCAACAGAGTAAGCTATTCAAGAATAGCAGGAAAGTAAAACAACATTAATATCCCAATAGTCTGTCTTCAGGTACTTAACCACTTTAAAATTTCCCCAAGTCAATACGTTTCTGCCAATCTCATTGTCTTCCATATAAAATTTACATACTGGTTGATAAATATTTTTAAATGTGTACTATAGTCTTCTGATACAGCACTCAGTCATTTGGATCTTAATAACATTCTGATGAGTAGCAGAAACATGCTGCCATTAATATACTGTCTGTCCTTCCAGTTAAAGCCTGCAATTCTTAGTTGACTTGCATTCCAGCAAATGAATAAGCTATTGCTGCTGTTATCAGAACGACTTATGTTTACACACACACACGCATAAAGAAATCAAGCCACTTTCTAAATAAATAATTTAAAATCTCAGAGAGTACATCAGTGTACATATTAATTCCTGTGCAGTTCCAGAAATGTTTTACTGCCAACAATTCAGGGTTTTTTTCCTTTCTCTTTTTAAACATTGCACAGTCAAAAAAAGTGATGCTTTGTCAACAGTAAAACTGCAATAAAAAGTTATGGTGAGTTTCAAAATTTTTTTTCCTCTAGTGTCTTTAGCTTTTCATCCTCCAGGGTGCTGAGCAATGTGACCCCAGTCATTTCTCAGTTTAACTCTGTGTATATGAATAGGTCCATTGAAATTAAAGTTCCCAAGTGCTTAAAAAGAGGCTCTTGTTTAAATGCTGGCTGACTGGGTCAGAACCATAGCGCTCTGCATACTGAAGGCACAGCCTATGTCAGCTATTCAGCATTTTTCCTGCCTGAAGTTTTACTTTTATGACTTCATTCATGTTATTGAATTAAAAAGCAGGTTTGATTTGTAATTGATGTCTTCTAAGAAAATAATTTTAGAAATATTTTGTTAACCATTCTCTAGAGGAAGATTTGCAGAAGTAGTCAGCACTGGCTTATGAATCCCACTAACTCTCTGAAGTTCCAGGGCAACAAAGTTCAGCTACCAAAACTCAAGAATTTAAAAAAAGCTATAGAAGACCATCAGCACGTGACCTACATGGAAGCATAACTGTTAAAGGTCAGAATGTTTCTACTGCTGCCAACTGAGTATACCAAATACATTGTTTAAAAAACAAGGATATTTGCTACTGTGCAAGATACACTTAAAATATTTCGTGCATACAACAGACTGCACTTCTCATTCAGACTAATCACAAGTCCTCCAAGATGTCCCTGGTTATAGCCATAGCACACTTCAAGATCAAAGAATAAATATCAGTGATTTTTGTCAGAAAACCCAGTGGCTCTCCAGCTGTTTACTTCAGTAATCCTGTCTTGGTACTACACACTTCTGTAACAGGCATCAAAAATTTCCCTTCAGACATCAAAAGACCAAGTACCAGTTTTCTAGTTATAAACATTCATAATCGTAAAATAATGAACCTACTCCTGAAAGCTGTAGTTTTGATCTACATAGTAGTAAAAGCAAAATGAACATGCTTTGAATGAAAAAAAATAAATAAGGACATGAAAATTAAAGAAAAACAGGATATAACACAACATCAGTTATTAAAGATACACAATACCAGACTAATTTCTTAGTTTATTTACTAAAATAACCAGTTTTCTAGACAAAAGAAACGTGAGAGACGTGATCAGTTCATGAGAGGGAGGGAATATCATACAGATGGGACTGAATGAGCTAGAAGCATATTCTCTCTTGTATTCAATGACAAATTGTGAGGTGACATTGTAGGGACGTAACTTTTTAAAAACTGACTGTGCACCGGGAGTACCACAGTTGGAAAATACTGTAATAAAGGAGAAACAGAACAGCAGGCCTGTGACAAGGCAGCCACATGATACAGATATAAAATATGCCACTGATTCTAGGACCTATCATGTAAGGTATTCCCAGCAGAGAACAAGAAAGCACTATTGATATGTACAAGGCCTTTCTTTCATCTCAGCACCAATATTATGAGCAGATTGGTCACTTATGTTCAAACAAAACTGATTTTAAATGGAACTATTAGAGAAGAAGGCCAACAGGATGACTTGAGGCTGGTACCTATGTAAGAACACATATATCAAAAGCCTATCTTAAAAGCAAAGATTAGAGGAGGCTGGCTTTTCTAGTTTAGCTAAATGAATGCTGACAATAAGATTGCTGTCTCTTTATACGCTAGAAAAATAAACGCTGGGGAACGGAATAAGAACTAAAGGTCAATACTGGCATAAATTGGCACAAGGACAAATGCACATAAGCTTGTCATGAGTACCCTTAGACTGGAAATTAGAAGTTTTATAACTATTACAAAAACCAGGCACCAGGAAAGCTTTCTAGCTGGAATAGCAAAGACAAAAAAGTTACCTTTGTAAGCTAGAGTTTGACATGTTTCAGAAGAGGATTATAGTACTGTTTCCTGTGAGAAAGTGGTACTGGAGCTGACAACTGAAGAGATCCCTCCAAGTCCTATGCTCTTATTTCCTTCAAAGTAGTCTTGATGTCTTTGCCATGGTGATATTTACAAAACAAAGCTACAGAAAATCAACTCTAGTGGTTTTTAAGCATTACAAATATTTGAAACTTTCAAGCTTCGAAAAGCACACACTCCATTAGCTGGGGAATGAATCTCTCCAGTGTGAACTGATATGCTATGGAAATGTTCTGTTTTCATACATCTTTAAAATGCAGATCTTAAGAAATCATTGAGCAAATTTGTTTAAACAATGATTGATTAACCAATCTAAATATGCACACCTAATGAGGATTACATATCAAAGTCAAGTCCCAGACTTCAGGTCTTTCGCCATCAGAAAAAAGCTTTTTAAACTTTCAAATAGTATATTCTTCCTATCCACCCCCTTAAATTTAAACACAGAAGGGATTCTGTTCAAACTTATAAAAAAATCAACCCACAATTGGATAAAGACCAGACATAGTCCGAAAGCTTAATGTTTCAGCAAGTAAGGAATACATGGAAAGAAGGCATTAATGGAAACAGTTTTGGAACTCTAAGTACAGAGGACGATATCTAGTGACTGCTAAAATATTGAATCTGCGCTGCCATTAAACTTAATCTTCGATATTTTTATTGCAAACTGACCCACTATGACATCTCTAAAGAAAATTACATTGTATACTACTATTTCAAGAAGTCAAACTTAGCTAGTCATCTGGGCTATAAAATAGCAGATTACTCCATCAGGCTGGCTAAAGCAACTAGGAATAAAACTAGATTTACCAACCACATTATTTTTATTAGGAAATGTTTCAAAGCAGACATAATCCCAAAAGACCTTAGCCTCATTCCATCCAAAAATACACAACAGAGAGCAGCAAAAACATGAACTGCAGTATAAGGTACAATTTGTAAATGTGAGGAAAAAAATACAAGATGTACTGTAATATATCATCCTATCAAAGAAAAATAAATTAACTGAACATAGAAATAGAAAAGAATAAGAACTACTTCACAATTCATGTATTAACAATTTAAACCTTTGTTATAAGATCTGACATGTGTTAATAGGAATTGCTCCATTGAATCCCTGCACATCAAGATTTAGTCTGTACTCCTTTGGCTTTCTTTGAAATTGAAGGCTAATATAAGTGTACTAAATCACAGCTAGAGAGGAAAACTTCCAGAATGGGAAAAAGGAAAAAACAGTATTTTTAACAACAATATTCCCGAAGAACTTTGCTATGTTAGCACTACATGCATTTTATTTGGATCATAGCCATAAAACAGCTAAAGCACTGCTGCTTCTGCAATCAATCTAAATGTCGGGAACTGCTCATAATAGTAACAGAAAAAAACCCAAAACCCAATGAATTTACTTGGCAATCTTAACACTTCTCAGTAATTCCTTGTGTCGTCATGTTTTCTAACTGGTATTCATGCAATATGATCACCTCAGGCAGTTTGGTTTAAAGGCTTTAGCCAACATAAAAATATCTTTATATTAGCCAGGCATTTGTTACTGGTTTTTTTTTTAAGACTTGAATACTCTCTGTATTTTACAAAGGTGATTCATTATGCTAGCTGCATCAATTGTAGAATAACAATCAGACTGTGAAGTTCCAGCAAATATGTGCCACCTTTAAGTAACCAAAATTTTGTTAAGTGGCATGGCAACAGTTATTGTATGCATAATTTAACTGAGTTTTGAGTCATTTCCCTTTTCTTGTCTGATTTTATTCTACACAGGAAATGACAGGGTCATTTGGAAATAACTGCAGCAAAAGATCAAAAAGGAAACCTGATTGAGAGCCCTGTATAATTGCTTGTGCTAGAGAAAAAATAAAATCCAGTGAGTTTACTATCCATTGCTACAAGATTTCTGTGGAAAACACATACTGCGTTTTCTCTAAAAGGGTATCCATTACAACACTAAGTACTGCCTTTATTTGTTGTAGCCACATCTCTTTTAAAGAAGCAGGTCTTCTCATAGCCTACTGGACTTTTATTCAGCAGGCAACACTTTCGGCACTTGTGGATTTCCTAACGCAAGCCATGTCAGCCAAAGCAAGTCGTTTCATGTGAGGCAAGTAATTTCATTGGCTTGTCTCACAGAATCACTAGGTTGGAAAAGACTCTCAGGATCATCAAGTCCAACCATTCCTATCAGCCACTAAACCATGCCCCTCAGCACTGCATCTACCTGTCATTTAAATACCTCCAGGGAAGGTGACTCAACCACCTCCCTGGGCAGCCTCTGCCAGTGCCCAAAGACCCTTTCCGTGAAAAATTTCTTTCCGATGTCCAGCCTGAACCTCCTCTGGCAGAGCTTGAGGCCATTCCCTCTTGTCCTGTCCCCTATCACCTGGGAGAAGAGGCCAGCTCCCTCTTCTCTACAACCTCCTTTCAGGTAGTTGTAGAGAGCAATAAGGTCTCCCTTCAGCCTCCTCTTCTCTAGGCTAAACAACCCCAGTTCCCTCAGCCACTCCTCGTAAGTCTCAAAGTCTCTGTTTGCAAAAGGAGAAAATACTGTAATTAAGCTCTTAGAACACCATGGTTCTTGTTATTTGGGCAAATGTGGCCATTGCTGTTTGCAGTCCCTCAAGCTAAATGAAAACTTTTCAGACGTCAGCAGTGCTCAGTTAAGAGTAAGGATCATATTTACCTATGGGCTACAGTGTGTCTACACGGGCTTTTTGGCTTTTGCTAACAAATTGATCTACATAGCAAGACAGCAGCCAGCCTTTCAGCACAGTTCTGTCATCTGCTTTTAGCATGCAGATTTCCCATTTGATCTCACACTCCCTTCTGTCCCCCGAGCAGATGCACTGCAGATAAGCTCCTGCACAGCCATACACACCAAACCACATCAGCCCCACTAACTTGTCAGGGTTCAAGCTTCTTCGTCTCAAGGACTGCAAACATGGGAGGTAATACTCTGCCTTGTGGTTAACCATTTCTAAATATAACTATGTTGTAGCAAAAGAACTTGAAGTCTATGCTGGGTTCACCCCTCTCCACATAACACATAAAGCAAGTGCAAAAAATGCCATACATTTGTATGCATAGCTACAATGCCTTAAACTGTTGCTTACTGAAGAACAATGCATCACCCTATCAAAATAAACTCTACAGGCATATAAGCATTGATTTTCTTGGCATTGCACTGTGGTTGGACAAATTAAAGACTGCCATGGAACTCAAGACTACAAAATAGATGGATTAAACCAAACTGCTGCATAGGTAAGAAAGAGCCATAAAAGAGTTATGACTAAAAATTGTCATGAAGGTTTTTATAACAGATATGATTGTAGATTGCACTTGTTCCTTCGATGGACCATCACCAAAACAACTCACAGAAACACATTTCTGCGATTCCCTGGTGGAGGCGGCACTTTCAGCAGACAGACTGCGCAAAACAAGCCCTCTTGCATGGCTGGGGCAGTATGCACCGATCTCAGCCATCCAGAAGTAGGTTTTAAGAAAACACAAAGACATTTCTTTTAAGCTAGTCTACAACTGATAAGATACATTACCAACATTTACACAAGGAATTACTTAATCAAAGCCATATTAGAAATAATTTTACCAATTAGAAAGCACTAGCCAACCATTGATCTGATTAGCTAACATAAAAAACAACCCTAACACCGTAACGCTGAAGTTGTGTTCTACTTATGTAATAACAATTTTCTCATGGCTTTCATCATAGCTGGAATTTCAACCCACCTTGCAAATGATAAGAATAATTTTCAAATATTTGCATGCCAAGAAAAGTCCTTATTTTTTCTAATATGGCTATTTAGAAGCAACACAGGAAGAAATTATCCCACATCATTTGCAGAGTGAAAGCATCAGCTTAAAGAGTAAAGAAAATTTTCCAGTGCATTAACTTTAACTTCACTGCGTGCTGATAAGCTAAAATATAAGTGGTAAAAAAAAAAAAAAATCCACTACTGTGCCTCTCTGAGTAACCAGTTTTCTTCTAACATAAAATATAAATGTAAATCCTTTTGGATGTATTGTAACATATACCCTCAAAACGCACAGTCCAGTTTATTTGATGAATTGAATCTGTCCATTTGATTAAAGGCCACATCCTGCATCAATGCATTTCCCTACATATTTTTTCACATATAAGTTAGAATCCACGACAAAGTTTACAGTCAAGCCAATTCACTATTATTAACTGAATGCTTTCAAAATGCTGAATTTCTAGCTAGCTTGTTTCTTTACAGTCAGTATAATTGACGGTGGCTACAGTAGAAACAATACTCTGTACATAAATATTAGGACTGTGGTCAGACTAGGCTTGGTACACAACCTTTTCTGATCTTGATTACTGTTTTTAAAATAGTTTCAGGCTCATGCATTGCTAATTCAAATTACATGCATCAACTTATAAATACATACACAAAAGTATTCCTGATTTGACACAAATAACATCTTAACCAAGCAAGGCATTTACACTTTCTTGAAATCCAAAATAAATTTTGAACATGAGGATCAAAACATCTAACTTGTATTCTTTAATCAGTCAGTTCATGTTAGTAATGCAGTCATGTTGACACAAAGTTGCTTTGAGCAATATAAAACATATGCCACAGTGCATTCATTAAATAACTCTGCATAATGAGTTCCATCTATATAAATGACTTACCTCATTACTTATCACAAGTTCTTCACTAGCACTGTGGAAGAGGTATTCATATACTTTATAGTCTTTAAATAAGCTGGAAAACAAGACAATACAGTACTATTACAGCTGTAAATCTTTGAAATATAGCATTAAATAATCTGTTAAACTGAGAGTTACTCTCCAGCATGGTAATATGCTGAATTTTAGAAAGAAAAGTTTGTTTAAGTTCAAGTATAACATGTAGAACATTTAATTTACAGGATTTACTATCAGATAGCCATAGAAAATACAGTATCATTCTTGAAAATACATCCACTTTGTCCTTACAAAATTGAAATCTGAAAATACAAAGTTCTAATCTAAAAAAAAGTAATTCCTGAAACACTTATCACCAGGATACTTATGCCTTTAATATCAGCAATAGTGGAAACGAAGGAAACAAAGCCAAATCAGCTTTCATACTCTTGGACGGGCAGCCAGTCCAGGGAGCAAGTTTGATCTTGAAACATCAAAACAATGAAGAATGGAAACATTTATTCTTTCAAGGTCATGTTTCAAAATCAGTGTAGTATTTCCTCAAAGAAAACAAAAAAAAAAACTAGACCGACACACTGGAGTTCTGTGTATTAAAACAAAAGTAATTTCATGTAGATTTTCTCAATGGCCTACAGTATTTCTCTTCCTTAAAACACATATGGCTTTCTTTTCCACATTTAAAATTATTTTTTTGTTCCCTTTCCTAATGATCAATGATATGGCATTTGTTTAATCAAAGGTTTGGTTTGTCACAGTCCATCTGTTACATTTACTCATTCTCTTAAAATCATGATACAAAACTTCTGGCTTCTGTTATATCATTTTGACATATGATTTAAAACACAGCCCTGATTTCATAGCAAGCCCAGGTTGAAGAGTGATTCCAAGAGTTTATCACACTCCTGCCTTATGTACCCATTGAAGAGACAGCAATATTTCAGGGAACATATCCGTAACTGGTTCCTGTGCTTTCCAACTAAGGACAGGACACAGGTTCTTAAAAGAACCATCAACAGGGATGCCAACGCCTCTTTGCTTGGCATCTGCAATGCCACATGGAATACTGAGGCCTGCTGTGAGAAGAGCTTTGCTCAAGTGCCTACTAATGTATAGCAGTCGTTCTTCCAGCCCACAAAAGCAGCTCAGAATTAGGAGATTAAACCACCGGCATGGCCTGCCCCTCTCCCACAGCAACAGTACATCTTCCAGCAGTCAAACGCATTTGTGAAACCTTCAAATACAGTTTTACCTGAATGGGTGCAGATATTTTTGCACGTATGTACAGATGCATTTCCTGATTTGTTGAGAAGTATTAGTGGCAGTGTCATTGAGCATTTGGCTGTTTAACTGTCATATAAAAGTTTTATTCCATAGTTACAGTTATCTCAGTCATTCAATTACCATTAGTTGAAAATCAAATTTGTTTACCAATATGCATAAGAAACTTGGCCACCACAAACTACAAGTTTCCTTCCCCCAAACCCAATCCGCATAGGCAATTAAGTTGTTACAATATTTGCCACTGCATTTGCAGTACATTTTTATTGCAGAACTGAAGTACTCCTGCCACATTTCAGTAGAGATAGAGGAATCATGTTTAAGCAGACTTGAAGACTTAACCTGGAAATGACTCACACGAATTTATGAAAACACAAGCGTCCCCTCACATGCACACCTAATATTCAGTAAAATTCTAACAGGGATTATTTGAAAAAGACAAAAAAAATGTTTTATGTACATCACAGGAACACAAGATTTAAGACATGTATCTTTCAAAGCGCACTGGCAGAATGTAACATTTCAAACTTTTTTCTTTTATTTACTGCAGTGTCTTGGAAAGGAGCCGGATTTATAGCAGCTGAAAATCAGTTCTTCCCCTTCCCCTCTAAACGTGTTATGATGTTCTTTATAGCCTATGTTACAATTTATAATATTTCCAAAACCAGAAGTCATTACTTTTGGCATTTCTGAATTTTATTTATTTCATTATTTTTAATCAGAACTCTTCAGCCTGGCACCCTTAATCCTACATCAAGGAAAGAATTCCTCCATTTAATGCTCTTTAAATAACGTAAATTATACATCAGTATTTATTTTGAAACCACAGTGTAGTTTTCTCTCTTCTATCAGGCATTATATAAAATGCTTTTGTGTTTGTACCTATCATGGACAATTAAAAAGTTCTGTACCGGGGTTTTTAGCAATTACACAAAAATAATTTTACTCACGCAAGTAATATTGTTAAGAATAGATAGCCTTATGATGTCATACAAGAACCTGAAAGTGATTAACAATGACATATTTCTCTAGCTCCACTGCTTCCCGAAAGAAAATGTCAAGCGCTATGTTGATGTATGTTTGCCCAAGGAGACAAGATAAAAAGATGATAACTGTCACCTTCCACCAAACCTGAAGGTGTCATTACAGTTGCTGCACAGTTTGTGCCAATGTGGTTAAGCATTTGTCCTCATTTCCATTATAAATCCCATGGGTTTAGAGCTCATCTGTGAAAATGTGATCTAAACTAAAACATGCCATACTATCTTGAGTAGGAAAAAAAAGCTATAGGCCTATCATTTATAATTTAGCAAGAAAAAATGTTGAAGTAATACATTAATTTGAATTGTAATAAAACTCAGTTAACCTATTTCTGAGTTCATAAAGTTCACAATACACCAGCATAAGAAATGTGCTGATTCGGTTCTTATTTAGAAAAAAAAAGTCCTCAAATGACTGAAATGAAAGATTGCATAAACTGGACACATACGACACATTTCAGTGTACGTGTGTACATCCATGACCTTGCAACAGCCGATACTCATAATAAATTGAGCAGTTTGAACACACAACCACATAGATAGTGCCCCAAATGCCATTCTGCTGCAAAAGTCTCGTGGCTTGATTCTCTTTCCACCCACTTAATACTTTGGTGGTAGTAGGATGGAG
Source organism: Phaenicophaeus curvirostris (assembly GCF_032191515.1). Classification (NCBI taxonomy): domain Eukaryota; kingdom Metazoa; phylum Chordata; class Aves; order Cuculiformes; family Cuculidae; genus Phaenicophaeus; species Phaenicophaeus curvirostris. The sequence goes on along the minus strand of NC_091400.1, from coordinate 3,731,235 downwards.
CATCTAAGCTCTTGGATGAAATTCTTGTAACAATGAAGGAATCGCTTCACAGACAAGACATCTTTCAATGGATTGTTTACACGAAAAATATAGACGTGCTATTTGGAAAAAACATTTATTTCAAATAAATATACAAAGGCACAGACAGGAAAGGAAAACTAGAAGTAGTTAAGTGGGACATCTTAAATGCCAAGTTTCCTTTTAAGTCAGGGCTAGTACTTGACAGGACATTGTTCTGCTTGTGTACAGAAATCTGAGATATAAAGAGATGTTCTCATTCATATGGGAAGAACCTGAAGCTTTTCATATTTTCCATGAAAAAGAAACAAATGAAAAAAACCAAGAGAGCAGGAGAAAGACAAAATTTATATCCCACTCATAAAAGAAATCACCTATGATGGGCTTAAATCCCCAGTCTGAATCGGAGTATCCTAAAAACTTAAGGCTATCCAGCCTAGTCTGTCTTTAAGAGGAAATAATTTTCTGCATCCAAGAAAACAGTCTAAAAATCTTGTCTGATGTGTTAAACTTTTCCTAGCAAAAGTATGGACTGAAATGGGCTGAAAGGCACAGGTGTAGGACAAGTGTGTGAACACACATCGCAATAGGACCCTTTCCATTTTCCCATCTGCTTGTCACCAATATTAATGGGTGATAGAACAGCTTGAGAACCATTCTGTCCATCATGTACTGGACCAGTGGGATATGAAAACAGCCCCTGTCCTCAATATGGCATTTCAGTGGAGGAAGGTCTGTCTGTGTCACTGCACAGTTAAGACTTTGCATTGAGAGGTTGGTGATTGGCTGCTATTGGACTCTTATTTTTTTTCTCAGATAAACAACTCAATTACTGCTGTTTGCATCTCTTTCTGTGTCTCTGTTTAAAAGTTGAGATCTGTCATGAAACCTTTTAATGAACTTCTGCTAACTTTGAAATGCAACACTCTTGTGACTTACGTGACCATAAAGTACATAACTTTAAACCACTTAAGAAGTCCACTACAGCTGTCGAGGCCAGACAAATACTAAAACATTACACTCAAAGTTATAGGCAAGACCTAGGTTTTTGTTCTACTGGAATCTAAAAATAGAATGTTTTAAAAGAAAACAAAGAAAGTTCTCTATAAGCTATGCTTTGCTTTCCCTTTTATCACCCAAACCAAAACCCAGAAAGAAGCTTTCCAGCACAATCTTACCTTTTGATAAACTTCCAGTCTAAATTTATTTGCCAGGTTTTGACATCTAGGGTCAGATCTTTACTGCCATTAGATATTCTCTCTTTGTTCTAATGTTATACAAATAAATAATTCTAATTTATTTTATCAGCCAATTTCCCATCACATTAAATTATTCAAATAAGAAATAATGGATCCTGTAGATATAAATACCTGATATTCAAGTAATCAATGACTGCTTTGGCTTGTTTGATGCTGAAGAAATTCAAGTCTCCACTACTTTCTAAATCAGTTTCTCCTATTCCAGCCATTGCTTTTCCAAGTTCTTTTAAATTATCTCCTAGGGTCATACGTTTGTCTGCAAAGTAATCCCAAAGAACAAAAGAACAGGGTGATGTGAGAGTTTGGGGTCCATTTTAATTATAAGACGTTTAATTTAATTATAAGAAGTTTACAAAGTCACGTTATGAGTCATGTAGAAACTTAAAAAGGAACAGCAATCAAACATTTTTGTCTGTTGCCATTATTCTTATCAATAAAATGTGCATTAAAATTCCATCACAAAATCACTGACCCAACTTTATAATGCAAGGATCACAATAAAGGGTGTTTAAAATACCACAGCTTGGCCTCTCACTTATGCAGAGATAACCACAGGCAGAACAGCATGTAAGTTTGAGTATGTTTATCTTTTAAATAAATTTACTACTGTTTATGCATTGTAAAAGACTGTTCTTCTGACCATGCCCCTTGCAATATAAACCAGTAATACAGAAACAGATGTTAAAAAGGCTCAGCAACTTTTTTTTAAGTACTTACAGTCATAATTGATTAAACATGAATATGCATAATACTCCGCATGTATCATCAACCTCGGAAACATTTTTGTTCCTCCCCCTGCCCCTCAAAATTGCTAATTACATTTTTACCCTGAAATTCAAAACCAAATGCGAAACCAGCTCAGAATTAAAATGCAAATTCTTTTTGTTAACTGTCTTGACAAAGACGACAATCTAAAATATATTATTGTTTGCTGAACCATTAAAAAAAAAAAATCTTCCTGCTTTGCCTACAGTATGTGCAATCTCTAGAACCATGGAGGAGTTTAAAAATTAAAAGTTTGGACTACAATTTACTTGTCCTCTTTAAGTCTAAAAAATCTATAGTAGAAAATAGGGAAATATCTACCAGTGGTGAAATAGATTTATTTTCCTTGTTTTAGTTTTCTACTAATCTGCTCCTTGGTTCTTTGTACAAAAAAAGAAAAAAAAAATCTAAAATTTACAAGATTCTGGTCTGTATAATTTCATTTTTCAGTGATACAGCAATCAAACCCCTGAAAATTTCACCTCGGTTTTCAGTAACAGAAGCAATACAAGATAAATAACAACAGTGGAAGAAACAAGAAAGAAATACAGAGTACGTGGAGGGATTGGAATGGGATGAAATGGGAACAAAGTTATGCAAAATGAACAAGCACAACAGAACCAGAAATATCACAGTTAGTAGGGAAGTAAAGACACATAACAAGATCATGAGAAGTCACAACTCCCAGGCCTGGGTGTGTCACCAGCTAGTCCAAATTTTCACTTTCCCCTGCGCAATTGACTTTTCAGCCCCAACTCCCCCTCTCAGGAAGGCTCTCTCACTACTTCCATGAGATTAGGTGCACTTTACCCCCAATGTTAAGAAGATGAGCCAAATCGCATAAGTAATTCATCCTGGCTTCCAATCAACCAAACCCTCCCCCTTCTAAATCTCATTTTAAACTGCTCTCCTTTACCAGCCTTAAATGAGTTTCCACTACCCTCCTTGTCTACATCCATTCTTCCTGCTTCACACTATTCTTGTCATTATGGTCAAATCAGCTTAATTCTCAAGGCTGCGTGGGTCCAGCATAGGGAAGGGAAAGGAAATATTCACTAATGTAAACGACATTAGCATTTTGTTCATAGTTGAAATGTTTGGTCTTGGAACTTCTACCAGCTGAGAACAGTAATTACAAGGAAATTCATCTCAGCCCTGGGCTACAGCATACTTTATAGGATGGATTATTCAGGGAACTTAGCTGTGAAAAAAAATATAAGAAGTCTCCTGTAAGCATTTACAAACTGCATTTTCTTTCCATAAAAGCCATGCATCTTAGCCAATTCCAAATGGATTTTCACAGGACAGCAAAAAGCAAATTCACAACACTTGCCTGCCAAAACTTACGTCTTTACTTCAAAGCATAAGGATATTAAAGCTGTTAAAAAAAAAAGGCACAAAATAATACATTTTTTTCTACAGTCTCTGCCTAAGCACCTATTGAACTGCTTTAGTTGTAATTTTATATATAAAAATAAGAGGGAGACACTGCCATGGAAAATTTCAGCTTAAAGAGTTAAAGTTTGGCAAAGCTTTATGCAACTAAGATCACATTCCTGAAAAACATCAATCAGCTTTAACAATCAGTTGTGCTACCAGTCTGTCTAGTACACATGCATTACATACCGTCTCATAAAACTAATTTCTGACATGTTTCCATTCTTCTCCATTGTTGCATTAATATAGTTAGCATATGTTAAGATACTTTCTCATTGGAGACAGGAAGGACAACTGGAATTCCAATGATCATAAAGCACGTACATACTCTGTCAAACTTCCAAGTCAGAAAGGCCCTTGAATTAAATTACAGTGAAAGAGTATAATGTTATGAGCTTGATTTTAAATATTCATCTCTCTGAATGGAATTGCTGAGTCCTTTTGCTCTTCCTCTGGGATGGACTTTTCTCGGCATAATCACCTTCAAAGTGAATGTTAAGTAAGCATAGTGATCTTTGAAAAATGGGGCTACGAGGATACTGCTACCATTTATTTCTGGCTATTTTGTTCCCACTAGACCAAATTTACATGCTTTGTTGCAAACTTCTTCATAGCCACAGGAGCTTTCACTGTCATTTTTCATCATGATCAGTGTTGTCAGTTTACTTCCCTCGCTGGTCCTTTGTTAACTGATACATTTTGTGCCATAAGTGTAGCATTTGCCATATAGAAAGCTGCCTAAGAGTTGACCTCCAAGGATAAAATAAATGTAATTCACCTGCTGTAATGCTACAGGACGTACTGAATATCTCAAACAGCAGAGAAATGTGCCCAAGGCTACAATGAGTCAGTCACTGAGAGACAGCTGGAATCGGAATTTAGGAGCTCCTTGTTCTCACTCTACTGTAATTATTATTTATTTTACCATAGCAAAGATGAGGTCTTTTCAGGACCTGATCCTTTTGTTCCACATACCGTACAAAACAAAGAATGATGGATATTCAGCTAAAAGACTACAGTCATCTCCAAAGAAAGTTTAATGCCTGCCGACAAGTATTATTTTCAGGTACACAGTATCACATGTCAACATTTAAGAGGAAAATAAACAATTTTACTATTACTTCTAATTAAATATCACTTTATTAAAATTATTAGAAAATATTCTTGCCTTCCACCCCAGATATTTATTTTACAATTTTTAATTATACTTACCACGGAGGTTCTCCAACAGGAAATGTAATAGATCCATGAATCCTGAAAGCTGTACAAGACTGAAGTTCAATCCTTTTGCCCAGCAAAATCCCGCAGTATAAAAATCTAGCAAAATAGCTTCTTTCAAAGACATATTTAATTGTTTAAAATTCAGAATTTCTTCCAGCATTCTAGAAAATAAATGCGGAGTAAAATAATGACACTCAAAAAGGAAAAATTACAGATCCCAAAGTTTAACTTAGACTGCTTGTAATTATGTCTATAAGATTTCCTATTGTTATATTATATATACACACATATACCTTCCTGGAACTTAGCTACATAAATTCCTAGATATAAACATTTATGATCAGAGGACATGCCAACAGCAAAAAGGAAACAAACACCTACAGGTTTCAACAGGCACTGTTTAAATGTTAAGATATGATTAATGAAATCATGATTTAAGAGCATTACAAAAACCAAAGATAAATACAGCCAAAAAAAATAGAAAGGACCCAGTGTTTGTTCAGGAAGGAATTTGTAGGCTGAAATGGATCAACTAGTCTCCACTTTCTACTACCACTCTGATTCTGATTTAGATAGTTTTACAGTATTAAATAGATCTTGCTTCCCTTTCAAGATTATTTTTCATGCAGCCTCTGAAGAAAAATTACATTTGAAAAAGAATGTAAATAATACAATATAAAATTACTCAAAGTAGTTAAAATATTTAGAAGTTTAAATTCTACTTTCATAATGGTCAAGACATTTAAGAAGAGCTTTATACTATTTTACTGGCACACTAGATTTTTTCCACTTACTTTAACTTGAAAAACTAAAGAAAAAATACAGACCATGCTGCTGCTGACACACTTACATCTATTCCAAACATGGTATTAGTTATGTCTTTTATAACAATTGTGTATATTTTTCCATGTGAAGACAGGGGATCAAGGCTGGAACTTCAGTTTGCAGTTCTTCCAATATAACTTCAGCCATGTCTCAGGTAGTTAAGTTTTACATTAAAGCAACTCTTGGCTTCTTAACGATACCTGACAATACATGTGCCAGTTGTTATAACAGCTTCTAGTCCCCTGTAAAGGAGCAGAATTTTTTTCCACCTCTTCTCATTCCTTCCCACAAAGGGCATTAATCTCAGACTTACTGATAGGCAACCATTAGTATTTCAGGGTTTTCATCAAGCCAATAGAGATGCACTGTCAAATAAGGTGAGTTTCTTTTTTTAATTAAAGCCTCAGCAGCTAAGAAAGTGAAGCATATAATTCAATCAGTTTTGTTTAAAACATGTATTCCTTTGTTCTGCATGACAAATTTGTACGGCTGTACACATGCAAGTCAGTTAAAAACACTTAACTGTGTACTGAAATAGAAGCGGAATGCGGCCAGCTGAACTTTCCAAGGTTTGGAACAGTCTATATCCTCTCTTTCTGAAGCTTCTGCCAACTCTGTGTTTTCATAATCAGAGCTTCTCAGGGATTTAGATTTTCTCTGATGCTGCTAACAATGCCAATACACATCTTTTCAGTATTCTGCTAGGCGTGTCACTGACAACACTGTCTATAATGATTGGGAAACGAGGGGGCATTTAGGCTTCCTAGCTACCCTGATTGCTATTCCTTCATGGAAGGTGTTCAAGTCCTGCAGAGATGGACAAAAGTATAAAGCTCCATGGTAGATGGGAATGCAGGACATAAAAATTCTCATACCGAGTCAGATCTATTCTGATTTTCTAACCTTAGCTGTGGCCTTCAAACGGCTCTTGTGTATAGAAATGGCGCACTGTGGTAAACTAACAAAATTTCAGTGCTGCTGCTAAACTGCTTAGAGTGCAGAAAATACACTGTAATATCCTCTTTTCAGTAAGATATGGTGTAGTGTGTATACATAAAAATACATATGTGAACAGCTGAGACTAAGAAGCGATGTACAATCTTTCAATGCTTTTCTTCTTAACCTTAATGAGAAAGTTTTGTAAGAAATTGTGTCATTAAACACATTTAAGTCTCCAGTGAGTTGTGCACTTCAGTCTCCTCTAAAATAAGAGGGCTGTTGTGCAACAGAAAACAGTGAATGCAAGGATGTTTTTTATTATTTTATTTGATGGAAACAAATTTTCTTCACAGTTTTCTTAAAAATAATCCCAGAAAGAATGTTTTTGTCCCCTTAGAACAGGGACAAAGAGGAACAGAATATTTTCCAGGAATAATATTTTAATCTCTGTTAAATGGTTTACATATTCAGAGGGACAGAGTTGAATTTTTATTTCCCCTGTCCTCATCCAGCCCTTTGGCTTTCAATTCACTTAGAATTTGTTAGTGGACACGAGGGGTCCTAAAGAATTTGGACATTTCTGAAAAATCCTACACTATCCTAAGTCTAGACCCTAATATTGAACTTCTAGCCTCCTAAATTTAGCTGCTATTAAGCACCAATAGCAAAGGAGAGCGTAGTTACAGGAAAGACAATATGTGCTTACATCAGAAGGCTCTGGCTGCCTCCTATTTCCCCAGTGCACCATAACGGCTACCTGCTAATGCCTTCTTAAGCTTACCATCTCCTTCTGAACTGTTTAAAACTTTCTGATTTTTCAATAACTCATGTTACAGTATAGAATGTTAAATGTTTTAGCAAAAGAAAGTTACCAGGTGAGACTTGTATAAAAGCTCAGTATTGGCCCATTCATATTTTTGTCTTAGTATTTCATTTACAGCATATTAAATAGTACCGTAAACTCAGAAACCATATCAATATGAAATGTCAGTGGGGGGAAAAAAGGAGTTGAAGAAAAATCAAGAGATATTGGAAATACAGTAAAACATAAAAATGAAGTGGAACTGAGTTCAACCATATTCCTTCCTATATTTCATAAATCATATTAAAATATCAATGATTTAACTGAATAATTAAAGACTAATGATGTAGCCATCTCAAAAGAAATATAACAAATGGCCCGTAATTTTTATTTCATTATAATACTGGTTCTAGATTTATCATCATTGCCACTTACTTTTGAACTCCTTCTGCATTTTGTTCTGACAAAGCAGCAATTTGGGAAAGAGAGAGAAACATCCGATCAATAATCTTCTTTCCACCCATAGCATCCTGATCTCTTTCTTCTTCCTACACATACATGTATATACAGGAATACAATTTTAAAATGTTTATTTTATTATGTCAGTAACTAATCTAAATAACACCTTATTTTTAGGAAGTATGCAAGGGATTAATTCAACAAATGCCAAAAAAGTAACAAAGCTGTAATTATATGGCAGCAATACAACACCCTAACACATTTTCACCAGAGAAAAACTAGGCAGATACATGGAAAACAGTATTTTTTATCTTAAATTCATGTGGGAACGTAGTGACATATTATGTGTAGCACAAGATTAAATTAACTTGCACGTAAAAACAATAGAAATATAAAGGTGCGGAAAAAAACCCCATGAATCTGGATTTCACCGACTTGATAGTAGATTGCACAGTAATTAAAATTTAAAATCACTTTCTGCTTAAGATATTATGAGCACACATACACATTACCATGCTATTTTCTCTCCATCCTGTACTTGATTGCATTTTCAAATTTACTGGCTGTGCTGGCTCATTCCTTAACCGAAGTCCAAGATGTTTGCTGCAACACAATGATACACATATAAGAATCTGACACTACTGCTTCAGGGAACGCCTGTACATTTGTAACGTAGAAGGTATTTCCCTATAGGAAATACAAGGATGTACATGTTACAGGGGATAACAAACTGAGTATGGACCAACAATGCAATTCTATCACAAAATAGGAACATTTGATGACATTTTTAGTGGGCAGCACTGACCAAAAATATTTGACCAGAGACTGCAGGAAGGAATCCATTAAATAAACAGAAAAGGGGGGAGTGTGGGGGGGAACCCCTGCTTTGCAATATTTCAGTTGGAAGGGACCTACAATACATTAGCATGGGACAGATAAGGAAAAATATTTCACGTTGAAGATAATAAAGATAATTGAATGGGTTACCCAGAAAGGTGCAAGAATCTCCATCCTTGCAGGTTCTCACGACTGAACTGAACAACACCCTGGTTCACATTCAGTGCTGACCTAGCCCTGAGCCCACAGCTCGTGCCCCAAAGATCCATTCCAGCCTTATGGCTGTGAGTGTAATTGGACTGACCTGCTTCTGCACTTCACACAAAAAGTCTGAGTAAAACCCCATCATAATTCACTCATAGCAGGTACTTTTACATTTGTGGGACTTGGGCTTTACAGGAGTGCAGCAAGGCAAAGCTTGCAGAATAATATTTCCACCTCACCTAGACAGAGAGAAGTGGAAGATTTCTTAACATCAGCTGATTTTCGAGCCTGAATAGCATTGTTCTGGGCTAATAATCGACTAACTCCAGCACTGGTCAAGGAGAGCCCCCAAGTAAAGCTACACTACTCCCCCTGCTGCTGCCAAACTGCAAGATAGACTGAAAACTCAGACTAGCCGAATTACAACATTGAGGATTTACGAAACAGCACTGAGAGCAACAAAGAATATTTAGAGGACAGACCAGGGGTTTTTCCCTCTAATTAAGTACCAGAGTACTTTCACTGTACTTTAAATGAAAAATTATTGTTCTCAACTGTAAAACAGTTACTCTCAGATACTCTGTCTCATCAGAACAACAGAAATTAAGTACATAAAAGCTTCCTTCACATAGGAGCATGATATTAATTTGTTTTTGTTTTATTAGCAATAATTCATGCAGTATAAAAAGAAGTACTCCTATGATGACTAATATTTATATAGTTCAAGCTGCATGCCCAAAAATAGGGAAAAAAAAATAAAAAGAAATTAATAGCTTGAGATGCCAATATTATACAATTATTGAATGATTTTTTAATAATTAGGAAAAATATGAATACTTTGCCAAAATGACCAGTGGTGACAGAAACTTGTTGAACAAGAGATTTTTCAGAAGTAGTGAGAGCTAAATTAAAAGAATAAATGATATTGATGTTTTGGAAACTGAATTGATGCCTGTTTATCTCTCTTTCTCAGGATGTTCAATACATAGCATACTTTATCATGCATTTTTGCTCCACTATATAAATAGCATATTAGCAGTCACTCAACATCTTACTGACTATACTTCTTAATAAGGCAAATCATTACAATTGTTAACATTTAACAGGTATCACCCCAGTACAGCGGGAGGAATATAGCACTGTATAAGAAAGAAAATCATAAGAAAGCATGAGGTGTAGTGTTTCTAGTCTCGTCAAGCTATCTTCCAGCATCTGCTCTGTGGTTACAGGCCAGGTGTGGATAACAACAAAGATGCTCCCAAAACACTCTCAGCAACCTGCACAACAGCCCCCCATCATTCAAGAGCTCAGCATCAGCCCTGTAAGTAGAAGTACACCAAAAGTTGTCTTTTTCTTTCCTTCCACTGCTTCCACCTCAAGCTGTAAGGAACAGGTTACTAGGCAAGGAGTGGAATAGCAACTTTCTACCTGAACTCCCAAGAATCTTATCAAAACTAATTCCTCACTGTTTCTTGAAAGGAATCAGGCAACATCCATCATGTCAGAAAAAGCTTCTCCAAAAGGAGCTTTTTCTAGCCTTTAGTATGTACCTGGCTTCCTACAGTACGAAACATCCTAACCCACATCATATTGTCAGGCCCAGCACGCTCAACACGCTGATGCTAAGGCTCATCTCATTCTCTGAATTACAAACAGCAAGAAGGACCTCTGGGAAAATTTGCTGAAGTCTGAGTGTGTAGCACTGCATTATAGTAATATACAATACATATAAGATGACAAAAATTTATTTAAAAATAACTCCAAGTGCCTTCTAGTCAGTCACCTACAATCTCTTTCAACGCATTTAAAGGTCTTTAGGCATTTGAAACATATTCTTTAACCAAATAAAGTTTGCAGTTTAACCTTAAGAGATAGTCAAGCTGTCCAAACTCAGCATTGCAGATAAGGTTCTGTAATCCACACATCAAGATTCGACAGTTTACATGGCAAGGTGAATGCTTCCCATTTCACCATTTAATCACCTAGCACCTGCAACGATATTCCCAGCGCCAGCACCCCTCACTAGCATATTACTATCTTCATTACTGCTCATGATAAGGAAGGGTTTGTGGCCTTGCTGTCCACTGCAACAAGCACAGATATTAGATAACAAAAAATACTGTTCCAAATTATTGAAATATGGGAAAGAAAATACATAATTTTGAAAATGAATTTCTAAAATTATCAATGTTTCTGTCATTTAAAAGAGTAAAGAAAATCCATGAAAGATTTCAACAATCCCATATTTGTGGAAAGTTTCTGTTTGGGTAGAACCTCCACACACAACTAAAAGCTTACATTTATTTTGATTGAACACTGTTTTGTCTTTTAATTGCTGTCTTTAACCACACTGAAAATTCAAAGAGAAGTTACTTTATATATGTGTTGACTGATGTCAAAGAATTTACCATTCATTTTACTGTTAACAGTAGTGACAGGTTGAGGTAATCCAAGGTGAGTTAATTCTAGTAACACTATCCTCATGCGTTGGGGAAAAAACCCCAAGCCAATGCTCCCAGCAGGAGACTTAAGAAATACAAACTATTATTAGAGGATTATTTGTTTCTGTTCTATTTTCCTTCAAAGAATTTTTAGCTGTTCTGAATGTGTAATACGTTTCTGGCTGTTCAATACATTATGCCAAATGCTCTGGGCACCCCTTGTCAACAGCATCAAATTGAAATACCAGATTAGATATTCTAAAACAAAAGAATAAGATCTTCATTGGATCTCTTGGCCAATATTCACAAACCATGAAGCTGAAAATATTATCGGAAGAGTGCTACAGCTAAATAGCAAATTGCTAAAAAACCTCTCTCAAAATCCCAATCCCCGTGATTCACCCCTGGCTGGAAAAAACGTCCCGGGATCTGCAGTTTTGGTGAGGGCCTTTCGAGAGTGGCAAAACCTTAAAACACAATAATGGAAATTATCACCGGCTTCCTGAAAGAAAACAAGCTTGTCCTTCAGGATGAGCCCTCTGCAGTGGCTGAGGACGTAACGTATATGCGTTTGTTTGGCAATACAGCACCATGCTTTGCAGAATCTTGGCATTCAAAAATATACTTACAAAGGAATAGCTTGCCAGCAATCTTAAGTTATATCGAATACCTGAAGCGTAAGGAAGCTGGGATCCTCCTGTCTTCACTCCATCAGGGAAATTAGACTGGACTAAACTTTCTGCTGTCACAGCTAGATAGTTTCCAGTACCTGAGCTGGCTCATTTAAAGCTAGCTCAGCTACCTCTCTCTAAGCGAAACTGCTGACAACAGTACAGATGTACCCTGAATGAGTGTTGCATATCAGTTACAGCTTCAATCAAAACGGGAATGAAAAAAAAACCAAAAACCCAAAACAAACCAGCAACACAGATTGTTATTTGAATTATTACACGCATTTTGTTATCAAGCTGTCAAATACTTCACCAGAAGCAGAAAATCTTGAAGCCGTCTACATAAATAGTTAAAGCAGAAACTAAAATGCATTCAATGTTCTTCTTTGTTCTAAAAAAGCCCCACTTATCCGCTCACACAATGGGAAGTTAAAATCAATAGTCGCTATTTTTAGGCATAATATTTTGTTGTCAAACAAAAAAGGAAATAAAAATAGTAACACTAATTTCAAATGCAAAAGATAAAAGTAGACAAAAGGAAAGCTTTCAGCAGGCCATTTTAAACAACAGACCCTGATAGTGTCTTTTTAATAACAAAATATGTTTCAAAAACGTCACAAGGTCCAACCATCGAGATTTATGGATGACCAAATGAATTATGACATTAAACTTCACTCATGTTTTCACAGCTGCAGACTACTTATTGGAAAAAATGTTGTTAAAAATAAAGCACTGGCAAGACTTGCTAAGCTCAGGATTCAGATATTTTAAAATGCTTTCTTCTGAAAGTAATTACAAGTCTGAACAATTATAAAAATATTCAATTTAAATCAAAAGGAATTGCCTCGAGATCTAAGAAACAATATACTAAAAATAGTGGCAGAACACAGCGTTCCCTGTAGGTTACATATAGACCATGCAAATCTAGCTTCAGCCAAAACTGGAGACTATGCAATTTAATTAAAAACCTGCACAATTCCACAGAGATTACAAGAAAAATAAATCATACAGGACAGTAGGAAATATCACACAAGTAAGTTATAGTGTGTAGGACAAAATTCAATATATAAGGAACAGAAGATACATGAAAAAATATTCACTGAATTCCTGTAAAGATTCTTTTTGAAGCAACAAAGTAAAAATGACAAAATACGCAGTGGTACATTTCAAATGGCTGTACAATATATTTCTGACAGCCTGTCGTTTCTCATACAGCACACCTTGTATCCTTTTACTATCATCTAACTGACTGCGTTGCCCCCATGTTACGCTGCTCTGCCTGCCAAAATATTACAGAGAACACTGAGAAAGAACACTGCGAAAGATGTATATATTTTTCATAAAGCATTGAGAATATGTAATAATGTATTTTATGTAGAAAGGGATTGATTTATTGAAGGAAGTCTAAATGTTAAGATGTTTTGTACTGATGGTTGCAAAGGCAGCTTTATGCCAACAGACACAACCGTTACGCTGGCTGGAATTGGTTCATCACCACCCGTCCCATACGAGGACAGGCTGAGAGAGTTGGGGTTGTTCAGTCTGGAGAAGAGAAGGCTCCAAGGAGACCTTAAAGTGACCTTCCAGTACGTGAAGGGGCTACAAGGAAAGCTGGGGAGGGGCTGTTTACAAGTGCATGGGGTGGTAGGACGAGGGGGTATGGGTATAAATTGCAGAGGGGCAGATTTAGACTAGTCACAAGGAGGAATTTCTTCACAATAAGAGTGGCACAGGTTACCCTGGGAAATCGTGGCTGCCCCATCCCTAGAGGTGTTCAAGGCCAGGTTGGATGGGCCTTGGGCAGCCTGATCTAGTGGGATGTCCCTGTCCATGGCAGGGGATTGAACTATATGACCTTTAAGGTCCCTTCCAACCCAAACTATTCTATGATTTTATGAACACTTCCACAGCAACTTCTAGGCCGTGTAAGACAACAAGGCAGTTCAACTGAAAAAAAAAGAAAATATCTCATAGTAGCTACAACTCTATAGGCAGGCTCTAGAAACGCTGAGAAACGCAACACCTCATCCATCCGTGGGAGGAATTGCGTGCATTTGTGTGTTTCTGTTGACGTGAAGCGCGAGGTGGGGTGCCGGGCTGTCAGACATCACCCCCGCCAGCCAGGCCACAAACTGCAACGTGAAAGAAAAAAAAAACCAAGAAAAAAAGGCAAGGAAAAAAGCAAATTTTAAGGAGAACGATGTGGATTGGCGAGATCCTCTATCCCTCTAGCTACCTGTCCAGGGAGGTGGTGGAGTCCCCATCCCTGGAGGTATTTAAAAGGCAGGTAGGCGAGGTGCTCAGGGACACGGTTTAGTGGCAGATGGGAATGGTCGGACTCGATGATCTAAGAGGTCTCTTCCAACCTGGCGATTGTACGATTCCATGAAGGAAGGAAAGGCTGGAGGAGCAAGGAAAGGCTGGAAGCACAGAGGTGAGGCTGCGGGAAGCAGGTGAGCGCTGGCTGCCACCCCCCCGGCGCCCCTCGATACTCCTCCCGAGGAGCCCCCCATCCCGCCAGGGCACCGCGGGACGGCCCGGGCGTCTCTCCAGACCCCCGCTTCCCCCCCTCCCTCCCTCCTTTCTGCCCCGACGCTTCGCGAGGCCGCTTCGAATAACCTCGGGGCCGTCTCGCCGTCCCGGCCCCGCCGGCGTCCGCGTCGCCCGGCAACGGGGGGGGGGGGGGGGGGGCCCTGCTCCCCGCCAGGCCTTTCCTTCGCCCTCACGGGGCGGGGGGCGCTGAGGGCGAGGGAGGCACCAGTCCCACAGCCTCCCTTCTTCAGTCCGTCAGCCTCACGGTCCCACCGACCCTCTCCATTCTCCCTCTTCCACCCAGCTTTGCGGGCGATACTAAGCTGGGTGGAAGCGTGGATCTGCTGGAGGGCAGGGAGGCTCTGCAAAGGGATCTGAACAGGCTGCACCGCTGGGCTGAGACCAACGGCGTGAGGGTTAACAAGGCCAAATGGGGGTCCTGCACTTGGGGCACAACAACCCTGTGCAGCTACAGACTGGGAGAAGTCTGTCTAGAAAGCTGTCTGGAGGAGAGGGACCTGGGGGTGTTGGTTGACAGCGACTGAACATGAGCCAGCAGTGGCCCAGATGGCCAAGAAGGCCAATGGCATCTTGGCTTGGATCAGAAACGGCGTGACCAGCAGGTCCAGGGAGGTTATCCTCCCTCTGTACTCGGCACTGGTGAGACCGCTCCTCGAATCCTGTGTTCAGTTCTGGGCCCCTCACCACAAGAAGGATGTTGAGGCTCTGGAGCGAGTCCAGAGAAGCTGGTGAGGGGATTGGAGAACAAGTCTTACAAAAAGTGGCTGAGGGAGCTGGGGGTGTTTAGCCTAGAGAAGAGGAGGCTGAGGGGAGACCTCATTGCTCTCTACAACTACCTGAAAGGAGGTTGTGGAGAGGAGGGTGCTGGCCTCTTCTCCCAAGTGACAGGGGACAGAACAAGAGGGAATGGCCTCAAGCTCCTCCAGGGGAGGTTCAGACTGGACATTAGGAAAAAATTTTTCACGGAAAGGGTCATTGGGCACTGGCAGAGGCTGCCCAGGGAGGGGGTTGAGTCACCTTCCCTGGAGGTGTTTAAGGCACGGGTGGACGAGGTGCTAAGGGACATGGGTTAGTGATTGATGGGAATGGTTGGACTCGATGATCCGGTGGGTCTTTTCCAACCTGGTCATTCTATGATTCTATGATTCATTCTTTGCAGTCCATCAGCCTCATGGTCCCACCGACCCTCTCTGTTCTTTGCAGTCCATCAGCCTGCAGTTCACACAGAAAAGAGAGAGAGGTGTTTGTAAGGCGGACACAGGGGCATCAAGTATGCCACATCCTAAAATCAATGCCATGGAGTCTGAGGAGGTCTGAGGCACTGCTGCCTCGGGGCTGATGCCCCTGGTTGCCTTCCCCATCCGGTGATTGCCACCTGAAGGCCTGTGTGGAGAAATTGTATGAGGCAATGTCTTAGGAACATCATGCACCATGAAGCAATGCTTCCATGCCCATTTTAATTTAGATCTTACCATTTTCCTGACTGAAATAGTGCCTATAACTACTGTAGGCAATATTTGAATAACAATTATAAGGATAGCATGATGTAGTTATCCCTGCAGTTACTCAAACAACATCCCAACCTTTTCAGCTTCTTGAAAACCATGTTTGAACCAAATACACAGTCCCAGAATGTCAGCACCAAGTCTTATAGCTCTGGTGTCAGCAGGCATAAATCAGCACATCTGTTGGAACTGATGGAGGCATACAGAGTTCCTCTGGCTACAGGGCTGGACTTACATGTTCATGTTATATACAATTTAGGAATAATTTGCAAACTATACTAAGTGGAAGATTGACCTGCATTTTTATTTTGGTATACATCAGTATTTCTTGTTTCTCATTTTTGTCCTATTCTTTTTTTCTCTCTTTTTTTTTTTTTTAAACTTGTTAGAATAATAAACTAAGCTATGATGGAAAGAAAGCTGGTATGACAAAACAGTTTCTTTGGAGTGCCCCACATAAAGGAAGGACCTCTAGGGATTTCTGCAGCTGTTTCAAGACCTGCTACTGTTTCTGAGCAGTCTGCCACTTTCTGAAGGTTGTCATCATCAGTTTCTTAAAATGTGCAAACCAGTAAGTACAGTACCTATGTTTTAGCTGGGTCACAAGAGACAAGAACCTGCCCATTACCCATTAAGATTCCAACTTATAGTTTGAGATACAACACATCTGTGACTCCTCTTCCTGCTCAAACACCCTGACCCTCATTCACACACACACAAACACATACATATACATTGCACTCCCAGAAGGAGTGAGAAATCTCTCTGAATGAGGTTCAGAGAGCTGGATCCTGCAGTGTTTTGTAGAATTAGTCATAGTATTTTAAAGAATGGCTTAGCTCTGTGTAGAGCCCACACTGTGATTTCCTACAATTTGTACCATGTTCTGTAGCTGACAGCAGTACAGCTGCAGTTACTCCCCCTTTTACTGCATATATAAATCTAACTAAATAAGAATATTATTCAGAGCTGCAAGCACCATACGCAGTAAGTTGTAAAAACTGGGAATTAAATGTGATATTTGGATGCAATTTAACATTGTATACATTCACTCTGATGTTATCTAGTTGGTAACAGGTAGAGTTTGGACTTAACCCTGCATCCCTCTGGTGCTGAAAATGCTCACTGACTTCCATGAATATTTTCAATGTGAAATACATGGAGGCTCAAAGCTCTTAGAAGGAGCTAATTCAATTTCTCTTGCTCATATGAAAGGCCTGTATTCTTTCTTACACAAAACCTGCACTGAGCAGGTTGATTGAAGCTAGGCATTGATTGAAGTTTAGCCCACATTTCCAGTAGTGAGCTCCTAAACTTCCTACTTTTCAATTTAAATTTTTAGACAGACAGTATCATAAAGGTTAGATATAAAACAGATACCAACATAAAAGGTTACACAGTAGCGTTCAGACATTCCTTCTAATTTCATGGGGATCCTTCATGCTTACAAACTCCACATTTGTATGCACATGAGTATCTAAGGCAGCTTTTTAATTTCCTTTAAATGCAGGACAAAGTGCAACATGGAACTAGTGATCTTAAAGATCTGCTCTAGTGCTTTCCTACTACAGGTAACCACAGTAGATTTCCTATCACTGCTAATGGTCATAGACACTCTAGATTATAGAAAAACAGCTCCTGCTACAGAGCTCCATCTTCTCCGCTGATGTGGCTGTGTTAGATGCAATGGTTCCCTGAAAATGCCAGTTCCAGCATGCATAATTTAAAAAGACTGTATTCCAAAACATGATCTTACACTGTGTTGCACAATAAGTGCTATACTACTTCTCTGAGAAGCAACCAGAGTTCAGGTTTCCGAGGTTGTTTTGCCAAGGCCAGTATCGCCCAGCACAGTATCTCAGAGGGCACACTTTCCTCCTCTTCTTCCATCTTTGATTGAAGGTCTTCAACTCATGGCACCTGGGCCACCCCCAGCCTGTTAGAGATAACCACATGGCAGCTTACACACAGCCCTAACAGGGGTGGGTCCAAAAGCTGGTCTCTCTCCTCATTTTTCATTAAGTCTTGCTTTTAATTTTGGTGATGGTGCAGGTAAGCGTCACAAATACAGCAATTCCAAGCTGCTCCCTGCACAATAAACACTATAGTGCTGTCTTTCTAGAAATACTTTCCTCTTCCACATTAGATCACATCTTTTAGTGAGGGAGCAGGCTCACCTGCATCACACAAGTCCACGTTGGAAGGAGAAAAATGGTCACAGCTGCACGTAATGTTTTACAGGGCTTTGATGGTGCAGGCCACCTGCAATTGGAACAAAAAGAGCAGCTGTAAGAGGGCTCCAAAATATTCCACTGAATCCTCCAGTTTTAATAACCAAGGTGATTCACTCTGATTTTTTTTACTCATTTGCAAAGGTTTCAGCAGTAGATAAGTTTATGAATTCAAGAAAAGGAATGAATTTTCAGAAACCTTCTTTTAAAAAGCTGTGTTTTGGTGAACTCCACATCTTCCTGTCAATACAGATACTAGGAAAATACTCAATTGCAAACATGTTTCCATTCACCTTTAATTAAGCATCACCAAGCACTGTAATTATAGGTAGACAAATTCAGGAGGAAAAGCAGATGGAAATTCCTAGTGGGGCCTTGTTCGTACAATATCAGATGGACATATAGCTCCCCCGGCTGCCAGCCCTCATGACAACAAATTGCTTATATCCTGTGGGACGAGGATCAAGAAAACACAGGCACTTATGGAGATCTTACACACAATATTTGGGTTTGACCCTCTTAGTAACAAATGGGTAATTTGTGAAAGCAACAGTACATTAATGTTGCATGGCTCTTAATCAGGAGTTGTGCATTACTGTACGTAGGTGCATTCACACAGTAATTAATCATCCTCTCCTGGCTCCATTATAACATTCATCATAGATACTCTATCCAGGGAACAGCATTCCCTCTAGGTAATGTTCTTCTGTTTTACATACCATATATCTTCAGAAAAAAAATCAGGACATGATTATGTACTAGAAAAAGAAACACATAAATCCCAGGTTGTCAGAGCAACTTGTTTTCAAAACAAAAAGATAATTCTGAAATTCTCAGGCAATATCTGATTAAAATAAGATGGAACTTCAAGAGGATAACTGCTTCAGTGTATTAGCAGCAAGATGGACAAAGTCCCAAGTTATTTAGGGAGAGATGCTTCTTTGAGCTCACCATTCTTCGATATAATCTGGCTCAGAATCTCTCCCTGTTTAACTAATAAGTAGGCAAAACTGCCACGTGAATTGATACTGATTTTGAGAGACTTGTAAAGTTAGTATTTGGCCCAGTAATGAAAAAGTACAAGTTAAATTTTTCAAATAATAAATACCCAATTTTTCAAAATACTCATACAGAGAAAGGAAAGAAGTAAAACATGTACTCTATCAATTATTCCATTATCCTCTCCCTATAAAGAGAAGTGGTCAATGGAGGATAAAAGCAAATATTAGATGGATTCTATTCTTGATCTTAGCCAAAAGACTGCTATATCTAGTGCTAAAAAAAATGAATTGAGGTTCATAGAAATCCTAAAAATTATATAGAAAAGACTTAAAAGGACATGTAGTCCATCTCCAGGGGATCTTTACTTTTTCTTGCCAACAAGACCTTCAAGAAGAAATATGAATTTATTTAACCTAATAGTTCAAACCAGTCCCTTTCTATGTATTACACTGTAGAAGGAATGTAAATGTGCATATAACATTGCAGTATGCTATCAATATGAGCTAAGAAAGCTCAGGATTTTTTCCCCTCTAAGTATCTTTCAGATCAAGAATCTAAACTATGAGACCTAGTACATCAGACAAAGCAATACAGATAATTTAGAGTGCAGCTATTTCAGACTACGCCCCCAAGGTCGCCAACTGCTAAAACAAACCCAAAATCTCTGTAGATCTAAAGGATTCCTCACAGTCAGCATTCAGACCAGAACAATCCACTAAGAATTCCCAAATTCAAGACAAAAGGCAAAAAGAATAGTGCTGACCACTGTGTGCCTCTGAGCCTCTCAGGACAAGAATTGACTTTCAAGCCTTATATACAGTCATGAGTATGCTGGCGACAATAAACACACAATTAATTTAACATAAGCCTAATATAGGTCTTTGGGTTTATTGAGAGTGCATAGAAAAGTATCGTTCCACTAACTGAGAGCGATATTCTTCAGGGGACAAGCTGTTCAGTACAGAATGTGCCAATTAACATAGTAAGGAAAATTACCAGAAGGAATAACCCAAATTAAACAACAAAATATATTACAAGGGAAAACAGAGCTAAAATTTGTTAAATACAATTTAACACATATTTCTATTTTATGTAAAATAGATATTAAACATATATATGTAAGTATTGTTTTTACATAATACATATGTATACACTCTTTCTCCAGACTATCTTTTGATCTCAGATTCCCATCTCCTCTGTGTCTTTTCTAAAGATATAAACTACCATTAATCTTGACAAGTTTCCATTTAGTGGAATATTAAACTCCAAGCAAAAGATGAGACACTTACCTTTTGGGCAAACTGTCTTAAAATTTCATTTTGATAGTAAAAACTTGACTTTTCAGTTTGAACTACTGCTTCGTTCCATTGGCAGACCAAAAAAGACAGAAAGGCACAATTGTGTAAAGTAAAAGACTGAAACTATTATTACATCTTAATAATATAGCAAAGCCTGCAAAAAAATATAAATTCACCGATTCCATTGTCCTTGCCCTTTTGCCCCCAAATGGGAACATTATTTCTTTCAGAGATTTTATATTTTACTTCTTTCATGTCTTTGTTGTGAAGCTCTATTGATTTTTTTCCACCTTCTCCATATGATGTTAACCAGCTTTTAGAATAACATATAACAATTTAGGGCAGTAAGTGAAAAAATACATCCAGCTGAAATTGCAGGGGGATTTTCAATAGAGAGACTATAACTACCCAAGACACAATTTGGCTTGTATACTGGAGCTTATGAAACCATCTTTTGGAAAAACAAAAAATGCCCTGTGACTTTTATGCCAGCCTAGATCTGTGTGCAGCTTTAAGATTGTCACTATTCCCAGTTTAAATTGCCAGTACTTTTTCTTTGTACATTTGTGAATGGTTTGCTTGTTGGCTACACAAACAATTTCCAAGGTGTCTTGATATTTTTTTGACTTATTTAACATGGACTGGCAAACCTGAATCATTGGGACACAATATAATATTTAAGTGACATCTTGAAGCAGGGTCACAACTATAGTACCAATACCTAGAGAGTCAGTATGGCAAGTGTATCCCCACTATACAGAGAGGGGTCTATTCCAGAGAGTGAAATTTGTCACTGTGTAGTCAAGCAAAAAATCCTAAGTGCCCCTGCAACCAGAATCAAGCAAAAAAAAATTTGGATAGATGGCACATGTCTTCTCTGTGTGTTCTTGGAATCACAGAGTACAAATCCCATTGAGTAGATGAGCAAGTTCAGGAAGAATGTGTCCATGTAGTCTCCGTAAGCATCTAAGTATAAAGGTTATTCTGTGATCACCAGGCAATATGGTTAAAATTACGATGAAGCTGTTTGTTATTGCCCTTCCCCTTTTCTTCCCTGACGCATTTGAGGTTATGGACTCATCTTGGCAGAGTACATTAAAATAAAAGGGTATATAACTCAGTAATCAGTCCTGGGAGCACTTTCCTTCTTGGATTCTGAATTTGAAATATCTGCTGTGTAAGCAGATGTTTATAGAGAGCTGCAAGGAGGAGCTAATGTCCATATTCACTCCAAGAAGATTATGTAGTTGCATGTAAAAAATGAATTTGCAGAGCTCTAGAGAGCTTAAGTATATTACTTCTAGTAAAAATAAAACTCATTGAGCAGAGGACCCGAGGCCAGCGCATGCATTTGTACTAAGAATATCACTATAACTGCACACCAGCTCTGCCTACAATGTCATATGGAACATTCGTGGATTTTTTTCTAGAACTGGGGTCAAGTGCTTCCATAAGATATTTATTAAAGTAATCTATTGATTTAATTGAAGCAGAATCTAAAAGTAGCCTCTTGGAAAATAAGTCTAATTAGCCCAACCTAGTCCATCTCATTCTTGAGTCCTTCTTGGAACTCAAAATTGAAAGATGACAAAGATGGGCACAGCTCGCACTGGCCAGTCTTCCCCTCAGATCTAGCACTCAGATGTAGTCTGTTGATATTATGAATGTTGAGTTACGAAAAACACAGTTATTTTTCAGTCCAGAGGGAGCAGAGGTACCTACCTACATGCTTATCCTAGGAAATTCAGAAGCAGAATGAAAACCTTAGTGCACTGTTTGACAGTGTTCCTTGAACACGAACTTACACTTTTCACATTTATTTGAAGGGAAATTTGAAAGAAGATCATAGAAGTTAATGGAGGTTCATTATTGCAAAGCAAAGTAAATGAATCATCCTTGTTTTAACATCTGTGAACAGTATTGCCCTTCCTTGCAAATGAAACATGAGATTCTGCTCAAGTTTTAATGCTGTTTGGCATCTGTGCGCATACTGCCGGGGACATTCAGAACCATTTACATTAACCATTTACATTAACAGCAAGTATTATTTTTACTCTAAAAAAGGGGACATATCCTCATTGATATTCAGCAAGTGGTGCATTGGTGCAACTAAGATATAATTTACTCACTTGTCTGACCGGATTACATTGCTCCATGCTTTTTGTAGTTTCATCTGTGAAAAATCGAACTTTAGTTCTGCTGTTGTCATTTCCCATAATTCTTTAAAACAATCTGTGGCAAAAGGAGAAAAAAATAGCTCCAATAGAAACTGCTTCTGGGGATGGTATTTGAAAGGACATTATTTAGAGTTAATGAATTAGACCAAGAAGTTTGTCATATTCCTTACATGAGCTGTGAGTCAGACTTTGTATATAAGTATTTCTTCCATTTGTGTACTTTATAAAGGCCATGACTTGCTTTGTTCCCTGGGAACCCTGCAGTGAAAGCATTTGTCTTCAGAAGCACACAGCTTTATTAGGCTGCATGAGCAATATTTCCAGTTGTTCTTCTCAACCTTTCATTTTGCTCAGCATCAGCAATGCACCCACCCATTGTCATCCCTATTTAGGGCTCCCTTAACTCAGCATTGCAGCCATCTGAGCAGGACAGGAGCTCATCAACTCACAGAAAAATCCAGAGGAGTTCAGCCTACACAAGGATGGTAGGACTGAGCCATTACATATTTTAAACATTCACAATTAGGACTTGAGTGCAGTAAAAGAGAAAAGTCCCAAAAATAGAGGTTGGGGACACTCTTTCCACTCTGATTTCTTTCGTTGATGTAAATTTTGAAACTCCCTCTAACAAAGAGATAATCAAGCTCCAAAACCACATTTACCTTCAAAAGTCAATTACAGGCTTTCCTACACAAAACTGAGTTAAAGTTTCATCTCCTGGGTCTATAAGCACTATCTAATTTTGCTTCTTACTCTTGCTATCACAATGTCACGCAGACCACGTGTCACTTTTGGTAACTAGCTTTTCCATGTTACCCAAGCCAACAAGGACATTGCTCTTGATAAATGACTATTTAAATTTTAACTGCCTCTGCCACATTTTAAATCATAAACTGTAACTGGATGTTTTATATACATATAAGAGAAATATTTTTTCTCATAGCCACAGTGAAATGTTATTTTGTTGAAAATATAGGGAAATTGAATGCAATCCAAATAAAGTATTTTTGAAGCAGACCTCAGCCATGTAGCGAGAACTAAAAATCAGAGGCTGCAAGTAGGGGATTATAATGGAAACCATTTTTCCAGTTTTACCCACACCTTTTGTTCCTATTCATGAATCCCATTATCACTCATTTAATGATTGTAAAGTAATGATAATTATTTCTGAAACGGTCCAAAAAATTTCCCTATATGATTCCATCTGATGTTAATAAAATGTAAATCATTACATTAAGTTGATAATATTTGCCTGGTTATGGAAAAAATGGACTCAATCTTCTTTCTCCCCACCCTATATAATTAAAAATAAAAAAAATAAGAAACCAATTTTTAGCCAAGCATTCATCAGAGTACGTATTGTTAACAGGTGTTATGTATTTCATTTCACATGCATACAGTGTTGGAATGTGAAACTGTAATATTGCTCCTAGGAACAAGTAGCATAATTAAAATTCTTTGAGAGTTTGATTTCCTGAGTATTTTCTTCCTTTAAAATAACTACATTGTAAACAAGAGCCAATTTCTTAGATTTGATCTATGGGCTGTACAGCTTATGCTTCAGGTTCAAAATGGTGATTTAGACAATAATGCATAACAGCTGAATAGTTATTTATAATAGCACAGCACCTGCAGCAGATTGTCAGCTGAAAAAGCAAATCTAAATGCTTTCAAATTCTCTTGTGTATTATAATAGGAGTAGTAGTGGCCACTATGGATACAATAGTTAGGCATGTAATGTAACTTTTGTTTCTGATTGCTTGCCATTTTCTCAATTTTATTCCTTTAAGAATGAAAATGTTCATACTTGGTGTCAGTCCATATGCATTTTTAAAAGTTCGCGCACAATTTAGCTTTCTCTTAATTACGGGGGTGTGTCAATGAAATTAAATATTAAATAGAATATCAAACTCTTTTCTCATAATTTCAAGATTTTGCCCATTTCCTAGACATTTGTATGTAAATAATTAACACAAGTTTGGGTTTTTTTCTTCATCTTGATTAATGCTATGGAGCTCTCTGGAAAAAAATGGATCTAAAATTTTAAAACAATTAAGACATTTTTCTCACCTCAGTATGTAGCAGGATTTTCCTATGAGCCTGCAGCTCCCATTGGCAGCAGCTCCCATTTAAAATTCTGAAATTGTGCATACGCAGTTTTCTTTTGTATTTGGCCCCCTCTTGGATTCAAAAGAGCATTGATCATTTGTATGATGATGTGATAATTCTGCAGTGATCTGAAACACATGTTAGGAAGAAATAGAACAGCTTGTTGCAGCAGACTCAGGACCATACACAAACTGTTAGTGTGCAGATACAACCTCCACCCACAACATGAAGTCTGTTTAGATGCACAATCCACCAAGCAACGTTCAGATTTCCACCAGAAGGAACAACTGGTATGTGAATGTACAAAAAGCATTCCTAACATACAAGCACTCTAAACCCATTAGAATTTTTCAAGGCAAGATAGAGTTTTAAGTCCTCTTTTAAATATCTTTAAAAGTACCTCTTTGCTTCTTGAGTGTTACAAGGCATAAGATTGGTAATGTGTTTTGAGATCTTCAGTTGCAAGGTGGCAGGCAGTATACGTACAATGGTACATTTCTATCAGAACAAAGTCATATGAGATTCTAGTAACACTAACAACATAAGCAGAAGTAGAATCTGTCTCCACATGAAAGGAAAAATAGTTTTCAAGGAGCTAATTGCTTTCAAATTGAAACAATAGAAAAAGGAAAGAAAGAAATGACTCATGTATGATAGAAATAGTTGTAATGGAGGCTAGAAGCAATCCATTTGCTCTGGGGTGATGGAATGATGTCATTGTCAATTAGCATGACTACTTAGTTTTATAACATCCATCTACTCAATGTATGACCTATTTTAGTGTACAGCTACAAAATCATCTTTGGAGTGCTTCCACTGGAGCCAAGGGAGTTACTTCAGGAATTAGCTTGGCCAGTGAAGTAGTTCATATATGACAGAAGTACTTACAGAAACTTAGTCAGAAAAGAGTAATAGCGAGAGATTCAGTCCTACCATAAATCTTTTGGCTTTGTGCTAATGTTATTTATCCACTCAAGATAAGGAGGACATTATATAATGTATGTATATTGTGTAATACGGGATAGTGACTTTGTAATGCAAAGCAACTTATTTTCATCTGCTAGATCATTACTGCAAATTTTTCTCCTGGGTTTTGACATGTTATAAATCTTTACAAAGCCAATATTTGTTCTCGTTATCCTTTACTTCTGTTTGATCCACGCTACTTAAAATGTATATTAGTATACCGTAAGACCACCAAGCTTTATGCGACTGCAGTAGGACATTTCCACTTTGAGGAAGCAGCTGATACTCCAACATCTCAGCCCACCAGTCTAGCTGGAAGAGACTCAGATGTTCCCCGGACATTTTTCACACCCCAGTTTTGTATCACTATAAGACACAAAAGTTTTAAATTGATTGAAGCACAGCTTGAGACAGCCAAGAGGAGCTGTGCCTGTGGCATGGTGGCCCTCCAGCCACCCACTAGCAAATTGCTGGGGTACGAGGTGTCACTGCCCCTCCAGCATCCCCCTCCCCAGTAGAAACCAGTGTCCCTCGAGAGCAGTACACACTTCTCAAGCACGTTGGCAGTAACAGATGATAAAGCAGCTTTTGGCTGTTTGGAGGACAGCTGACTCAGGGTCTGACTCACATCCCGTTCAGCCTCCCATCCTTCAGTTGCGCTTCTTGGCATGGCTTTTGTAAATGTTACAGTAAAACGAATACTAGCAGTATTATCAGCCCCCTGCCAGCTGATGACACCAAACCAAATGTGGCCACTTTTACCAGCTCACAGAACTGACATCTCAAACACATGGTAAGTTTGCATATACTGGTTCACCTGGATTTTTTTAATATGTTCACAATATTTATTTCACAAACTCTCCATTCGTCAATAAAGAAAAGATTAAATGAAAAAAGGGGTAGGCTGCTACTCACTCTGGAATGATTTCAGGTTTGGTGAGAATATTTGGGCTTATTATTAACTCTTTGCTTGTAATGCCTATACAGTACAGAAAGTTGTATTTATCTGGGCTTCTGCCTAGGCCAGCTACTCCTTATCAGTAAACCTGTCTCTCTTCAGTGCAGCAGCATCGATATCATTGCACTCAACTCCCTCCCTAGAAGAGCAACTTCATGCCAAGGGAGTAGCTTTGCATTCCAATGCCAGGATTATTTGTGTGCTGTATATTATTCCGACTACCTCATAAAATAACAACATTGAAAGAAATAAATGAGCTTGCAGGACACCTGTCTTGTTCCACTTGCCACTGAAGATCTGCAAACACAGCCACAGCCTCTGACAACTCCTCCAGGTTATTACACTTTCACTGTAGTTTAATGTTCTCTTTATCTAACTGTTACTGTGGCCTCTATCACCAAAAGATCAAAGCAGGTGCATGAAAGCACAAGCTTGCTGCTGCTAGTGACACTTCAGCTAACTTGGTCACATCTAATCACAGGGTCCAACAATGCCTATGCCTGATGTCTCTTTGTCATCCACAGACCTTATGGAATAATTTTACTGCCTATTCCAAGCTGAACCTCAAGCCAGTTAAACTGGCAACATTCGTGTATCCCTGGAGTCAAGAAAGCTGGAAAAAAAGCAATCCAATACACACACAGGCTGGTTAACTTTGCCTTTCATGCGTTTTTGTGGTTTTGGTCAAGCCATTAACAAAGTTTTACAAAGCTAGTTCAATATAAAAAGAGGCACTCAAAATTTCAAAAGCAACCAAGCATTAATGTACCTTAGACCTCAAAGTGTTTTTAAACATCACCGAATGTGGGTATCTGAACCTTTCATGTAACTTAAATTTTCTTTCAAGATTTGTCTCTACTTCCTTCAAATCCTTGATTTCGTTATGTAATAATTGCTTATACTTCCCTGGCACCTTCTACGTTCACAAGGATCTTCTAAAAACCGTGTCATTAAAATTTATAAACCACAAGTAAAGCTGTAAAGCTTTTTTCCTACAATAAGAATTACTCTTCTAGCATTGCATATATATTTGTATGAGGTATTTATTGGATTTAATAATCGCTACTCTGTGGGAAGCCCACAAAAATTAAGATGTAGCTGACATCCATTTATCCAGGAAATTCTGATTAGTGGAATCTCACATAAGAAATATAGAAAAGTAATGGAGTTTTGTACGCTCTTTAGGAATAAGCTCTGGAGATCTGGATTTTCCCTCTTTGGACAAGAGCCTCCAGGGAATTTCAGCTCATGAATTAGAAACTTTTGCTTTTTTCTCTCTTTTTTTTTTTCATGCCCATAAACCTCTATTCTTCAAACACTAACAAATAGCTGGCAATGGGGTGCATCCTTTATTTTTAAATAGTACTTAGCTCCTTCAACAGTTCACTGACTAATAGTTTCTGGTTAATAACATGAAAGCATTAAGCACACATTCTGCATGCATTTCACCCAGGATGAATTCTCAATCATCGTGCGTGAATACTGCTGTTCACCAGATGATCACATCTAGAGGCGCTGGTAACACAGATGACTTTTCCTTGCAGCGGGTAGCAAGGATTATAAAAGCCTGCGCCTATATTCCACTAATGTTTGTGTAATGACACATTTCTATATTAATGTCAGGGTTCAGTCTGTGATCCTATTCTGTTCACACAATCTTACAGACAGGCACAGAAGAGCTGTCTTGGGTACATAAGTATCAGTGCCTTAAACAATAATGACCCTCTCCTGCAGCAAGGACGCTGCCTTACTCCTTATTGCAAACACATGGACATGGAGCAGTCACTTTTTTATGCCTTTCTAGTTACTAGCACCACTCCTTTTTGGCAGGAATGAGCAACACACCACAGCAGAACAGCCAGCAGCCATGACCAGTTGCCAAGCCTTCCATGTAGCTAACAAGAATGTGAGTTTTTGCTTCAGGCTCCAGAAGATGTTAAACCCTTTGCATCTTCCTCCTCACTCTGGTAAGCAGGAAATGCCTTTCCTCTGCCACATGCATTAGGGAAGGTTTGATGAATGATGACCCTGTACCATCTTGTATTTACATCAAAGTGGCAGAATCATGTTGTTATCCCATACCATTTGATTGTAGTCATGGTGCAACTGAATCCTCTACCTTGGGCAAACATTTTGAGCTTGTCAATCTGCCTGACAGCAAACTGACACCAGATACTCCAAAAACCTTATTCACTTTATATAGATTAAAGCAATGTGAGCCCACAGGTCATATTCAACTACTAGAGGTAAATAGTTTGTTAGCAATAATCCATCGTATTTCAAACTATTTGGCAACAGACAGAGAAATGCTTAAAAGATGCTATAATTATAAGGCTGAGTAATTTCTTTACATTTCTTTTAATAGTATGTATTTTAAAGTGCCCTCTGGGAGCAAAAAGATGTTTGTAGAGATAAAGCTGGAGGGAGTAATACATTCATGCCAACACGTGTAGCTGAACCACCAATTTTGTTTTATTAATTTAGTTGCTGGATTTGTTCCTGATATCTACATCTGTATTATCCCCTCATGGAGGTGGATGAGTGGGCGGAATGAGGTTGATTACAATTGATTTAGTAACCAAAGAGTAATTTTTTCCATTGTTTGTTCAGCACATTACTAAACATGTGGCTTAATTACAGTTGCCTTATGTTCTTTTCAGTCTGGTATCGCTTATTTTGCTGAGACACTGATTTATGCAAAATATTAATTGAAATAGAAAACAGACTTACTATGAGAGCTGACATCCATGAAAACATTAGTTACTCACATTTTACACAGAGTCTATTGGACTTCTCAGGGGAATCGGTGGTTACAGTTTCATTTGGAACAACACGGGCTCCCTCCTTCCAGAAAGAGTGGTAGTGCATGTACTGCATCCTGGAGAACAGGTCAGAACTTTACCTTTTCCGGCAGCTGCAAAGGGAAATCCTCAAAGTTCTTCAGTCAAAGTCTCAAAAAAGTGCTGAGGAAGCTGTTCTATTTCAGTGTGATTGCAGTAATTGTATGCAAATGTCTCATTAAAAGTAATTCAACTTTATATAGCTATAAATAAGCTACTGTGCTGTCATAATGTGTTTCCAGGCCATTAAGTAGTACAATAAAGATTCATAGATTCTCTCAATAGGTTAGGCAATCAAAACACCCTGCACCCCCACCCCAAAATCAAGCAACTATACATTGAGAGATCCTGTTTTGTTTTCATAGTCATCTTAGTAATTAATCTGTTTGGAATAAATAATTCACTAAATATAAATAGAAAATAATGATCAGTCGCAGAACTCAATACATGCAGGAGGAATGCTTCTGTGTCACATGTCCTAGTCAGGATTTTAATTCAAACCATTGAATTTTGCTGTCTCTTTTTCATAAACCAAATCTAATATACAATCAACTTTATGAGCAGATAGTCAGGATACAGAATTAAATGGTTTTGCAGACAGACACATAAAATCCTTCCAAATATTTTTAGGAGAGAGTAAGAGAATTTTGTAACCTTCACTGCCCGCTAATAGGATTTAGATATCCACAGCGAAAGGATCTAAATATTTCCTGGGCAACAGCCTCTGCAGTTATATTATTAATGTTTTTAAATAATACATAGCTAATGCACATATCTCTACACTGCAGTACAGAGATAGTCAGAGAAACCAAGACCAGACACTGAGGGGAAAGGAAAAGTGAGCAGTGATATCCAAGTCAGCAGAAATGGCAGAGAGGGATGCAGATACCATCAACTGCCAAGATCGCATCCAAGACCCTGGCAAGGGTGAGACCCAAAGCAAATCCAAAAGTGAAATCTGAAGTTTGGCCTGTGAGGAGGTGGGGGTCTACATACATAGATTGTTGGTAATTGAAAGTAAGATACGGGAATCAACACGTTTCCTGAGACGAATGAGTATAACAGGCTGTGTTGTGGGGCCACGTTGGGGTGTTAAAAGAGATGTGTTGTACATCTTTGCCTTAAACTCCAATGATTTTCTGGAATTCAGAAACAGGAAGAAGTACTGCTAGACTCAAAGGAGATGGAGAGAAGGTGTCCTTTGTTGCTAATGTTAAAAAGTTCCTGAAACTTCAACTCTTCTCCCTCCTTCCTTTCCCCTTCTCTCTTTCTTGCAGTTTCAGGTGCCACAACATACCTGATCCCAGCTTTAGTGTCTGTAGATGGACACAGCGCAGGTTAAGCGGGGCAGTATACTGATTGCAGCAAAAGTAGCTGCCACCACCCCTAACTCACCCATTTCTGCTCCTGGTTGGCCTCTACACATTTCTAAGCTCTTCCCTTTCATGTCCAGCCAAGAGAAGAGCTACGTTTTCCCCACACTCCTAAGGAAGCCTGTGTTGGAGCATAGTGGTGTTTGCCTTCTCTGTGAAGGGCTGACTGCAGCTGCAGCATTTATGCAGCTCACTGCTCAGTGTTGCACCCTGGAAAGGGAAGAAAAAGAAGGGCATAGTGTTGCAGAACTACTGGAGCGTAGTCAGCTCAGAGCAGATACCAGGCACAGAGAGACAAATCACCAGGTCTCCAAACAAGGCATCTTCTCCTCCCCAAGGAAGTTCTAAACCAAGGAGCTAAGCCTGAGCAATTCCTAATCCAGGCAGCTCCTAACAAAATTCATAGGCAACAGGCAGGACCGACAAGCAGGATCTGGCTTTGTAAACCTTTGAATGTTGTTTTGAGATATTCTTCAGCCACAGAAGCCTTCCCCATGTTCACATCTTGCATCCTCCAAAGGTTTGTAGCAGCCTGTTAAACATAGTATGATACACCCCTAAACCTTTACTCCCCTTGGAATGGAATCACAGTATGAGGCAAGAGGTGATTTAGTGATACAACAAGTATAGTGATAGTTTTCCAGAATGCAATTATAGGGGAAAAAAAATGCAAACCCATCACAGTCATCCTCACACAGTAGTTTGGAAACCTGGACCAACAGAAGAAAAATAAACCAACAAAGAAAGGAGAAAAAAAAAAAAACAACAAAAACCGCCCAACTCTAAAATGAATTGTTAATTCAAGACTGCAATATAACCTGTATAAAATATTTAAGCTGTTTTTCTATTTATTCCTGTTATTCCTGAACTTATAGTGATTAAAATGCAGCCATAATACACTGTGTTGCTCTTTTTTTTAATCACAAATGCAATTTTAACCAAGTAGACAAACACTAGGAAATTAAAGTGAATATTTATATCCATATAAACTTCTTAATGGCAACATTCTCGCTGTGAGCACAGCAGCTGAAGAGGGTGGATTAAATTATTTTGGCCAGATCCTGTTACTATTGTTTTCATTGGCAAAGTTCCCGCTGACTTAATAGGAGCTGGATCAGATTCTGACTTGAATAAAGTACAATTCTCAGATGCATATATAACATAATCACTGATATTTCATGCATACACTTTAGTTTCCGTGTCTGTTTTCCCTCTGTGAGTTTAACTAATGCTCTGAAAAAACTAATCGGGTAAACTATATACCAGTGATTAAAGGTGTGCAGTCTTGTGTTTCCAGGATTTGGGAAAATTTGTGTTTCACTCATATTTGGGCTCAGAAACCACAGCCTGAATGACATCCGTCCTCTTAAGTACAGAGTTTCATGTCTTCGTATGTTTGGTTCCTCCTTTTGCAGGCTTTGCAATGCATACAAATAGCATTTATTTAAAAGGCTAGGGAATTACAACACATTTGGCAGTAAGCAGATGCTGTTGGTATTATATTTTCTCTCTCTCCCTCCCCCACATTTCCATCATTCAGGAATATTTAGAGTATCCTGAATAAGCTAGGAAGAAGCTCTTGGGTTTCATCCCTTCTGTCTTGAACGATGATCTCATACAGAAAAGAACAATAGGACAATGCTGTTCTCTGAGCCTCGAGAAATTTTAAGAGGACACATTAATGTACAAAGGACACTGCTTGATTAAAGGTCTTATATTAGAAGTATTAATTCTATCTTCCTGGACAGTGTGCTCCAATGATCTTCAGGCAGATACTGCTCAGCTTCCTCTGGAATGTGACGGTTCCCCTTCAGCAGGACTTGTTCTGGCACATGCATCTGACTTTGCTCTGCTCATCAAGCCACTTCTAAAGATCACCAAGTTTGTGCTCTGTAACAACTTGCACCTACCAGACATGAAGTTTGACACCTGATTACCTGATCTCAGATATACACATAGCTCCAAGAACAAGAGAACACCCCTGGAAGGAAGGACAGTCAGAACACCAGCGTTCAAGCTGTCCTTCAGGATACCCTGTTCCTAGAAAAACCAAAGGTGATATTGTAAGACCAAGAGGTTCCCACAACTGCCAGAGCTAATGGGAATTAGTTGTGTACTCCCCATGCTTTGAATTAGGCTCTGGTTTTGCAAACAGAGGCAAGTGGGTTTTCCAAACAAGTACTTCAGCTCTGCAGATATTTATCTGTGCTGCCTAGTGGCCCATCGTTGATTCAGTTTGGGAAGGCAATGTTACTCTAAAATGACAGTGTAATTTCCTATGCAGAGGCTGTTTCACTGTATGACTCATCTATGTATTGTATTCAAGATGTAAGCATGAATCATAGATAACTGAAGGAAGAATGCAAATGAATCCATTAAATTTTATTTTTTATTATGCTTTAAACAGAGCAACTTTTTTTTTTTTTCTCTCTTGACTGTGAAACTTACTGGAAATAAATTGGATCAAATCCAGTGGAGAAATTTTTGCATTATATAAAGCTGCAGGGTTTTTTGTTGTTTCAACAGGGCTGAGGATGTGGGGATAGTTGTTGGTGGAGCTGATTTTTATTTTTTATTGCACTAAGCATACAACTGAAGCTTTAAGGCAAATGTCATCATCAGCAATGTAGTTAACTTCTTTTGTTTGCTTTAAATATAATGAAAAAGGATAAAAAAATAGACTGTTGCTGATCGCTATTAGGTCTCAGTGTAATGGTCTGTAGGCAAAATTCTAAATACAGTAATTCCAGGGTTAATACCTAGTATCTAATGAATGAGTACCCATTTGAGACTTTCACTGCAGACCAGTTTTAAAGAAAGTAACCTGCTGTAGCAGATTAACCCTATAGAGTAAGGGAGTAATTTAGTTATAAGAATGGAGAAGCCACTTGTGGGGGGAAACTTCTGAGAGGGAAAGGTGGTGAGCACCAGCAACACTGAGTGAAAGAATGAGCCAGCCGAGAATCAGGGGTTCTCCACCTGACTCTGTTACTGACAGTGCCTGGAGTACCAGAGGAAGAGAAGCTGGGGGACCCACAGCCCTGCAACAGATCTTGGGATAATTTCTTCAGTCTCTGGTGACGCCTGCAAGGAAGAGGATGGTCAGAGCTGAAGAAGGACACGTTGCATGGCTGGGATGATGAAACTAACCCGTTGGTTTTTCTTATGGACCTTGTCACCTTTTCCACAGAACAGGGACGATGCCTAATTCCAAAACCTGCATATATCTATGACCACCGTGGCTTTTTATCTCCGACTATCTAGTCTCTGCACTGCCATTTGATTTTAAAGTGTGATGCCAGCATTAACTATTCACTTACGACTGCTTTGAACTTAAAAGGGGTACAGAACCAAACTAGTGAAATTTGCCAGAGTAACAATATTAGATACAGAATCAAAAACCTCTTAATTATCAATACTGGAATTTTACCATAGTTTTATCTTGTCTCAGAGCTTTGGTTCATTACAGAGAACCCAAATAAGAAGGCTCAGGGAGGGGGTTGATATATATTACATTGCTGCTGCTTCTTCTGTTTTAGGACTGTAACACTGATTCAGAAGAAAAGAGACTATTATGCGCCTGGCATAATGACCTAAACTCAAAATACTTTTTCCTGGAATCCCTGGGGCAACAGGACATTTATTCCTTCGACAAAATTAAACTGACAATGTCAGCTTAATATTCTCCCATAAAGAGATTAGGATAGCTTGAATTTAACTGCATTTTGGGATTCAGTAAACATCTACCTGTACAAATCTCTGCTTTCTGCAAGGACCATTGCTAAGTCTGATACCTTACGAGTAGAGGAATTTTATAAGGTAACTGCCAAAGTAATAAAACATAAAAATGCAATGCTAGCTCTAATATTTACTTTATGCTTTTTTGAGACATTATGTCCTGAAGTGAAAAATAAAATGTAAACATCATAAATCTGAAAAATCTATAATTAAGAACAACACTTGACAAGATCATATTTTTCCAGGTGACAAACAAAAGTCACTTTTAAAGGAATCTTCCACGGTGATAAAAAAACCAAGAAAAGAGGTAAAAATTGTTCTGTCTTCATTGGCAGAAAACACGGCGGGGTTTTTGTTAAGTCCTTACAACGACTGCACTGTTGACTTGGCACACACATCAAAGACTGACAGAGCTGATTCATGTTTCTGTGCAATACAAACAATAACAAGGAGGCCGGATCTGAGTGGCTCTCAGCAAGTAATTGAAGGTAGCACAAACAGATTCTAAAGAACAAGCGGCACACTGTTCCACTGTTAATAAAAAGAATTGCAAGCTAGACATGCACTTTGCTATTTCATGTTTTCCTTCAGTTATTTAATTTTATAAAGCCCTTTTTGCCTTCAGTCAGAGACTTTCAGAGGCTAACTGGTACAGTCACGCTGTAAAAATCACTGATTTCTCATAGCTGGTGGGATAGTTTTGCACTAACTGGTATCAGCTCCCACAGGTCACCTGCCTCCTCTTGCTGCAGAAGTGAAGATGCCTTGGCAAATAAGTACACGAGTACACTTAAAGGCAACAAAACCGGCATGTACCTTACTTGATTAGCTATAGCTGTGGTGGTTCTTCTTAGTCATTTCTGATTTTGGAATACTGTTCTAAATAATATAGTACAAACAGATCTGGTTTTAAATACAATACCCTTTTCTCTGCTACCAAGGAAACTGAATAGGAAATTACTAGCATCATAGCAAATTACGCTGGGTCAATACATAGTACTTTCATTTTCCAGATGTCTGAATTCAAGTCAAGTCATTTCCTCTAAAGATGTTCATATGTATTCCAAATTAATAATGCATTTTCTTGTTACATTTTACGGAAAACTATGCTAGCATATTTTCATACTGAAGTCAGAGGCAATACACATTTAAAATTGAGAAACGCAGGAGCAGTATGTGGGGGTGAGGGTGGGTCTTGATAGGCAGATAAAAATTAACTTTTTTTTAGTCAAAATACTTTGGTCACTAAAGCACGGATAGTTGTATTTATCTCCAATATACCTGATCTTAACTTGATCTCAAATATTGTCTGCAGATACTTGGACAGGATGGGGGGGAGAGGGAGTCTTACTTGAAACAGAAGACGTAATATTTATAAAGTTAAGTGCTCTGAATGCAGCACTGATGAAGGATATAAAATTCTAACTTCCTTGAAGTTCAACACATCTTAAAGTGGGCAGTAATTTCTAAAGTAAAAGAAGAAAGAAATCAAAAGCTTATAAAAATGTTCTGTTGAAGCTGTCTTCACCATAAACGTGTCATTTTTTACTAAACATACTAAGTGTCATAAAAAACTTTCTGTCAACTCGGAAACACAGCCCAGGGCTGCACTTAAGGTGCTGTTAAATATTTTGAATCTCTACTAGCTTACATCATATGGAGCCAAGATAATTTAGTTTCAAAATTTTTTATTGAAATAAAAATTTTGTCCAGGTGTTCTCAATCCCTATAGGAATTTTTACGCTCATTTTCACTGAAAATTAGTTGAAAGCAAGTCTCCGATTTGAGAGCTTCAGCATTTTAATCTGTGAAGTACTCATTCAAACAGCCCATCCAGGAAAGAAAAGCAATAATCACATCTGGAGGGAAACAAAGCGTAACTCACCATGCTGGAAACCAGCCAAGACAGGAGGGTCAAGTGTGAAAATATTACTGAAATGGCAGCACAATATTCTAAACACATGCTGTTAACAAGACAAAACAAGGTTGAACATTATTTCTGTTGTCACAGATCATTGCATAGGAGACAGAAAGAAGAGCGGGGACTTGTCAGCTGAGGGTCAAATTAGTTGTAAAATCACAGGGAGCAAGTCCTTTGAGAGACAATGGGAAAGTAGCACTTCTTTTCATCAAAATCACAGCTTAACCCAGTTGGTACTCCAGCAGGGAAGGGTTAAGTATTTGGAAGTTGTTTTTTTCCAATAAACGCTTTAATAGTATATTCCTGATTTAAAATACAACCACACAAGTTCAAAGCAAATCAGGCTGGAATGGTAGAGGGCACTTGGAATGCTACGCACACCAACGACAGTTTAATATGTCCTCAAAAAGCAAATATAACTGCATGAGATGAATGCTAAAGCACTTCATTATGTAAAGGTTTCCATGATGCATAAAATTATTTGCAACTAACATTTGAATATAAGTAAGTCACTCCAGCTCAAGGATGTGGTATTTTAGACACTGCTCAGAAATAAAGGAGTAACCTTTGCCACAAAAAAAAAATCAATTTGAAGAAATAATTTTTAAAATAATAATTAGATCATCTCACAAGTAAATTCTCCAGTTAATAATCCTGCAGTCTGCAATATGAAATGCAATCTGTCATGACATCCATCACTACCCTCCTAAAAAAAAAAAAAAAAAAAAGGTTCCTATGACTGCAGACAGACAGAAAAACACTGACTTTCTGAAAGGGACAAGATGTCCAGTACATGACATGGAAGATGAGCAAGAGGTGATAAACTGCTTTCAAACGCTGGGTGACAATGCATTATAGTTCTTGCAAGACATCTCTAGGTTTCAAGCCTGAAAAAATGAAGCAGAATTTTTGCTAAGAACCTCTTGAGAAGATTCTAAACTATTCTAGATCCAAACACTAAGCACAGCAAATGGAAGTCAGTAATTTGATGAGCTTTCCACTTACGGATGGAATTCTGAGAGAATTTCTGAGTGACACCAGCTGTAGTAAAGTGGAATCGCAACTAAATACTGAAATGATGCTTCAAGACCAGCTACCAATTCTGTAGAGTCCTATGAAGGCCAAGTGACCCATGAATGCAAGTTCATCAGAAACTTTTGCCTTTGATATATAGTTAAAGAGAAAAGGGGTTTTGCAAAAATCAGCAACATGCAATGTTAGAATACAGGGACTTGAAATATCATTGTATGACTGATATTCATTATCAAAATGGACTTTTCCCATCATAAAGCAAATGTAAGACCATGTACAGATAGATCTATGGAAACAGACAGTTCTGGCTCCACTGCAAGTCAACCCCGAATTCCTGTGAAGGTGACAACCCTTAAGATGAGAACCCCTGAGTTCAGAGAAGCAGGAAGGGGTAGACTTATAGACAGCATTGTACAACCAGACAACGCAAGTACCTCCAGATATGATTGCTATCTCCTGATATCACAAAAGAGATTTAAAATAAGTTAGCCTGAATGGATCCAAATTGGGAGGAGATTAATTTTATATCATTACCTTACCACCTAAAACCTCAGAGCTACTTTAATAACACTGGTTTCCTGAAAAGAATATTTTACTAAGGGTTTGTGCACTCTTTTGCTATTCCTCGCCAGGGCCAATAATCTGTTTGGAAATTATTCTTTCTGTAAAGCAAGAAAGCACTACTATGTGACAGCTTTCAGTTTGGTGACCCCCTTGATGTTGATAACACACTTTGAACAATAGCACACAATACAAAAAAGTGAACAGATTTTCTTTTTCTTTAGCATACAAAGCATACATTAATACCCAAGGGCCAACGGTCACTGTAAAGCAGATCCCTCTATGCTATAAATCCCTCAAAAATCTAGTTTCTGTAGAAGGAAACCACTGTAC
This sequence comes from Phaenicophaeus curvirostris, assembly GCF_032191515.1. Taxonomy (NCBI): domain Eukaryota; kingdom Metazoa; phylum Chordata; class Aves; order Cuculiformes; family Cuculidae; genus Phaenicophaeus; species Phaenicophaeus curvirostris. Next base: position 3,692,760 of record NC_091400.1, on the reverse strand, counting down.
AACACACTCTTTGGAGGAGGTCTAAGAGGTAGATAGAAGACTCAAACAAATCAGAAAACCAGGGGGGGGAAAAAAAAAAAAAGAAAAAGCTTAAGAAGTTTAATGAAACAGGATGAAAGCCCGATTGATGAGACACATTACTTCTGTTCCTGTCAGCTTAAAGAAATTTGCTGAAGCACAAAGTACATATAGTGGCAAAGGAAGCATGCAGTTAACTTCCTGATGAGAGAGGGAGGCAGAGTGTTCATCCTTTCTTCTATTAGCCAATAGTTAGCGGCGGTGAGACTTATTTAATCTTGTGTTTGCTCTGACAGCAGATAAAATTCAATGGAATTATATTCTGTGCTGCTACCCTGCAGTTGTGGGGCAGCACTGAATAGGGTATTGTCCTGCTTGGGCAGCTAACTTCTCACGGTTGTGCTTGAGGGCCAGTCTCTCTAGAGTCCTTATGGTTTTCCAGCAGGCAGGAGAGAAGACATAATACGTTCCTCTGAACTGGCACATGTGTGTGTTCTCAATTCCAGTTTTATCAATGCAAGATAGCTTTATAAAGCATAGCATGCAAATTCTCCTCTAAATACCAAACTTCTCCCAACCATTTCCATCCCTGCCCTCTTTCTCTGAACTGCATCAGAATGCTGTGAACATATTTTTATTAGCGTCACATAAAAACACTGTGGTAAAACATTTTCATTACCAACAGCCTCTTCTGGAAATCCATTTTGATTTTCCAATACTTCGTCCCTTCCTGATTCCATCATATTCCCCCTTCTCTACTATAGCTTTACAAGCCTGCTCACACTCACTTCTAACTCTTTGACTCACAGCCACTGTTTGTGATGTAGACGATAAGGGATTGTTCACCACAACGCAGCAGCTCCCACCTACACTCTTTAGAGCAAATCAAGAAAGATGTTACGAAACTGTTCTGCCTTAACGCACGGCCACAGTTCACAGTGAAAAATAAAATCTGCCAATAAAACAAAAGAACTGTCCATAAGCCTGTGCACCTCCAGTCTGGAGGCATGAGCACGTTGGGCTGCACAGCCTGGAGAGCACTCCAGAGCTGAGGATCTGGTTATGTGTCAAAGCCAGGCAGATCCTGGGTTGGGAAACATCTGACCTCCATCAGAGGGAACCATTGCTGAGGAGACTTTAGCAAGATAAGGAGCACAGCAGGCTCAAGTTATCTTCCCCCACCGTACCCCGAAATATCCCTGAGAATAGGTAAGCACAGATTTTCTCTCACCAAGAGAGGAGGAATCCGTGCTTACCTTGTTCTCCACTTTGTATGTCTAGAATAGCCCTCTGGATGTTTCACCTGGGGGAATATCTGACTGTGCTGCCAATATTTGAGTATGTTCATCAATCATAAAAAATAAACCTGGTTACAAACTCAGCTACACATGACAATAATGTCAAACTAATTAGATTCTTGATAGAAATTTGCCATGTTTTATCACTTTGCGTTGCTTTCAATACCTGATTCTGGTCTTATGCCAGTTTTGCTCTGGCACAACTAGTTTGACTTCAGCAGAGCTAATGCTGATTTGTAGCAGCAGGCAATCAGAATAAGGCTCTTATTTTTCCTTGGCAATGTGTCTCTAGGGAAAGCTTGTCCGTCTCCAGCAGCTGTTGCTTTTCTACATCTGCCTAACTTTCCTTTTTAATGTCCATTTTTTCAGGTTTTTTTTCCCGTGTCAATCAGTGTGAGATAACATCATTCAGTTTTCCCTTTTGCAATCAAGTTTTAGCAATCACAGCCAGATGTTGTTTTCGTTACAACTGCAACCCCTTTTCAATAAAGTTTCAATGTTTAACTATCAAAAGCACTCTTCACTTTCCTTTCAATTGCCAGATCTTAATGCTTTCATAATCTATTTCATCCTGACATCCTGTCTGTCTACAAATATGGCATGTTTGATCACCTCTGAATGTTTGCCTTTGTGTTCTTCCACTTTCTTTTCCTGTACTTTACCCTCAAACCAGGTCAGGCCAAAATACTACAATACATTTGTCTGTCTAGAGATATTTAGAGATCATTAAATAGCAGGTGGGGGAGGGCAGATGAAAATTTATCGATTTCAGGATCTGAACTTTAAAGCACTGCTTGATCCTTTTCTTTCAAAATTCTGCAGATATCGAGGAGAGATATAGTTGATATATTCAGTATTATACTCCATGTCTATAGGGATAAGTTCCTTGACAACCCAACCTGCATTTGATTTTTGTGTTATAAAATACAGACAGTTCAGCATCTAAGGAAATGATTCTACAAGGGATGAAAAAAATAAAATACTTTAAACAAAATCACCACCTCCACATTGTGCATTGCTCAGGGGCTCTTACGTGGCTACATGGTTGTGCTAACAAGAGGATATAATCTTACTCAGGGAGGAAAGTAAGAACAGAAGGTCAAATTCCTCACTGCAGAATGAGGGTTTTCACGTGTACAGCCAAGGTGTGAGGCGTTCAAGTAAGCCTAGAGCAGACATGATGAACAAGTAAGCAGAATAAAATTTATCTCAATGATTCCATGAACTATGTAATCATTCCTGTCTTGAGTGCAGGCTACGTTTCCTCTCACCAGTTCTGAATCAGGAAAGAAGAAACCAAGGTCAAGCCTTTACTATTGTATATTTGCCCGTTCATGGCAATTGAACAATGACTACACTTTTCTGAAGGAGACGCCTGGCTCTTAGAAATGTAGGTTAGTGAAACGTGCGTCAGATACAAAAAAGGAGTTTCAGAGCTAATCCTGTATTCTATTTGATTATGGGATTAATTCCCAAATGGTGCTATGTATGAGCAGATCATCGTCATATGATATTTCCTCTCTGTAGAATACAAGGGTTCTTATTTAGGCTCCAATCTCATGTTCAGCCGTGGCAGTTCTTATGTCCAAGAAGGTAGGCACCTAGTTCCAGTGAATTAATGATACAGGCTACATCCATATAGATAAGATTGAAGGAATGGACTTATTCTGAAGGAAATTCTATTCCTTAAAAATAAACTTTAAAAGGATTAAGCATTAGGCTTTGATCAGCACTGGCTTTACTCTGCGGTGGATTGAAGAATCTAGCACATGAAAACAACAAGAAGCGAGACAACGAAGGTATTTGCCATCAGGTGCCTCGTCATTACCTGCATTGGGACAACTGCTGAAAGAAGCTGAGGGTGGCCTAGCAGCTGCTAAACAAAGGGCAAACCAGCTTAGAATTACATGGTTTATATCAAAGATTTTTCCTAATCTTTTACTGCAAAAAGAAACCCCAACTTGTTAAATTAGACCACAGCTCATGAGTACATCAGTGAACATGACTGAACAGCTAAGTAAATTACTCAGCTCTCTTTTTCAAAATCCCATTTCCATTTCAGCTTCAACAGTTTATTTGCTAAGAGCACTGACATTTAACAGAATTCTTTATGTCACTTCTGTAAGACGATGTCCTAATTACAGTAAATGCTCTCTGTACTTTACCAGCAGCTTGATAAAATTGATTTTTCTTTTCATTAGCAAAGGAAACAAAAAATTAAAGCCATGGTTACAGACAGGTTGGAAAACAGACTACGCTTAGGAATTGCTATAAAGAGGAAAGTTTAGAGAAAGACAGGTCTAAAGAAATCAAGTATTTTTTGTTAGCTGAATGGAAACAAATGTATAAACCACTTACAATGCATTTTGGATACATATTAATATATTCTAAAGCTCTCAGGAATAAAAAATTAAATGTGCTTAATTACAGATATTTGGTGCCAAGCATTTACAGTTTATAATAAAGAAAAGACATAATACAAAAACTGTGGCTGTACAGTCAAATGCTCCCAGTCTACTGGCCAGAAAGTGAAACTCTAGGTGGTGATCTCCCTCTCATAGTGGATTGTTTAAAATGGTAACGTGAAGACTGGTGGCCAGATTCGTTCATTTGGAAGATTTGAGGAACTCAGTAACAAGTTCAATAGCATGCAGAACACACTCCACTTGCACTAGTTCATTTCTGCAGACGTGTCCTTGGGTGCAACATCTACATCACCATTTTGGATAAGAGTGACTGGGACACCCGCTGGGGTTCTGCGCACTCCCACGGGGCCAGGACAGGGGTCTCACTCTCTTGTGGTGATGATGATGGTTGCTAAACCACCAGGTAAGGTTTCCAATTGGAGTCTAAGTTTTAAATTTAACGGGTAGACGAACGTGTTATAAGACAATTCCTGGCCAGCAGATGCTGCTGGGTGGGAAGAAAGACCATGAGCTACATCTTTTTTTGCCTTAGCTTCTGTTCACTACTTGATTATAACACTAAATGTGGTTAAACTGGAATGTTCCCAGTTTCATTCTCAGCCTCAAACGCCAGGTAATTCAGAGCCCCCCTGGCCCATGCTGTGACTAGGCTCAATATTCACTTTTTAAAGTAACAGTGATGAGCTGGTGGCTTTGCAATGCACATCCCCAATGGCCTGCCATAACCTCCCCGACCACATATAGAGGAAAAGAAAGATCCTCAGCTGTTTATAAGGAACACATTTATGGTCACAGAAAGACTGGCTTCTCAGCAACATGCAGCTGAGAAAAATAAGCACTCCATTTCCTCCCCCCACCTACTTAGCAGGGTTGAAAACTTCTTCAGCACAGGGTGCTTCTAATGTAAAAATAAGTAAATTTATGCTCAGTCACTACAGTGATGATGGACATATGTTAGATAAGTGCTTTCTGTGTTAAAAATATTTTTTAAACTGTGGAGCCCAAACAACTATTGAGCTAGGAATAAAGAAACAGGATAATATAATTTCTCCACTATCACATTTTTTTAGTATTACAGTAAGAAGAAAACAAAGTCACTCAACTCTAATGTATTTGACAAATATGTAGTACCCAATTATCTCTATAAATATTTTCCTTTCCACAATGTGCTCTCTCTTTTAAGGTCCAAAGTTCCAAGATTTTCTCAAGCACAGCTTGCTCCACAGGATAACAATGTTTTGTTGGGGAAAAGCTTTCAGGTCATGGGCATTATAGTTATATAAATGAGGAACAAAGTGCAGTATATGTGTGAGTTCAATGTAAGAAACAGAGCAAGTCTTATAATTCATTCCAGATTACAATTTACTCTTCACTTAAACAGCAACAAATCGATACAGGTATTTAAAGATTGTATTACTTTCTAATGCAGAAAGGTGAGAATGAAGAAAATAAACTACAAAAGTTGTTTTTTCCTTCTATTTCTGCATTATTGTGTTATTTAGATTGATGAGTGAGAACTAGCAGTTTCATTCGTGTACCCAAAGATGCCCAGAATCGTCACAAGTTTATCCGATATTTTTGTCCCTGAGTGATATACTATGTATTTTTATTTCTGATGATGTTGAAGATGCAGTTACAAAAGTCTTGTTGACCCAACATCTGAGAACAGCTGGGATAGTTTACCCTCATGATCAAATGCAGAAATAATTTATGAAATCTGCTGAAAGCTCCCTAAAGACAAAAATAAATCTCAGTGTTGGGGCAATCCACAATAGTATGTGCAGATATGGGCAACAGACATGGGCACAGAACTTGACCAAGGCAATATCTGCACCACTGGGGCAGTAAAGAGCTGTAAGAGCAATCTCCAGCATGGTGCGAGGCACTGAAATACTGTCTGTGCTCACCCTCCACGGCAGAACTTGCCTTCCCAACCCACCCTCCTGAAGCTTAAGTCCCCACTGCTAAAAATGAGAAAAGCAGGGAACTCTTGCTCCTTTTACTTGGGAAGAACACTCTTGCTGCCCCCACTGCTTCCCCCCCCCAGCAATACTGCAGCAATTAAATCTGCAAGCAGAAAGGGCATCTCCAAGGGTTTTTCCCCTCTCCATCAAAAGGCAAGGCAACAGGCATTCAGGGATACAGCTTTTTAAGATGAAAACCATTGGAAACTGTTGCTGTACTTTCTCTGGTGCTCTATTCCTCTCACTATAGCGAGAAGATAAATATGAGCTCATTTCCTATCGAAGCTCGCAAAATGTAAAATAAATATTGCCATATATGCAGAGGATTTCATTTCCTGAAACAGCATCCAAACACCCTTACTAGCGTTTACCTCACAGCACCAACTCAATTTTATTCCTGAGTAATGGAGTCAGGTCATCAGTTTTACAGGATATTCTCTCAATGATCTGTCAGATCCATGCCAGGATATTTCAGGTGGTGTTACTGAGCTATTTGCTGCAGTGCATGAAACACTAGGATAACTAGTTCAGCGTGGTGCTCCCTACCCAAATACAGACTGCCGGTGAATCAAAGCATTGGGAGTATTTGATTAAATATCACATTTCCATGAGCTGTTTTATCTCCTACTGATAATCCTGAGACAAAGATAATTACAGTAACTTTAGCCCACATTTTCAGGCTGTACACACACAGTCTCACTTTTACTCTGGGCATTTGGCAGGACTCGGTGTCTCTGCTTCACTGTCCAGAGGGCTCTGCCTGGCCTCCCACCTCAGCTCCATCCCTCCTCATCTCCCCTCCCAAGGCACGGGACTGAAAAGGCCCCACAGAATTTTGAGTGAACAGGATCTGCTGCTTGTGCAATTAAAGTAAGAGAAACTGACTGCTTGGGATCCTTACCCCTAGCTTTTCTTCCTAGTTGCTTTTAAAAGATCAACGGTGAGGGAGCAAGAAGAAGGTTTTGCTGGATCTTGAGATGAAATGCCAGGCCACAGACCTGAAATGCTGCTGCTCCTATCTTCTTTAATCGTTCAGCTACTTTGCACCTGCCCTGCCTCTCTAAAATCAAGGAATGTAAAGGAGTGCATTTGGCCCTGAGCTATTACTTTGCTTTAATTCCTTTCCTAAAGAAAAATTCACTTCAACAGTTTGAAACGAATTATTTTTAAAGAATAAACGACATTAGCTGCCTCCTGCAGATAAGACTTCCGAGTTCTAAAGCTCCCTGTTTTCAGTCCAATACTTTGATTAAAGGTTTCAAAGTGATTCATTTTGGTCATTTTAATCTTTTCTCTGGAAAGCAGTAAAGGCTAGAGTGGGAAAAAAAAAAAGCAGCAGCAAAGTCCTGAAACAGGACTTCCATTCCACTTTTCTGTGTTCTATACAGTAAAATTTCAGACTCCAGAAAACATTGGGATGGTTGCACACTAGGCAACCAACATTCATCCTGTTTGAGTCTTGAGACACAGCTTGGTCATGGGAAGCTGAAATCACTGGAATTGGTTCAAATCACCTTCCCTGGAGGGGTTTAAGGGCCGGGTGGACGAGGTGCTGAGGGACATGGTTTAGTGTTTGATAGGAATGGTTGGACTCAATGATCCAGTGGGTCTCTTCCAACCTGGTGATTCTATGATTCTGTGAAATCAGGAATGGGCAAAAAGTGTCAGAAAAGGAGCTCTCACTCTTTGTAGGGATATGCTCAGCTTCTTGTCAGGGTAGGGAGAGGAAGTATCAGTTTACTGGGTCAGGTGCTAGGATGCGCAAAGACAGCACAGTGTGTCCATTCTTGCTGTAAACCCACAGAGAGTCCGACTGACAGTTTCTTTTTTGAGCCCGTTCACAGGCTTAAGGGTTGCATGACACCTCCCCGGTTCCATCTCAATAGAGCTGCCCTGATTTCTGTGGCATTAGAGTTATTTCTGACAATAATCAAGTACATTTTGCACATATGTGAGTGAATTCATGAAAGCTTGTCCTTAGTGATGCTGGTTTTATCAAAGTATGCCTTCTCATCTCCACATAAAAACATATCTTAGCAAAAATGGCTACAGAGGAAAAAGAAGCACATTGGAATTAAATTATTTTTTAAAAGTGTGTCTTGAAAATGTTTTGTTTAAAACAATGTAAATTGATCCCTAAGTGTTATTTTACACTTTGCCAATAATAGCAAATATAATATGTTCCCCTACTAGTGTTGCATTAAGACTTAATAGTTGAAATATTTTTATATGTTTGTATTGGATTTAAAGAGTCAATAACAGCAACAACCACTTAGTTCTAATGCAAATGTGGTTTTCCTTTCCTTGATCACAATGCTTGCTCCTCACCATGTTAAGACTTATTTTTTTCCCCAGTGATTTTGTTATTTTGTATGGTTTGGTTTCTTTCTTTAGGAACTACAGAAGTCCATGAAACTTTACACTAGATACATGGTACAGAGCTTTAAGAAACACATTATGGTCTTTCAAACTCTATATCACAACAAATATAAAGCCAAAAGTCTTTAAATTTACTTATAGACCTCAAATTTTCCTTGTGGGCAATGGACCACGGGACCTTAGTTATCTTCTTTGCCGTTACCTTCAAACAAGTCTGTCTCATATTTTGCCTTGTTTACTTTTTCCCAGCTGTCTCTGGAAGTAGCTGACTGTCCCCAATATGGCATGCTGGCCTCTGGAACCAGGGCAGCAGAAGCTCGCAAGGATGGAGCTGGGAGGCTGCAGGGCTGTTCTCAGGATGCCTTACAGTTGCCTGACAGCGAGGCCGGCAACGGGGACCAGATGCTCAAGAGCCATCCAGGCAAACACAGCAAGGCACAACAAGAAGATGAAAACAACAGTCTGGCTTGAAGTCACCTTTTGCCAAGGAGACAACAACCAGAATTACCGCCCAGGTGCGTTGTAGGCTTGTGCTGGAATCGGTGTCTATCAGCACGCTCTCCCTCATTGCTCCCTTCTCAGTAACATACTGTTGGGACAGATCCCCTTGCTTTAAGTCAGATCTCACACATATCTAAAGTTGCAGATGTACTTTTCTACAGTTCTAAAAACTATTCTAAGTGAAGACCTCAAAACATGACCTGATAAAATAGTTGCACCGATACGCACAAAGATGCCCTCTCTGCACTGCTCTGTCCCTACTGCGTCTCTACAAGCCTCTCATGATTTTGTTCTTCGCTCAGAGAGAGGAAAGTTTGCTTATCAGATTGGAGTTTGCCTAGAAGTTTGCCAAAGGATGGATACTCAATCCACTTGCATTCTCCGAGAAAACTGAAAGCGTTTTTATTCCCATCAGAACTGGTCACTTAGTTGATTATGCTCCATAATGACTGAGCCACATGTTATAACTCGGAGTCCCCAGAGACTCAACATCAAGTTTTCAATCTCTTTTCAAAGCTTATAGAAAAAAATCAACGCTAAAGCTCCACTCTATCAAGGCTCGCTTTAGGTCAAAATGAAAAGCAGATTCACGTTTATCAATCCCTGAACAAGAAAACTATCAATCACTGAAAATACTTAATGCAAACCAGTGAATAGTGTTTGCTAAAGGCAAACAGTACTGAGCACAGAGCCCTCAGGAATACAGGAAAAAGTTAAATACTGATTGTCTCTGCAGATATGCACAACATATACATGACACAAAGACACACTGCCCTTTGCCTAAACAAATCAAGATCTATAAATCATGCTGACACTCACCACAGTTTAACTCTCTCACCTGAGAAATTATGGCATTCTTGCCGTTTATTGCTTGCAGGGGAACAGTGGAATGGAGTTTGTCCTTGTAAAATTTAACTGTTTCCAGGTTATTTTCAGAGGTCTGGTAATATCGGCGAGCCTCACCCTGTTGCTGGAAGTAAGGGGTGATGACATATTGTTGCATGGTATGCAGTGTAATTGTTATTGCCAGAACAGAGTACTTGCTATTTTGCCTTGCCAGCCAGCAAAGGCAGATCTAAAACTGCCTGTTTACATGCAGCAACATATTTCTCTAGAAGAGTTTGCCATATTGCCTCTCACTAGCCAATTTTAATGAGACAATTTGTACTGAAAAATGGATTAATGATACCAGGCAATTACTTAGAACTGCATGTGCGCAAGTAAAATAAGTTTTTCAGGAAGTCAGTCACCTCTGACAAGGTCTGTGCACAAAGTCTAATCTCATTTGTTCTGTGGGGTTCCCAAGTTGTCTATTATAATGATATCCAATTTTGGATTTCAGTTATTTCCTTCGTTCAAAGAAACCAGGCTTTTATTGACCACACCAATCTCCCGGAGCAGGAAACGCAATATATTACTAAAACTAAGGTTCACAGACAATTAGCATGAGCTGCATTCACTCAGTAAGTCTTGTACTTCAGTTTCCACGGTGCCACAGAAGTCTTTGAAATGTGTCCTAAGCAACTACAATAGTATTTCAAAGAGCCCCTCAAATTGTCACGAATTTAGATATAGTGACACTGAGAAACTGGCAATCTCTAAGAGACATTTTGTAAAAAATAATTTTTGACAATTAAATTGAAAAAGAAAAAGACCAGAAATATTGTGAAACCACTTTATTCAGCCCCACTAGCAGTGTGACAGACTCATCTCTAAGACTGGTGTGTTGCACTTGATTGACTTCAGTATCTGAGAGGGTATGTGCAAACTTTGGTTGTAACTGTTCCTTCTTTTCTGTGACTTTCCCTAGTATCTAACAAGTGACATGACAGCTTTTCTTCTGATAGGTAAAATGAAAAAAACTTGATGATCTCTGACTTCCATCACTTCAGTAAATTTGGTCAAAATGGGCTAACAGGTATTGAAACAGAACAATAAAACCCAGACACAGAACAATAAAACCCAGACTTGTTTGTATAAGTCTAAAACTGATCCAAATACCACTGTAATTTTGGAAGGATTCTTAAGGTTAGACTCACAAAATGTTAACACATATAGGAATGGTGACATGTACACCATTTGTTTGCAAGCTATTGCGAACAGTCTCAAGAAGTCATTGAGGTACAATAATTTTTCCTTCATATTCAGATGCTCTCAGCCTCTGATGTTTTGGATCAATCCATCTCAGCAGAATCGGTTGGAGCAGTCTAGCATCCAGATGGGGCCATTCTAACCTAAGCCAACTAGCTGTAATGTGAATGTACGGCCAGCTAGCTTAGGGTCGTTAACTACCTCCGATTTGAAATCATGGCTTGAAATAAAGGCACTGGTGTAGGACCAAGACAAGAGAGTCCTTTGCCTGCTGGAAAAATACAAGAGCTCTCTTATCACTACTTACTACAAGATCAATAGAAACAGAACTGAATAAGAAAAGTATTGGCACAGAAGGATGATTTGGGGGTATGTGTCCATCAAAACCTATGTTGATTTTTCTCCTGCATTTGAATCACACACACAAAAAAAAAAAAAGGCAAAGCACATCTCTCATTCTAGTATTGCATTTTGGGGCTAGTTCTCAGCTACAACTCCTTCATTCCAAATGAGCTATGAGCATGACTCAAATGCAGCCACATGGCACCAGAGTTTATAAGGAGAAGCCTAAAGTAGTCAGCGTGGGGAATTAGCTTGGTAAAGTGAGAGCAGCTCCATTCTTTGGTCTAAAAACTAAAGTAAAGTGAACGTGCATTACAGTTGTTGATGAAATAGTTCTTAAGATTCCTGTTCATTTTCTCTCCGATTATGGCAAAAGATCTAGTATTACAAGAATGGCTTTTGTAGCAGAACTTTCAGCCAAGTCCAAATGTGGAAACGCTGAAACTCTACTCTTGTGATGTTTCCTGCCTTGTGTTTAGAAGAGAAGGGACTGAACATGCACCTAGAATGACTAAAACTAAATATTTGATGATTTGTGTAAATATAGAGAAGCAGAGAGAGAAAAGTGCCACATGCTGGTCACTTAAATCACTATTTTTCCTCATTATTTGCTTCCAGCTAGGCCGAGAAAACTGCCAAAGGGAATGCCTACCAGAAACGTCTGAAACATCAGCTCCCTGGTGACCTATATATCCTTATTGGGTTATATACTCAACTCATGTCAATCACTGCAGCTCCTTTAAAATCAGTGCTGCTATGTTCAGCATCTGTCCCAAGGATTTCAGATTTTTTTTTTTCTTCTTTTGAGCAGAGCCAGTAGTACCCATTCCTTTCATTATGGTGTGGTAGCAGCTTCAGGTGAGTAAAAGTAACGGTGACAGTCACCCATCATGACCAAAGCTATTTATTACTTGCAGCATTGTGCAAATACAAGTGGGATCCAGGGTATATCAATGTAACCAAGGAGATTTTTCTTAGGCTGCAGTGCCATATCATACATAAAACAGCTTCATTTGCTAAAGCTGTGCAGTGAAAGAGTGAGGTCAATACAGGAAGAGAAAGGCAGAAAACAAGTTTACAGACCCTGAGGCTTCTGAAAAGGAGAGGGCAGGCACACAACCATCTTAAACTAATGGCTCATTTAAAAACACAAATTCAGTTTGACTTATGTTTGATAAGGTGTAGAAAGATAAATTTTTAATCTGTCAAAGTACCTGGCCTTTAAGCAAGGAAATAAGGAAAGATCAGCAGAAGAAACAGCAAAAATCTCCACAATTTTCAGAATGATCATCATTAGGTGCTCTGTAATTTTCATTGCTGTTTCCTGAAAGTATACTTTTGGCCAGTTCATCAATCACAGAAGAAATAATCATGGGGTATCTCTGATGAATATTGCATTTCGTGATGCCAATATTTTGTTCTCGTTGCATTTCCTGAGGGTGATGCCAGTGACCTCCCCACTACGCTTACGCACTACAAGGCTACCTCTATTCTGACGGCTGTCAGGCTTCCCCTGCAGGGCTCCAGTGTGCACCTCCGTGGTTCACACGCCTCAAGTCTTGAATTTAGATACATTTCTATAACTTTATTATGAAATAACTGAAATTTGTGCATATATATTATCAAAACATGACAAGCACTTCACATAATGGTTGGACTCGATGATCCGGTGGGTCTCTTCCAACCTGGTTATTCTATGATAAACACCGTATTTACCTTTAAATAATCACTTTATGCAATGTAGGAATTAATCACAAAGAGGAGCTTATTACAGCAGACCTGCTCTGCCAGGTACTCTCATAAAATGGATCCTGAAGATACGTGGATGTTTGAACAGAACAGTGTTAGAGAAGAGGAACATGGCTTTGGGTGACACGGCTACTTAAGGCTGACTTCAAACATTGACAGTGACTGCACAGACGTGCCTCATTCCTTTTAATTTCCTCTTTAACCCAGGTTAAAGTCTAAAAAACCTCAGAGAGAAGCAGTCTAGAATCTACTGCTTTTACCTCCTAGACAGTCCTTGCAGACATAACCTCCCTTGCCTTTCTGCCATCCTTGCCTGCAGCAGCAGAGTCTCCTGCTGAGCTTCTGTTTGGAAGCCCGATGCTCCAAATGAGGGAGCGGTTCACAGGGACACGCTGAGCTCGTCTCACCAAGGAATTTCCACAGCACCAAATCAAGCCTCTTGATTGCAACATTTAGGAAAAAGGCTGTTATTATCTCATTTATTATATTCATAACGCTTTGAGAACATGTCAGATGCTAGGTTAGTTTTAAATGGTGGCTACGTGTTTTCTGCCGCTCTCCTGTTGTCTCCAATTCATTATAATGGACAAAGCAATCTAAGCAATATTTACTAGCACTACCCGTTCATCAGTAATATAATAAAAACTATAGACTTAACAAGTACACTTTTCTCCAGGAAGCTAAAAGATTATCAGAAAGTGATTCTTGCTTACAACTGTGATGGTCTGGGAAAGTGGAGGGTGTTTCACCCATACCTTCTCCATTTACATCTCTGAGGCATTTTTACTTTGTGAAATCTTAATTTCTGGCAGTTCTCACAAGCTTCGCTCCAGAGTTATTCCCTCCATGTAGTGACTTCATCTCAGAACAGCCAAGATAAACAATTCTAGCCATTTCATAGCATTTCATGTATCACTTGATAATTTCCAGATTTTCCTATATTTCTTATGAGTCTGGTAACATAGTATCATGCATCTTAGGAATCTGCTGTTGTTTCACTCAACAGCTGCAATGACGTGTTGATCAATTTAGATTTTTTTAATTTATATCAAAACTGCAATGTCGCTGATTACACAGGACAAAAAGCACTCCAGAATTGGCAAAATTTCTACTCCAGCCCCCCCGTCAGTGTAAAGGGAAAAAAACCTGCTTCAAATAACATCGAACCATAAATTACTATTCAGAAAAGGTCAGAGAAGTAGAATGTCTGAGATCCATGGAAACAGAGGTATCTTAAAAGTGAAAGACTAAAGCATCCACTTTAGTTACATATCAGTGGCATGAAAAAGAAGCAGGACATTTCTGTTCCGTAAAGCTGGGACAAATAGATAAGTGTAGTCAAGGATGTTAACACTAAATATTTTCCATGTGTCAAAAGCTTTCAGATGATAGGCATTACCCTATACCCAATACTTGAAAGAATTAATAAAGTCATCAATTTAGTCTCCTAAGCATTAGGATTTAGGACTCCAAGTTTAAGGTCCATTTTGAAAAGAAGAGAAAAAAGAAAAACAAGGTAAAAATAATGTTCTGTTACATAGTGTGTGTTCTGAAAGTATCCAAGACTCAGATATGTTTGAGAACAGATGCTACCAGCTAAGTAGGACAAAAAAAATCCAACCAATACTGAGTACATTAGTGTAATTTATGTATTCATAAATGTGATAGACACATTTCTGAAAATCTTTAAAAGTAGAAGGAATAATGGAGCTAGTCAGCAATCTAACACAAGCAATTAATCATTCTCACAATATTCACAACATTCGGTTTTGTTCCTGTTATCCAAGGAAGTAATGATTAATTGACAAAAGTTTAGCAAGCGCACTAATAGCAGGTGCTCCTAATTGCAAACTCTCAGAGATAATTTGGTCTGAGCTACTTTATGCTAATTTGTACAGCATTAGTCATAACAGGCCCTAATTTTACTTTTAGAACAACTTTTTCCTATAGTCACTATAATCTAATTAAGAATTTTAACTAGTTATTTGTATGAAGAACACTGCTGAATTGTAAATGCGAAAGCCTGATTACCATAAAAGATTAAAGATGAGGTCCTTAAAAAATATGCCCCCACCAATTAAAAGCCCTTGCTAATTGGTTTCGGAGGTAGCTCCATTGTAAAGTACTTTTAATGATAGCATTTACCTTAATTTCATATAGTTTGAAACCCAATCCCATTGTCTGTAACCTCCCATCTTCTCTGAACTGAAGCTGCCTTTTAACAGCAAGCACTCCTCTCAGAGGCTGCAGAAAATCAGTGGAAGAAGCTGCATTCAGCTACCTGTTATCCATTTCTGCAGTTGCCGTGCACACAGCAGGCTCATCAAGGTAAATGAACTCAAGCTACTGGGCAAAAAACTTAGCAAACAACTAAACAAGCAATGCTTACTTACAACCGTCAAAGAACTGAACTATGGAATTTTCAATGCAGTTGGTCTTTGGGCACATCACCTATATCAGTTCTTCTTTAACACAACATCTTTACTCTCAAATTATTCCACAGACCATTTAATATTGTACTTTTCAAGCAAACTGTGGTGTGTGCCAGGAATTTCTACGTTTTTCATATGTGCTGTTTGAGAGGTATCTGAAACCATGCACCAATAGCACTGGGGTTCATACTCATATATAGCAAATAGGATGGGAATCCAACTAGCTCCTCCCTCTCTCTCTAAACCATCTTCCACTCCCTAGTCATCTGCCTGCCTTGGATTCCTCCTTGCTCCTAGTGCTGGGCAGAAAATGGTCTGGTTAAGTGCACAGTGCTTAAAGAAAGGAGTTAGGTTATACCAAACGCAATTTGCATGCATAAAAATCCAGTGACACCAGCAAACTGCAGAATGATGATCATAATTACTGACAGTGCCAGCCAGCACAGCAAAAGCTTCATGTGGCCAAGAGTTACAAACTATGCAGACAGGCTTCAGAGACATGTAGGAGTGGAGCAAAGCACCACCACCTCAGATCTCTTCCACGATACTGGAGGAGGTCTTACATCCTCAAAACGCAAAAGTGAATGGTCTGTTCAAACACACTTGAAAAATACTTTCTGTATATATTCATTTTTCTTAGAGAATTTCACATTGTGAATTATCTGACAGTTAAAAGCCAAACTTAGAGAGTGCTCTCTGCTTTACTGGTTGTCTCATTTGTGTGTAAGCTGATCACACAACATAATTGGAAGTAAGCCACAGCTAACTCCTCTCATCTGCAGCTCTTAGTAACAGTGGGGAGGTAGAATGCAGTACTTGATTTGAAACCAGAAGCAGCTGCCAAGCAGATGTTCTTGCCGAGCCATGCAAAACTTTGTGCTATACATCTTCAACCAAAATGACAGTCCAAATCTGCTAGTTGGTAGGTAACCCATCTTCTTTTGAAGGGCTTGGGGATGCAGTCTAGGATAGGACCTTCCCTTTGGGATGCTAAGGATGTTTCCATTTAGCCAGTTTACAATAATTAAAACTAAAGTGTAGGTATTGTCAGATTACTGTTAGGAATAGATGAAAATTACAGGCCCTAAGCTCCTTTCTGCCAAGGGTCATGCCACATGTAAATATCTAGAATTTACCACCTGAAGCCAGTGTTTAAGCCAGAAGCCCAGATTTGGCTTTTGCAGAATAGCTCAATAAATAGACTGGAGAATCAGCACTTCAGCTTAATGCTTTCTCCCCCCTGCATTATGGTTATCAAAGTAGGTACATGCACAATAGAGGTCCATTAGCATCTCTGTCAACACTGTGAGTGGTCCAGGGAAGAACATTAGAGACTCAGTAGCTCTTCAAATTTTCTCTCCCCCTTCACACACTTGCACTTCTCATACCTCACCATTAAGGGCTGATTTCAAATTTCCTTGAACATAAATCATCTATTACTAATGCACTGATCTCGGGCACAACAAGAACCTATTTTCCTGCTTGAGATCTGCCCTTCAGATGGCTTCAAAATAATTGTCAACTCGGTGACTAAAAAACTGAAAGCCAGTGATTAACTTTGAATACCAATGTAAGCTTCAGTTGCATTATTCTAAAACTTCTTATGCCATAAACATCTTCATAGCATCCAAGTGCCTTCCAGTAGTGTATGAAGCAACCATGACTAACATCTGTCATGTGTCATTAGTACTCTCATCCCTCAAGGGGAAAAGCATTTGCAGTGAAGTGTTTTGTTTTGGTAGGAAATTGAAAGAAAAAATTGCACATAGCTACGTGTTTGTCTTAGAGGAGCCAAGATCAAAGAGATGTATTTTGCACTTGGAGCAAGATATAATATCTGTGAAGGTCCCTAGCTCTTGAAGGTTTTAATATGGTCTTACACTGCCCCCTCTGGAAAGTCTGCTGTCTGGCATGGGCCTGTATCTTGATCACAACAATCTGCCATTAGGTCTGAAGAGAAAGTTGTCATCCACAGAGCTGACAGCTACCTTTAGGCCTGAGACACCATTGGACCCCAGCAGAAGGGCTGAGGATCTGAAATTGATTCAGTGCCAAAGAGTAGGTCAGCACGGTGGAGGAGATGGTCTTGATGGTCTTAGGGAGCTCACAATGGTAAAGAGACTTCTGTGCTTTTTAGAGCTTTTGAGACTTACAAGGCTTTGTGGTGACGTACCGTTGACCTGCCCTACAAAGGTATCTCATCATCAATGCTCTTTTCAGCTAACTGAAGTCACAGAATCACAGAATAACCAGGTTGGAAGAGACCCACCAGATCATCAAGTCCAACTATCATTACCAACCAAGTCCAACCAAGTCATTACCACCTTGCTCAAGTTCAGCTTCTACCATCTATTCTTTAACCATAACCTAATCATGCCACGTTGCAGTGGCATGGCGTGGTATTGGGACAGCATCTCTGGTCATCTGTAGGAAAAGATAAATAGAATATGTCACCTTCATACTATAGCCAAGTCCAGAAAAAAGCAGGACAAGGATTAGAATTGGAATGGAAAGAGTATCCTCAAGTTGGAGGTGCAGCTCCTCACCAGTATCCACCAAGAAGGCCTCAGGCTAGCTGCTTTGGATAAGGTTGGAGAGTGCTTGTCAAAGCTCAAGGTGAACCCTCCCCGGCAGAATCATCCCTGTAGTTTTAGAAAACATGTTAAGTTTTACCTCTTGGCCTAAACCCAAGTTGTTCCAGGACCGCAACATGAAGCTTGAATTACATTATCTCAAACTTGGCAGCAGTATTTCCTTTATAAGGAAATGCTGGAAAAGTGGTCTCTGGTTTAGCAACGCAGGCTCAACCTGTAATTTCATAGGAACTGATCTTTCAGTTGCATGTAATGTGGGCTTATACAGGACTGTCCTCAAAAACAGGGGTGATACAGGTAGAGCCACATGCAGAAGCTTTTTCCCTCTGCCCCAGACAGTTGCAGGGATTTCCTGGGCTGTGTCCTTAAGAGACAGAAGGGAGTTTTGATTCATCAACCTATTTTTAATCTGATGTTTAGCTTCCTTCCTTAGTGGCTTCAGACCAGCACACAACAATGCATCAAACCTTTTCCAATCCTGTAGACACATCATGACATAGCAATGGTTTATCTGCCAAAGATTTGCAGTGCATCCTACACTGGTAGCTTTGCTCATGCAGTCATCGCGCCTACAACACGTCCCTGAGCAACAGCAACCCCCCAGCTCTGCCTACCCTGCTGCAAGGACTCAAAGGTGCTTACATGCAAATCAAAAGAAATCAAAACTCTATTAAAATCTTGCCCTTGGAGGCTAATGCAAGAAGTGTAATGAACCCACTAGGAGCTACCAATTTAAGCCCCTGCATGTTTGTCAGGGGCACAGACCCTATATTTCAAAGGATGATTCTTTTTCATAAACACCTGGCAAAAGAAAGATGTGTAGGTTTTGTTGTGTTATTAGGTATTTTATATTTAAGGTCTTTTCTCACATATGAACATTTTATGGCTGCACCCATGGATGACGTGCAGTTACAGTAGTGACAGAAGTATTAAAATACCTTTAAATGCCTCCATGGAGACATCTTTTTTAACCTCTTTGGAGCTACTGTATTTATAGCAATAGCAGTTGCCAGTTTTTCAGGGCTAATTATTTTGACTTACGATGATATTTTCTACATTCCATGAAATGTCCCTTACTTAATATGCTTTACCGTGACATTTCTCCTCTTGCCAGTTTTATTAGTGTATGATACATAGGTAATAGTGACTAAGTATCTTTTCTTAAAACAAGGAAAATCCTGCTTTTGAAATGCAATATTCATGCAAATTAAAAGGTAAATGGCATCAAGAGTAAGCGTGGGCACAACCTCCTCCACCCTCACTAACTTCTGGTAGTGACAGATTGAAGAGGTCGGGTCAGGTGTGTCACTGAAGAAACACTTTTAAAAGCTGGTACTAAAAAGCTAATCATATTACGGAGAAGGAAGATGGAAACCAAACTCCAAAACCCCCCAACAAACACAAACCTTCCGCAAAATATCGAACACCAACACCACCCCCACCTCACCCCAGCTGACTTAGTAGAAGATTTCTGCTACCACTGAATCAATAATCCTATGACCTCTGTTTCCTTTGGGTAACTGCCTTGAAGTACCAAAGGAAAAGCCAGGGACTCCAGATGCTGAGGAACCATCTCTGCCTACTTTTTGGGTTTTTTCCCCTCTTTATTTTATTTGAGTCTTTTATAGTAAACATATTTATCTACTGCATAAAGCAGCTCTGGCTTCAGTTCCCAAATGCCTCATTCTTTAAATGTTCAGCTTTGTAATCTTCATATGTAGGACTTCAAAACCCCAGAGCTTGCCAATAATGGGTGGACAGTTCATCCACATTCTCCAGAGCATGTGGTTCTGTCCCTTTAGGATACTGCACAATGTACTGCATTTGTTTATAGATATATTAGCTCACACTTCACTACTGACATCATCTTAAACAATGCTGCCCTCTTTCACCCCCTGCTACATGTGTAAATCTACCTTTCAACATCTCTAATGCAGTTTAAATTCTGCCATATCTGAAATCTTAGACACGTTTGGAATAGTTTCATTAAGCAAACTGTGCAGAATAAAACGGTGTCACAGAATCACTAGATTGGAAAAGACCCACAGGATCATTGAGTCCAACCATTCCAATCAATCACTAAACCATGACCCTCAGCACCTCATCCATCCATCTTTTAAACACCTCCAGGGAAGGTGACTCAAGCACCACCCTGGGCAGCCTGTTGTCTCACAAGAAAGCTTTAGAAGACAATAACAAAACATAAGAATTATATATGTGAAGTACCAGTATAGTCCTTCTCATACTGTCCTATCAAAGTAATAAACAATTTCATAAGTAATAATTGACAATTACAAGTAGTAAAAACCTCTTCTGTCTCTCTTTTTGGGTAGAACCTGCTCCATTCTAGAAACATATTACATTTGGAGACCATGCACTTTTATTTGTGCATGACAGTTGACAGACTTCTGGTTAATTATTGCTATCAAACATGCATAAGAACATTAACAGGAAAAAAAAACCACCTATCAAGCCATAAGGATGAGTTAATCAGTTTAATTACACGTAGAAAGTTAATGCAGAAACTGGAGCGGTACAAAACTACGGTACCATCCATCTATATTGCAACATCAGTATCTCAGGATGTGAACATCATTTACATGTATTATGTTTTGCCAAGGTATGCCAGATTACACTTGATAAATCATATGCTCATGTGCCATTCACTCTGTCATACTAGTGTTTCAGTTTTGGCATACTGATTTCAATTTCCAGTTCTGGAGCACGAGTGGTTCACTCTGTTCAGTACTCCTGTCTATCTACCACAGCCGAGTAAGCTGTCAATTTAATTCAGGGTCACAGAAGGCAACATTCCTTTTTACAAAAGTCAGGAACCAGACCCTCCCCACGTACTCTGTGAATTTAAAGAATATAGGTTTTTTCTGAATATCAGAGTTGCAAAGTCCTCCGTTGCCAGAGTTAGACGTACATTAAGAAAAGCCTGAGATTTCACAACCTTCTTAAGAAAAATACTAAATATTTCCTGCCCCACCACAGTAACGAAAGAATTGGCATCGTGTCTTTAGCTCAGAGAGTGCTGTAAATCAGGATCCTGAGCTTCTGGGCATTTTTGGGCTGCGTTTCAAAATAATGCACCTTACCGTATGATTTATACTACCTCTCTGCAACAAAAGTAGTTCTGGACAGATTGATCGGGCTGCCACTGTCCTTGCTCACCTCTCTTTCTCTGGTTCCTGCTCCCATTAAAAGAAACACATATACCCCCTAAAAAATCTCCCACATACGCAAAACAAACACACAAAGCTCAAAGCACAGAGATGAGCTGTTATTAACTAAAACAAGGCTTTTCTGATATAACTTTAATTGTGGCCTGCATGTAGAACTTGTGAATATGGCAGCTGTCTCTTCGGGCTAAGACTCTGAGTGCTACATTTTAATGGGGTTATTCTAAAAGATTTACATTTTACTTGGTGCAGTCAAAATAATAAAAGCTCCTTCTGTGAAAAAGTTACCTCTCTCCTCAAATCCTCCAAAGGGGACTTACAAGTAGAGAACTGACAATTTTATGTATCCTGTTCTTGAAGAGCTCCTATTTTCTGATTTAATTACTGTAAAAAAAGAATCAATTATTAAGATTTCTAAAAATAAACTGCATTTGGATAAACTTGGATTTCTACAAAGTTAATGTTAAAACACTAAACAAGTAGAATCAATTAAAATTCTAGAATAGGGACTCCAAAGCTCTTTATCAATAGAGGTAACAAAGAATAAGCAGCCAAGATGTTTCAAAGAGCAGCAGGACTATCTTCCTTGAATCACAGAAAAATTTGGGTTGGAAGCGACCTTAAAGATCATTCAGTTAGAACCCTTCTGCATGGGCTGCGTCATCCAGCCTGGCTTTGAACACCTGTAGGGATGCAGCATCCATGACTTCTCTGAGCAACCTGTACCAGTGCCTCACCACCCACCCTCACAGTAAAAGAATTCTTCCTAATATCTAACAGCATCCTTCCTAACATCTTCCTCCATTGAAACTGTTAACAGAAAAAGGCATAACGAAATACCCCAGTGGAAGCTGTTGGATGAAATATTTAAATTTTGCTCTGAGGGGGGAAAAGAAATAAAACCCTAATGAGACTTCATTAGTGGTTTTGTCCTCCAACTATCATTTAGTATGGTAAATGCTCTAACGCACTCCTAAACCCTTATCTGTAGGAATTTGAGGGTAAGGCTGCCCTAAACACATGCCACACCTATTGCAACAGACTCTTCCTTTTGTCTTCGCATTTGAATCCTGTAGTGCTGTTGCCAATACGTACTAAACACAAAAGTCAGCAGATAGCTACAAAACTCAGTCTAAAACATTCCCTTGTTATTTCTTGTCAGATGCTGGAGAATCTCCCGTCAAGCAAGATTTTGCTATTACAAACACAGTTTTATCACACTCTGCAAATTCTTGCAAACTTGTAGCCATTCACTGAGATCATTAGTTGGTTTTTTGTTTGGAGGGTTTCTGTTGTTTTTTTTTTAAACTGCCTTTTTGCATGTGTGACTGTTCCCATCAAGCTGTACTCAGAACTGACATTTGACTTCAAGGCAGTTTAAAGACTATTAGGAATATACTCTGGCATTGCTCAGTCTGAAGTCCAGAAGAGAGTTGTACATGCTTATTACACCGTACAAGCTCTCTTTATTCAAGTCTCTCAAGTCATTATGTATACCAGGGCCAGCATAGACAGATGTCTCAAATAAAAGATGAGGGAAGTATAATCAATGGAATAAAAAAGTCCAGAGGAGGCCACGGATGACATTATTTATAAACAAGCTGGCATCGTTAACTGTATGGTGGGGGTGATCAGAAACAATGATCACACATCCTCTGTTATACTTTCAGACAACTCAACAGTATTGTTTTGCTCAATAAAAAAAAAATGGAAACCTCTACAGGCTTCAGATAGGTATTAATATCTTAGGGGTAAACATCATAGAAAAATATTCTGGTGCTCAGCTTCTCTGTTTGCCAGGAAAGAAAATGATTGAGCAGATGGTTTGTTTAGAAACTGCAGCTTTTGGGAAGAAGCTTGTTTGTAAAGCTGAATATATTTTGCAACCAACAAAGATTTGGAAATTTTTGTCCTTAGGAAGTTTTCCCTGATAGCAAGAGGACAGGGAAGTCAGTAGAGTATTCCTGTTCAAAGACTATTGATAATCATACTTTGGGTTTTTTCTGTTTTTCACTTCGCAGTTCTGTGGTAGTCAAATGCAACAGAAGAACATAATTAAGCATCTTGACAGCTTTCTGGAAGCTTTTCTTTAAAAGACCCATGTCATTTTATTTCTACTACAGTGATGATTAATGTGATTAAGTAGGTTGTGAATGAGGATTTTTTTGTGGAGGGGAGCTTCCTTTACATGCTGCCCCTCCTCTTGTCTGCATTCATGCAATAATTTCCCAAGCTGCATTCACGCAATAATTTCCTAAACTGCCAGCCTGTATTTCATGGCACAGGCCAGTCTTTCAGACCTTTCCAACAGAGACTACAAAGCCAGCTTAACCAATGAGCTTGTAGAAATATTAAGGGGTTTTGTATGTGGCTTCAGTATTATTTCCTTCATTAAATCCCGAATGCATCAGGAGACACATTGAATATATAAAGGTAAATATACATATACAAAAATGCATATAATCACTGGAACCCAATATTCCCAGGGAAGAAAGTAGCTTATTGGCACCATAGCCACGTACCATCATTTAACTCTTCTACGTGATGATGGCAAAGACCTACACACAACCTTCACATCATGGAAAATATTAAAAAAACCATCAAAGGCACTATCAAGCACAGCTGTTCAGAGAAGACAGTGTCCTTCCATGACTCCTCCAATGAGATACAGGCGGCCTTTGAGAGAGACCTGACTTCTCACATACCCAATACCAACATTATAGTTGAGAGTTTTTTTATATATTAAACATTCAGCCAAGTGATCAAACTCACTCACTCACACTTCGAGATTATCAGAGGCATATAACTGTAACCGCCAAGACACCAAACCTAAAGAAATCAAGGTGTCATGACACATTGGTTGTGTTAGCTTGGTCTCAGACCCATTAACTTCAACTCAGTGCCATAATAATTATTTCCATAGAAATTACAGTGAATTGAGATCACGAAGGAAGAATTTAATTGTAAGATACTATGCAGAGGTACCCACAGTATAAACAAAAGCAGCACCATTAGCTTTTAGCTTAAAAATTTGTCTTGACAACTGTCTTATAAAACCCAAAATATTTGCCTGCATGCCCAGTGTTCCATCTATGGAAGGAGCTGACCTTTTCACTAGAAACAGCTGCACCAGGAACCTCTGCCCAGCCACCACTTCATTTTGCCCCAGATCATAACAACGTTTTGCCTGTGGGGTCATCACACAATTCTTACACTTGAAAACAGGAGAGAGAATTACTAGAAAGACCATTCAAAGGATTCCTAGCTAAAAATGGAAAGATTTCCTCTTTGCTGAGGATGAACGCTATAGTTTTTCAGCATTTGTAACTTCAACCACGGTAGAAACAGTGCCTGCAGAACGAGGTTGATTCCATTCTTCTTTGAAATGTGCAGGGCTGCAGAACTCCTGCATGTTCTCAGAAATAAAGCCCAGACTGGAGATGGGATTACAAATCCTAATAAAATACTGAAAACTTTTCTTCTTCCTATTTTTTTTAAGAAAAAATGGTCCTCCCAGAAGGCTTTTTTTTCCTGAACTATAAAACCAACAGAAAAGATGTATAACTGTAGAGGGCTATAAACTGCTCACACACTTTCTCCCAGAAACAGAAGGGCAAGTATATCTCTCTATGCCATATTTTGGGGCTGCAGAAGTTTTTATTTCAGTAGAGCTCTGCCAGCTCACACCATTTGATGCCACGGCCAGGGCTCTAGTGCTCACTGCAGACTCATGTCTGCGTGGAGTCAAAGTTTTGTCCACGTTATAGAGGGGAAAGAAAATAAGAACAGGCTGCCCACTGGAAGCCTTCTTTGTATGATGAAGTTTCACACTTTGGATACTAGGCTTGTAGAATTATTTTTTGAGACTGGATTCTGTGTGGGTACACGGTGGGACTCAGACTGCACCTTCTCTCTCTTATAAACTTAGCAGCAAATAGAAAGGTGCCTGAAAATACTGGGGGCTGGATTTTCAGGTGGGGTGTTCTTTTCATGGCTCCCTTCCTCTGAAGGGGAGGCAGGATGGATTGATAAACAGAAGAGCGAGGAAAGGATTTTTTTTGAAAAAAGAAAGAGGGGGATGGGTAGAAGCTGGCTTATAAGAAGGAAGAGATGAGATTTGTAATGTTCATGAAGCTAAAAGCTAGGAATTCAGACAAAAGAAAACTATCAAGAGGTATATTCTTGCGATAACTGAAACTGAGACTGCAAAATTCTTTTTAAGTGAATTATGATTTACTGGATAACAGATACAGAAAGATTTTCCCACCACCACCTGTAAGACTGCATGGGTTTTTATTAAGTAGCTCCTGTTGAGCCCATCTAGTTGATGAACATTCTTATCAACTAGCAAATATAAATGACTTATGGGGATAATATTTCAATATATAATGACATTGCTATATTTCAGATTCTTTTAAGATCTGGGTTATTAAATATTAAATATCAAAGCTGTAAATTATTGTAGCAGCTTTATACAACTAAATTAAATTCAAACAAAACCTAATTTCCTTAATCATTGACTGTAATCCTTCAGGAACATATGCTATTAACTCAGCTACAAATGGCATAGAAATTGTATGACTTCAGTTAAGTTATTTTATATCAAATTCTAATCCAGGGCAGAGTTCTCAGTAAATCTCCTGCAGGGATTTTAATGCTTCCGCAATCATATTGGCTCTTTACTGGAGAGCTAATCTTTTTATACTCTGTTTTTTCCACTCCTTTATCCATTTCCTTCACACCCTCACTGAGCTATAGCTAGTACCTTCTATCACATATCATGTTTTGGAAGATTTGGCTTTCCCCTTTTGTGTTTGATCGGAAAGAGTCAGGCTTTCACTTATGCCAGAATTGGATAGATTTTTGTTTTACATGTAAAACAATCATTCCCATTTGCTTCAACATGCACGGTAATTACCATTTATTGTGATCTCTCTATAAGGCTGTCATAATTATTCACAGTTTGCAGTCAAGCATTCAGAAAACAGAACAATTTCCTCCTCTTTAAGGGCCCTATTGGAAGTAAAATTAAGCAGATTTAATTTAAGCAAGAAACTTCCTCTGAGGTTCAGGACAACGATCAAGTAATAAAGAAATAAATCTTGGAGCCCTAGGAGGTAAGTCTTGGAGAAACCTCCAGAGGTCTTCCAGTCAGCCCTCTGCCCCACACCATGATCAACTGAAGTGCTGTCATTCCTGACAGATGGATCCCTAATCTATGCTTAAAAGCCTGCAACAATGAAGATTTGACAATTCTGTGCAATCTATTTCAGTGCTTCACTGTCCTTCCTAGTAAGATACGTCTCCAGACACCTAGTTGCAATCTTTTTTGCTGTTCAATCCTTTTGCTTCCTTCCCTGTGCTCTGGGACTAGGAAACAGGCTATTCCTGGCCTCCCTGAAACCGCTTTCTGAACACTTGACCACTTCCATCTCTCCACAGTTTTCTGTGACTGTATCACACCATCCCCTTTTTCTTTTCTCAGCAGTCCTGTTCTTGACTGGACACTCTATCCCAGAAGCCTTCGCTTATAGATGCATCACTTGAATTAGGGTAGTTCAGCTAAGGTCTTTCCCAGCATCAAGGAAGGCTGAAGTAATAACTCACATCCAGCAGGATACAAATCCGTTTATGCATCCCAGCGTGCCTCCTTCATAGAATCATAGATTCACCAGGTTGGAAAAGACCCACTGAATCATCGAGTCCAACCATTCCTATCAATGACATAGTGAGCAACGTTGCTGACTCACTACATCTACGACCCATTCTCAACACCAGTATCTTTCAGTTACTGCTTAGTACACTACAATTATTTCTGTATGAATATTGTAAATCAGATGTTCAATGTCTCTTGAACTGAAGACAGCAGATAGCCACCACCCTCAAATTTCACTCCTAAAACATTCCATGTTTTTCCACTAGATTCTCCCTCATTGATCAAAAGTAGGGCAGCCCTCCAGCTAAAGGCTTCCCAAGTGAAGGAGAGCAGACACTTTGCAGGTTTCAGTTCTGGATCTACGTGCTAATGCGACGATCCATTTCACAAGAACGTGGCACTGCTGACTCACATAAAGCTGCTAATCCATCTCCAACCCTAGTTCCTTCTTGGGAACTGGTGCAGTTTCAGATTTCTGACAGTTCTGGGGTCTGTTTAGTGAGATCAGCAAAGTGACTCAGCCTAAAAGCAGAAATTAGACAATGAATACTCAAAGATTCTGTTGCACAGCGTTTTCAAATGCCAGAGTTTCTGTTCCTGCAGGAGGTCACTGGTGCTGGGGGCAAAGTAACGTTCAACATTCCCCAAAAGCATCAGACATAGTGCAATTGGCTGTTACATGGAAGAGACGTGCAGTAGGTCTTGCCAAGAGGTATTGGATAAAAATCCCACCCACGTGTTCGCAAATCCTGGACATGATGGTGTAGGAGTATAATAGCTCATCTGGAAGCATCTAAATCTCTAAAGGTTCCCAGACACAGACAATTCTCAGCATCCACATGGAAAAAGTTTCCAGACAGAAAAAAAAAAAGGGAAGGGGTATACCATTAGCAGAGTGCTCCATACAGACAAGAGCCTTGCTTTAAGCTTGGATCCAACTGACACTATCAACATACCATATACATAAACCGTCCTGCTCTCACTCCAGGTAAATTTCTTTAGTGACTACAAAGTCTCTAATCTGCTACTGTAGCCATTTCAAGTCAAAGCAAAAGTGAATCTAATCTACTGCCTGCCCACAGCAGTAGACCTAACTCTATGCTCAAGGAAAGAGTACAAGAGCAAGGTAAGCACAAAGTTTCCTCTGCTGATGATTAATTAGCATGACAACTGTAAGTTGCAAATTAATAGAAATTGAAAAGAACAAATAGTGGAACAGTAGTATGTATAACATCATAAGAAAAAAAACCCCACTATTTCTATAAGCTTTTGTGTGGGAGTCAGTGCTGTCCCATATCTGCTATGCTATATCTGTATATGCTATATCATGCTATATCTGTACTCATGCTGAAACTCCAAAGAGTTCTTCGGCACCTCTTGCACTGCCTTATCACCCCCTGAGGGTTTCTGTGCCACCTGACCTTCCACTGACCCAAAACTTCCCTGGCAGGCTTCCTCTTCACGATGTGTTTGAAGAGATAATAGGCATTCTTGTTGTTATGTTTTTTGCCAATTGTCCCTCACAATCCATCAGCCAGCCTTATCATGTTTGTACATTTAACTTGCCAGAGTTTATCAGCTTTTCAGTGTTCTTGATCTGGACACCACTTCAGCTTTTTGAAGGCTGCCTTCTTGCTCTTGCAATCTCTGCCAACACTGGCTTCTTTCACTCTTTCTCAAGTTTTCTTGATAAATAGTTATTTCCTCTGCACTTCCCATGTGATTTACTGAAGCAGTGTCCATACTCCCTGCAAAGAGTTAGGTCCTCCACCTGTCTTACTTTTCAAGAACCATTCTGATCTGTGCCTAGTTCTCCCTTTTGAAGCTGAGCACAGCAGTGTTAGACTCAAGCTGGCTTGTCTTAACTCCTGAGAAGTTGCTGAATCTAAACACATAAGATCCCTGTTTCAGGGGACCTCTTCAGTTGTTACTGTCTACATCGCATCCTGTAAACCACTTGGGACTAAAGTCAAGCATTGCCCTCATGAGCTTCTGAACGAGCTACTCCACAAAACAACCTGAGACATCTAAAAATGTACTCTGTCAAGACTGGATGCAATTTTTGCCTCTTCTAGGCTGAATAACCGAAGTCATCCACACCTGCTTACATCCTCTCTCTACTCAGCTTGTTGTGTTGCCATCACTGTCCACTGGTCAGCTAGGTAGAGTCAGTATTATATTCTTCCTACATAAGTTTGGGACTTCCACTGATGTGAAGTCTGGATTATTCATGGAAGAGATTACCTTGTTAAGCAGAACAGCCCCAAAGTGTTTTTAATATGCAGAACTATTAGCTATAAGCAAAGCTCACTGCATCCTTCCTGTACGTAATACCACGGGCACATCCTGCTGACCACCACCTTTCCAAGTTTATGACATCTGTGCTGTTCGAATCTCCATGAACAATTAGACATATCGGCTCACCCATGCCATTTCTCAGACATCAAACACTCCCACAGAGGAATATCTTGTTTAAACAATCTCTCAATTCTGTCTGTTCCCCGTTTCCTCTTCAACAAAGTTTGACCTTAAGACCAACGGAAGGGCTGCGAATCAACAGGCCTCAAGCCACGATACGGCAGGGTGGGTGCTGGCAGCAGATTATCAGTAGTGGGTCCTCAACTTGAATTAATTTTCCTCCGAGCATGACGAACTCTATTTTATTGCTGCAAAAAGGCACGCTCCACAAGCCATTTATTTACTCAGGCATTTCCTGAGTGAGTGATCTACACTGTGGAATGGCCTTTTGTTTTTCTTTTTTTCTGGGCCAGATTATTTTTAAGTCATCTTGTCCCCCCATCTCTCCCCACCCCCAAGGATATCAGCTGGACAGCACCAACTTCAGCATTTCATTGAGAAAGATTCTTGGTTTTGCAGCGAGAAAAACCTGGATCTTGGCAATTGAGGAAAAATATCCTCTTATGAAGGTCACAGCTTTTCAAATGTTGTGTTTAAAGTAGAACAGGATGTTTAAAATTAAATCAGCTAGGAAGTTAGGACCTTGGGAGCACCACAGTAGGTTACATGGGCTTGATTTTCGGTTTGCATTTGTCAATGGTAGATCTCCATTTAAGTGCTTTTACAGTAAATGAACACAAAACTGGAGCAGCACAGTGATAACTTTGATCAAGAAGGAATTTCTCTTTGGTTACCCAAGTGTAAATTCAAATAAAATTTACAATCACTATGAAAAATGTCAAAGCAATTCTTAGAACTTACTCTGTACATTTTAAACTGTTCCTACGGAAGATAGACTTTTACCTTGAGCTAACGGACCTAGCAGTCAAACTTGTGTGTATGTTTTGAATATGTCCCTATTGGGCTGTTAGTAACATTAGTGCCAGCACAGATTTCAGCCTGATTTCCGAGTTCCTCACTAGAGCTGCCTCTTAGTCCAGAAGCACAGAGTAGGTTTAGCCTGGAGAAGAGGAGGCTGAGGGGAGACCTCATTGCTTTCTATAACTACCTGAAAGGAGGTTGTAGAGAGGAGGGTGCTGGCCTCTTCTCCCAAGTGACAGGGGACAGGACAAGAGGGAATGGCCTCAAGCTCCACCAGGGGAGGTTTAGGCTGGACATTAGGAAAAAAATTTTCACTGAAAGGGTCATTGGGCACTGGAAGAGGCTGCCCAGGGAGGTGGTTGAGTCACCTTCCCTGGAGGTGTTTAAGGCACGGGTGACGAGGTGCTGAGGGACATGGTTTAGTGTTTGATAGGAACGGTTGGACTTGATGATCCGGTGGGTCTCTTCCAACCTAGTGATTCTATGATTTGATATAGCAGTTGGACTAAAGCTCAGTACCAGTTAGCATTTCTAAGTTCTCTTGCCCTGTAACCCTGTTGCACACAGGGACTGTAGTACTGAACCAAGCACACACCTTATGCTTTCTGCATTGCAATGTTAAATGAACAATTTTAAAAGCTCCCAATCACCAAATACATTTTTCGGTGGGAGGGGAAAGGAAATGCAGCCTCAGGGATGCAGTGGGGCTTTTAGAAAGAGTCAAATTAGTAACGCTTCTTACATTTTGCTTCTTTCCTAGAAAGCTGCGAGGTGAAAGCAACAAGCGGGGTCGCAGAGACACAATAACAGTGTGGGACAAACCCCCCTGCATTTCAGCCCTCGAGAAGAGAAGAGAGGGGATGGAGAGAAATCCTCTGCGCCCCAGCCCTGGCGTGCTCAGAGCTGGGCTGAAATCCACAAACCTCCCGAGCCTGGGAGCTTTCCTTTTTTTTTTTTTTTTTTTCTTCCCTTTAAAAAGTTTTCAGGAAGTCTGGGGGAGGGGCGATGCTGCTTCTTTTTTGTTATAACGGGCCCCTTTGTGGAGATGGACGAGGAGGAGAGGGCTGTGTGGCTGGGGCGCACACGCTTCCCAGGGATTCCCAGGGTCACTAACCAGAGCTCCTAAAAAAGCGAGGAAAAGGGGAGGGGAGCTGCTCGGGATGGAGCCCATGGTGCTGCTCAACGCTCTGGTTACTCGGCTGCTCTTTGCGTTGCACTCTCTCATCGGGGTCTGGAGAGTGACTGCAGTGAAGAAAGAACCCAAGTACTGGCTGCTGGCACTGCTCAATCTTCTCCTGTGCCTGGAGACAGGGCTCACCCTCAAGTTTAAGCAAGGCAGAGGCTACAAATGGTGAGCATACCCCTCTGGCTCTGAAGGAGCCTCTCTCGCTTCTTTGCATGCACTTGGCTGCAGATGGGAGGCAGGTTTCTGCGCCCCAGAGAGGGCTTGGTGCTGCCAGGCTGCGGGGGCATCACGGGTTCTCCTGCTGCACCCAGGGAACGAGGGGCAACAAGAGTGGTAAAGCCTTGGCTTGCCCATTGTCCGGCCCAGAGGGCTTTCAGGAGGGGCAGGTTTGCAGCAGGCTACGTGGTCGCCGCTCTCTGCACAGTTCTGCGTACGCACTCCTTCTGACAGCTGAAAAATGTATAGAAATGCAGCTGCAGGCAAGAGGTGCGTCCATGGGAGGGGGGCTGGAACTAGAAGATCTTTAATCATAGAATCATAGAATAACCAGGTTGGAAGAGACCCACCGGATCATTGAGTCCAACCATTCCTATCAAACACTAAACCGTGTCCCTCAGCACCTCGTCCACCCGTGCCTTAAACACCGCCAGGGAAGGTGACTCAACCACCTCCCTGGGCAGCTTCTGCCAGTGCCCAATGACCCTTTCCGTGAAAATTTTTTTCCTAATGTCCAGCCTAAACCTCCCCTGGCAGAGCTTGAGGCCATTCCCTCTCGTCCTGTCCCCTGTCACTTGGGAGAAGAGGCCAGCACCCTCCTCTCCACAACCTCCTTTCAGGTAGTTGTAGAGAGCAATGAGGTCTCCCCTCAGCCTCCTCTTCTCCAGGCTAAACACCCCCAGCTCTCTCAGCCGCTCCTCGTAAGACCTGCTCTCCAACCCCCTCACCAGCTTTGTTGCTCTTCTCTGGACTCATTCCAGAGGATCTCGTTTAAGGGCCCTTCTAACCCTAACTAGTCTATGATTCTAAGCAACAAGGAGTCAGGTACCGCAGGTGTGAGGTGCAGTGGGTGCCGGGGTTGGGGGGCACACAGGCTACTGCTTGCAGATGCTCTGCATCTCTTAGCCCATCCTGCCATGCCCTGGGTGCTCCCCCTGCCCTGGGACTGCATTCCCTGCCCTGTTACTTGTAACAGTGCCACGTTAGTGCCTGAACTAAAACTCAGCTACAAAAAAAAGGACTACTCTTGCAATACAGAAAGAATGGCTTAAATATTTAGATTTGAGAGGCTATTCCAGAAAGGAACTTTCATGCATGAAAGACTCCCTGAGAGATGAACAAAAAAGTTAGTAACAGCAGAGTCTGCCCAAGCACATAGGTTTTTACACATGTCTGAAGAATTACAACAGTTATCTACAGCTCATCAGTGTTCAGTCAGCTAAAATAAATGCTCTGTGAAAAGGAAGTGGTCATGTAATTAATTGTCAGGATTTCACTAGGACCTTTTAATTTTAAAAACTCAAACTGCAGGCAGGGCCTGGGACATATCCAGGACAAAAAAAGCCCTCGACTATTTCAAGGATCTTGAATTCCTGCCATTGCAACCTGTGAAACTCATTATAACAGAAGCACAAGTGCTCCATGCTCCAAATTTGAATATAGTAAAAGCAGTGATAAAGTCTGGGACAGAGGAATATTTTTACAACAGTGGAAGTCCAAATGCGAAGTTAGGAGACAGAAGCAGAGTGAGCAGATCTGATTTGCTGCAAAGAGGCGGTGGCAGCAGAGGCTTCATGAAGGAACCCTTGCTATGTCAGCTTTTTGGAAAATCCAACAAAAAATAAATTTAAAAAAGCATATCCATTTTAGATGAATTGATTTGCTGGAAGACTAGGCTAACTTTGGCTAGAAGGAAATTTTGAAAATGCATGTCATCCAGCAGTTTAAGCAGCACAGTAAAGTATGTTTATAGGTATGAACTGTAGACAAACAGCCAGCATCTATTTGTATCAGGATAGCTTTCTGCTCTGGTAGAAAACTCGTTCAGAATATAGAGTATCGTCTGCATTTGTAGAAACAACTGATCCAGACAATGGGCAGTTTGTGCCACAGGACTCTCCTGCCTCCAGGTACCTCATATTTTCTCCATTCCTTGTTGACAGAAGATTTACTTATTATACCAGCAAAGAAAATTAAATTGCCCATGTGGAGAAAAAGTATTATTCTGGGCCTGGCCACATTATATTTCCTCTAGATGGCTCTTTCTGAAAGAAAGGCAGAGTTAAAGCCTCTGAAGTTTCCTGGCCTGATCTGGTATCATTAGCTCAGTATTGCTAACCTGCCAGCTGGAGAGACTTTTCATATGCTCAAGTTCTTGAGGAAATACTGTAAAACATGTTAGCTTTCCCATTCAAATAAGAGGTGTGTTCTCTCCCAAAATAAGCAGGCTAAAACTCTACACAATTACTAACTTTTTTTTTTTAATGAGGAAAAAAGCAAACAAGAAAGAAAACCCACCGCCAAAACAAACAGGACCCCTCGCCCCCACAAAACAAATAAAAAACCACAAAGCAGGGCAATCTTATTTACAGGAGATTGATTGGAATATTTCATAGCAGCTCAGCAACCCAGTCATTTTCCTGAGCAGCAGGGTTTGGTTTTTTTTCTTTTCCTCAATACTGAATCTCCACTAGAAAAGTCGTAATTGCAAAAATAGAGGTACATTCAGGATAGGAACAAACAAACGCAGCAATGTTTGACCAAAATGTTGCTGCAGTTACACACTTATAAGTAATTTAAATTCACTATAGAACGTGCCAATGACAGGATAGAAGGAATTAACAAGTATCCTGCATATAACTCCACTGTCCTGTCTTGGGCCAATAAATGTGATGCAAAGGCTGCTGTGCATCTCAGCAGCTTGCAGTGATGCTCACTCTGTACTGTGGCATCAGACGTCATTCCTACTCTAAAAAGATAAGAATTGCCAAAAAAACACACCTCAAACAAAATCAGCAACCCTCACAAGAATCAGTGCACAAGAATCAGAAGGAGTAACGAAACCTCTCAAGCCCTTCTGAATAAACTCAGCTCCAGAAGCTGAATGTAATAATGCTTCACCATCATAAGTTACATAGGAGACTGACAGGGAGAGAACAACTAGAGACAGAAACCCTAAAGAATTATACAGTTCCCAGCACAAATGGGCAAACAAGGCCAAGACCCATTTTCATAAACCATTTTAGCCTGCACTGAAAGACCTCTTAGTGAAGAGGTGCTCGTTTTAGGCAAACAGATGCTATTTCTACCTTTCCTGTGTCAATGCACAGGACTCTGATCAACAGCCCTTATATCCCTGTGTCGTTCAGTGAAATGACTCAATGTGTTAATTCACCCTTCCTGGAATCAGAAAGGGCACGTTAGCTAGAAGCTTAATTTATTTATTTAACTACAGAGAACGCTGTGATTGAAATACAAACAGCAAACTGCCTTTGGGTAGTTCTTAAAAAGAAATTTTAAATAAGCTTCCAGATATGATCTTAGATTCATAATACTGACAGCGTAAGGAATTTAACACGAATAGCAATTCTTCTTTGCAGTTACTCTATTTCTTGATGTCCCAGATAGTAGGAGGGAGAAGATACCATAGCCTGTCATTATCTGCATGAAAGGTACATACGATGTGACATAATACCAAGCTACCCTTTCTCTTCCTTCACAGGTTTTCACCAGCAATATTTTTGTACTTGATTTGCACAGTACCATCACTATGGCTACTAGAAATTCATCACGGGACTCAGGTATTTATGATGAGACAAAATAGACTACTTGGAAACTAATGGATTATTTG
Organism: Phaenicophaeus curvirostris; assembly: GCF_032191515.1. NCBI lineage: Eukaryota > Metazoa > Chordata > Aves > Cuculiformes > Cuculidae > Phaenicophaeus > Phaenicophaeus curvirostris. The sequence goes on along the minus strand of NC_091400.1, from coordinate 3,657,813 downwards.
ATGAGTTGAGTTTGTTCATACACACAGAAGTCTGCCATGTCTTGTTGCAATTTTCTTTTATACTGGTGGGTCTCCCAGTCCAGCTACAGCTATACTATGACTACTGTGCAATTGCTGAATATCAAATAATGAAGCCCATTCCTAGCTAAAACTTAGACCATTTATTTGTATTTGCCTGGGAAACTGAGGACTGGAAGCCTGAAAATCAGCCCTCACCCCCAAGTTACCAGCTTGAATCTTGATCAGGATGGTAAAGAAGAGAGTTTTATTTTACAATGGCCTCTAAATCAATAAACTATGAATTTCACAGCACTTACAAGCAGATATCACAACTCCAAGCAAGCCAACATTGAGACAGGTGTCAGTGAAAGGGGTCTTAAACTCAAATTACCTCATTTGCTGCAACCTAGGAGAATACTCACAGATTGCTACCACAGATAGCTGCCACAGTAACTTGTCTGTCAGTGTTTACATCCTTTCTTTGTTCATGCTGCACAGTAATCTGGGAGGGGGGAGGCGGGGTCTGGCTTGTAGTTCAGGACTAAAACACACGGTAAAAATGTTAAAGACAATTATTCTTTTGGCAGATGGGGTCAGTCAGGGCCAGGACAGAGCCACATAGCCCAACAGCCCATGCCGAGTGAACCACCTGCCCACGCAGGCTGCTTTAAAGTCCCTGTAGCACCTGCACATCGTGAAAAAGGGATTTTGTCTGTCCCAGCATTTGCTTATATGCAGTACCTTACATCCACAGCAGAAAAGGGCCTGATAGGAATAAGAGGAAAAAGCAACAGAAGAAAATACATAAATTAGACTAAGAAGACATAGTGCCTCATTTTCTTCTTTGAAACATCGTTAGAGCCCACAGAAGCATAATCAAATATTCAAAATTGTGTTTACACTGAAAATGCCTGAGGCTTTTTCTAAATACAGCAGGAGGAATTTATTGTCTTCTTTTGCCAAATCTCCTTAAACAGTCACAGACAGGTAATGTGGATATTGAGAACATTTGTCATAGTTAAATCTGGTCCAAGAAACAGGCTAATTCTGTAGTCAAAGGCAGCAGTTTATTTCCCAAAACGATGTTAGAACATGGCATACTTTGTTCTTATTGATATACTGCTACTGTGAATTAAAGAGGGAGTATATCAAGTTAACAGCTTAGTTTATACCTGGAGAGATAGGATAGAGAGTTCTGGAAACACAGTCTCTCGGATTCAAAAACAATACTTCGGAAAGGGAGCAGCCCTCCTAATAATTAATCTCAAACACAGAACCCTGGCTAGTACTACTTCACATACTAAAGTATTGCTGGGATTTTCCTCATTAAAATACCAACAGAATGGGTAATTATGTTGTTGCTAGATCCACACATTTAATATATTCACCATGTAAACTGTTCGCAGTCTGTAAGGTAGTAGAACTTTGATCTCACATTGAATCTCTAGCAGGAAACATCAAGTGCTTGTGTCAGTGCTGTTATTTCAGGCATGTGCTAATATACAGCTTCTCCTCCTCAAGACAGAGGCAATTCTGCCTCCGAGTACTGCAGAACTGGACATGAGTAATACCATTCATATATCAACTGTGAATTACTGACTGCACAGAAAGTACTGTTTTGCAGTAAAGTATTTGGGGATGAAATATATGTTTGAGATTATAAAGTAAATTGAGCTGTATTGAGTGAAAAAAATTGCTGCTTGCAAAACAGATGGCAAGAAAATTAAAACCATTTAATCCATTAAAAACCCAAACATTCTTTCTTCATAATGCATCAGACCTCTGATAAACAAATACCTCTGTTACCTTTTTAAATGCCTGGTGCATCACTGCCACAGGAAGCGATAACTGACCACTTTTCACAGGGTTTACCCTACCACGGGTGCTGTAGTTGAGGTAGGCTTCCCAGTCAGTAACAAGATAGAATGTTGGTAAATTATTTTTAACTGTCTTAACTTGAACATTTTAAAGAAACAGTCAATATTGCTGCCCATTCCCTCAGCTTTATTCTGAAGTAGCCAGAATAAAATTTTGCCAGCTAAAAATCTACTATATCACTGATCTTATATCTTTCATCATTTCTTCCTTCCACACTTATTACCTGCCTCAATTTGGAAAACACTATAAGCAATCTTTTCTCTGTTCTACATTTCAGCTTTCCTGTATAAGCAAAGTGAAGCAGTCACGGTTGCTTTGAATTTCTGACATCCCAGGTGTTGCTATAGGGATGGCAACACTGTTCCCAGCAAGAAAGGCTGAAATGGCAGAGAGCTAGTGGGGTACCTGTTGTTGGGCAGCGTGTCTGCTCCAGGGAAGGGCCAGTTCCTTCCACAATGCCCTCAGGCTGCCAGCCTCCACACAGATTAACAGGATTGAGGGTATCCTGCCCTGGTACTCAAGTGTCAACTTGATCATCTCAGTGCTGGACCTGTCGCAAAAAGTTTTAGCTAACCTCATTTTTATTTGGGAATAATGGATTGTGAATAATATGCCAATGGAAATTTGCTGAATTAGTTCAGCATTTCAGGAGTTCCCCATGCGCTGACAGGGATCTCTCTGCAAGCCACACACTAGGACAACACTGTGTTACGCAACAGAGTTTCTGTTTTCCTTAGATCTTTTGTAAATCAGAGGAAGGTAAGGTTCATCTCAGAAGAAACACAGTAAACCAAGCTACACTCTACGCAAAATGGGTGCATTTCTTCCCATTTTTGCACAGTAAAAAGTATGTTTGTTTATCTATGCACACAATCTCAGTACCTAGGAGTAAAGAGCAGCAAAGAGGTAAACCGCATTTATCAAGTGCCTGGGAAATTTAGTATTCACTTGTTCCTCCTCACATTCCCATTAAGTCACTGTGCATACCTAATTGGCTAGGCAAATATGCCTGGCACCAACAGTCCTATTTACATGCATATATAGGATGAAAATAAAGGCTCTTCTTCAAACTTTCAAGTGAAACACCACCATAATCACCACTTAATAAATATTCAGAGAGAAACAAACCACAACAAGATACGAACGTACTTAAATTAAAAAAAAAAAAAAACAGGAATCTAGTTAAATGGCTGGCTTTGCAGATGCAGTTTCCATTTCTTGCCTGCATGAAGATGAGAAGAGCTATGAGCCTGATCCCAAGGAGTACCATTCAGTTAGAGTTTGTGGAGCCTTGCACTGAAATAGCGACCCCCATCTATCATCAACAGATAAAAAGGTTCCTCAAGAGCACCAGTTAAATTTCATTTCTGAAACATCCTCTGAACAAGCCGTTTTCTCTCCCCTTTGGCTGAAGGGCTAACCCAGGGGGTTCAGCCCCCACAAGGCTGTAGCCCCACTGTCCAATTTAGGTGACCATTCTGTTTAAGAGCCTTTAGCACCAACAATAAAAGCAACGAGCACAGACTTTTTCCCCAGATTTTTCAAACCACGTGAAGTTGCTCCATTTATCTGTAACAAGGTCAGGCAAGAGACAGCATTTACCTAGATACTGAGCAACATTATCAGAGACCAAGGAAAGTATCAAAGTGGAATCTGAAATTTACTGGAATGTGACATTTGCTGGAAAATGCTGCCTTCATATTGGCAGGCATCACGCTGAACACAGCTACTCAGTATGCACGAGAACACATTCCGATTGCTACACAAAATCACTCCCCATGAAATAAAGTGGTGGGGGGCCCAGTGGAGGAATGCAAATCATCTGGTGTTCTCAGGCACAAATAGGACAGGATAAAAGCCCTCAGTAACAGCATGGTTTGATTTTCTAATTATCCCTTTTCCATTAAAATGAAGAGAGATGTTAACAGATTGTTATGTAGACAGATTTTAGAAACATACCCCAGTTGCTTTGGGGCCAGCCCTGGAGGCAAGTGTAGTAGAAGGGCAGGGCAGTGCTGCAGACCTCAGACAGGACCCAGTCCCACCACGGTTGAAGTAACAGTAAGTTGTAGCCAACATTTTTTTTCTCAGAGCACTGGGTACTTGGAGAAAGTAAAAATACCCATTTTTCTACAGGGGTAGGCAAAAATGCACGCCCATTTTTCATAATTATTCCTGAATCCCACCTCTCGCATTATTCACTGAAACAATGGCATTTGTAGAGAACTTTTTCTGGATAGTGGAAATGAGAAGCAAGTATGTTGAGAACAAGTTTGAATGTAGAGACTGGCCATGAGCATAAAACAGCAGACTGACCAGACCATTTTTTACCCTATATTACAGTTTTAGCCAGAGAGAAGCTATGTAGAAAACCCCATAATCTGCTCAGGAGAGCTGCAGCCAGAATACATTCAACAAGCACGGTTTTAGCAGCACAAAGGTGCCACCAGCTCCTTTGAATTTACATCCTTTTCTACAATAAAATCATCTATTTTCTCAACAACCTACCAACATATCACTGCTGTCCTCGTGAGAGGAATCCCTCCCTTTTGAGCAAGAGGGGGATTACATTCAGATTGAGCATGTACCTTTGTAAACATTGCCTGACTTTCACAAATGAGCCATCTGTGGTTCAGCAAAACAGGACTCTTTGAGCCACCAAGCGGCTCTTCTGCCTCTGTGGGATGTTTATGCATGTGTAATTTTTGTGTTCACAACAGTACTGCAGTAATGAGCCTGGAGCTGTTCAGGTGAATGTCAGCAACCAAGACTTCAATCAATCCAGAGACAGCAGTCATGGAAGTGAGGGAATAGACCACCACATCATTCAGACGGTAGGACACCTTTTCTTATTCCTGGTAGCAATTAGAGCAATTAGGGAGGACTGGTGTGTGTCTATTTGGGCAAGCTCCTCACGCAGAGTAAAATTTTAAAAAATAAAAAGAAATTTTTAAAAAATAGTTTCAGAAAACCGTATTGTCAAAGTGGCCTATGTCGTGCTGCATACTAACTGTTGTTGGCAGGAAAAGTCTGCGTGAGGAGGGTAATCCCCTGCCATTCTCTTCTAAATCTCAGTAACTGAAATTAGAAAGTGTCTGGGTGATGCTTCTGCAGAGAATAATGCTCAGCTGAAAAATGAGAACAGAAGTAGTACACAGAAGACGACTTACTACTCATTACCCAAAGTACCTATCAGTGTGCCTTTTGCAAATGATGCCTGCCACATAGAAGTTATTTGCTCTAATACAACGTGAAGGAGAACAAAAGCAGGCTCAAGGTTGAATATGATCTTTGAGGGTACCTACAATGTCAGTCTCCTGAAGTTACGATATGATGTTGTTGTTGTCACCTATTAAACAGGCTAAAGTCTTTGTGAATCGGCTCTCCAGAATCTGCGAGACTGTGTGGACACTGGCCCTCCATCAGACTTTTCTGCTGCTACTAGTAGTTGGGAGATGGCTTCTCCCTATTGGAGCTGAAATCACCCGGGATCAATTGTCTCAGCTGCTGCTCATGTTTGTGGGAACAGCAGCAGATATACTTGAATTTGCTAGTGAAACTTTGGACATAGAAGATGTTAGGTAAGGACTATTTGCTGACATATATTATTTGCCTAGATATTTGTTTTGTTTGAATATCTGTGTGATCTGCAGAGTCAGAGTATTGGAAGTGTATTTCCCTCAGAAAACAGAAGGCTACATTCAAGGGCTCTGTTTTCCTGCTCTCACCTTTACCTGTGTAAAAGGCCTAACAACCCTAGGAGCTTTGCTAGGGATTACTCATCTGTTGCCAGCAGAGAAGCATGTCCCATCCATCACAATAAAAGGGTACAAGAGCCAAACAACTAGCGTAACTGCCAAGCAGTGTCAATTCTTACAGCTAGAGGAGCTGAAACTGAGTACACAGTAAGACTCTTTCAGGTTAATTAATTGGTTTAGATGGGCAAGGAAGCAACTGGAGTTTGCTTTAGTGATTCATTATCCAAGTTGCTTTGGTTATCTCATATGTACTTTAGTCATGATAGTACGACAAATTGTTCAAAGATAAGAAGAAAGGGAGTGGCATAGTCTGGTGTGAATTTTGAACATCATCTTCTCTCTCAGAGAGAGTAAGCCCATCTCCCCCTCAGCACTGAAAGATGAGCTGTGAACATCCATCATAAAGAAAAAGAATCATAAAAGAGGTTTTCTTAGAGACGTACTGCATTTTGGGAGGGTTTTAATATAAAATAAAAGGTTCTACAGCAGGAAAAGCAGTCCTTCCCACTCGGCAGAGAAGCTTCAGGCTTGCAAGGAATGTGTAATCACTGCAAGGTTAAATATATCTCTGTTTTGAGCCACAGTGTGTTGTGGCTATTTCCATGTGTTTATCATCATAACTTCAGCATCAGATATCTAGTGTAATTACGTAGCTAGAATACGTGGCCTGAACAGCAAAAATTCTATACCAAAAGCTGCCTCTGTTTTCATTAGTCTTACATCTCAAGAGTGCACATTAATCAATCAGCATTTCACTCAACCACCCTTTAAATGACATTGCAAATACTATAGGAAACATTTTTGTTATTACTTAAGGAAACGGTACCTTCACTGCTATCACTTTTTTCCCCTCCCGTAGGAAGAATTATGCTCTCATAAATGCAATTCTTGCTGTATGGACCTGGAGTATGTTACAGTTTCCACTTGATCTTGCAGGTTAGTACTTACACATAGACAAGAAAAGAGAACAAATGCTTTAAGTCTTTGCTGGCATGTCTTGTGGCTGCACGCACACTACGTGCTATACCAAGGACTTCTGGTGGAGAGTAATTCATATGACAGCGGTGGTTTTTGAAGAAAGCCTACTGTGGTTTCTTTTGAGGAAACACTTTATTCTGGCTAACCTCTGATCTCCCCAATAAAATTCTCTACTTCCAGAAAAAAAAAGGACTGTATTATATTGAGCACCTCCTCCAGCTAGCTGGTATTGCCTGAAGCTTCACTATGTGACCTATTGAGTTAGATCTGGTCATGGATTAAGGCTCCAATCTGCGTAGGTTAGACTGTATGGAAAGATAGGCTATAGTTAACCTAAGGGAGGCTCTGAAGCGAGTTCAGAGAAGGGCGACAAAGCTGGTGAAGGGGCTGGAGAACAAGTCTTACGAGGAGCGACTGAGAGAGCTGGGGTTGTTTAGCCTGGAGAAGAGGAGGCTGAGGGCAGACCTCATTGCTCTTTACAACTACCTGAAGGGAGGTTGTGGAGAGGAGGGTGCTGGCCTCTTCTCCCAGGTGACAGGGGACAGGACAAGAGGGAATGGCCTCAAGCTCCGCCAGGGGTGGTTCAGGCTCGACATAAAGAAAAAATTCTTCACTGAAAGGGTCATTAGGCAATGGAACGGTCTGCCCAGGGAGGTGGCTGACTCGCCTTCCCTGGAGGTGTTTAAGGTGCGGGTGGATGAGGTACTGAGGGGCATGGTTTAGAGATTGGTGGGAGTGGTTGGACTCGATGATGCAGTGGGTCTCTTCCAACCTGGTGATTCTATGATTACCACAGGAGAAATCACCTATTCATAGGGAACCTAAAGGACCTTATAACATTGGGATGTTACACCCTTATCTTAAGCTAAAAGGCCCAGCATTCAGCCAGCTCAAATTTGTATTTGTCCCTAGGCAGAAAGGGCTTCTGTCCAAGAAGAATAATGAAAGCTGCCTCAATCATCATCTGCTCCAACCGTTTTGGCCTCTGATCACTACAAGTCTGCAATTCAACTATATCAGTCCAAATATATGTTATCCTCACTAACATCTTACATAAAATTGATGACTAGGTTGACACACTGACTAAAATAATAAATTAATAACATAATAATAAAAAATTATTCCCGGATTTTTTCGTTGGCCTTTCCTTCATGGATAGCACTAGGCTTTTTGACGTTATGAAAATGTTTCAGCATTGCAGCTTACCTCCCGAGAAAAATTGTTGCAACCACATTTCAGATTTATCACAGCTAAAATTCTTGTTACTGGTAAAATATTTTCTGTTAAAGACGCACAACACTCAGGTTTTAAAAAAAGAAAAACATCAACACCCCCTTCCCCCTACGCATCACCACCAGCCAAATAAATTCAAACAGTGCTTAAACAATTGTAGCAACAATTCAGTGAAGTAATCTGCTGTACTGTGCAAATTTTTTTTCCTGGCTATTGCTTTTCTGCTTATTTAATTACATATACCAGTTTAAAAATTAAAGTTATTGAATGGACATTGCCCTGAAATTTACTACAGGCACACTTTATTTTAGCTCTATACAGTCACAGAGATAATACTTTTTATTCAAGCTTCAGAATGTTTACTCACACATCATAGTATAGCATAGAAAATTTTAAGGATTTATTATTGGACTACAGCAATATCGTTAAGACTATTGAACAGCAATAGCACAAAAGAATATTAAAAAAAAAAAATAGCTGCTGCTGAAGCTTTGCCTACTGGATCCAGCAAATTTCTACATTCTATAACTCATTTTCCACTCAAGTTTCTTCTTTATTTCCACCACTGTCAAACAATGCTATTCTTTTGGCAAGCTGAAATGTTTGGCAGTTGTTACTGCATCACAAGTAGCTATGTTTTGAAAACTAATGAAATCCCCCTGCGTGAGAGATAGTTTAGTTAAATTCTGTGCATTTTCATAAGGAACAGCCCTGTTTACCACACGCAAACCCTTCTGATGATCCTCCTCTAGACACCACGCAAAGCATTCTAGCCCACCGCCACTTTTATAGCCAAGGGGAACAAGTGCACGAGTTTCAACAGCTGCATGCAAGTCATACCCAAGACAGCCACGAGTAACTGTGGGTCAAGTCTTACAGGACAAGTAGCAACCAGTTTCTTCCTATCCATAGAGCTCTGTACTGTCCCATAATAATGTGACTTATTCTTACCACGACACGTGAAAAAGGCAAGGGCTACCTGGTGAATCTTTTAACAGCAAGGTCTTAGCTCAAAACAAATTGAAGGGCGACAGCTCAGGCTGTTCCTATTCAGCACCATAGTTTTTTGTAAAGATACCTATTAGCCTAGCATGTGTCCAGGGAAGTTTTTGTTACAGAAAGACTAGGTGATCGATCTACTTCTGCTTCTTGCTTTAAAATTGTATAAAGACTAATAGCTTTGTGGGTTAGATACTAGGTGGTCTGCTAAACAGATGCCAGAAATGCAATCTGCTTGATGTTGAATTGTTCGCAGTTGAGTGCGTTATAATCTAGGATACCCCGAATTGTAAATACCCTTTAGATGAATCCTGGCTCAATTTTAAAGAGTTGTTTTTAACATAACTGTGTTTTATCTCCAGTACAGCATATTGGCTGCAAACCAACTGCATCGACTAGGCGTATCCCCAGCCTACTGCTGTGCAGGTACAGCGCGGAACTGTGGAACATCGGGGTCAGCCTTTTCATACAGGATGGTCCCTTCTTCATTGTGCGTTCGATCCTGATGGGGCACTTCAGAATATTCAATCAGATGCTGGTTTTTTTTACAGCTAAGAATATCTTAGTTGTTACTCTACAATTGTATCGTTTGGCAGTGATATCATTAGACTTCCGTGCTACCATTCTGCAGAAGAGCAGGAAAGAAGTCAGCTGTTGCCCATGTGAGCCTTACGAAGCTAGCACTCATGCTACTACTGACCAAGATGCTGAACTGAAAGATTTTGTTCCTTTTTCTCCAAAAGAGGAACTCCAAGCTCCATCAGAAGATCCGTGAGCACCTACTGACTTAAGAGGTTGCATTTCTCACAGCTTCTTCAGAAGGGCTTCATCTGTTTCTATGACCAAATATACCTTGAGTGAGTGCCTAAGTCATCTCTTCCACGAAGAGATCAATAATTTTTTCTAAATTGTAGGGGAAATTTTTGAAGCAAGGTCATTGAAACAGGACATTTTTGTATCCTTTTGTATGCTGGGTTTTGACTAGTTCCCTATTATATTATCCACAGGGATTTTGTAGCCATAGTTTGTAGTAGCAAGAAAGGTTTGGCACACTAAGTTGGTTATTGTTACCAACATGTTCTCACATGTATTCAAATAGAAGGAGAAGCCTACCCATCATGGGAAATATGGATGCATTTAGCTCTACTAGAGGCTGACTTTAATGGTTGGGCTGTAACTAGAGTGCGATGAAAATATATTCACCACGTATGGGACCAGCTTCAGCAGTGACAACTGTGCAGACATGCAAGTGAAGGAGGATGACAGATTTCTGCTGTTACTGTGACATTGAAATGTTGTTCATTCAAGAAACTTCAGAAAGTAGTGTTCGAATGTTACCTCATCCTTGGCTGGATTCTGTTAAAAACTATGCAACACCATGAAATGGCATAAACAAAACTGTCTCAGGACCTGCATGGTCTGAATAATCACATCTGAAAAAGCAAAACTAAAACCTAAAATAAAAGCAACCGCACAGATCATTAGAAGACAACTCTATTTGTCACAGGCGTTTTCTACAGGCACTTGTCTTTCTATTGATACTAGCTAGAACACAAAAAAATCACCACCCAAAATATTTGTGAAGACTGTTTTTTCCCCCCTTCTTAATTTCACTGTGTTTGCAGCTGAGACAAGTTTTTCAAGTGTTACCATTTTATATGATTTTTTTATAAGTGGCCTGGCTCAGGCATACAATCTGAATAGAAAGAAAATAGCACTGCTCAAGTTTGACAAGACAACCTAGACAAGAGGATTCAGTCTACTGCTTCACATTTTATAAAGCAAAATGAATCACCACATGGTCCCTTGAAATAACTTGAGAGATTGGCTGGTCTGTTCAGTGTCAAGATCCATTTTTAAGAAATGGCTAATAATTATTAATTAATACTTTAACACTTGGTGTGAACAACATAAGGCCTGATTAACTTCTCCAAAGAACATACTTTATATCAGCATAACACCACTGACTTAGCTGGGCTTGGCTTATAGAGGCTGAAGATAAGTGATTTTTTAAAAATATCCTAAAATATATATTCTCAGAGGAAATGGCAGGTACTTTTACAGATTTCTGCATCCATTCTAAAAAAATCCAGAAAAACATATAAAAAATGTAGCAAATATAAAGTGACCTAATTAAAATAGCTTCCCATATTAAAACTTCCCAATTAAACCTCATTTTCTAAAGGCTCCGCTGCCTAAATACAGCGGCACTTTCCATTTCCCAGACCAGATTCTATCACCGCTGCAGCAGTCATATGGTTATTTATCCGTAGCCTGATAGGTGAGGACATGTTTATTCTTTGGAACATTAACCTATTTAATAACTCCAAACCCCAAACATGTGAACCTGTGTTTATATTTTTGTGAGCTGTTACTGTTCTGTGCAGGATCAGGCTCTTCCATTACAAGAGGGGAAAATGTACAGAAATAAAGAAATAAGTCTTATAGGCTTCATAGCCCTTTAACATTTATACTGTAGTAATACCATGCAACACTTCGTGCTTTTCTTTGTTTGGAGCTTTTTCAGGCAGATAAAGCCAATCATCATTCACCGTGGCATTATGAGATAGATGTATGGAGAGTAGAATGCAATTTTATTTGGGATTTTAATTCAAGTCTAGAAGTAAAAAAGGTAGAGTGCTGCTGCTGACTGGCTGCACTGTCTAAAACCTTTGAAAAGAGGGTGAACTTAGAATGAATTGGTGGAACTGCAACACACCTCTTCCTTGTTGATGCAAGCCAGGACCGCTCACATTCATTTTGAGTTTATCACTTGCTGATATAGTAATTATCCTGTTAAAAGGATCCTTGCTAATAATTTGGAGTGTACTGAGCCTGTTAGAACATAATTCTAAATTCATCAGCACAAAACCTGCAGGATGTACTTTTTTTTCATTTGCTGTCTATTTAAAGTTCAGCAACAAAGTGTCTACGAGGCTCAGCCTGCAGCAAATGCAAGATCCCCCGAGGTCAGCAATACGGAGACTAGTTACAGCACAAATATTTTACAGAGAAATATATTTCTTGATCTTCAGGCTGCTCCATTTTAAACAGCAGTAAAGCTTCTAATCAGACTTACTGCGAGAACTCACTCCAGTGCTAGGTTTTTACTGCTAGATCCCAGCTCCATACACTCACAAAGTAGGCTAGATCCTCCCTACCTCTTATCATAGAACAGATTTGGACTCTACTTTTCTTCCCCCTTATCAGGGGTGACAGAAAACAGATGCTTAAAAACAAAAGAAAACTCAGACAAAAAAAAGCACTTAAATGGTGGGAGGTCTGTCTTCCCACCTGCATGCAGAGGGGAAATCACATCTGCCAGGTAGCAGCTGAATGACACACTTCATTGAGAAGCCTGGAAATGGCAGTTAAGAAGTCTTGTATGTCTGGTCACAGCAGCAAACCCCAGTTGCAAGCCCTCCTCACCTTTCCTTTGTAAACCTTTTTGAGAGGGACACCTACAGCTCTCATTTCCCAGTGGGCTGTTTGATTCAGCTGAATCAGCAGCTGGGTGTGAGGAGCCATCGTGTCATCCTGCAACCTTCCAGATCTTTTCACTAGACAAGAGGTAGAATGCATTTTCTTGAAGATCTACTAGCATCTGTGACACATCTAAAGAACCACTGGTGTGATGGTTGCTATTCAGGAAAAACTGCAACAAGTTTTCAGAGGGGAAAATTCAAGCCTTCCAAATGGAAGGTTTTCAGAACATTTGTCTTAACCGTTATTTACTCGAGTCAGGAGAATTCCATTACTAAATCTCTTCTGCAAATAGATACTTAGCCATTTACTGTTATATATCCTGGTTGTTCCTGCCTTGTCCTTTTAGATTATTCCATATTAAACCTCACTAAAATATGTTACCACTTGTCTTTTCCTGAGCTAAAATAAGTTCCTCCTTTCCTTTGGATATTGGCTCAAATAAGATCATAGCCCTAAGCCCAAAAAGAAAACAAACAAGCCCAAACCAAAACACACCAACGACCATGATTTTATTATGTTTCTGTTGGTATTTGTACTGTACTATGTTCTCTGGGACCATGTGGAAATGGAAGAAAATGTGCAATTACTTTTAAAAAATTCCAACTGTATTTTGCAAATAAAAGGCTGTTACCTCAGGCATAGCTGCCAATTTATTATGTGAGAGCTGACTGTTATATGTTCCCATTAATTACATCTTCCACATGCTGCTTTTCCTTTCCATCCATCCTAAGTTAATTACTTAGGCCAGATTCTGACAGTAGCCATTGCTTTGAAAATCCTAATGCATACAATTTTTATTTCTGTTGTGTGAGACTGCCTATGAAAACACTCTACAAACGTCTGTAAAACACAGAAATACCTCAACTTACAAATATCTTAAAGTTTAGGCCTCTAAATACTAATCATCTCATCCTCTCCTGAGTATGATTGGTTTTAATTGTACTGATTAAAAAATAAGTTTTGTAAACTGCCTGGAATAGGTTGTTTCTGTGTAGGTTTCCTCAGTTGAATGAAAGCTACCCAACCATTGTTTCCCTCTCAAAAATAAAGTTTTTGGGAAGAATGTTAAACAGAACGTTAGCATCTAAAACTGCACAAGGCTGTTTCACTGGTTCTGGTGTCAGCAGAAAATAGGCAAGCCTTGAAATCACTAGGTTGAAGAGTCCTTGGCCCTTTGGTGTTTGGGTTTGGTCCCTCATCTTTTGCCATGCTGTTGTATGAGGAAGGAAAGCCTTTCCTTCCTTGTGAGAAGAAGGATAACAGGTTGTTCCTATTCTATAACAGTGAGGCAATAGAAAGGGGTCATGATGGCAGAAGAAGCAGAGATGTTTGCACAGGATCAGTCGTTGCATGAGCAATGAGATGGAGTGATGCAGACCCCTAATAGAATACATACTAATGACTGAGAAAACCACATGAACTGCTTTCTGAAAACCTTCACTGGCTCTTCAGAGCCAGAATGGAAAGAATTGTCAGCCATCTCCACTCCAATGATCTCCAGCAAGCTGCTAATACACAAATTAGAGTGGTCCTGAGTCTGTCTCACAAGTGGCCTGAAAAAGCTCTATGCAAACTTTTCCTAATTTGGGCTCATTTGAGGTCTGTCTTTTCCATTTAGACTGGTTTACGGGGGTGAGGGGAAAGTGATATAAAAAGGTGAAAACATTCATTTACCCACCTTAACTCTTACCTCTTGCTTTACATATTTACATTCTTTGCTTGTACACATTTCCAGGTCTTTCCTGGCCCTACATCCAGGTCTCAGTATGCAGGCAAAACCAAACACTGAACCTCCCACTGCTGCCCATGAACGTCTTCATGAAAGCACACAAAAATTCATGCCAATCAAAGATTTAAAAACGCCCAAGCCTATTTCTTCCTGATAAAGCTGGAAGGTATTTACAGCTGCCAAAGAACCTCCTCCATTTGTTAGTAGCTTACTACAGTGAAAAGAACGTTTTTCTGAGCAGTCTTTCTGTTGAGGACTAGCTTACTGAATCAACAGCATCGCTTCCTGTAGCCTTATGGATTAATCTCTCCTTCAAACATCCTTAAGGATACAGAAAGTTTGAAATGAGGCTGTCAGACCGTAGGTAAAAATAAGGAAGCTGAAGTTTGGTACAATGCAAAAGTGATGCCCTAACCCAGCATTTTAAACTTCTGGGAGGTGGGAAAGGCCTCCAAGACAAGCAAAGCAGGCCTGGGTATCATCTATAATAGCAGCTTGGAAGATCTGAACTGAAAATTACTCTAAAATTTTCAATTCCACGATACACACAAAGTAGTACTGTCCTAGAATAATCGTGCAAAATGGATATAATCATAGCTAACACCTAGGCTTCACAGAGGACTCCCAAATAGCTTTAGCATAGATTTGCAGTTGTCAAACTGGTTGAGTGTTGCTGTTCTTTCGTTTTATATTATTCTGAATAAACTGATGTTTCACATCTGAGGAATACGTTAGGCTTAACTTTATCTAGCATCCTGCTTAAGAACTTCACCATTTCAGTCCCTTAATAAAATTTGCAAAAAGCTTATCTTTCAAAACAAACTTGGTAGAAGTCTCGTCGGAGCATCTTTTAGGATTGAAAGAGACAATAGTATGTTCAGCAACAGCACTACATGAACCAAGACAGCTGTCAGACACTATAACTCACTGTAGGCTTAATCCTGCTTTCAGTAAGCATTCACAATGCCACTGCTCAAGATCATTACTATGTCTATAGTACTACTAGAGAAATATAAAAACAGGGCTCATTTTCTTATGCAAACAATTTGTTTTAAATCTCTTCTGAGGGTGCTTCTTATCACAACTGCCAAACTAGAGTACTCTTTCACTTATTAGAGGTCAGCTCTGCAAAGTGTTTAGCCTTCTCCTGAGTGAGGGCGAAGGGGAAAATTCCTTCTTTCTTTCCCCTTTCTCCTTCCATATTTCCTGTTGAGGTGAAATCTCATTGTCCTGATCCAATAACAGACCAATATGAGTTAATATTCTGCCTTGTGAGCTGCATATCAAGTGTAACTTAAAATTTAAGCTCCATTGTGACAGAAAAAGACAAAACTATTTTGTGGTCCAATCCAAGGAATACTAATTCATTTAAAACAAAACAAAACCCTCTTACATGCAGAAAAAGGAGAGAATGCATGTGAGTTGCCACAGGGGTAGCCCGAAGCCATGTGCCAGCAAGAAACTCTGCTTGTATATTATGAGAATTTTTTATCCATCTAATCAATAAGAGATGAGTAGTTACTATGGCAATTTCCACACTACAAGGTACTTGTGCTGCAGTAGCGTATGTTCTGGAAGGACAAATATACTCACTACTCTGTAATGTAAATTTTTGCATCTTTTACAGTGTTGCTGTGTAGTGTGCAAGCTTGAGAAAGCTGAGAAGAATAAACTGAGTCAAAGGATAGCAGAGGTTTTAAAGGACTGCTTCGAAATTATTAAGTGACTAATAGATGCCACATTAGAGAAACCCAAAAACATTAAAACATATTAAGAAGCCATTTTTATCCGTGACAAGTGATGTGCCATCCATGAGAATTGGTGTCCCTCAGGGGTCTGTGCTGGGACCGATGATGTTTAATATCTTCATCAATGATATTGACAGCAAGATCAAGGGCACCCTCGGCAAGTTTGCAGGTGACACCAAGCTGAGTGGTGTAGTTGCCACACCAGAAGGATGGGATGTCTTCCAGAGAGACCTGGACAGGCTGGAGAAATGGGTCTGTGAGAACCTCATCAAGTTCAACAGAGCCAAGTGCCAAGTCCTGCACCTGGGTCAGGGTAATCCCTGACTTCAGCACAGGATGGGGGATGACGTGATTGAGAGCTGCCCTGCAGAGAAGGATTTGGGGATGCTGGTTGATGAGAAGCTCGATGTGAGCTGGCAGCTCTACAGGGCTCTTTTCCATGGCATTCAAATACAACAGTAATTTTTCCTCATCAAACACTGCCTCTAAAGTAACGTTATAAAGAAACATAAATTCCCATATAGGAAGGCACTGGACATCACTGCAGTGGCAAAGACGTTACCCAAAAAACCTCACAGGCAGAAATTAATTAAGAGAAGCAATGAGTATAACCCACAATAAGCATGCATGTTCAAAAAAGATCTCTGAAGCAGGACAATTGCTTTGAAATCCAAGATGAACGAAAGAAAGAGAAATCTTACATCAAAAGGTGATACACTTAAGCAAATCTTTTGAAGGCTGGAAAGTTAAATGATAGTTGTCCAGGCAAAGGCTGAGATAATACGTAGACATGCAAACATAAATCCAAAGCTCTAACACTGCACAAAGGGAAAACTCCAAAAATAGAAAGGCTGTCTAGCAAGCCTACCCTACTTACACCATTATGAAGGAGCAGAATAAGAGATTAGGCTGCTCCTGGAGGGGAAAACCTTCGCTCTCTGCCTGTGGCCTATGTACCACGGTAGCTAACCCTTAGCTGCTTGAAATTAAGGCTGAGTCTGCCCGAATACAATTTCCCAGGATTTTTGAAAGGATTCACAATTGGACAAGAAGGAAGCTTATAGAGGCTCTTGATTTTCTCCTAAGTGTGTTACCCCAACTGTACTCCCATCAGATGATTTCGAGTCAATTTCCTTATTAAAAAAAAGACCAGCTACCTAATTTTTTCCACTGCAGAAAGAGGGGGTGAAACACAAGAAGTAGACTGGCCCAGAGACAGTCAACATCATAAAACCAGACTTGGAAAAGGCTTTACTCTCACATCTTGGAGGTTTACCGGAGTCCTTAATGCCACAGAGCAGAAAATAACCTTGTAACACAGTTAGCAATAACAGTTCAGTCTTTCCCTTTACCTCATCAGCTGGCTGTAAGAAATAATATCCTTTCAAAATTAACAAGAACAGAGAAGGGAAGATTTTTACTGCATTGTTTCCTTGACAGAACTGTCTCTACAAGAAAAGCTTCAAGGCAGTAAACTTGTGTTTTAAAGGTCTATTCCTGTAGATGGGATTGCTTACATCGGGCCTCCTAGTTTGAATCAAATGAACTGAGCTAAACCAATATTTCTTTTAGGAAACCTTCAGCTGATTGTATTTTGATTTGCACCAAATGTTTCTGCCTCTACTTCCACATAAGTCATCCTAGAGAGACCTTTCTTATAAGAAGTTGCTAGCTCTGTAGCCAAGGTTCTCTTTAAAGCACTGAAAAATCGAAGAAAACTTGGCCTGTAAGAAAACACAACAGGAACTGACCAGGCATCTAAGCTAGTTCTCAAAGTGGCTTTTCTATGGAAGTGTTTCCAATAACAAACTTCAACAAAATTCCATTTTGCAGTTTTAAGAGCCTGTCACTGTGGTCTCAACAGATGTGCAATAGCAACAACTATTCACATCACATGAAAACCAAACCAATGTACTTCCTTGTGCTGCACTAACACAACTGGTGCCTGCTAGGAACTAGAAATTGCCCTGGAAGCAGAAAAAACACAATTTGTCTCATACATTATTTAGGTCTCAAAAGAAAAGGTCTGAAGCACGTTAGCCGCTCTTGGATCTCCCAGACAAAATATCCAAGATAAAGCATAAAACCTGTCCTACAAGTTAGAAAACACCACAAGCTCTTCAGTTTCAGTAGTTTACACTCCCTAGTCTCCCATTATCTAATTTCTCTTGTGTAATATCCTGTTTATGGACTTCAGGATTGCTGCTGGTTATTTAATTGTCATCAGTAACAATTGTTTGTTGCTTGCACTGCTTCCTTCCCTCAGATTTTTACTGCCTTTGCGTTCTCAAGAACAAGAGCAGGAAAAAAAAAAAAGGACACCACAACAAAACAACAAACAAAACCACCCAACCCCCCCAACATGGAACCCACATTTTAATGTTGTGGTGGAAGGTTCAGCAGAACAGCTATTACAAGCATCTTGCAAGATCACAGGTCTAAGCAGCTTCAAAGTCAATATTAACTTTATACTCAAATTACAGCACAAAAGGATTTATTTTAGAATGAGTCACTGATTAACAGTTTAATGGGAAGTAGAATCATGCACTCTGCAAGCACTTAAAATGAAAAAAAGAAGTGGAGAATAAAAAGAAAACAAAAAAATGAAAAAAAAAAAAAAGTCCTTTACTGAGTCATAGATGTAGTAAGGGAAGTTAATTTTCTTTGTTCTACCTTCCTTCCACATCCTGAGAGGCTTCTCTCATCTCCTTGCCACTACAGAGCCTTGTTGTAGGGAGCCCCATGGACAAGGATCCCTCATTAGTTACAGTCATTTCTGAAAGATAGACCTCAAGCTACACAAAAACTGAAAATGAAAGCAAGTAAAGCCCAAGGATCACTGCCTTCCCCCTGGATCTCACTACAGCTGGAAAAAACGGCTAAGGAGAACAACAGAAAATGTTGCACAAGCACCCCTGCCCTAGTGGAAGCCAGTATTAATATGAATTGAGATATTGCTTTGTTGGGAGAAGCAAATAGTCACGTGGGATGCGAGAGAACTGACAACACCACATACAAGATCACCTAGTCAAGCCCTCTATCCACCATTTCAAGGACACTGTGATAGACCATGCCTTTTTCAAATGCTTAATAACATTTCAGATTATACTAGGTATCATTTGGAAGCACTTTGCTTACACACACGCAGCTACTAGAACAAGACCACAAGCATTGGAAGGGAAGCAGAGAGAAAAGAATGGTACTCGAACAGTTAGAAACAGGGCATGCGCTTGCCCCTGACTCTGGAGCAGGCAGAGGGCTTCGTTAACTCTGGGGTTACCATAATGAATGCTTCCTCTAACAACTTCAGCACAACTTTGCTCAACCATGGGGTAACATACACTTCTTCATACCACACACCTTCAATGCTGCAAGAGACAGGGAAATTCCATCAGCTCTACTTATCACAGCCTTGCTTTCAATTGTCCTATAACTAGGAAATCTACAGAATCGAGAAGAAAATAGTCCCATTAGCAAGGGTTACCCTCCTCTCTACTGCATTCACAACACAAAAAAATCCTCCCAAAGTAGCCAGCTTAGCAGATGGGGAACAGCTTCTTTGTCTTCCCTTTCTCCTCAGTATGAAACTACATAAGTTGTGATTAACATCTCTATCCCTTCTTTTTCTGAGTCTGCCCTGACCAAAGACATAGGAAAACTTTACAAAATGACCAGCTTCTGAAATCACGACTTCGTTACCAACACCAGAGAACGCAAAACATTCTTACCCCATCAGGCCTGTCCATTTCGCATCTGACATCTGAGACCAAAAATACAGACACAGAAGCATTTGCACTAATCAAATTTCCTATTTGCAACAGGAAGAGCTCTCACCCTCCCAACTGCCTATTCACCAAGTTCCTCCCTTCCCTTTTTGCTCCTCCTGGGGCACACCTGATTGCAGTTAGGAGCTCCTTGATTCAATTTACTAATTCAGCAGAAAACTAAGGAGCAGAGGCAGGGGAAAGAAAGGCATCGTGGGTTGTTGCATTAACTCAGCTGTGTTGCCTAAGAGCCTGATGAATGACATGTCACATAACCTAAGTGGAAAGAGCCACATCAGGAATCTTCACTGCTGAACAATTAGGCTTGCATTTAGTGGGCCATTATTGATGTGAAGCTCTCCTTTCTCTGTTGCTGACTCCCACAATATGACAGGAAGATTATCCAAGGATATCTCTGTCCAGTGCACAACATAGAACTAAACATCAGGAAGATCTTCAGATTTGCCTGCACTTGAAAAGTTTCCCAGGAAGGACAAACTGCTGCGGCCGGATTCCTTTCTGTTTCAAGTGGAACGAGTCTGTCTAAAATAGCTCCTTGCAATTGGAACAAGATACTATGAGACATTGATGAAAAACCAGACTGGAGGACTGATCTGAGGGAGATAGTCCTTTCCCTAAGTAGAAAACAGAAGAGGGAGGTGTCGCCAGTTTTCTACTGCTTTCTCTGCTTCTCTGTGTTTCCTTAATAACAAAGGGGATTGGGATCCCAGAAGGTAATGACAGTCCAGGCTTCTCTGAGTTTTGACTGCATTCAAATATAGCCAGAAAAAAAAATTATTAACTCATACTGGCAGGCTGGCTTGTGGGAAGAAGAAGAAAAAAATTCATCGAGTCGTTTTAGAGAAATGTCTGAGACTTGGAAGAATTTTTTTTAAGTGACTTAAGACCTCCATTTTCCTTTGGCAGTTTTTACAAGATACAAACCATTTATTGCTCCATAGCTTGCTTGAATACCAAGTGATTCAGCAAGTTTTCCATTTGTCTATATTAATCTTTTCAGACATTGTGAGAGGGGAACAATAGAGGCCAGATATGAAGAGCACAAACAGCTGTGCAGTCAAGCTCTTCTAGAATGACCCCAGTCTGTCAGGCCGTGATTCCAGAGTGGTCAATAGTGGCCAGTTTCCTATTCATGCCATCCTACAGATACAACAGCATATTGAGCAGTCCCTTAAATTCAGGTAAAAATCGCTCTCCCTGCATATTGATGATTGTTTCTGACAATAATGAATTATATAAAGGAAAGAGTGTTGTGCCTCTCAGCACAACTTCTCTTGTTTTGACAGAGTTGGAGAATTGTCTTTCTATTTAGCAGTGCTCTGCTGTGCTTCACACTGGATCTTCTAGGTTTCTCACAATGAACCAGGAGGCCCATGTGACCCACGTGTTTGGCTGCCAGGCTCTCCCCCAGGCTTCTTCCATTTCATCACCTGGGTCTGCAGATTAAGTTCAATACTAGGGTAAGGAGAAGATGCTCTTTTCATCGTGTGCAGCACTTCAACAAGCATGACACTGACATACTTGTAAGAGCTTGGTAGATTGCTTCCATAATGCTCATGAGCATCGTTTACACTTGTAGTTTACTTAACACTGGGGGCCTAGTCCTAGACTTGGGTTTCTGTGGTAACAGCACCAGCTGTCACACTGTAGACTAGGGGTGCTAGATCAAATGTCTCAGTGTATTGCAAGATAAAGGAATTTTGGTAGATAAAGTTCAGTAACTGAGAGATCCATTTCTTGAAAGCCACATGCATGAAGAAATTGAGCAAAGGACCTACAGCCTCCAAAGGAAGAGTGGCCTGTTCACAGAGATTAAACAACTTCAGGCCTCCAGAGGTCTGGTACAGGAGGATGACTGACCTAATACAGCTCACAGACAATCGTATTGGTTACACCTTCCTCAATTTTTTTTAAAGCAAGAAAATGGCAACCCCTCAGGTTAGCTGACAGCCATGGGGATCTCCATCTATTATTCCATGTAACATTTCTTATTTGCTAAAGCTGACTGTCAAAGATTCATGCGTTTATTGAGTCTAAGATGACTCAATAATTGTTTTCCATAGCTTTCCAGCATTAGTTGTCTGAGAAGAAGAACCTCTGCACAATCTTAAGCTCAGTGAAATAAAAAGCAATGTAGTTCTTATTAAAGGAGAAAAGTGTCATGACAGAACACTTCTCTCATTTGGAACTTAAAAACTTTAGCACCTAAAACCCACGCAACATAATGCAGCTCAGTTCATCACACACATAAATCTGAATGTGGCTAATCACATTAGTCTGTCCACACAAAATGAAATGACCTGTGACTAATACTTACATAGATGAAACTGAGGAAAATTAATTGCTGTGCAATACGTGCAACTATACGGGCTGCACGAAGCTCTAGCTGGTCAGGTAGTCAGAACCACAAGAAGAACAGGACTTTCTTATGCTCATCAAATTTTGCATGCACAGTAAGAAATTATTTTGCCAAAAGACAAAACGTTCAATATTTTTAAAATATTTTTTTACCCCCGAAGGACAGTTATTTGGTTTGATATATTGTCATGATCTCCAGGAAACTACACAGAAACAAAGGTGCAGGTAAAGACAGACAGAACAACAATGAAGTCAGATGTCCTGGGGTACTGATAATGTGCTTTCAGGTCACGATGTAACTACATCTAGTGGCACTTTACTTTGTAGAGACATATACACTATGTCGCTATATACGCTATGCAGGACCTCTTCTTTCTAAGACCAGGAACAGAAAGAAAAGTCTTAGAGCATCTGAGCTGAATAAGACATTTTCCTGTACTATTCCGAAAAAAACACAGTGAAATGGACTCGCTCTCTAGAGAAACTGAGCATGCAGATTGAGTACTAGCCAATAGTATATGTTTATAAGCAACAGCCTGATTCAGCCAAAGAATTCTTTTTGGATATTTTTGCTGTTTAAGTGAGGAAGGGAAAAACTGCTGGCAGCCTGCCATTGTAATGTGATATCTTGGCAGGAAATTGCTTTGTGTTATATCACAACCATATGGTGCTGGAAAAGATTTTTTTTCCTATTAAGCTCCTGTAATAGTCCCTTCCCATTTTTAACACAGCCTATCTGCATAAGAAGAATATGTTTGCTTCTCAGTTCTACCACAGGAGTTGTTAATATATGACTAAACTTCTATACTTAATAATGGCAAACATTAAAAATATGACCATTCCAGAGGCATAGTTACCTCTTCTATCATGAAAAGGTAAAGGAGCACACTGATGGAATATAGCTTCTTCGAAGATTTAACCCTGGTTTCCTGTAGAAAGGTATTCCTTATTTCTTTTCCCCCCAGTGAATGAAAATATGGTCCAAATCAACTATGGTCAAATGAGATCTGGCATTCTTTGGGAACACTGAGAATAGGAAGATGTGTGGGAAGTTGTTGTTTGCATTTCTGTGTTCACCAGCTCATCTCTATGCAGGAACAGCAATGATGAATAGATTCCCTCAAATATTTCCTATTGCCAGTAAACACCCAAAGCAAGTTGATGCCATAGGAAAGTGAGGTTTTCACATATTCTTAAGACAGGCTCCTACTCTGGTCCAGATGACTTTCTCCCTTTACATGTCTAGGAATTGGTAGATACCAACATCAGTGAATGCAAATCTTTTAGATTTGTAAGTCTGCAGGCTTTGACTTTCCTGTTGGGATAAGTCTGTTATCAGTGTGAGGCCACGAATGAGTTTCTGACAAACGCATATTCCCCAGAACCCAGGTCCAAGCGTGTGTTACTATGCTGCTCATATTTCCAACTTCTGCAGTCTTCTATCTTTGCAAAGCAAACCCAGAGAGAAATACACAGAATTTCTTTTTCCATTAACAGCAATCCAAACACCACCACAACCATCTCTGAAATCGCTTTTTTTTTTTTTTTTGCCAAGGAAGCTGAAATACAAGATAAGACAGGGAGGTAGTTATCTAACAAAGCTTTTTCCAGCAGAGCAAATAAATTTCCGTCACAGGTTCCTGAGTCTGATCTGTGCAGGATCCTAGCTCAGGACACATGACGCCCTTGTAAATTGCTGTTGCCCAGGTAGCACTGCCTGTACCCTCAGGAGTGCGTAAAGCAGTGGACGGGTAGATGGATTCTGCTTCACTGAGGTTCTTTGGCCCACTGTGGCTATATTGAAGTGTAATAATAAATTAAATAATGCCCCTCAACACTTCCAGACATTTAAATATCACCTTCTAAGCAGTTAAAGAGACAGGATGGTTCCTGGCATGTTTCTGACCTAGGCAAAATAGCATTCGCCCCTACAGCCCCAAGGTGTGGGTTGGAGTCCTGATGTTCCAGGAGCTGTTCCCAACCAGCACATGGGGAAGAGAGTTTCCAAGTATAAGCATGTGCTGTTTTGTGCCAGGGAACCTCAAACCTTGATACTTTCATAACTTCTAACAGGTTTAATTCAGTAGGAAATACATAAGCTGAGCAATTCCTATTGATTTCAGCTATGGACTGATGTCAGGACCTAGTTGCACTCCGTGAGTGAAACAGAGTCTGGCCTTTATTTGAATTTTCCTCAAGTCTTTCGTGATATTGTTATGATCTGGATGCCTACAAGAAAACAGATAACAACCAAAGTAGTGAATTCTGTAATGAAAACCCATAGGGAGGAGTTTGTGATAAAATTATAGAAAATTCAGCTGCTGTGACTTGTGTGATGACAGCCCTGAAGTTTCTCCACTCACTCTCTGAGCAGAAATATTACCCGTGCAGGTACAAATATGGGGCTATTTCAGCAAATGGTCCATAACTTGCCTACATGTTAGAATTCAATTTTCTCCATTTTCATATACCTTTATTGCACTTCTCGGAACATAACAACCTAAGAGGTTTCTTTTTATAGCATGGAGCATATGAATTTTATAACAGTATTTACTGCAAAATATCCTTAAGAATTATTTACATTACTGTCAGCTCTTTTGAGAAACTTAGACTAGCCCTGTCTTTAGGGATTTTCCTTTTTAAAAATGTCCCTCTCCCTTGATAAAGCCCTTCACACTTTAGCCGGAGAAACCACATTTTGCTCGTATGATGCATTTCTGACTGACAGCAAAGTTTGCAGCCTTTAGAAATATTCATATGCAGCAGTCAAAACATCGCATGCTTGCAGCCCCTTAGAATCTTAATTCCAAGTCTGTCTAACTTCCTGTCAAAACTTACAGAGTAAGCAGTAATCAGGAAGATCTACTGTGAGAAAAAGTGAACTTGGCCAGATCCAATGAGACAAAAAAAAGGGGGGTTATCTTCTTATTTTCCAGAGCAGAATTGCAAGCAAACAATGCAGCCTCAAAGCAACAAATCTGAATTGGTCACAGTTTAGCTCAATGGAGAATAAATACACTCTGAAAAGAAAATGTAAGATGAAAGAATGACTTGACTGTAATTTACATTTGTTAATATGGAAATTACGAAAATAAGTAAATGCTTATAAAAAGGCATTACTAGAATTCACATAGATTTATAGTTTGAATTTTATTCTGTCATTCCTTCTTATATATAATCCAGTGGAGCTCAAGCTGCCTAAAACCCACCATTATTACAGTAATAAAGAAGTCTGCTGTGCCTAGTCTTTAATCTTAACTCTGCCAGAGAATGGTAAACCAACAGTAAATGGGCCAAGGACAGTGAGTTCCTCTGCCTTAACTATTAACTAAACCTTCAAGCAAGCGTCCCTCGAGTAAAGCTTTGTGTTCTGCAGGCATTATTACCAGCTCTCTCTAAACCTCCGCTTGCAAGTCAGCTCTAAATGACAGTGAGAATTTGCAGCTGATCCCCTTGAGATCAGTGGTGAAATTTGCTTAAACTTTGCTGCCTCTAGGAGTGAAATGGTAGATGGGAGCCACTCCAAAATGGCTAGAACGATATAGCAGCTTCTGACTCCCAGTATAGATCTCTGAAGAGGCAAACTGAAGTCTCTGGTCAGGTCCCAGGTATAAAATGAAATCCAAACTGACTTTAATCCAGAGATCATGAAATCAAGACATGGTCACTTAAAATGTTCACGTGCACAAACAGATAGCTGGCCTCTTCTTCCAGGTGACAGGGGACAGGACAAGAGGGAATGGCCTCAAGCTCCACCAGGGGAGGTTCAGGCTGGACATTAGGAAAAAATTTTTCACAGAAAGGGTCATTGGGCACTGGAACAGGCTGCCCAGGGAGGGAGTTGAGTCACCTTCTCTGGAGGTGTTTAAGGCACAGGTGGACGAGGTGCTAAGGGACATGGTTTAGTGTTTGATAGGAATGGTTGGACTCGATGATGGAGTGGGTCTCTTCCAACCTGGTTATTCTATGATTCTATGATTCTATGATTCTAAGCCTGGAGACAGCAAAGTCACAAGTGCTCATGCCTGTCTTGACAAGAGACTAGACAGATTTATTCAAAACCAACTTTTACAATGCCTAAGAGCAACTAATTCTCTCCTCAAGTTCATTACATTTTCTCTCCTCTTTATGTGAAAATGATCACTCTGACCTGCAGAAAAATGTTTAATTATTACTCAGTTTCATGGTCACAGCATTAAGTTTTTTCAAAGCCATCTTACAAACTAAGAACAAAAAAAAAAAAGTCCTGTTACCTAAGAGCCTATTGAAATTCTTTAAGTCTCTGGGCATGCATTATGTATTCACCAAGTTTGCTGCTGGTGATGTAAGTTAGAAATTCTCCTGCTGTTTTTTATTACAGCTGCAGAGTCACAGATTTGAACAGCAGTAGACAATCATTTTTCTGAGCCTGCACATAAATATAAAACGTTTCCTTCTTCCTTATCACATAAACCTTCCACTATGATTACTTCAAAATTAATTCCTGTTTTCTTCAGATTTTCTCCACTTATCATTTTACAATTAACAAAATTTATTCCACCCAACAAAGCTCTGTTATTTGCATATTCTAAGGTCACCGTGCAGGTTAAAGTTATTTAACTATGAAAGAGATGATAATTTCACAATCTTTTTACATGCAGATAAAATACAAAATCACCTCTGGGTTTTTAATTCGCACATTTACAGACACATGATAAAGAGTTTTACGATAATGGTATAAGCAGCATAACGAACTTTCAATTAGGCTGTGACAGCTTTTCCCTCTAGTCTTTGCATTGTCATTTTATTATTTAAAACACTGTCATCTCTTTAAGGGAGCAACAAAGGATTTTATTTGCTACACCCAGACTTTGGAACCAAAATGGCAGCTTCTCCCAGAAGTGCTGCTGCAGCATCTCCACTCGCACATTTGTGCTCCTTGGCATGCAAGAGCTCCTCGCCAAGCAGGGTGGGAAAGAGAATCAAATAGAATTAAATCAACAGACCATCACATTTTATGGGTGTCTCTCTAGCACTGGACAGTCCAGATCATCAGATTAGAGCAGTGATAAATGGCAAAGAAAAGTCCTATGTACTGCTATAGCAGCCATATGGACTGTTTTACTTTATGTCTTATTGCTGTTGTACAAAACCAAAAAAAACTTCTGTATGTGAAACCTATATTATTCGTGGAAAAAGCCACGTTCACTGCACATCCTGTGAAACTGTAACAAAGCGAAATTCTGACTCCCATCTAAGAAGTTCTTGTCATACCATACAGAAAATTAGATTCCTCGTCATGGCAATTCATGCACCTCAGCCAAGCCAATACAGCTGAGCTCATTACAAGTCCAATCCTTTCCAGAGTTATTCTTTTCTCAGTTAACACCATGGCCACAAACCCATCCAACCTCTTAGAAGGAATATCTCTTAATATTATGAACTACTTCAAAGTCAGTTACTGTGACTCCTTTCTACTGCTGAAAGCCAACCATGCCAAAGTCATATTTTGCTTTTTGTCCATAATTGTCTGCACTATTAAACCAGAGCAATTTCTGTATTTTTAGATGTCTAATCAAAACCTGCTATAGCAATTTCATAAATCCTACAGATACAAGCAGTAAGAATATAAAAATTATGTGAATTTCATGAAAAATAAGATCCTACAAGTCTCCAGAAATTGACATTACTTATTGAAAATCATAGGCAATTTTACGTCTCAGTTGACTGCAATAGAATGCAGTCATTTCTGGTCAAATCTGATGTAACAATATTGCACACTTATGGTAAACCTTTTACAAGTGGAACAATTTTGAAGGCTGTAATCAGTGGGTCACACAAAACAACAGACAATTTGCTTCTCAAGTACTCTCAAGAAAAGAAAGTTCAGAGACATGTAGACAAAGGAAAGCTTCTATGAAAGTCACAATGACATATGACTACAATAAGTCAAGAATAGTTTTTGAGCTGCTCTACTGTCAAAGGTTTTGCTGCCCTTGACATGTGTCTTCCTCATCTTCATTTTCCTTGAATCCCATCTGGCCTGGAACTCGGACAGTTCAACAGGTGACAGAGTGAAAGCAAACTCCCTTTAACAAATCCTGAGATCTCTTAAAAGATCTCTGTGTCTTCTCCAATACTCTGATTTTATTTTAGTCTCAGTTCTAGATGGGGAGAAGAGAAGGAAGAAAATGCAAGTCACAATGAATAGTACCCTATAGTTCAGATTATACTCACGTGCTGGTTTTCACTATGTAGTAACTGCCCCCTCCAAAAAAAGTATTCAAATTAATAATACAATCTTAGAATTGAATTAGAATGCAATTTTTCAAGACTTCTATTACAGGAGACACAACCAAATTCTATCATGGCTGGACATGAGAACCCGAATGACAATATTAAAATAACAAACACAAATGTCATGCATTTAAAAGACTATTTAGAAAGACACGGAAAATTTAGAAGTCTGGTACACCCAAGACTGCATAAGAAGTGATTTAAGACTGACTGAAGCAGAAGTCTTAAGATGAAATGAAACTTTTTAGAAGCTGATAAAAATGAGAAACCCGATAAAGTTCATTTCTCTTCCTGAATTCATCTGAAAGTGGATGTGTAAGAAGCACTTCAAAAAGACTTCCATTTTTATTTCATGTCAAGTAAGGCTACAAATCATGTCTTGGAGAACTGGAAGTCTTGGGCAAGATGAAATTGCCATTGTAGTACAAAAGAGGACTGCATATATTTGACAGGTGAGAAGCTTACTTGGGCCCTTGACAGATCTTGATACAACACTAAAGCTGAAACTAATCCTTCTGTTAAGTAAGACAGATTTCACAGCACTCTTGTGCATGCAGTATGCAGGAACAATGGAACTACCAAGTAGTACATCCTGTAATCTTGTTTTTAGCTGGTGCTTTACTGCAGAGAGAACCTTGAAGCCAAAATCAAGGCATTGATATAGTGGAAGAACAGAGTGGTGAACAATGGTTTGCTATCATCAGCATACTTTTTGAAGCATGAGTTTTCACATAGCCTAAGGAGTTAGAAGTGTTATTGATCAGAAAAATATTCAGCTCCTTTAAACTATACAGCAACAGTTATTAATTGTGGTAGCCTTCCTTGACAATGAATTAAAGAGACTTACCAGACACTGAATAAAAGTACTATTTCCTTTTATTGGATCCACTTTTATTCTATTTAATGCCATCGAGTTCATATGTTATAAAAAACAACAAAGGAAGATCTTGTTTTCACTATGCATTTGTGATCTTGATGTAGATTTATTTTAATTGAACAAATTCTTTGTCCCATTTCCTTGCCATCCTGCCCAGCCATGCACCTCCTCAGATTAAATGAAGTAATAACAATATTATTTTTAAAATTGCAGGAGGCACAGAAGTTGACAAAAAATCTTACCCTAGGATACATGATGTCTTGGTACCGTCGCCTCCATTCTGAGATGTGAAAGGCTCTTTGAATTACAGTATAAGATGAGCTGTATGCTTGGATGTTGCAATAAAAAGGACCTACTCTTTGCCAAACTGTTTACCAGCCTACGCTAAGAAGTAACCAAGGCTACTGGATGGAACTGGAAGAAAATCTTTTAACAGTTAATTTGACAAAGAGATTGAAGTTTCAGGCCAAATTTCCTGAAATTCATGCCAAAAACAATTTGGCTTTAGAAAAAACAAAAATACACACGAAAACTTGACTTGTGTGATCATCCTGTGCAAATGTTTTCATGTTTGTCCATCGCTGCCACCACTTTCTCCCCCTAATAACTTGGACACCCAGGAGCCAACGTTAATTAAACCTGGCACAGCAACAGCAATTAAACAGAAAAATTCCGACATGTTTCATGAAAACAAATAGCAAACTAAAGAGGGAGATCCTATTAGCACACACACTGAGGGGAAAACTCTGACATAAGCTCCACCAGTGGGCACCAGCAGCTCCACGTTAGCAAGAGCAGTTGCATACGCTTCTGTTACAACCACAGCATGTTCAACACCCAAGCACCAACACCCAAAGCAATGAGGCTTATGAGTTCTGCCACTTTCAGGATGGAAATCAACACACAGAAAAAAAAAAGCCAGTTCTTCCAACAGTTCCACTACCCAATGGCTAAGCTCCATGTAGGGGAAAATGGAAAGAGTTCCAGCTCCTCACTGTTTGAAGTAGCCAGGTAGCCTGCCCATTTAGGGCATGATGAAGAAAAGGCTTTTGTCATTGCTGTAATGTAGAGCACAAGAAAAATTCTTATTTCACCCCCATTCAGGATAAGCCAGAGAAAGAGAAGGGAAATGACTCAGAGGTGTCTCATTGTCAGAATCTCCATGAAGCCTCAGATCACATATTACACTTTGCTCATGTCTCTGTTTCAAGCCACTGGACAAGCCACCTCATCAGCTGGTCCAGATCAAGTACCAATGGAACACCAAACAACAGCTCATTTTGCAGTAAAGGAAATGGACATTTTATTATTATAATATATAATGTATTTTTCTCTCTTTATCTTATAAGTAGCTCTGAATTTCAGCTATTTTCACATTTATTTTAATCCACTACCTTCAGGTAATTTTACAAATCTTAGGAAGATTTTGGAACAACTTTACAAACATATTTTTTCTCTTTTAATAAAGCCATTCTTCATTTCTATACTCTCATCTTTCTTAACCTGATTGCATATCAATGCCACAGAGCTGGATGCAGGAGGGCACGAGCCATCCAGCAGCTTAGTAGCTCAGTTAGACCCTGAGGTCTGAGGGCATGGCTATACACAGCGACTCACCCTTGGCAAGTAGCTAAAAGGCAGAAACTGCTGCCATTTGCACTCAAAGGCAAGTTTACCAGGAAAACATAATCCAGAGTGGGAAAGAAGGTAAAAGATCCTGGCAAAAGCAGAGTTCCTTCATTCTAATAGAGAGAATGCGGTTGCAACTTCCTCCCATCTCTTACTCCTCAGAACAGTGAGAGGTTTTCCATGTGCCCAAGACTTAAGTGATGGGAGTATGGAGCCACTATAAGGCTCCAGAGATTACATATGGAAGAATAAGGAAAAGAGTACAAGGCAGAGCATTTTGTTTTCAAGTTTTGCCAGCATTATTCCTTAGAGAGAGGGAGGAGTCTTTCTTTTTTGGAGTGTGGGTGGAAAAATATCAGATCTAGCCAAGATACTGCCAAGTTTTCAAGTAAGCTTTCTGAAGCCGTGACATTACAAATGGCATTTTTTTGGGGGGGGGCTCAGTTTCCCAGCTGTAAAAAGACAATTTGTTTCATGGAAGCTGTAAATGGTTATTATTTAGTGTGAGCCATTATAAATAACCATTGAGGAGTGGTGGGTTCTGAACAAGACAACAGTCTGTGAAAAGTAGATCATGTCTCAGTGCTGAGAATGTGTTTCTTCTCAAGAACGAAACCCATTAGAGCTTAAAACTTTCCCAAGTCTTAGTTCCAGCTGAACAGGAAAGTTTGACATTTCAAAGATTCCTGGGAACACAAACCATTCTTATAAGTAATTTTTAAAGTGGAAAAACATTCATTCTGAAGCTATTTTTTTAATGTGAGGGAAACGGGATGTCCATCTCCAAGGGTTCCCTATGCTGTTCTACACTAGGAGGAACTGAGGACATTTGGACATAAGGAAATTTCTAGCTCTTTTCTCATGCTGTGGTAAGAACAGCCAAGAAGTCCTCAGAGCCCTCATTTAGCTGAGGCTCTTAGAGTGTTCAGTACAAAGACAAGATCATGATCCCTAATTCTGAGGCTCCCTGGAGCAAGGATATCAGACCATCAAAAGGCCTCCAGTAGTAAAACTAAGCCATCTGGTACACAGTGTTTTGTCCAGAAACCTGGTATTTTGGTCCAGCTTTCCAGAAACCCAAATAGTTTCCATAAAACATTAATTTTGGGGTAAATTTGTACTGTCTGATGAAATCCTTTTAACTGAGAAAGGGCTAGCTATGGAGTCCCATTCATCTTTCTGCACAGGAAGGAATGGACTATATAAATGTCTGTGCTAACACTACAGCAGGAGGCTCAGATAAAGAGTAGGGATGTGGTGGGGGACACTGAAGTAACAGAAGGCTAGCAGCCCCATGCTGTCCAAGTGGAAATATTTCTAGGTGTACACTGCTTAAAAATATCTGCTCTGTCCATCTTGCATCTCATGTTATATCTGCAAAAGAAAACAGATTGGCCAAAGGAGGCAATTGTCATTTAGGACAATCAACGGTGTTACCACAGGCTTTCAGGGGAAGGTCTTTCATGAAGGCTGGCATAAATTTAACTCCCTACGCAGCTCAATAGCTACTAAAATGTGATTCTCAGCAAATAGCCTAAAGTGAATGGAGCAAATAAGTAGAATTTAGAATTGAAAGAAATCGAAAATTACAAATTGTGCACAAAATATTAACCATCAAAAAAACAAACATGCAGAATTAAATATCAGACCTCCTGAAAAATACTGAAGGTTCCGTTGCCTAAGCACAGTTATAAGCTCTAAAATGTGTGTTGAGTTCCAGGTCTTGGCAATATTTTCCAAGGCTCTTGGGACACACACATACCACGTTCTAATCCACACCCTGTTGATCGTTACTGCTGGTTTATATGGTACAGGTTAAATAAACTGATGAAGATCAAACGTAAAAGGAAAGGCTGATTTTGAATCTGCAGTAAGTCATCTTCTAAATGTAAAATCATCACATCTGACATTAATCTGTCGATACCCTTAGCACATTAAACAAGAACAGTAGAAGCTGTTCTAATTTTTATCATCTTTTATTATCTTTTCCTTCTTTTTTTTTTCCTAAGTGCCAGCAGAAATTTCAGAGGATACAAACTCTTCAAAAGTGTAAAAATGTTTTAAACACAAAAGTAACTGGGCATTATTGCATCACTTGATATCTGTGTTTACATTACCAGTTGACAGAATCTTGCTCTCAACTTCTAGACAATCTGTTGTAATAAACCAACCTTCCTGTACAATGTCTGAAAAAGCATTATTATCCATACAGCTTTCAGGAATAACACAAAGTGGAGAGTTCTACCACTTTTTTGAAATCTTGTTTATTTTCCACCATGCAATAGGTCATGCTTGGATATATACTCTAATTCTCCTTTAAGCAAAAGCATCTCTTTAAGGCGTGCCTCATGACCAAACTGTCAGAAAAGCATACTGATGATTAGCAATCATTGTGTGCTACCATTTTCCCCACAAAAATAAGCAGGAGCAAAGATTATTTCTTGAATGTGAAGTGGGTAACATCTAATGAACATCCTGAGCAACAAACACCGATAACCACAATCATTGCTACCGAATAATTCTATATCAAGAGAGCACAGGGAAAGCGTATGATTTCTATCCTCGTGAACTAGTGTGTACTAGATAAAAAAAAAATAATTTTAAAAGGCCTTTAAAACTTTGCTTTGAGATGCTGCATTTTGCCTTGACAAGTGAGCCTTCTGAAGAGAAATTTCTGGAGTGAATATGGCTGAAATTAGCCCACTGAAATGATTACTTGTAACTTAGTTGTCACTTAGGAATTTGGATGCCATCAGTACCTGCTGCAGCTACTCTGGAATGACCTCATCATTAAAGGTTAAACTTTCACTGTGACAGGTAGATCAGTTCCTAAATTCAGTTTGGTTATCCTTTGCAGCTGACGTATGTTTTCTTAGGCTGGATTAACCCTCCTACATGGGGAAATGTTGCTTTGTAATGGTAATTAAGAATAGTCTATATATACTAGGTTTTAGTCCTGGGCTAACTCCTTTCCAAGAAAACTGCATAACCAGAGGTATTGACAGAAGCTAGTGAGATTCACTGGCAGATTTCCTTCTGTGCAGGGTATAATAAAACTGTGTTTTTAAATCAGCAAGGTATTCTTATAGAAAACACGTGGATATTTATTACTTTCCTGTAGTCTAGCTTCATTATTCAGGAGAATCATAGAATCATAGAATAACCAGGTTGGAAGAGACCCACTCCATCATTGAGTCCAACCATTCCTATCAAACACTAAACCATGCCCCTTAGCACCTCGTCCACCCATGCCTTAAACACCTCCAGGGAAGGTGACTCAACCACCTCCCTGGGCAGCCTGTTCAGGTGCCCAATGACCCTTTCCGTGAATAATTTTTTCCTAATGTCCAGCCTAAATCTCCCCTGGTGGAGCTTGAGGCCATTCCCTCTCATCCTGTCCCCTGTCACTTGGGAGAAGAGCCCAGCTCCCTCCTCTCCACAACCTCCTTTCAGGTAGTTGTAGAGAGGTTTCCCCTCAGCCTCCTCTTCTCCAGGCTAAACACCCCCAGCTCTCTCAGCCGTTCCTCATAAGGCCTGTTCTCCAGCCCCCTCACCAGCTTCGTTGCTCTTCTCTGGACAACATCTTTCTTGTGGTGAGGGGTCCAGAACTGAACACAGTATTCGAGGAGCGGTCTCACGAGTGCCGAGTACAGAGGGAGGATAACCTCCCTGGCCCTGCTGGTCACGCCGTTTCTGATCCAAGCCAAGATGCCATTGGCCTTCTTGGCCACCTGGGCCACTGCTGGCTCATGTTCAGTTGGTGTCAACCAACACGCCCAGGTCCCTCTCCTCCAGGCAGCTTTCTAGACAGACTTCTCCTAGTCTGTAGCTGCACAGGGTTGTTGTGCCCCAAGTGCAGGACCCGGCATTTGGCCTTGTTAAACCTCATGCCGTTGGACTCAGCCCAGCAGTCCAGCCTGTCCAGATCCCTTTGCAGAGCCTCCCTACCCTCCAGCAGATCGACACTTCCACCCAGCTTAGTGTCATCCGCAAACTTGCTAAGGGTGCACTCGATGCCTTCATCCAGATCATTGATAAAGACATTGAACAGGGCTGGACCCAGCACTGAGCCCTGGGGAACCCCACTTGTCACTGGCCTCCAGCTGGATTTCACACCATTTCCCACCACTCTCTGGGCCCTCCAGCCAACCAGTTTTCCACCCAGGAGAGTGTGCGCCTGTCCAGGCCAGAGGTGACAGTTTCTCAAGCAGAACGCTGTGAGAAACTGTGACAAAGGCTTTACTGAAGTCCAGCAAGATACATCCACAGCCTTTCCCTCATCCAGCAGCCAAGTCACTTTGTCATAGAAGGCGATCAGGTTAGTTTGGCAAGACCTGCCTTTTGTGAACCTGTGTTGACTGGGCCTGATCACCCGGTTCTCTTGCATGTGCTGCATGATAGCACTCAAGATCACCTGCTCCATGACTTTCCCTGGCACTGAGGTCAGACTGACAGGCCTGTAGTTCCCTGGATCCTCCCTGTGACCCTTCTTGTAGATGGGAAGCAAGGTCATTCAGAGTTATGGCACTTGTCTTCCTAAGTAACCATTTTGTGTGATGAAGCCTTAATTTCTTGTAAATGGCTAAACATCTGCCTAGGGATGGCAGGTTGTGAATGAACTAATTCTTCTGCTTAGCTTGTGTGTAGCTTTTGCTTTATTTTATTATTTTATTTGCTTTATTAAACTACCTTTATCTTGACTGACAAGTTTTATCACTTTTATTCTGCTAATTCTCTCCTCCATCCCACTGGATGGGTAAGTAGAAGAAGTGTTTACTTGAATTTTTATACTACTGCATCAGTTGCCTGAGTTTGGCATTGCTGAACATTCTGCACTGGACAATTTATCATGGAAGAACAAGCTCAGAGGAGAGAGGAAGGAAGGGAGTGGGGTTATTCTTTCCATAAAACTAGACCTTTTTAAAAAAATGTAAATATCTGTAGTCACTTGTTTTGCTGAATAAAGATGAGACTCATCTGTCTAGTACTGTTGAATCAACAACAGGTTTAGAAGCCTGCAATACTGAAGGAGAACAGAAATGTATCGAATGTCAGGGCCGAGTGCACTCCATACAAAAAGAAGGTGATACATTCCTCCTTGGGAAAGATTCCAGTTCACAGAATAAGGCTAGGACTAACCCATTCTAAGCTGAAATAGCTTTGCTGCCCACTGAGAAATTGTTCCTCTTCCCTTTGTGAAAATGAACCCTTTAAAAAACCCGTGAAAATAAAAATCTGGACTAAACTCCGTTGGTTCTATGTCATGAACTGTAGCAATATCATCATAAAAGCAAGAACTGGCACTAGTAGCACAAAATACAAAGAAACGTCACTCCAGTAAAAGCTAATATAATAAGAATTTGTCTTAAAATGCATTCCCAGGGATGTTTCAACACAGTACTAACATGACCACCTCCCATAGCTTAACAAAGCCTTAGAACAGCCAAAAGAAATAAAAAATGTCTTCAAATAAAACATTAAAAAAGGAAAACAGAAGCAAAGTAAATATTAATCCTGGTTAGAACAGACTGTTACATGTTCAATTGGACACAGCTGCTTAACAACTATTGAGTAAAGTTACACAACTTGTACAGAACCACGCTGGCTCTGTCTTTTGCCAGTACGATGATGCATACTAGAGCTTACTTTGTGTGCAAATCATCATCAAATTAAAGAACATGGCAACTTCACTCTGCAGAAAATCAGGAGAGCAATAACCCACACTGCCTCTTTGATATCAACAGAAGTGCCATCCCGTTCCTCTCAGAAGAGCAACTTCCTTCTCTAAACAATACCACGTTTGATCTCTTTTTTTCCTTTCTCATGGGCCAGTTGTGAATCAAACTTCGAGCTGAAGCTCAGGGTTAGGAGTCTCTCTATTACCAAAAGGGCTGATTGCCCTCCTAGGTAACCTCAAATGCCTCATGTATCCTCTTATATACCTTAGTCTATCATAGAATAATGATTTAATATTTATTTGTTGGTGGAAAATCGTATGGAATACATCTGTAAGCAGTAAACACTTGGCTCCTGCCTTTCTCTCAGAATTGCCAAGGACAAGTGTTGTAAGGCTTCCTGCACAGCTTCTCATGAGAACAATCCAGTAAGTCAGGAAAAAAGTAACGAAAATGGGGATGTGGACTGAGTATGTTTTCCTGAACAGTGAGGGAATTCATAATCCAACAAAAGTCAAGTGTTTCTGGAGAAAATTATCTCTTTTTCTCTTATTACACCTGCAGGAATTCATCACTAAGTCTATTTTTTCCTACTGGAGAAGCAGTTCTGTGCCATCTTGGCCATGAAACAGTAAGAGATGGCTTAGAAGAGCCTGAAATCTCATTGTGAGTAAGATCTGGGAATCACTGTATTCTGGCAAGGGGATTTTATATCAGCAAAAGTACAGACTTTACTGTAGGATATGACTTCAAGTTTGGTCATATGAGAAGAGATTACTGCAGTCTCATGTGGAGACAGATTTCTTGGTGTTCTATAGCTTAGAAAACCATAGCAATTCACAGCAGAGTAATACTCCCATACTGCTTATAGCAGATGTGGCTATGTTGACACACAGTTTCAGTGTTTGTTTTCTTAACATTTTGATTATATTTTGCCAATATTTTATTTTGAAGGTAAAAATACTACTTAAATGGATCCCACACTTTTCATTGCTTGTTGCTTTAAAAAGAGACTTATCAGATGGCTTGTGTTAGAGAATTTTCATAGCCCTTTCTTGGCCTAAAATGAGAATTCACTTCAGAAAAGCAGAAAGATACTCCTGCTGGAGCTAGAACTGGTGAGGTTTCTAGGTTTAACACATTTGAGAAAAGCCCAGGTGCGGTAAACAGCACGGTGTGATTAAGACTGGACAGGTGCTACCACAAGAATAAAGGCTGTGGTACATCTAGCAATGATTGAGGGCGGTTTGTGTTTTGATTCACAAACTTATTAATATGACTCATCCGTATGTTACCAAATATCACACCCCGCAAGTGAAAATTGAAACATATGCCTGTGAGATATAAAAAGGAGCTTTTAGGAGGGGCCTTGGCAGAATGGGAGGGAGGGGTAAGAGCAGAGAAACAGGCTTTTCTTGCTGTTTGCTTTATCAGGTTAAATGAATGCATTACAAATTTCAGGTAAATAATAATAGGCAAATCCCAGGCTTTTTTTCAGCTAGCTTACCTTCCAGTCCCTAACAGAGGATGAGACAAGGATTGAAAGACAATGTATGGGGCCACCATAGCACTGTGCAGAAAATAAGCATCCCTTGAAGCATTCTGTTTCTGATTCTTCCAATTTCCCATTCCTTCGGCCTTTCCCTAATCCCAGTGCTACCTCAGGGTCCATGCAAGGGCAGAGGACCGTGCATAGGTATAAAAAGGGAGCCTGTTTGAGTCTTCCACTGAGTTTAGACCAACACTTATTACAGTTCCTTAACCATTTCACATAGGAAGAATTCACCAAACTGGTGGCAAATTATACAGGGAAATTGAATTCCTTTCTACGTCTCTTTTTTCCAGTTATTTTCAGGAAGAACACCACTAGATGGCACTGGGAACTGTAACCACCCCGGACGGAGCCCTTCCAATACAGCCTCTTGCCTGAAAGGGCTGCTGATGAACTGCCTGCCCTGGTTTGAACACAGCAGCAGAGGAGGCAGGCAGGGCAAAGAGCACAACACATTGCTCCTACCTAGTCTCGTGATAGCAGTAGTTCTTTTCTATCGGATTAAAACTGAACAATCAGCGGTTTACTGCTCTTTAAACCACATGCTCAAAATTGTATCAGCTATCAGGCACAACAAATATAAAGCAACGATAAAATAATCAGGGACTAATGTTACTATGCACATTAGCAGCAGCATTGTGTTCAGTTCTTTCAGATTCTGGGCATGGGGAGGAACACTGAATTAGTATTATATTCCTTATCCTAGCCTGACTAAAGCTGACTAAAAATATAGAGCAATTATATTTTGCATAAGGTTATAGTTCATAGAGGATGAACAAACCTTCTGTGAAATTGAATGAAAACACATTTGACCAAGGGACTCCCATGACTGTATGCACACTCTAAATATATGTCATCAATATAATTGAGGTCATCAGCGTGTATACCAAGTTTGTGATCTCAGTTGTTAAGTATACAGTACGTTTGCATCCAATCATGTAATATTTGAAATACCATACATCACATGTCTAAAATAAAATTCTGCAATGCACACAAAAGCAGGTATTTGTCATCCTAAATTCAATATGTGAAATGTATGCTACTTGTAGAGCGTATGTTAGATATCTTCCCCTCCCCTTCTCTCCATGTGAGAAACTGGCACAGTTATTGTCTCTGAGCAGATGATCTTCATGTGAACAGTCAGTCCTGCAGC
Source organism: Phaenicophaeus curvirostris (assembly GCF_032191515.1). Classification (NCBI taxonomy): domain Eukaryota; kingdom Metazoa; phylum Chordata; class Aves; order Cuculiformes; family Cuculidae; genus Phaenicophaeus; species Phaenicophaeus curvirostris. The sequence continues at coordinate 3,618,699 of NC_091400.1, read as the reverse complement.
CAGTTCCACATTGGTGAAGACACATTAGTTCATTCATTCCTAGGGTTCACCTCTGAAAGTTCCTTTAATGCTGCACCTTAAGTTAGTCAGGCTGAGACTCAAAAGGATGTCTGTCAGCCTAACCTCTCAAGGCACAATTTTCTGAGTAGAAGTATTTCTTGGGTTTGAGGCCCAATTCTTCAGTTATGTCTCACCACATGCACTGGCAGTCCCAGGAGGTAATTTTTTAATCATTTTGTGATACTCAAAAGCAAATTCAGACACCCAAAAGTTAAGCAACCAAAAGTTAAGAGTCTGTGAAAAGTTCCTTTGGAATTTAATCACAGACTCAGTGTAATGAAAAGAAGTCATTTCCCTATGCTGCTATTTAGAATTCTCTTATGCATCAGCCAAGATGTTACACCCATGACACAGGTCTAATAATTTGCAACAGCAAGCAATTCCTGAGCATGCAACCATGCAGCTGGGAAAAGCAGACAATGTCTCTGAGAAGAGACCAATTAAGGACTATGTTTATTGTTCTAACGATGACCAGCAATCTACCCAGCAATACATGAGAAGTCATTCCGCAGAGACATAAAGGTAAGGTCCAGTCTGGTAGGCTGGTGGGTGCAGGTCCTTGACAAGCCACAGAGAAATGTGCAAAAAATTATAGCTTGCTACACACTGTGAATTCTTATAAGCAGGGAGAGACAATTTATGTACAATAGCTACATTATTGGAAGATTGTGTGTATGAAGAAATGAACACCTCATCAATGCAGAGCAGTCTCAAGAGAAACCAATGATTACTGAGTAGCTGAAAATAAACCCAACTGACTTCAGCCTCAAAGGTTCCCCCATATGTTACTGCATTTCTACCCCCTTTCTTCTGTACCTTTAAAAACCTTCCCTGAAAGACATGTGCATGCTAGAAATGGATTTCTCATTTTTAATCCTGAAAGACTTGAGGATTTATCAAGACGAGCCATATCAGTAAGAGAAAGACTTTCCCTTTTCAGAGAAGAAAGATTTCTCACTTTTTTAACATGTTCATGTTAGAGAAGCCAGGAAGCCTCTGGTTTCCTTTTACCAGTATGAACAGCTAGAATGAAATAACTATGAGACTGAGAGCCCACTTTCAGAACCTAGTCAATGCGCTTGCTTCTATTAATATTAGTAATCCATGGATACACAGAAGAGAGGAAAAAATTTGTAGCTCTCTTAAGAGGTGGAAAACACTGCACAAATATTGATCTCCTTCTTCCTCCCCATGCCTTAGATCATTAAATATTAACACTGCCAGTACATTAATGGTCTAAACTTTCACACAAGTAGCAACTTATATAACAAATTTTAGAGAATAGAAGATAAACATCTACTGTGTTAATTGCTTAAATGAGTAGAGAAGATAGTAGGAATCAGCACAATTGCATAGAAGCCATAGGGAAGCATTATTGGATCCAGAATCATCTCCACAGTCAAAAATGAGCTCTGCTTGCTCTTTGCTCCTCTTCCCAGTTGGGTTCTTCACCCTAGCTTTCTGTTCATTGTAGACAGGCAGCAGGGAAAGGGGAATGGGGGAACATGTTTGAGGCCAGAATGTCTGCCACCAGGGGGAGGAAAAAAGAACTACTTTCTCAAGAAATCCTCTGGTTCAATAGAAGGCAGGCAATGAAGGATCAGCGAACATAGCTACGTGAAGACCTTTCAATGGAGATTTAGTAGACCTACACTGACTTGCTGTGATGGGTTAGAAACTACTGTGAAACCGTGTCTTGACAAACCTTTGACTGAATAGGCAGGTTTACATTTTGTTATTGGGGGAGAGTGCAGGGAACTTCAAGCATTTTGTAAGACTGCAGCCAAGATATTATCCTAATATTATTTTCCCTTACTTTAGGTACAGATGTTTTCAATATGTGAGCATTAACACTCTGCCTTTCTAATTATGCAGGCCTAGACCCTTACATCATCTTTAAGAGGTTATAAATTTAGTGTAATAAATCTCAGTTAAAACATTTAATGCAAAGAGTATTCAGCACTAAGCAGATATTACTTTTAAATTCCACGTTTGTAGGGGTCATATGTTTCCACAAGATTTTGAGAACAGCAAATTCTTTCTTGCATGTAAAAACCACAATGTGGGTGTTTCATGCCTAGAGAATGTTCTCAAGAAGGTTTGAACATTGAAGGATGAATGTTCAAAACGGTATTAGAAAATAATGTGAGATTCATTAGCATCTTTCTTCTTCTGCCATGAAATCAATTCTCCCTGTATCCAAGCTGTTGGAGAAACCTCAGCTGTAAGCCTTGAATTGTCGATTACCAGTGATCTCTGCAAGGTAAGGCAGGTAAACATCCCTATTTCCTTCGGTCGTTGGCTTTGTTGGCCTGAACGTGTAAGGTGCGCATTCAGGCCAACATTCAGCAATAGCCACTGCAGCATTTCCGAAAAAGGGGGAGCTCAGGGGTTCAACACTAAAGATGTGCTCCTAGCTTATGAAGGCAAATTATCTAGTTGAAAACTTAAATGGGATATTGGCTTGAAGTGGTCTGGAGAAAGTCTGGAGTGTGAAAAGACTTGTTGGTCGTATCTCAGCTGCCAACACATCTCCAAGTTGATAAAAAAAGAGGAAAAGAAACTTTTCAAAGATGCTTCTTTACTGTAAATCACCTTCCTTTTATGAGGTTTAAGAGACTGCTGAACAATTTTTAAGGCTGACTGACTCTCCATATCTTCGCTTGGTTTGTTTTGAATGAACAACAAAATGAATTGGAGTCTTCAAGTGATTAATTACTCAAGTCCTTATGATTATTTTTCTTTACACCCTCATAACAATACCCGATATTACATTTGTACAGATGTATTGTATTCTTGTATTTGATGTGTGATAGGAATTATTTTCCTATGAAAATGAAAGCTTGACAGGTCCTAAGATATCAGCAGTGCATTTTCTGAATTTACCACTAGACTGATGGATGAAAGAATATTATTTACTGATTCATTCTTCAGCATTTACAAGATAGTTTATAGATGCTTCTATAGCACTATTGGAAATTTATGTTGACACTGATAGAGTAGCAGACACAAACACAGCAAACAAGCCAGTCTCTGAATGAATTAAACCCATGAGCCTGCAGAAATAAGTACAGATTTTGTAGCATAAGCTGGAATTAAATTTTGGGTTGTTTAGTGTGCTGGTTATTTACTGCATCTTTTCCATTAGCTGTCTTTATGGCATGTCTGGAGTCTGCTCCAGGAAGGTCTAGGCTGGACATTCCCTTATAAGCACTGGAGGAACATTCCTGCAACAGCAAGAATAGGTAGATGGAGGGAATTATTTACAGACCCTTTCTTCAATTCCAATTGATACATATGTAGGAGATGCCAAAGAAGACAGCAAGTCAGTCATGGGAGCTTTCAGGAGCATTCCATGTAGGTGTTAAAATGTTCAGTTAAGCACACGTGCCCCAGTCACCTACATCTTTGCCATCCGGACAAGAGTACGTCAAGCCAGGACTGAAAGCAAGAACAAAACAGCACTGAGGCCTTGATGACCACATAGTATGTATGATGGCAAAGTTATTTCAGACAAGTTCTAGTCTGATTCTGTGGTCTAAGAGCTGATAGTCCTGTCAACCCTATCTTATCCCTGTTTCCTCTCTGCAGAATGAAGCTTGCAGCTTCCTTCCACACCCTCTTTGTTCTCAGTGTCCCGCACTTGACTTCATAATTACTTCATGAGACTAAACTTATTCCACAGCAACAAGATAGAGTTTTCTGTAGAGTTTCCCAAAGGAAAGCTTGAGGGTGTGTTTGCCTACAGTTATATAAATAACCTGACCTATTTCAAATACCATTTTTCAGTTCTTCCAGGCACAAGTGCTCACACCTTCACTTGGGGAGTTTCATCACAAGATCCTCTGTGCTTTTAGGATTTCTTTTTTTTTAAAGGCCAACATCAGCTCCCATAATAAGGCCTTTATGCTTCCATGCTGGCAATGGCAAAACCTAACAAAATGTCACTGCTTTGGGATATGATAGGCTTTTCTGGCAAAGTTATCCTGTTCTTTTGTCTTAGAATAAGTCTGATCCATAGATAATCTTCTCAGATTAAGTCAAAATGGACTTTGGAAACAATAATCGTTATGCTGGAGGCTGCTCAAGCACATAAGAACTCAGATATGTAAGGTTTTACTCACCTTTCAGAAAATGGCAGATGTAAATGTAGATTCTATCACTTAAGAATATCACTTGTATTTCTGGCATTCCTCAGAAGATTTCTGAGCCTTAAATCAATTAAAAAGTGAAATAGGGTTGTACTTTCTTGATACACATCTTCCTTGCTGCTAAATAAAGTTAAACTTTAAGTCTGCCCAAAGTAATTAATTCTCCTCAAGATTTGATTATAAAACTATTGACAATAAGTCTTTATTACTTTTCCCAGTACAGTAACAATACCCAGTTCGCTGTTCTCTATGTAATAGTAATAAACTGCTTGGAAAATTAGTATTCTTTAAGAGTATTTGAATGACGGCTGCATCTATTTCATATCACACATGTAAATGTCTTTGGACAACTCAGAATCATCTTGTCCATAAAATTTTTCTTCAACAGCATGAACAGTAAGAACCTGAAGGCTTGACTAGTGTTCTATCTCAATCTTGTTCCTTCTTTGAGATGCCTGAACTAAATAATTATTCAAAGGCTCTAATTATTACATCTGCTTTTCGAGTGTAATTATTTTTACATGTAGAGGAGTCTTGTCATTGTGTAAAGAAAGACATAACCCATAAATCAAGAATGTGCTTTTAAACAAAACTATTTCCAAGTAAAAACTACTCCAAAGTAATCACTGAATACAGTCGAAAAAATAGAAAGAAGCAAAAAAATAGTCTAACTTTACAAAGGATGTAACATCGCATTTTGGAGCAGTAAAGTCAGAGCCACTAAACAAGTTACCACCTATCAGCAGAGCTGGTGTAACTGGCATTATTGTCCAAGTAAACACTCAGGCTCAGCTTAAACTGTTCTTAAGGAGGCACCGTGTTTCAACTCGACTAATTTAGTCTGAAGAGAAGGATGAATAAATCTAACCAGAGTTTTGTGCTATTTTGACTAGATTGTTTCTGACATCTAAATGAGACTGAGAATGCTGCTCTATTTAGGTTGACAGTACAGCAAACTGAAATATGACCAGCTCCTCTCTGCCCTGATACATCATCTAGAGGGCTGACGTGCTTCACATGAGCCCGTGATTTATTCCCGTAAGTAAACAAGGCTCATTAGACCAGGATGCGGTAACAGCAAGCACTTGAAAACACGAGACCTTTGGATCTAGTCCAAGGGCTAGGAATCATTTTCATTTAGTAATGCTCTCACATGAGCAAGTTAATCATAGAATCATAGAATCACCAGGTTGGAAGAGACCCACTGGATCATCAAGTCCAACCAGAAGGCCACAGCTGAAAGATGCTCAACACTGTTCCAGATCCCCACAAGCCTGCAGTGGCATGGAAGGGCCTATTGATACCTGGGAGGGCTTTGTAGGAGGGGTTGTGCAATCACTAATAACATCCACCATCAATAATCTTTCCAGACCCGCCCAGCAAAAGTCCACAGTGGTGTTGAATCTCATATTGGAACTAATTACAGAAGTCTTGACTACTGGGGGGAAAAAATTGATTTTTGGAGGGGTATCTCTATTCATATTAAGATTTTCTAAAATATTACTAGCAATGAGAACAACAGTGCCCTCCAATTGTGAAAAAGCTCCAAAGCTGCTGATGAGAGGGAAGAACCTGGTACCTTTTTTGTTCTGATTAGAGACAAGCTATTCAAAACACAAGCCTTTGCAGTAATATTTTCTCTTTCCCAGTCTTTTGAGCCTGTTAAATTTCTTTTCCCTGCTTACACTGTTCTGAACTCTCTATAGAGATCTCCCTTCCCATGGAAAATCATTTTGTATCCAGATGAGGCAGAGGGAATATAAAACAATTCTTTGGACAGGAAGTAACAATTTCTTACAGCCACTCAGAAAAAAAAAAATATTTGTTGTGTTTTTAAAAAAAAAAAAGAAAAAGAGAAAAAAAAGGCTAAAAATCCATAGGATTTTTCTGAAATCACAGTCAGGCAGAAGGGAGTAGATTTCAAGGTAAAACTTCTACGCTAAGTTCTTTACTCATTAGTGTGTACATACCTGCCATTTCTCTATATTTGTCTCAAAAGGCATAGCTCATCATATAGGCTCCTACATATGTGCTAAGAAATAATAACATTACATGACAGGTAGAAGAATGGAATCCTATCTTTGCTGCATGTACAACACAACATGCAGCACTAATGTATACAGATAGCTAGGGTTACCCCATTCATATATGTTTAATATACTTTTCCATATTTACAGATTTTTGCTTTTTGCATTCAAAGCACTGATCTTTTTGCAAACATTATTCTTCTGCAGAGAACAGTGAAGCTTCTTTACCAGTAGGAACTGTGGGAGTTTTTACAAAGAATACTCCTTACATTGGAAAATAACTTTTGTCCAATTAGCTTAGATAATTAAATACAACTATCAGCAAAGGACATTCTTCAAAACATCCATGTTTTCATTATTTTGGACATGTGGTTACCAGTGTATTACAATATGTTCTGCATCAGGACTGGAGCAGAAAGGATTCCTAGTATTTGACGTTTAGAGCTGAATCTCACACTACGATTATGTGACTCTCACAGTATGATTCATATTATTGTTTCTCCAATGATGACATTAAAAAAGACCTTCTTTTAACCTGGGAGTCAGGAGGGAAATTAACGTTTCACTGACCAAAGTCTGAATACTTCTCCAGCCAGGCATCCTATTTAGAGATGTTTGCTCTTTACCTCAGACACACACACTGCATTCCCTGGTGTCATGTGCCCAATTCCAAAACCCATTAGAAAGTCACGAGGTAAAGGGCGCGTGAGTGTGACTGCATAAACCACCCACGAGCTAGTGGGACACCTTCATATCTCTGCAACCCTGTCTTCATAACATCACCAGCCCAGCCTCTTCTCCTGTTCATAAACATGGAAACAAGAGTGTCTTGGCCACCTACAAATTTTACCAGACAAAGCATTCAGGAGAGGGGGTTAAAGAAGTAATAGTCGTCCACTTCCACTGGGCCAGTTTTCCTTGCTGCCAGTTGGGTTAGATAGTTCTGTTCAGCTCTGCCAGGCTTTTAAAACAACGTGTGAATACAAGGATGCACTTCTAGTGCATCCCTAAAGCAGCTGCTGTAACAGGCAAATTAACTGATAGCTCTGCTAGACAGGAGTAGGAGTGAAGGGCTCAGTGTCTGTTCATGATAGGGAATTTAAAATATTTTAGCCAACAGAGTCTTGTTTTTTCAGCTCTTCCAGCTGCAGAAGGGACAAGGTAACAAAGCTGCATGGCTCCCCTAATACTCTGCAGTATATTTCCCCCAGTAACCTTTAGGCACTCATTTTACTGCAAGTAATAAAGAGGAAAGAGTCTGTTAAAAAAAAACCAAACAAACAAACAAACAAAAACTAAAAAACAAGAACGAAAGTGTTATCCATGGTCCACGGCAGGACTCAGAGTTCTGCAATGTGTAACACTGTTTCATTTCTCAAAATGATCATGAATATTTTGCTCTGTTCAAGTACGTCACTTAGTAATTAAGCTGCCATTTCAAGATCAGCAAGTACCCTATCAAGTGAAATTTTGTAACTAAAAAGTACATGACAAAAATCTGTATAACAATCTAGGTGTTCCAGCATTAAATGTCTGTGTTTCCAGATAACTTATACTTTATAAGCTTGAAGATTTTGTTCTTTAGCATTTTACATCATGTTTAACTACCTAAATTGCAAGCCACTGCTCCCAGCAGCCATAATGAAAAAGACCTCAAAACCCCAAAAGCGAATCCATTGAATTTTCATCATCATCATTCATCATGATTTGTACTGTAAATGCTTCTGAAATTTTTCCAGCCCCAGAGCAAGATAATCAAATACATAGCGAGACTTTCTGTAGCTCATTTCTCAGTTTATTGTTATTAATTTGATGGTACCCACTAGGTCAGTATTTTTGTTGTTTGCAAAACACTACAATGGTTTGCATTTCTGTTGTATGTGCCACAAGGAATCTTCAGAAATGTGCCTGCTTTTTTTCCACATTTCAATAAGCATGGGATAGAAACTGAGAGGTAAAGTCCAGTGTTTGCAGACAAATTTTCATTACAAGTTGAAAGTTTTATGATTAACAAACAGCTTTAGTAAAGTCCTCCTAACCTGAAATCTGGCTACTTTTAAAAAGAGTACTTGTTTGACTCTCTCTGAATTACTGCTCTTAGAACAAGGCCACCTGGGGATAATGAACAGCTGATTTAATTTTTAATCAGCATTTAAAAGCCTTTTAAGTGGAGCTCATTTTCATTAGTTTAAATAAAGAACACCTCAAAAAGCAAAAGGTCATTAAACCTCTGGAAGTACCTTCATGCCAAGATTGTATCTTAACATAGGTCCTTTTAAGAGGCTATTGAGGGATTTATTAAATATAATGTGAAAAATTGCTCAGTTCTGTAGTCAAACAGAGCCTCATAAAGGGATCTATTGTCTCATCAATGCCTTACACAGGAAATTGCTGTAAGAATGGACTCTGAGCCCACCTTTGAAGTCTGAAAGCATCTTTGTAGTGACCTCACTGCACAAGGTATTTGGAGCTCAGTTTCAGTGATGCCTAGGAAGACTGTGCATCTCGCAGGATGGGGTGTGAAGAGTAGCACTACTGTAATAAGGACCCAGCTGCTTGTTAAGAAGGAATATTTTGCCTCTAAGTATTTTGATATCAGACTTGACCATTTTCTAATCTGCAGTCAGATTGAGCGCTTACGAGAGGGTTGTACACACTTGGTTCTGCATCCCTTTTTACTCTGTTCAACCCAAGCTTCAGATTTACATTATAAGACTATTCTTTAAGTTTTTAATAAAACATTGTCAAGCATAAATAAATATGGATACAATCAAGGATTGGGAAATCCATTCAGTAAACAGATGGCTACCAAGTCTCAGTTCCACCGTTTCATTCTCAGTTTTGTTCTATTTCTGGAGCTGTCTGGGTTTGGTAGTTGTTTAGTTTTAGTTATTCTAATAAGCCTGTAAACATATTCTAGAACATTACTTATAACTTCAGGGTGAGAGCTTCAGCTCTAGTGATGCTCATTTTCCACCAGCAATCAGCAAATTGAATGAGATTCAAGAGACATTCAGCATTGTCTAGGATATTTAACACTGCAGCCAGCAAAGCTACCAGATTCAGGCTAGCTGCATAGTGCTGCTTCTTGTTAGGGAATTTATAGTAGTATAAAAGGATATGGACAAAAAAAAGAAGACACACTACACCATCTCTTATCAGCCAGAAGGTCTAGGTGAGAAATATCAAAGAATAGCCACAGCCTCTGGAAAAATTTTTTAAAAAAAATTAAATTAAAAGGGCAGAGTGCTCTACAGAGACTTTCCAGCATCCTCAACACTTTGTAGCAAGTCAGAACCAAGATAAATGTTCCTAGTGCCCTCACTAACTGGAAGAAAAAATACTTGCAAACTCAAAAGCTTCTACTTCAGGGAAGATTTAAAACAGCACCTCCACCACCCGCAGAGGTCAAGCTGGGATTCATCTGAATACGCTGGTTTTCTGTCCCTGGCAACTGCTCAGCTGAAGTGTTGTTTCTTATCACAGTTCTCCCTGCTGATGTGTTATGTGAGCTAGGAACTCAACAGGGAGATGGTAAGCATCCTAGAGTAAGCTCACATCAGACTAAGCTCAGGGAACTCGGTGACCCTCAGTGTTATGCTCCACTCATCCATTATCCACACGTGACTCCTGTGGGGTTCAACAATTCTTCCAGTATTAAAACACTCCATTCATAAATTCTATCCAAATCAGTCAGAATTTCTGGTTTGAGATAGTGCTTTGTACACTGTCTGTATATGTGAAATAGACTTAAGAATCTGATTGAAATTCTACATAGCATGAATGGAACAATCTCTGTGCCGAGGTTTCTTGTCAGAAACATCAACTTCACTTTCTTACACCAGTCTTTTAGATGGCTTAACTATCTATGCAGGAGACAGGTCTAATGAAAATTAATTCCCCCTAATCACTAAGGATTTGAGGTTGTAGATTTGCAAAACTAAATCTCACGTTATTACTCATGGTTTTCATTTAAAGCAGCTTTATAGTGTTCCTTCCTTAAGAACAGATAAGCCTAGTGAGCTCGGCATGTGTTTTAAGTATAGGGAAAATTCACAGCTATTCATGCCTACGTGTGTGCCTCATGCACACTTGTAGACTGATGCTTTGAGAGATGTTAGGAAAGCTACTAATTCTCCTTGAAGGATCAAGCCACCTTTAATTATTATCAGTGATAAAAAAACAATTCTTTTATAATGAAAATAGTACAAAATTCATATTTACATTTCCTTAAGCAACAATGTCTTTCCAATCCTATCAGCATCTAGGCTGAAACATGGAGAGCAGTTGGGAAGAAGGGGAAGTTTCACTGTTTGATACCAGTAGTGCTGCTCTAAAAGTCAGAGATTCTAATGCTCTGGTACCTTATGTATTTGTTGGCTTTTATCTATCTTTGGAAGAATGTACCATATATTTCCACCCAACATATCACTATAAAATGATTAAGTATATCTTACCTAGCAATTAATACAGGGCTTTGATCTTTCCCATGGCATATTCTGGAACTACCGTGGCAGAAAGGATAATACATAGTTGACTGCTTCCAAATAGAGGTGAGAAACCCCTCCCAGAAATAAAGACCTTCTGTTTTAAATTAAAACGAGGACTAGGTTTCCAAGGGCATGTGATCATTAATTTATAAAGACCATGGTTTGCTTATCAGGTGACATTAATGGAATCACTGACCTGTATCAAAAGTTGTGGAAAGAACAAACTTAGGTTCTTTGAAACTAATAGATTGGTGCCATGTTTTGGGCACAGAGACTACTCTAGCTTGTTTTGACCTCTGAAGTGTTTGTTTACAGCACGGTTACACAAAATATTTGGTCATATTCCCAGGAATCTCTAGATTCTAGACTAGAAATGATATTTTCAATTATTGCAGGAAAAATAAAAAACACCAAACAACTTTAAAACCCCTAATAATACAAATAACAAAACCTCTCAATTTCTGAGTAGTAACAGTACACATAAGAATTTTCTAGCTCTGAAAAGATGATCACTTGGAACTCAGGAATGACTCACGCTTCTGCTACTGGCCACTGCTTTCTAAAGCAGCTGAGACCATATTTCTTCAGGGAACAAACCAGGGAAAATCCTCTAGTTATGCCTGATGAGTCCTCTTCTATTACTATTGAGGAAAACTCTTTAAGGTATCTACAAAAAATTCCAAACACAAGGTCCACTCAGGAAAAGCAACAAATATTTTGCCCAGATCAAATAAGCAGAATACTCTGTGGATGGAAGGTTAAGAAATAAAGGTGCTATTTTTAAGATGTGCTGTCCCTCCAATTGATACCCAGACAGAATTCCACTCATCCCTAGGAGAAAATACAGTCTGTAAGGTATGAGTCCAATGCTGCAACCACGTCCACTTAAAAACTGCCCATGTGCAAACGAGCAGACCATACTTAGAGTAGTTAAATGAATAATAACTATTATATCAGCATGGAACAAATGCAATAATTTTTACAGGAGAGACTGATTGTTTTATCGACGGTTAGATTAATTTTAAACTCATTGTAACTAGAATAACAGAGAAATCTCCTGTTAAAATATGCCATCTTGGAGTTTATGAAGTGAATAAATCCATCCAACATTGTGGCTCTTTCTCTCAATTATTCCCTTTTAAATAACACCTTTGTTTCTCTTTACTCTTGAATGGACAGACTAGTCAACTGGAAAACCAAGTAAATGCTATTTGAAAATTTGCAGACCTCATTTGCTGAAACTGACTGAACTGACTTTTGATATACTTACAATTTGTGTTTCTACACTTTGAAAGCAGTTTCAGAAACCAGCACCATGAAGCTCATTCTAATTTATAAATTCTACGTAATTATCAAAGTGTTCATTGGAGGATAGACAAGCTTTCAAAAGCCATTCTTCACCTACAAACTTTTGGAGAAAGAGTCCAGTTAAATTCTTGTTCTTGATTTTGTTTATCCCTGTGAAGAGTGACATGGAAAATATTATAGGAAATATCAATTATTTGCATAGTAAAATCAATGAGATTTATACCTGTTTCATGCCTTTAAATTCCATTTATTTCAAGCAAAATGAAACCTTTACCAGCTCTTGTACTTAAAATTCTTTTCCTCTCCCTCTTTGGATACAAGATAGAGGTGAGATACAGAAATCTCAGCTAAAAAAAGTTTCAAACTAGGCAATTCATAACATTCATTTATATATATTAGTTAGGTACTTCACAGTAGCCACAATGCATTTATTCAATTTACCTTCAAATATTATCTGAGTTACAGTGTTGTTAAAGATTAACATGGAAAATGTCTTGGAAAACAAGTCTGACTTCATAATTGTCATGGAAGGATAGTTAATCCTAAAACATCTCCGTTAGTTCAAACCTTTTGAACTAAAACCTAAATGCGGCCCAAGTTAATTGCTCCTGTTACTCCATAAACAGGAACTATGTGCCCTTTTATATTTCTTTCAGTTTCTGTTCTATACTCTCCTGTCAGCCGTAAGAACTAACAAAACCTTTTGCCTCTTTGCGCAGCTGATGTGTATGTTTATACACAGCTTTACAAAGAGCTTTAGCATAAACAGAAAATACCTTAACGTAATCATCATAAGATTTACTAGAATAAACAGCCATGGTCAGCTTTGCGGTGTGTGAGTTTAGAGGGTGAAATTATTCATTTCTGAGATCAGAAGCAAAATTTCATAACCCTTGACCTTCATCAGTTTTATGGAAAGGTAATGGATGGAGTAATTTCCCGTGAGTTTAACAGTGCAAGCTTTCCATGCAGGGAACTTCCAACATGTCTGAACCAGAAACCGGAGCATGTGTTAATCAATGGAAAGAAGGAAGGAGGCAGATGAGAGATAAAAACAAATAAGAGTAGTAATGATGTGGTTTTTCACGGTTCCGTGGTTTTTCATGGTTCTGTGATTTTGTTAGCTTTTCCATGGTTTTGCAAGCTCTTATGAATACTACTTTAATGTGCTTAAAAAGCAACACTTTGCCTTCTGTGAAATATACTTAGAGGCTAGTTCTTAAATGCAGTAAGTGTTACCACTGCCAAGCAAGATTATCTGGGATTTTAATTTGCTATTATCTTTATGAGATATCATCCCCGACATGATAATGTGACGCAAATGCCATGTCTTATCAGTCTGATGTACTTTTGAAGTCTGTCCTAATCCATTTTGGCATCAGATACAAAAGCAGGCAGCAATGAAGCCAGGGAAAACCTGGTGATGTGCTAACATTTTTGCTTTCTTTCCTGGGTTGTACACACCAGGACTAGGGATTATGTCTTCACGCAAATTTCTATAGCCAAAAAAATGAGCCATCCTCAGCATCAGACCAAGGCTGCAGTCCTGTTTCCATTTCTAGGATGGAAGAGTCATCATGGAAATGCAGATATAGAGTTAATGATCGTGGAATTCCCTTGAACAGTCTCACTGGAGCAGATAAGAGCTGCAGAAAAACAGGATGTGGAAATTAGATCAGAGACTGGCTAAAATGAAAAAAAAAACTTTTCAGAAGATATACAAAACTCATTGCTGCATAGAGTTCTGATGAATGATTAGCTATTGTTTAAAAAAAAACAGCACTGTACTAAAGTTGAAGATGATAAATAAATAATTAAAAAAATAATCAAACCTATCAAAGCTCCTTTCATGACGCCTGTGGAAACTTAGTGATTTTGAACCAAAAATAGACAATGCAGCTTTCTTTCTGCCATCAAAGCCTGACTGCAAATACTTAAGGGATGAAGCAAAACATGAAAATTTTAAAGGCCTCTGACTCTATGTCTAGCAATCAGACTGTAAAAATAGGTGAGTCCAAGTTATTCAGAAAATCATTTATCTTGTCAGAACTCTTTGTCTCTGATTCACACCTATACAGTGCTGTGAAATATATCCTCAGTTTGTGCTACAAACCCCAAAGATTTACTCCAGCAGCCTTTAAATAAGGGGAGACTCTGGGAACGGAAGAGAAATGGAAAATATGCCTGAAAACATTCCATTATTTTAGAGAAATAATGTTAAGGAGTTAAACCGTGGAGAGGTGCAGAACCAGTGTAAATGCAAATGCTGCAAAATCTTAATGTAATCATGACAGAGAGCAATCTACACACAGCTGGCATAGTATGGGGTACCTGTGGATGGAAATAGGTAAGGAGAGATGCTGACATTTCTCAGTCCTTCTAATGAATTTGCTAGTTACATTAGAAATGACAGGAAAAAAATCAGCAAAATAGACTCATCAGAGTGGTATCAACAGGGCAAATACATAGCATTTCTCTCTAAACATCTGTGATTTCCAAATTTCCAATACATTAAATTCAGAGTTCCTACAAATCCAAAGTTTTGTAGTGTGTGTTCCAAGACAGCCACAGAGACCAAGCTTCCAAGTTCAAGACCACAAGGCTGGCAGTTCTGTGGGCTGAGCCTCCTGACTGTCACGAGGAGCATAAGGACTTCCACACTGCTTACTCCTCATTACAATCTTGAATTAGCCAGCCCAGAGTTTTTTAATGCATTTTAAACAGACTACCCAGAGTTAGAGACGTCACAGTTTCCAAAATTTTCCGACACTCAAAGACAGGTCTGTCCCCCAGCCACAAAATACTGAGAAAAATAACCATATTCACAGCATATTTCAATACATGTTTCTTGCATATTTTATTTCCAAGACATTGTGCCTTTACCTGCCAAAAACTGAGATAAAAATGATCTGCAGAAAAAAAAAAATGAAAGAATGATCCAGGGCCTTACTGGATCACACTTAAATAGAAAAGAAATACTTCTCCATTATTTTCCATTATTAGCCTGTTCAGATGCTCATCCGGCAGCTGTGAACGCTCAAAAAAGTTAGACCTCATTTCCCTACTCAGTTCTAGCCATGGGATACCCAGGTATATTCCTTTTAAGATATTAAATGAAACTATGAATGAAAATAGTGAAACAAGGTCTTTCACAAGGAAAGAAAGAAACTTATTGCTTGTTCTAATAGCTCCTGCCATTGTTTTATTCTTTATGCTTCTAAGGTTTTTTAAAATCAGTATGTTTACACTTGCAAGTATACCTCAAGCACATGGTGTGTTCACGTAACACACTAACAACTGCTCAGAAGTATTAATTGATTTCTTAGTTTTCCTTAATAATAAATTCTAGAGTGCATGTAATCCTGAATACACATGTATTATGCAATGGGTCCAGGAGGAGAGATGCTGGTCTTTTCCTTTACTGAGAGCCAGGCACAGATGATAAAGCTGTAACTGCAACAGGGCTGTCACTGTGGTTCAGCTCAAGGGCCTCTGTGTTCTTAGAGGTTAAGCAGTTATTTTTACCAGAATAGAGTTGTGAAAATGAGTGACATCATTGTTTTTTCAGTATTTTCCTGCAGGGATAACACACCTGTCACTACGAATCCAGACTACCAGAAATGGGAAACAGTTTCTAACTATATCAGTTCAGCATTTCTTTATTAGGAATGATCTGCTCTGGCAGTGCCAATGTTTTGTAAGCTGTAGGCAAAGGAGAAAATAATTTTAAGGGAAAAACTAAGTCTCTCAAACACAAACTTAGTGCAGTCCTCTTTCCTACCTCCTAAATATTCTTTTCAAAGGAATCTGTGGGGTACCTTGCTGGTGATGGAATTCATTCCATAGAGTGCATTCCCTTCATCTTCCTCCTGGGTAACCCTTAAGAGTTGGTGGCACAACTGTTCTTTGGCTGAACATATTATAACAACCAAATAACAGTCATGAAGTGCAGTTCATTCACACAGTTCTCACGGCATTAGATTTAAGCCCAGCTCTCACTGGGCTTTCTATTATAGAAACCACTGTAATACGTGGGCTAAATGCTTGCCTAGGCCATCCTCTGTGCCAGTGTAACTCCATAATTCATATTGTACGATGATCTTCTACAAAACAGAATGCTAAGTGCAGTACCAAGAGATCCCAATTCTGGATTTGTTTGCATTACCATGGAATGGATGTGACTTCACTGAAATCAAAAGCGTTAAAATCCGTTCACATCAGATGAGAGTCTAGCAGAATTTGCTTTCTCGTCCCCAACAGAGCTAGCAGAACTGTTCCCCTGGGCCCTGTGATTTCTTAAAGCCAAAAGGCGTTCATTTATCCTAGTGATAAATAAATGCAGTTTCTTGACAACTGAGGTGTTTATCTGAGTAAAACTGCGTAAGGCAGTTAAATGAACCCAGCTTGGTTTATCAAGCCAGTAGCAAGCTGCTACTTTTATTGTGGGACTACGGATACCACCACCACCAAACAAGCCAACGTGAGCTCCTTTCTCCTTTCATGCAAATGGCCTGCAGACCAAGCAGTATGCAAAGAATCACCACTCTCATCAGTAATTTGTGTAAAGGTCATTCATAATAAAAATTGTTGCAACGTCTTGACAGTTCAATTAATTATCTTTTAAGTTCTCCCTTAACGTAAATACCTTCAATAGGTGGAAACTTTTGCCTGCATTATACTAAATCAATTGTTTAGTTATATTGAGTTAAATACAATCAGTGAGAAAAGCAGGGAGAGTAAAACCAGCCTAAAAGCAATGGCTTTGTTTAAAGACAATTTCATCTCAGACTTCCAAAGTTTCTCTTCTTTCCATTGGAAAAAAAAAAAAAGTGTATTTGCACATCTGATAAATTACAAGTCAGCTTTGGTTTTGTACAAAACTTATGTATTATAAACATGGAAGTACAGTACAGGATTTCTAAATACAATTCCACCTTCATTAGATGTTTTTGTTGGTGTGGGTCTACTAGTTGAGAGTCCACAGAGATGTGCCAGCAAAAGGTACTTAACTAGAAAACGCAATACCTGCAAAAGTTTATTTTTTACAAGGCTGGATGATTCAACATGAGTGCACATAGGTGTGTAGGAGTGCTGTGCAATTAGTTTTGTCAGTATGAATTATGCTTATATATAAGATTAATTTTTCTGAATAGTGTAGCATACAAATATATTGTGTATTTCCTAAGAAATTATCTAAGATAAGACATTCATAAGGTACTTCAATGCTGCTGAATCTCGCCAGCATACTTTAAGGGGTAGGCTTACTAATAAAGATAAACCATCCCACATTCAAGTTATATCTCATTATTAGTCCCTTATTACCAACATCAGATCACACAGCCTAGGAGAATGTCATAAGAGCAGCCCAACTTTTAACAGAAAAGTTCAAGGTACCTTTCAATTAGAAACATTATTTTCATATTGCCTTAAAATAATTTCAGTTAAATATTTGAAAGGTGCTAGTGCCTCTGAAAATCCTTTCTGCCTCTTTGGAGAAACTTGCAAGTCTTACTACAGCAGTACAGAAGATGTTGGGTGACCAAATGTACCTTTTTAAAGCCCTTGCTTTAAAAATGAGAAAAATGTGTATGTCTTTAGTCTGTTTTGATAAATTTAGAATTTCTGTTCCAAAATGAAAACCTGACCCAAGAATAACTCTTACAGGAAGGACTTTTACTGCAACCTGCTCAGCAAGCATCAACAGTATCTGACCTGCCAATTAGGAAGGCCTGAGCAATAAGGTTCAAAAGTGCAATTTTCATTCTTGGCCTATATTATTTCCTATATGAATGAATATTTACAACTTTGCTCTTAATAAAATCTCCAGATCAAGTACTTGCACCTGTGGCACCAACCCTGTTTGTATCTTTTGGAGCATTTATTTTTAGTGAGTTAAAAATATGATGGAAGTGTGTCAATACAATAAAAACGTTGTTAATAATGCATTGTGCTAAAAACATACTCTTTAGTGTTATCACTAGAGCATGCCACTTAATGTGAGACTATCAAAGACACAGGCAATCCTCCAAGTTATCTGAGTACCATCCCAATGAAAAAAAAGACTAGACCACGGTGTCATGAATTTTCCATTGTCTCCATTTTTATTCACGACTCTCTTTTCATCTCTAACTACTTGTTCAACTACGTTCTTTCAATTACTGAAATCCAGCTGGCTGAAACATATCCAGTTGGGCTTTATCATTTTTTGAACTTCTTTTTTAAAGAGGTCTTTAATGACTCTAACTGTTGTTCTTGTGAGACTCTCATTTGCACTAGATAATCCAAGTTATCTTTGTGAAACCTGTCTACAAACTTGACTCAAATTCCATTGTGTGCAAACTTCCAGGAGGGAAAAATGCATTGCTTGCACAGTGAGAACATACAGCATTCATTTGCTACCTTCTAATAGCATTTTATATTAAATGCTCTAAAAATTGTCTTAAATAGAACCAGATGTTTCTGCTTCTCTCTGATTGCTGTCCAAGTGAAATGATCTTCCTCTCTTTCTCCAAACCCCCTTTATCATTAAATAACGCATTGAAATGGAAATATAGAGCATGCAATGTTTGCCAGAATTAAACAAGGGGCAGATGGAAAGAAAACCGAATTAGACGGGGTTTATGAAGGCTTTTTCGTTATCCAGGCTCTTTCAAACACATTCAATAGTATGTATTTTGATCCTGAAAGTATGTTTACTCATCACAGTTTCTTTATGGATCACTTAAACACAGGTTCTTTACTTTTATTTGTACTCTGCAGGGATCAGTTTTCCATTTCAGTTTGTGGGGTTGACATAGGAAGCTCAGAACAAGAGGAGAAATTGTCTTTACACACTCCTATGTTGGCCATTTCTGTGAGCGCTAAAGGATCCACTAGGACAAGTCTCTGGATGCCAGAGGATCAGTGCTATTGTGGAGATGTGCATTGTGGTAAATGTTCCCAGGAAAAAAAAATGAGTTCAGGTGTCTACGTCATCTAAAATGCATACAGCATTGGAGCACACAGTGATTTGCTTCTCCAAATAACAGAACACGTTGTTTTCATCATCAGTGAAATTGCTAAGACCATTGCAGTGATCCAGCTCATGATTCACAAACACATGTATTATTACAGCCAGCAGTTGAATCAAAAGGAAAGTAGCATTGCCTTTTTGGCTGTATAATCAAACAAGATTCCTCATATCATCAGAGGTCATAGGAGTTGGCTATGATGTCTGCAAAATTCTCCAAATATGCACCAATTTGTATTAAAAAGGGGGGGGGGAGAGAGTTAATTTTCTTGGAATGCACTTCGAACGTCTCATTTTCTTCTCCCTTCTGAGTGAAATCTCAACTGGATTCAATTTAAACACTATAAAGAGGGTTAACCCCTGACTTTCTGTTGAAAGAATGCGATCTGCTTATGTAAATGTCAATGACCTCTAGTTTTCTGACATTCAATTAGAAATATTCTGTAGAAAAGCCTTAATTACGGACCTGATTCAGCTCAACAAATTCTGCTTCTATTCACCTCGAGTGTTCAGTTGTTGTGGCTGCCCAGAAAGTACTGGGAAAGAGCATAAACTGGAAGTGAGCGTGTCATTTCATCCAAAGCTTAATGTGACTTCAAAACTTAATAGCTTTTAGAGCATTTGAAACAAGACAGCTATTCCATGTGCTTCATTACCCCTCTGTGTGTGTGTGTGTGTAGATGTATAAAAAATATCCACATTCTCTCTTCAGGTGGTTTGATCATGATATTTTAACATGAGCACAGGGCACAACCCATACGTCTTTACAAGTCTCTGGCACCCACCTCTTTTTCACTAGGTAAGCCAGAATGCTGATGGGAAACCACCTCAATTACCCAAGATTAGTCTATATACAATGCAACACATGGCCTAGATGCTAACCTTTTTTTTCATATCTGTTGCCTTTCTTTTGGCTGGTTCTTCTCTCAGCTTTGACTAATAAAGAAGCAGATCAGTTCAACAGAGAGGGGCTCGCTGAACCCTCTTACTGGGCTGGCACCCTGTATGGTCAAGACTGTTGAGTGCTCCTGGGATACACTTGGCAGTAACAGTGGTTACTACAGATACAAAGAGAGAGAAATGCCACCGGACCATTGCTCTTAGTACCTCAGATTCCAGCTTTAAGCAGTGTTTTATAGACTGCTTCTTCACTGCCCTGCTCCCACAAAACAAAATGGAAATTCAGCATTTAATCTCACTGTACACAAGATCAGTCTGTCCATTTTATTGTGTTATTCAACAAACTCCCTACCCACAGCCCCATTAACTTCAGTGGGGATCACACAGAGAATAATTGCAATATAAAGCCTGTTACCAATAATCACTGCTGGCCAACATGGAGCAATTGCTCTCATTAAGACTGAATCTCACAAAAGGAAAGTAACACCCTAAACTTCAAGAAGCTGAGGAATCACAGTGGTGAGTACAGAATAAGAGCAGAGAGAAGAAATCTCTTTGAACAGAGCCTGCTGCAGCAATTACCCATCTGACAGGAATGTTACTTCATTAAGCCAGAAATATATCAAGGCTATTATCCTCTGAGTTATACATCATAATTTAAATAGCTGCAGAGGTATTTCTTTTGCTATCTGATATGTTTGCTTTTATATCTGGTGACAGGAATTCAGCTGGAATTAATAGCTGTAAATGTAGAATATATAAAAGAAGTGTAGCTCCACACAGTGCGCTAATTCTTTCATTACTCTCTGAGCACCTTAAGGATAAATGACATTGAACACTCAGATTCTGAAATGTGTTAAACATCCTGTAACTCTCACAGGCATCGCTGATTTCACTAATAACAAGTTATGCTAATTGCTTTGCGCACAATGAGGGCCAGATGTCTCAGTACTGAATGTTGCGAACATTCAGTGGTCCTGAGGTACCTCACTCGCTTTGGTGATACTGCTTCTCAAAATGTGGTTTTAGCCCATGGAATCCACCTCTCCAGGATGCCAGAGCCAAACTGTGCTATGAAGGTTGGGTTTCATTTTGTTTTTATTAAAGCCATGGCAAAATTAGAACCAGCTTTTATGTGTATCTGTATATACTCAGGAAAGATTAGTAAAGTTTTATTATACATAGGTAAAACAATCACTGTAAATTATGTGTAAAAATTGTTTCTGCTGATGGTTTATGTTATTTCTTTCTTCTCATGATATGCTGGTTGCTCACATGACAAACTCTTTTTCTTGTTTTCTTCTTTCCTTTTTCCTTCCTCCTTCCCACTCTCCCTTTCCTCCCACAAATGATAATTTTGTTGATCTGAAACATTTTTCTTTGCTGTCCTACATCTCAATCATGTGCCATTCTTAATTACCTATTGTAATTCAATAGGTAATTTGTTCCAATCCACCAAAAGTTTAACCAGTATCTCAAGCTGGTCAAAAATCACTGGAAAAAAAAAAATTAAAAATAACCTGTTAAATAAAGCCAACCAGACCTATTGCAAGTATGTAAACTAGCAACTAAAATACCTTCCCTGGAACGTATTCTCTGAACTAACACACAGTTGATGCCAAAATACTTGGATGTGCAAAAGTTTTCTAAGAATACAAACGACCTTGAAAATGTAAAACCATAGTAACCTCAAAGTTTTTCATCAGCAGCAAGTCTTCTGTACAGCTTTTCTTCCTAATACAAAATGTAGCATTTAATATGACCCCCTACCAGACAACTTCTTGTATTCTGTAAAAGGGACTAGTTGTGTTCACTGTGAAACCTGGTACTCTCATAGGAGTATGATAATTTTATATATATATATAATATATATATATATAATATATATATCAGAGTATGATAATTATATGGAAAAATTAGTAGTTTCAGTGAAATAGAAGGTGTCAGTGTTCACTATGGCTTTGGTATAAACAAGGGTCTGTCTGGACAGAAGCAAAGTCACTAAAAAATCCTGAACAGCTCTTCTTGGTGGATAATTGAGGAGAATATTTATGTTCAAATGTGGGAATCCTGTGTTTTCATTAAGAATTTGCAAGCATCAAATCATGATGCCTCAGATAATTTCTAGCAGATGATAAATGTGAAACAAAGCAATACTGTAAGGCATAGCAGGACTTGAATTGGGTCTCATGTGTACAGTTCTCTGGGCTGTATTTTAATACCCTTACACAACATTATAACTTCAATGAGACCATTCATACATTGCAGTGATTTTAATGATTGTCATCCTCTGTGATGCACAGATAATCCTGATTTCTAAAGCATTTATTCAGCTTCATCCTTACAAAGCCTGATTTGACGTATGTATTGTATAAATTCCAACTAGTGATACAAAAGAACAGATGAACATTTTTCCCCCTCCATTGAGAAAAGACCAGATCTTCAGCCCAAATTCCAGTGAGAACAATGACAGATTTATTGTTCAAATTCTTTCTGGGTAGGAGCCTGTTAAAATGGGACTTTTTCCTTTAATTTCCCCTTTTTATTCCATTTCAGGAACTGCAAGTTCCATGAAGCCTACATTTAGAAATACAGTAATTATCTGTCGGCCCACCATGATTTTTAAAGAATTACTTTGTCTTATTCTTCTAAAGATTCATATTCCTAACAAGCAGAACATCTGGAACAACTTGCCTAAAACAGTGATGTAATCCCTAATGGCAACAACTCTCAACCCGAACAGTCTGATAAAGATCACTGTAATATTCTCACTAAGCTTGATTCTGTGCTCATTTAAAATTGTAGGAGAAAAAAAAACAACTGGATACTGCAATGAAATGGTATTGTGATGTAGGCCACAAAATTTCTCAGGACAGTCTATAAATACTGTTAAAATGACTGAAGTACAATTGTTTCCCAAATGAGTCAAGCAGGCAGAGCAGTTGCTGCTTAGCCTAGTGGGCAGGAGAGAAGACTTCGCTAATTCCCTGGATACTTCATGAGTTTTTATGGCTTTTTTCAAACCGTTCCTGAAGTTGAGTTTGCTCTTCTCCTTTAATTTCTCTTTCACCTCCAGCTTGGAACAGCTGTGTGTAACAAATTAGTCCTTGAAAGACAGTAACACTGAAAATATAATGGAAAATAATTTCCCCTGGGAGTGTAAAGTATTTGTGTTAAATGAAATGAAAAATCAACTTAAACATTCATATGAATGCCCAAGGAGAAATATTCAGTCACTCTGATAGTTTCTACCTTTTCCCTCCCCACCAAGGAATAGAATGAGAGATTTCCATTAAAATAATGTTATGTATGAATTACACTTTGCCTACAGGGAATAAAGGAAATTACAGCTTTTATACTCTGTAATTTACAGGGACTTGACACTTGTTTTGGGATGCACTACGCTTACTACAACAGTGCTGAGTATTAAGCATTTCCAATGTATAAAAAAGGCCATTTAGAGAAGGAGACCCACACTGAACACTCAGGCACCATTCAGCCATTTCAAGGGATCTGTTCCTTAGCAATGTGCAGAAAATGCTAAGGTGTCTGTTCAAAGTGCAAGCAAGAGTTCACAGAAGGACAGGAGTCATTCCTAACCCTAAGATCTTTCTGAGCATTTGACAATACTTGGCTTCTGGCAAGTCTACCTAATGGTTCTTACCCAACAGTCAGAAATCCAGTCAAAACCAGTTCACATGGATGCCACCTTGCCCAAGAGATTGACCATGAATCCTGGAATGGATGGGGAAATAAAACCTTCACATCTTCTACTCCATCCAAAGGTGCAGTCCTCAACTCCAGACACAATTTCAGCCTCACATCAGCATTTTCAATTGTATTTAAGTAGTCCAAGAAATGGTCCCAAGAAGCCTTCATCAAGCCACGTCTCTTAGGCTGTTTAGCAAGTGGGGCATGTCTGGACACCCCGTGGTTCCACAAAGCCTGCTGCATAAAGACTGGGAGCAAACTACATTGGGAGTTGCATCAAAAGGAACATTCATATTTCATCAAATTTAATATTCTGGCTATTGTAATATTCACGGCACCTACTCAAAGTTATTACAAAAGCCAGGGTTATAATGGCACCAAGGTATCTCAAGCACACAGAGACTAGATGAGATGGTACCAGATCTGTTCCACAGAGACAGTCATAAACTCATGGGACCATATTTTGCCTGAAATTTAGTTTTTCAGCACAGAACTGCCCAGAGATATATTGATGTTTAAAAACATGAGATCTAAGGTTAGAACAAATTTTATCAGTAACCTAATAAATCAGTAGATTCACTAAGAAATCAATTACCCAGGAGATGCTATTTCTTGAAGCATTTTTGACAAAGGATGTTTGCACTTTCTTTCACTTATGAACAGAGTCTAGTAATTCTAGAATGAAGTAAGTCTTTTTTATTATTTACACAAGGTCCCTTTTCATGAAAAGAAGACATTTGGGGCATTAATCTTAGCCCTCTCAAAGATTAGTAGAGTATTGAATGCAAACTTTTCTGTGCAAATGGGAAATAATATGGGAGCCTTTGGATAATATGCACATAGAACGGTTCCTGATATTTTCCATATTACTTCTGTCTTTACAGTCCTTCCTACCCCAGGAAGGTCAGGGAGCCTTTAGTCAAGGCTGCTGAAGAAGATGGTAAAAGCTTTAAATTGTCCTTAAGCCAAATCATTGTGCATAATACATTCAAAATGCATTTGTAAGTTCACCTAGTATTTGCACAGAGACAGATGGTTCTCTGTTCATCACTGTAGCTCTCAGGCAGTACAAAAAAAAAAACAGTAACTTTTATGCTTGCTAATTTTTAATGATGTTTCTGTGATTTTACTTACAATTTTGTATGAAAGCACTGAAAAATGTTGCCTCAGTTTCCCCCCTCCCCAATGATAAAGACCTCACTTGCTGTGCCCTCTGAAGGCTGCTTCTGGAACAAGTTATTGAAGGACTAGACATTTATCATGAAACGAGATTCAGTTTTTGTTATACTACATATTTTCACATGGTTTCTGTCTCCTTGCGTACACAAAACTGAGGTGCCCTATTAGTGAATCAAGATTGTGTACTGCAGAGGGTATCTGGAGAAAGGCAGACTAGACAGCTTCTCAACTCAAGAAATTCCTGAAATTCCTGTCCCATTAGAAGGCCAGAGACTGGGAAAATAGCAGATTTCCTCTGTCACAGGCCCTCCGATGGGAAGGGCTACCTCAGGGAGTAAAGCCATCTTGAAATTTCATCTTTGCTAGAATTTACAAGGTTGATGAGAGATAATGGATTTTTTTCCTGTATTTTCTCTGTATTGGTTAATAGCTGGGTTTTGTCTGCCTCCTATCTTGGCTTTCTTTTCATTATTAAAAGTGCCTGTGGCCCACTTTTTAGCCTTCTTAGGGCACGTGAGGTCTGTCCAGGTACTTTTCCATTAGTAAACAGAAACATTTGCTGTCTCCTAGGTGCTTAGATTTGACAGCAAGAAAGGAGGGTAGAGCAGATGTGTGCTTTTTCAATTCTATTAATAGCTATGTAGCCTGATTGTCATTCAACAGGGAAATCACCTTTCAGCAAAGGACTACTGGGTTGATGCAAAGAAGTTAGAAATACGGATAAGGAAAATGTCTTTTTTAGGTCTCCAGCTCTGTCCAGTGTTAAAACTATTGTGTATGGTTCTTGTCCAAGGTTAGAAACAGAACTGTCCTCTGAACACAGCTTTCCTTCTTTCAGTCTCAGTCCCCTGAACATAGTTTACGCAGTGATGCACAGAAATGCATGTCCTCTATCAGACATGTGGCTTTTGATAGTCCTGAATACTCAACAAGGCTGTGTTGCATCCCTGAGACTAACACAAGATCAGGTTTTAGAACTTTCAGTGTTAGTATTTGGGGAACTTCAGGGCAAAACCAGGCGTTGATACCTCTGTTACGGAATCGGTGGGAATATGCAGCCAAACTGATGTAAGCTTGAAGTGGGCTGCAGTATTCTTGTAGCACTGAGCCACTTTGACTCCTTTTAGCCATCTTCTTCTTGCCCTCTTCTTCTCCATTTCTGTACCAAAGAACCCTGTCTGGTCTTGCTTCCTCAGTCTAGCCACCAGCCTGAAGTGTCCCTGCTCTCAGGAGAGCTGTCCAGGATTAATGACTCTGTCATTCCTAGTTTGGGAGTCATGGCTGGGAACACCTCACTCTACTCCTCTGTTCTCTCACACTTCCCTTGGGCTCATTCTGTCTCTCCAAGGTGAGCAACTCTGCTCCAGGTGCTGGACTCTGCTCTGTGAGACATTTCACCTCTAATGCTGGCATGAGTCACTATTTGGGAAATGGGAAAACTAGGTAATTATACGGGTTTTACTTCATCAGCTGAAGATTATTGTGGTTTTAGTCTTTTGTTGCGTTCAGGCTTCAGAATATGAGCATGCTGGAGAATATGCTCCAGAGCTATTTCTTACTTCTCACAGATATTTATTTTCAATTTTGCCAGCTGACTTGGTGTTATTGAAATGAAAAGCACATAAATGCTTCCTAAGAAATACTCATGATTTGTTTATTTCTCTTTAAAATTCTAATGCAAGAAGTTAACACTGACGTTATGCAAAATGCCACATTTACATTTAATAAAAGCACCCTGAATAAATATTTAGAAAAACTGCAGGTTTTTTTTAATTAAATCCGCTGTGAATGAAAGAGGAAATAAATAATGCATACAATAATAAACTTTCCTTAGTCAACACACCCTTTTGTAAGCATATTTAGTATGAGATTTTATAAATATTTTTAAATAGGTAACATCTGAGCACAATCCTTCCTATTTTTCTGATTATTTGTTGACTGCATATATGTACACACAGAGTTCATCAGATCAGCTGATTCCCCCATCTGTTCGTTTCTGCTCGGAAAAGGAGACTTAATATTTTATTAACCGTGAGCAAACCATAACATGAACAGCACAAACACAGATTCACCCAGCAACAGAGCAGCATTCTAATTTCAGAGGACGTAGCGAAAGGACTCTGACATTCTGACTCAGTGATCAAAAATTAATACTCCAGATGGGTAACATTTCTGATTTGACAACTGAAACAAATGAGCCTAAACTCTTCTCTGAAACAACTCTAGTATAAAGAATTCTGTCTCAATGGCCAAATGAACTGAAATGTGTGTGCTCTTTTATACTCTGAAGATGTAGTTTGGTCTCCTATTGGAGTCCCATTTGTATTTATCTCCGCTTGCTGACTGGGAGGCTGTGTTCTCACATCATCTGACCCACACCTGGCTATGTAGAAGGGGCTTTCCTGCCTACAGAGCTTACACTGCAGTTCTTCATTCCACCCAGGAATAAGACCACCTGGCCTGAGGCTATAGTGTGAACTAGGACAGAAGACAACATTTTCCTCCTTGAGACACGGAGTGTCCTGCTACTTCCTCACTGATCTTATTTTCAGACTCATGCCTCGTGGATGTCATATTATTGAACTCTGTCTGCCTACTTACGAGCCCTTTGTGGCGCTAGGAGAAGAGCAGGAGCCAGCAAACAAGGAGAAAGAGGTCCTCAACATTCTCTTGAGGAGCAGCAAATATGTCAAAATCACACTGGCTGTGGCTGCTATTGGAGTGTCCAGCTGCAGGGAAGACTGAGCTGCAGGAGTAGCAGCTGTAGAGAGCTCAAAGCTAGAAGATATTCTGGGCATTACGGTGACTCCCGAGTTCCAGGAATGATAACAACACCAAACACTGAACAACAGTCACTCTGAAACCAGAGTTGAACTCGCATCACGACCACTACACAGTGCAAAGTTAGCATCTCTGACCCACCTTTTCCTGCTTAATTTTCTACAGAATGCATAAGCAACAAGAAATGATAGACGATGTTTAAGCCTGGGTAAAAACTATGCAGGCCCATGGCAACTCCAGTGAAACAGCTTACGCGATGAGTAAGTATATTTCCAGCAGAACTAGAGGTCACAGCTTACACACACGCACGCACGTATACACACACTTCCCATTCCCCCATCCAGGAACAGATAAAATAAAATCCCACTGAATTAGTTAGCATTCATCAAATAGTCATACATTTTCATTGTAAATTATAATAGGAAACCATTGCATTTTGCCTTACTTTATGGCACAATGAAAAATTACATGGCCCATAAGGAAATTATTTATGCCATGAAATTCCTAGTACATAAAACTGGTGCAATGTTACCGTTAAACACCCATAAGGAACTGTGTTATGAGGGCTTTGGCTTAATATAGTGACTGCTTGGTCCTGAGGATGACCTCATAGACACTACAATAAAGCAAGTAAAAGATTGTAACCACTGAGCATGTGTCTCAACATGAAGAACCTTATTAAGAGTAATTCCAATGTTTTTTGGTTTCATTTGGTTTTCCTGCAATACCTAAGGAACTGACGTAGGGCATTAAGAAATTTAAAAAATTATTCTTCACACTGAAAATGCAATCATCTAAAATTAAAGTCTTCAGTGACATATTTGCAGCGATGGAGGGATAAATCCAAAGAACCTCTCCCAAAACTTCGTTTTGACATTTAAATCAGAGTACAGCTGAAATCAGCCACAAAACTTCCATTTACTTCAATAGTACTATAAGTTCCCTCTGAGTATCTAATCAGTTTTCTTTATACTGTCGTTTTTCCTGTTCCTATTATGAATACTACAACAATTTATCTGTAACACCTTCTCCATAGCTTTTCAGCTTCAAGACCGTTTTCTGATTCAATTTAGGTCATAAGCAACCGTACTTTTGTTCTTCAAATATATTTAAAAAATAGTACAATTTTCAGAAATGGACCCTATCTCAGTTATATTTGTTCCATCTAACACTGGTAAAAGCACACGGATTTTCTTCTGGATGCAGTGTATCATAATTTTGATTCCTTAGTTGTTAATAGCTAGTGTTTTTCTGCATATCATTACAAACATTGAAGGAACATCTTCAATACAGCTCACAAAATTAATTCAGATTCTGAACCTACTCTTTTTTTTTCTTACAGATACTAATGCTCC
This sequence comes from Phaenicophaeus curvirostris, assembly GCF_032191515.1. Taxonomy (NCBI): domain Eukaryota; kingdom Metazoa; phylum Chordata; class Aves; order Cuculiformes; family Cuculidae; genus Phaenicophaeus; species Phaenicophaeus curvirostris. Next base: position 3,589,728 of record NC_091400.1, on the reverse strand, counting down.
TTTAGAAGCGTGGAGCTTTTTCACTCCCACTTAATGTTGACATTCACTCATTAATTTTGCTAAGTATAAGAAAGCATTAATAACTAATAACAAATTGTAGAATTAGGTGGTAAATCTCAGATGCTTTGTGTACTATATGCTACAATGGGTTTAGCACATAGTATTTACTCATTATGCTGCGGAATGCTACATATAATCTCATATAAAGATCTGAACTTGCCTTTTGTGGTAATTTGTTTTGCAATATCTAGAATGATAGCACACCATGGACTTATTTGCTCATTGAGTCACTGGAGGGAGCTAAGTAAACACATCAATTATGGTGAAACAGAATTAGTAGCTAGAGCACAGGATAACTAATTTCATACTACTTGTTCCAGACTATGGTCTAGAAAGACTATAAAGCCTTTAAATGTTTGACAAGTACAAAAAAATACATAGTTTAAATACTTAGAAAGAAGAATACAGATAGCGCTGCTCACTGCTGGGGCTTTTCTTAGGTCCATCAACAGCATGGAACAAATTGAATATGGTAGATGTTCGGGTGGGGAAAATCTACTCATAATCTTGCAACGACAGTGTAAAAATCAGCTGGTTTCTCTGATACCTGTGTGTAACTGGTGTCTGCAACATAACCTCTGGAAGTGCTGTCTGTTCATTTGACTTACATATCTACTCTGTATTTATAATACTTGAAATTTTCTTTTGTTTTAAACCAACAAAATAACAGGAAAATACATTAGCAACCTGAGCACTGCTTCAATCTCGTGTGAGAGGTTACTCCCAAAGGTAATATTACCATAGAGGAGAGGAAGCTAATGACGCCCTCTGTAGCAAAAGGGTTCATATTGACAGCAAGTCGAATTAGCACTCTGCCCAACACTATTTAGTGCAATATAATAATGAGACAAATACTGGACCACAAGGTGGTGACTGGAGACAAAGAAATCTGAACTAGAAAAGACATTCTTAAGAGAACAATATTTAACGGTTCAAAATAACATTGCTAGGTAGGAATACACTTTATAACCTGGACACAGTGTGCCACGCTGGTTTATATACTGTGAGAAACTCAGATTGCCTTGCGTGTTTTTATTGCATGGGAGAGGACAGCATTAATTACAAATGCTCACATCTTTTCTCCCATGAACAACACACAGATAAGCTTTCCAGAAGAGCCTCCCAGTTTTGGCTTGATGCCCCCATGTCATGGTACTAGAGATATATACAATCAGATGAACTGCTGGCATAAGAGAGTGTAGTATCACGAACGAAGAGAGTATGATTTGCACTAATGACAGATCTGTCCCACTGTGACAGTGGGTAGAACTGTTACCATTGAAAACATAGAAGGCAAAACATCTTAGCAAAAGAGGCAACGGGCTACACAAATCCAAGGCATTCAGGCCAGTATAAAGCTAAACCCACTATCAAATGGCAAAAATGTCATGTCAATGCTGATTTGACCCAAGTGAAAGCCTCGCCTAATCATTACTAATTTCCTGAGTCAGCGAGTTCCCTTAATGCCTGTGCAAATCACACAGATTTACAACTCAGTACAATATTCGTGAATCAAGGGAAAACCCTCTGAGATTTAAAGATTATTAAAGATTATTATCCCAAAACTGGGAGAATAAAAAGATAAACAAACAACCCCATAAAGACAATGGTACGCAATGGCAGGATTTTGACTTAGGACATTATCACAAGATAAGAAGCATCTAATCTAAGAGAGGAAAACAATTACTTAGGACTAGCTACGTGTACTGCAACATGTCCTTTATCACTCCGCTAAATATCAAAGCTCCTGCAGTCCTTCCTCACTATCCCTGTAAGTTGGAAATCAGCTTTGCCATTTATAACACATGGCATTTCACTGAGGCTCCCAATTGGGAGATATTTTTAGACTACAGAGGAGAGATTTGTTGGTTAATAACCTTGCAGCATCCCTGCACTATGTTGGTGGAAGAGTCACTGACAAAGTAACGGTTCAAATACTAGTTTTCTGTCACGCCCTTGTTCTCTGTTGAATTCATCACCTTCAACCAATAGCTTCTAAACAGCTGGAAGTTCAGAAGCCTGTAAAAGCAATATGCCTGTGTGAAATGTTTTGGATAAAATTCAGCCAAAGATCATAAGGTTAGGAACTGATGAAGCAAAAATTTCTACTGTGGGAATAGATTTGACCCGTTATGCGTCTGTATATTTTAAATCATTCTATTGTCTGCTGGTTCCCAGTTTTATCTTGCTTCATTGATATTTTTTGTAGGAATAGGTTACTTACTATAATCAATGGACATTCTGCTTTAATAATATATAAAAGTCATTGGCTGACATTACACTGTCACATAAGAACTACTGATATAACTGAACTCTGGTGGATAGATTGGAAGGAGAGAGCCCACTGCTTTTGGAACACGAATTTCCTTTGTTTTGTTCATTAATGTCTCCATGCTGCTGACCTAGAGAAGGGAATAGATAATTATTAGGTGTTTTTGACACCATTTCCCACTGAAATTAGCTTGTCATATCAGGAACAGAAAAGAAGCACTGCAAAACAAGTACAGTCTCCATATCTTCCTACTGAAGTAGAGCGAGTACTACAGATTCAGCACATTTCTAATACTGGTTATATTGTTCATGCAATTTAGCTTTCACATTGTGTAGATATCTCAGGCCTCTTTCATTAGCTGAAGCAATTAAAGTACAGTCAGACCTAAGATTTATATTTTCATATTCCCTCTTTGTGCGATTCATTTTGAGATAATTAAAATAATTTTTCAGTGAAGCTGTCACAGCATAATGAAAAATGCTATGGGAATATAAACAAGGCCTGTAAACATTTTATGAGTTTTTTAAAAGGGGGAGGGATCCACAACAGCTTTAAAAGATCAAAAGGGATTCCCAAGGTGAAGACAGAACTATAGCAGGATTTTTAAAAGTCAGATCACAATTACTCAAAAATTATTACTTTCCCAGAAAACATCAGCTGATTAAAATAATTTTCCCTGTTATTTTCTCTGCATGGTTACTACTGTACCTGCCTAGATAAAAACAGAACAGACAATGTGAAACAGTACACATCATTTCCTGTATTAGCTGCTTTAATCTGCTGTGATTGAGAATGTATTCCTGGACACAGTCCAGACAGGCTTCTGGCAACCAGAACAGTGAAGAGACCTGATATACCTTGTTAATTCTCTTAAGGCTAAATCCCACAGTCCTTGCCCAGGCAAAACTCTCATTTAGAGTTTTATTTAGGTTAGATTTTGACCTATTAACCTTAACATCTTGAATTCACGGTCCTTCTATCCATATTTTTCCCTTTTTAAATAAAGTAGCAGGTTTATTTAACATACCGATACAAAAAGATGGTAGTTGCTACATCAATGTCATATGTCCCCATGTCACAGGGGAAGACCATTGGAGAAAACTTCTTGTGATGTAGTTATGGTGTAGTTAGACTGATGTGAATACACTGAAATGAATGATGGGCATTAGATCACATTGCCATTCTGCAAGTTGGCACATACAGGAAAACCACTGAATCCACATATAGTGCCAATTAAAGGACTAACATCAGGACTGAAGGAGTTCACTCCGGCTCAAACTTTTTAAGTTTTGCCCCACATAATTTACTGCCTGTTCTCCTGGAGACTGATCTACATTCTAGTACTTTTACTTAAGTAATCCTTGCGTTCTTCAGCAGTCTGGGATTTTTTAACTGTTTGTGAGAACTCACAAGCTAATGTGAGTACTTTGGGGATGGAATTCATTTAAAGAATATATTTCAACTAAGATGTCTCTTGTTCCTTCAAATACTGGATTTGGAACCCCTCTCCAGGTAGTGAGCAGAGATCTTGCCATGTCAGTTTCCTTTCTCAACATACCTAATACTTTTATTTACCTTTTTCATTAAAAACAGCAAAAAAAAACCCTTACCCAAGCGATTTCTGCAGTAAAAGCTGAGTGTTTCAGCTCTTCTGGTGTCATTAATAAAAAATCCGTCATTCAAAATCATTCAAGGCTTATTTTCTCTTCAGTACATTCTAACCCTTGACATTTGTCAAGTTCCTCCCTGTATCCCTATCTGCAAGTTCTTACACGACCTGAATCACTACAAACTCCATTTTCTTTATCCTTTAGAATTAACCACCTCTGTTCATTTGCTGGACTTCTTGCGACAGCTCTGCTTCAGTTTTTGCTATGCATTTTGCTAAGCTGAAGGCTTTAAAAGCCTTCTATAGGATAATGCAGCAGAGCAGAGAGGCACCTAAACGCCATCAGCTGACTGCAAGAGAGGCTGGATTTATACCAAGGTTCACCATGTCCTTTCACTATCTTCTTCGCTTTTTGTAGTTCCACTTATTTATGTGCCTTTACTTCTATTACTGCAGAGAAATGTACTTTCTGCTTGGAAATGCCTGGCACGATCCAGATAAAGTTAACTGCACTAGCTTTCGAACTAGATGGTCCAAAGAACACTGGTATTAGTGATACAATTGAACAAATTTCTACACACTAACAGCAAATCCCTCGTGCCCTACAGACATAGCCTGAACAGTCACTTTACATGACAGACATTCCTGGAGCCCAAGCCCTCCTTCCTCATAGATGACACTGGAACATTCCAAGAGATAACTAGCAAGCTAATGATTCATGTCAAAGCAGAAAGTTCTATAAAATCAATTATTCTTAATTGTATGAAATATCTGTTACTTTCTTCATCATCTGTAACCAATACAAATTTCTCTGTTGAATACGGCTTACCTGGAACTGGCTACCAAAAGCACTTTGATAATTATCACAGAATTTGATGGTGCATAATTTTCTCTTTAAATTGAAAAACATTTAAAATCATCTACTGCTTTTCTTTTTCAATTCTAATACCAAAGCTATATGTGCAAGCAAGGGTGGAAAGTTAAAATCTGAAGGAAAAAGTCCCACACTTTCTACGTCTACAGTGTTGCAGTAGAGAAGCACTTAAAAGGAACCAGACCACCCAGTTCACATCACTGTTCCATTTGAAGTCTTTCTGATGTTTAAACTAATTATGCATCTAGCTAGGCGAGCTAGTATCAGAGCTAGAGAAACAGCTTGGAAAAAAAAATTCAACAATTTAGGATTTAAAGGATTAGATTCACACCCTAATGAGAAGCCACAAGTAATCATGAACACTTTGCTTTATGATCATTCATTATGAATCTGTTGAATAAGATGTGAGCTATTTTTACTATTTTTAGATAATAGTTCATAAAGAAAATTCCCTGTCTCTCTCTTTCCCACAAATATCCTTGTTGCTCACATAGTTGCAGGTCCTGATTGAAAATTAAGAACAAGGCTGTGCAGCGTACCTACAGCCCCTAAGGGCCCGCAGGGGAAATACCCTTCTCCTAACCACAGTCCCTTGGCAACCCAGCCAAGTTACTGCTTAAAAAGTATATATTATGAGCTATATATTATGAGTGGTGGTGTCAGCACCTTACCCCATACTCACCTTTTAATCATCCAGCACTTCATAGACTCATATGTTCCGTCAACTTCATTTCTGTCATTTCTCCCCTTTCCTTTAGAGCCCTCACAAATCCTCATTTCTGCACAGGCAAGCTGACCAAGGGCAAGCCCTCAGCAGAGCCACGGCACTTTAGCAAGAGATGCAGCGGAACAGGGGAACTAATAATGTAAGTGCTAGCAAGGACATTGATTTACACACATGGCATCAAGATACATCAGCGTAATTGGAACTGCAGAAGCATCACATATATTAAAAACACTGAAGAATTCAAATTCTTTGGCAAGATTTGTAGCATATTTTTTCTATATACTTCAAAAAATGTCTTTTGAAACTTCCTTAGAAGTGGGAAAATATGAGTATGGAAAACCTGATTTTTTTTTAAAAATGCCCTCCTTATTTCTCCTAAAATGTCCATCTTTTATTTTAGAACACAAGATAACTTAGCAGTCAAAGATGCTTAAAATTTCTGTTCCTATCAGCTTTCTTTTAAGCATCTGCTGTCCCAAACAGTGCTTCAGGTATGTTATTTCAACTGGGAAAGCTAAAGCCACATTTGGATTTCCAAGCAAATAAAAAATATATTTCTGTTAAAATAATCCAGCACCAGTTCCCACTTTCCTTTCTCTACCCCTAATATAGGCATGTGGGTACTTTTCATATTTTTTTTCTCTTGAGTATCATCTGACATTTTCTTCCAACACACACAATTTAAGTCCTGAAGAAGGCCAGAAGGAAAATTTCAGGCTGGTAGAATTCTACTGAAGGTAAGAGCAATTAACCCCACGTGTATAAAGATCTGGGGGCACAGCAGCTGTAGCTTCAAAAGAAAGCAGAAAAGTTGAAGCACTCTAGACACAAAAATGAGGTACAGAACTTTGCTCATATGGGTAAATTAATGAGCTTCTGTAAGTAATCCTGATTTGCAGCTCTGGAGCTGTCACTTGCCGTGGAGAACATCCTTTACAGCCTTGCTTCTTTTATAGTTACAAAGGAGCTAACTGTACTACAGCAGGATTTTAGCAAAAGAGAATTGAATCTACAAAAACTAAATATATTTATTTGAAAAATAAATAGCATAGTGTATGGAAAGATAAAAGCATAAAAAAGATTTACGTGAACCTGACTACTGAGACATATCCTTCATTTAAAATTAGTTCCTGAGTGAGTAGCATAACTACTGAAAGGATATTCTTACAGATTTTTTCCCCTACTGATCCTGCAGCAGCATTTCCAGCTGCATCTTGCAAGAGACAGCTAGAAAGCAGAGGTATAGTTATTCTGACAGTGCATAAACGCTAATGGGATGGTCAAGTACATTTTGACTGCTCAGCTACAACCAAATCTTACACATGATATATGAGTTCTGTCAAGGCATTCTTCACTTATACAGTTTTCTCCTACTTTCATGCCAGTTCTCCCAAATTTTGTACCCATTTAGTCATCTCTCTTAGTCCTACCTATTCTTTCAGATTTCACTGTAATTAACCCCTGGGCTCATAAATGGAGATGGGACAGAACTGGCAGAGGGACAACCACCGCACTATAGAAGCGTTTTCCTTAGGTACCAGACTTACAAACAGAAAACATAACACCTGGAAATACCTCAGAATCCCTGTCACTATAGCAAAACATTCCATTTAAACATCACAGAATTTATTTCCTTAATCATACTTACACATAATGAGAAACAATAAACCTGTAGCTTAAAAAGAGATGCTTGTGCTGTTATTGCCACTGTACACCCTCTACCTGAGGCTGAACTGAGATAGCAGGTTAGCCTTGTCATGTTAGGATTCCACCAGTTCTAAGGTTTAGAACCTTCTATAGGGTTAGAAATGCTGGCCTCAACTACCTTCAGAGCAGAACTGGTGGGGAAAACACCTTTGGGTTTTTTTTAAAGAAAAAGCCTTAAAGAGATGAAATATTGGAAAACAAATAACAATCTTGGGGAGCTGTAAAGCAGCTGGGTCTTATTAGTCTGTCAGAGCATTCTGTAACACTGAAGGCCAAAACCAGATATTGTACATCAGCAAGGCAACCACACAGAGAGAAATGTTGTCATGAGTTCTAATTGACATTTCACTGAGCAGACAAGATTTAAAGATTTCTTCCCTAATAGAAAACTGTGGGTGTATCCACCTGAAGCGCAGGACAGTTTCCTTACTTCTTCCACCCTGAGAAACATGAGGGTTTCAGAAGAATTTTTTACAATGCAGATGAGCAAGTAGTTCCTGTGAAGCAAGCAGACTCTTTTACTTTTCTTTGCTGAAACCAAAGTGCTTTGTTTGTGGAAAGATTTAGGTGATCCTAAGTCCTGAGCTACATGTTTTCCTACCACGTTACATTTTGTTCAAAGTCAGATACCCAGTTTGGAAGTCAGGGGGAAGTGTGATAGTTTTTGTCTTGGATTATAGACAATACAGTGGCACTTGTCTTCCAATTAGCTCGAGTCCCAGTTTCATCCAGCTGCACAGTGTGATCAGAACTCAAGGCTGCAGCTGTCGGCACAAAATAATATAGCAAAATAATTTAACATATGCAAATATTGAGTGATACCTTTGAAAAAGGCGGTGTAGAAGTTGTGCCACCCAGTGGAATGACTAAGAAGAAAATACTGTGTACAGAAAGTTTTACTTTGCTCAAGCTGCAGGTGCTTTCCATGGTATCTTTTAGATCATGGTTGTTAATGCAGCTGTATTATTTATTGTTCACTCAGCGGGAGTTGCCAATACCTCATTGCCAAAGTAGAGAAAATAAGCTTTAAGCAGTATACGGAAGGCAGGCTGATGGGAGGTGTGGCCCCTTACCTTATTCTGTGTCTTCCATGGGTGCATATAGATTTGATTTCTGAAAGATTCACTTGTAGTAAATTAAAATGTTCTGCCTCAGCCACGTAATTTCTCTCTTGCTGTTTGGCAGCATATCCACTTCTACAGAGTGTTTCTGCAAGGGATTAACTGGGGCTGCCACTGAGAAGCCAATGAGTAAAGACTATAGCTCTGGTCTCAGCAAATAACAGCAATTTTATTATGCAAAGTGCAAGCAATCTCAGTTCTCATACTCAACAATCAAACAAGCACGGAGGGATTGTCTGACCAGGAAACACTCATTAGTGATTTTTAGCTCAATTGAGATAAGGAGGTGCGTTTCATACAAAAGTGTCTAACCTTGAGGCAAGAACTTCAGAGAATAAGACATACTTAACCCCTGCTTGTGGTAAAGTTTCTTCCTATCCTACTATTTAGTGAGACCTGCTGTCCCACTCATTTGAGAAAATGGTTTGGAAAAAAAAATAGGCATTATAATAAACCTCTTGCAGGCATTTTCAGGTAAAAGCAAACTATGAAACCTTTTAAATCTCCTTCTGTAAACTGAAGAACTGGGGGAACCTAAGCAAAGCTGCAGCACGGGAAGAATGCCTTCTGTCTTGTAGAGGATATCAAAGCGGGAGCTAGTCAAAGCCTTAGCAAGTGTCAAAGGTAACAATTGGAATCTTTCTGCTGCAGAGACGATAAATGGCTAGAACTCTGCTCTTCAATAGCTATCAAAGCCCAAATTTCAATATCTGCTGATGCATGCTAATATGTTAATACAGTAATATATTTGCCAATGCACACATTTGGTATGAGGTAGTGCCTTCTACATAAACATTAAATGCTTGTTCTAGTCAACATCAGTTTTTGATGTAACCCTCTAGACCATCTTAGTGATGAACATCAGGAGGGGATGGTTTTGCATAAATAATGCTAGGACTTTGTGCGTTTTAAAGGGCCTTCAAATACAATGCCATTACACCAGCCACTGAGGAACACTAGGCATTTTTGCAGAAACTTTAAGAAGCATGTTAAATTATCTTATTCTTGGAACATTTAAAAAGTTGCCATATTTCCCTGTGACCTTTCAGTTGCAAATCTCATTTCAAACTGCTTTTTCTTGCATCTGTTATTCAGCACTTTCTCAGAATGCAGATATTTGCCTTGATTCTCTCATCATTTCATAGTCATCACAAAACATAAGGGTAAAAGCACCATGCCTTATTAAGATGAAAGGCAATGTGGACTGCAAGTCTGAAGAAGGAGTTTTTCTCCTGTTAACAATGGATAAGCCAGAAGGAACACTGACTTCCAGATCTGAAATTCACCTGGCAACACTGGCAGCTCAAAATTAAACATGATTCTGCTTGAAAGCTGACTAATTTTTACGCTTCTTCATTCAAGTTTGTGTAAGGGAGGAAAAAATCTCTGTCCCGAGGCTCCTTGTACACTAAGAATAAAAAATGAGCAAAGCAACTGCACATTAATAGAGAAAGATAAATAGCTCCTTGATTCCATCCAATTATTTACATAATAATTATAGATGCTTCTTTTTTTCACATTCTATAGGAGTCTTCTTTTTTTTTGTATTATATAGAGGCTAAACTTACTATGTATTTTCAAGTACTTTGAAGACCCTCTTGAAAAGGGGTGAAATACTGTTGTATAAAATAGAGGGATGGAGAAGAGCTGACCAGAACTTACAAGTAGCTTTCAATTTACTGTGGAAAGACATGGTTCCTCAACACCTCCTCTTTCTGTTTTAGTCCTTCTATGCTTCCTATGTGCATATGCTCCCCTGTGCTCTCAGCCCTCCAAGGATGTAGTGCTGCTGGGCTTGATGACCTGCAGAATCCCTTCCAACCATCATGTCTGTGATTCTGTCTCCCATTTCTATTGTATTATTTCTTGCCGTCCCCACTCGAGCCAACATTCTATGGCAGATATATAATTTTTAGATGTCCTAGAGCAATTTCCTTTTTCAACTTGCAACTATAGTGAGCTAGCTGGCTCACTTGTCCAGCTGTGTGAATATGCCATAAACCTCCCACTCAGCAAGAGCAGAAGCTGTGATCTGCACTAATGATCTGTTCATGAGAGAAGACTAGGAGGCACACCCAGAAAAAACATTGAAGTTATCAACCACAACACTAAAAAGACGTCTGCTTTTATTCATAAGAGACCTAGTACAGTCCACCTGTCCTTCTTGGCAAAAGCCTAAGGAATGATATGACGACAGCCAGACAACACGAAGACATCATAAAGTAACTGAGGTCAAAAGGCATCTCTGGTCACATCTGTTATCATGATAAACTGTCTAACCAGAATAATCTCACTTAGATAAGTGTGTCTGTGCCACACAAACCAATATGACAGCAGTCCCAGTAACTGTCAAGAACCTCACCATTAGCCTGAGCAATAAAAAAATGTAACATACCAGTCACTGTCCTCCCTGCTCCAGAGGTGACCAGTGTAAATCAAGAGCTTGCTGTATGACAGATGAGCTGAGTGATTTTAACAAGAAATCTCATCCTTACAGATTACTGTTCCCTTGCCACAACTTGTCAGCAGTTCTTCAGAAATTATCCTACAATTCCCAACTGCAAGGAAACAGATGGTGCATGGAGGGAACCTCTCTGATGTGTAGGTTCTTGGTAAAAAAAAAAAAAAAGGACAAATTAAAGACCAAAGGCCAACAGTAATATTTTTTTCTACCAAAATGCTGCTTAACTAGGCTACATTTATTTTCTATTTAGCAGTCAGGATGGTCGTTGTTCAATCCATGTTTAAATGATTCCTGCAGTAGCTGCCTTATCAATATACAAAACAGAGAAAGGAGATAAAAATTTAAGATCCCAAAGTGAAAAATGGGATACAGAGAGCTTTCTGAAGTCTGCAGTAACTGTGTTTATCTCATTGGCAACACCATGAAGACCAACAGACACTAAACCATCCATGCCATCATGAAAAAGAACCTCTGGAAAAATTCCTGGATCTGCAGAAATCATACAGCAAAGAACAATACATAGCTTTTGCTAGAACAAGCCCAGTAGCCTAGCAGCTGGTATTAAGCGTATGAAAGTTTTAATGAAGGCAGATTCAGAACATGTTTGCTATTTGTAGAAAATGAACAGCTTTGATGCTACCTTTCATATTTCATAAGTTCTAAATAAAGTAATTGCATCCAGTCTTGCCTTCCATGTCACAATCTATTACTTCTAAACCTAAACTTCTAAATCTATCGTCTAAACACAGTTCTGCTGACACCTTCAGCAAATTGAAAAAAACCACATTATTCTGGTGGTGGTGAAGATGACCAATTTGTATCTTTTATTTTGTGCTAGCTACATGGTAGCTGCTGTGATGCAAACAACCACTTATCTTGCAGAGTTAAATGGAGAGGATATGACTCACATGCTCTGATACAGATTGTTTATTAGTCATGACAACAAGACGTAGGCTTTGTGCTTTGACTTTGTAAGCTCTGACTCCCACTATTCCTATTATGCTCATGAGTTTTTGATGATGATACATGAGAACATTCAGTTATGAATGAGAACAAGGTGGTCTGTACTGTGATATTATCTGCTGTACTACTGTGCATTTTCACAGATGCTGATGCTTTTCCAGGAGCAACTGAGCAAACAAACTCAGAGCTCTGATAAAATTTGCTGCTGCATATGCAGCTGCCTCACTAGTGAGCCATGTAGAATTGTCTGAATGTGAATTTTAAAAATTTTTGTAAGGCCAAAAGGATAGTTGGAGGTTTCACAACATTTTCCTTCTACTTTCAGCCACTAATTGTCCAGCCACAGCTTTTAAGGCTGTCATTGCTACAGATGATGTTGTTCTCAAGCAAGGAGATGGACCTCATGAATTATCAATGTCATCATAATCAAAACCATCTCCTTTTTTTTTATGTAGTCTGCAAAGAAAACTAGAGACAGTGAGCAATTATACAGCTTCCATGAACCCATCATAGGATCGTTACCCATCAGATTACAGAGAGTCAGATATGTAATGTTTTAAGATAAACATACCATAAAAAAATGGCCACTTAGAAAATGTAAGGCCTGATAGTCATTTGTAAATTCAGAGCCGTAAGATTTTATCACTGATGATTTACCACTCGTTCTAAGGAACCTACAGAATCCACTCTACAGAGCTCCATTCACATTCACCCCTGAGCTTAAGTTCTTCTCCCATCTATGTTATTTCAGTAAGTTTTAGGGCACGCTGTGCTCTGTTCTACCCTAGAGGTGAGCTCAGATGCCTACTTTCATGCAGTGCAAATGAATGAGTACACTGTGCCCAGTTACATTTCACTTACCTTCACTGAAGAGCTGATGGAGTCTTGAATTCTTTCGGTGCTTTTTATAATTTTATGGCTTTGAATCACTAAGTCACAAATGTTCTACATGTAACAATATGGATAAAAATAGTCAGATTAATTTTAATTTATTCTTTGACCTGATGTATTAAAGGTTCATGACTGCAGGCATCAAAGATCATTTAATATGATCTCTGAAGTAAACAGAGTTCCCCATCCTAACTCTATATTGCTGACAAAGCTGGTGTTTTTCCAAATATTTTCCAGAAGGCATCCAGACTTGGTAAAATATACCAAGCAGCAGAGAATTGATCACTTTAATTAGTCTTTTACTAAAAGTAGCCCACTTTCATTTTTAAAGATTGTTTCCTGATCACAAGGTCATGATTCTTACATCTTTCCTCATCAGCCTTGGATGAAGATAGTGGATAACAATAGCTTCAGCGTCACTGTGGAGTTACCTTATACAGTCAGTAGATCAGAAAAATATACTTATTCTCATCTTCCAGGAGTAGAACCTGGTAGAAGATGCCTAGGTTTTAATTGACGCATTTGTTACCAAGAAAATGGACTAAGAGGTAAAGATCTGTGCCAACAGATATTTATGGCATTAAAGGTATTACTAGCCATTATATTGATATGAGTTATCATATGCTTCAAGGATTCTAAAATGTAAAATAACTTATGAGCACATGTGTGTGTATGGATGTATATGTACGTATATGAAAAACATGTTAGTTGCATGATAAAGATCCAATTCTGCAAAAACTCAGAGTTTCTGCTCAACTTTAACTTTTGTAAACAGGACCATGGATTAGAAGAAAAGTGCATTAGATCAAGCGCTCACACAGCTCTTTAGGGCTGTGAGCTGCTTAAGTGTTCTTATTTGGCCATTGGTCTACTTTATTAACTTCTCCAGAAGACAGTAAATTAACTTCACCCAAGCAATACACAACCCGTGTCAATATTTCTGTGGATTTCACTGTATTGTCTGACTGAGGTCACTGAGTAAGCATTAAAAACAAAAATCTGACAAAGATTTGTATATTTTCTATGAAAACCTGTTTATTCCTGTCATATTTAGCTTGCTCGAACTCCTAGATTAATACATTCAGATACAAGTAGCAGATTTTTCAGGGATATGCTATCTATATATACTGCTAGATAATGCAGCAAGTCATACCACGCTTGGATCAAAACTTATAGACTTTTATAAGATAAACTGTATGAGCACAGTCACTGCACAGTTTGACCTCTTCCTTCCATAGCAAGCCTGCACTATATATGTTCCCAACATATGCTACAGAGAGAATTTTCTGAAGTGACCGTTTAGGATGGCCGTATATAAACTCTCATGCCCCAATACAGTACTTTTTTCTGACACCTTGAAGCACTACAGCTACATGCTCAAGGAGAGACTTCACCAACAAGGGAACATTCCTTGAAATATCAATGAGATCAGATGTCCCAGCTTGAGAAGGCAAGAAAGTAATAACAAGAAGAGAAAACTTACATCATTATCTTATTATTCAAAATACTATATGATATTGCACCCAAACATTTTTGTACATTACTGGTTTTAATGAATTTATAAGACTTTTCAGGTGCACAGCACTGATCTGCCTGAAAAGGTTACATATTAACCTTTTGTATCACTTTTCTCCATTTTTTTCCACTACAGGGATTATTGTGAAAGGGTTGCATTTGAGATATGATAACAAGCTCTGTTCTATGGAAACAACAGTATAAGTAAATATAAATAGCCAGATTAAAAAAAAAAAACAATAAATAATGTATTGTTTCATGGCAGATTTTAGACAAGTAATATTTTCTTTAACATGCCACACATTGTCTTCTCAATTGCATATTTTTACTATTCCAGTACAGGAAATGTGTGTTCACCCTGCATCTGTGAATCTGTGGGATATATGACAGTGACATTAACAGCCTTTATTTCCCTCTTGGAGCTTTGTGCTGAATAACTTGGCCAAACCTCAGAATTGTGTTGTTGGCATTCAAACAGCACTGAAAACTATCACACTGAACTTCACTGCTGTGTTTCCTCTGGTGCTTTAGAATTTCAAAGGAATCTTTTTATCATTTGGAATCTAATTGAAGTGAGACAGGGACAACTCTAAAGGTTCTATCTTGTGTTCTGTTCACAATCCTGACCTCCTTACCTCATTTCCACTATTAATAGATTTGCATTCCTTAAGACAGTAATAAATGAGGCTAATCTTGTAAGGGGAGTAGTATCTTTTAATAGCTGTACAGAAATAAAGGAAGAAAACAGAGAAGCTTGCAGAACCTAAAGGAGTGGGTTGTGTGTTAAATGTTCTTCTATTTTCTCCTGCTAGAGTAGCAGGTCTAAGAAAAGATAATACAATGTTACCTCTCACAAATCCTGCTTCATTTTTATCCCGACCATCACAACTGCCACAAATCTACTTTAGACACGTGGCAAATAAAAAAAACAGTTCAGAACTGAGAGGAATGGCTCAATATTAAAAGACACACATATATTTTCCAGTAACACTTTAGAATAAAGTTGCCCTGGATGATTAAATGAATAAAAGCCCTTTTAAATACAAACTTATTGTAGCAAAAATGTTGTAATTCTGATTTTCTATTACACCTTTAATTCACATGAAGTTCAGTTAGTTGCAGAGAAAAGGACAGAAAACAACGAAGTTAACTCCTTTTTTCTGCTAAGGCAAAAGAAGGGTTTTTCCCCCTTATCACTTCTTAAATGCTTAAAGCTGCTTTTCTCCTCAGCATTCCCTATTTTGGATGCTAAGGAAAGAGCTTGCCTTGTTTCAGTCTACTTCAGTCAGGGTCAAAACAAACTTACCTTAATGCTGAGGAATGTGTTTATTTTCACAGGGGTAGAGCATTGTTTGTGTTTGTGTTCTTGCAGTAGTCTTACTGTCACTAAAAGTGGCTTCCAAAATTTCTCATTTGCAAGTCCACAAAGCTTTCATGAGGCCTGGCTCTCCATAACAACCAAGAACATGTTTATAATTACTCATCATCTGTTGAATTTATGTCAACGGATAGCACATAAGATGTCACACTTATCTCTGTGCTTGCAATTGCTTTCAATGTTTACTTTTAAAGCAGGATTTTGCAAGAACGCAGCATTTGCACACTGTTAGGATCCTAAATATCTCACATTTTCTTTGCCCACTAAGAGGAAGAAACCCGAGTTGTACGTTGCTTTATTTGAGAACTACATGGATGTGCCATTCCAGAACAGATTTCATTCCATACTTTGGACATACATCTTGACTAGATTGTTCTGTATCTACCTCATTTTAAAAGAGATGTTAAAAACCACCATCAATTTTCCATATTCAGTTCACACTCTCTGGTATGATAATAATTTTAATGTCTCACACTACTGTCGTAGTCTGCTGGTTTTTGCTAGTATAGAGTTCATTTACTTCATAGTAACTAGTAGATGTCTGAACACCTGCCTCCCTATGGGAAGTGGTGAATGAATTCCTTGTTTTGCTTTGCTTGCATGCATGGCTTTTACTTTACCTATTAAGCTGCCTTTATCTCAACCTATGAGTTTCCTCATTCTTACCCTTACAATTCTCTCCCCGATTCCACTTGGCGGGAGTGAACGAGGAGCTGCGTGGTGCTTAGTTGCTGGATGCTGTCAAACCATGACAAACAGTTATGAATTTTGCATTCAATCTATTCCTGTTACTAAGTTTATGATTTAATAGCAAAAGACAGAACTGCCGTATGTCATTTTATACAGCATAAGCCATGTAGAAACCATTTCTTCTCCGCAAAATAAAACAGGAAAGTCTGCTTTTATTCATTGCAACATGAGGGTTTGAAGGCCCTGGAATTATAATCCCATTTTGAAACCACATATTTGTCTGAAGATATGTTTCTTTTCTAATGCATGATTTTAATGCAGTAAATCTAACAGTAAACACAGCAGATGTGGACCATGAGCACTTGCTTAGAAAAGGTGGGATGAGGTAGCATGAGATGATGCCGTCTTCCAAATTTCACGGGCGCTTGCCCTAGCTCAAGAATAGATGTCCTAAAATGCAAGTATTTATCCTAAATTACCTGGTCCTCTCTGACCCTCAGAGACATTCAACTGCAGTACAAGCCTTTCATATGCCTACATATGCTCATTTTAAGTCAGCTTTGCAGCTGATGAACTATACCAAACAGCCTCATTTGCATAGTTGAAACTCCTTAAGTGTAAAGATCCACATTGGAAGGTAACAGGACAATGAAGTCACCCATCACAGAATATGTCTGTCCTTTTTGCCAAGAACAAGGGAACCCTTATCTGAAATGACACACTATACATATAACACAGGAAGGAACACCACATCAGTTTAGCCCGGCCACATTTTCTTTCCAGAATCACATCTTCCAAGATGAAATCAGAGCGGATGGGTCTAGACCACAGCTGCGCTCGAGAAGTAGTGATGAGCACAGACCAAATTGACATTGGCAATGCACATACGGGTTGTTATCTTGTCAGCAAATATATTCAAAGCTAGCACCAATACATCAAATACCTTCAGGCTCCATTACCCTGTCCTTTCATCCAGCTGCTGTTTACAGACAAAAGGAATCTATTCTGTTTTGCTAAGTAGATCAAAGTGTAGCAGGCTATATATGGCCTGCAGTGCAGAAAAAAAGCATGGCATGCCATAGCGCTACAATGACGTAAGGTAATTACACACATTGACACATTGACTTTTGCACCTACTGCAATATTTTAAGCCTCTTTCTACCATGTCATCAAGTACAGAGTTCAGCCAGCAGCGGCCCAAGGCAAAATGTGCCAGTGCCAGCCAAAGGGGGCTGGGTCACAGAAGACATGGTGACTTAAAAGCTAAGGTCTGACTCAGCCCTGCTGAAGCAAGTGACTGAGGGTGAGGGTGCGCTAGCAAAGAAGACAACACCCAGCAGGAGACAGAAAGAAGAAATAGCAAGTTTCAATCATAATTCACTTTTGACAGAAAACTTGTGGAAGCTGCTCTCCTT
Organism: Phaenicophaeus curvirostris; assembly: GCF_032191515.1. Classification (NCBI taxonomy): domain Eukaryota; kingdom Metazoa; phylum Chordata; class Aves; order Cuculiformes; family Cuculidae; genus Phaenicophaeus; species Phaenicophaeus curvirostris. The sequence continues at coordinate 3,572,042 of NC_091400.1, read as the reverse complement.
GCTAGAGGATTCTTAAAATGTATTTATTGCACAAGAAGTTTTAATTACTCTCTAAAATCCTTGATTGCTGAATTTCTACTTCTCCTTCAGAGAAATGCCACCAGAGAGATTTTGTCCATGGACTATTTCAAACTAGCTCCTGTAGTCCTGTGGGATTAACAGAGTTTGGGAGGATCTGCTGTGGAAAGTGAAGTGACAATTTAGAATTCACAGTGACAAATAATTTTAACCTGCAACCTTAGTGTCATCAAAGCACCATAAAGCACCTGGACAGCAGAACCAGGCTCCTACACATTATACACTCTATAGGGGTAGTTTCATATCTTTGCCTATTTTGTAACTCAAAGCTGACACGGTAGTCACAAATAAAGAATCATTACATTATAAAATGGAATTTTCCTCTACGTTTCTAAATGGGATAGCACTATATCAATGAGTGTGAACCAGTATATACAGATCTATCAAGAACTGCCTGAAAGATTTTAAACCACTTTAAACTTATCTGATTTTTGGTCACGATATCAGTAAATATAGAAACAATTTCTACATAATGAGGTTCACATCACCACATGTAGATTGTCACGAACTGATCCAGACCACTCCTATGTATTTCTCATGATTCTCTACACTGTATGGTATTGTACTACTGTACCGTGATGTGCATGTTAGTTTGTAACAGCACACATTAGTTCATTTGCCTTCCACAAACGTGGTATAACTTCAGCTTAAAGTTTCACTCTTTTTTTTTCCAGTCATCATTATCATAAAAGTTGGTGTTAGTCAAACTAACAAAAAGGAAAGAAAATTTGTTTTAAGGGAAAAAACAAATCTCACAATGAATGCTTAAGAATATTTTGGCTTACTGGGTTTTGATCTACGTGCCTGCTGTATAAACTGTTTTAAAAATTGATATAGCAAGCAAATCTCGTCGGAGAATAATATAACACAGCAGTAAGCTGTAGCAAATGATTTCCCTTGGGGACAGGGTTTGCCCTGTGTCCAGAAAAGACCGAATAAAAACATATCCTTTCTAAAATAAAGTAGTTTTCAAAAATTCAGCATCCTTCCCATACTCCATGTGTTTCTTTTTGAAGCAAGTTTTTGCTCTTTTATTCATTTATGTGCAGAACATGGCTTTCAACAAGAGCCAGTAAGAACAGAGCAACTTCACCAGACTCCTCAGACGATGTTTCTTCTGGCTGTATAACAGCTGTATATGCTATTTGAACCTGAGAAGCCCTAGGTTTATGATTAACAATTTAATGCAAGTTACGTCATGGGAGAGGCACCTTGTGCAATCTTCTTACATAATTTACTGTACAAGGTATTTATTCCAATGTGAATTATAAGTCATCCATGAGTAAGTCCTGAAGAATTAGAGGAAGCTGTAAGCAAGACACGGGGAAGCCCAAAAACAATGAGCATTTGTGATTTGTTAATAACTTGGTATTAACATTTTAGTTTTGGGTTTCCAACTGTTAAGTGCAATCATCAGAAACTTCCAGACAGATGTAATCTTTCACATTCCCAGGATGCAGAATGGGCTTTTCAGCCAAATTTTTTTTCAAACTGCTGTCTTTGTTAGTATTTGTCACAGAAAATGACCACACTAGACTCTTACCTATTCTTTTTTTCACCCAGCCAGGACTACTTATATCTTGCATATATAAGGTTGATAATGCATTTGAATGACTAAGGATTTCATTGAAATTAGTATTTTGTGGTAACATTCATACTGTAGCTACTTCCCAAGCATACCAGCAACAGCCTACACTCCATGTATTTAAGTCTTAAGGAACAATATAAACAGAGGTAGAGAAAAGAAAAACAAGATTTCCTAAACGCAGCAGTTATATCAGAGGCTTTCAGGGGGCCCTTTGAATGGAAGATTGTGATGAACTGAGGGAGAATGAACCGTGCTTGAGGCCTATGATAACAAGACACAAATATTTGCCATCAGAAATAAACCAAGTAAATGTACCATTCAGTAAATACAGGCATCACTAACACAAGTGCAAAGATTTATTATTCACTTCATTTGAAATAAATGCAAAATTCTCAAATCCCACCTTTCCACTCACAAGCCTGTCAATTTTTTTTTGCTTTCAGTTTTTGAAAACTCTTTGAATTATAAGCCTGATGGGAATAGGAACTTCCTTTACTTAGCTCTGCATACAGAAGGTGATTTATACATAATAGTATCAGCAATGCATTGTATGCCTAGAATATATTATGTACTAAACATTACAGCACAGCAGAGAAAGGACATCTTTCCATTTATAACCTGCAGGCGGACTCCGAATATTACCATAGTTTCTCAATTGAAGCAGGAAAAGACAAAGTTTTTTTGAGCTGTCATGCCCTCTTCATCCATAAAGTGCTTAATTCAAGCGTCAATTTTCACACCAAATTTATCAGGCCCCAGGGATTCTCTTGGCGTCAGGAATTCTGGCTCGATAAAGCAATCAAACGGAATGGAAGAACTGGGTCACTGATCAGTTTGTTCTCTGGGATGCTCAAAGCATCCTTAAGCCTGCTGAATTTGACTATGTGAGTGATCTTTTTTGTACAGAGGAAATTCTCAGAGGGCACAGAGCTGCCAGAATAGCTTCTTTCAGCATCTCCTCCAATAGGCCCCTTTTGTTGCAAGGGGCACAAATAGGAGAAGGCAACGCGCACTCTCTGCAGGTAGAGATCCCAAGGGCCAAGGTTGTTATCACGTGTGTTAGTGACCAGACGGAAACTGCGATGGCTTCAGCTCTGCAGCCAGAGTGGAGCTTTCTACCAGTCACAACCAGACTGTGGACTACTCTGTAGCAGTGCTTGTGCAAGTTGCCAAATAACCAGTTCTCCTTTACATTCAGTTGATATTTATTATAGTAGGTGGGATTGTCAAGCATGATTTATGGCACACCTGCACAGCCAGACAGAAATCTGCACATGAAAAGCATGGCATGGCTGGTGTTTTTTTCCAGGAAGCAACTGATTTTTTGTGTGTAGATCTATTTTTCCTTTACATAATTACTTTAAAAGTAGGAATTTTGGCTGAAGTTGCCATCTGCAGCTACACACTATATTTCACAAAACCAAAATTCTGATCTGATAATTTAGCTCAATTTTCCACTGCCTGTTCACTAACCTGCATCCTTCTACATCATTTCCCTTAAAAGCTTAATGTAGTTGTGAACATATGGTATGTCTATTCCTACATAACAGCATATGTAGTGGAACCACAAATGAATACAGCAGGATATTCCATAAAGGCATGCATAGAACATGTATGTACATACACAGAGACTGACAGAGCCAGGCATAAAGGATAGCCCTAAGGATCTCAACCAGGAATCGGTGATTGTTTCAGTATCAAGGGATCACACAGCCAGGCTTTGTGGTGGAGGAAAATTATATGACCACATACGATGTTCTTTCAAATGACCTGATCACTGTGGCAGTAATAGAAGATGGTCATCTTAAGTCTTAACAGAATTAGATGCAAGACCTGCATCTCAAGAAATAGTATAAGCTCTCTTACTCTTAGACTGACATTAATGTTCCAAATGGATCCCAAAGACCATATTTTATTGGAGTAGGACTGTATTTCACTCATTCTTCTCCTGGGCTCAAAGTAATTCCCTATTTTATATAAAAATAATCTTCATGAGTCTGAAGGATTATAGTTTACTATCAGTAATTAGGAAAATGAGGAGCTGGGTAAGGCTACTAAAGATATAAGACACGTCTTCTATACATTTCCAGTGCATCTAAAATTTTTAATTAGCTTTATCCAGATTAATAAAGCTGAGAAAAAAATTAGATTGATAAGAGATCCCCACAGCCACAAGTGTTTTCTAAACTATTAGTGCAAGAGTTCCTTTCCTCATTATTCTGAATTAGGTTCTTTCCAGTTAACATTATTTCTGCCCAGGATCACAAAGTACAAAATATGCAAGTAAGGAAATTACAAGCTGTTTTATAGAGTACCATTTGGAGGGAAATGGATTTGGAATGTAATTTCAAACTTATGGAGTCAAACTGCCATGTTCACTCTTGATTTGTGAGCAATGCCTTAGTTTGGCTAACATGCGTTTGTATTTTAATATGGAACAGAACAATAATAACAACTGCCTGAGAGAGATTTAAGACATAACCGGAAATTCATGATAAAGAAATTCCTCATGGTGCAATGAACTGTGAAATGGGATGAATAAAGATAATAGACAGGATTCTGAAGAGTAACTTAACTTGAGGATGTCAAATTTGAGGCACCTTGAAAAGCCTGGGTTGTCAAAGCACAGGTGTCCCAAGCTTTTCAGAAAGCATGCAGTATGAGTGCCACTAAAAGCAATGAGTCAGTAAATCTTGGGAAAAATGTTTTATTCCAGGAAGAAAGATTGTTTACGTTAAGGTCAAATGTTCCTTTTTCCATTTTGCATTAGGCATTCGGAAACCCTGCCAGCATCTGCAAAACATACATGTTTTAACGATTGCACAGGAAGAGGCAGCTGTAGAGAAACTGATGGCTATGAAAGCCTAAATTAATTTCTACATAAGATACACTTATTAGTGGCTAGAAGCTTCCGTATTAGAGGAAACTCTTTGCTGTGTCCATTGGAGTAGGCAGAACTTTTCATAAAGGTGCCTTAGAATCATGATATAGCAACAACTATAGCAGATGTCACTAGATCTATACAGAGGATTATTTTATTTTCCTAGCTAGTTTACATGTGCTTTTTGCTGTGCTGCATTCAGTTATTGTGTGCAACTAAATACAACATGTAAACAAAGACCTCCCTCTGTGATGGTACATGGTGCTAAAAACATATGTGGTTTATTGGAGGGTGGCGAGGGACAGAGCAATCTGAGGGGTGCAAGCCACTTTTAATGTCTTTCTAAGATTAAACTGTATTTACATTGCCCCAGCAATTGGTATAGAATGACCTTGGAGCCCGACTCCTCTCAGTAATTGTCTGACATTTGTGAAGGCAAAAATACTCAGGTAGCTGCACTCTCTGCTGTAGCAAGCTAGAAAGTAAAGCAGAACACAGGCTATCTTTCACTCTTAAGAGGATGATGTACCAGATTATACATCCCTTTGTTGAGTGCATTTTTTTTTGTATCTCTTAGTCCTTGTACAGGACTGCAAAACTGCTTAGAATGCATTGCTATCCACAGCTGCCTCATTGCTTCTGTGTCCCACCTCTCCTGCAATTCTAAATCACTCTTGGAATCCCTCCAAACGTCTATGGAGACACGAAGTTTCATGTCATATGCCCCCCTATTAATTCCTTCCACTACATTCTCTCCCTCGGAAAGAGTTCTTTAAAATAAAAAAAAACATTAGTTGTAAAAAACTACTTGATCCATTCTTTTCTACCGCACTGTTTTTAATGTGTAAATGCCCAGTTGGACAAACATATATCCCTGATGTCCGAAAGCATTTATAGCTAGGTATCTTCTACATAATGACATGACGTGCAATTCTTGTCCCTCGATAACATACATTCCTTTATCATGTGAAAGAGCCTAAGAACTGAAAAAGAATGCAAAGAGATTCTCTGCCTCTCAGCTTAAGATTAAACTAATTTCTTTTAACCACCATACAGTGACACCTGCTTGTGTATCACTGCTAGAACTGGCCCATTAAACCCTGAGCTCTATGCCAAAAAGAATCTCTAAAGCATCCTTATCACCATCTCTGGACTACCCAAACATGGGTTATCTTGTGTACTTATGAACAACAAAACCTTTGGCATGTTTCAGCATTTTATTGTACACAAAGAACCAAATTTTCTTTCTTATTAAAATCTCTTGTTTTGCTACGCAAGTACAAAATGCATAAAGCAACTATTTCTGGCCATTCTTTGACCATGCAAGAGAATTATCACTATTTTACATCCCAGCTCTGCCCATGTGCCTGCCACCTCAGTAAGAGAGTGAACAGAGGGATTGTGGGTTCCAGCCTTTGCCCTTGCCCTCTGGAACACTTGGGCGACCTCCCAACATATCTTCATACCTGCTAGGCACCCAGCTGCAGCGAAGAATCAAAGCCCAGGTCATTTTTAACTAGTGTAACATTGGAAGACACATTTAAGAGCCTCCCCTTCACCTTTCTCCTCTTTTCTTCTCCCCATGACTGACAACTCTTTTTGCCAAGTATGGTATCACTGGAATGGATTGCACAAGACTCACATGAATGCCAGTCAAAATGTTTAACCTTTCATTCACCCGTACACTCTGAGACACATGATCTTCTTCAAATAGTCACCCTATGATTTGCAGGTAGGGAAAAAGTGAACAAAGAGGCAGCAAAGTAAGTACAAGACTTAAAAAGAACTGAACTGAACTGAAATATTCCATACATGCAGCTGTTGCTAGACAGCAAAGTCCTTACTTATGAAACACCTTATTTTGCCTTCAACCCACAGTGACTTTATCGCACCTCATTTGTAAAGTCTGGACTTAAATTCTTACAAACTCAATGTATTTAATTTATTTGTATTGGTAAATCTTTCCTTAAGGATGCTCTCCTACTAAATCTATTAGGGCTGAGACAATTGCCTGCAATTGTACACAGCATAAATAAAGGCCTTAAGAATAGGCCACTTATTCCCACCAGGCATGGGCTGGAGATGAGCACCACACAACCTCAGGAAGTTGTGCTGCCCCAGAACCAAAAGCAATGCAACTACCTTGGCCCAAACCAGCACGTGAGCTAAAAGCAGTTTGAGCCTATGACAATACTCTTATTGATACCTGAACTATTTGGCAGGCTGCTGCTGTATTAAACTAGGAGACAAAAGGAGAAAAAAAAGGGGCTTTAACTCAGAAGCTCCAATCTGTCTCACAGTAGAGAAGTAACACACAGCATATTTTACAGAAAACTAGGCTAGTAAGAGAAGAACACCTTAAAAAACAACTACTCTTAAGGCATGATGCTGTATTTATACGTACACAGCCAGTCCCATTCTAACATCTAGCCAATTTTGGCTAACAAATACCCTAACTGTGGGGAAAATTTTGGTCACGGTGCAGACACTGTTAGATCCAAATGTGAAATTGGATCTTCCTCAGTTCTACTACTCGCAGAATTTTGTAATTCAAGAGACATAAACTAGACAAGGTGCCCTGGCAGATGCACAAAAGTGCTCATTTACTTCCTTTTCTGGTAGCTTTCTAGTTGCAAAAATGGCAGCTCTCTTCTCCAGGCATGTGATATAGCAACTACTGAAGACATTGAGTTTATCAAAAATAAGCATTCCAGACAAAAAAACCTCCCATGCTACAGAATTTCTCAGATTTTCACCAACTCATGCCACGTGCTTTTTCCACTTTCGTTGTCTCATTTTGCCACTAAAAATAGATATGAATCCATATTACTGTCGCTATCCAGTTATCAGTGCTCTTTGCTTTCAATTCCCAGCAGGATCAATTATCAATCAATAATTAACAAGAATGCTTGAAAGCTCAGAAATACAGCCTAAGAACGAACATGTTTTCAGATGAATGCATGTGCTTTATTAATCAATTTACAGTGGCCAGTCACAAACTCCTTCTTAATTCTCTTTCTAATGGCCCAGATTAATACCAAAATACACGTCACTGAGGTTACAGCTTTTTTTACTTCAGAGATCACCTTCAGTCTGAGAAATGAAAAAGTCATATATTTTCCACAAAAGACTCCAAATAAAAAATAACCTGGCTTTTAACAATGGATTTTGTTAAGATTTTCCACTGTATTTTCTGTTCTTTGGAGTCACAATATGTAACAGTAAGTTAAGTTATAGAACAGATGATAGGATAGATTGTCTTGTTATCTTTCTAAGAGTCAAAAAAGATTTAGGGTGGAGAGGAAGTTAGCTTTCTATAGTCAGAAGTACTGACACTTATTTCCTGTCTGACTTACTTGCTAGGTTAGGTTCTTGTAATAGATTTGCTACCAGTAACGTGGACTATGATCTGCTGAAGGCAAGAGGAGTCTTAAAATAAGATCCCACACTAGTGCTCCTTTTCTGTACTAGGTAAGGAAAGTGCATGTCACTGCACAAGTGCTAGTTCAGATCCCTTTTCATAGAACTGATACTGATGCACTCCGGGGTCTGCTAGTGATCACAGTATCAGAGTTGCCAAGCTTTCATTCCTGAAACTGGAGGTCTGACTGTTCATTAAAGATTCACTGACAGCCTTAAACCCCCTCTGGCCTTGTGTCTCAGAAGTTTTATTCAGAGATATTGCAAATAACTGTGGTTTATGTAGATAACTTAGAATCATAGAATCATAGATTAACCAGGTTGGAAGAGACCCACTGCAACATCGAGTCCAACCATCCCTATCAAACACTAAACCATGCCCCTTAGCACCTCGTCCACCCGTGCCTTAAACACCTCCAGGGAAGGTGACTCAACCCCCTCCCTGGGCAGCCTGTTCCAGTACCCAATGACCCTTTCCATGAAAATTTTTTTCCTAATGTCCAGCCTAAGTCTCCCCTGGCGGAGCTTGAGGCCGTTCCCTCTTGTCCTGTCCCCTGTCACTTGGGAGAAGAGGCCAGCACCCTCCTCTCTACAACCTCCTTTCAGGTAGTTGTAGAGAGCAATGAGGTCTCCCCTCAGCCTCCTCTTCTCCAGGCTAAACAACCCCAGCTCTCTCAGCTGCTCCTCATAAGGCCTGTTCTCCAGCCCCCTCACCAGCTTTGTTGCTCTTCTCTGGACTCGCTCCAGAGCCTCAACATCCTTCTTGTGGTGAAGGGCCCAGAACTGAACACAGGATTCAAGGAGTGGCCTCACCAGTGCCGAGTAAAAACTTGTAGCATCTTCTCTTAGCAAGTCCCTGCCATGTAATCTGGTAGAACTCTAATTCTTTTAGATTATTTTGCAGTTTCAGAATTTGTGGCCAGATTTGATTCTCCATTTTCCCCTTTATCTTCTGTGTATTAGCTTGTGGTTTTGTGTACAGTCCCAGCTGAATGAAATGGTGCGTACTCATGTCATGAGACACAAGCATCAATTGATCCTTTTTAGCACTAGTGGATTGTGTTAACCCTAACCACTGACAAGTGCCAGGGTGTATGGAGTGATTCACATCATAAATGTTGTTCTGCATTTTCAGAACATGGAAATACTGTCAAAATTTTTTTTCAGAAGTTGTCAAGAAGTTTTCAGACCTCAGCTTGGTGAGACATTAAGAAATACTTCTAAACCATGCATGTCAGTTGCTTGGAGGTCTACTGGACAAGGGTCAAAGAAATTAAAGGTGTCGTTCTTCATAATAGACAATAATCGAAGGCATGCAAATCTTTCAGAAACGTATCACTAAATTTATAGAATCCTTAAAAGAAATGTAAAATATTTCAAAGTTTCTGAACCATATAGAAATACAAACTTAATACACATTTTAAGCATGTCACGGACAAAAAAATATTATTAATAAGTGTAATGGCTGAACCTGGCACCAGGTTGAGCCATTACATAAGCACTGGGACCATAAGCACTTATGAACATCTATATTAACTCTTTACAAACTGTTGAAAGTTTACTTCAGTGCACCTGTCTGAGAGCTGGTAGTTAAATAACAACATTTTCTACACCAACTGGTCTGTACTTTCCTCAGATTTCAGAGTATCTGCATTTTCCTGGAATATTTCAAACTGTGATTCTTCAAACACTCTGCTGTTTCCTGGAAGTTCTAGTAGAGTAGGAATCAATACTTATAAACAGTGGTGAAGCTTTGACAGCGATTGACCTCATTAAGGACAACAGAATGTTTTATGAGGTTGGCGTCATACATACTCAGTCTGAAAAGAGTTAAGTACTTGGTAACAAAATGCAGGAGGTTGCAAAGACTTTCAATCTGTACTAAAAATGTCTTCATGCTTTTTCTTTATTAATCTACAAGTACAGTATGCAATGTTTATAAGAGCTAGTTACATATTCAGAAAACAACCTTTATGTGGGTATCTAGACATATAGACCTCCAGCCCAAGTGAAGCTTTCTGCAGATGAAATACTAATTTGGCATTATTTACTTAATTATTTCTGTTAAAATGTACACCTGAAAATTTGAAGGTAATACTCAGTCTTCCCTTTCTTTTTCTCCATACTTTCAAATTTTCTGTATTTTTTGCTATATTTTAATGGGTTCATTTACATATATCTGGCATCTTTTCAACACCTCTCCTGTTGGAAAACACACAGAGAAAGTCTGCAAGCTTTCTCATGCAGTTTACCACAATCTTCAAACGCAGAGGTAATACAAGAATCATAACCTTCCTTCTTGATCCTCCTTTGTTTCCAGCTCCACAAACAATTAAAATCCAGCCCATTTGGAGGCATTTGCCTGATCCAACATCTTGCTAGAATGAAAAGGTCAAAATGTGAATCTAGACACAAGGACTGTTTACTGAAATTGCTGTTGCAGAAGACATTTCTTACGTACAGCAAGATAACTCTGGTCTCCACTGGTCTTAGCCTGGTGATACAAGCATTCACTGCAAGGTGATTTTTCATCCAAATGCTACTGTTAGTGTCTCATAAGCTAGTGGCAAATTAGGGATACCAACTGCACATGCAGCAAAGACACTCAGATCCTCTGCCTTCTCAGAGATGGCTTCGTGCAGTGTTGGCTTTGTTTTTTGTGGAACGCCAATACTCACAGCCCATGGCAGAAGGTAGTACACAAACCTGAGGTTTTGCTTTGGGTCTTTTTAAAAGCAAAAGCTTTTGTTGAAAAATTTTATATGAACAGCTACATTTTATTTTAGCTGATAAATGGGAGACAGAACAAAGAAGTGAAAGAACAAAGAAGTGAAAACAGACAGTAAGCAGATTAAACAGCATGAAGAAGTACTATTTATACTTAAATTCCCTTTTATGGATGGTAGCCTATTGCCAGGTCTGGAAAAGGATGTTTACTTGAGGTTCAAACACTCAATAACTGAACATAATTACAATAACATATTGTATCAGCTTGAGAACTATCAAAAATTTCCATGTGGCCATTTCAGATACGTTTCTACCCATTATTGCATGCATATCACAATCTGAGGTAGCAGAAGGCACTATTTTTCCTGTAATTATACATATTGGCTTGTTTTGGCCAAAGTCCCTTGGTACTGTGAGCGGTATTTGTGAGGATAGAAACAAAGTCATATTTCATATCTTTCCTATCTAGTTCTAGCTTATGACCAGGATAAATGAGGGGCAAGAGAGAGGAAGCATGGCAGTTCCAGTATGTGTTCCAGATTTCTTTTATAGCAACCAACATTCAAACTGATGTATACAGTCACTACAAAAATTATGCTTATGTGACAGTGATGCTTATGAGAGACTCTCACACATACTACACAGAGTTCAGCCCTAGATGATGAGGGCTGGAGGTAGTGTGCTCATTCTCTTCTTCCTCACTGGTCCCAGACTTCAAGATCAGGAGTGAAGGAACACGAAACAACTTCACATTTGAATTCTGCTAAACTTAGGAAATGCAATAAAATGGTATCTTTTTCTTGGAAACTGATGTTCGCTAGAAGAATTTGTACCAAAAAACCCAAGCAATTTGATTAAATCCAATGTAAGCTTTCAGCTAAGCAGCATTTAATCCACAATGGACCTGCTCTCCATTACTCACCTCTGATCACTTACACTTTACAAAGCAGAGTAAAACTGTGCTGTTCTAGTTTGGTAGCATTTCACATTCACTGCGTGGCAAAAGGTTACGATGAAAGGTTGCAGAGAACCAAGTCCAGGTGGTATCACAGGCCTTGGCTTGTTATACTGAGGATTTGCTAGGAATGCAGCTACGTTGGTGCAAATCCTCTCTATTGGCAGAGTAAACAATCACATATGCTGTGCATTGTTGCAGTCCACGTTGGTTTCAAGCAAGGATTAAATTCTGCAACTTGGACCAGGCAGAAGATGACTATAGGGACACAATCCTTCTACCAAATGTTGCAGGATTACACAGTCCCATGCAAATTGAGGGATTTAGTCCCTTCTCTGACACCACAGTAAATGCATCACTGAGCTCTGTACTTACCATGTAGGAAAAGATAGGAATTTTTGGTCAGTTCTTGCTCTGCCTCAGTTTTACACCTGAACACGACGATGGATAAGCTTCAAAGAGTTTTAACACTTTACATTACATTCTGATTCTTTTTTTCCTGGATCAGTTTTGTTTAATTACAAAGTCATATAAGCTTTCCTTGCTGAATTTTCAGCTTTTTAAAAGCCTAGCTGGGTGTGGCTAGATTTATTCACTATGTGTAATGAAACTGTGGAAATTAAAGAGGGACAAGGTTTCTCTTCTCTCCTCCTTCCATAACACTGCTGTTCTTTCCAGTGTTCCTTAGAACGTACTCTTCATAGGTTTCATGGAATCATAGAATCATAGAATAACCAGGTTGGAAGAGACCCACCGGATCATCGAGTCCAACCATTCCTATCAATGTTTCTATCAGGTTTCTATCAATTCCTATCAGGTTTGTCCAACCTGGTTGTAAGATTTTTTATTTAAAACAAAGGAGCTGCATAAGGACACCATTTTCAGTGATGCTGGATAAACAGAAACTGTTAAAGCAGAGTTAACAAAAGAAGGTGGCACCTCAGCAATTCTGCTGTCATTTCACTCTGGCTATTTCTGAGCCCCAAAGCAATAGAAGATTCAGGCAGGTTTGCCAAAATTAGGAATGGATTCCCTCTGCATGACTTTTCTATGTTAGAGATTCGCCATTTCCACAACCTAACTAGTATTTCTGCTCAAGCTAAAATATTTCACTACTACAACAATCTGCCAGTGAAATCTTTGCTTTCTCACATAGTTTCCAAGGCAGTATCTTTACCCAAACAAATCTTTACCAGTCTTACGTAGATTTGTCTAATGTGAACACAAAATGATTCACAGTGGTGATTCCTTCAGTGTTTAGAACACTATGCTTACAGCAGTCTATAAAGATGATGTAAACCTTCAGCAAAAGGTTATAGCATGCTTTCTGACATTTTAGTCAGCTGTTGCTCTGCTCACAACTCCCACTGAAAATATATAGTTTTTTAAGAGTGGGCTTCCCAAAAACTCATAGGAAAGAACCAAAACCTCCCACTATTGTGGAATTATTTGTATTACAGCTTAAATCCATAATAAGGCCTTCTAAGACAGGCTCTGAAAGCCTTCGGTAGCTAAATCACTGTGACTCTGATGTCTCTTGGGACAAAGATGTGGCTGGAAAGCCAGTACAATCTTTGCTAAATGGAGATGTGAAGAAAAAGAGTTTCATGTGCCCTAGCACCAAATGACAGAAAATAGAAATGCAAGCCAGAGCTGTCCACAGCATGCTGCTCCAAAACTGTGAGACATGATCCTTCCAGGCACTGTTTGAGAACAAGTGTTAGGGCTTTCAGAAAGTTCAGGCAGCCTGAATCCAAATGCACCAACCATCACAGAAAAGATTTTGTACCGTTTTGCCGCAGAAAAAGAGCCTCTCCCAAATCTATTATCCTTTAAGAACTCAGACGTATAATGGAAGACATGAGTCATCTGGAACTAACTTAACTGCAGTTCATCTACAATGGTGCAGCAATGAAAAGACTCACAACCATAAATATTTTTGTCACCACAGTATCTTCTGTGAATGGGGAGCAATGTAATCACAGTCCTGACATCGTGACTGATATCAGTCTGTCTTGTGACTGGGTTCAAGAGATACTGTCATAAATGTTACACAACTGTCAGCCAACAATTATTCTTAACAGCAAATATAACAAAATGTTTTGGCATCCATCCTGGGAGCTTAGAACTTACACAGCTTCTCCTCATCTGCTCCATGTGCACTGCGAAGGATAATATCAACTCTCCATCTTTGCTTAGAGCTTCAACACCTGCAATTTTGCACAAAAAGAAACTGCATTTTAAAAGCATACATGCAGACAATACACTGAAGACAATAAATCAAAGTGAAAACAGAGCAAGTGTGCTGTAAGGACTACCAGCTTTCCATATTACTGCCTAACTAGTATAAGGCTGAAACAGCAGAATCATACATTAAAAATAAGATGGCTTACTAAATACTTGCTTTTCCTGAATAAAACATGCAGTCTTAGTATCCAAGGCATAGTTTTAATGTAACAAAAATATCCTAGACCCAGTAACTACAGGGCAGTAAAGAAACAGGAAATCCTCCTTTTGCTGGCAAGTGAATGGACTGTCCTCAGCCTAGCAAAGTTTCCTCCCTGGCAGCACAATGAACTGTCAGTCAGGAGCGGTTAAAGAACCTAAATTCATTTTGAAGTGCTAAAGGAAATACATGAAAGAGAAGTTGTTCAGTGCTCATAAAACACAGCCGATTTGAAGCAAACTCTATAACCTGTTGCATGGGTTGGCTTCTATCTCTCATGGGTTTACTCAGTGGAGGTAAAAATGTTAGCCAATATGAGGTTTGAGGCCATATTCTGAGCAGACACAGACGATAACCTTGTGAGCTCAGCCGCCTGCTCCAATCACCTTGCAAATGACAGTGTGTTTCCAGCACAACTTACAGGAATTTAGAGAGCTTGTACTAATTGAAATTGCACAACTATACACTTCTGCACGCAAATGTTGTTGAAGCACTTGTGGGGCTTTTTTTCATTGGGGCTCTAAACAGGAGTTTCCAGAACTCTGAATAAATTCTTCAGAAACAAAATAATACTTCCATTCCTAGGGAGTAACTATGGCTCAGAAATCTTTCTTTGCCCTTGATACCACACATGCAACAAAGGTCGTTCTCTGCCAGGACTTATTCAAAATCTTAAAATTTAGGCAAGCTGTTAACACCTTTTCTTTTGTTCTCTTAATGAGAGGCTCACAACACCAGGTGTCCAGCTCCTGGAATCTTGTGGTTATCCTCCCACATTTTTTTTACAAAGCTAAATCACAGGGCATGCCAGTGTTTGACAGCACTCTGAAGCAGTGATACTCGTGCTGAAGGCAGCACAGAGTCCAGCACAGGCTAATTCACCCTGCTGCACAGTTCAGCATATCGATACGGCACATGTCCATACACTATGCACACATACAGCAGTATTGACACGGTATATTGCAGGTTTTCATGATTCCACGGGAAAGCATAGAAAACAAAAATCATCCAAAGAAGAAAGCGAATTCAATGAATCCCACTTTTGTTCTGATGTTCATGATCTGGGGGCTAGATTCATTAATTCTAAACAGAATGATGCCTGAACTCTGCATTGAAATGAGAGAATGTTTTGACAGTGAGCCCAGCCTACCTCTACCTGCAACATTGCCAGCTTCTGCTGTCTTCAGGCCCTGTATGGCTTTTTCTTTAGCCTACAAGAGCTGTGCTGTCAGAAACCTTCTATAACCAACATTATATGCCACAGTGACACAAAGTGCTGGAAACTGCAGAAAAGCTGAGCTCCTGGTCTCCACAGTCCTCCAAACTCCTCTTGGACCCAAACCCAGAAAGCCTCAGAGCAGAAAATCAAGTACAAGATACCAAGTAAGCAGATAATTCCTTTAATACCAGCCTACCAGGTCACACCCCAAACTTGACCTCAGCATTTCAGCGGCTCTTTCGAGCACTGTACGTATTGGATCGTTTAAGACTTCCCACGATTGTTCTCTTTAAAGAGTTCTGTGAGTGCATTATTGATATGGAGGTCAAACACCACGAGAACATCATAAATGGGAAGCATCCTTGGAGGAAATCAGGAATTCTGTCTCTTCTCATGGTTGTCACATGGTTGTCATGTCACTTCATGGTTGGACTCAATGATCCAGTGGGTCTCTTCCAACCTGGTTATTCTATGATTCTATGATTCTTAGCTACGATACAGCATAAAAATTCTTGTGGGGAAACCAAGGTGAACTCGGCAGACTAGAAATGCTGAATACAGCAGCAGACACGCTCAACGCAACACAGAGACCCCGATATTGCCATCGGATCCAATGTTCCACCATGCGGGTTGTCACTGGGAGCATGGGGGTCCCCGCCAGTCACCCAAAGAGGGGGACATGGACCTCGACAGGATGCTCAAGAGCGGCTGGGTCCCCAACCAGGGCCCGCAGGCCTCCCTATCTCGGCTGCTCCTGGAGCCGTCATGCTACCCCCCCCCAGATCCCTCCCTCATTCCCTCCCGCGCAGCACAGCATCACACCACACAGCATAGCACAGAATCGCACAGCACCACACCACAGAGCACAGCACCGCACACCAAAGAACACCGCACAGCACCGCCCCGCACATCATAGCACAGAATCGCACAGCAGTGCACAGCACCATGCAGCACCGCACATCATAGCACAAAACCGCACCACACAGCATCACGCAGCATCGCACCGCACAGCATCACGGAACACCGCACAGCACCACAGAGCACAGCATCGCACCGCACAGCACCCCAGTGCACCGCACATCACGGCACAGAATCACACAGCATCACAGAGCACCTCTCAGAACCGCACAGCACTGCAGCGCACAGCCCCTCTGAGCACCGCACACCGAAAAGCACCGCGCAGCACGCACATCATAGCACAGAACAGCTCAGCACCGCATGACACTTCTCAGCACCGCACCACAGAGCACAGCACCGCACACCACCGCACCACAGAGCACAGCACTGCACACCACCACACCGCACATCATAGCACAGAATAGCTCAGCACCGTGCAGCACCGCGCAGCATCGCACATCATAGCACAGAATCGCACAGCACTGCACAGCACCACACACCATACAGCACCATGCATCATAGCACAGAATTGCACAGCACCACACATCATAGAACAGAATAGCTCAGCACCGCATGGCACTTCTCAGCACTGCACCACAGAGCACAGCACCGCACAGCACTGCACATCATAGCCCAGAATCGCACAGCACCGCGCAGCACAGCATCACACTGCACAGCATTGCACATCATAGCACAGAATCGCACAGCAGCGCATGGCACTTCTCAGCACCGCACCACAGAGCACAGCACCGCACATCACCACACCGCACATCATAGCAGAATCACACAGCACCGCGCAGCACCGCATCACACCGCACAGCACCGCACATCATAGCACAGAACAGCTCAGCACCGCATAGCACTTCTCAGCACCGCACTGCAGAGCACAGCACCGCACATCACCACACCGCACATCATAGCAGAATCACACAGCACTGCACAGCACCACACACCACACAGCACCGCGCAGCACCACACCGCACAGCATCACAGAGCACCGCACAGCACCTCTCAGCACCGCACATCATAGCACAGAATAGCTCAGCACCGCATGGCACTTCTCAGCACCGCACCGCAGAGCACAGCACCGCACATCATCACTCCGCACATCATAGCAGAATCACACAGCACCGCGCGGTACCGCATCACACCGCACAGCATAGCACAGAACAGCTCAGCACCGCACGGCACTTCTCAGCACCGCACCACAGAGCACAGCCCCGCACAGCATCACTCCGCACATCATAGCAGAATCACCCAGCACTGCACAGCACCACACACCACGCAGCATCACACCGCGCAGCACCTCTCAGCACCGCGCAGCACCTCTCAGCACCGCGCAGCACCACACCGCACAGCACCACGGAGCACCGCACAGCACCGCTCAGCACAGCCCCGCCCCGCCGAGCCCCGCCCGGCCCGCTCAGCCCGCCCCGCCGAGCACAGCCCCTCCCCGGGGGCGGGCGGCGCCGGGCAGAGCGCTGCGGGCGGCCCTCCCCGCCCGTGCCCGCCGGGTCCCGCTCAGGTGAGCCGCGCGGCCCCGGGCTGGCGGGGCGGGAGGCGCGGAAGGGGCCGCGGAGCCCCCGCTGGGCGAGCCGGAGCCGCCCCGCTCCTCTCCCTCCTCTCCTCTCCCGGGGCAGAGCCCGCCGGAGCCGCCGTCCCGAGCCCTCCCGGTAAGGCTGGAAGCGCCGGCGGCTCCCGTGGCTGCGGGCGGCTCCGCTTACCGCTAGACTTGCTATTTCTGCCGCTAGGCTTCCTATTTCTGCCGCTAGATATATTATTCCCGCGGCTGAACGCGGTGTAAATAGCGCGCCGGGGTATTTATCGCTGCGCCGGTACGACTTCTTCATTCTTATTTATTTTATTTATTCTATTTATTCTTGCTTCCCCCTCTATTTGAAAATTCAGCGGGCAAAACTAAAATCTGCTTGTTTCTCTGGGTGTGGGTCTGGCACGTTTGCCATCAAAATTAAACTTTCTTCTTGCATGGATTCTTTCTGAACGCGCTCTGTTTGAAAAACAATTTACTGAATTAACGTAGCGCGCACCGAGATAACTTGGGTTGACGTACTAGCAAAGTAACGTCTATCGCATGAGCAGAAATGGAACATTCCTGCCCTTGGGTTGCTTTTTAATCTTACATTATTAATGGCACTCTGCATTATATGAATGAAAATTGCAATCAGTACAGAGTGCAAATGCATGTAGAGAACTAGATAGGAGAGAAGCTGGTTATGAAGAAGGATGTGTCTCCAAAAACACTGGCAGGAGGATGAAGTTAGAGAGCCCCTTTTATTCCTCATGGTTGTTCAGTTTCTCTGGGATAGAAGCAGGGGGCTGTGCCCTGCCCAGCAGTATTGCTGCTCACAGAAAAGAGGAATAAGAGAAGGACAAAACTTTTCCTTATGCAGTGAGCATGGAAAATTGGAACTTTAGTACATACATTTCTGTTTAACACCTGTTTAACTCAGTTGCTGGGGGTGCTTCTGAGGTAGGGTTAATGGTAATCATATTCTATCTTCTTTTAGAACCTAATTGTCAACTTTTCACCAAATGCCATTGTTTGTACTTAGCTAAATTGAAGTATTTATATCATATATCTTCAGTTACTTTTGTCTATGTAATCGATACAGAAAACAATTCCCTTAACTCTAAGGGAGACCCCAGAACAAGCACATTTGCCTTTACTGATGTTGAAGGGCAAAACCATTTGCATTTACTATGGATTCCAGAACACTAAATGTTTGAAAATATGTTGAGAGGATATGTTGATTTAGGTATCAATGGGAAGTGAAATTTCTACTGTCTGTTCAACCATGTCATGTACAGTAAGCGAGGTGTGTCATAGTAAAGATTACAGCACTGAACTAAGGTTCTACTTTTTTTTTTTAAAACTGGAACTTTTAAAGGCAAAATTTTGAAGTAATACCATGTTAAACGAAGCAGAAATGTCATGCTTATAAGCAGTTGCTTTTCTTCCACGTAATCCCTTAGAGTTTGTTGAAGAGATTTTGGGCGGATTACTGAAAATATGTGATATTACAGAAACATGAAACCAATACATAGAGATGACAGGCTAATAAAAGGAGTAGTTTGAGAAGTTTCTGCAATAGTCTTAGTTTGGTAATAATCTTAAAAGAAACAAAGAAAACCCCGAAAACCAAACAGCCAAACCCTCAGACAGAAGAAAAGATGGGATCAACTTAGGCTACAGAGCAACGCGCAGGTGAAGGTGAGGATTTGAGGAGAAAATTGAGCTGAGGGTTCTCTTCATAGAATCATAGAATAACCAGGTTGGAAGAGACCCACCGGATCATTGAGTCCAACCATTCCTATCAAACACTAAACCATATCCCTCAGCACCTCATCCACCCATGCCTTAAACACCTCCAGGGAAGGTGACTCAACCCCCTCCCTGGGCAGCCTGTTCCAGTGCCCAATGACCCTTTCTGTGAAGAATTTTTTCCTAATGTCCAGCCTAAATCTCCCCTGGCGGAGCTTGAGGCCATTCCCTCTTGTCCTGTCCCCTGTCACTTGGGAGAAGAGGCCAGCACCCTCCTCTCTACAACCTCCTCCTCTTGTGTCATTGTGTTAGAGGAGAGGCTTGTCTGTAGCAAAAGAGGCTCCTAGGCCAGACCACAAAGGACTGATTACACGTTGTCCTGAAGGAACCATCCAGGGAGCCCAGCATTCCCTGCGGCCTACCTGCGTTCCTTCTGGGCCTGGTTTGCGCTGCAGTTGTATTTACCTGTGGCAACAACCACTTGCTTCTCACCTTCCCTCCCATTTAAGGGAAATTCCCCACCTTGGAGAGTTAAACCATATCCCTCACTGAATTTCTTTGTACCAGCTGGCTCTATTTTCCCTCAGCTTACCATGACCTGTCCTTCTGTAGACACCATCACAGTGCGCTTGTTGTCGTGGGTGAGGGTTAGTTCAGGTAGGGCCGGCCTGGGCCAGGAGCAAATGGGAGAGAGAAGGAATTGCGCTGATGCTCTCTGGTGCAGGCAGACAGAGTAAGTCTCCCAAGTGACAGGGGACAGGACAAGAGGGAATGGCCTCAAACTCCGCCAGGGGAGGTGCAGGCTGGACATTAGGAAAAAATTCTTCACAGAAAGGGTCATTGGGCACTGGAACAGGCTGCCCAGGGAGGTGGTTGAGTCACCTTCCCTGGAGGTGTTTAAGGCACAGGTGGACGAGGTGCTAAGGGGCATGGTTTAGTGTTTGATAGGAATGGTTGGACTCGATGATCCGGTGGGTCTCTTCCAACCTGGTTATTCTATGATTCTATAAAGCCAGCTCTCCTTTCAGCTGTGAGGTCCTCAAGACTCAGATAGGGAAGCTGCATGGAGGGTTTAGCTGCTCTGTTCCTCTGAGTGCAGATATTCACCCCAAATGCAGGTCTGCCCCTGCTACCGTGATAGGGAAGATGTTTAATCTGGAATTGTAATCAGGCAGCACAATGCTAATTAAGTTTAGAACCTTTCTTATGTGATCCCAACTGTCTTCAAAACCAGAAAGCAGAAGTAAGATTGAGGGACAGCGGGGTGGAGGCCAGAAAGCTTTTTTTTCTGTGGAACTTGTACGCCTGTTCTTTGGTAATGATGAAAGTCAGGTTGAACTAAGTTTCTGTCTGTTTACACTTCAAACATCTGGCAGGACTTTACAGCATAACAACTAAAACAGTCTCCTGGCAAACAGGAGAGGCTCAGTGTGGCCCTTAATAGGACAATAATGTAAATAATTAATTATTTCTGAAAAAAGAATCATGAATGAGCTGGTGGAAAGGCTTTACATGTCTGTTTTGAGAGCGAGAAGGATCTTAATGTATCCATGGAGGCCATGTTTGTGGATTTTAGTGAGGGCAAAGCAGAGAAATGCTAGTTGAAATGTATGAGGTCTCAATGAAAGAAAAACACGGAAAGCTTGTGTGTTTATGATCAGATAAACCAGATCTTCTGAAAGAAGCTGCAAGTAACTTCTAATCTGCTGTCAGTACTGAGGAAACAAACGAACAGCTATGAATTGTACGGTATCACATAAATTGGTATTTAAACAGTTTGAATGTCCTGTGTGTGCTAATACCACTGTTTAAGTTTTTATTTGGGGATTTGTTTCACTGTGGGATAAGGTTGTTATTTGTAGGGCTCACTAAGAGAGTTCCGTGTGGAGGCTGTAAGGGCATGTCTTGGAGAAAGTCAGAATGAAGGCAATAGAAAAGATGGTGAGAAGATTCTCAGCAGTTGTAACTGCATAAAATGAGGCAGTTATGGAAGGGGGATATGATTTTTGCCACTAAAATGCTTATGGATAAGTAGCTAAGATGCTTCTAGGGAAGAGAAGGACTTGTAGAGCGATATAAAGATTATGCCTTTAGCTCTAGTGTCAGTCTGGTGGCTTTTCCAAAATGGTGGGATGAGGTGTTGGTTCATTTTCTGTGTTCACTCTCAATGTTGACTGGTGCAGAGTATCTTCAGAAGGTGGGAATTTCTGTGAGAAACTTAACTTCAGTCCTAAATTCAACTCTGAAATGTTGCTGATAAGGAGGGAGAAATGCCTACAAAAAACAAGCAGGCTGCTAAACTCCTCAGGTGAAGAATCTGCATTTCACTTCTGCTTTTCAAGCTAACATGAAACCTCTAAAAGCTACTTTTCCCATTGAGCTTTGCTTTTAGAGCAGCATCCAAGGTGAAATCAGTGTTTCCCACCTTAGGTTCTTGGAAAACCTCAGCCTTGCTCCTGGATGGGAACCAAGCCACAATAACACAGACATTTGTCAAACCCAATGAAACACTTGTATAATTAATTTCATTTGGGACTGAAGGTGGAAGCAACACAAAAGTCCTAGTTCACATCATCAGGATGTCAGCTTGTATTGTAAGAGTCTTTTCACCTTCTTGAAGGTGAGCAGACCCCCCTCTTCCTTGAAGTCAGTTAGCTAACCTATGAGGAGCTGGTTAACTGTGATAGAGCAGTGTTTGGTCCTGACACATAAGATGATTATTTTTTTTTTATAGTCTAAATCCAGAGGAAAGTTATTCAAGAACCAGACTCATTTGACAGACCTCTGTCAATGTCCAGTAAAAAGCTCTATCCATGATTTCTTCAATGCATTCAAGTGAATGCTTGGTGTTTTAATGTGGATGTTCATTTTACCTGTTTGAAACTTTGAAAGACTGTTTTGTTGACCATGTAGGTCTGTTTTACAATATAAAATGCTTCTTAAGAGATGTCTTTGGTATTCCATATGTTGTAATATAAGGGTGGAAGCGATATAGTTTATTTTCTCTCTCTCTTACTCTCTTTTTTTAACTCCTTTCTCCTTCAGGAGAGCCACATTAAGCGAAAGACGTGAAATATCCTTAATGGAATTCTGCTTTTGATCAGACTGTTAAAGATGGATTTGAACATTGTTTTCTCCTGTGAGGTAAGTATTCCCTGGGAGAAATTTAAAAAAAAAAAAAAAAAAAGAAAATAGAAAAACTGTCTAATTTAGTGTTGCCTGTCAGCACTGCTGTTCTGTCCAACAGCTTTTGGTCAGGTATTTTAAAGTTAAAGCATCTCTGACTTGAAGAACTTTGTACTGAAAGTCTTAAATGAAGGTCCTAGAATTAATCCTCTCACTTACAGTTTTAGTCAGCTTTTTTCTGATATTCCAGTAGTTAAAAACAAATGTATGAAGGATGTGCATTGTTGCAGAGTTAGTGTAATGGGTGGCTTCTGCACATAGCTTTTGACCCAATGTCAAGCTTTTCTTCAAAGCATCAAAGAAGCGGAAGCTGCTAAGTCTGGTCTTCAAGAGTGAGTACTTACACAAACTAACTGTAGATGGAGGAAATGAGTGAGACCCAGGGATGAAGAGTTCGTACCACAAATACGCAGGTACTCCTTTATGCATCCAGGCAGCTTTCCTGTTCCTGCTCTGTGCAGCATAGGGAAAAGACAGTGCTATTGCCAGCCTGAATTAAAGAGACATATTAATAACACTTATGCCAAATTGCATATCCAAATCTTCACTGGCATACAGTAAGCCCGTAAGTTAGTAAAACCAAATACATCTCCTTAATTTAGGATCACAGGAAAACTGAAGTTGTAAGGAACCTCAGGAGGTGATACAGTCCAGCCACCTGCTCAAATTTTTGAGCAGTGGATGTATTTATGTTGCTTTCACCCACTGGTTTTCCCAGTCCGAAGGACTCTGAAGCATTAACAAAAGCTGCGTTTATATCTTGCCATGTCCATGGCAGAATGGAATGTAACATGCTACTAAAATTTGTCAGAAGGGAAAATATTTTAATTAAGACAGGATTGTACAAGAATGTTCTGTTTCTCTGTACAAAGAAACAATAAATCTTATATATTAATTTCTTGCAATTACAAATTAAACCTCTACAGATCATCTAACACAGTGACGCACTGCTGATATTTTCAAGGTGTGTTCCCTGCAAGAATGACCCCCTTCCCAGGCATCTCTAGGGAATGCATATGTTTACTTTCTCATGTAAGGGGAAATTGCTTTCTCATAATATAAGTGAAGGGAAATGAACACATTGCTTATCCTGCCTGATACATGTTACTGAAACATTTCCTCTGAAATATAAATATTTGTTCATGGGAAAACATAGTGACAATGTGAATAAAAATAAGCATCTTGACAGGAAGCTTAGGCAGCAATCTCTTCCCTGGGCTCTCACCATAAACACAAACCAAGTGCCCCCTCCTCCCGTTATTTACTACCAAATAGAACAATTTGTAGGCCCTAGAATAACTGCTTCAGTGTTTTGGCCAGGGAGGGCCATACAAAGAAGGGGTTAATGCTGTCAGAAGAAAGAGGTTTCAGCATTCAGAGCCTGATAGGAAGGTCATTGAAGTGAAGAGACACTTGGTTTACCTTGGATTTATGCTTATCTTAATGTGCTTTGAATTGATCCCTCAAAATTGGTAATTTAATAGCTTTAATAGTTACATTAGTAATTTAATGAGCCCCCTCCAGCACATCATGAAAGACAAACACATACTTTGTTAACAAAAATAGAAGTCATTTTCTAGGTAATGCAGTTCTTGAAAGCCAATATATAATATTACATGTATGCAAGTTGTCGTGTTATGAATTATTTAATATACACTAAGAGTGATCTCAGCATTGCAAAGTACTTAAGGCAAATGGCACACCTAGGAACCCCAATATGTCTCTTCACCTCTGCTCCCAGTGTGAAGTCTCACTTCCCAGTCTAATATTCTGTCTCTAAATGAATTTCTGGATAGCACACATGGCTTGTGTAATTAAGTTACAGAGTAATGTTCTCAGAAAATACGTTCTGTGACCTCACTGTTTCCGCATCAGTTTCTGTTGCTTCTGTGATTGTGTCTCGCTTCTTGAAGAGAACAAATCCACAGGTCTGGACAAAAGTTAGCTTACGTATTGTGATGTGCTTGATTCAGAAAATGCTACATCTGTGGAAGGCATGTCTTTATAGAGGTGTTATTTGCTCCTTAATATCCTGGTCACAGCTTATTTGCTTATGGGCGTCTGTGTCAGTTGAGGCATTATGAGACAAGTAGTAATAAATTTAGCTCTCTGGTTAAAGAAGCTGCTGCTCTCTGAGGTTACTTTCTCCATAGTCAGTGGAATAAAATGGGTATGCATGCGTTAGCAACTACAGCGCAGTCTGGCAATTTAATTTAGCTGACAGTTCAGATAGGTTAAAAGAAAGTTCTGGGCTGTGCAAAACCAACAGAGCAAGGGGGATGCATGTGAAACAGTAACCTTCATTAGAATTAAATACAGCAAAGCAAACTTTAAATTTTAAAACTGCTCAAGCTAGTTCTTCACAAACCTGTGATTGCTTGAGTAGAGATAGGAGAATTAATGGATTGCTGTGTGTCCGCGGTTGAAGTGCAGAGAGGAGGGGCAGTATTGCTGTTTGTTGGTTTTAATCCTTATAATTAGATTTATGTTCTCTAGCAGTGTCTATCACAGACTGTTTAAATCCTATACTAAGCACATTTCTAACTTCATCATGGGATTTCCTGTGCTTTTGATAAAGGAGAATGAATGATTCTCTGAACACCTTTGCAGAGTCAGGAAACAATTATTTGTTATTGTTAGTTGGGAAATTAAGAAAGAAGAGATGTAGCTCTGAAATGTCCATTAATTCAGGGAGCTTAAGGAACTCGATATCCATCATGAGAAATCCGAGTTGTGATATAAAAGCAGTGCTGTTACCCCAGAGCATCCTCTTGCCAACTGGAACTACCTATGCCTCACACTCTTGGAAGCAAGAGCATAGCACTCGCAAAATGAGGATTTGCAGCAATAAAATCATACTTAGTATGGTAACAGCACCTGAGCTTTAGATAACCGTTTGGTTTCACCACTTTGTTAGTGGTGAAATGTGCTTATACCTGGGCTCTTAAGTGGGCAGATATTCCAGTAATTGTCCTGAGCAACACATACTGTTTACACTCAAGACAGTTATCTATGTCGTGGCCCTTGCAACTATCTACATGTTTCAGTTCTTGATTTATGGCTATTGAGTAACACTTTTAACTCCTTAAATTTGGCTTTTCTATTTTAGATAGGTGTTTTCAACCGACATATGTGCTTAGGCATGTATGTAGATTATTGGTCACTAAATACAGAGGAACATTTCTAAAAAAACTTTGTAGCCTTCTAAGGAAAATACCTGTAGGTCAGGCTTTTCATGAGGCAATGAAACTGTCTCCACCATATTTTTCCAGGGGTGAATTTGGTTCTTATAATCATAGAATCATGGAATCCTTTAGGTTGGAAAAGACCTTTAAGATCATATAGGCCAACCATTCACTGAACACTGCCAAGTCCACCGCTAAGCCATGTCTCTAGACAACAATTCTATACATCTTCTAAATTCCTCTAGGGATGGTGACTCAATCACTTCCCTAGGCAGCCTGTTTCAATGCTTGACAACAAGCATTTTTTCCCTGCTTCTTAGATTTGAATCGCATGTGTACGTTCACCTGTATGTATCACTTGTGTGCATTCCTCTGCAATTACTGTTATCCTTCAGCTACACAGTTTTGATAGAATTTAGAGCAATTTCAGGGGGACAAAGATGTCCATCATTACCAACCCTAGTAATATTCTTCCTGTGTATGATAAGGCCTTGACGCATTGGGAAAACAAAAAAAGTGATAACTAGATTTGCTTAGACATTGAAGTAAACCACAGAAATAAATGAGCAGTGTTTGGAAAGTAGAAACTTTGTGTTGATGTAATCCAGCCTAACCCACTGAATTTAAGTTGGTGTTGCAAGAGTACAGTCTTTGCAAGGCAAATGTGTAACTAAATCATATCATTAAATTTGTGTAAATGGTTGTAAGAGGCACGTAGTCTCACCTTCCTGGCAGAGCTTTCTTGAAAAAGTAGAGGATATGGAGAATGTCACAGACTTTTAGTTTGGCTCTTGAAATATTAAAGCTGTAGTGTTGCTACTGTGCAGAATCACATTATTCAAAATAACTGAAGAATTGTACTGTAATCTAGGGGTTCTCTGAACAACCTAGTGGAAAGAATATTGAAGTGATAGGTGTTTCATTCTCTGCTGTTTTGTTTCAGATACTTTAAGTTATATGTCTTTGACTTCCTAAGACAAGCATACTGCAACTAATTATTTTCTTTTTCAAAACTTTTTTTTTTCTTGAATTGTCACCTGAATTCAAGTCCATAGGAGTCAATGGAAGCCTTTCCCCATCAGTTTCAGTAGGTTTTATATCAGGTTCTTAAATCATAATTGGGGTCTTTTACTTTCACATCTAGCTACCTGTGGGATAAAAGTACAGAAGAGTAAGTTGTAGTTAATAAGGCTGTTTCTCAAAGATTAATGATGGTGAGATTAAGCTGCCCTTGATTCTGCTATTTAATCCTGCTCTCTTGGTTTGGCAGCCGATAAAGATCAGAATAGGGCTGTTGGCTTCTTGTATACAAGCAGTGATTCAGAGACCAATAATACTAGTCTTTGGCAACTGTGAAAAAGCAGACAAAATCCACTTTACTTCTCTTTCCCTCACCACCTCTACCCTACACCTTCCAGGTCCTATAACTAGAGATTTATGTTCAAGACTTCTCCTTGTAATTTCTTTATAGCACCAGTGTAAGCAACTCAGAGCAGTAATGGCACGTCGTTGCAGAGATCTATTGCTGTCTTGCTCTTGTACAATTTATTCACTTTTTGACCACTATTTCAGCTTCTAAAATTTGGTCTACTTTTTGTATCCTTCTGCATATAAAGCTACTAGGCTTTTAATACAGTAGGTGATTTTTGCAAGCCTCAAAAGGCAGGGAGAGCATTTATAATGCTTTAAGGAACGAAAGCTGATCCATTTATATATGGCTTTTAAAGCTCAATAGCTCAGATCAAGAGTGAGAAGCAAGGGACTGTTTTCTGTTGAAAACCTCATCTTGTAGTATAAAGGGGTTCACTGTCTTTTTGAAACAGCAGTCAGACAGAATTGCATTCTGACTGATTTATGTACATGAGGAACAGAGATTGACAGCTAGCTGGAAAGTCAGACAGACAGAAAATCTTCCCCAGCTGACTGTTTGCTATGACTCTCATTTCATTCCACAAAGAAGTTCTTTCCATGCCTTTAAC
Source organism: Phaenicophaeus curvirostris (assembly GCF_032191515.1). Classification (NCBI taxonomy): domain Eukaryota; kingdom Metazoa; phylum Chordata; class Aves; order Cuculiformes; family Cuculidae; genus Phaenicophaeus; species Phaenicophaeus curvirostris. The sequence continues at coordinate 3,544,198 of NC_091400.1, read as the reverse complement.
ATCTGATTGCGTGGCAGAAAGGTTTTAAGAAACTCTTAACAGTTTGCATTTGCCAGCACTACAGGTGAGATAAATGGGTAACATAGTACAGACATGAAACCTGTTCTCCACGGTGAGGATTTGTCCCTGGGATTAGCATTTCATATATGTATAAAAGTTGGCCTGTGAAGCAACAATAAAGAATTATTCTGGGCTGAAAATTTATTTCTGGTATGTCCCAGTCTGCAAACAGAGGCAGTAGCTAGGGACAGAATTGTCAGGAAATTAGAATAACTCTACTTTAGTCAAAATTTCACTGCTGCACTAAGCATAATATTACCCTTAATTTTGATTAGTGAGCTTTATAAAATATAACACTCTAATAGATTGCCATAGAGGACAAACCATTGATTTTGAAGATGAATCTCTTGTACATTGGAAAACTCCTTAAATTTTTCCTGCTGGAAATAGCTGGTAAAGCAGACATGTGTTGAATAGTTCAGTGCAATCACTTCTGTTGGACTCGATCTGGTGGGTCTCTTCCAACCTGGTTGTTCTATGATTCTATGATTCCCTTGCTGAATGGCAAAATGACAAATGTTCAAGAAGAAATCCACCTACTAGTCAGTTCTTCCCTTTTAGCTTCTGTTTGAAACTGTTTTTATAAGCTGATTAAATCTTTCTTATCCAAGTTACAGTTCTGAGGTTCTAGAAGCAAGAAATATAGCAAATACAAGCTGCTGCAAACTTGTTAACATTAAGAAAACTACATATCTAATACAAAACTGCTGTACAACAAATTCTTAATACAGCCTGTCCTCTCTGGGTTGTGAATGCAGCAAGCCATAACTCTGCCACTTCTTCCTTTGGGAGGCTCATATAACTACTCAGCTGTTTCTCTTACTGTTCTTCATATTAAGCCAAAATTTCATTTTGCATAATTGTATCCTGGTACACCTAACTTTGCGAACTGGACAATTCAAATTAATCCATTCCCTTCTAAGACCAGACTCTGCAGCCTATGCAAAGAGAAGTACAGTAGCAAAGGCAGTAACAGAGTTTTGCAAGATTTCGTGAGACTCTAACAGTGCGACTGAACAAGCTGAGACATAACCTGAGTCAGCAGAGTGCTCTTCCAGCAACAAAGCTAACCACGTACTGGGCTGTGTTAGGACAAGTGTTTGGAGGAGGTCAATAGCAGTGATTATGCCCCTTTACTCAGCTCTTGTGGTGCTGTGTCTGAAGTAGTGTCCGATTTCTAACTTCACAGTGTGAAGAAAGATTGACCAACTGAAGAGAGTGCAATGAAAGGGCCACTAATATGGCTGGGGGATTGAAACACGAGATGTACATGGAGAGTCTGAGGGAGCTATTTATCTGGCCTGGAGAAGAGAAGGCTAAGAGGGCATCTAATTACTATCTCAGGTACCTAACAAGGGTTGTAGGAGAAACTAGACTCTTCTTACAGTTGCACAACAAAAGGGCAAGAGGCCGCAGTCACAAGTAGCAGCAAGGTAAATTCTCGCTGGGTGTAAAGAAAAACACTTTCACAGTGAGTGGCTAAGCCCTGTCACAGGCAGGTTGCAGAGTGTAGACCTTGATCTGATCAAGCTTTGAAGTTAACTCTGCCTCAGAGGAGGTGGAATAAGTAAACTGCAGAGGCCCCTTCCCGCCTAAATTGCAATTCTGTCATGGGGTGAGATGGGGAGAACAGGGTCTTTGTAATTAACAGGATAAATATGGAAGTGGACGAAGGCAAATGCCAACATCCCACAATGGGATTAGACTAAAAACTAAAGCATTATTGGAATGTAACCCATTGAAAAAGTGACAGGTATCTAACTTTTATTCCAAATTTTAAGTATTGGCATTTTCCTTCTCTAGATTGTCCCTTACTTGTTTACCCAGCTGTTTAAAATGTATGCATATATTAGGCACTTTTTAACCCTCTGCTAGTGAAAAAGACCAATTCATAAGGCAAACTACCAATGCTATATATCATTCGTAGAATGCCCTAATAAAATCTGGTGCATTGCAAGCATCTTTAGTGATGATGGTCTTGCACTATATTTAGCATTCAGTGAATAACTGAAAAACAACCCCTAGCAAATAAATGCATAGTGGTCTATGTTAGTGTCTAATGCACACAGTGAAGAAATCATAATATATGTTACTTGTCTCCATATCTGAGAGTTGAGACAATTGTGTGGGATAGTATGAAAAGGGATGAAACTGGCCTGATCAATTTGCACTGTTGGGTGAGAATAGATGTTGACATCACTAAATAGAAGCACTTTACGTCAAACACTAAACTCTGTCCTTATTAGAGCAGAGAAGAAAGGTCTGAGTACGATATATGTATAGTTCTGAAAAGAAAGCTCATTGTGAATGCATAAGCATTTGGCATGGGTACATTACAGTTCTGAATGCAAACCCATTAATACAAAAATTGTATTGACAGGAAATAGCTGGTTACTTCGATGTGTGTAGAATTTGCATTTACAGTTTTTTCAAGGCATTTATATTCTTGATGATTTTTTTATGGATAAGATCTAATGGAATATATATTAATCCATTACGGCAGTAGTCAGAAATTATTTTGATCTACCCACAGATTTAAAGCCTCTAAGCCCCATTGTGGGGAAAAAGTAGACTTCAATGACTGGAGTTGGATAATTGTGATATTTTAATTCACATGCTGCCAGTTGGCTGAGACTATGTATATCACATACAATGGCTGAAGTGCCACATCTCTTATTTCAGATGTACATCATTCATTCATGTTCTTTTCTATTGTTGAAAGCAGGTTTCATGGACTGTAGGGAGCACCTTCTGTCCCTGTGAGGTTGTCACATGCAATATAAAGCCCATATGGGTTAATTTACTTTATTTTACTTAATTTCTTGTGCATTTAAACTTATTTCCTCTATCAACCTTTTAATCTTAATATGCTTCTGAATTCTTCTAATGTGAAGGGCCTCTGCATTCGGGGAGAAAGGAGAGAGAGAACTCTAGTTTGTCCTGTACTGTTGAGTTTCAGTTTTAGACTTTCCCTGGCTGCTTCTGCAACATCAAATCCACCCTCTGTCAGGATACACTCAAGCCCAGACCTGTAACTGTCAATGCTGACTGTTGTCAGTGTGCGTAATGTGTCTTAGGACGCTTGGGTGTTATTGTCTAAAACAGAGAGGAGATAATCTCAGCTGTCCCAAACTGAGGCTCGAGTGGGTCCTCAGAGGAAGCAAGGAGCCACATCACTAGGTTGATTGATTGATTTGAGCAGGCATCATACAGGGAAATACCTCTTGTTTCCACATGATCTCCAGTCTGGTTGGAATGTAGACTTTCTCACAAGGCTGGCAAATGGTAATATAAAAATTAAGGCAAGGCTTACCATCTTAGACTAGGATTTTCTGCAGATGCAGTGGACTTTGATTATGATGGCATGGTAAGAATTATGGGCTAGTGCACTCTCTCCTCTCCCAGAAGAGATTTGAAAGAGAAGTTGATGTTTGTAGTTCCTGTTTCCTGTCCCTCCTGTTATCCTTCACTAGTGGTTTTTTTCAGCCTGTCTACTCCTGAGCCTTTTTCTGGTGTTTCAGGAGTGCAGAGGATGGCAGGGCCTGAGGGCACTGAGCTTCAGCATTTCTGAGCTGCTAGATAGCTCCCAAAGGAGTTCTGCTAACACTGCATGTTGGAGCAACCTGTGAAGTTAAACTAACTCTCCAGATCCAGGAGTAGAAAGGTTATTTGTAAATTCACTTACGGTTTATGCACAACCGATGTTCCCTCCTGATGTTTTTTAATCATCTGAGAAATATATTCTCAAAAACAAAAGGTTAATTTAGCCCCAGAGTAGCAAATAAGATGTTGGAGCATATGGGAATATACCTTTATATTTGCGCTTCCAAATGTGTTCTGTAATTTAGCAAAACTAAAATAATTCTAAGTAAATCGAATTCTCCATGGGTGTGAATGCACTTCTAAATTTCATTATCTTTTTTTTTTCATCCAGTTATTCTCCAAGTTGTTTGATAGTTTTAAAAGCACATAGTGGAGATGCAATTATAGGGCACAGTTGGCAGCCTGCAGTCGTGTTTTGGAAATCTGTATGGACCTGGCAAAAGCAGACTCTGTAGTTAAATGCTGGCCATACCCCACTGCCACGTCCTTTAGAATTGCTTGCAAAGATGGAACTTGTTTCCTTTGCCTTTTCCCTCTAGCTGTTATTCTCCCCTGAAAACAAACAGAAAAATCTGAGCTGGCTACCTGGAATACTTAAACATTTAATTGAGTAAAGCTTTACCACTCATGTTTTTAATGCTTATGCAAAGTCAGTGGGAATACTTGTGGTTTATTACTGCATTTTCTTGTATCAAAGCCTAGAAACTGTCAGTTGCTCTACACCTTATTATAGATTCATTCCAGATGCTTCTCAAGGTGTGTCACGCAAGCTTATGGTCAAAATTCAACTATTTGTTTAAAAGTTTGGGAAAATGTAAATACAGTTCAATAGGATTATGTACCAGAGAAGAGAGAGCTAGCTCTCCTGGGGGTTTATTTTATACTTGTCTGGAAAAGCTGCCATCTCAATTATATAAGAAGTTACACTTTTGTGGTGGGAAAGCACTGAATGCTGAAAGTTGTAGATGGTCATTAAAATGGAAACTACATAGGAGCATGTAGCCATTTCCAAAGCTGCAGAAGCCTTCAGGCACTGGGTAGCCTTTGATGAAACAAAAAAATAACAAAACAGAGAAACTTGAGACGTTTTCTTTATCTTGGTCAAAAGCAAAGCCCTATTTCTCTTTTTCCCATTTTAACCACCTGCCTAATCTTCATCATTGCTGTGTTCTGCTAAATTTACTCTTGTGTGCTAAAAATAACGCTTTCTCCCTTCTTCCTGTCCTTTTTCTTTTTTTCTTATAGAAAAGCTCTGTAACAAGCTTGCAAGGAGATCTAAAGAGATTGGTTTTATTGCAGTCCAATACTTCTTGAGTCAGCATCAGAGCAAGTCTGGTTGCTTTTAATCAGTTTTCTCCTACATGATGCTAACCTACCTGTTCTGACAATAACATCCACCCTATTTGTTGCAGCAGTGATAGTCTAGGTGTGTTGTAATAAAGATGTGAGGGCTCCAGGTCTGTGGTTTCTTTTCAGAAAGTGATTGTTTAGACTGTAAAACAAAGGTACCAGTAACGAATTAAGATTTGACATACTGAAACAGTCCGGTACAATACCCTTTATATCACCCTGCTTTGCTTAGCCCTCTGTATTAAGGAGGATGAACCTGGAGCTTATTGTTTTCTTAAAAGTGAATAAAGAGAGAGTGTTGTTCTTGCATAGAATGGAAATTTTTAGCCCTCATTTGTGGAGACAAAATAGTTCATGTAGAGTTTGAAACTTAAAAAATGGAATATCATGGAGAGTGGCTTGGCAACCACATCTGCCAATTCCCTCAGTACTCTGGAATGCATCTCATCAGGTCCCATAGACTTATGTGTGTTCAGGTTCCTCAGGTAGTCACGAACCTGATCCTGCTTTATAGTGGGATGGGGTTTTCTCCCCTTGGTCATGAGCCAGGAGGGGTGAGGAGGGCAGTTACCAGTGAAGACTTAAGCAAAAGATTTGTTAAGCACCTCAGCCTTCTCCTCATCCATTGATACGAGGTCACCGTTCCCAGCCATCAGTGGAGTATGTTCTCTTTGACCTTCCTCTTTGGATTGACATACCTTGAAGAAGCCCTTCTTGTTAGTCTTTGCTTCCCTTGCCACGTTCAGCTCCAGCTGCACCTTGGCCTTCCTGACCCCATCATTACACACCCCGGCAGCGTCCCTATACACGTCCCAGGTTCCCTGTCCCTGCTTGCACTGCCTGTGCAGTCCTCTCTTCTTTAGTTTAACTAGCAGGTCTCAACTCAGCCACGCCGGTCTCTTCCCTTTCCTGCCTGATCTGTTGCATGAACATATTTTCATCTGGTTTCGCACGTACTGAACCCCCGGTGCAGGACGGAGGCGGAGGGCGCGCCCTGTTTTCATGAATGGACTCGTCTGGCTGCGCTAAGAATAGCGCTGGGGCTGCAGCTCCCGGCGGCATCCTGCGTGTGGGAGAGAGGAGGAGGCATCCCGGGTCCTCCATGGTCCAAGGAGGTACAATGAAAAATAGAGAGGTACGATGTGCATGGGAAACAGAAACCGCTTGGTGCTTCGGAGTGTCGTTTACTAAAACCTGAAGGATTTCTCTTTCTTCCTCTCCTTTCCCTCCTCTCTGTCTGTAGAGTGTTGTGGGTTGCTGTGACAACACCAAGAGGCTGCTGGGGGGATCTCGCAGAGCACGGATTATCAAGTGTCTGTGTCAGGACCCAGAGCGGCTGTAGAGGCAAATGGTAGCAGACGTTAATTTGTTAACTCAGCCTTTAGTGAGTATTGTGGCATCCAACAGCTGCATCAGAGAAATCAGTTACTGGAGAAACTGAGATCTGGGAGCTCTGAATTGCCTTCCTTTGGTCAAGGTGCTACTCGGGGCCTCTTGAGGCAGCAATATACTTGTTTTAAAAATGAAAATAATAATAAAAGAAAGCCCTTGAGGCTTTTCATATGGTCACAGCAAGAGCAAGGAAGTGATGCCAGAATATTCTCAATGACTTTGTTCATCCTCGGTTTGTATACTATTTCAAGACAGACAGCTGACTCAAAGCCAAATGTTCAGCCTGAGCTGTAACAGAAGCTGAGGTGGAAATTAGTTTGTTCAGTGTGCTCAGGGGGAGTTCTTAAGTTACCAGTCTTTCTAGGCAAAAATAAAGTGCCTGGGGAGAAAACCACCATTGTTAAGACCACACTAAAGAGTTACCATGTGACTTCTCAGTGTACGTAGCAATTGAATGGCACGTATCTATGTTTAGACTGTATTTCAGGATTGGGAATCACAGTAGATGGAAAGAGAACAGCTTAATTTCTCTTCAGTGTTTTTCTGAGGTCTTCTCCCATTAGCTTTTGCTGCTTTTTTTTTTTTTTTTTTAACATGCACATAGGATTCCTGTGCCTGATTCTATGCAAAAACTTGATGAGTTTGGTATTTGTACTATGGTTTATTGTCTAAATGATGTAACACTTAAGGAGCCTAAGATCTGGGGCAGGCTCAGATACATAGAAGTATTTTTATCCAAGAAGAAATAAACATCAATTTTAGCTCTGGGGAGCTTTCTAAAACTCCTGTCTTTTTAAAACTCTAAGCTTCAAAAACACTGTAGTGCATTAGGGTGACAGGAAGAGCTGATAGCTTGATCAGTAAATCCCAGTGACTGATTCTTTGCTAACACATTTTTTTTGCTGGAAAAATGCTTAAGTCCTGCATCCAGATGTTGCCTTGTGCTGAAGGAGATAAAAGGACAGAGGAACCTTGAAGTAGGAGGAGCAAAGGAGCAACAGGTGCTTGACATGCTTCTCCCTTGCATCCATCTATCTTGCCAGGAGAGTACACAAATATTGTACAGTGAAGTATGTACTTGGGGCAGGAGGGAGGAACTCACATGTGGGAGTGAATAAAATCACAAATAATATCTTTTTAACGTCACTGATTAACAAAGAGGAGAGGAGAATGTCAGAGAAATGTCACATAAAGTTCAAGAAACAAGAGCCTGATTCTGCCTTTTGGAAGGAAAAGGACACATCAGTGTCTCTGGAATATTTTTCTCTGTTTGTAGCTCTAGCAAATCTTGATAAATATTTTTCCAACAGAAGTGCCCAAAAGTTGGGAAAATGCCTTATTTGGTGGTTATTGTTGGCTTTTTACCTTCTGTCCTGTTGAGAACACTGCTCAGAGTAATGTCCTTACCAAACAGAGCATATAATGTCAACACCTGTCTTTATAAATGGGTAAAATCAGTAACAACCAATGCTACAGTATCAGTAGTTTAATGCTGTACAAGCTTCTGGTGCTTTTAATTATGTATGGGTAAAATCAGGGATTTCATGGTGTTTATTACCATGAAAACCAGAAGTGTTGAATCAGCCTTTTCCAGGGATCCTTCCCCTTTAATCTCAAGTTTTATGTATTATCCCAGATGCTCCTGAGCATCGCAGTCACTAAGGATTCAGCTGCAGCTTTGCCCCACTTATATGGATCCAAATAACAAACCAGAAGCCAGAGCATCTAATGTTCTATCTGCATCAGTGACCTGCACATCTGAAAGCAATTCAGATTGTGCGCTCTGTGGCTGTCTCTGATGTGAATTAAAGCATGGTAAGTGATGACGACTGGGATATTTGCTTCAAAAATTAGTTCTTGATAGGAACTGAAATGCTACTAGAGGTGCACCCTTAATCTGCTCCTGCATTGTAATCTTTTGTTGCAGGAGGACTAATCTAAGGACCCAGTGCACAGTGATATTTTATAGGTGGCTGCTTTATAAAGTACCAGCTGTGGTTTATCACCATCTGTGGATATTGTCCATTCTTCAGTTACTGGGTTCTCAGCCACTTTTATTAATGTCAGCCACAGTTAACTTCAGTTTGTGATGATGTGACTGATTATGACCCACATCAATGCCAGATCTTGGTCACCGCTTAGTCCCCGCTGTCTGCAGTGGCCGTATCTGGTAGTGAAAGGAGCAATCAGTTGTAGGCAGGTGTATCTGGAATTCTAACAAAATGCATCTGCAAAACCAAAGTACAAGCCTTAGATGAGACGTGTGTCAGCTATGAATTATTTCTCTCTTTCCAGGGGTGGATTCAGTATGATAACCCTTCCTTACATCTCTTTGCACAGTAAAAAAGAAGAAACAAAAGGAGTCACAAGGGACTTCCCTGTAATATGGCCTGTGCTTGAGGTAAACCCTGAAGAATTGCCGAAGGGACAGGTGGCAGTGTTGCAGGCTTTTCTTCCATATAGAAAACATTCATCCCTGATTCTCACACATGAGGTTCTGAAATGGTTAAATGTCCTGCACCTGCTGTGTGGATTAATTTCTAGAGAGATGATCGCATCACAAAGGATATAGCAAGGTGTGTCACAGGTCCAAATAATATGTAAGCTGCTCAGTGTAATCAGCTTGTTGATTTCTGCCCTTCACTTCTTCCAGAACTTGTCAGAAAATTGACATAGTTCAAGCCTGATGCTGAGCTTGGCATTTGGATCTCTGTTTTTTCTTATAGGCTGTGAGTGTGTATAGCACAGGCAGGTCCTTGTGGACTGCATATTTTCAGGAAGCTCAAGAGAATCAGTTACTGTACCTGTAACTGGATGTTTTCATGCTCAGCTATTGAGCTTCAGGGCAGTCTGTTTTATACAGTAACATGGGAAGAATTTGTTTTTTTCTGTGTCTCTGATTTTTGGTTGTCTAAAGAAGTGCCATCATAGAGGTAGGCTGGATTTGAAGAAGGCTCCTAGTAAGTAGCCTTTAGGAACAAGCCAACCTGAAGTCAAGCATGCTGTGAAAAAGCAGACTGATGGGCTTCTGATACTACAAGCCATGAATTATTATTCCCTGTCTCTACAGCTTCTACAAAGAGGTTGTGGTGATCATTTGACTAAGGAGTCTCCTAGGTAAACACAGAGCAGTCTGTTCTGTCTTCAACTTTACAGCTTCCTTGGAGGCTGCTCCTTTCATTTCTGTGTGTGGCCATGGTCAATTTTTTTTCTTTTAAACTTAAGGTGTAAAGCAGGGGTTGTGGCAGCTGAATGGAGGCTTCCAAGAATGTCTTCCTTCCAGCAGGTAATAGAAAACAAGAGTTTTTCAAATAATTCCCGTTAACTCAATTCCTTGAAAAATTTGACACAGTAATTGTGGTTGGTGACCTGTTCATTTGAAGGACTTCCTGATTTCCATGTTTGGTCAGATTGCTTGGGACAGGTTAGAATTGTTATTTTTTTTTCCATGAGCACCTTAAAGAAAAACTTCACTGAGCACGCGAGGTTCTTTCATGTCACTCTGAACCTTCAGCTGAAGAGTTTGCTCTTAATGCAAGAGCTAAGTAATGTGCTTGCTTGTTTTCATGCTAAGAGGTGCTATCTCAGTCTTACTCCACGTGTTTAAGTACTGAGCTAAGAATTAAATGCCTGCAGGATCACTCCATAATCACTGATTAAAGTAGACACTCTTGGTGATTTGTCTGTGGTGTTTTGCTGAGGAGAAAAGGATTGATAATTAGCTACTGCTCTTTGGGAAAAAAAAAATCTTGGGTATGTTTTGTGTATGCTAAGTGATGATTTAAAATATCTGGAAATTTCAGAATGGGCAGTTAGCTGCATAGGCAGTGGAGTGGATTCTTGATCCTGCACAGGGAACTCAGTGTTGGGTTTGGATCTTCATTCACTCTCCAGCAGCGAAAAATGCATTTATAGTTTTAAATATAATAAACTATGTTCTTAAAACACAAGTTCATGGTTAGAACCTGGCAGTATTTTGTATATAAATACACCTACATTAACACACAGAGAGTTTCTGCGCATCAGTTGTGTTTAATCTGTGTACCACTGGACTGGATAATCAAGTGATATGCTTCATCTACAGATCTTATGGAAAATTTCTCTAGGAAGACAGTGTTTCATTACTGAGGCTGACTGACCAGAAGGATCTGCGTGCTATGGCAATCACGACTGTTTTTTAGTGATGATAATAACAACTCATTCAGCAATGAGGAAAAACTAAACAAAAAACCCTACAAAAGCACCCCACAGCAATTTGTGGTGAAGCAACAGAGGAAAAAAGAAATCAGTGACCATAACTGTCTGCAAACCATTGTTTAGAACAGTTAACTTATACTTCTTAGGAAATAAATCAGCTTTATTTGGAATAGTTCTTTTCTGCTAATCGAGTGTAGAAATTCCATGGCTTTTATCTTTGATCTTGAGTCTGCTCAAATCTTTCAATATTTGGCTGCCTTTATCACCTCTTTATCTACAGACAATCAGAGGTGAGAAAGCAGAAATAGAAACATCCTTCAGAGATTTTTGAGATTCTGTGTTATTCTTGTGGGTATCTTTTTTCATTTCCATCCATCTGTTCATCTCTCTTTCGGGTTGGATTAAGCAGCTGAATCTTTCACTGCTTTCTTTTGGGAACAGCCGTTTTTGACTAGGTTTTCCCTCTCGTAGGTTTCCTCACCGCTCCTGGTTTGATGGCCTTTTTGTCTTTCTGGAGCTTTTTTGACAGTGTCCTCTCTGAGACTGCTCACACTTCCAATAACTTTCCTCTTACTTTACCCTGTTTTGGGTTTTTTTGGTAAACAGTTGCCAGTGTTAGGTTTACAGTTGGACTTGATGACCTTAAAGTTCTTTTCCAACCTAAACAATCCTGTAAACTGAACTATTGCAAGCTGTAGGCTGGTTTTAGCAAGTTTTTCATTGATCTTGGACTTCTATGCTGGGTTGTTGTTTTGGGTTTTTTTTTTTTTAATTAAGCTTTATATATGCTGGTTTGCTCTTGTCTAACCAGTTTTGTTTCAGTGCCACTTGGTCTTCCCAGATGTTACCAGTTTTTCAGAGATGAAATCTAGTTTTTATTTTAATTTTTATTAAGTTTTGTAAATACATGTTTAGCATTTTACCAGTGTGATTGTATAATAGGTTTAGCACAAGCTTAATCTAGAGGCTGCCTTAAAAAACTGGCTGGGGCTGTATTTTTAACATTTTGTACATGTTCCTGGCTTTGATCGTTCCAGTAGCCAGAAGGCTTCTGGCTACTCATATAAACATTTAATCCACACAATTTACTAATTGTTTATACTATAATTTGTTGTTAGCATCTGTTTTTATTTGAGGTGTCTAAATATCTGTCTAGGCTTCTGTCAGTCTTTTCAGGAGCTATTTCTGTTTTAATCTCTTTCTGAAAACTAGTGAACAATATTGAGATGTTCTGCATTTTTAATACATATATACTGGAGTGGATTTAAGAACTTTCCTTAATGCAGCCACAAAGCTCTAGCTTCAGTTTTATTTCCAGTTTATTTTGATCTCTGTCCTGTGCAGTACTGAGTCATGCTAAAAATATCTTCATTAGAGTGCCATAGATCTACAGCAGGGCATTTGGGCATGCTGTGTCTGAGCCCTGTGATAATGTTGCTTTAATTAAGTTAGTAAGTATATCGGAAATTTTAAAAATTAATAACTTTAAAAATTTATTTTCGTATGTTCCTTTCTTAGGTTTCTCAAGTAATTGCATTTATTTCTCTTGTTACTTTTATTTAGATTTGCCTGTTCATTTTAAACTCGCTTTGTTATCCTCTTGGAAATTTGTTTAGGATTCCAGACTCTGCAATTAGTACATGCTTTGTGACTGACTGAAGTGCATTTTTGCAGGACTACCATTTAAGAACTTTTGAAGAATTTAAAAATCAGATTGTTATGTAAAACCCTGGTTAATCTGTATAACAGCATTTTAATGGAATATTGAGTTGGAAGAAAAATTGGTTTGGCATCTCACTGCTTGGTAGTTTAAAAACAACCAGACACACTGGCTAGCCAGGCTCCTTCATTTCGTTTTGCAGCCTTGTAAACACATCTAGATTCCATCTGTGATGTCTAGTCCATGCATGAATAAAATATGGAGTAATTTAATGCCACATATTATGTCAAGGGCTTGCTGTATATTCTCAGACTTGAAGTGAAATTTTTTTAGATCACATACTGAAGCCTCTTGGGTTTTTGCTACTCATCCAGGGCCCTGCCTTTTAGGCCATGGTGTGCAAATATGTCTCTTTCTCTGTAATGTGGAGAATAAACATATTGGTTTGGTACTGCCATTTATGTCATGGCTGTATTCTTGGAAAGGATGCATAGGAGGGAAGAGGAGTTAGCCCTCATTTCTCTCCTTGTATGTCAATTTGAGGAGATGATACAGAGCCCATGGGCCATCCCAGGTATCAGCCTCATGGGAGCTTGCATCCAACAAGCAGCTGTGGTTAGATGATGGACAGGTAATTGGAGGTCTCTCTAGTCCTGTACTGGCTCTAGATAGTAGTAACCTTTCAGGATGCAGGTTACAACTCTGATGAAGGGATAAAGGCAATATTTTCATATCTTTGTTTCCTTATCAGCTAAAATCTCTGTGCCAACACAGAAGGTTGATATTGTGAGGCCATTAGAGTTTGCACACAATAGGTATTGAACGTGCATGTTTGAAGCCATGTTATTTGCTCTACATTTGATAGATTGCAAAGCTCTTAGTTGTGTATCTATATACTTGTGCCAGGATGAAGAATTTCTGGGCACATGTTTCAGTCCAGTGTAGGACAACTGTCTAAAATGTATTCTTACATGCCAGTCTGTGCTGTAGCATTTCCAGAAGCATTCAGTGTCTGTGAAAACATAGCAGTGTTACACATAAGTGGCATAAATGCACCCTTGCACCTTGCTGTCTATGTGGTCCCTTACTCCTCCCATTCACACATAAATAAAGACTGTAACTGTACCTTAGCCTTTATGGCTATTAGCATGCAGTCCGTGCTCAAAATTCTAAATAAATGGATAACTTGTAGTTCTAACACAGATTTTGTTCCTTGGTTTACATCACTAAGTAATGAAAGAATATAGTTAAAATTTGCTGTTTCTTAAGTCAGAGCATAGCGCCTCTGACAGTGAAAAATGGACAACAAACCAGCTTGTATCTATTATTTTAAACAGCCTGACAGTTAATATATATTCTGTATTTACATGAGAATGAGATATGAATATTAAAAAAGGTATTGAAAGAAACAATTCGGTTACTTTATCTATAGTGCTTTCTTCTCAGGAAAAGGGACACCATTACTCCAGATGACAACCTGTATTTTGTGAATTAAATTGCTGCAGGTTTCCTTGCTGAAATAATTATTAGGCAAGACTTCCTGAACGTGTTTGTGCCTTGCATTTTCCCTTTCTCCCTCCTTGATTACAATTCCCTGACAGAGACCAAATTACTCAGCAGACTACTAGACATTAGAAAACCAAAATCAGATATATAAAACTATGATCCCACATTTCTTTATATAAAATGACAGACTAATAAACACACAGGAGGCTTTTTTATTTTTTCAAGTATCTTTTTTTCCCAGCTTACATTCATATCCAGGCATTTGTTCAATATGTTGCCATATGATAGTAAATATTTACAATAAAAACTTGCCATGAAGAAAGTATCTTCAAAAATCTCCTTGTCTTCAGTTTCTAGTGTCATGGAAAAAGAATTTGTAGATACAGATAAGTACATTTGCAAGTTCCTGCTGGGCTGTTTGGTTTCGTTTTTAGTCCATGATCTGTACAAACATCTCCTTGGAAAATTAAGAGTGTGTGATACATGCAGGATGTAATGGGAGTTGTGGTTTGTAGAGAACAGCGTCTCTGGACTCATCTTACACGTCAGTTTTATTGTGTGCATATAACTAAAACCATCTGTGTGAATTGCTGTTAGCAATATTGTTTGGACAGCCCTAAATCAAATCCTGAATGGGTGAGCTTACAGAAGGCAGGTTTGTACTGGAATCCTTCAGGTTAAGTCCGCTGATGTCCAGTCTTTTTTCTTTCTTGGCATGAAAAGTATTAGCAAGAGGTAAGCCAGTGCCTAGCTGTCCTTGTTTCATCAAGATCTGTCTTCTGCAAACAGGTTTTTGTTTACAGAAACCAACTTGAAAGTAGCCTGTTAACAACAACACAGTTGTGCATTTGCATAACTGTGTAGCATTTAAAGGAATGGCTTGCTCACTTTGCTACAGTTTAATACAAGCTTTTCCTTAAGAGTTAGTCCTCAGGCATCTCAAGAAGTGGAAGGCTCAAATTCTATATAGCATTGTTTTTGCACAGTGGTAGAAAACAAATTTGTCTTGTTGCAGTTTTTGATAAATGGACATTGACATGGACTACGAAAGACCCAACGTTGAAACTATCAAGTGTGTGGTGGTTGGAGATAATGCAGTGGGAAAGACTCGTCTAATTTGTGCAAGAGCATGCAATACAACCTTGACTCAGTATCAGCTGCTGGCAACTCACGTACCAACTGTCTGGGCCATTGATCAGTACCGTGTCTGCCAAGAGGTAAGGGCTGCAGGTGCACAAAATATGGAGCACATGCTGTGAACCATCACTTATTTGCAAGCCTTTCTTTGTTGGGATGCTGCAGTGAGCTCACAAGTATGGCTGCAGCCATCATCTGATACGCATCCTCCCAAGTCTCTCATTCCAAAGTAATTTTTTATCAAATCTATTTTTAGGAGGATGCATATTCTGCCTTTTTCATAATATCCAGCATTTGCGGAAAACTATATGTGAGGGACTCTTGGTCTGTTATGCTTCAGACCTTCTTACAGGGCAAATTAGAAATGTACTCGTTTGCTGGAGGGAAAGAGAATGTTGTGTGTGTTCTGTTCTAGGTCCTTGAACGGTCAAGAGATGTTGTGGATGAAGTGAGTGTTTCTCTCAGGCTGTGGGATACATTTGGGGACCACCATAAAGACAGACGCTTCGCTTACGGAAGGTAAATTGATCCAAGCAAAACTTTAAGTAATGCTTTTAGTAAAATTATAGGGCAGAAAAAAATTGTAAATCTTAATTTTGAAAAGCAGAGACTTAAAAACAATCAAGGGTATTCATATTCCTGCCTGCTACAAAGAGGATTATCCACTGCAAGGATTAAAAAGATATAAATATTTAAAAAGCAGCATAGTTTTACTACGCTACATTTCCTTCAACAGCCTGCTAAGCTCTGCCAACAACTGTTGTCCTATTTTGAATTTTAAAGAACATTCCCCAAATTAAGATTGTAGTTTTACAAAATTGAACATCAGCGTTCTCTGCCTGTATAAGCAGTGTATGATATAATTGCCTAACAAGCAACTAACAAGGAGAGATGTTGGCCAACATCACTACTGCTTAATGAAATATTTACTTTATTAAAGCCTGCAATGTTGAATAGGCAGATAACCTTTTAAGAGCAGAGCTGGTTGCATGAAAGGTGAGGGTCTTCTGTATTTTATTAATTAAAACTGAGATAAAGAAAGGTTTTTCTTCTCCAAGTATTAAGTGTCTGCCAGTGAATTGATTGACCTTGAAAATTCTCAGGGGAAAAAAAAATTTGTAATCTAGATTTTCCTAGCAAGTATAATGTAACTTCAGCAGAGTTTCAGCAAGGACTGAAGCCAGCGATGGCCTTTGTTTTGTTTACTGTTAATTAGATCTGGCCTTGTGGCTCTACAGACAGCAGAACAATTGAATAATAGGCATTTGAATACACAAATTATATGCACAAACAGATTACCTGTATTGGGAACATACTGAGCTGAAGATGGGTTTAGTACATATATTTTCATAACTGGTATTGAGTGAGATCTCAGTCCTCACATTTTTTCACCTTCTTGAACTTTTTCATACCCTTTTCATACGTGCTTCAGTCACTGGAGATGATCAAACTTTCATAGACAGATTTTTATACTATTTTTTTCTGTCTGGGAACACCCTTTGTAGGGTGTTTTTCCTAGCTTTGGTTTCCTTGTAGCTAAAATGCACTGTCTTACCATTTTCCTTCTCTCTGTGCTACCTGATGGAATAAGTGACTTTGAAGGATGACATCTTTTTCTATCCATTCCTTAGAAATGCTAGAGAGGCCTCTGTTGGTTGAATCCACTAGTTACATTTTTACACTGTAAAACTCGGTATGTCAGTTTGTACAAACCCTCCTTTGTGCATAGCACAGTGTTAGTTCTGTTTTCAGAGTCTTGAATTACCTTGAATTTTTCATTAGGAGATAAAGTAGCAACACATCTGTGCTGCACAACCTGTACCACTTTTAAATAAACTTTGCGAGTGAAGAAAGTTACTGGCTTTAAGGTAACATTGACCTTAATATTCAATGCTATTTCAAGATGTGGACAGATACTGCTTTAACATTTGGCAGCATATGGAGCCTACTTTGATAAGTATAGATGTAACTTAATGTTTCCACTAACTGTTCCTTTTTGATGTGGCTTCCTGATATTCTGCAACAGATACTGTGTCACTGACAAGATTACTAGAGATTAGGAGAACAAAATCAGACATGTTCTGAACTCTGATCCCACATTTACTAACAGGATGGGAGAGAGGGAAAACAACATACTTAGATCCTAATCTTGCACACGCTGAGGAGGATTTGAGATCTTGTGAGATTAAGAATATGAACACAGTGATTTGTGATGTTAGCAGAATTGAACCTGTATAGAGAATCTGGTTTGCTGCACCTTGATCAACTTACAAAGGCTGTTCTGGAAACTTGCTGGTGTGTTAGTGTTTATTCCACAAGTCTGTTATACTGCTTCCAGGGGTGGATCACGTCCTGGTTCCATCTGGGAAAGGGCTGATTTCCTGGGTTTGGCAGAAGAAGAGTTAATTTTCACAAGAACCTGGGAAGAGACACAGACAGGGCAGCTGACCAAACTAGCCAATGAAATATTGCATGCCATCAATGCCATCTCTAGTAGATAAGAGGGGGCACTCAATTCTGATTCAGGGTAACTGGACTTGGTTTATGTTTTCACAGCAGTTATTTTTTAACTTGCAGCATGGTTTTGGGGTTTTTTTCCTGTACTCTGGTTTTCTTTTGTACTGTTTTTCACGGCACAATGCTGGATCAGGAGCACATGCAGTCATGATTTCTGTGTGGTGAGCAACTTGCATTGTGTACTGGCTGTTTTGTATATCAGATCTGACACAAAAAATGAGACCAATGCTCGTGAGGAAAGAGCAGGAGGGGAGAGACAAAGAGATGATTAGAGAACATGTTAGAGTGAGACAAGGCTCAACTCAATCTCTCCATTCAATATGAGTGGACGCATGTTCAAATACAGATGTTTTCATCAGAAAATGTCAGTGTGCACCAACTCACAACACTTTGTGAAGCTTTTAGCTAAAAACATCACTGCCCTTGAACACCTTCCCTATTCACCAGACCTGGCTCCCTGCAATTTCTGCCTCTTCCCAAAGATCAAGTCAGTGCTCAAAGGAGCCCAATTTTTGTGAATAAAAGATGTGAAAGCAAAAATTACATAAATCCTCAACAGCCTTTCAGAAGATGATCTCCGAAATTGCTTTTAACATTGGCAACATTGTATGTAGCTGTGTCAGCTTAATGGGGAGCTATGTTGAAGGTGTTCCTAGTTGATTTTCTTAATTAGTTAAATAAGAAGTGTTACAGGCACAGCCTCCTTTTTTGTTTGTGTGTCAGACCTCGTATTCTTTTAATGTTATTATTGTATTTTCTGTTCTGCTGCTGCTCTGTTAAACTGTTTTTGTCCCAACCCATGAGTTTTATCTTCTTTTCGATTCCCCTCCTCATCCCACTGGAGGGAGTTAAAGGTTAACTGAGCAGCTGCTGTGATTCCTTGTTGCTGGCTTGGGGCTAAGCCAAGGAACCACATGGTTCTTGTTGCCATCTTAGAGGCTAAACCATGATAGTCCTTTCTGGCATCTAACGTGGGACAGGAAGGGTTGGGATAATGACATATATGACCAGGTCATGTTAAAACAAATTTGTTGTAAGCATTCGTTATATTATTTTAATAGTTGCTGGTCACAATATTGTGTTTGCTCACGTGGTTGCGTTATGTAAAAGCTCACATGCTTTATGTGTTTTCTGTAGTGTTCTTTATCACCTTTGGGAGAAAGATCAGGATTATCATTTTGCTGTCCTGTGTAATATTGACCTATGATGCAGTTCAGCTGGTATATGCATGCGCACTGCTGTCATTTCCATACCTCAGGCGCCATCTCTCGGAATTTGTTAGTAATCACACTTGATCTATGGGGAAGGCTGAGGGAGATACATTCACTCCCTCTTTCACCTCACCTTTCTTCCTTAGACTAGTTACAACAGCTTTTGATAATTTTTTGTATTCTTGGGATGTTCGAGCCAGCATGCCCTTATTGCTATGTCTGCTGAACGGGTCTCATATTGTTTAGAGTTGTGAGAAGGTTTTGTAAGAAGATCTGCCCCAGAGATCTGCCCCAAAGCTTGATACGCTTGGGTGGCGTGTTTAAGAATATGGGCAGGTAACCAGAGAACTTCTCACCCCCAGTCGTTTGGAACTCCACTCCCAAACAACTAGAGGACCCTGATGGAGTGATGGATTATTTGAAAGAAAAGTGTTGTGGGTTTTCCAAAGAGGCACAACTTACTGCATTGTGCTGGGCCCTGGCCAGTATCTACCAAACACTGCTTGATATTGTGCAGCATCTTCAGGGAAAGGAAAGGGAAAACGGATAGGTGGGCACCATGGCCATCACTTCTATGATTGATACGTGTCATATCAAAGGTATTATAGTGAGATTAACAAAGACCAAACTTTGATGAAACTGAGCAAAGTGCAGCAGCAACAGAACCAGAACTGTCTTCAGCAGCTGGCATCCAGCAAGTTATTCAAGATCAGCATTGTCAGCCCATGGACTGTGGACGTGGGCTGTGCCAGATACGCCAGCTGCAGGCTCTGGATGCAGCATGCAACAACCCAACACCACACACCATCTCTTCTGCCTGCCCTGAAAGATCGTTAGAACAGATGGAGCACAAGATCATGGACTAAATGAACTCAACGCTTGGGATGGCCCATGGACTGAGGGACTGATATATCTCTGTGTGTGTGTGTGAAAAGACAGTAAAAGTGGTGGTGACGAATTGGAAAGTGTAAGATCTGGGCGTGATGTAGATGTTATAGAATAAGAGGAGAATCATGTCCTGGTTCCAGCTGGGAAAGGGTTCATTTTCTGGGTTTGGCAGGAGAAGAGTTAATTTTCACAAGAACCTGGGAAGAGACACAGACAGGGCAGCTGACCAAAGTGGTTGATAAGATATTCCGTGCCATCAACATCTTGTCCAGTATGTAAGTGGAGGCAGTCAACTTTGGTTTGGGGCAGCTCGGTTTTCAGTTTTGCAGCATGTTTTGGTGTTTTGCCCCATGGCACGTGGTGGGCTTTTTCCTCCACCCATGGTGTGGTTTTCTTTCACACTGTAATTCACAGCATGATTTGTGATCAGGAGCATGTTGTGGTCATCAGTTTGAGTGGTGAACAATTTGGATTGTGTACCAGCCATTTGGTATATTCTGTTATTGTGTTTTCTTTTCATCTGCTTGCTCTGTTGAGCTGTTTTTATCCCACCTTCTTTTTGGGAGGGAGGGATAAGCAAACAGTCACATTGTTCTTTGTGGCTGGTTTGGGGGCTAAACCATGACATTTGCTGATGCAGAAAGTTACTAGAAACCCGAAAGAAACTACTTCATAAATAGAATTTCAGTTGTAAAATTTCCTAATTGAAAGCACTGATTAGGTACTTCATTGTTTGAAACATATTAATATTTCATTTAAAACCAACTGTTTAGTATTTTATCTATTTTAGCTTTTTAAAAGATATTTCTCGTACTAATTGTTCACGTTTATAGGAACTGATTTTAAATCACCTCCGAATGCTGAACTACAGTCTACTCATAGATGAGTCAAATCTAGCAGTATAGCGAAAGGCCTGTTTTATGCCAGACTGCTGAAGGCTACACCTATCAGTGCTCTGTGTTTCTGGTTGTCTGAAAGATCATTTAATAACAGCCTTTTGATTACCATCAATATTGTGTTTTTATATGTCCCTCGTGCAGGGGAAGTCTTATTTCAGCAAACACTTAGCCAAGACCTCTAGTTGTCCTAAACGTGGTGTAACAAGACCTAGCAGGTCATTAATCCACCTGTTGCTTTATGGAAAAGATTGTTCCATACAGTTTTACAAAATGTTACACAAATAGATTATCCTGTAGATGTCAGGGTGAACAGTTAATAGGACTTGCAGCAAAGATAAATCCTTCTTAATTCTTTGTTTTTCACAGATAGAAACATGACAGGAGATAAGGAAATTGACAAAAGGAACCTGGTTTCCATTATTTTTTGTGTGACAGAAAAAGAGAAACATATTTGAATGCTGCTGAGGATGGAATACTTAATGTTTATACTGACAGCCTTTAAAATGGGAGCATGGAGAGTGAGATCCAGCTTGCATTCTACTGTGGTGTTTAGTTTAATAATCACAATCCTCTGTGAGCTTTAGGAAACAATTCCTGACAGCTTAAGGGAGGGAAGAGAATGTGGCTGGAGGGACTTATGGAAATATTTGCTGCAGTTTTATAACACGACATATTTTTTTTCCTTAAACCATAGTGTGTGCTTTAGTTGTAGAAATATCCTGTTCTGTTCAGCTTAGGCACTACATGATGCCAAACAGTCATTTGTTGATATTGTCCCGTAGGGTTTCATTTGATGCAAAATCACTCCAAAATGTTTTAAAATTACTATGTCTCTGTTATGATTAGCATATTGATTTCCAGCTCCTAGTCAACTCTTTGTTTAATAACAATCTAGTCTCAGTGCTACTGTATTCTCTAAGTGTGCAGATAAGGTGGGAACTTCATATAAAGCTCAAGTTGTTATGTACCAGTTTCCCTGGGAGGCACAGTTGCATGTATAAAGACATGAAAACATCCTAATTTGTTTCAGCTTCTCAGGGTTCTCTGTCCTCTATCCTTCTGTCCAATTTGATTTTGAATGAGAACATCAACATGTCATTGTGTTCAAACTAATTCTAAAAGCAAAATGTGAAAAAGACCAGCTTGCATTTTTTTCCTTCTCCATCCTTTTTTTATTCTTTTCAGCTAAACATGTTTGATTACAATTTGATAAATATCCTACGTATTCTGTTTTTTTGATACAGGCAGCTGTAATGTATGTAAATATGAGCACAAATCTGAAGAGTTAATTCTGCCTCGATCAAATATTTATTCTCAATACCATAAATGTGGTTTGTTGGCTAATTCAGCCGGGATGATTTATTTACTTGCAACTTAAATATGAGCTGTAGACCAAACAAAATCTGTTCATGCAGCATGGACAGAAAACAGATTTCTCCTTGTGACTTACAAATGTGAATGAGCCTTGCTGTGAGACTGCTGACAGAGCCTCTTAAAATATGTTTATGGTATTTCCTCTCGTGTGAACGGATTTCTTAAGCCTTGTGGGTATTGTATGTACACAGAGGAATACATGCATTTGTCTTTTTCTGTGTGATTACAATTCCCTTAACTAGTTACTTCGATAGAATTGAAGCCATAGAAATACACCTTCTGAACACTGCTGAAGTGTCCATGAGAACAGAGGTTTATCACTGATATTTAAAGACTTCCACTGATCTCTGTAGGGTTCAAGTTTTTTGTTTCTTTTTCTTAAAGGAAAGTGATGGTATTTTTATAAAAACAAAACCCAGGTAAGTTGGATGCAAAATGTTATTTACATTCCGCAAATTCAGTGAGATTAGGGCAAGGTGTCTTTCTTCACAAAGTATCTGGGTTTGCCTTTAGTTAGATCAGTGCCCTCTGCCACTCACTGCCTGTGTCTAAGCTGAGAACGGACCAGCAGCTCCTCTCCTTTAGAGAAGGTTCAAAGTTTCAGAAGTGTTTTGAGTGAAAGCCCCCACTTTCCCCTACAGTCTTGCTGTTGTTGGTTTTATGTTACGGTAATTTTCCACCTCCCACATGTCTTAGGAGCCATTTACTGGCGTGGGTTGGAGAGGATCATCAGGGATTTTTTTTTTTATATTTGTGAAGATTTTTTTGAGTTCAACCCAGATCAGCCCCAAGAAAGACTAGAATAAGCAGAGAGGTTTGCAGAGAGGTAGCATTCTCAAGTAATTTTATTCTGATGTGGTGTGTGTATGCACTAGATTTTTCTTCTTTCATTATCTACATTAACATGTGAGACTTCTTTGCTCATTCAGTGGGAAAGTATATGCTTTATACACTTAAACTGGTTAAATTAATGCAGATCTACTACTTTTCTTCTCTGCATCCCACCGTTATTCCATATTGTGAGTAGAAAGGGGTTGCTATAGAATCACTGTAAGGAATCCTTCCTCCTTTAAAGAGGTGGGTGGCAAATGACTCTTGGTAGGATCTGTGGCTCAATTTGGTGTATATATGATTATCTATAATAGACGCCTTTAATGCTTTAAGCCTTCCTTGACTGGAGTGAGAAAGTATGTATCAAATGTTATTTGTGGTATTATATAATCTTCCATTTTTCCATACTCTCCTAAGTTAGCGGTTGGGTGGAAAGAGGACATCTGGGATCTATCTAAAAGACTGCAAGGCACATTGAAAACCTTTTTGAAATGTTATACCTGGGAAGTGACTTTCCATTAAAAGCTTGATCTTAGGGAATTATTTCTTTGTGAATAGGTGCTAGGTGGATTTCTTGAGCTGTTTTCTACTTCAAGAGTCTCGGGTTCTCAGTCTGGATTTCCTGATACATATATCAGAGTAGAGTAGGCTAGACTAGAACAGGATTATTGTTGTTGGAAGGGACTGACAGCCATCATCTAGTTCTGACCACTTCAGGTCTGACCAAGTTAAAGCAGGTAATTAAAGGCATTGTCCAAATGCCTCTTAAACACTGACAGGCTTGGGACATTGATCACCTCTGTTTTAACTTGCCAGTTAAAATTTCTGGATAGTTAATTTTTTAATTAAATAAGAGGAGGAGGATGGGTTTGGTGACAGCCCAAAGAAAGCAAAAAGTGTGAAAGTCCATGTTTCTCTCTCTTTTCGAGAGAAGGTGATGTGTCTAGCATCTGTTAATGATCAGTTTTCATGTCTTCCA
The DNA here is from genome assembly GCF_032191515.1 of Phaenicophaeus curvirostris. Classification (NCBI taxonomy): domain Eukaryota; kingdom Metazoa; phylum Chordata; class Aves; order Cuculiformes; family Cuculidae; genus Phaenicophaeus; species Phaenicophaeus curvirostris. The sequence goes on along the minus strand of NC_091400.1, from coordinate 3,520,594 downwards.
TGACTTCACATGTCACTTTTATACTGGATAGAAACTAGACCCTATCATTCTTTTGTCTTCTCTGGTTTTTTTCCTCAGTCTTTGTTTTGTCCCTGGTGTCCTAATCACGAATCATGCTTTTGCTGAATTGTGGGACCTGGCTTTGGATCTTCCTTTTTCTCTCTCTTTTTTTTTTTTTCCTTTTCAACATTTACATCATTTGCATCCCTCCCCTTCCTTGAAATAATTTCTTTCTTCTAAACATGTTGTTTCAAATGATGTTAAATGATGTTTAACTAAATCTCTTCTTTTATACTCAATGTGTTTTTCTGATTGATCATTGGTTTCTGGATATTTTTGGAGGCAGGGGCCAGGAGTAAAGAAGACCTTCATTTCTTCTTTCATTTATTCTTCTGCAATATCTTTGATGAAAATTGGTTGGTTCTCTGTAGAGAGATAGCATGTAGTTCTCATCTGTAAGCGGCCTCCTTACCAAAAAAAGAAAGTAAGCTTGAAAAACCCACCTTTTCCTATATTTCTGTTTTCTCCATTGTTTTGCGAATTTATTTCTCATTATTTTATTTTCTGACTGCTGTCTGGAGACAGCAGTCAATTGAGATGTGTCTTACAAAAACATTTTCAGCTATATTCTTATCAGTCCCTTTGTATGATGTTGTGGAGTTTGGTGTTTGCCCCAGGTTGATCAGATGTGTTCCAGCTACCCCTGTACCTTCTCTTGCTCTATCATTTTCTTTCATCCTTCTCCATTGATTTGGAGTTCAGACTTTGTGACCTATTTTTATAAAACCTGGCTTTGCATGTGATACTCAGAATATTTATTTCAGTATTTCAGGCTCAATTGACTATTGAGTTAGTTAGACCTCTAGAATACTATTTACCATAGAATTTTTGTTGCTGTGTTAGAAATGCAGTAACTGAGATCTCTGCTCCAGGGAAGAGAAAAAGGCTGGTGTTGGTACGTTGTGATGCATGTGTATGCTGCAAATGTACCTGACTCAAAGAGTTTTACAGAGTCTACTAGCAAAATTTGACCCAGAATAGTGCTAGGGTACCTTGCAGGCAGGCTGTTCCAACTGCAAAGTTCTATTTAGCACTAAGATGGAATTTTTCTTACGTAAATACTGAACTAGAATCATGGGCACACTTACTTGTTATAGCCAGCAATAAAATGAACCAAATTCCAAGACTGTGTAAGCAGTCCTTTAAGTTAAGAATAAAATTGTTTTCCTCTTGTTACATTGTTCCGCACAGCTTTGTCATTCTTTCCAGCACTATTACTGGTCAGGCATTTGTACAATGAGTAGCTCTTACAGGTTTTTGCAATGAAAAATGAGATATTTTAATCATTCTTTGTGATATCAATTTTTTTTTTGTCATCCTCTGTAAATGCACCATTTTCCCTTGAACGCCTCAAAGGAAATAGAAGAGATTTTAAACTGCATGGCATTTAAGAATGTATTATTTGTAAGGAATGTATGGGAAAAGTGTCTTCATTTTTGAAGCACAGTCTTGAAATATGCTATTTTCTTAAATGTAGCTTTATCTTCTTTTTTGATACTATTGTTTCCTACTGAAAATGATGTTACAGAAATTTTAGAAACAGATCTGCATACTACTCACCACAAAATCTGAATATATTTCAGGGCTTTTTGAAAGTTTCGCACATTACACCAGTTCTTAAGAAGCTTCACTGCTGTCGGTAAAGTATAGAACTAATTGATTCTCCTGCTCACATCCAGGGCACTGCATGGTCTTGCCCTGCCTTGCCTGGATATCTTCAGTTCTTCACATGCCAGGCACCCCCTGCATTTTAGTTTTTCTAGCCTCATCTGTTTTGAGTGTGTGCACGTAAGTCCTTCGTCTTCAGGTCATTTTGTTATGCTCACCAATCACTTAATGAATTTCTTCCCATTTCATGTGATGGCTGCAATTGCATCTACTAAAAACTGAGTCCACTTAAAACATTATCAGCCTGGCTTGTCTGCACAGTTTTATTTTCAGCTCAATGAGATGCATGCATGAAAAATGTATAGCTGAGTGAATCTCTCTTCAAAATGTATCTGGATTGACATGGAGATGTAGCAGGGCTTTGTTCCACTGTGAATTCTTAATTTAAATCTTAGAGGGCCTTGTATCACCTGAACCTACTGTGTTTGGGAACTTGGAAGCTCGTATTTGCACTCAGGCTGCTGCCCTACATGATCTTTTCTTTCAGGTGGTTGAAGGACTGTGCAGGTGGACACTTGAGGTAGCTCTTTTCAAATTCTGGTTTCAAGTGGGTTAAGTTCAGCTGTGATGCAGGTCTCTGAGGAACTTTGGGACAGTTATGGGAATGGTGTAAAGAAAAAAATGAAGGCAGAAGGAGTATAAGCAAAACAATTTTTTATTGATAAACAAATGTCTAAGGATTAACTGTTCTGGTAAATTAAGAGAATCTAATGATTTGGTTTAACCTCTACTAAGTTGTTTGCTCAGTAAAATTCTAATAGACCTCTTTTCTTCAACTTTGCTTCATCTCAGAAAAAGCTGTATCTAAACACAGGGACGACTAAAGACTGTAGTACAAGAAAACCACTGGAGGAGGTGGGTTTCCCTCCTCACCCAGTCTATTCTTAAAGTTTGATTTGATTAAATGTGTGCAACAGAATTCTTGTCCATGAAAATGTAATTTGACTGTCCTTAAACTGATCTGGTCAGCTTTAACTCTTGGGTCTCATTTAAGGTCTCTAAAACAAAATACATATTTTTGACTTGTCCTCTAGAAAGATGACAAGATAGCATGGTGATAAAGTTCACTCTCCCTCCTTTCCATCTTTCCCAACCCCTGCATTGATTTCCAGCTCAGAGACATTTCCTTTTCACATTCTTTATTCCTCACAGCTTTATTTCTTCCTCTTTCCAAACTCAATAATATTATGCCATGACTACATGGCAAATGATACCCTATACACAGGACCAGCAATTCTTTAATACAGCATTTTTTCCCAGTAACTTGTAAATTATAAACCAGGGGGAACAACTTCTTCCTAAGTAATGCAGTGTGTACATTTCTGCAGGCAGCCTGCTTCTTTAATGAGGCACAAACCTATGTTAGCATATTTGCAGGCAGCACCACAGTATATAAGTCTAAATTCAGACTAAAACATTAAATTTTTAAACACACTTGCTATGGAATATATGAGATAATTTACTATTGCTGTTTCAATGAAGTTCTGCCTAAAGTAAGGGCATTAGGGAAGATGGAAAATAATGTAGGAGTTTTTCATTGAGAGATGGATCAGCATCGTGGTGCGTAGGTACATCTGCAGAGCAGCTCCCTACACCAGCTCTGGAACACAGTAGCATCTAAGCAGATGAATCTTTCACCATTTTGGTCCCAAACCAGTGGATTGCTCCGTTACGCAGAACAGCTCTAGTCTGAATATACTAATGTCTCTGCTGTTTCTAACAGCTCCATCAGAAGGGCTTGTTATATAGCTAATACACTGCTTTTTCTCCCCAAACTCACAAGTTTCTCATTGCAGAGTAACTTCCAGGTGGTTACAATGGTTACCTGTAGCTTGACTACTGCCGAAGCCTGAGACTGATAATTTAAAGTTGACTTGTCTTTGTCAGTGCTATACCACTTGCTTTTTGACAGCAACTTGTATTGCTCTCTGTACATCCGATACAGTTCATAACTCACACGCTAGGAGCTCACAGGATGGCAGCACATCAGGAGCTGATTCCTTCCCGAGATTTGGTTCTCTGGAGGGTTTCTTCTCATTCTCTAAAGTCTAAAACCAGCTGGTTGCTTCCATCAAAAGTTCTTCTTATCCAACTTGGGAAAATATTGATGGTAATTGAGGTAATACTTAGGTTAGGATGGGTTGTTTCCAGAATGGTGGTAAGGTTCGTTCTTCGCCCCCAGAAGCCTCCTATAGGTAGTTCATAACTATGTTTAGACCAGACTGTGCTGACTTAACATGTGTATGTTTTCCATTAACAATTATTTCTGTGACTCCAGTAGGAGCATTTGAAGTGCTTTTACATTGTTCTTAGGCTTTAATAAGAGACTCCAGTGCAGGAGTCTGGTCAACCAAGAAGTGACAGATGTGTGAGTGGTTGTTGATTTGCCTGCAGCTGAGAGAATCTTTTCCCCTTTTCCACCTGCCAAGTTCCACACATCTACGTTGTGTTCTACCCTGTTTGGAGCCCCAGTGAGTGAAAGAAACCTGTTATTTTATTCTGGTGATACTGGTGGTTGATCACATGCTAGAGCAAGTCACACAAGTTATGAGTTTTGGAGATACTTCAGTATGCTCAGATATTTTAAATAATAAGAGTTGATGATATACAATTTCTGATAAACCTGTAAAAACCAGAATGTAAGAATAAATCAGTTACACATATCTAACGTGTACTGCTGAATCTACAAGACAATGCATTGGATATCCAAACTACCATTTCTTTTTGCTATTTGTAGTACTTATCTTTATTTCTTGTGGTAGTTCAGTACCAAACATCAGTGTATGCAATAAAAGTAATCACACGCTTCTGTTGTGTTTAACAAAGGTGAGTGCACACAGTGCCTGATTGATTGCCCATCTCAGTTGGGTGATGCTCTTGGAGGAATGTGGCAGAGAAATTCTAAAGCACTTTTTGATGTTGAAGTCTATGGAAGTGTTTCTTGAACCATTCCTGAAATTTACTGGGAAGTGATTATGAAATCTCTTTTTAGAAAAAAAATACCAAACCAAAACCACCCCAACACTAGCTTTGAGTATATTGCTGCAGAGAGAAAGAAGAGAGCAGAATAAGCTTGATTCATCCTTTCTCATGCCCAAGTTATGAAATTGCACAAAAATGGCAGTAAATTAGTTTTTTTAAAAACCTATCCTTTTATGTTCCCTGAGAATATTAAAATAACAGGTAAATTTTTAATGTTTGAGAAATATTAATGTCTTATTTTAACCTGACAGGTTCTGCCTTTTATGAACAAATGTCAAACTGAACTTTATACTGAAGCCTTAGCAAGTTGTAAAAGTGCCTTTGGCATTAAGAGGAATTGTAGGTATTTTAATTAAAGTTTCCAAAGGACGGATTTCCCCAAATGTTCACAATCCTATATAGACAGTTAATCTTCCTCATGTGTTACTGTCTCTGGTTTGTACTAGTAGTGCAAATTGTGCTTATGGCTTGAGTGAAAAATTAATTATGATAAGGTGAATGTATTTTGTGAGCCGGCAGACCAGCTGTGGTGCTGGTTCAGCGTGTGAACTCTGTCACGACCCTGTGATATCCCATCCATCCTGTTTATGGTACAGGGAGATATTTCTCCCAGTTCAGTACCGAACTCTGAGGATGTTTATTTTATGGGAAAGTCCAGCTTTTAACACAGGATAAATCATATGCATCATCACTGGCTCTTTTCAGGACCCCAGATCTGTGGGTGAGCTGTTGCCAACTCCTGCCTGTGAACTCCTGATGGAGTTCTGGTGCCTTTTGTTTTCCTGAGAGATGTCATGTGTCTCTTGTGGTTTTACAGAGTCAGGAGGGCTGGATACTCGTGACTGTAATTACTTGGCTTAGGTATTAATTTCTGAAGGACAGGACAGTCTGTCTCTCTAAGGTGCTTAGTTATAGTTAGGACCAGCCAACGCTTGCCTCTGGCAGTCTTGATGATCTTAAATTAAGCAGCAACTGACCAGGTTAGAATATATGTAACTTTTTTTTTTTATCCTAGCATTGATTTCTTCTTTGTGGGAGCTAAGCAAATGGGTTTTGGGGCTTAGTTTTTTTTTTACTCTTACGTGACCCTGAATAGAGCAAGCTTAAGTTTAAAGGATGTTTGTCTCAGTTATGTAGAAGACCAGACCTGCTTACCACTTGACTGTTTAGTAGATAACTTCCAGTTTGAAAAGGTCTTGTTTCTGGATGTGACAAAAATGTGTTGCTGTTTATTTAAGATACAAACTTGGAGCAGGAACATTTCTCTTGCATTAAATCTGTGCTTCCAGCAGTACCTGTATTGTATACAGCTATCTTTAGAAACGGTCTTGACGGCTGTATCTGTGCCCTCAGTGAAATGTAAAAAGCATCAGTACTGAGGAAGTATTTCATTATTTAAAAAGTGAATTTATGATTCACTGCTGCTGCTTTATCCATTACACAAACTGCAGACACAACACATTTATGCCAAATTAAAGAATAATAGAACTGAGACAGACATGGTTTTGCTGGGCTTGTTCTTCTGACAGTTTTGCAGCAGTAAGTTCATGCTCAAATTGTACTTTTCCCTCAATTTTTCTAAAGAGTTTCAATTCAACTTTTTTTTTTCTTTCTTTCTTTTTTTTCCCATGAGAGACCCAAGAGCTCAAAAACTGTTTTGTAACATGCTATTCCAGTTTATAAATAATGAAATTGCCCCAAGTTAGGCATGCCCTGAGACAAGTATTCAAGCATTTCTCTGCCATAAGTTGTTAGCTCTGGCAAGAGTTACGTAGATGAACTGTCAACGTTAATCCGCATACTTACAGTTTGTAAAGCCAGTTTATTTAGTTAAGTACTTTCTGCTTTCTTAAAACCTTTGAAAGCTTGTCATGCTTACTCTGATCTGAGCCACTGTCCTATTGTATGCTTATTGACCTTACTTTCATCGTAATGTTCATTTTTGCTTATATTATAGGAGTGGTCATTCTGCAGAAATTTGCCCTTCTAACAGGTTATTTATCAAAAAAAGTTAGAGAACTGCTGTGCAAATGCATTGCAAAGGAGACTGGCTCAGTATCTCAAATGGAGCAGTAAAGGTTTTCATCCATGGCAAGTTCAGAAATGATCTGTGTCTGCCTGTGTAGCTGTTTCAAAGTTTTGCATAACTCCTTTCTAATTCCTAAGCACCGATGATTTTTTTTTAATTGCAATTTAAGTGTCCATTCAGCAAAACTATTTCCTGAGCGATAACAGCCTGTGAATAACTGTAGGGTAAAAGTAGAGAATGGCAAGTCCTCTCAGTGCTCTGTTCATACATGTAAGGATCATTTCTAGGTGCAGAGGGGCAGCGCTTCCTAGGTATGTGGCTTTGTGCTCCCATGCTTTTGTGGTGGAATGTGTAGCTTCCATCAAACCTCTGCACCAATAACATGTATTCTGACATCTGAGTGTCAGCGCACCTTTTGAAGTGTATTGTTGAGTAGCTTTAATCTGGAGTGATGAAAATAGGTGAAGCTGTAGCGGAAAGCGTGTTTGTTGGTTTTAATTGGATGTTTTCTTGTTGCCTTTCCAGGTCTGATGTGGTTGTTCTCTGCTTTTCAATTGCTAATCCTAATTCCCTGAATCATGTGAAAACAATGTGGTATCAAGAAATCAAGCACTTCTGTCCTCGCACACCTGTTATTCTGGTGGGGTGCCAGCTTGATCTCCGCTATGCAGATCTTGAGGCTGTTAACAGGGCCAGGCGGCCTTTGGCAAGGTAAACTTTAAACAAAAATAAGAATTACCATATCTTTAATAGAGATATGATAGAGCCTAGTTTCCTTTTTCTGTAAAATGAGAATATATGTATGTGCTTTCTTCCTTTTAATTCTGCCTTCCGAGTTGTTAATTCATTAACACACACAGTTACTGTTTCCTACAATATTTTTGTGTTAACTTGTTTGGGTGCCTTAATGCTACGATAAAGTAAATAATGGTTACTGGGGGTTTTCATATATGCTTTTCTCCTTCTGAAACTGTGTTTCATGTCCTACCCTGTCGCTACTCTCAGGTACTATTTTGAACTGAGAGATTGTACCAAAGTTTCCTTAATTAACAATAATTCTTTTTTTTCTAGGTGCAATCTTAGATAGTGGCAGAAAATAAAGTGGTTGCAAATAATTTCTTTTAAAGTTTTGAGATTAAAAGAGCATTTGGGGTTATTCTGGAACAGCTTTGTTTTTTCCAGATTCAAAAGAGCATTCACATGTCTGGGCAAAACAGTCCCACAAGTACTCACTTCTAATCTCCTCCTTGTATCTGAATTTGAATGAGACCAGATTCATGGAAATAATATCCAGGATCTTGTAATTAAAGACTGTATTGTAAAAAATTTTCATGAAAGGGATTGAACTACTGTTTCATTGACTCTTAGAAAACTTTGCATTGCATTCAAATTCTTGGCTCAGCAATATGATTTTCATAGGTTTATTTGTTTATTAAACATTTCTTCATTGTGTGGGTTGGGTGAGCTTTTTAGTTGACTCTTTACAAGGAAATGTTTTTCAAAACTCAAAATTCTTCTTCTGCCTTAATCCTGCTTTCTGATTCCACCATTAATAAGGTTTTAATCAGTGCTTTGCCTGTCTAGCACAGACTTCTGCCACCTGAGCTGACTATTAGCTAGGAACTAAAGCAAGCTGTTGTCGGGAGTGTGTTTAGTCTGTGCCAGCTTGTTTCTCCCCAATCTGGTACACTCAGAGAACACACTGTTGGGTCATGTCTTCTGGTGAGATGATTTATTGTGGGGGAAATGGATCCTATCCCAGACATTTTTCTGGTTTGTTTACCCTAAGCCTGGTATTAGAGCTGCTCTGGAAATTCAGAAGTTCCCTAATAATGCTTCTACAGCCAAAACAGGCCTCTCTTTTGAAGTGTGTCCAGTTACACTTTTGTCGTAGGCTACTATGATTTTCTTTGAAAAACATCAGCTTAAATATTTCTCATTTCATATTTAGCTATGTTTGTGGCGTTTCTATGTCATGAGAATTTCCATTTGAGTTTAAATGATGGATACAAAGAAAGATACTGACAACGTATCTGAGTAGAAGGAGATGCTGGAAGGTTTTTTAAATAATGAAAGTTCTCAAGCATAATATAAATTTCCTTACTGTAAATTTCTCTTTAACAAAGAGAAGGCTTGTGCCATTTTGTGCAAGTGATTTCTATGTATATTAACACTGCAAAGACACCCCCAAACTTAAACAAAATGACAAGTATGTGCCAACCTAAAACTCTGGAGTCATGGTTGTAGACTTCAAGAGGGCTTTGTGGGCTTAATTTTAGATTTTGTTTCATTAGAGTGATATTTATCTCAGAATTGGTGCTAAGACACTTTGTAAAATTCCATGCCTTCTAGAGTAATTTTGTGATGATCATGTGTGAGAGAAGATTTTTTTTTTTTTTTTTTTTTAACTCTAGGCCAATAAAAAGAGGAGACATTTTGCCACCAGAAAGAGGCAGAGAGGTTGCCAAGGAACTGGGGATACCGTACTACGAAACCAGTGTATTTGACCAGTTTGGGATTAAAGATGTATTTGACAATGCAATTAGAGCTGCCCTGATCTCCAGAAGACACCTGCAGTTCTGGAAATCTCATTTGAAGAAGGTCCAAAAACCTCTGCTTCAGGCTCCATTCCTACCTCCAAAAGCCCCTCCTCCAGTTATCAAAATTCCTGAGTGTCCCATACCAGGCATGATTGAAGCTGGATATTTATTGGACAGACCACTGTGTGCAGATGTTATGTTTGTTCTCCAGGAGCAGGACTACATTTTTGCTCACAAAATTTACCTAGCTACCTCCTCTTCAAAGTTTTATGACCTTTTCTTAATGGAATGTGAGGAAAGTCAAGACTTGCATGAAACACAGTGTAATAAAGAAAATACAAATAAGGATGTTCTGACAAGTCACCTTGAGACAAGTGGTGATAGTGATGAGACATCCTTGAAATCTGCTGATGTTAAAATTCCCCCACCAGAAAGTAATGACTCTTTAAACGTGCTAGAACCTGAACCTGCTGAAACAAATTCTGCAGCAAGATCTTTGTCATCCTGGGGTAAGGGGTTTGTTAGTATGCATAAGGAAATGCAAGTGAATCCTGTCTCCAATAGGACATGTCCTGTAACGGTGGTAAAAATGGATTCATCTGTGCAGGCCGGACCTTTTAAAACTGTTTTGCAGTTTTTATACACAGGGCAACTGGATGAGAACGAAAAAGATCTCACAAAACTGGCTCAGATTGCTGAGATATTAGAAGTGTTTGATTTGCGAATGATGGTGGAGAATATTATGAATAAAGAAGCCTTCATGAATCAGGAGATTACAAAAGCATTTCATGTCAGAAAAGCTAATCGGATAAAAGAGTGCCTTTGCAAAGGGACATTTTCTGGTGAGTAAAAACTCTCTTTAACAAGAAAAGCGGTAATTATTTTCTCATTCATGTTACTGTTGCTTCACAGACTTCAAAAACTGACAGCTCACATCATTCTGAGAGGAGGAAAGAGCCCAAAACTATAGTGTTACTCGGGGCCGACTCTTCCAACCTTGGATTCAGCAATTTTATTTCTCAAAATCAACAAACAAGTTCCTAAATAAGTGACCAAATTTTCCATTAAGTTGAATGTCTGATGTCCATCTTTTAAGTGAGACTGTTTATTTAACTGTATAAAATGTTAGAGTTACCTGCAGGGTGGGGATCATGGGAAGTGAAGGAAGTCCTTGGTTACCAATGTGCAAGTGAAACACACATCCTTGGGACACCGTTTCACTTGAAATGCAGACTTGCCGCATGCCTATTTCTTTGTTCCCATGGCAGATGTGACATTTAAATTGGATGACGGAACCATAAATGCCCACAAGCCACTGCTGATCTGTAGCTGTGAATGGATGTCTGCTATGTTTGGAGGATCATTTATTGAAAGCTTAAACAGTGAGGTATGTGTCTTTTTTTTGTCCATTTTGCTTATAACGTTTGATGGAGTTAGGGTGATGGAAGCATCATTTTGTATATTATTTGAAGGGTTGCAATAATCCCCAGAATGATTCTTTATTCTTCCCTTGCAGACCTAGGGTCCTTTTCTTAAGGCATTAAATTAGGATGCTTGGAGAATAACATTTTCTGCAAGGCACGAGACTTCCTCCAATGCTGGAACGTGTGTTTGAAGCTGAAATCCTTTAAAATATTAAAGGGGGGGAATAAATATGGATTTGTAAATTTCTTTAAAATAAGTTTTAAAGTTGTGTGAATATATATTTCTACATTCAGAAGCATTGCAAAGTATACATGGAGGAGGGGCATTGAAGGAATTAAAGGGAAAAATAAGTTAAAGAACATGGAAGGTTGAAGAAGGGGGCTGGCTTTGCATTACTTTAGTAGAAACAAGCTCAGATTTTCTAGTACATCAGCTTGTCCTCTTAAATAAAGATGGTATAAAATGCAGTATAAGCTGTTTGAATGCTTTGACTTAAGATTTTGCAGCAGAAGCTTTGTATTTTCAGATGCCTTCATGGTGTGTTTTTCAAATTCTAAGCACTCTGCTAATATTTTCTCGTGTCTTACCCATACCAAGGTTTTGATTTTTGTTTTCTTGTTCTTTTCCATACATATGAGTCTTGTTTATATGAAGAGTTCGGGGGGTTCTGTTTAATATTCTGGAAGATTGTGTTCTGCTTCAATTTTTGTTGCTTCTAATACAGCTGTAACCATAATTCCTTTCCCAGAGGTGTGCTCGACAAGTGGTTCATTAAAAATACATGGCTTAATTCTAGTAAGCAACGTTTGGAAATGAAGAATGTAAATTTTTTTTCTACCAACCTATTTTGATGATTAACTTAACAGTCTTAGCTCATCTTTCCAATTTAAAAAAACTTAGCTTCCATTTTGTTGAGTTTAAAGCATTCAGTAATGCTTTTGGAAGTTTTAAACTATAGGGAGATATGAATGGTTTACAAAAAATAAAACCATTAATTTTTCTTTATTTGGGAGACAGCATTTTATGAACTCATTCATTGAATTTATGGCTCTCTGCACTAAAAAGAAAATATTAATAATGAATGAGTTTCACAACTAGCTCCTCTTACATGGAGAACTGAGCTACTTCCCAGAGTGACTGATATGCATAAGAGGCTCGTGTTTAGCACTATCAGATCTGGATTTGAATCCCACTGTCCCAGAGCTGAAAGAAAAATTCACAAGCCCTCAAAAGCTAACAACCAGCTACATGACAACAATTAACACCCTTCTAACAGAAAGTATGCGCTGACTGCTTCCAAACTGCCAGATGAAGTTCCATGTATATTTAATTCCTCATCATAATTTTTCATTAGTTTTCTGCTCCACTACTTTTTTTTACTGTAAGTTCTTCAGAATGCCACAGTGCATTCTCCAGTGCCAACGTCTCTTGAGTTATGATGTACATTACAAACTGCTGATTAATGAGATCAACTAGCTTAGGTACTGCAAGCAGACTTACCTGCTGCAAGAGTAAGTTTCACCCTGTTCTTTAGAGGAGGGATCATATGTGCAAACTGTAGCTGAGATGCTACTGTGATAGGTCACAATGAGGCTTTCTCTCCTTCCTCTTCTTTTAGGCTTCCCTGAAGGGCTGTGCTCGTGAGAAATTAGAGAGATTTTGTCCTAGGCTTAGTAGTTCCATTACGTGGTGGTTATGCTTAATTACATGTGTGTGGCAGAAATTGTTTACATTTTCTTTACCCCATTTATTCCGTTCTCAGTCACTTCCCAACCATCATTTACTTGGATGTTTTGGTTATTTATAAACAGTCTGAGAAGGGTGCGGGGTTTTGTTATCCTTTGGTTTCTATTATTCTCAGAATCCCCAGAATATCCCTTGCCAGAAACAGATAGACCGTGCTCCTCAAGTAGTCTACCAAGGGAGCTTTGACTCAGGGGCTTTATTTATCTCAGAAAGCAGTCCATTCACAGGCTAGAAAGCATTGAACAGATTCAATATTTGATGTGGATCCAATTCCAGTAACTTGGTAGAGTTGCTTGTATGTGAACTGGCAAAGGAGATTCAGGAGGTGTTCTTGCCTGTTGGCAGCTTATTGAAGTTCAATGGGAATTATTTTTTTTTAAATACTTTCCCTGCATTTCTGGAATGTCTTGCAGAGAAAAAATGACAGCCCAGCAAAGTGGCAGAAGTGAAATATGGCCTCTATATGAAAAGGTCTTAATTTTTAGAGAGTATCTTCTTAATATCTTTTCCAGGTAGTTCTTCCCAACATAAACAAGACTTCCATGCAAGCGGTTTTAGATTACTTGTATACCAAGCAACTGTTCTCCAGTCAGGAACTGGACACACTTGAGTTAATAGCATTGGCAAATAGATTTTGCCTTCCTCATCTGGTTGCACTGGCAGGTAAGAATTTGTGGCCTTTTCCAATGCAGTGCCTTCTGCAATGCTTGAAATGTATTTTAATATTTGGAACACACAGGATTGTCTTAAGTGTCAGGGAAAATATTCGGGTTTTTCCTGCAAGGGATCTTGTAATTCAAATTTATATTTTCACTTAGAAGATTGTATTTGCCTTTCTCTTGCCTTTTTTAGTTTTGAGCTAAACCAGCTCACAACACAGAAGAATTAAAAATAGAAAGAGTAAACCCCCTCTTTAGCACTGATATAATGTCTGTGGTTTGTAAAATCTACTCTTGTTGATTTACCTGAAGACAGGATGTCTTTCCATTACAAAATGAGCGAAGTGCTCCATTATACACTGCTATTCAGAGAGAGTAAGTGAGCCAGTTCAAAACTGATCTAGATGATCATGTTTTTTAGCAATGCCGTCTGGATCCCTTTCCACTGTCTAGAGGAGAATTGGATATTTTGGTATATACATGGGGATTCAACCCTCATTTCAGGAAGAAAACCTTTTCAATCACCCATTTAGAAAAAAATTACAGTATTGGATTCTATTTAGTCTTAAAGTTAAATCCATACACACAGAGACCTCCAGGATTTTTTTGTTGTTATTTGTTTCTGATTATATATGTAGCTTGGCATTGTTCTGAAGACATGGCCAAGGCCAAAACTCATAGATAGATGAAGCAAAGTTACATGTATTTACAGGACAACATTTAGGCAATATTTAATCACATACTAAATCCCAAGTCTCCTTCACTTGTACGTACCGATTCTGACAGACCAAATCTTTATTGCCTGATTTATATGCACAGTTTAACTGAAATCTTGGTTATTTTCCAAGTAGTTGCAGCATAAATATACATGTAGTATTAAGAATATTACATTCCATTTAATTCTTGATGAAATAATTTTCAGTCCAAAGGCAATTGCCAACAACTGAACCCAGTAGAATTTAATCAGCTAACATTTCCCCAAAACCACTGAAACCTCTAAGATTCTGGGAAATGGTTCTAAGTAAGGGTTAAGGAGACTCTTGAATTGAAGTGACTTTGGAGGAGCTGGTCAGCATTCATCTGGATCCCTAGGAATGACTGATGTGAGAATCCGAAGAAGATCTGAAGTGAGCTTTTCTTTATCAGTGCTATGGTTATACTCATTAGTAAATCCACAATGCAATGGCAAGTGCACTGTTGCCAAAAAAATTAGCTGTTGGTTTTATATTTACCCGAAAGAGACGGCTGATAACTATTTCTAACTTATATTGAATATTGCACCAATTCATTCTGACAAAAAAACCAGTGGCTGCTGAACTTTGTCCTCCAGTAAGTGGTTAATTGCAGGCTCACTTTCTGTAAGAAAGGGATAAGCATTGCATGTGAAACCAGAAACAGTCTGGGTTGAGGCAAAGGGGCCAATCTTCATATGATAAAGAATCTCCAGCCACAACTCTAAAGGCCAGAATGTGGCTTCACCCAAATCAGAAGTTGCTTAGAATATCTCAATGAATGTGCCACTTTCCTAATGCTCTAGTTAGCATTAGGTGGAAAGAGAACAGGCCTCCTTAGTTCATTGTTACTTGTGGACGATCTGACCTTGAAATGTGACTGTTTCCCATGTGAGTGATGAGTTTTCTCCTCTAACAGAACAGCATGCAGTACAAGAGCTAACAAAAGCCTCCATGAGCGGCATTGCAATAGATGGAGAAGTACTATCCTATTTGGAATTGGCACAGGTCAGTGTGCACTTTTTTTTTTAAAGATATTTCAGCAGGTACAGGACTTGCTTATAGCACCTTACTGGTTCTGAGCATTGTTTCTAAGTGGCTAAGTCTGCAGTTCTGAGAGTGACTGACAATAAAACTTAGTTTTATCTTCTCTTTTGAAGTAGACTTTTCAATTAGTTCAAAGGTGAAACTTCTATTTAAGTAATCTCGGAGAAGTTTCCTTTCAAATACATATTTTAGTTTTTCGTGATTATTGAGCTTCCAAGCCCACGTTCTCATGGCTGTGTAATATGAAATGCTATGTAATGAAGCTGTTCAGCTTTGTAATGGTGACTGATCCTTGCATTCCGTTCAGTTCAGTTCTTGTAGATATATTTAGACCTGTCTTGCAAAGGCAACGTTTTTTGTGATCTTAGACTTGACACTTAGACTGTCTATTCAGAGCCAATCATCTGATAGTTCAGAGAGAGTGTAAATTCTATTTCTTTGTGTTTGAACGCATTTCAGTGTTTCTTGAGGCCCCATAAAACATGAAAAGGGAGAGTGTCCAGATCACAGTTAAACTACATACCTCAGTTTTCTGAAAGGAGTGACACAGCAGTCTATCAAATACAGTAGTGCAAGCTAATTTTTTTTTATTATTATTTTATCATTCTTGATTTCACACTAATGATGATCTGGGTGCAGCTTGGTTTGAAGTCTGGCATATAAGTAGCACTAAAATACAGCACAAGCTGGCCACCATGCAAGATTTCCTGCAGCTGCTTTCAAGTGCCTCTCTTGCAATACCTATTGCAAAAACAGGACTGAACCCGTTCCAAGAAAAGGCAGCTCGCTTTACTAAGTTTCAATTTTATGAAGGGTATTTCATTTTGTTTTGGCTTTCCTCTTGGTTGAAGACAGAAGTAATATGTTTAACTGCTGTTAGGATATCATCTGTGCCCAGTACCTATATCAGTATGATGTGTTTATAACCTGAGAAGATCATGGTAGACAGAGCACCAAAGTAGAGACACATGCTCTTCAATCTGACTTGCATTTTAGCTATGCTATGTTACAACCACGGAAACCTTGTACACAAGGTTTTGTATTGAGCTTTCAGTAATGCTTGAATTCTGTCCATTAGCGTAGTTTTCCAGGGAGTTACTTCAGCACAGGGTTTGCAGTAACTGATAGGGATAGATGACTGGTACAATCATACCAGAAAACTCAGGTCCAGCGTGCCTTGGGTCAGATCCTATGAAGGACTGAATATGTTTTACCAGATGCTGTGCATGCTCAACTCCTATTCATGAGCCTTCTGGGCCACTGGTTGTTCCAGCAGAAGGTCTAGTGCATCTTAGAAGTTCATTAGGGCATCTAGAGCCTTACTGCAACCTCAAAAACTCCCCTGTATGCTTGGGAGACTGCTGCCAGATACAATCCGCTGGAGACCATACTAGCTTTAGTTGTTAATTGGTGCTGTAAAATAAATAATAACCTCAAGAAATGGAATAAGCTCTGTGTTTTTCTTTACAGTTTCATAATGCTAACCAACTGGCAGCTTGGTGCTTGCACTACATCTGCACCAATTACAACAGTGTTTGCTCCAAATTCCGCAAGGAAATCAAAGCTAAATCTTCAGGTATGGGCAACGTTCCTCCCCGGTTTTCATGAGTTTTCTCCATCCTCCTCCCCACCCAATTGTTTAATGATGAAGACATAGATGAGCTCAGACAGCTAAACCATATGACTGAGCCTCTGTACTATCTTGAGTAACACTCATAAATTATTCTCGTCTGTAAAGAAAGGTCATAATCATTAGCCTGATTCCTGGCCAAGCATTATGTCCCTTACCTATTTCAATAATGCTAAAAGGAACAGAGCTTTTTTCAGACTCTGTAATGAAAAATATGCTCTGTAAAGGTCTTCCTTCTTTACACTCTTTGGTGGACTAAGGCCTCTTGAGTATAAACACTTTCAAAGTCTTTTCACACTCAGACATATGAGGAAACTGGTGGAATCCTCAAAAAGCCAGCTAACATAGGGACTGGATAAATGATTAGCTGCATAGCTTTTTGCAGACACTCAAGACATTTCTGGGATTTGTATGTCTTATTGGCTTGTTGGGGTCTTTTTGATTGTTTCTTTTTAAGCAGACAATCAAGAATATTTTGAGAGGCATCGGTGGCCGCCTGTGTGGTACCTCAAGGAAGAAGATCACTACCAGCGAGTTAAAAAAGAAAGAGAAAAGGAAGACGTTGCACTGAACAAACACCATTCAAAGCGGAAGTGGTGCTTCTGGAATTCCTCTGCTGTAGTTGCCTGAACAGAGTAAATAAGTGGAAATCCATAGCCAGTGTCAGAAAATAGTCTTATTGTTAGAAATAAGATATAGTTCAGGTTTTTCAGGAAACTTTGTCCCACATGTGCATTTATTACTGCTAGGGTCAAAAGCACAAGCTCACTGGAAATGAGCCTGGAACAGCTTCTCAAAGTCATATGAATATTTTTGGCTGGCAAGCAAATAAATGTCTACCATTATTACATTTCTTTTTATACAAAACGAAAAACCCAGCATTAATGTTTCAATCTCCAATTGGGAAATATTTTTATACTGTCTGGTGTATTTTGTTCAGATAAAATTCTGGATACTGTTTTATTTTACAGACCACAAAATAACCATGTAGCAGCTTTGTAATTAGATTTTAACTATTTTTACTATGCGAGTACAGTGAAATAGACAATCTTTAGTCATAAGAGACTGCTTTTAGAGTATCTCATAAAAAGTCATCTTAGGAAAACAATCTCGTTGCCTACTACAGATTGTCTTTTTTTAAACTAAGTACTGTGCACTGGTAATATAATTAGATGGTTATTTCCTCTTTCTAAAGTAAAGGGTTAGAATAAGATCCAATAACTGCAAGATATAGAGTGCTTGATCTTTGCTCAGCTGAATAATAGGCAGTATAATTACCTGTTCAACTGCAGGCAAATGTATTTCTAATATTTGCCATGTAAGTGCAAATAATTATGACACTGTGGGCCATGTGAAATCTAGTGATTCAGAGTATTCAGAGGTTTTATATGTCTAGATCAAAGAGGATATTTCTAAAATCATTTAGAAGGGCTTATTAATTTATATCCTTACACAAGTATGGATCTGAATGAAAAAAGCAGTTACACTGCTTGCATTTGAATTACTGCATGGCAGTTACCTTGTTCTGTGGGATCTTAACCACGCAGCCATTCCTCATGCTGAATTACTTTTTGCTTCAGTGCAAGCAAAAGAAAGGGCTGCAAAAACAAGTAGGAGTTATCTAGTGTTACAGCATTTTGTAAATGATGAATGAAGAAGGGTCTTCACACGCAAGATCACTTCAAGTTGATCCAAATTCTTCTATAGCTTTTCCCAGGTAGAACTCAAAATGTTAGATTATTTTTAAGTAGATTACATATTTCCTTTGTAAGTAGATATACCCAGAAAGCTGGGGGGAAAATGATGGCAGAAAGGCAGGAACTCTGCATGAGTGATGCAAGGGAAGAAAAAACCTCCAGTGTTTTCAAATAGCCTGTGTATTTATGACTTTCTATCAACCCTTACTCTAAAGCCACAGTGTTACACTAGATTGCATAAGGATGAGAGCATTTTTTAAAAGACCAAAACTAAAATACATAGACTGTAGAACATACACATGCAATCCTGTACAGTGTCTCAGGCACAACTCTGTAACCGAGCTAGTATTGTGTATTAGATTTGTTCATATTGTTTTGTGCTGGCAGCCCAGCAAACCAACGTGAAAAGCTGTTTGTTTGTGCTTTTTCTGTATTCAAAGGCGAGGCAGTAGAGTCAAACCCTAGTACTGTAGGTCAGGAAAGGCTTTGGACTGAAAGCCATACACACCTCTACGTATTTATATTCTGAATGGACTAATTCTTGGCAGATGCTGCCACAGGATGGTAAAAGCTACCCAGCACGGAAAGAAATGCTGCTCTACCGACTTTTGTAAGGAAAGTAAGTGACATATTCCTACCCCTATAAGACTCATCACTGGACAGTGATAAAG
Source organism: Phaenicophaeus curvirostris (assembly GCF_032191515.1). Classification (NCBI taxonomy): domain Eukaryota; kingdom Metazoa; phylum Chordata; class Aves; order Cuculiformes; family Cuculidae; genus Phaenicophaeus; species Phaenicophaeus curvirostris. The sequence continues at coordinate 3,501,709 of NC_091400.1, read as the reverse complement.
AAGGGCTACAAAGGATGGTTGCAAATATGTCTCCTTAATTCGTGGTCAGTGATAATGTATATTGGAGAGGAGAAGAATGAATGAGAGAAGACATGCTCAGACTAAAATGAGATAAGTATCTGTTGTCATAAAATGTTAACCAGTCACGTTTTAAGTAAGTATTGCTACTAGGTTTTACACAACCAAAGCTACTGTATGATTGTAATCTTGCCAAACTGTAATGGATATATACATGAACCTGAGGTATATGCAATAATATCCAGTTGTTCTAGTTATCAGCTACTATAACCAAGTGGCTGGTTCATTTGGTTAATGCTGTCTATGGCCTTTAATCTTGGTGGTTATTTTGTGTTTTTTATTTTGCAAAAAAAAAGACTTAATAAAACTGTTTAGCTACAAATTGTCTCCCAGCTCTTTGAAGAAGCTTCCTAAATTTTGTATTAGGTGTCACCATTTTTAGTGCTGTTTGTAAGCGCTCAGTTGTGGTATCATTCACTGAATTTTACTGAACTGATACTTGAATGGTCTATTGGGATTTGTAGCTAGCAATTTGTCACAAGAAAATCCTACAGTGTTTGTATATGATTGTGGAAGGTTTGTGCTTGTCACTTACTGTTAAAATGTATTGCAAAAAATTCTCTTGCCACTATCCCCCATGGTTTCTGATATTTAATTAGCATGGTATTACCCAAGGGACATGAAACTAATTAGTCATGACAGACATGGAGAGGAACAATGCAGGTAAACAGCAGGAAGTCCATAAGGTTTTCAGTATGTTCTAAAATTTGTACAAACACTGTTTTTCCTCCTTTCTCACTGCCTTAGTTGTCAGTCATTACAGAATCCCATGTCACCCATTACGATGCTCTCAGCAACTACCTTCCTGAATGCCAGTTGTTTAATTGATGGAGGTAGAAAGTTGGTGATTTTCTAGAGGGTTTTTGCAAGATGTCACACAAAGAATGCCATGTTCCTGATTTTTTTAAAGCTCTTAAGCAATGCCAAGGACATTGAAAGTAAGCACATCCAGTACAAGTGTACTTTTTTTTAAAAAGTGCTAATTTATGAGAATGTTACATATTTCATTGATTTATTTTTGGAAGCAAAATTTTGTTTCTTTGAACTTACCATTGAAAAGGCAATGAGTTCAACAGAAGTGGGGAGATTAGATGTAGGAATGTTTCTCTTGATTGTGATAAAACCAGTAGCGTGGAAAGTAGCATATCAAAAGTATTGCTCTTCAGGGCATTCTTTTAAATAATGACCATTTAGAAGTTACATGTCCTTTATTTCTGAGGAATCTCATTCTCTGTATTTCTTAGAAATGGTGCTTTTCTATTTGTTCTTTAAGACAGAATTTCTGTGAGCAAGTTCCTCTGCATCGCAACACAAACCACTTTCTGTGGCTTCCCACCCACAAGTAGGACACCAAAGCCAGAAAGAGAAGTGCTGTGTAAGTAAGGAGGGATTGGCCAGACTTCAGCCACAACTCAGTGATTTCATTCACTGTCTTTCAGTTAGATCAGTCCTCAAAGTGTGCAAAGGTAAGCTCGGTAGTACTAACTATGTGGGTACATCAAGAAGGATTTGCCTAGAAGAGACTAATCTGGACATCCCTTCTGAGTACTGAAAGCCAAATTGTGCCAGAGGGAGTAAGGGAAAAGCAGCACAGTTCTTTATTGCTCTAATTCTTCCACAACTTACCCACAGATATGACTCAAGAATAACTTATGCCTAGAAGTATTTGGTTTGCAAAATAAGGATTTGATTTTTCGTATTCCAAAGCAAGGACTAAGACACCAGCTGAGGGCATCTTAGAAATCCTTCTCTGAGGGCAAAGTCTTACATCTTCTTTACAAACAGGTTTAGGTAAATATCTAATGTGCTAAGTAGAATTAATTTTGGTACCTAAACTCCAGGCCAATGAAACATTTCAGTTCTTCCAGGCTTCTTAACATTATGGTCTGGTGAAGAGATTTCCTTTGTCAGATGAAATTACAGCTTTGTCCCTATTCTGTCCCTTTCTTCCTAGATCACAGTCTTTATACTCTTGTCACTGGATAGGCCAGCATTTATTTACTCTGGGTTGGAATACACCGTATGTACTATGCAGGAAGGTGTCTTTAAGGTGGCCACTTGCCGGTCCTGAACCTCCTTAGATTTTTGGTCTAATAGAAATGATGTAACAGCATTAGCATGAACCTATTTCTGCAGGCGGAATTCCTATTGAAATGGATGAGATACCACACACAAACACAGATGTGTCTTAGCTTAACTGTAGCTATCAGCCTGTTACCAGTTGCAGAGAGCCAAGGTAAATACTGCATCCAGCCACCACTTCTGCCTACCCTCTTTGTCTTGCTTCTTACTCGCTTTGCTTATTTTTCACACAAGGCTCACAAAGTGCTGTCACTTACTGTGATACACTTGTATTGCACTGGGAATAATCTTTCCTTACTATAAGCTTTTTCAATTTTCTTAAGGCCTTTTACCACTTCACTAGTATAGCATAATTTATTTTGTTGAGTGGTTTACACATTAAAGTGTATGAAGTTGTATATATATGTGTCTCTGAGTTCTTTGCTGGCTGGTAAATGAGTGTTGGGTGCTTTTTTTTTTTCTTGCAGCTCTTTGCTTTTGCAGTGCAATTTTTCACCTAAAAATGACGCTTCAAACATGCTGACTTCTGCCACCTCATGCCAGTTCAATCACCAGTTCAATTCTTAGCTCCAGATAGACAGTGTAGGGGCTAGCATCCTCCCTGCAGCAGGAGCTTCTCGTTTCTGTCCAGAGCAGCTGAGAACCCTTTAAACAGCAAACTACAACTCCCTCATTGAGTTGCTGTCTTTATTCTGGCTCCATGCCCTTAGTTTAAGTTGCGTATTTTTGTATATATGTTTTATTTTATATATAGTTTATGAAATCTAGGCTCTGTCTACTGTTGCCTTTAAAATTGAAATGGCTCTTTCCTCCCCATACATCCTCCTCCTTCTTGCAGCTTAAGCTTTGTAGCAAAGTGCAGGCATTAAGCGTGATTAAAGATGACTGTGGTTATGTTCACATCAGAGTACAGGGAAAACTTAACTTTGGTTGGTGCAAGTGCCATTAGTGCTGGCGAGTTTGTGTAGCCCTTCAGGCAGGAGAGAACAAGGCGTGTTCAGAGCCATCAGAGACAGACCAGACCTCACTGTTTCTTTTGAAAGGAAAAAAATGGGCAACACAGTCCTCACACATGTGCCGGTACCAGATTGCAGCCACAGCCCAACACTTGATCTACAATAAATGTCTTTTAGGGAAGTGCCCAGGTTCAGGTTATGTAAGGCTTAGTGCAGGTTTCTTTTACCAGAGACCTAAAGTTTAGACAGAACACTTATATTGGTCAATAGAGTAAACATTGAGTATTGGTATTAAGGTGGTTTATAAAATCCCCAGCTTTTCCTAAAAATAGGTTCACAGGATTTAAAGTTGAGGGAATGTAGTAGATTTTGTCCTTGCCCTGCATCAGTGTCATCCTGTCTTTCAGACTGGGCCCTTCGAAATACTGTGCATATTTCACTGCCTTTTGGACTGAGGTGAGGAAAAAGGAAATAACATTTAAAGAAAACTGAAAAGTAGGTGGTAAGCAACCCCACGGGAAACTGAGGCTCCTTATTATATGTACAATCATCACCACGAGTGGATTCACCTGCATTCACCTTAGCTGAGAGGGGTGTTTGCAAGCCTCCTGCATGCTCACAGCTCCTAATCCATTGCCCTCTGACCTTCAGCTGCAGGGAAGCACTGAAGCAGCATGTTAGGCAGTGCCACAGGTGAGCTGTTAGGACAACCTTTACACCATTCCCTTTGGGTGTGTGCCAGCTGCACAGATGGCTTCTTTTTGGCTCTGCTTTCTGCTGAGCTGTGCATATTATAGTCTGCCTCAGATAAAACCTGACTTTGCATAGCTAGCTAGAACATAGCTGTGTGGTTAGTTCTGAAAAAGCATCACGTTCCCTCATAAATATGAGGCTCAGTTCCTCTGTTTTCAGATATTTCACCCACCTGCTGAGGGTTTTGAAGGTTGCCAGGAGCAGAGGAAAACGTGTCAAACAATAAAAAATGCATTATGACATCTAGAAAGGGTAAATTAGAAGCTGAATGGGCTGTTGAAAGCCTGAGTTGAGAAATAGGAGTGGCTGATTGTTAACTTTTCTGTAGTAAATGAGGCAGTGCTATTAAAAGCACATAACTGAGATTAATTAATTTAGCACCATAACACCAATTTTATATAGGTAGATTACACCATTGAATAGGAAAAAGTAGTAGATAAAAATGCTCTGTGGAAGCTCATTGTAATTACATCAGCTGCACAGAGAGCCCCAAGCCTATTTGTCCTCAGTCATTGTATGAAGCTATAGCAACAACATCTTCTGTAACACTGAGCAAGACATTTTCGCTGCTATTAATGAACAGTTAGGATTCATGGTCAAGATATCCCACGTGGCAACTCATCCCTACAATCGTTAGATGTTTTACTACACATTCCTTAATTAAACACCTCTTTCTTTAGCACAATAGTAGAGTGTAGCAGCAGGGAGCAGAGACTGAAGTCTAAAGACGACAGCAGCTTAGAACTGTTTCCTTACAAGAGGCAACCTGCCATGCGACAAACTAGCGCAAGGCCAGCCCCAGTGAAACCATTAAGAGAAGATTTCTAGCAGACCAAAGTCTTGGATGCCAAAGCAGGATGGAGAAAGTTGTGCAGAAGCCTTAGCTCAGTATATGGGCAAATATAGAGGTGAAACAAACATGGATCTAAGGTACTAACAGCATGGAACTGCTGCCTTGGCATGGGGCGGAAGATTTCACGCAAAGGAATGAAGGTTCCAGTAGACCTTGGAAGTTAAAGAAGTAATTTTCTAGCTTGCACTTCTTACACAATAGAAGAAAAATATCAGTTTAAGCCAGGTAAGCGTGAAGCTTCCTTTAGCTCTGACTACTAATTCTCCTCTCCATCTACAGGCTTGGAGCTGGCCAGGTCTGCCACTTCAGGTTTTACAGACCTCCTGTCCCACAGAAGACTTTACAGCCTCTCCTTCTCCTCAGCCCCTGGTATTCATTTCCGTAGGCTTTAACCTGCTAGGACAGTAGATTTATTTCAGATACCACACAGGGTTTAATTCCTGTTTCTTTCCATCTTTTTCTCCTGAAATAGTGTACTGTTAAGCATGGGAATGTCTTCTTGCTTTCATTGTGCAAGATAACATAGCTTACATTAAAAAACAACAACAAAAAAGCTCATTTTTAGTGGAAAGCTATTCATAAACTTCTATAAGGAGTCACCTACTACAGCTCTTTATGAAATTTGGAGCTTCCATCTTGGAGGGCCTCAAGCAGGATCTGAGGGGAAAAAAAGTAAAAGTATTCTGCTGACCAGAAAGAGTGAGTGGTGTTTAACCCTTTTCTGTGTGCTGCTGCTTCTCCTCAGTCTCCCACTAAAGTTTTACTCAAATTGGTCAAGTATAATCTTTTTTCTTGGTTCCATTAGGCAGCGAAGTGTGAGGAAAAAGTGTTTCAGTGTTGTTGTCCTGTGCATGATAAAAGGAAAACAATCTTTCATAGTTGTTCTGTGACCTCCAGTGCAGGTGACAGATTCACCACTTCCCTGGCTAAGCGTTTCCTTCGATACTCTATCTACCCTCATCATCTGCGCTGCATTTGACGACAGCCTGCAGTTCTGTAGGGGATACATGCGTGTGAGTAAATGTATGAAGAAAATATTAGAGACAATCCTCCCAGCAGATCCAGGCTGACAAGCCAGAATCCGGTACTGTTGTTTACTGTATTAGTGAAGCTTTTTGCCTTCCAGTCACTCTGTGAGGCCTCAAGACTTTTAAATGAAACAAGAAGCCTTTTAAATGAGAGCAGAAACACTGCTAATCCCATGTAGCCACAGGACATTAAGCCGATGTAAGTATTGATGTCTCAGTTTGGCTCTCATAACTGGTCAGAAAGTCTTATGGGGCTGATAGAGATCACATAGCTCATAATTTTATAGCCAGAAATTATTAAAATAATTATAATAGAGTAGTAATAATAATAAACCATCACTTAATTTAATGTCAAATCTTTCTGACACTGACTGATTCCTCTGGCTTGCAGCTAACTCCCAATAGCCTGAGACTCTTGTGAACAAGTCCTGTGCTCTCGTTCCGCAGTCCCATGTGTAAAATCTAAAAAGCTGACTTTAACTTGTCAGTAGCTGGAAGGCTTTTTGGGCCCTTATGAGAGATTTCACTGAACAGGAAAACTTTCCTTTGGAAGCAAACTTATTAAAATGGCAAAATCAAGCACTGTCAAAATCATGGCAAATGCTGTGAGCCTGTCACTTTGAAATTGTAGGGGCAGATGGTGAGAAACTTCCCTGCTGGTCAGGGAACTTACTGAAGGCTCTGTTACTTAGACCAGCCTGTTGTTTTTTAATTTTTTTTTTTTTTTGGTGAGAACTAAACTTGGATTACTTCCCATGTGTCATAGGCTAAAAGCGCGTATCACCTACTATAAGCCAGCTGCTTCATGGCAATGTCGCAGCCTAGAATAACCTTTTTATTTGATTGTGCCTTTGGTAAAGCAAGGAAGCTTGTGGGCTTACTCCTTGGTTTGTGATCCTCCTTAGTCTTAGCAAGCCAGAATTGAAATATAGTAGCATGTTGGGGTCTTTTTTTCTTTGGTTGTGGTTTGGTTTTTTGTTACTTGAAGTAACACGAAACTTTCAGGAAGGGGTTTAAGAGCCAGACAGCAGGTCAGTCCCTACTCACACACAGATAATGACTGGAAGAATAACCATTGCTGAGCGTGGGCCACCCGCTGCACTGGCAGCTGTTTTGAACCTGCTGGTAACACACTTTGGGGCTGCTCAGAATTTTAGGGTTATCATAGAATAGTTTGGATTGGAAGAGACCTTAAAGATTATCCAGTTCCAACCCCACTGCCATGGGCAGGGACACCTCCTGCTGGATCAGTTTGCTCTAAGCCTCATCCAGCCTGGCCTTGAACACCCTCACGACTTCTCTGGGCAACCTGTTCCAGTGTCTCACCACCCTCAAAGTAAAAAATTTCTTCCTAATATTTAATCTAAATCTCCCCTCTTTCTGCTTAAAACCATGCCCCCTCATCCTGTCTCTGCACTCCCTGATCAAGAGCCCCTCCCCAGCTTTCCTGTAGGTTCTCTTTAAGTGCTGGAAGGCTGCTGTAAGGTCTGCCAGAGCCTTCTCTTCTCCCAACTAAACATCAGCAACTCTCTCAGCCTGTCCTCGTACAGGAGGTGCAGTCTGATCATTTTTGTGCCCTTCTTCTGCATTCACTTCTGGTTGCTGCTGAAGAAGCTTTCCCTGGTATTTTAAAGGCATGTGTTCTGACCTGTCCCTCGCGAGGTTTGTTTAATATGAAATTTGAGTCTGGCCATGGGAAACCACACTGCAGGGATGCGTTTGGTTTGCTGTCTGCTGGAGTTTCAGCTCAGATTTGTGTTGTGAATGTAATAATCGCATTTCGGGAGGAAAACTGGCATGTGTGGTCTATACATAGAAAGCTCAGAGCCTTCAGCTTCCCTTTAGCTTCCCCCAGACTGTAGCTTTCCGAGACAAACAGCCATGTTCACACGAAGCTCTTTGCAGAAGTGGTGCTAGAAATACCAAAACCCAAATTCACAGCTAATGTAGGTCTTCCCCGGACAGTAAGGGGCTTCTCTAAATCATATGTACTAAGACTGTTGGCTTCATCAGCTGGGTGATACTCTCCAAATTTCAAAATACCAAATGGATTTTAAGTCCGTTTACTCCTATCCAAAGAATTAAAGAAATTGAATCGGACAAAGAAACTAAAGTAAAACTTTTTTTTTGTTGCTGCTTGGTTGGAGAGAGATTGCAAAATAGAATCTTCTGCTTTGCAAACACTCTATTTAAAATAACTGGTAGTTATGTGCAGAGAATACTCTCAATTTCAGTTCAAATGACAATACAGAGGTTTTGAGGGCTAATTAAAGCAGTTGAAGTTTGTTCAAAGCTTGAAGAAGGGAAAACCTGGGCAAGTACTGCTTTTTACTACCCATAAACTTTGCCTTTTTCTAAGCCAGGGCTATTCTTAAATAAGAAAGTATTTTCAAACTGGGACATGCATTACACGATAAAATTATACACAGCAGTTTTAATTGCAGTAGACCGTAATGTCAGAGCTAAAATTTATTCTTTTTGCTGACACAAGGGCAAATTAAACTCCACCTTATTTTTCTAGGTTTTCTTGCTTTGAAGAGACCGGCCTAGTTTTTACTTGACATGCAGGAGCAGTCAGAGTTCTCTAACTTAATTAGGATGAATCTAATCATTTCCTACGGAAAAAAAAAGCACCTTCTGTACACTTCTTTCCTGTTGCCTTTCAGTAAGAAGTTGAGAGGTGTCTGGAGTCCCCCAGCCTAGGGTCATCCCCACCTGCAGTTCTTGCTAGTGGCTCTTCTGCATCCTAATTTGTGTAGCGTTCCTGCTTTACAGCGTGTCCTGCCTGTTAACACATCTCTCACACTGATCATGCAAAGCTGCGGGGATTAGCATTCCTGTTGGAAAGGGACACAGCCTGGCTTACAGTCTGAGATTTTGAAGATGAGCAGTAAGGTTTAGTATTTGATAGGAATGGTTGGACTCGATGATCCAATGGGTCTTTTCCAACCTGGTGATTCTACGATTCTAAGAGCTAAATCGTACAGTTGATCTTCAGCAGGGTTTGCATGAGTTGAGGAATGGTGTATGGTGACTCTGAATGAAGCCAATGACAGACTTTACTAAAGACTCTTTTTCTTTGTGTGTAGCCTCTGTCCTTAGAATTGGTGTTACTTGTGGAGATGGGGACCCTGTGTGTGATTTTACACGACTTTCATTGAAAAACAGCCCGTTATAAAGAAGCAGCATTAGTTTTTTTCCCCACTTAGCAGAACAGGTACTTCAACAGGGCCACATTGTAACATTTACATTTATTTGTGCTCTTTGATTATGTGTAAAACACCCTTTTACCTACACCATGTTACAAGTACTTGAATGAGAACTTGGAAAATATTAGTGTATTTTTCCATTCCCAAGTACATCTCCTACACATCAGCACCTCTATTTCTGCCTCAGGCAGCCCAGGGAGCAGAGGTATTAGTGTAAATGTGTTAGTGATGTACCTGTATGTCACTCTGTACATTGAGAAAGGCAAGAAAACAAATCCTAACGCTTCGTGCACCAGTGCTGGGGTGAATTTTACCAGGCATGTGACCGTATAATCCCTTGCCTCAGCAAGCAGGTCGAGTCATCTGGGAAGTATTTTGCACAGTTCTGCTTTTAGCTAAAAAGCTTTTGCAGTTTATAAGAACACCAACAAATAAAAACAAGAGCATGTATTTAATGTCAATGGTTTGGGGTTTTTTGAGGGAGGATCCAGGGGGTTGTTTTGTTTTGACCAGCAAAGAATCTAGTCAAGCTTATGAAAGATACTTAGAAAATGACAGATTGCAAAACAAATCTAGAGGCACAGTTTTGCACGCACAGATCAAGCACAGGATGGGAAATGTAGAGATTAAGTACACAGACTTCAAAAAACAATCCACTGCAAAACTGGCCACTGTGAACAATTGATAGGGATTTGTGAGACTGATTACGAGCCTGATGTAGTTGAACTATATTGACTGGCACTTCGGTGATACTTGCTTTATTAAGCATAGTCATTCTGATCATTAATTTCAGCATGAAATAGTTTGACAGAGGGTTTATTGTGTTAGTGTAAGTGATTCTTCACTAAGGAAAGAAATCAGCATGTCAGTGAGGTACTGGACATCTTTGAAGTTAGCGAAATTTAACTGCCCAGATGTTTCATGAAAGGCTTTCAATTCAGAGAGTATTTTCAGCCTGGCTGCCTACCAGAAAATAAATACCCTTCAATTTTTCATGGAGCCAGGAGAGTCTGATACAGTTTTTCTCCTCTTCCCTGCCCCCTTGCTGCAGTTGTCAGGTCCGAGGTACCAGAGTGACACCTCGTGGGCGAGAGGGAAGCAAAACAAAGCAGCGTTAGCAATAGTAGAGAATATAAATGTTATATTAAATACACAACAGGACTTCACTATGTCTTGTCATAGTTCAGCTCAAATAATTTTTCCTACAGCTCCATTGTTTCTCTTTGCCTACGTTTAGGTTTTAAGCCACAAATAATAATAAAATAAAATATATCCATTACTGATCCAGGAAAAAGCAACAGATTTCTGCAACGAGATTAAAAAAAAAAATTACACTTCCCCAAAGCCTCTAAAATTCTGTTTTATTATTAAAAATCTTTATTATTTCTCGGGCAACTTTTAAGAAATACTTCTCTGTAAAATCTTTATTTTTCATTTATGGGAACTTAAAGTAGTTTAAGCTTTATCAACCATCTATGAATTTTATATGGCCTAGGCTGTTTCACTTCTTCCTTTTATCTTTTTGCCTGTCACCAAATGATGCTGAATAACTGTCAACTTCCCATCAAGTCAGCAGTCCCATTACATCTCAGGATATTATACTGAGCTGAGTGAGTTTAGTTTATAGAAGCTGTAATATGCCGTACTCAGATTATAGTTTTAAGATCAAGACAAATGGAGGAGAACTCCTCTTGCTTTTTTGCAGCCAGTGACTAAAAAGATATTTCAGAAAGAGATGTCTGCGTTACGGAGGGGGACAGGGGCAGAATAAGCAGCTATCAATCAGGCACATTTATAGTCTGCATTATTCCTTGTTCAGAGCCCAGAGCAAACCCAGTCCAGCAAACAGCTTTGAAGTATTTGATCTACTGTCCACAGTTTATGCAACAAGGGGTTGAAAGGGAGCATGGAAGTTCAGGGACTTTCTCACACTGAGTGCTGAGAGACTGTTCTGTTAGAACACAAAAAAGGACAAGATCCCATGGGAAGCAACCAAAGGTGACCCACGAAGAATGCTTAGTCTTTTCCCTGCCTCCCTTCAACTAACCAAATCCTCTCTGATTCCCACAGGTGTCTGAAGACCTGCTATGTCATAGCAGTAAGCTGCTCACCATCTGATCCTACAGGGTGAAGAGGACTGAGCTTTCCTTTTATCTCCTCCTGCCCAGCCATCATTTAGGAGCATTTTAGAACCTGAGACCTCCTCTGACATTACTGAGTCAAGATGCTCACAGAAGACAACCCTAGGTACTAGATAACCCTCCTCATTGTCTTTAGTCCCCACTGAAAGCAAGACAGGCAGAGCCAGCCCTTGGTTTGGCTACGATGTTTTTCTCTCTAACCACTGTCAAAGAGAATGCCCTGGAAAAAGGTCTGTTTCTGATGCTTTTTAAGTCAATAGACTAAGAGGAGAGGAAAAATAACACTGAAGGGTGGTTGGGGATGGAGGTAATAGCAGCAGCAAGGGCTTTTAATGATGCAGGTGCCAAATCTTTAATTTTTAAGACAAAAATAACTCTTCTGAAAGGCCAAAAGTTGGCAGGAAAAGTGATGGTTAATGGGTCTTGTACATAGAAAAGTAGTAGGTGCAGAGCAAACAAAAACCAGGGAAGTTCCTTCATTAGAGAGGCCCATAGGTCATTGCTTGCTAAGAAAATCTAAGCTGTCATGGGAAAAACACATTCCTCCAGGTCTCAGGATCCATGCTCGAAATTACCCAGATCACAGGTTTTGACACCATCACAAACCCATTGCCTCGCACATATCAGATATTTTGTGAGTTGTAGGCAGGACCTTTTAAAAACTAAATTCAGTAGGTTACCACTTCAAAAAGGTTGGGACAATGCTTTCGTAAAATACCTCCTCCAACAGTCCAGTCTAAACCAATAGAGGTCAGCAGAATGGCTTTTACTAAATTCAAAGAATTGCATCTAGTTAATCCTGTAAAGACACTAAAAGGCACAATACCTGTCATTTTAGCAACTGGGAAGGACCAGCTAGCACTTCCAATTCATGTGCTAAAGGCAGCCACCCACCTATGCTGGAAATACGTGTTTCAGTTCAGTCAATCAATCAGGTAACTGAAGCATCAGTAGAGGCTGATATTGATGCAAACACAATGAGAATATGCTGAAATAGCCAGCAGATCATGAAGTAATATATGCTCAGCAACAGAGGTGAATACTCAGCATCCTACTGACATTTGCATGTGAGGACAGAACACTTTATACAGGAATACATAGTGGGAACAAAACCAGAAGTTATTATTTGAAATCAGCCATTGACACAGCAGACGTAAACCAGAGCAGCTGGTGGTCAAAGAAACAGGAAATTTTTACATTACCCCGTAAATTGATGCAGCTTTTCAGAAAACCAGGCAAGGAGCTGGGCTGAGAATGAATCGTCAGGCTTAATGAAGTATGGCCACTGCATCAATGTTTCCTTATTCTCACCGATTCTTTACAAAGCTGATGTGAAATAAAATCAGAGCCAGTACTAGTGCTGTGTTGTCATACAGGCCTGTAGACACCAAGCAGGAAATACTGCTATTCAAAACTGGCTATTCAGAAGGAACCCCAGATACCGATATGGGAATGTTAGTAAGTTCTTAGTCATTTCCTGCAGAAGAGTTTTATTTGCTGCTTAAAAGTAATTTTCAATGTAGCCGCAATTTTGCTGAAGAGGTATTTTCTTACAAGTGGTTTATGACTCCAGCAGGTACATTTCCCACACCCTCTGGGAGAATATATCTTGTACCTACCTTATGCTTCTTCATCAAAACAGCAAAGGAGCACTTTGTTGTAGTGCATGTTCCAGAACAAACAGGAGGTTCCTTAGGTAATTAATAAAGAGGAAGGATGTTTACGTGATCTTTTTTAGCAATGTCACAATTGCTTGACATCCTCTCCCTCCTGGAGAAAACTGATTATACCCATGCTGAAAAGCGATTGACACACAGCAATGAAAAGATGAAGCCAGTTCTCTTTTAGCACCAAGGGAATTGGATCAAACATGCATTTACCAGCCGCTGCAGGATTGTCCCACAGCAGCATCTATTCAGCCGCTAAAATCCTGGTACCTCCCTGAGCCGCTCTATTGATTTAGTTAACAGCAGCTTTAGTCTTCAGTTAGAACCCAGCTTATGGATAAAGGGCATTTTCCAACTTTAATTGCAGAGGTGCGCAGCATTTTCCTTCATTTAATAAGATCTTTTTTTAATCATTAACCTCCTTCCTTTTGTCACTGACATCATTACCTCAACCTTATTCCCTTTGGCACTAACTACACGCAGTGGGAAGCAGCAGGTAATATTCCCATTTCCTGGCAAACTGCACGATGTCCAGTGGATGCAGCTTTGCCAGTGACGTTACACACACTTTTCTGGTTCTGGTAACTGCAGTTGCATTAAGTGTTGAAGTTTTGCTGTAGCAGCTCATATTGAGAACAGCCCTTTCCTCTCACTGACAAATTACCACTAGTTGTAACTTGGGTTAGGACAGACTTTCAACACATTTCTGCAACACCGAAGGCTGATATTACCTGATCCTCTAGGTGCAGATGTAACTCACCTGGTGAAGGACAATGACAGGGATTATGAGTTACTATGCTTAGCCTTACTCTGTCAGAGCTGGGTAGGTAGGTAAATTGTGAGCTAGGGTTGGGTTTTTATTCCCTCCACCACTAATCAAATATTACCAGATGGTCTGGCAGAGCCAACCAAGCAGGTTGCAAATCAGTCAGCTGCAACTTGCTGACAATGCTAAGAACAGTCTCATCAGACCAAGCTTTAAGCAGACACTGCTTTGGGAACAAGAAGTAGTTGGTTAGAACACAGGTCAGCCACCTGCAGCACAGGTGCCAAAAGCTGCAGACAAACCTATTTGGACAAGGAACACACAAGAAGTAGTTCCTGACTCAACTTTGAGGAACTTCTGCTTTCCAGAAGCAAAAAGTCTTTCCACCATGAGGTGCTTCATGGCTCCCACTGAGAGAAGTTAGTAAATTAAACTTCGAAACAGATTAGGTCTGCAGCAGAGCACGCTGATCAGCTAACCCTGCTTTACCCGTTCCAATTAAAGAAGAATTCATTGAACACTCTGGCTTAAAGCCCTTGCTAGGTCCAGGAAGGACCTCTGACCTCAACACCCACACCAGCACATAGAGGCAGAGGTGATTTTTTTTTACACCAGCTTTTACAGTATTTACCTCTCTCAAGGATTTAGAAAGTGAAGTTCTTCCTCTGTTCTTTGTTCTCTGTAAAGTCTCTATTTTTAAGAGCCACTTATTTTAACAGCAGCAGATGGTAATACCATATTCTCACTAAAATGAATTATATCTGAGTAAACTAAAAGCAGTTGAGCTCAGTTTACAAGTATCTAGTAGGGGGCTGCCTATTTTGAAAAGCAAAAGCTTGCTGGCACTAGAAAGCTTTAAAACCAACAAAACTAATCTGATCCTGTGTAAAGTCCTGTTCTTATATACACTTTTTCATCTGCACTACTTCTTAATGGGATGGAAGACAAGTAAGTTAATTAAAACATCAAGTTAAGTTTGTCATTCCCTGCTGGTGTTTCCCTGAGCTCTAGTAGAAAACATGTTCTTGAGCAGCAGCCACAGCATCATCAGCAATACTGATTCAACATTATGGAACTTAATTTAAACCAAGAGCAGACTTTTTAAAGTCATTCTCCCCCCAGTTCTTACAACATACAGAGGAAAGCTACTGCAAGCTGGGGAAGCTTTTATAGATGCTCATTGTCACTAGAAAAGCCAATAACAGTAGTTTTAAATTCAATGTAGTGACATTATTTACAAGTAATAACAGTAAGTGGGCTCTTAATAACTTAATTACTAAATAACTTAGTACTAAGATTGAAGTCTCAATCTTTGGCAGCTGTAGGATGGGGTTCTTAAGAACCTTGCTGCTTATGAACTACTCATTTTGTTTCTTTCATCTACCTGATTTAGGAACTTAAATACCTTCCTTCATCACTATTCCACACTTTCCTGCAAGCTTTGGCCCCTAACCAGAAGTAAAGGAGCACCATGGTGCTTAGATACAACAAAACTTACAGCATATGCACACACTATAGCTGTCCCTGAAAGACAAGTTTAGCAGTAGCACAGTTGTTAGCATACACCTCTGAATTTCATTTGAACTTTTTTACAATAGTCTCACTAACAAAGTCAGATGCTGGGAAGCTTTAGAAAACTATTCTAGTCATGGGCAAGTCTAGGGACACATAGTATAACATCTCACTCATTACAATTCCTAGCAGTCAGGTGAAGTCAACATTTACTTGACTGTTCCTAGATGAAGACAGACTGATCTCAAATTCAAGCATAATCTAGGAGGTTCTTCTACCTTTAATAAGAATGAGAGAACTGTATTACTGTTAGCAGCTGGTTACACACTTAGTACATAGAGGTAATGTAAATTTTACGATACCATACCTTAATTTAGGAGTTAGAACTATGCCAATTCACAAGTTAATGTCTAGGTAAATTCTTGGGCCTTCAAGACTACAAAAACATACAGCACAAGGATTTCTCCAGAAACTGATTTGCAAGTGCCTTCTAAAAACTCAAACCCTAAAATTATTTTTTACCATCTACTTGGCTTAAGTAGCAATCTGCAATTCTTTTGTTCAAAATTTTATTTACACATCCTTCAGCACCTTAATTGCCATGCTCAAATAAAATTTTAACCTGACATTATACTGAAACAGCTCAAGCTTCAGAAGAATTTCTCATTGTATCAAGAACAGCAGTTTAGGTTACCTGTTTTTTTTAGACAAGTGGCACTTTACCAACATAATAGAAAGAAAAGTCCTTTTATTGAGCACCCATAGTCTGGAAATAAGTGCAGTCCTTCACTGGATTTAAAGCTTTATTTATAGAAAACCTCACTGCATTTATGGCAGCAATATTTGCATTGTATGTGAACTCAGCACTAACAGGTTAATATTTACATTTAGATAACACTTAAACCAAAAGAAAATAAAAACACAGCCACAGTTTTAGAGGAGAAAGACAGACATACAAGTTACAGACAGACTTCATAGTGAAAGTTATCACTCTGGTTGGTATAGTCCAAAGGTCTATTATTTCTTAATCAAGTTAGCAGGAAGAGTGGATTTGTCCAAGTCGTCAAAATATGGATGGTTCAAGGCCATTTTGCCAGAAATTCTTTTTGCAGGATCATAAATTAACATTTTCTGAAAGAAAAATGAAACATATTTACTCCCCCATAAAACAGCAATTAAATCATGCTGAATTGGTAGATATTTAACAATAGTAATAATCAAGTAACCATAAAGACAGTTTTCCCCTGCGTTTTATAATTTCTCAGAGTGGAGGTCATTTCCACCTACAAGTGAGGAGTGGGTCAGTAGCAACACTTTACATCTCAGGAACTGAGGGAATAGTTATTCTCCCATTCAATAACCAAGCCCACGCATATTACTGGGGTACCATGGGCACCAAACTAAATCCAGAACCAGGCATCAATAATTATCAGTCTCAGGTTGTCAACTTAGAAATTAATAAGCTGTTAAACACCCAAATGCTTACAAGGACAAGTGGTCCTACACTTGTTTCGTTAAGCTGACATTGAAGAAACTGATGTCAAATCGCTTCTGCTCAGCTTAGGGCATTGGTTTACAATTAAATTAGAGGAATGATCACTCAGTTTTAGAATGCAAACAGGAAAGCAGTATACAAAGCAGGCAAAACTGACTGATCAGTTTTAAAACTTGACTTTCTTTGCAATAAATATCTTCAGATGAACCTTAATAATAAAGTTGATGGAGAAAATAAAGGGGATGATATAGCTACTAAAATAGCCCCCAGAACTTTGTAGAACAGGACAGAAATGTGTTTTGCTAGTAGTTTAAGAGCATCTACAGTTTTTATCAGAACAAGGGACCAAAAAGGAAGAATGAAACAGAAGTTCTCAACTAGATCTAAAACCAGCAAAGTCTCTACAAAGTCTTTTTGCTTTTTTTTCCTCCCTCTCCTTAAGGAAAGCACTTTTCAAATACAAGTAACTGGGATTCTACTAGCTACATCTCCCCAACCTCCACAGCAAATTTGTCTTCCAGAAAAAAAAACTTAACCAGTATTATTCCACCCAGTACTCAGTCTTAATACTTAACTATCTTTAGACTTCATCTTATAAGGAGTCTTCCAAGTTGATTTAAAGCACTGAATTTGCATTTATATTTTCTGAGCTCCTGCCAGATGAAATGCCATCTCTAGATTTAACCTTGCATGTCCAATTTTACCTTGTGACAGGCTTCCCTTAGCTATATACCAGAACAACAGTATCCTATAGTGACTACTGATAGCAAAGTCCTCTTAAAATTAACCAGACAAAAAGCAGCAAATATCTCTGAAAAAGGGATGCTGCAACATTAAGACTGCAGTGCTTCAACAGATAAATTAAGAGACCATTTCTTGTCTAAGCTGTCTGGAGCACAGTTATGCCTGTAACTTAGTGTCTTATAGACCAAAGCATTTGATGACAGTCATTAAAATGCTTTGAATGCGGGTCACAGAAGTACTTTAGCTTTTGAAGGACTTAAGTTTACAGCTTCACTCAAGGAATATGTCTTAATGCTAAAATAATGTATCCCATTTTCAATGATTCCTAATTTACACACCACTACTGTAGACTGCTGCAAATGGAAGGAGAAGTTAACATTTTCATTGACACATCTGACCCCTTATCTAGAATGAAATGTTCAGTTTTGTGGCCTTTAAAGTTATATTACAGCTTCAGGCTTAGAAGGGCCACAGGAAACTTAAATGGATTCCAGATGTCTAAGCATTCAGCCATACCACCATCACCAGGCATTAACAGGAAGCTAGAATTTCAGCATTTAATTATTTCAGGCAAAACTATACAATAATTTACAGAATTTGGTTTGTTTTGAGGTTAGTATTGTGTTAACACCATATAAGGAACTAGTAAGTTTTCGCCTTTGCTAGCAGCAGCCCAGGATATCGGTTTTACACCATGAAACCACAAATAAGCTGAGTACTTAGCAGGCCAGTTACAAGGCACTATTGACAAGAATCATGTGCCTTTGAGTTCATAAATTTAATCTGTAATAATTCAACTTCAAACTGATTTAATAATGTTGCTGTCAGTGGGCACAAAGTAATTATTCTGAGCTTAAGCCAATTAGTTCTGTAAAATAATACTGCTACAAGGTTCAGAGAGCTATTCAAAACAACCATTTTTAACAAGTGTTGTTCTGGTTGTCAGTCTAGACTGTGGTTCTGTTCTTGCAAAGAAAAACTGAGAAATTGTTGTCATCTGAGCTTCTGTGGTAACACTACTTCATTCAGAGTATTCTGTCATAGCCATGCCAACATGGGTAATAAACTACTTTGTTTGTGACATTGAAAACATGAGCCAGCTACACAGGTAATTACTGTACAAGGCTCCCCTTGAACCAAGATGGTTCTGAAGTTTCACCTTACCTTGAGACATACAGAGCACTCACCTCGCACACTCCCATGCAAATCTGCACCAAATAAGTGCAGCTTCAGAAGAGCCAAAAGATAAAATCACCACAGTACATTGTTATGCTTTGGAGCCTCTAAGATGTGATCTAAATTAGTCTGCAGTGGCACATGGGCTGGAGAGCACTATATGGAAAAGCCTGATGAGGAATTGTCAACTATATGCTATGGGTGGTAGTTGAACCGCATGGCCACAGAACTAAAGTGAATTCACACTAGACATAAAATATACCAATTAAAAGTCAATCCACCACAGCCAAAAATGCTTAATTCAAAAATGTAAAGGCAGATGAGACAGACATTAAGGACTGACTTAAACTAAGCACCTGGTTTGACAGCTAATCAATAAATTCAGCTGTTTCCATCATTGCTTTTTCAGTTAAGATCATGAAAACTTAATCAAGATGAGCCCCCCAGGATTCATCCACGTAAGCTACCATTAAGGGAAAAGCACTTCCAACTGATCAGCAGTCATCCAGCCACATCACAATTAGCGCTGGCATGAGGAAGGTGACAGCTACAGTTAATGGTCAGGAGCTTTCACTTAGACTTGTTTGTAAAAGCTCATCCTCACTTTCAAGTTGCACCTGGCTTATTAGTATAAAAAAGCTGAGGCATAATTGCTTAATGAGAAGTAGTCTAGTCATCTATTATTTATGAAAGAGGTGAGTGAAAGCCACACAGGTTGTCAGTTCTACAATGATAGCCCATACCATTGCTGATAATTTGAAGATCTCCGTATCTTCATTCTAGCCAAGACGGATTAGTATAGCTTTACGTATTCTACAGTGCTTGAAGCTACCTGCTCAATTTCCTAATCAGCAGTTTAGAAAAGGCTACTTACAGACAGCAGATCGAGTCCATCTTCATCTAAGTTTTTGACATGTGTTTTCAGGCTGCCAGGTTTCCATTTTGGGAATGTGTTTTTATAGTCTTGCAGAGATTCCACATCAGGCCATACTTCATTGTTGGGGGTACCTAGAGCTCTATGCAAGCATAAGCAAAATATCGAGCAGTTTAGTCTGAAATCTGTGTATACTACTGTGATTTTAACAAGTGCACGGCACCGTGGTGCAATGCTGCATAAAGTGGCAAGGAAAGGTTCAGCCTGACATACCTGAAGATTCTGAAGAGCTGGTCAATCTCCGAGTCACCATGGAAAAGAGGCTTTTTAGTTGCAAGCTCAGCAAATATGGTACCTATGCTCCATATATCTACAGGAGTAGAGTAACGAGCAGATCCTAGCAACACCTCTGGAGACCGGTACCACAGTGTCACTACCTATTGAACAAGGAAATGTTTTTATAGGTTTATAGAATCAGGCCTTCAGACTGCAAGAACAAGGGCTCATTCATTATTAAGCAGCACGCACGGTTTTTTGGTTAACATAACTGATGCCAGAAGTTTTAGCCAACATAAAAAACTTCATTTATAGACAAGCATAAACTCCATTGCAGTAGAAACTACAAGCAAAGCAACTGCCTACACTACTTCCCAAAGTGCCAGAAGCCTATGGCACCTAGCCACTAAGACCCTCAGCAAGCTCAAGTACTTTGTGAAGCAAAGGTGTCTTTATGAGACTACAGTAAGCAACAAGTTCCAGCCCATGTGATTCATCATCAAAGTAATAGTGGGATTCATACGATGCTTTGGAACCTTACAGCAAAACCACAGTCAAGGAGATGGAAAGCCGTTGAATAAAACAAAATGGAAATATAACTTTCATACTGTTAATTGATGACTTCAAAAGCTCAGCGATTCTTTTTCAGCTGCTTCATATTCAGTTATTACCAGGAAGCTAGTAAGCATTGTCCAAATCACCAAGAGGATGTTCCAACTCACTCACTTCATGAGTGTACACCCGCACCGGAATTCCAAAGGCTCGAGCCAATCCAAAGTCTGCCAGTTTAATCACTCCCTTGTCATCTATTAAGAGATTCTGAGGCTTTAAGTCTCTGTGCAGCACTCTTCTTGAATGGCAGAAGACAATACCTTGCAAGATTTGGTATAAGTAACTCTGTAGAAAGGGTGAAGTGAGAAAAAAAAAATAGAGGAATAACCTTTAGTACAAGTTAGTGTTCTGCAACATAAAGCTGTTCCTTTATATTAGGTCTCCCCATAGAAGCAGGGAATTGAGATCCAAAGCATTACACATATTGACCTAATATCAGTCTTAAAGCCACAAATTAATTATTTACTTAAGCTTAGTTTAAGGCAGTTTAATTTCAGTAATTAAAAGAATTTGAAGAGGCATTTAAGAGCAAAACCCACATTCATCTTATCCACAGCTGCTTCTTTAACCTTCCTTTTCTCCTCAAGGAGTTAATTATACTGAAAATAAAAGCTGCTTATAGCTTTGTAAGTCACCTCCCTTAGATTAATTTCTCCTATTAAGAAATTGTCCTCGTTACCTTAACAAGTGAATGTTCCAAATACTGGCCAGATGGAATATTATCCAAGTATTTCTTGAGATCCATGGAAAGGAATTCAAAGACAAGGTACAGTCTTGCATCCTGCATAAGAACATCCTGCAGACTAAAAATTGAGTGTACAATCAACTGCCTTGCAAAATGTGTCAATTCTGTTACCCCTTCCCTCTCAGCAGGGATACAAGCTGACATTTCCAGGTTCCTATTACAAAAGCCTTAAAAAGCTTTCAGTCTTTAAAGATTAACTGACATAGTAAGTTACACTGTCATCTGGAAAATCAAGTATATCTGAAATCGTGTCATAAACACCGTATTTCCTCTTAAACTTAAGTTCCCTCATGCCTGGTATGAAACACAGGAAGTCTGAAGAAAAAAATATTGTTGCCTTAAAAAAAAAAGAAAAAAGGCTGTGGGTATTGATGCCTTGCCCCTGTTTGAATCTGGCTTATTACAACAGAGCCCAAATTACTAGGAAGGTTTAAGGGATATTATGATAAAAACAGTAGTAGCCACAGCAGGATTTGCACAGATTTAAGTACCTCCTTGATCCTTAAGAGGTTATAAAGGTTCCTAAACCCAAGCATACGTAGAGACACTTTTAAGGCACATTAGAGAGCATTTTGCTGCCTCAGAGAGCAAGTAAATATTTTCTGTGAAAGACAAAAGCTGCAATCAATTCTACATGACAAGTAGTCACTGATAGAAGTTTCACTCATAGTTCAGATGTGCCAGCTACAACAGCATCATAAGGTAACATGTAAATCTCCATTACAAAACACCAAGGAAGTGATTGATGACAGAGGATCACATAAGGACACTAAAGTCAAGTGATCTCTTCCAAGGTGGCTAATAAAGTTGAGATTGGATGAAGTAACAGCTACAAGCAGTTTTCATGAGCTATGCCATCTCCATTCTGACAATAGCCACTCTAAAGATAACTTACATAAGTTACAAAATTTGTTAGATTCCTCGAATGGGAAGAGGCCGCATGAGGGAACCTTAATTAGAAAACTGGCATGAAGATGGAATTCAGAACTACAGTGATTTGCTGCAAAGCAGACATGGTTTTAAGCAGAGTAGCTGCCATCTCACTAGAATGGTAGAAAAAAATTCTTATCTGAAGGGACCCAGCGCCCTTTGAAGAGTTTAGCTTAATACCAGTATATGCGTACCAGACTATATTGGGATGAAGCAGCTCTTTTAATAAAGAAATTTCTCGGATAGCAGTACATGGAACACCTTCCTCCTCACTTTCTAGACGTATTTTCTTCATTGCAACCACTTGGCCTGTGACTTTGTGCCGACCTTTATACACAACACCATAGGTACCTGAACAAAAAGACAGTGAAATGCACGTAGGAAATACCAGCTTCAGGTACACATAAGTCATTGCAAATAAGAATTGCTAACATAGGCAAAAGTCCCTGTCCCTCTAGCACAATCCTCAAGGCAGAAGAGAGGGTAGTGCAGCGGGTCTCAGCAGAACCTCAGATTGGTTTGAGATTTGCTACTGGTTCTAATGATTTATTTCAGTGTCCACAGAAGAACAACAAACCAAGACAGCTGAAATACTTTCATTTCACCCTTCTTGAAGCGTTAGTCCCTCAGGTTACGCTCAAAGTGATTTCTTTCAGGAAGAATCATGCACAGGCTTCAGATTGGAAGCTTTGTTGCAAGATCCAGGCCTATGCATTTTGCAATTACCTTGGCAAGCACTTTCTCAGAGTAATGTACAACAAACTTGACAAGACTCAAGCATTATAAGACTACATTTAACGTGGGCTAAATTTCCACTGAAAGGGGAGCTGTGAAACAATCTTCTTGGTGCCTTATAGTTGTAATTCACTTGTCCAGTTTACAATCTGCCCTTCCCCTTGACATATAATCTGAGCAGAACAACTCACAAACTACTACTCCCTACCAGCAGCTCCAAGTAAGCATACCGTGCAGTACAACTTTAGGAGCAACTGGTAAATAAGTTCTTCCACAAAGAAATAGAGGAATAGAGCTTTTCCTAAATAGAAAAGCTGGTTTCAGGCCTCAGAACGTTGCTTCTTCCCTCTCTTGGGGCAAAATTACAATTTTAATCATGAGTATGAAGGCAAACACTTCTCCACACCAATCAGTTCTTTCCAACAGACCACACCATCTTCAAAAGAAGGGCAATCTGAAAGCTTTTACATATAGAGATAATTGCTGCAGGAGACCACAGGCTTATTTTGCCAGTTGGTCGAATCTCAGTAGTTCTTCTAACAGCCAGAGCACACAGAGCTCCTGTGACACTTCATCGCTCAAACTG
The DNA here is from genome assembly GCF_032191515.1 of Phaenicophaeus curvirostris. Lineage (NCBI taxonomy): Eukaryota > Metazoa > Chordata > Aves > Cuculiformes > Cuculidae > Phaenicophaeus > Phaenicophaeus curvirostris. Next base: position 3,478,491 of record NC_091400.1, on the reverse strand, counting down.
CAGAGTATTACAAGGTTCTCCATATTTACCTTCCCCAATCTTCTCTATTTTTGTGTAGTCCTCCATTGCTGTGGTTATCCCTGAAACGAACAAGAAAAAAAACATGAGGGTTAACTGTCACAGCCAAGCCACTGAAGTCACACCAGGCCTTTAGAAGCTGGTTTTGTCTTACATGATTAGGATGCAAGATGGAACACTTACCCTTCTCAACAAGAGCACCACTTTTTATTCAGGGCTCTAACTAGAAAAACTACATCCAGAAAGAGGAGTGGGCACTAACTCAAAGAAAAAGACAGTTTTGTGAAGGAAGCAACTGAGAAAACACCCCCCACACACACACACTTCCACACAGCTACTCGCGAGCAGGAAATCTGTCTAGAACCACAGAATCACCAGGTTGGAAAAGACCCACCGGCTCATCGAGTCCAACCATTCCCATCAATCACTAACCCGTGCCCCTCAGCACCTCGTCCACCCGGCCCTCTAGACCTACAGGGTTTGACGCTAGCGATTTAAGGGAACGCCAGCGAAGTATCACCGGAGAAATACACCCGGTACCGGGAGCCACGGGCCGGGCCGGCGCTCCCTCGAGCCCCGGGGGCCGTTTGGCAGCACCCGCCGCACCCGGTAACACCCGGTAACGCGCCTCATCCCCCCAGCCAAGGCCTCAGGCGCCCCGCCGAGGAGCGGAGCGGCCCCGGCCCCCCTCACCCTCAGAGGAGCCGCCGCCGCGAGGACGCCCCAGAGCCTCCGCTCGCTCCCCCGTCCCCTCCCTTCAGCGTTCGAACGGGCCGCGCGCGGCCGCGCTCCGCCAATGGCGCCGCGACGGGGCGATTCAAAGCGGCCAATCGGCGCGCGCGGCGCCAAAGCGAGGCCGCAGGGCGGCTTCTCGCAGAAACCGGCGCGGCCGGGCGCGGCAAGCGGGGCGTCCGCTTGGTTCGCGGGCGGAGGCGCGGCTCGCGCGGCGGACGCGGGGGGGTTCCTCTCTCTCTCTTTTCCCCCCCCCGCCCTAAATGGTGGGATAGTAGCTGAAAGGAGGTTGTGGAGAGGAGGGTGCTGGCCTCTTCTCCCAAGCGACAGGGGACAGGGCGAGAGGGAATGGCCTCAAGCTTTGCGAGGGGAGATTTAGGCTGGACATTAGGAAAAAATTCTTCACAGAAAGGGTCATTGGGCACTGGAACAGGCTGCCCAGGGAGGTGGTTGAGTCCCCTTCCCTGGAGGTGTTTAAGGCACGGGTGGACGAGGTGCTGAGGGACATGGTTTAGTGTTTGATAGGAATGGTTTGACTCGATGATCCGGTGGGTCTCTTCCAACCTGGTGATTCTATGATTCTATGATACGAGAGTGCTGGTGGGATGTGCTGCACTGGGACAGCGCTAATGGGGAAACTGGTCGCCGCTCGAGTAGCACGTTAGGCTGTTTGCACAGCGTGGGGAAATATAACCATGTATATAACCAAATATAACTAGGCTTGTGGCTGCAGCTGCTCCTTTTAATCAAGCAAGTCCTGGAGCACCTTCCATACGAGGACAGGCTGAGAGTTGGGGTTGTTCAGCCTGGAGAGGAGAAAGCTCTGAGAAGACCTTAGAGCACCTTCCAGTGCCTGAAGGGCACAAGAAAGCTGGGGAGGGACTGTTCACAGAGGCTTGTGGTGATAGGACTAGGGGCAATGATTACAAACTGAAGAGGGGCAGGTTTAGACTAGACATAAGGAAGAATTTCTTCACCATGAGGCTGGTGAGACAGTGGCTCAGGTTGCCCAGGGAAATCGTGGCTGCCCCATCCCTGGAGGTGTTCAAGGCCAGGTTGGATGGGCCTCAGGCAGCCTGATCTAGTGGGATGTCCCTGCCCATCACAGTGGGGTTGGAACTGGGTGATCTTTAAGGTCTCTTCCAACCCAAACTATTCTATGATTCAGATGCCATGGCCAGTGAAAGCATAAATTCCTTATTTCTGGCTGCAAAGGTGCTGATCAGTGAAGGTTTTAAGGTACCCACATTAATAAAAGATCCTTGGGTAACTTAATTCCCTAGAAACGGGGACATATGTCTGTAGGCAAATTAAAGTTCTGTGTCATTGCTTCTAGATTAAGAACAATTAGTCCTCATGCTCTCACAGCTTCCAGAAGAAGAGCTGGGAATGTAATTAGAGAGGCATCTGCAGGCTTCACTCAGGGAATGCTCTGACAGTCGCAGCCTCACTCCATTGGTATCTAGGGAAGTAGTAATGTAATGCAATGCAATGCAATGCAATGCAATATATATACACATATATAAAGCCTGGGAAAACACTATTCCAAACATTGCAAAATTTTGTTGCTTAGAAGCTTTAGAGCTAAGTACATTTACATAGCAAATGATTTCTAGTTTTATAGGTCTTTTTCTCTGCAGGATAGTTTCACAGTGGATTCTGTGATGCTGCTGACCTGTGGAAACATACAGTCCCTGCAGGTGTGAGACACAAGCACCACTCCTTGTGGCTGCGTTTTTTAATTACTTCATTGCACTGGTTTACAGCATCCTTGAAGGATGGCATTGCTGCTCCTCTTAAAAGCAAGCAGGGCAGGCTGCTGTATACAAGAAGGTACAGCTACTCCCCTGAATGAATTTCTTCAGGAAGGTGATTCCAGCAGGCAGGAGTGTTTTTGGTTTACTTCCTTCTTCTTTTCCCTGGCCTGTGGCAAAGGTGAGAGGCAACTCTTCCAGCTCCTCCCCCCAGTACATGTGCGTAAAAATCAGGAGTAAAAATCCTCCACTTCTCCTCCCTCCAAAGGGAATTTTGGCAGCACACGGTGCGCATGCTCACAGGTTTCTGTTTACCTTGAATCACTTTTTCCCAGCACTTGCTGGAGACTTATCTGCATATAGCAAGCTTTTTTTTTTTCTCTCTAGGAAATCCCAGATGGAAATTCAGCCTCACATCTTGTACAAATCCTTGTCCAGAGACATTAGGAAGGTGGCCAAAGTCCACCTTTTCCTTCAGATAAAAGCAAAACCTGCCTGGGAAATCCCAGACATATGGCAACCTTAGTTAACTTGGGACGTGAGGGTGGTAGTGTTATCACGAACAATTAGTTCTGTAAATTTATTTTTAAATCTATACACATCAAATTTATATGCAAAATTTGCTGTATCTGAAAGTACCGAATACACTGATCTGAATTTTCTTGAAAGCGACATTTTCTTTTTTTGCCATTTTTAACCAACTTTACTTTAAATATATACAGATATTTCGTAGTCGTGCTCATACGACTATTTTTGTTGGACACTAATTGTTCCTTCTCAGAGTGCTCACTGAATTTACAAACTTTTTGTGAAGACATCTTTTTCCATATGTCCCACTGCCTTATGGCTGGTGCCTGAGATGACAAGTGTAGCCTTTTTTGTTATCTTTATGGAAAACCTAGGGTGCAAATGGCTTTGAGATCCGTCTGATTGCCATGGCACTCAAAGCCCAGCACGACTGCCCCTGCCTTCGCGTCTGCTCTTGTGACTCTGCCTCTGTGCACAAATTGTGCTGGCTTAATCACAGGTAAGCTACTCAAGGAAATTATTTTGCTACAGTCCCTATGGCAGCTTTGTTCCAACACTTTAGAGCAACAGAGAATGCTGTTGCGGGCAGTGGTTTCCTTCAAGAACAGCTGAGGTTGCTTTACCCTTAGCACGTGTTAAGAGTGTTCAATGGCTGTGACAGTGGGTATTGACTGAAAGCAGCTTACACCAGTTCAGCTTGTCTCTGTCACTTCACAGAACAGTTGTGCGTGGTGTGACACCACGTACACCAGCAGAGGAGCTACGTGCTCCGTGTCCACGCTTTCCACGCTCACTTTCTCTGTCCCTCTCTGTAGACAGCAAGCTCTAGCTAGCAAGCTTATAAAGGCAGAGTACGCGTAAGCATAGACCTGTCATAGCATTACTTTGCCAAATATCAGTCTGACAGTTCTGCTTACCCAATGTTTTCTTCTCGCTGTTGTCTGTGTATCCTTAGGATATAAATCATGTCTTCTTTCTGACTAGATAGTGCTTATCTCAAGCTGATCGTTGCTTTAGACATGGCAGTAGCTAACAATACTGCTTGAGACAAGTGATACAACTATGTTTGTATTGCTTTCTGCGTCTGAGGGGATTTACTGTTATGCTTGAAGGCATAACAGCAGTGAGCCTGCTGATGGACTGAGGTACAGACTTGGGAATCCCTAGGACTGCTGCTCCCCTTTACAGCAAAACAGGAATCCAAGTGCAAAACTGAGCAGCAAAGGAATCTAACTCTATCTTGACAATGTGTCATTAATTACCGTTTTACTTAGGAAAAGGGCACATATATTAAAACCTTTCTGGCATCCAAAACTTCCATTTGCTGGAACTGCAGTGCTGTTTGTTCAAGGCATATAGGATCAAACCTACACAGCCAAGCTCGGGTATTACCATCATATTCATGGCTAAGGAGCCAGTGTAACACTGAACAACTCCTTCTATGCTGGGTAGAGGGCAGCTGCAAGTCAATATTGTCTTGTCTTTCGTATATTATCATATTATCCTCAGTAACAGCATCACTGTAAGGAAGTGTGAAAGTATATTCTGTCTTTTACATAATGATGTGATTAAGAAATGGTCAACTGATTTGTGAATACCAATGAGCATCTGAAATAGGTTGCATTCATTGCATTCAGAAGCAGACAAATACAATCATTGATTAACTTCTTTTAGTATTTATTAAACACAAAGGATCGGTTTGTAAGTTTGATGATCCAAAAGTACAGTAAGAGAGATTTAGTAACATTTAGGAAAGCAAGACAGTATTAGATGGGTGATATCTCCAATGCATAGTGATGCCTTTAACCTGTTAAATGCCTCCTGTTAGGCAGAACAGTTCCCTCTATCAAGAAACCTATAAAGCTCCTCTGCTGCTTTTATCTTCTATTAGCATTTTGACAGAAATCCAGAAAGCAAAAAACTTTCCAAGAACTGTTTGGAAATAAAGCAAGATGATGGAAGCTGCTCAGAAAGAATAATAGAATTGTTACCATCTCTTTAAGGCATGACTATAAATACTTAAAATGCATTTCAAGTACTTGAATTTAGGTTCAAATGTTTTTTAAGTATCATTTTTATAGCATAGTGCATGGCATGCGTGAAACAACTTTACCTAAAACTCCTCAAACATTCATATGATCACAATAATGAAAATATCATAGACAATTCCTTCATTTCAAATAGAGAAATTTTAGACAGAAGGAAATTTCAATTTGGTGAGTACTTGTGGGCTTGTATCTTCCTGGAGGAGACCTCAGCTGAATTTGAAGTCAGGGGAAGTTTTACAATGAACTTCACAGGAGCACATGAAGAGGAGTGAGGGAAGAGCGTGGTGCACAGGTAGCTTGTGGGAGGGAAGTCCCTGGTGAGTGTCTTGGAGTTGGCTTCCAGAGGCTGAATCATGTGCAATCCCTGGATGTAAAGCCTGAAACCTTTCCTCAGCTCTGGCTTTGCTGAACTCCTGTCCCACAACAGGGAATGCTTCACTGTCACTGGAGCTCTTCCTTTATTGGGGGATGCACAGCTGATGGCATACAAACTTCCAGAGAAACATCCAAGCTGGATTTTATTTTAATAATTGTAATACAATGAGAAAGGTGAACACGGTGCATGTACCAAGCCAGGGAAGGAAACAAAGATGAAATGGGGGGAAAAAAAGCACCTTTTGTTTCTCTAGAGCATCTGGGCAAAAATCCAGGCTCTGCTGAAGTCACTGGCAAAACTCCATTAACTTCAGTTGGGCAAAGCTTTCACTCCTGACTCCTGTGAAATCAACCTTAGGAGCAGGTAGCTGCTTTCTGATTTTAGTTTTTGCATTTCACATGGTTTACAAGCCAAGAAGAAAAATGGCAGAATCTGAACCCAATAACCTACTCTTCATTTGCTGTTTGTATGTATGAGAGCAGGAGAGCTGCATTCAGATTTGCATTTGGAGTTCAGCTCCCAGCCCAGTGCAGTCCCCCATGGCTGGAGGAAGCTGGGTCTGAGGTCAGTGTGGAGATCAGCACAGCCCTCCAGCCAGACAAGGAAACGGCAAGCCCCATTCCCTTAGGCTTCATCCAAATCTAAGGCCCTGTCAGTACAGCCATAGAAATACGACTCCATCAGCAACCTCCCTCAGATGGAGACAATTATGTTTGATAAAAATCTGTTTGCCGGTGTAGCTGTTTCATTTCAACAAATAATACTCTTTTTTTTCCAATTACCTCAGGTTTTTGCTGCCCTCCTTATCTGTTTATCCTTTTCCACCTGCTACTGAGCTATATCAGATCAAACGCACTGCAAAAGCACATTTAAATTTCAAACCTCTGTTGGGGAAGAATGACCTAAAACCTCTCTTGAAGTAAGGGAAGTTAACTTTTTCTTTCTTCTATGTATCATTCTAGCTGCCAAAAAAGAAGGTACCATCTTCCAGGTGAGATTGTAGATGAGACAACCGAGTTATGCAAACCTGTGGAAATGGACTCTGGATTTATGTGTACACATCACACTTAAATTTGTTTAAAAGTTTCTTCTCCTCTCTGTTGTGAGAGCAGAATTACCAAACACTTTTCACTTCAAGTAAAAATATTTTTTTCCTTGAGTTTATATTTTTTCTACAATCTGCAAATTCCATTTAAATCTTTATAATTTTCCTTCCCAAAGGGTGTTGGAAGGTGGTGTGCAGGGTTGGTGCGGTATGCAAGTTGTATAAAATTAACATGTAGACCATCCACAGAGCCGCGACCAGTGATAGTACCGCTTGCCGATAAATGTGACCAGCCTCGCTTCACACATCTTATTTAGCCAGTGTGGAGGTTGTAATTCTTTTTTACTCTGTCTCCTGGTTCCCTGAGTGGGCCGAGGAAATGAATCACATCCAAAATAAGAGGGATAAAGACATTCTGGGGAATTATTATAATTTATCCATGGGAGACACAGCCAAGGTCTTTGCTTAAATATTTTCATTTGGCTCTATATACAAGGGAAAAAGCATACATTTTATACAGGGAGTGACAAGCAATTAGTTACACAGAATCACAAAGAGGTATAAACACCTATGGTCAGTTTATACAGCTGGGGATTCACTTTGTAAATTGCACCTACAGCCCCGGGGGAGCAAACAATAACTAGATTAAGCTGTTATCAAGCAACATTTCTAGGTAAATTAGTGCTTAATAGCATTTGTTGTGTTGAACCGCTGCTAATTGGTAAATCAAGTTTTGATGAAATCAGGAAAATAGGTTGATGCACCTGCCCAGGCTTTTTTTGGGGGGAAGGGGGTAGGAAGGAAAAGTAAGATGATGGGATAAAGTAATTTAAGTCAAAGCTAAAATAACCTTAATTGCTTTTACAGCACTTTCCAATTTCAAGTTCACTTTAGCAAAATGGATTAAGATATTTTTGACCACCGAGTAGAAGTAGAACCCCCTGGCATGAACCACACAGCTGCGCACCTGTGGGGTGGCAGCTTAGGGCTGGCTCATGGGGCAGGGAGCTCAGCCCATCGTTATCCCACTGGATCCCGTCCTCAGCTCATCGTTATCCTACTGGATCCCATCCTTGACAGGCTGAGAGAGTTGGGTTTGTTCAGCCTGGAGAAGAGAAGGCTACGAGGTGATCTTATAGCGACCTTCCAGTACCTGAAGGGGCTACAAGAAAGCTGGGGAGGGACCATAAAAGCTTGTGGTGATAGGATGAAGGGGAAACTGGAGAGTGACAGATTTAGACTAGACACAAGGAGGAATTTCTTCACCATGCGGGTGGTGAGGCCCTGGCCCAGGTCGCCCAGGGGAGCTGTGGCTGCCCCATCCCTGGAGGGGTTCAAGGCCAGGTTGGATGGGGCCTGGGTAACCTGATCCCGTGGGATGTCCCTGCCCTTGGCGGGGGGGTTGGAGTTGGGTGATCTATAAGGTCCCTTCCAACCCGAACTACTCTACGATTCAGTGATCCCGGGAGCAGCTCCCGGCTTGGAACTCTCTCTGTAACACCCCCGGGCGGCGCCCCCGGCGCGGCCCCCGCTCCGCTCCCCTCGTGGCCGCATCCCGCGGGCGGGGCGGGACGGGACGGAGCCGGCACCACCTGCGGGACGGAGGGGGCGAGCCCGGGACGGCTCTGCCCCCGCGCTGGGCGAGGCGAGGTGCCCGGGAGAGCTGCAACATGGCCTCTTCTTCCTCCTCCTCCTCCTCCTCCTCCTCGCGTCCCGCGGGACGGGGCGGCGGCGACCAGGTGAGCGCGCATCCCTCGCACCGCCGCCCTCGGGGAGCACCGGCGGCTCCTTTCTGTGCTTCTCCTCCTTTCTTTTTTCCTCCTCTCTCCGTTCTCTCGCCGCAAGCGGCAGCCCCTCTGCCCTGCCCGGGCGGGACGGGTCGCTCCGCTCTGCTTTTCCTGGGTAAAAAGGGGTAAAACCGTGTTTTAAACCAGCGCCGCGACCCCAGCGGTGCCGCGGGGAGGGGGATTCGCCTCAAGCTGTGCCGGGGGAGGCTCAGATGGGACAGCGGGAAAAACTTCTTCACCGAAAGGGTTATCGGGTGTTGGAACAGCTGCCCGGGGAGGTGACGGAGTCCCCATCCCCGGAGGTCTCTAAAAGACGAGTAGATGAAGTGCTTAGGGCTGTGGTTTAGTAGCGGACACGTACGGTTGTGCTCAGTGATCTCGAAGGTCTTTTCCAATCTAGTGATCCTATGAATCCGTGAAGGTGCTTCAACGCGCCAGTGATGAGTGAGGGTGTCGTATGGTGCTTTGCTTCTCTGGAATGTTCGTTTTTCGCACCTCAGTCACGAAGACCAGGTGGCCAAGAAGGCCAATGGCATCTTGGCTTGGATCAGAAACGGCGTGACCAGCAGGTCCAGGGAGGTTATCCTCCCTCTGTACTCGGCACTGGTGAGACCGCTCCTCGAATCCTGTGTTCAGTTCTGGGCCCCTCACCACAAGAAGGATGTTGAGGCTCTGGAGCGAGTCCAGAGAAGAGCAACAAAGCTGGTGAAGGGGCTGGAGAACAGGCCTTATGAGGAGCGGCTGAGAGAGCTGGGGGTGTTTAGCCTGGAGAAGAGGAGGCTGAGGGGAGACCTCATGGCTCTCTACAACTACCTGAAAGGAGGTTGTGGAGAGGAGGGAGCTGGGCTCTTCTCCCAAGTGACAGGGGACAGGACAAGAGGAATGGCCTCAAGCTCTGCCAGGGGAGGTTCAGGCTGAACATTAGGAAAAAATTATCGGTTGCTGATATGGGGCCGTGGGCCACCCCGGGGAAGGCGGTGGCTGGCTCGTGCCTCATTGCTTGAGGGGCAACTCGGTCTATGGCCAACTGGCCTCAGCGCTGCTTTCGCTCACAGCGAGGCAGGTGGAAGGCTCCACCACGACATGCAGCTGACAGCACAGACGGCCATAGGGGTTGGTTTCCTCCCCAGTTCTCCCTTCTCCACAGTGGTTAGATCCATGTCGCAGGGGCGGGTGAAGGAGCCTCGTGTGTCACTTAAGTAGCCAATGTAATTGTGTTCTGCTTGTTGCTCCAACAAACACTGCCTTGTGTCACGAGGGAGCCGACTGATCCAGTGTTCTTCCAGCTGAACGCAAACGGCATAATCAATTTTAACTGCGAAGACTTGTGTTCTCGGGGCAGAGAAAGAGCACATTTTGGCCTATTACACAATGCCTGACCAGCAAAATGACACTTTTCCCAGTAGAAGTAAGTTTTAAAGAATTGGGAAAGTATGTTAAATGTGATGTTGTTGGGTTTTAGTTTGTTTTTTTTTTTTTTTTTTGGGCTACATGCCCAGAACTCCTGAAACTAAAACTGAAAACTGTAAGATTAAAGATACAATTATTCAAGGGTGAATAAGCTTTATCCTTTGTTCCTTTTTTTTTTTTTTTTTTTGGTAAAGTTGATATCTTTTGATTCATTAACTCTCCCTGCTTTTAATACCACTTTTCCTAAATACTTAGAATACTTAATATCCCCTCTTCTCTGTCCAGTTATCACTGTCATTGTAGAATGCTGTGGTTTCTCATGTTTCTCCCTCAAATCTGTCCAGTATTCATACTTTAAAATGGAATGTAAATTAACACCCTAAGAGGACTGATCAGTTAGAAGTAAAGCACTGCTCTGGCTCTCTCAGTTCTGGCTCAACAAGCTGCTGGTCCCATTGCCCATCACTTCTGCATTTCATGAGGTATGTGAAGGAGAGCTCCTAGGATGTGATGATGGCACTTCTTATTGTGGTATTGGTACTCTAGGCATTTTTGTTTCTTTTCTTCCAACATCTGGCTCAAGGATAAATGGGGAAAATGTGGCCTTCTGTGTGTTCACAAAGTGGGCAGCTTCCAAACTAAGGGTTTGTAACTTAGGCTGCGTTTAAAGTCTTGAAGCACTGAGACCTTAAATGACTGTACTCAGCCTCCAAGCTGCCTATGTTATATCTTGGGCTGTTGGGAAGGTTCAGCTTTGTCCTCTGGAGTCTGATCATCTCAAACAATCAAGGGCAGCAGATTTCTTGTTGGTTTGAGAAGACAGTTAGATCAGGCTTTATACTTTTAGGGTGGTGCTTACATCTAGCCAGCTTACGGTACTGAAAGTTCGGAGTTTGTCTATGGCTTGGAGGAGAACTGACTTTGAATTTTAGAAATGAGAAACGTTTATACATTTTGTGACGCTTAAATTAAAACTGAGGCGTTGGTGGGAAAAGGAGACAGTGGTCATACTGTTTTGCAGAGGAAGAAAACCCCCAAACTGTTCAGATAGGAAAGCCGTGTTATTTTCACATACCAATAATAATTTACCTTCGAAGTTGAAAACTTATTTCACAGAATGAGCTTTTGAATGTGATTTGTAAGACTGCAAGTCCAACCATAGCTGCTCTGAAAAACAATAATAAACCTGATCTTTCTTCAGTCATTGAAAACTTAGGAGAAAATGGTAGCTCTGCAGTTTAAAAAAGAAACACCACCACCAAACTCCCTGTTTGTGTAGCATACGGATCAGATTGCCTGAGTCTCAGTTTTAGACAAATGTTAGTATTGGCAGTAAATTGCCTATATCTGTCTATTCTGGTTTTATCCTTCATTTTTTATCAGTTTAACTTTCTTCTGAAATTCTTGGAGTTCTGTTCTTACATACTGTCTCTCAAAACTCAGCACTCTTGACACAAGGTAAAAACTGTTGACATACTAATCCAGTGGTTGATTACCCACGAAAAGTTGGTTTTGCCATTCTGCTGTCTCAAGTGTGAATATTTCCCATGTATTTTGGGTTTTGTGATAAGCTGTTGACAATGGTCCTTGTACTCCTGTAGGCACGGCTCTTAGAATGACAAAATAAGACCTGGCATGTTGCATTATTTCTGAGAAAAGCACGATTTTGCAATCATTAATCGGGCAAAGTTTCATTAGCTCCTTGAGGGAGTTTGACAATGACTTGGCCCGAGTTTTCTTTTAAACAGCCCATGGCACGTCTTAGCTTTTTTTCAGAGAACCTGAGGCATGAGGCCAGTATAAAGTATTTCTGTGGGTTTTACGCTTGAATGCTGAAATGCATGATGTTAAACAGGTATTTATGATGCTGACAACTCTAAGAAGGAAATGGAGAATTTTGAAGTTTGAATTTTTCAAAACAAATCCTTCAAAATTGTTCTAGGTGTTATTTTTTTTCTTGAATGTGATAATACTAGTTTGGATTCGGTCACTTTCTTCTCTGAAAAGTTGGAGGAATTAGGCTGAAATTGGAAATAAAATATTGCTTTCTCTTTTCCTTTAATGGAGGGAGGAGGGGGGGAAAAAGAAGGAAGTCCAAACTGTTAGTCTCGTATTTGGTGTTTAAGAAATGCTAAAACTTTGCAACTCTTCTGATAATTTATGTGTACTGCCTGATGGTTGGTGCTAGTAGCTTTTCTTTGAATTGTTGAATTACATTAGCATTCACATAAAATACATAGAAAACAGTTGCTTGCACTGTATGTTTCTTCTGTCCTTGCTATTTGGATGCAGGATGACTGCATGGAGAGGATATGCTACAGTTTGAGAAAAATGGGACAAAGAGGACAGGAAAATTGCTATATTAAATTATTGACTAGTATGATGGTGAAATTGGTGGTCTATCGTTGCCTCATTGTTCATGTGATGACTGTGCACTCTTACAGTCTTGCACAGTTTTAGTAGTCTTGAGCAAAACCCATCCTGCTTAGTCTTTTCTGTCTACACTCTGTGAAATCCCCAAAAAATAATTTAGTATTATAAGAAATTACAATATAATTAAGTGACTATTAAATCAATTCAAAACTTCAGTTCCCACTGAAGAGAAAACACATACCATATTTCCTTCAATCTCTTAAAATTCTGAAAGTTATTCTCCAAGGTCGTACTTAGGTTGGTGTCCTTCAAAGGAGAGACTGTTCAAAGTTTCCATATAATATCTGGTGTATGCATCATGACTTTATCAGTAGGTGTTATCGATTCCGTCTCATAATGACTTAGAAAATGTTATGGCCTGATGAAAGGAGTTCTGTAAAGCTGTAGTCAGCTGGTGCTAAAGGAAGAACTGGCTACGCTTCTACACCTATCTTCTCTGTTATTTTAAGCAGGTTGTGATGACAACTCCTTTTAGCAGGAGAAACTAAAGTAACATTCTGCAATGACAGAGTAGTTGATAGCATATGCATGGCATAGAGCTTGTTGCTCACTGAGAATCTTTATAGACTTGATTTTAGGTTTTAAAACCTCTGTGATATAGCATCTATTTTTGGAAAGTATTTTTAAAGCAATCCTAATAGAGGTAATTTTCAGACCTTGTGTAGAACAGATGTATATTTTATGGTCTTTGCATGCTGTTGTTACTAGTATTGTAAGTATGTTTATTTTTCTTTTAAAGAAAGAATATAGATTCTCTAGCTTCCATAACAATTAGTTTGCTCTGTGAAAAGTAGAAATTGGAAAGGTTATGAATGACCACACCCTGACCAAATAATCAATAGAAGTTCTGCTTTAGTTTGTTGGTAGAATTTCTCCCCGTTACTGTATTGAAGGTGCTGATTATGCAGTTGGTGAGGAATTACTTAGCATTAAGAAGATGTTCATGCAGCTGTCTCTATTTTTCTTCTGAATTTGAAAGTTAGAAATCTGAAGCCCTCTGTGTTGGGGAGCCTTAGTTTTCTTAGAAACATTATATGCAAATATTTTTGCCTCGGTTTACTATTCTGTAGATTTTCATTGTGTGTCTCTTGCTCTTAAAACATTATCTGCTTTTCTGTTTCTTGGCCTCACTTTTTGGAGGGGGAGATTTTATTTAATCTTTTCTACCCTATAATCTTGAACTTATTTCTGTCAGTTCAATAGCTTAGTGCAGCCTCGGGCTACAGAGCAGTTTGGTTTGTTTCCTCAAACACCTGTTCAGCTTTAAGACTAGTTCAAAGAAAATTCATCCTGAAATTGCTGGACTTACTGTGCAAATAAGTCCCAGCCACACCAGACTAGAACTGGCAAAGCTGAAAAACTTATAGTTAGTATTAGCTTTTCCTTTTGGTGCTGACATGAGTCTGGTCTGCATGTGAACCTGCCACAGATATTTAAAAGCACAAAAGTGAGGCTTTTTGTAAGGGGAAAGCAAGGCTCGTAGAGGTGGGGATGAGCAGCAGAACTGCAGGTGTTGCTTATTAAGTACAGCTGATTTGTGTGATTAGAATCTTCCTTGTTTCTTCACTTCTTTCCCCTTCCTTTGGAGCTTTCTGTTTGTGCTGGGGAGGAATCCCAAGAAGCAGACAGCTTTGCTTTTGTACTGCAGGACTGATGCTTTTATGAAGGTGCTTGGGTCAAGTTTGCTGAGGTAATGAATGTGCGTTGTGAATGGGGCAGAGGTAGCATGCAAGGCTAAGTGACCCCAGCGTGCTCTTTAAATTATATCTTTGGGGCATAATAAAGCACTAACAACTTAATATATAAAGAGTCAGCTGGCTTTCACTTCTACCAATCGATATTACATTCAGGGAAAGAAAAAAGACCGAAGAAGAGTCAACCAATTATAGGTAGAAATATTCTGTAATATTAAAAAGTAACAGTAGTGACATATAGTAATAATCGTGATAGGTGTTAAGGGAGAGGTTAATTAACTTGGCAAAAGCAGAAAGAGTAGTAGTGGCTTTACAATAATCTTTGAAGGAAAATCTATAGGAATGAATAAATTTGGTAGCTCTTTGAAAACTTAAAATTATTCATTGCTAACCTTCCAGTGACCTCAGTGCTCTTCTGTAAAGGAAAACATTTTATTGTCAACATTTATTGGTTTATTTTTATTAAAAATCAGAAAGAGGGAGGCTTAGTATGAGTTTTATAATTTATTTAAAAAGAGAAGTTACGTGTTTCATTTTGGTGGTGGGTTTGGTTTTCTTTTGGTTTTGTAGATTATCTTGGGCCATTTCTGTAAATGACTAACTCTCATCATAGATTGGATTTAAGGTACAGTACTTATGTTACTGCTCCATATCTCTACTCGTATGACTCCTTTGTATAACATCTGAGGTACGTAAACTTGTATGTATATCACCCAGAACTGTGGAGCAAGTTGCCTTTAAGGTGTGGTAAAAGCTGAGGTAAAGGAAGACAAAGATTAAAGATACTCTTAACAGCCTCTTAAGACAATTCCCCTGAGAACATTATATGCCCTTAGGCTTGCTTCTGAAGTTGTTGGAGACTCCAGGTATGATAGTTATGAACTGATTGTGTTGTGAAGTTTTGTTGGGCTTGAAATTAGGAAAAGTCAAATATCCGCATGACTTCTAAATATCTGGCCTTAAGCTTTTTGTTAATGTGTTTGTTTTTTAATCTGCATTTACGTGCCCAGAGTTCTTGCTTTCAGTGTCCTTTCTAGTAGTGTGGAGCAGCTGCTCTGTGCCCTGACTCAGGTAGCATAGGCAGCTTGCTTTTAATAATATTTAACCCCAGCCTGTGTAGTGGCATACTTCACCTCATCACGTTCACGCTGTTGATGAATAAGAAGTGGTCTCTCTCTTTTTTTCTTCTGCACAGCCTCATAAGCCTTCTTTGCTTTATTTGGGGAATTAAACTCAAATTCTTAGAGTACCATACCTGCAGCCTGACAAAGATGGGACCAAGTCCAGCACGTTTCAGGATGTGGACTTAATCCTTCAGTGACATTTATTTTTGCAAGTAATAGCTTGTTGTGCCACAGACGTGACTCCCGTTTGTGGGTGAACGATCTATATGTGTGATTCAGTGTTTTGAATCTCTGACAGCAGAGCCAATTTCCTTTCTTCCTCTACACCGTAGTTCTGCTCGCTCCTGTTCCAAGAGTACTGCAGAGAGAGCAAATATGCACATGTCTGAGGAGGCAAATAATTTCACAGGTCATGACTTTGCAAATGCACAAATTGGCTTTACTCTGGGATAAGAGCCTCTGGTGGGAACAAGTTAGAGTGAATAAGAAAAGGCAAGAACATTCTAAATGGCATCTGCCTCTAATAAAATTGCTATGTAGAACAGCACCAGCCAGTGCCTGTGCTCACCTTTTATATTCAGAACCCTATGTAACTCAGAAGGCTCAACCTGAGACTTGCTTGTATCCTCAGTTGGGAACTCAGCCTGTAGCTTCAACATCTCGTTCCCGTGCCCGCCTTAGTTCTAAGTACCCTAACACAGCTGAGAGTTTTATATTTTCTGTAGTTTTTCTTTCTTATTTTTTCCTATCCTTCCCTTGGTGCATCAAATCTGCTGTGCTCTGGTGATCCTTGCAATTCTTTGATAAAAACCTTGTCTGTTTTCCGTCTTCCTCCTCTCTGATATTACTTTGTCAAATGACCTTAA
Organism: Phaenicophaeus curvirostris; assembly: GCF_032191515.1. NCBI lineage: Eukaryota > Metazoa > Chordata > Aves > Cuculiformes > Cuculidae > Phaenicophaeus > Phaenicophaeus curvirostris. Next base: position 3,462,676 of record NC_091400.1, on the reverse strand, counting down.
TTCAATAAGATACTTTGTGTTCTTGAAGTCACTGCTTTTCCTTACTATCTTGATACAGGGTTTGCTTTTTCAGCCTTTAGGCATTTTGGTGAACAGCACAGTTTTGAAAAGTTTCTGTAGCTGAGGAAAGATGAACTGTACCAAAGTTGTGGCAGGGAGCAGGACAGGTGTCTTTCTACCTGGTTTTATTGCTGCAGAAGATGTTATGTAAATACGTGGGGACTTTCCTCTGATTTCTGTGATGAAATGTTTCATAAATAAGCACGGCCAGAGATGGCAAGCTAAATACATTCAGAAATCACATGACAGGTCTGAAGAGTATTGTACTCTTCCAATGATCCTCAGGCAGGAGATTATATTGCATTCTAGGGGAACTCGCTAGAACCAGTAACTTTCTGGAAGGCTATGCAAAATAGTGATGTATTTACCTGCATTTGGTTTAATGCTTGGAAAAGTCTGGGACTAGCAATAAGAGGGCCACTAAGTCTGAAATGAAGCTGTTTTGTCAAGTCTCGTGAAAAATAGCAACAGTTGCAATATAAAGATGAGATGATAAAGTCTGCTGTTCTAATTGAGTCGTAAATCAAACAAGTTCAGAGAAAAGGAAGAAAGCTGTGCATCAGTCTATGTCAGTTCAGCATGCTTTGCTGTGTGTGGCCTGTATTTCTTTTCATGGACTCCATCCCTGCAAAGCTGCTTTGTGATCTCAGTCTTGATGTGGGTCAAAAGGGGAAGATTGTTAACATTCCTTCTGCCCCTCTCCATCACCGTCAGTGGCTCTGGGTGGGTATCAGTCCTTTGGGCTTGTGTGGGAGAGGACAGGGGAATTTTGTGCCACTTGTAATCGCTCTTCCAAATATTCCTCTTAAGCTGTGCCTCATCTGGACAACCTCAGCTCCCAATTTTTGATTGTTGTGAATTGTGATTGATTTAGTATTTGGAATGCTGATACTGCTGGCATACTGGTGTTTTCATATTTTATTAGCATTCATCAGGAAGTCTATGATACAGCTAAAGAAACAACTTTTCTCCGAGAGAATCATAATTCTAGGTAGTGTTTTATGTAATTGTCCTTTAAAAGTTGTTTTGTCTGTGCTTGGCAGTTTTAATACTGTTGCTTATCTATGACGCTCTTTCTCCCTGTTTAATGGTTGTGCTGTATTTGTTTTGATGCTGTATAGTTTCACTGTGACATCTGTGGTTTTACTGGATAGAAACAACCACGTTTACTTGGCTAAATTTAAACTGTTCTCAAAGTGGTGTGCTTTGTTCTGCAAATGAATTACACTGGATTGTGATAAGCAGTTTAGAATTCTTGTTACTGTGATACAAGTAAGTAACAACATGCCTTTGAAGTGATTAAGCACTCTTCATTTTATGTTGCATATGTTCCGATCATCATTGTAATAATAATGAAATGCATGTCTCTTCTGCAGTCTCCTTCCCTTGTCCTTAATGTGTCCATCTTCCTAACGAACTTTTTAAAGAACATGGTGTTGTCGAACAATAGTCCCTTGATCAGACAGGAACAAAAGAAAATATTCAGTAGTGATGTATAGCTTGAAAAGCAAATGCATGAAGATCACCACCCTTATACTGAGCTCTAATATATCCTCAGTTGAGGAGGGAAATACACCAAATACGGTTATTACAAAGGGTAGATATAGGAGACAAAAAAGCTTAGAAACAGAACCTGTTTTACATATCCACTATAGATGAATCCTACCAACTAAAATAATCTGCTTAAGAGGAATATGTGTAAAAACACATTCATAAGTTACACAGCAAATTCCATAAAGCTTGTGCTTGCATTTTTATGCCCTGCTTGTACTACAGTTAACAAAACCAGAATATTGTAATGGAAGAGTGGAAAGGATGATAATTTTATTTAATCAGCTGTGTGGTATGTTGGTGTAATCTAACCACAGCTGGCAACTAAACACCACACAGATGCTTGTTCACTTCCCCCAGTGGGACTGGGGAGAGACTCAGAAGGGTAGAAGTTAGAAAAATCATAGGCTGAGATAAAGACAGCTTTTAATATTGGGTTGGTGCAAAATTGCTGGTTTTGTCATTGTAAACTGTGATGTTTATTTTGGATTAAGCTTTTATTTAATTGTGCTTACGTAGCTTATAATTTTTAAAGCATTAAATGAGCTCTACTTATTTATGCTGATGATTTTTGTTCTTGCTATCAAATTAAACATGGAAAAAAAGCAAATTTGAACGATTTTCTTGTAGAGAGTTCAAAGGGGGACATAAAGCAGTGAAAACTACTAGCAATATCAGCCAAGTATGTGGCATGGAGACCACCAACGAATGTACAGCTGGTTCCAAAATCTTGTAATGAAATGAGAGCCTTGAGATGAGGAGCGTCATGCATGTCTTTCTGCAATAGTTAATAACCAAGTGAAGGCCAGTATTGAAGTGGACGCATACAAAGCAACTCGAGAGGTTGCAGATGAACCGTCTGGTCAATATTTAGGATTGTTTGACATCTGCACCAAACTGGAGAATCAAAAAAGCTTGACAAATGGTTGTCCCACAAGCTGAATGAAAATAAAAATCACACCTTTGAAGAATTGATCAGTTCCAGGACTCTTTGCTACCAGAATAGACAGACTTATTTCTTGCTGGGATAAAAATGCATGGATTCTAACAGTTCTTACTTTGATTAATACATTTTATTCTAAGCTGAGATATACTGCTTTAAAGTTATGTTAAAAACAACAAATATTTTTGCACCAACTTGGTAGGTAAGGCAAAGCTACACAGGCAAGTAGAGCAAAACAAAGAATTAATTTACTACTTCCTATTGGCAGGCGTGTGTCCAGCCATCTCCAGGAAAGTTGGGCTCCACCACGTGTGATTGTTACTTAGGGAGATAAATGCCATCATTTCAAAGGTTCCATCCTTCCCTCTTCTTCCTCTAGCTTTATACGCTGAGCAGGACATCATTTGGGAAGGTGTATCCCTTTGGTTGTTTGTGTCGACTGTCCAAGCTGTGCTCCTCCCAGCTTCTTCTGCACCCCAAGCCTCCTTGCTGGTGGAATGGGGTGAGGAGCAGAAAAGGCCTTGTCTCTGCATAAGCACTTCCCAACAATAATTGAAACAACTCTGCATTGTCAGCACTGTTTCCAGCAGAAATCCAAAGAACAGCCCCATACTGGCTACTATGAAGAAAATTAACCCTATCCAGGCCAAAACCAGCGCATATTTTTAACTGGACAGTTAAGTAACACAAAGGAATACCATTCAGAGTGCTTCACTGAAGGAGAAGTAATTGTCTTGGACACCTGTAATATCATCATCTGCTTACTTCTGTGCCAATTCCACACACTGCAGATGGGTTTGGCAGCTCAGTGTGATAAGCATATTAAGCTTTCTGCATGAAGGACACTAGTATCTGAAAAAACTTTAACTACTAATGTAAATAAACCACTTTAATGTTTTGTGGTTTATTATGTAAAACCCCTTTGTTCTTGTCTGTGACTGTTGTGGATGATGTAAGTGTAGCAAGTCCAGCTGTACTAGTCGCTCAAAGCCCTTGCTCGGTTTTTTTCTTTTTTGTGAGTTAAAATTATACACAGTATTCCTTAATAGCAAGGAAACTCTAAACCTTAAGAAACTTGGAAAGCACTGATATAAGTTACATATTTTTAAGTATAATGTACAAACAAATTTCACCTTCCCGGAAATGTGTCTACACATTATAGTGAGTTTCATATAGTATATTCTGTAAAAATAACAATAGTGGAAGAGTTAAATAGTAATAAATTTTACTGTGACTATTCCTAACTAAAGGATGAAAAGAAAATGTTGTGTGACTGCTGCTGTCTGTGATGGCTTCCACTGGCTGAAATAAAAAATGCAATTCTGTTATTTTGTAGCAATGCTTCAATTAACCAAGGTTACATGTGTATTTAATGGGATGCAGCCTTTAGTTGTCATCCATACATCACAGTGACTCACTAGTCTGCTGTTCTCTCCTCTTTGTACCTTGGTAGGTCCTATGCTGTTGGGGAATTGGACTTGGCTCTGTCCCTTGTGTGTGCAGAGCTGGTGACTCGTTAGGCTTCTCATAGGTGCTGACTGGCAGCGGTTGTCTCCAGAGTTGGATCCAATGCAGCTCCTCTTAATGACAGACCTTAAGAGTGCATGCTCCTGTTGTGGAATGCTCATTTAGATGATGTAATGACCAGGGAAAATGGTGATGGTTTTATCTGGGATTGACGAGCTCTCTGCTAGCACTTTTGTCAAGTCCTTGGTGCTCGATTGCTGGTTTTGGCAGTTTTTCCCTCACAGGTGCTGTTTTCCGTGGTTCTGTGGAAGCTTCATTGTTCATTTTTGCTGCTTGTGATGTAGATGCTACCATTCCCCCTCTATACCTAAATGTGTTTGGCTCTGATAATCTGGAACAGAAAACTGTGCATTAAGAAATAGCCTTATGTTTAATGAACCATGTCAAACAAAGCTTGGGCTTGAAAACCTGCTGACATTGATAGAAATCTTGAGGCTGATTATGGGTGATGGAGTGGGTCTCTGACATTACAGTAATCTTCTGTATTTCAACATCAATTTTTTGGGGGTTTTTTTTTCATAGTGATTAGATAATGATGAAACTTGCATTGCTTGATATTGTTCTCCTCTCTATCCTTGACTAAAAACACATTTAAAAAGTAACTCTGTTGTGTTTGAATGTCTGTTCAGACAAAGCCTGTAAGAGAGAAACCATTCTTGAATTTATTTTCCTAGGAATCCTATCTCTCTGAAATTTTGACTCTTCTCATTAGCATTACAGGGAACTCCTGAATACTACTGTGAGTGAGCTCTGTGATTCCTGGGACTGCTCTATGCTCTGAAGTATTGCTCTAGCTGCCAAGCCAGAAAGGACCGTCCACCACACTGGTGCAAGACACAGAACACAATAATGCATGCTTTTTCACTAAATATATGTGGTGAAAAGTATTCTCTGCTCTGAGATTTGCAGTCAAGCACTCACCTGAAACTTATTTCTTCTTGCCTCTTTTTAACTCTGGCTATTTAACCCTTGGCACTCATCAACAGTAAGATTTCTGTATTTTCTCGGTGTTTAGCATTGTGTCCTGCGTAACCAGGCAGCCCAACATGAAATGAGGACATAGATCCTAAGACAGAAATGTGCACTCTCAGTGTGGTTAGAGTATGGAGTCAGGTGAGCAAAAGGTGGAGGCTGAATTTTTATTGCTAGTGACTGACTCAGCAGTGCCTCTAGGACTGCAGTTCCTCCAGAAACCTCTGCCAACGTGGAGGTGTCTTGCACTCCCCCTGATCAAAGGAACATTCTGGCTATTTTATTCTGATTTGTCAATCCCCCTCTAGCAGCTTGCCAGCTGCTTTGTTTGTGATCTCTCCTGCTTACAATGGTACATGTTTGTCACTCTTGTCATACTGTTTCTTTTGCTCTGCTTTCCTGGCAGATGCTCCTACCTACCACGTAGCTGATTATTCTCTGGGTCAGAAAGCTTGTTGAATGCCCAGAGGGCTTTTGTCTGTCTGAACTACTGATCCCCTCCAAGTACTGGCTGAAGCTTTGTGATATTCTGATCATGCTAAATATAAAAGATGTGTTCTTTCCTATTTTAAGTAACTCTTCCAGTTAATGATTAATTTATTTTAGAACAAGTATAAATGTTTGCATTGTTTCAGTCATGCTGATAAAACTGATTGTTGTATAGTGATATATGGTGGTTTTGAAGGATAAAGTCATTGGAGTATCTAATAAAGAGTAAATACTTTTATTAAAGATGGAAAGACCTCTAGTATGCACACTGGCTAATTGTAAAAAATTACTTTAATTTGAAAATGGATCTAGAGATTTGTTTCATTTCACTACCACTTAAACCTGTTGAAGGCAAAGAAATTAAGTAGCATTATTACTTAATTTTTTTTTAATGTGGATAAAGATTTTTTTTTAAATCTTTATTCAAACCCATGGGTTGATATTCCTTATGGAAGAACGTAGTTTATATTTAAATAACAATTGCTATAAATAACAATAAATTTAAGTAACAGTTACTAAAGGAAGGAACATGCTGTGCTAATTTTTCTTCTTTCCCCATCCCCTGCCACAGCCCAGGGGAAAAAACCAACCTCTTATGAAAACTGATCTTGTTTTATGCTGTTCAGCACTAAAACTCCATAGATCTATTTTCATTTCTCTGACATGGCTAACTTCTAATAAATGAGCCCCATGTTCTTCAATTGAGACTCAGTGATGTGTGCATTCTCGTTTCATAATCATGTTTCAATGATTAGCCAAGTAGAAAATTGCATGCTCATTAGAAAAATAAATTGAAGAGGGTAACATTGTAATATTAATCTTCACTAAATTACAGTAAAATGCTTTGAAATGCAAGAAATATGTATTTAATGATGTGTTTCGCTATTAGCAGAAAGTTATCCAATTTGCATTTGTATACAAATTATTTTTCTCCTGTGTTTAATCCAATGAACAAGTAGAAATAAGTCTTGAACTTGAGAACATATGTAATATTTTGAGACTTGCACCCAATTTCTGGTTAGGAAATCATTTAAATTTAGAGACTTCGAACATCCTAGGCATTTTCTCCCCCTCTCATCCCTGCACTTAATAGCGAGTGTCAGGTTTAAACAAATGCTTTTGGCATGTTACACTTTTTCCCAATCTCTTCAGGATCTTCATAGTTTTGGGAGGAATTATAAACTATCCAGGACTGCATTAATTTTTGCAGATTTTCCAGTGCTCTTGCTGAACGTCAGTCTTCTAAAGAAATGACTTCAGAGTGCTTTAGGGTACAAATTGCTGGAGCCTAAAGGCAAAGATATTTATGGTCACAAACTGCTCAGTTGTATCCTCTAACCTTCGCTGTCATGGTTACAGAGCAGTCTGTGCTTTTTGTCTCTCAGAACATTGGCTGTTTATATTGCATATTCTCAATCATTTCTCTGATCGTTTTTATTCCTCAGAAGAATCTGGGAGATGACTACTGCTATTGCAGGCTTTGTTCTCAGTGCTAAGTTCATCACACTGCCTGGCCTGACAGCTGAAATTGATCTTGAATGGGGTCTGCACACCATAAACCCCTGTAGTCAGAGGCTGTCTTAAAATAAAGTTATTGTTTAAAAGTGCAAAATATTTAGAAGACATTGATTTTTGAATTGTCTTAATGATAGATATTGACACTGTTATAAAGGTACCAACCAATTTTGTTGTGCTTTCACTTTGTTAGAAGTGACAAGCATACTGGATGTGATGTTACTGTGGAGCCTTCCAGGTAACTGCAACCTAAAAGAAGCAGGAAAAATCCCAGAGCTGGGGGTTGGGATGGGGGTTTGCTGCATTCCATCTACCTCCTCCCTCCCTCTGTCTCAACAATCAATTTGAATGGAGACAGCCCTAAGTGAACAAACAGAGGGGAAAAAAAAAAAAATCTGCTGTGTATTGAAGTGAAGCAGAGACAAAGCATGAACATAACTTGGTTATGGTGGGTTTCAGCCTTAAGATTTAGAAAATAAACAACATTAAATGGTTTGGTGGTAAACTTTTAACTGTATCATACAAAGATACCCAAGGGACTGCTGGCTTAAACTGTTTTGCAAATTGACCTTCCGCTTCAAACGGGAGATGTGCCTGGATATGGCTAATTAAATTGCATTGAAGTGTATAAATACACACTACTCCTTGTTCCCGAGATATAAATGACCATTCAGTTTGAACTTTAAGAATTCAAAGTTGTGCCATGTGACCAGGTAATAATGACCTTTATTGCAGGTGGGCTTGGATCTAGGAAGAAGGCAGTTTTTACCACTTCTCAAAAACTGTCCTTCTCCTGTATGCACACCTGGACAATGGGATTTCTTTTCCAAGACTTCCTGCCCTCCACACTCTTTTTATAGAATAGTTAGAAGGGCTTTTATTTACTCTTGTGTGTAGGAGGCGGGGTTCTTCTGTAGTTTGGATCTTTGTGCAATAATGGAAATACAAATCGCTAGTCTCTTTTCATTACCCAGTGATGTTGTACATCATTTCTCTCCAGGGTGTTTCCAAAACTTTCCTTTGCTCAAAACCAGTGGTCTTATCGTGTGCAACAAGTAGTTTTGTCCTATGCCACCAGGATAGGAGAAACTAAGTAAAAAGTACCCTGCTTTCTTTGTATCTTCTTGATATTTCTGTAGTGTTACCAAATCTGAAGAAAGACTTGCATTTTTCTTCCTTGCTTCAGAGGCCACAGAAGCTAAAAAGTGAGAAATGCTCATCACATATCAGTGAGAGAAGGTTCCTTAAATCAGAAATGGGAAGTATTTTTGGCATAAATCTGTAGAGATGGTAAAAGCTATTTTATCTTAAGTTTAAGACTTCAGCCTTAGGCAATGTGAATCTGTTTGAATCTTGCCAAATTAGATCTGGTCTATTTTTCATCTAATTTACTCTAATTCCAGATAGCACTGAGTTTTCTCCAACAGCTGCATGAAAAGGTGTTGTGGGAGCCACAAATGAATGCTGTATGTGCTTTTGTCAAGTCAGGCTTCCAAGAATCAGCTTTTATGGAAGAAAAAGATAATATATGTGCATTTCTATACTTGCCAAGTATTCTCAACTCCCGTTAAATTATTTAGGCTAATCTGATTCCTTCTAGTTACAGGATTTTGTCTCTCTCTTTTGAGAAGGTGAACAAGCGGGAGTAAAATGTAGAGAGGGATTTGAAAAGGAAATTCTTTGGGCATCTGTTGACTCTGTTCATAAAATATAAGCCAAAAAAGTGACTTTCAAAACTGTGAGACCCACAAGGACAGGGATAGAATGAGTTGTTTCAAGACCTGTGTGGACAGTTCTCCATGCTGCAGATCTTACGATCTAACAGAACTCTGTACATTATATTTTTCTTTGCAGCTTTATTTGTAAGCAAATTTAATCTGGATGGTTTATTCATATGTAAATTTAATGAACATGATCGCTTGCCTATAAGAAGTCAAGCATAGATTATTAACTACAGAGCCACAAGCATTCTTACAGGAGTAAGACTTTAGGGGAAAACAAGAAAAATAACAGGATAAATGCTCCTTCAGAGCTGCTGATTTTTTTTTTTAACCAGATTTTTGTGATCTAAGTTTATTATATTGCTTCCTGAATAACTATTCAGAGCCTGGAGTAGATGCTTAATTTTATACTGAATTCAGTGGGTTCTGGATCACTTTCTACTTTTCCCTTGCACCATCCTTCAGTACAAAACATATCTGTTTACTCCCTCACAAGAATAGGAGAGCAAAAGTATTGCTACCCAATTAATACCAATATCGTGCTGGTTTTCTTACTTTTGTCTGTCTTTCAGGAAAGTACCTGAGAACACCTCTGCTTTCTGTTGAAGCATTCTGATGACTCATTCTCCAGAACAGGGACACATGTTCCAGGACTGGAGCCAGAAATTAGTAGCAGTGTTGTGACTGTGAGTTGTAGTTTTCCTGGAAGATTCGGTATAAGATGTAGAAAACTGAATTGAAGTCTTAAAGGCAAAGCTAAAAGACAAATCTTGTGCTGAGGTCACTTAATAAATAATAGGGCTGTTAATCAGTAACCACAAGGAAGTTTGGTTCAGCTAAGTTTTGTAGGCGTTACAAATTCTTTACTATATTTTTGCTATAAAATCTCTCTAGCAGAGAATGAAAGGAAAGAAAACCTTTTTGGTTTTTGTTTTTTCCAAAGCATAAATGATCCCAGAGGTAGCAGGTTGAAAAGCTGCAGGACTAGGAAATTAGAAGTTCCCTTTATTGTTGTTTGTTGCTGTGAATTTTCTTGGTCATTAAGGATGCATAAGAACTGTTTCATGCAGCAGGGTTACAAGTTGTGTATCACAGTGCCAACATCCAGCCATTCGGCTAAATCACTGTTTAGCCTTGCAATTGTTTCTTTTGGGGAGGAATTGCAGGTGGGAGGTGGAAAGTTCAGGGTAATTATTTCTCCACTGTGTTGAAAACAAGCTCCATACCTATTGTATGCACTTGCCTCTGAAGTATAAACAGTTTATACTGTTGAAGTGTTTGGGGGAAAGCAGTGAAGTTATTGGAGGAAGAGTGTGATTTGTAGCTATTTAAACTTCTGTGTTTAGTCAAAGAAGAATTATTGTTTCATTTCCACTTACGCTTACTTAATAGATCTGGCTCCAAAATTGATGCAAAACCAATGTGTGGATCCATATAATGTTTGGGATCTGACATGCCAAATATAGTTATTTGCCTAGTGCCTCACAGAGGCTGAAGCTGTGCAGGTCTGAAGAGTTGTGCAACACAGCTCTTCTGTGGAGGTGGCAATGGGTGAAAGCTCATGGGTAGCTGCTTCTGTTCTGCTTGTCTGTGTCCAGCTGATCTGCTGTTTTCAGCAGCCCCTTCAGTTCCTCTGGCTGCTGTTATCAGCTCGGTTGGGAAAGCAGCAGCCGCAGCCAGAGGATCCGTGAACACTAGAGGAGAGAGGGGAGCATACAATACTGGATTACTATGACTTGCTCTCCTATTTCTCATTTTCACAGTGTCTGCTGGCTGGTAAGCACTCTGGTAGGAGCTGCCAGGTGCAAGGAGAAGTGAGATGGAAATAGAGAGCAGAGCCAAGTATGGGAAGAAGCCTGAATCCTAAAACTGCCCATTGTGGCTCTACTAACAAAATGCAATCGCATGGGGATAACTAGTTGGGAAGACAAAGATTTACATATTTAAATCTGCTGAATGTGTTACTGTATGGGCTAGTAAATGCATAACCCTGCAATGAGCTGACAGAATGTTTTTGTGAAAGAATGTACTTTTTCAGCTGAATTTTCCTGCACAGTAATCCTTCCTGTCAGCCTCTCCCTTCTGACACTCAAGATATTTTGAACTTCTTGGCTGTTTTTGATTAAATTTGACAGAGCAGAAACAGTTCAAAGTTAATTTTCCACAAGCTTCATGAAAATAGGTGGACAGACAAATTCACATTCCCAGTTCATCCACTGTAATGTGAGCTTAGCTCATTATTACACAGCAAAGAATCTAAGCAGGGGTGGGGAGCAGACAGGGTAAGTCGCAGTGTTCACAAAATGGCTTGCTTAATTGTGTCACATGCTCATAAAACAGTTGAAGCACCAACCTATGTTAAAGTTTACCAGAAAGTTGAGAGCCAGCTCATATTCTCTGTTCAAAGACATGAAGCATATTTAAGAACAAAAGAGGGGTTTTGTTCCTTTTATGTTAGATAGTTATTAGGACCGTGTTCCCAATGAGAATACATTTCTCATCTTCATAAAAATATGGTCAGGGACCCCTTTAAAAAGTTAAAAACCAGAGATCATGGAATCTTCATGGTCCTACCTGTTGACTTCTTTTCGCTCTGCTGTTGTAGAACCTAAGACACTACTGCCCATAGTGTTCAGACCTCCTCCTGGGGAGCAAATGGTGGTTTCCAACAAGCATCTGGGGATCAGCTCTTTGGTTTTTTTAGTTGCTTTCTTTTTTTTTTCCTGATGGTGAATTCCTCACTTGCTACTTCCTGCTCCCTTTTTTATGTGCTTTTGTTCCTCGTTTTTCCACATCAATGGAAAACATGATTTACATTTGTTAGTTTGATGTTTCCAGAGGATGCTGGTGCTTTGTTGTTGGTTTGGTTTTTTTTTTTCCTTGTCTTATGGTTCAATTATCATCCATACAACTGTGCAGGTGGTTTGCTGTGCCAGCAGAGGGAAAAAAATGAAGCTGTGATTGGTACATAGGGGGTTAAATAGAGTGGCCTCAGATTCCTTCAGAAAGCAGACTGAGTCCTTTGGATGTACAGCAGGAATAATACGCAGGCAGAGTATGCAGCATAGTGCTTCAGCTGCTGAGAATACTAAGCCTCTGAGGTTGTAATCCTTGGAAGGAAACAAGTATGCAGTGTGCTAGGAGGAGGGACTGGCATTTTTAATTTATCTCTGGTTGAGGGGCCAATGATCAGTCTTCCACCCAATAAAGAACCGAAGAACTGGATTTTTGTTGAGAAAGAAAATAGACTGACATGTCTTCTATTTATTTTATTTACATTTATTATAATAAGATATTTTGTTCAACAGTGGTTAATTGTTAGTGAGCTGGGAAGCCTGTCCCATATGAGGTTTCTTTTTAGGCTGTTGTGAATGCTCACTTGAAGGACCTGCTATTTTCCACATCATTTTTGTGTTTATCTGTAACAGGCTTTGGGTCTTAAGAGTCACATTATGAACTCAAGGTAATATAATCCTCTCCCATGACAAAGGATCTAGCACTTAATTTTCTGTAATTTGACTTATCATTTTTTTTTAGGTAAAACAAAAATCAGATGGGAATAATTTTATTGCTTCTGTTTAAGAAAGTAATAATTGGGGTGTGTGTTATCCTAGGGATATGGATTTGATATTTAAAATATGTAAAGGCAATGTATATGTTGGACTTACAAGAATGCTAGTAAAAATTAATGCATTTTATGCTACATGAGTAGGCTTGGAAACATCCTACTGTACTTATTTCATCAGCTGAGATGCAAATGTACATACAGCTGAGCCTTTCAAAAATGAACAGCATGTATTTACATTGTCCATTGTAGAACCATGCAAATTGGAGATAAAGTTTAAAAAAAAAATGCTTAAATGCATGGAAAGAACCGAAAGAAAAATGAGTGTTTTGTTTAATCTTTTTTAGGCAAGTGGCTGTTAACTAAAGAGATCAACAGTGCAGTTACTATCCATTTTGCATGACCTTTTGAATTCTGAAGGTGTTGGAAACATTAAAAAAGATGGATCTTTTAAGCACAAAAAATGTTTAGTAATGAAGATTCTTTTCACAAAATAAGAACAATTGCTGGGGTTTTGTACATAGTTTTAGATGGGACAAGAGTTTCATCATGCCTTTTAGATTTACATTTTTGTTGTTACTTAAGAACAACTTACAGTAAGAGTTTCTGCCTCTGGCAATTTTGCTTCAACTCATTTCTTCAGTCTCTGATCTGTTGTTTTTTAAAACTTAAATGACCAATTTTCACAAGGCAAATCAACGCTAGATCGATATCTGGTAGATCAAGGTGATGCCAAAACTTAGTTACTTGGATAAATGATTATTTCTGCTGAATGGACCCTTCTATTGATTCTTGATTCTAATCTTCTTATATGTAGATTCAGAAGCCTAATTCAAATGCTGTACTACAAACGATCATTAAGACACCAGGGTTTTATAGAACATGTTAACGTTAGTATTGCTAAACATGCTTTTTGTATCTTTGTCTTATTTTATTTCCCCACTACTGGCCTGGAAGCTCTCTAAAAGCCTGAGTTTAAATATTTTTCTAGTTCTTTAACTTTATCGTAACTTTCAGTACTATGTAGCCTTACAAACTTATTAGGTGCTGACTTCATTAAAATTATCTTCGCCACCTTTGCAACCACTGGGAAAAAGCTGTCACATGAACAAAGAAAGGGCATATACTTTTGATTTTAGCTTTGATTTACAATTTTTACTAGTTCAGTCTGAAAAATGAATAATGTATTAGTGCTGAGGTAGTGTGTATATGTTAGAACGCTTGTTTTCACATGTGTCAAAACCTTAGCTCACTGGAGAAGAGCATGAGGAGTAGGGTAGTTTTCCATTATTTATTCCTAAAATAAATATATTCTTTTGAAGTTGATATGCAAAGGTCATGCAACCCTTTCAGAAATGAATGGGGAAGAAAACCACTTTCCTATACACTTTCCTTTTACACTAAGTTCTAAATGAAAGTGATGTATAAGACTATGGTGTGTTGCATCAAAACACTGCGGTCTTAATTATTGTGCCTCTGCATAGCATAGGTGAGAACATATAAGGATGCTAGTTACAAACAGTGAGGTTAATTATAAGACCTATTTCATAACATGTACATTCATATACATTTATAAGTACCGTTTAAAAATATTCTAGTCATTGACTTTTTAATACATGTAACATGAAAATAAATTAAAGCATGATGGTTTTTGTGTGCCGCTTTTTTTGTAGGAGGATTTGAAGTGATAGATTTTATTAGTTTATATTTTGTTTTGCACATTTTTTTATAAACAGAATGCTAATAAATATTATAGGTACTTATTTGTATCACACGTATGTGAAACCTTACCTATAGATTCAGTGGTGTGTTTGGAACTAAATTATAGAGTAGTTCCCAAACATAACTACTTAATAGAAATGCTCTTTGTTGTTGAAACGTGCTAAGGAAGTTGAGTGAAGAAGTGACTGTGCATGAATATCTGGTAAGGGTGGAAGAAACTCTGGTGCTATGATAAAATAAAGAAAAAGATAAACCAAAATTGCTGCAGTGTTTGCAAGAGGTTTATTCCCTAAATATCAGTTTCAGGCGCCTCCAGGTGCCTTTCATCTGAACCATTTAAGTCTGAATTCTGCAAAGCACATGTATATGCCATTGGTTTAAACTTCAACGCCTCCCTGGTGCTTTGCTGGATCACAGCTTTAGCTCTTTGTTGCTTCTTTTAAATGTTTGGTTTTGAAAGGTTTTAGTGATTGACCTCATACATCTACTGCTGTTGGGTTATCTTGGTGTGGCTGAGCACCAAGTGCTCTTTGAGCAGCGCCCCTGGGTGGTTTATATGGGCTTGTGTGTGGTCTGAATTGGATGTGCATGTCTAACAGTGCAAAATGAGCAATGCTTGTATTATTTCTTTGCTGGTGTCAGACTGGTAATGTAGAAGCTACATGCTCCACTTTAGCCTGACATTAAACGGGTTAAGTAAAGGAAACAAACAAAAAGGCAGCTGAAAGCTTCTCAAAAGGCAGTTCTCCACATGGAGGTGTCCCTGCTAAAATGAAGATTTTGTGCTTCTGGCCTAATGCCCTTGTGCCATCTCAGCGCTTGCTATCTGACGTAGCTCACACAAATGATCTAGCAGAAAGTTGTTCTGTTTCAGTTGGGGTGCAGGGAGGCAGCTGCTGCTTCAGTGAGTTAAAAAGGCTTGTGGAATATCTGAGTGCTCGGGGAAGGCTGGAGTTATACAGGAGGAAGTGGAGGAGGACCTCGTCTTTGTGATGGCAGTTCTGGATAGAAATGCATCTCTTCCAGTTTCCCAGAAATCCCAAAGCCACTTCTTGTGTGTGAAGAACAGATCTCTTTGCAAAGTGTTTAGTGTCTTGACTGTTAGCCTGAGGGTTAACAGTTGTTGTTTTGCAATCACATTGCGAAACAAATAAAACAATTTGCTGTTTTAGTATAAAAAGGCCCTTAGAGTTGTGAAATAAATAAGTAAAGCTCTTTTATCGTAATGAGTGTGGTGGAGTTTACTCCTGCTCTGTAAAGTAAATGGTAATGGATATACCCAAAGGCATCTTGTGTAGGCTGTGAATTACATCAGTCGTGTCATTATTCAGAAAACTTCATTTTACTATAAGTGATATTTAACTCTCTAATTCTGAAATTCTTTTCCAAATACTCATAAGCAGATACTTGAACACCATCACTATAGACTATAAACACAGTTCTCTACTGCTGGAAATTTGTCGTTTTGTGATTGGCACGATTTTTTTACCAGGGAGAGAGACTTTAGTGAATGTACAGAAAGTTCATTAAAGGGTTTTTCTAGTACAACACGTTTCTCATTTGATACTCCAGGATCTTGCCCATTGAGAAAATATCAAGAAAATAGAGAAAATATCAAGAAAATATACAATTTAGTTACTTAATGAGAAACTCTGGATTTCTAATAATTGTTACTAGTAGCATTATAAATGTCAGTAGTACTAAATGGTGGCTGTCCTGATAAGCTTACATTTGCATGCATTCCAACTACGATTGTACAAAGCCAATAACCAGCACAGCGTTCTCCTTGTGCAGAGTACAGTGGAGTGACATGGTGTTTGTTTAGTGAAACACAGAACATTAAGGCAGACAATATTGGTTTTATATTTCTTAATATGGATATGTTTGTACTTTAAAGATCACCTACACCAGTCTGTGGTGTGCTGCACTCAGTGGAGTTTGTAGTTTAAAAATGTGTTTGAGAGAGTAATTATGGCACAGAGCTTTGTCTTATACCCCTGGCTTCAGGAAATTAGAAGGTTCTTGGAGAACGGCAATCAGCAGAAACACTTTTACAGTAGTAGGAATTCAGAATTGATCCTAAGGTATTAACATTAATCACTTGTTCATGTGCTTTTAGATATTCAGCTGTCTGGCATGTGTCTGCATGATCACAGAAATGAAGCTTACTGCCTAATGACCTGAAATGTTGTATTTTTAACCCTCACTGAAACCAGTCAGTCCTCCTTAACTGACCTGGCTAAAATGGTAAGGTACATGTATCTATTTAATGTGTTTGCCAATGATGATTTACCATTGCCTTTACTGGGGGAGGGAATGGAGAATAAAACCAGACAACTCTCCCCAACCCAACAACAACAAAGAAAATCAGGGAGAGGTTTTGTTTAGTTTGTTGTAAACTCTAATGGTGTGGTTAAAACTTGTTGACTTCAGACTTTATGCCATTTTTTTCAGTTGAAAGATGTCTTCTCAAAAGCAGGGAAGGCTGTGATAAGCTTATAAGGCTTCTGAGGAGGATCAAGAGCTTTACATTGCTTAGCAGGCTGGATGGTCAGACTCTGTGTCAAAATAGTGAACTGTCTTGTTGAATGTGGTGGCTTTTGAGGTTTATGTATGGCTTTCCTCTCCAGCAGCAGTATGTGTAGAGCTCTACTTTCTATAAGGAAATATGGATATGTGTGTTCATCGTTGTTTTGTGTGTCAAATTCAGTGCTTCCAGGAAGCAGCAGACTTGCAGCACATGTGTTGTTTCACCTTTCTGCAAATGTGCATGCAGTAAGGCTCGATAGCAACCAATATTGCTGGATTTGCTGCATGCGTGGAAAGCTTTCTTAGCATGTGCTGTACGCCTGATGCTTTCTGAAAAGCCCAAGGCCATGGTATATGCACAGACCGATGGGGGAGCATGCACGCAGAAAGGCTTCTCTTAAAGCTTTGCATTTATTGTGCATGCCTGAGAGGTTCACTGCCCTGCATTGCCAGCTCCAGTGTGTGATGACACAATGTGTACACTGTGATTGCATTTAGGATTTCTTTACTCTTAAATTCTTTTAGAATAATGCTTGAGTAAGGGTAATTATTTTCCCCCTTATTTTTATTCTATACCTCTTCTTACATAGAGATCCAAACTTTCTTTTGTGAATTATATGGGTAACTTCCTCTTACCAGAAACCAAGCTCATTCCTTCTTTTATTCCTTCATAACACTTTCACCTCTGTGTGTATCCCTGTCTGCCTGCTGTCAGTATCAGTGTCCTGTTACCATCTTTGCTGCTTAACTGCTTCCTTTAAATTATGGTCCATGTACTAAAGCCATTTTGGGAGCGAAGGAAGGAAACTACTTTAATTTCCTGCATATTTGCTAGAAGCAGTCATCCATTCTATCACTCTTTCCAGCCATCGTTGTATGGTATTATGTTGCCACATTTCACTGATTCAGGTCAAGCACAATGACTATAAAGATGTATATCCATTTCCAGACAAGTACTGGAATATAGCCTATGCACCATATCCCAATTATTATTTGTACTTATCACTTTATTTCAAGCATTCCAGTATTTTTGTCCGCAAGACACTTACCTTTCTGTGAATAGCTTACCGCTTCTGAAAGATCAAATGAAACATATGCATGACTATCATCCTTGGTCAATATTTGATAGATCTTAAGAAAAAAATAGTAGGAGGTTAAATTTCAACTTGGTCACTCCTGTTTACAAGTCCTCACTTCACTGTTTCTCACTCCTGACTATTTTACAACTTGTTCATCAAGTATGTAGCATGTGCTACAAACTAATTCCATTTTTAGTCATGTTAACAACAATCCACCTCTCTGTGTCCCTGAATTGTATTTGCTGGTATATGCTTTGAACAGCTCCCTGTCGGAATATTTGTAGCAAAGTGCTATAAATCTCATGGCACACTTTTATAGTGTCATGTGACACCCATAACTTTGCTAAATATCGCTCTTCCGTGATGTTACACAGCAGACTTTTCTCTGTATGACAGCGATGCCTGACAGTCATCTCAAAACAAACATCCTGGAGCTGGGAGGCACTGTACTAAGAAAAAGCAAAAAGAACTTGAACCCTGAAGCTGCTGGTGGGTAGGTGGTGTTAGTAATTCCAGTGGCAGTGTTTTAGCAGTAGTGGTTTGAGGATATAAAAATAAAAGGTTTCATGTAAATTTGTACAACCTTTGGCTTTTATAATATGTCAGGAACAGAGGAAACTGTACAAGGTTTCCCTCGCTACAAGAAGGATGTTGAGGCTCTGGAGTGAGTCCAGAGAAAGGCAACGAAGCTGGTGAAGTGGCTGGAGAACAGGCCTTATGAGGAACGGCTGAGAGAGCTGGGGGTGTTTAGCCTGGAGAAGAGGAGGCTGAAGGGGAGACCTTGTTGCTCTCTACAACTACCTGAAAGGAGGTTGTAGAGAGGAGGGTGCTGGCCTCTTCTCCCAAGTGACAGGTGATAGGACAAGGGGGAATGGCCTCAAGCTGCGCCAGGGCAGGTTTAGGCTGGATATCAGGAAAAAATTTTCACAGAAGGGGTCATTTGGCTCTGGAACAGCTGCCCAAGGAGGTGGTGGAATCACCATCCCTGGAGGTGTTTAAAAGAGGGGTAGATGAAGTGCTTGGGGACATGGTTTAGTGGCAGATAGGAATGGTTGGACTCGATCCTGTGGGTCTTTTCCAACCTGGTGATTCTATAATTCTATGAAATATCTTTCTCCTTCTCTCACCCGTATCAGTTAGTTTAATAAAAGATAATACCTCTTTGTTTCATTGTTGGAGCTTATAAATACCTAACGGCTCTGAAGTTAGCATCTTTGGGAAATGAATGAAAAGTGTAGCGCGAAGAATAATCAATTCATAGAATAATAAGTGAAAGCCGTAGGAACAGAACCCAGTAATGAGCCATTGTTATTTCCACACTTACTTAGAGCTTTGTACTACCAAAATCGTGAGCAAGCATATCAAGTCTTGTCTTAAATGCATACCTGTCGGTGACAAGGTGTGCCACTTAACACCATCCAGTGTTCTCAATCAAACTATTGTTAATGAGAAGATGCTTGTCTGCATTCAAGGATTTTGAGAGCGTATCTCCCCAGCAGCAGGCGGTGCAGCCGGCCGGTAGGTGGCATTGATGCCCCGTGGCTGCAACAACCCCTCTGAGCTGCTGAGTGCTGGCAGCATGTGGTCTGACTGTTTCTCCACTTCGCTGGACACTTGCCTGTTGAGATGCGCATCTTGATGTAACACCTGAAATATGCTTCTTTTTTTAAAGTCGTTTATGGTTCTGTGATTGTAGTTCAGAGAGAATGCAACTCTGTTCTGAAAAGCTATTGAATAATACCAGACAATTATGCAGAAACACGAAATTCCCTTTGGATAAGGACAATTTTTTTTTTTTTTTTTTTTTTTTTTTCTGGTGGTTGGTAGGCTCCTTTTTGGTCCCACTTACAAAGGGGATGTTTTTTGTACTGGCTGTTGTGTTACAGAACATCTTGTCTAGAAAGCAATGAAATTGCTGCTCTGCTTTAAAGCATATGCTTATGAGGGCAATTCCCATGTATAACCTTTTAAGTGCTTTGCTGAACCGGGTAACTCTACACTCGGAAGGGTCATAGCTTTGTGTTGTCTCCTGTGCTTTTCTTTGCGTGCATTTGAAGAGGGACATTTGCAAGTGAATGCCTTTTATCTGAAATGCATCACTAACAGGCTTTTAATGTCCTAATGGATAGGTAGGTGTTGAATGGAACATTGGAAAGACCAAATTTCATCTGCTTCTGCCCAAACATGCAGGTCTTTTCTCTCTCAGTTCCTTCTGAGAAATTAAATTTAAAAGTGTATATTGCTCATGCATTGCTGTGTCGGTCTAAAATGGATACCATTACCTACAATGGAAAAAGCATTTCTAAATATTTCCCCTTTTTATTATTTTCTTGGGGTACAGATTGGGTCTAAGTAGGGGCAGTACTAGGTCTTTGTTCTGTCTGCAGTGCATTATGTATGACTCCCCTAGCTTGCCCTTGTTGGGAATAGATCCTTCCTTTCAGCATTTAATCAGTTTAGCAGGTTCAAGTACAATCATTCACATTTATGACTGGTCTCTGCAGTAAGACAGCTATTCAATACCTGGAGTATGGGGGCTGGGAGGGGAAGTAAGACATCATCACAAACTAAGTAGATTAACTGAGTAGAGTAGAGTTTAAAAAAAATGCAGAAAGGTGTCAAATTTTTCCACGAGGAAACACAAAATAAGTAATAGGGTGGGAAAGATTAAGAAGAATTAAGGCTCTAGTAGCCTAAACCAATTTAGGCATATCTTAATGTGTATTTCTTAGGTGGAACTTAGATGTGGCTTCCCGCAACTTCCAGGAGATAAGACTTAATATTATTAGAATTGTCTCAGCTGCATGGAGAGGAATTACTCAGACATTCTCATTTGGTACATTTGGGAAATAGCATCTTATTAATGTTCTTAACTTTCCTTGCTTTCCTGACTACCATCCTTAGAAGTGCTGCCAGTCCTTCTTGTATAAGATAGGTCCTCGTATTTTCTCGAGTAATTAAGTCTACAGACCACTGTCCCACACCAGTCACATCATGTGTGGGCGTCCCACGTAAACAAGGCTCTTCCTCTGTGTGCAGGTTCTGCGTGTATGTGGCCCACGTGGATTTTCAGATGAGCTCCTAAAGTTCTTCACATGCAAAAACTGAAATGAACAGTATGTGATGGTGTGTGGTTTGCATGTGTTGTGTGCACTGAGTTCCGTGCAGTGGAAGAGAGTCAAAAGGTTCCTGACCATGTATCAGAGCGTGTGTGGAAAGCCTCCTTGATCAGAGACCCTGTGCAAGAAACTTCAGTTTTAGTGGAAAAAAGGGATAATAGTGTTCTTTGCTACTTAACTGGAAAGTGGAGAGACTCTTCAGACCCTGAGCTGGAACAGGAACTGTGTAAGTGGCACAGTCTGTTTGGGAAAAAAAAAACCAAAAACAAAAACACCACCACCTTGAACAAAAATATTTCTTCCTTTAATTTATTAGTAAATGACCAAGTATTCTAGTGAACCAGTCTCTCTTTCTTATTTTTGTTTAAGTAGTAATTGCCATTGCTGACCTAGATCAATTAAATACTGTATTTTTCTTTGTAGGATGTAATATTGAACTATCCATCGTGTCCCCTCTTGTAATACAAAGCAGTCCCAAATCCCAAAGAAAGGGGTGTGAAGGAGAGCAAGAGTGACCAATAGCAGCTCGGTGGATGGGATGACACACCAATCCAAAATATTCATGGAATAATAGAGTGGAATAAGAGTAGCCTCTGCCATGCACACATAGAGGTGCTGTTGTGCAATCTTGAAATTCAATGTAAATGTATTTTCCTTATCTTTTCCTATCAGTTCATGCTAAAACCCCATCTCCAAGTACTGACAGAAGAAAGGCTGGGTTCTATATTGAACTGTCTAGTATTTAGTGGAATTAAAATAGTTTAATATGAATAACTGAATTCAGTCCAGTACAGCCAGGTTAGATATGGGAAGACAAATTTTGCACAGAGTAATGCTGTGTGTTATCATAAAAATAATACAAGCTCTGTTCCTCTGTGGAAAATGTTGTTGCCTGGAGGCCCTCCATGGGTTATGTTTGTTGCAATTCATTAATGTGTTAATCTGCTTAAAAAGCAGTTTTCCTTTTTTTTTCTTTTTTGTTTATGACTTAATCTATTATAATTGAAGCTTATAAAACAAAAAATCATTTAACTTGATAGGGTTTTTTTATTGTTCTGTGATACTATATCAAGGAAATAGATCCTAATTTGAATACCAGGACTACGGCCTGAATTTTGTGTTGCTATTTCAT
Organism: Phaenicophaeus curvirostris; assembly: GCF_032191515.1. Taxonomy (NCBI): domain Eukaryota; kingdom Metazoa; phylum Chordata; class Aves; order Cuculiformes; family Cuculidae; genus Phaenicophaeus; species Phaenicophaeus curvirostris. The sequence continues at coordinate 3,440,752 of NC_091400.1, read as the reverse complement.
CCCACACTTCTTCCTCAGGTCTCTACAAACTCACCAATTAACAGGTTTCTGCAATGCACTGAAAACTCTTATTGTAATCTCTTACATGAAGCACACTTCTATACCTTTTATTGATGACCTCAGTGCTCTGTCATTTGGGAAATGCAACAATTGATCTATTTACATGTGGAGGGTGGCTAATAAATATACATCACAGATCATGTTTTGGATCCTTTTGCATGGATGTTGAGGGAGAGAAGAAAATAAATCTATGTAATGCCTACCTGATTTTTATATTTTTTTCTGAAGAGCTCATGCAAGGAGGCATGAGGAAAAATTTTACATACAATAACCTTCTTTTCCCTGCTGCTGGTCTAAGCTGAATCCTGGCACTTGTAGCCCCTGGGAGGTCTTCTGTGACTTAAAATTTTGTTGTCTCTTGATGTGTCTTATTGCATATAGTGCTTTTGGGACAAGCAGCGCTGGCTTTCCAGCTGGGGTTGCCTCTCTTTGAAATAATCGGCAGTTGCTGGCAGGATACCTGAAAATGTCTTAGATATTGATAATTTCTGTAAAATATCTAGAAAGGGTCCTGAAATTAATCTTTAGAAACAGTATATTTTTTTTAAAAAAAATCACCAGCTGTCACTTAACTGATAATTTTATCACTTTAAAAGCAACATTTTGTTCTGATATGTAGGTTTCAACAGCAGCTCCTTTTTCTATAAACAAATAAATGAAAAGCACTGCTCACACATTGAGTTGCTGGAACATTTCTATAAAGTAACAGGGATCTCTTGTTGTGAACCTTTACTGAAATAGCAAAGAAATGCTTTCTGTCCTTGCACAATGAATTGCAGCAGTTGCCATATGGAGAACAGATACATGCTCAACACAATATTCTGTACTGGGTAGGAATAGAATGTTTTTGGTGGATGTGGAATACACCAAGCATTGGGTACAGATAACTCTTGCCTCATCGTGAGCTGATGGTAGTGTTTTATGTACAAGATGATGCAGACTTTGGGTGTGTTGACTACAGGTTTTCTTGTTGTTTTGGAATTGAACTTCAGCCATGGTGTTGCCTTGAAATGAGATTTTTCCATTTATACTATGATCTTACACTTTGCAATGTTGCCACATATATAATGCTTTGCAGGGTTTTCAAAACCATCGAACCTCACGCAGGAAATGTACAAATATATTTCTAGTTCTTGTTATAAATGAAACATGAAATATTTGGTCTCCAGACATCTTGTCTTGAGCTTCACGTTGCCATGGGCACTCATTAGTATTCCAGGGAGGCCTGGTTGTCATGGCAAAGTGTGTAGCTGTACCGTGTTCCTATGGCAACCTCCACCATTCTGTACCTTCAGCAGATCCGCTAGCAAATCTCTTTGGGTAAATCTAAGATTATCTTATGGTAGCGTTAATGTTTTAAATACCATTGCCATCCTATCCCTAAGTGATCAGCATTGCAAATGTGTTTGGTGTGTTAATATGGACCGTTGAGTCATGATAACACAGTGCAGTTTTGAACTTCAAGAAAATTGTTTTCAAAAAGCAGCAGCAGGGGATAGCTCAACCTCTGAAGAGGTTAAAACAAAATTGTGATGTTGAGCTGTTTGCTTTTTTCACATGTTCTTGTGTGTGTCTGGATTTGCAACTGAAACATTTCTGAGCTTGCAGCTCCTGCCTTGAATGACCTTCAACAGTAACAACCATTCTGGTGTCCATCTAAGTGCATGTGAGAGAGTTTTGGTCTCCGAGCCTTTTTTTGGTTTTTTTTCTACGAAGAAAAAGCAAATTACTGGCTGTCACAGAGCTTGCTGTGATTTGCCTAGGGAGCAAAAGGTATTATTGCTGGTGAGGAATAGTACTGTAGATGGTTATCTTTGGATCAGTAAAGCTTTGTATCCATTGATGAAGAATTTGTTTTGATGTTGGAGATGTTCAGAAATGTGGTAGACAACATCTGTCAGCTCTTGCTAATGACATGCGGTTTACTCCTCTTAAATTTTGTTCTCCATTCATACATCTTTTAGTTTATGTAATGTACACAGTCAATGAGCTGATGAAAAAGCTGTAGTTTTTTGAAGGGCTCTAGCAGATGTGGAGTGCGTTGTGTTCAGAAGTGAAGTCTACACAAGCTGTTTAGAAAGGGCAGCTTGATCGGCCCCTGTACAGATGCCTGTCCAGTGTCTGGTTTTCAGTTATAGAAATGAACTAGGAAAATATACAAATGAACAGAATGTAGAAATCTGTCCGAATTTTTAAATCAAATGTCTGAAAATGGTAGTGAAGTGTTCATGGAAAGTGTTAATTTGTCATAGCTGGGAGAATTGTGTTCTGCTTAGCTGTAAGGTTGAAGGTTTTCTGCAGCCCTAGAGGGTATGTTAGTTCTGCCGTGGTTCTGATTGTTTCCTTGTTGTGGTTAGCAGGTAAAAGCAGTGTCTTAAACCAAACAAAACTTCAAATTTGAATCACATTGTTTAAAGATTTAAATGTTAGAAGAGCTTTATCAGCTCATATCCTTATTCTTTTGCTTTCAGTTGATGATTTGTACAGATCCCTTGGCCTCTTTCTCAACAGCATCTAGAATTTCAGATATTTCTTGGAGTCTTTTCTGTAAGCTGTTTCACTTTTCAAATGTCTGTGCTGAAAGGCTTTTTTGATACCCTTGCTTAGAGAACACCGTGAACCTAAATGTGAGCTGATAATCAAACAACCAAGTTATGTTTTCAAGCAACACTGTCTTTCAGCGTACTGACAGGTGACAGCCAGGAAAGCTCATGCTTTTTCTCTTTTCTCCATTTCTTCCAATTGGGTTTGCTTTCCAACTGAGTCAGAATGCATGGCCTGAATCACATCAGTACTGCTGAAAATGCTGTCTCACAGTACTCTCAAACCTGAATAAAAGCAGCTTGCTTTTAAGCACTTAGTTAATAAATTAAATACACTGTGTGAAGGGAAGAGACTGTACTTTTGTTTTATAAATTTGTTAATGCATTTAAAAAACATTTTTATTTCAAGACTGGTGCAGCTTTGTTTTGCAGTGGCTTAAGAATCTTTTCCAGTAAGCAGCTGAAGGCTTTGTTTATATTTGTAATTTGTATGTAGGTGTAGCAACAGTTAAACATGTGGCTAGGACAGACCTTCTTTTTATCCTGGTTACCATCGATTTGTCACAGAGTTCTTTCTTATTCTAGGTAGAAATTTTGCAAATTAGAGGAAAAGGATTTTTTTTTATGACACTGATTTATATATATATAAAAAAAGGCAGGAGTACAGTATGATTTATCTGCACAGTGAAGAGCTGTGCTAATGTGAGCAGACATTTAAGCAACATTTTTTTACATAAATCTAGAACTGAATGGTAAAAAGTGACGAGAAGCTCATTTTATGTGTTTTCTTTTCTATCACGTTTACCCCCATTGACTAGCAAACTAGTTTAGGGAAATTAAGAGCAACTGATGGAAAACTGGAAACACTTCTAAGGGAATTGAGAGTGTGAGAAAAAAAAAAGCCAGAATTGCACTGGGATTGTGGGAGCTTTTAGCTGGTGTCACCTGCTGTGACAATTTTACCCTCCCTCTATACATGGCTGATGCTGGGTGCATTTCTATTTGTTTCTTTCTATCCTTTATATTTAGTCTCATTTAGGTTAAGAAGAGGGAGGCTACTGGAGGATAAGACAGGACTTCTTGATCATCCTCACAGGTGGAGAAACACGTACAAATCCCATGAGACACTCGACTGTAGCCTGCAGTTTGGTGTTTGTAGTTTGGAAGCTGAAAATGGTACTCAAGCTTAGAGCTTTCATGAAGAAAGCTTCAGCAAGTTTCTTCATTTTCAGTCAGAAATAGCAGGGACGTGCTCAGGCGCTGCCCATGGATGGTCTTTCCCTGGAGCCCAGGAATTGAGAGAGACTGGAGAGGGACTATTCACAAAGGCTTGTGGTGATAGGACGAGGGGGAACGGGTAGAAACTGGAGAAGGGCAGATTTAGACTAGACGTTAGGAGGAATTTCTTCACCATAAGAGTGGTGAGACACTGGAACATGTTGCCCAGGGAGGCTGTGGCTGCCCCATCCCTGGAGGGGTTCAAGGCCAGGTTGGGACGCCTGATCTAGTGGGATGTTCCCGCTCACGGCAGGGGGTTTGGAATTAGATGATCTTTAAGGTCCTTTCTAACCCAAACTATTCTCTGATTCTATGAATTAAGGTGCAAACAAAAAGCAGAATCCAAAATATCTGATGTGATGACAGCTTACATTGCACTTCCATGTGCATTCTTGTGCCCTTAACGCAAGCATAGCTGATGGTTGGCTATTTGAAAATTTATTGTCTGTGGTCTTTTACATAGAAACATAACAGTTGCATAACTGAATAACCCAAGCAATCACTGAGCAACTTTAAAGTGTTAGGATTTTGTTTTTCTTCTTGTTATCTGGAACAATATATTGAAAGCAAAAATTTTCTCTTGAAATAATTTTAGTCTGTAGGTGGTTCATAAGAAATTGATTTGAAGTGCTTGCTCGAACAGTTCTTACAGAATGATCCTATTCTCTGCCAGGAAGAATAACCCTTAAGCATTCACATGAAAAGTTAAATTTAAGTTACATAACATAAACTTCATGAATAGCCTATCGTAACCACTTTGATGTTTCAGGTAACTGTTGTGTGTTTGTAGCAATGAGCTGTGAGGGTACTGATGTATGCCAAGTAAACCTGTTACAAGCATATTATATGAACGTCGCATGCACTGTTTATCCACTTTCAGTATTGGCGAGTGTCCTGTTGCTAAACATACTTACGAAATTGCTTCACCAACGGTGTCTTCATCAATTAAATATTAATATAACCATAAGTGTAGTGACTGTTGGTAGTAGAATAGTAGATGAGATCAGTGAATTTATGTAGCCTGTTTGGGGACAGTAGAGTACAAAACGTGTTTGTCCAGGTTGCTGTTAAAGAGAGCGAAGTGATGTGTTGTCACTTGCATGATTTGGACCTGGAACACTCTTTAGTTAAGTCATGGATGTAGCTGAAAATTATATGTGACCAGGACATGGACTTATGTATAGACTGTGGACAGAAGTGCTGTGCATTCAGTTGTGCTTGTTTGTTTGCCAAACCATTTTCTGTTTTGTGTTTGGGTTTTTTTTCATTTTGGCTTTTCTGCATTTTTTTTCTCTTTCCCCACAGCACTCAATGAGCCATAGGCTCTATTCATCTCACCTCTACATAGAGAGATATTTGTTGATGTGAGTACAGGGTTAATTGCATGAAATTAGACATAGTCTGTTAACATGCTGTACAAGCTCTTTCTTTTAACATAAATATTAGTATTATATGCATAGGTGAGGAGGAAGGAGTTTGGTAAAATAAATCTTATGCAATGATACCCACTGAATTTCATATTTGTCGCTGTGTTTACTGTCCTAATATTGATGATACTCTCACATAAGTGCATTTTGAGTAGAAGCTAATTATTCTTCCCTGAAAAATATTTGCATCAAGTAAATGGCATGAGATGACTTTGATTTATTTTCACCATTCTATAAGCTATAAGTAATTAGCTTTTAAAAATAGTGACTGTGAATCTAAATAATATCTTGTGTACTTATTAGGAGCTTTCTGATTAGCTATTAATTAGTCATGATACTGACTTTGCATGTCAGTAGACTGCAATGAAATGTTGCATTGGATGCTGAGCCTACTCACAGGTCTTTAACTTGGCAAACATCTAGATTGTCTAATACACACAAAACTTAGGTACAAATTAGTACTGCATAGGAAGGCAGCAGCTTGAATCTTGAGAGAAATTTTTCTGTTTTAGTTGAGCAATTAAACCAAGCTAATAGCATGTTCTGTTGTTGTTGACATACTGGAGCTGTAATGAATTAAAATGAGAAAAGAGAAAAAGGCACTGAACTTAAGACAACCCAACCCAGGCAGCTTAAACTATGTAAAGTGCTGGAAATGCAATCTTGTAATATGTTGAAGGAGGATTATATGCATGTATTATTATGATGCTGGGAGAGAGGCTACTGTTTGTCTTCATAATATTTTTATTTAAGAGATAAATCTTTTTGTTAGTGAAGTGCCAATTGAGATAATCATGTGATTTCACCAGTAGTCTTAAGATGCTAATCATGTTTAAAAAAAAAAATAAATCTTGCTACAATGCAAGTTAGAGGATAGATGTCAACAACTGTGAGTACTGGTTAGTATGTGGGTAGTACAAATAGTGTACACAGCAGTGTACACTTCACATAGAATCATAGAATCATAGAATAACCAGGTTGGAAAAGACCCATGGGATCATCGAGTCCAACCATTCCTATCATGGTTTGGGTGTTCTCCCAGATGGCTATGCATGAGACAACAAATTATTTTTCTTAAATGTATGACCAGAATAAACCAAGGTCTTATTAACTCCTTGGTGGGATGAGATTAAAACTGTGACTTGCAGTGGAAAATAAAAAAAATTGAAGTACTTTTGAAGACTTGGACTTCAGGCTCTGACTTACGTGGAATTGTTCTACTCTAGAAGAAAGGTCTGAAGGTATCTGTCATCGATTATTGTGCAGTTATCTACAGAGAATTTAAAAAATGGGTGACTCATCTTCATGACTTTTGATATCTCCAGCAGCAGTGGTGTGTTCGACAGTGGTGGTTGAGTGAAAATACTCTGCATTCTGCCTTTGTGGTAGTACTTGCAGACGTGCATACTTGTGGCCCAGGAGCAATGCTTTGAAGCTAATCTTCAGAATGCTGCCTGTGTTAATAGGATGAGCATCTCTGATTGCAGCCAGTGGTGGCTGCAGTATCTGCCTTTCCAACATTGTGGGTTTAACCCTTTCTTAAGGTGAAGTACGGGTACAGAGATACACCAGGAGTAATTATAGTCTTGCAGGAGTCTTGCTTTAAAGCAGTACTAAACTGCATCATGGAGGCGTCTCTGCATCTGTGAAAGAGTATAATCATCCAAGGGGTGTTTTGCATTGCTGAGAGAACCCTGAAAACTGAGCAAGGATGCGACTTCTGTTGGGTAGCCCACTACAGCATATGCCGTCTTGATTCTGGAGCTAGCATTGCTCCTTTCAAATGTGTAGACAAGCTGGGGTTTTTAGTGCTTTGGCAGATAACTGGGTCACAACTAGTGTTGATAAGCTTATGGGTGCTCCAGCCCTCTGTTGAAAGCAGTGCAAGTGCTGCTGCATGTGGCCCAGCTAACCAAGGTGGACACTCACTGTACTAGCACAGCTGGGAGATAGTTGCACATCTTGAGTGGAACAGGTCAAAAAATATATTTTTGGCTGTTTCTACATAGTCTTTAAGTGTGTTTTTTCTAGAAGACTGTCTGAATAAAAGGCAGTTTTAAGATGGGAATAGGAAAGGGCTATTTGTGGAAATGTGTCCACCTGTAGGACTTGGGGGGTTGAATGTGACCTGCATAAATTAAATATTGTGCAATACCTTTATCCTCTAATAGGTGGGAACCTAGAAATAGAAATATGAACGTTGGCCCTGCTTACCACGTGCGGAGAATTCTACTTTAGTCTTAAGCGTTGAACAGTAATAAAAGGAGGCTCTTCCCATTGAGAATCGAGCCCTTTATTCAACATGTAGTTCAGCAATTGAACTAAAGAAGAATAACCATTAGCTACCAGCAACAGCACTTGTATCCCCTTTGCTGGATTCTAGCAACTAAATGGCAAGACATTAAAATGCTACAAAAGCCTTTGTTGCATGGGGACTAGGTACATCTTTTAAACATTTAAAAGGACTGGTCATGAGTGATAAGGAGCTCCTTAGCATTCGTACATCAGCTGAAGGCACTGCTACCACCCTACAGGGAAAATACTGATCTTATGTAGAATGTGCAAATTTCCCAGAAAGAATTGCTAATACATCTACTGTGCCCGTTTTCTGTATTTTGGTTAACTGTCTTAAAGTGTATGGTAGGACTAACCTGAGCCCCTGAGACTCCCATGTGATTTCAGCACAAAGAACGTGGTGTGCGAGAGTGTGTATGCAAGGTGTGTTCCTGAGAAAAGGCATTCTCAGGAATATTGAAACATCTCTTAGCGATGTTAAGCTATTGGCTTTTATTGTTTCTGAAACACAGAAGCAATAAGTCAAACGTTTACCTAAATCCTTTACTGCTGCAGAAAAATTCAGGAGTTCTCTGGACAATACAGCCAACTATTTTGTTTAATTTGAATCACATGCAGCCTCTTGTTATCTTCTTTTATTAGGCCACTGTCATAATTCTTTAATTACTGGATTCCTTTCCCTTTTATGCCAAATATGGAGAAAAGCTCCAGTGCTCACATCAGTGGGATGTTTGTACTAACTGGCTAGTTAAATTCATATTATATATTACCTAAATGTGATGGGTGAGTGTTTCTCTCCCCTCTGTTGTACATCCTTTTTTACAATACCATAGGCATTACAGCATCACACACAGATTACAGAAAACTGCACAGATTGCAAACTACAAAAAATACTGATTGCTGGACTCTTGTCTAGCTGGCTTGATTTTTCTCACGGTTTCCACCATGAAGATTGCCAAGGTACAGCATTTACCCTTTTTTATCTTTCCAGTCTTTTGTAGCTTTTCTTCCTGTTTGGTGGAAATTGGTGAAGTCTGTAATGCTTGCCTGTAATTTGTTCTCAAAATCACTGTGCTGCTTAGTTTAAAAAACCCAGTAATAACTGCCAAAGCAACATATGCGAGTGACATGAACAGTATTGTAGTAAGCAGCCAGCTACACTAGCATCTTAATTTGTCACTCAGTATGGGAGAGTGACAGTTTAGCATATGGCCAATCTCTTCAAATACTGGTTTGTTATTCCAGATACAGTTAGGACTATTTATTCCTCCATTTGTGAAGTAGATCTGGTTTGTAAAGGAATTTGCCCCTGATCTTTTTGACCATTCTTTGGTGGTGTTCAGATCTCAAAGTTAGAGCCATAACTGCATTAGAGTTACTTATTCTATGCTGTAAGAGAATGGTGAAATGGAATCATGAATTATTCACTAGAGATTGTAAAGACCTCTTCAAGTACATTAAGGATGGGTTGTTAAGCGATATGTGTAATTTTTTGCATAACTTCTGAATTAGAGCTAGAACATTATTAACAGAGGCGGCTCCTATTGTTTGTTGAGAATTATAGCCAAATAATTACTCAACTGGAAGGTGGTTTGACTTTATGGTGGGAAAATGTAATGAATTGTTAACAATGCTATTTGCTTTTTTTTTCCTTACTGATTATTAGTGAAGTGTTTGAATTCAAGTTAAATTGTGGAAAAAGAACTTTAGAGACTTATGATGTTCTAACATTTTATTCATCACTGTGATTACTGGACAGAATACATTTATCTGGGAAAGAAAATGCTCTCAATTATTTGGATTTTCATAGGATATACAGAGAATTAGATGAGCTTCATACAGATACTGTTAAAAATTCTTTCTGAATTCCTACCTTTTAAAAAAAATAAATTATGACATTCCTGCTGTGACAAAAAACAAAAGCAAGTGCATACACCTCTTGTGCTTAGTTTCTCACAGGGATTTTAAATAACTTGTATAAGATCAGTAGAAAATGAGCAATTACAGGCAGTGCTCTTTCAGTGGAACTGTTTCTATAATGAAGGTGGTGATTTTGCTTAGTTGATATTCCATCTGGGCAGTCAGTGGCAGTTCACATGTATAGTCATGCCAACTATATTTTGTGACATTGCATGCTTTATTCGCACCCCAAAACTCTAAACAACTTTTGAAATAAAAATAAAACTTCCCTTTTCATGTTAACAGCTGGGGTTATAAGCCCAGCACTTGCAAGTCTTTTACTGTAACTGAGTATCACTTCACCTGTATTTGAATCAAATACATCTCTTTACATTTCAAACATATTTCAGAGACTGAGTAGATTAATTTGCTTTACTGGAGCTGTGCTGACATTAATTCTTACTTTCTCAATTTTTGCCTTTTTTGCCTTTCAAACCAGAGAGTTGAGACAGATGGACTTCCATAAAAAGCCAGTTTTTTGTTAGATTGGCAGGTTCAACTTCCTCCTATTTCACCTGGAGGACTGAACAGTTGGATAGCCCTAACTCTGTAGAGATCCAAGGAAGATTCTGAGGACTTATGTCATAACGCAATGAAATCTGCTTGGCCTCTTTCCCAACCCCTGCCAAGAAGTCATCGTAGCCATGTATTTGACTGCATTCCTTGATGAAAAACATTTGGTCAAGCACTGTGGGTGGCACCTCGATGCAAAGCCACCAAGATGCTTAAAACTAAAGTGTGCTGAAGAACATGGTCTGTCCCTGCTCTGCTCATTTTCTAAGTAGATGAAAAGGAAATCCCTACTGTTTGGGTGGGGTTTTTTTTAATTTTTTGGGTTTTTTTTATAGGCTTCAGCTTGCAGTTTCTTTACCTAGCTGTAGGTTTTGGCAGAGCTGGAGGCATGTCATGCTTTCTTGATGCTTTGCAGACTTTCTGTTTGCTTTTCCTTCTGCCCAGCATCTCAGTATTTCATAGCCTTTGATTTTTTTTTCTTTCTTCTCTTTTTGAGGTATTTAATCTTTTACCCCATGACAATGTTTAGTGATTGATAGGAATGGTTGGACTCAATGATCCAGTGGGTCTTTTCCAACCTAGTGATTCTGTGAATGTATGATTCTATTTCGGAAAACTGTATAAATGGATTTCCAGGACACACAGATGCGTTTTATGTAGGGTTAGAACAACTGGTATGTGTAATATACCCACGAGATAGAGAGACAACATCTTTCTATTGAATGTGAAACACTTATTGTGACATCTGTAAGTTGAGGGATGTGAAATGTGTCATGATATCAGCCAGCTGTAGCAAGTGGTGTGACTTCATACTTCTGATGCTCCATCTTGTGTTTTCTGTAAGGTGAAGTGTATGTGTTCCTGAGATCTTTGCTACAAAGTAGTGATGGTCTTTGGGTTGTTCCACAGTAGACACTACTAATGTTATCTTTTCATGTTTATTTTTCTGCTACCGTGGAGATTTTTTTGCCTTCCACTTCTAATTAATTTTTATTTAATTTCTTTTATTTTTAGGTATACCACAAGTTCTACCCTCCAGGAAACCTTAGAAAGGTAAAACCTTAAAAATTCCATTTCTGTTCATTCCCTATGTTTACATGCCGGTGTTTGCTTTGGTTTTGTCTTCAATGTATCGCTACAATACTGAGCTTGTCACTGGGAAAAACAGAGAATGATATACTGTGAAATCCTTGGGACTGTGATGGTTTTGAGCACTTGTAGAGCCTGTGTTTATTTACTGTCTTACATTCCCTGGGCAACCTGTGCCAGTGCCTCACCACCCTCACAGTAAAAGTTCTTCCTAATAGCTAGTCTAAATCTCCTCTCTTTCAGCTTAAAACTGTTCCCCCTCATCCAGTCACTGCTATCCCTGATAAAGAGCACCCCCCCAGCTTTCCTGTATACAAATTTTTTTTTTTTTGTACTTACTCTTAAAAAAAAAATCCTTTGTCAGTCGTTAGAGCTGTGCTCAGCTGTGGTTGAAAGCAATTTCATTCCACTTCCTTGGTTAGAAAATACCAAGTACTTAGACCTTAGTGCTTAGTCCTCATCAGCTGGATGTTCAACTATTCATCACTTCAATAAGAAGTTAAGATAGACTGTACTCTTATGCCTGTATTAGTAGTGTATAGTGCTGGCACGAATTATTCTCCCCTCTCACTCTAAAACACCACCTGAAACCTGCCTAAGAGATTTATAATCTTCAAATGTTACAAATCTGTGCCCAACTTCCTCCAAATTATCTTGGTCTGGTGTATGCCTTTTTCTCTTATGTCAGGTTACAATATGGTTAATAAAATAACCAGATCCCAGGAAGTTTTGGAAAGGGATGTGCCTGCTTCTTCTCTCACTTTATCTTCCCTCATCTGGTTTTGGTGGTTTTTTGTTGGGTTTGTTTGTTTGTTTTTTTGTGGTTCTTTCCCCTTGTCTGGGTAACATTTATCTTAGATATAGCCATTGGCAAATTACAAGGCAAGATGTTCCACAGAGAGTAATTCCCTTTGAGCCAAGTTTCTCTGGTTTTGTGCTGCAACTGGACAGGAGTTGTTCCTTTGGGTTGTTACTGTCATCTACAGAAGCAAAGAGGGCACTGGGGATGCTGGAGTCAGATGTTTAAAGAATTGTGGTATCATCTAATCAGACAATTACACCGACTGCATATCTTAGATTTGTCTTTAATACCCCTAAGTTGTAGAAACTCAACTCTTTGTTATACAAAGAATTGCTCAAAAAACCAAATACCTTTTATTGTTCACCTGTCATATCTGTCTTTTCCGATAAAAGCATGTGGTATAACTGTCTCCTGATGGGTTACAGGTTTACTGAACCTTGTGACACGTTTAAATTATCTAATAATGCAAAAAGGTTCAGTGGAAGAGTCTGTCACACAATTTTCCATGCTGTGTTTTTGTTTTGCTTTTTAAATACCGATGTTTAGTAATGTTCTGAGTTTTGCTGTTGTAAGTGTTGTATGTTGCCATCAAAGCTACTGCGATTCAGCAGAGAAGGACAAAGACTGGTCCTGAGACTGCTATCATCTTGGTAGAAAAGAAACACTTTTGATCATACTCGCTTCCAAATCTCCCAGGTGACTGAACAAAGCTCTTACATTGACATTGTGACCAGTGACTGAGGACGTGAACTGGCACAAAGTGTCTTGGCAACACTGTTAGAACTTTAAAACTGTAATAAATTTAAATAAGGCAGAAAATTTACACTGAACTGGGGAAGAATAAGAGAGTAGGGGAGTAAATGGTAGAAGCTGGTGCTACTTGCCTTTAATCCCTTTTCCATGTTCACGCTGGGTCATCCGCAGGTGCCTCTGCCATGCTTAACACATTTAGTGGAAGAAGTATGATTCTTGTTTTTAATCTTCTTGGGAATGGAGGACCCTTTGAAAGCTCTGGTAGTTCATTGCCCACAAGAAGGGAGGGAGGGAAGAAAGAGGAAAACACTATTCTTTTTTGTCAAGGTCGGCTGTCTAATTGATTCTATGCATCAAAGCTTACGAGTAAAGGAAACTGATTTTAGCTCTTAACTTTGAGTCTCCTGAAGTGCTATGTATTCAAGTTGCGCTACTCTTCTCCTGTTGTGTTGTGCTCCTAATGTCAACCTGACATCCATCAGCTGGCTGTGAAACTGCATTGCTCATGGTGAGGGGAAAAAGGAAGGACAGTGGGATTTTTCATGAAACAGTAGGAATTGTTCCTGCTTAGCAGGCAGTTCCTGTCTTACCCTTCCTATTTATCCCCTCTTAGCCTTGAACAGTGGTGACAACTGACTAGCAACTCCTTGTAATGGGAATGACCAAGCTCTACTGATCAATGATGACCATTTTAATTTTCAGTTCTTGTACCCTGCATTGTGTTACTGTGCATGAGGCCAGCATGTTTTGTGCCTCCTGAGCTCTGTTGGTATATTTATTTCCTAATTTTGTTCCCTTAAAGGGTTAAAGTGTAGTACATACTTAAAGATTAAATTACATCAATGTATGAGTTACCATATGAATTAATAGCTGAGGCAAATACGTTTTCCTTTATATTCCAGTGACAATAATTTACACTAATAAAATAGAGGTTTTTTGTGGTGAAAGAAAAATGAAATATAAAAACATTACAAAAAAAGGTGAAGCTTATAAATATATGAAGAATCAAACAAATTGTCAAAAAAGCTAAGCACACTTTAGTTGATTACATTGTGTATCTTTAAAATGACAGTCCATGTCTGAAAATGTAATTGCTTTCTCTTCTGCTTGACACTAAGAATGTTCTTTTTATTGTTTTTCAGAAGGTTATTTCTTACTGCTATAGCTTTAACTTGTCATGACTCAATCCAAATTCAAACATTTTACTTATTTCAGGAGCTTTGAACAAGGTGATGTTTGAGACGAAAGCTTTTTTCATTACTTAGATTACACATTTGTGTGGGATGAGAATCAGATGGCAGCATTTTGGAAATCTAGTTCACCATTTCAGTCTTTTGTGCCAGTTATCTGTCTGGTCAGGACTTTGATATAAAGGCTTGGAAATTGGAGTTGGCATCTGTAGGCCTTTTTGTTTAAATCTAAACTGAGTTAACAGCCAGAAGTAAGGACTGAAACAAACCTCCAAACTCTGATGCTGAGACTCTCTCAGTTGGAAAACAATCGCATGACACTCAGGCAGTAATGCACAATATGGTAGGTGCAAAGTTGCTGGAGGATAAATGTTACAGAAATCGCATAAAATGATTAAATAGTGTTATGTGGTGTTTGCTCATCCAGGTATATGCAATACCAGATCCTACATCTTGGGAGGTGCAAAACTTTAAGCTTGCACCTAGCAGGTGATGTTGCAGTAATGGAGGATTCTTTTAATCTCTCTGTGCCAAACTTTGTGGCACAAAATAAACCTCAACTAAAACAATTTTCAGGAAAATATGTTGATTTTGAAAATGTAGTGTTTGGCTTTTATATTTTTGCAATATAGTGTCTTAACAGCTAGGATCTGTGCCTGGGAAATAGTTGGTCCTACTCCAGAAGCTGATCTCCAGACCAGAATTAATTGTTATTGTCAACCAGTGGAAAAAAATGACAGAGCATTAGCTTTGGTTCTTCAGCTGAATGTAAAACTGCTTCTAGCAGTGTGCACTTGGTATTGACTTTTTAGCTGGGTTGATGCTTAGTCTTGATGTGCATCAGAAGTCTTCTGAGCTCCTCTATGAAGCTGAAAGTATAATGAAACTGCATAGCAAATGGATGATTGACAAATGGACTGCCTTGCTTTCTACCATTTTTGTACTTATGCTTATTAGAAATCCCAGGAGGTTGTTTTTAATGTGGTGGGTGTTCATATGCTTCTATGCACTTAAAAACTACTACCGCGTTTTTCAGTTGTAAAATAAACCTCTGTTTTAAATCGTGTAAAGTTCTATGCACTGCACTTGGAGGGGAAAGGTGTACTGGTTGGTAGGTTGTAGAGGCAATGTCAAAGATTTTGTTTTAAACGTTTATGCCTTGCTTGGTGTAAAAGGGACAATTTATATGTACGTTGTACAACATTGTATGTAAATCAGACATGTAAGAATTGGGACAAATGAAGTAATTTAGATGCAGCGTGCGAGGTGGTGGAGCAGGAGAATGTTTGACAATTTTTAAAAAAAAAATCCCGTATCATAATTGGGCTTGCCGATTTAAGTTTTATCTGCTCTATTAATGTGAAAGCATTAACCATGGGTAGTAGTTGTGATCAAGCGTTTTTTTTTTTCCCACTTTCTTCTGGAGTACAAACCAGTCAGCTAATGCTGCTATTTTTGGCAGCTGAATATTGTTTTCGCTAGGAACCTATTGTACCTTATTCCTCTTCGAACACTTTCATAAATACGTAAATCACAGTTATGTTCTCAACAAGCCAAGTTACTCTTTCAAGTCTTAGATCTGTTCTGTCTGACTCCATACAAATGCAATAAAATACTAAATAGAAACAAAACCTACAAAGGCCCTTGATAATTAAGTACCACAGAAATGCTAGTAGTGGCTATCTATAACATCAGCCATTAATGAAATTCTACTTGTTTGATTTCTCTTCATCAGTGGCTTATGTGTTTTAGGGTTTTTCGCTTATCCATTTTTTGTTTAAGTTAACTGGTCCCTATTGGTTGTTGCTTTATTTAGAGCTTTAGAATGAAAATTATCTTTTGCTAGTTAGACTTCAGCCTAAGTGTATTCCTGTAAGATTTTATCCTCAGTCGAAAATAAAAACCAGTAACAAAGAGGGTTGAGTTTAGTTGTTAGTATTTTCTGCTTTTCCCTAAAACAGATTACAGTTTTTATTTTTTTTTTCTTGAATTACAAGAAAAGGTTTTATTTCTTAATGCAGCAATTTCATATGCAAAGTGCTGGGAAGGCGGTTTAGCTTCCAACATTGTATTTTCCTATTACTTCTGAACTAACAGGCCAAAATGGTATCAGCAAAAGATGATAAGGCTTCTGGGCTTATCTCCAAACTTCCATTATGTGATCGCTTTGTTATATCTGGACAGCACCTGTTGGAGGAAGGGTAATAAATGAAGCCTCACTTCGAGCAATGGCTGCTCACAGAACCAGTCATCTAAGGACAAGGTCTCAAGCAGCCTTATCTTTAGCAACATCAAGAGATTACCCAAAAGATGTAGCAAAGAAAACCAGTGAAGCATGCCTGAACTTTCTGGGGTGCCAGCTACTTTGAAGAAGACCGCTTAAGAAATGCTGATGACTTTGTACTTCTCTGTAGAAAGTACCATATTTTCTAACATCCTGCCAGTAGCAGAACTGCCTGACTTCCTCAGAGCAGGAGACGGGATCTTTTGCCAACACAGAGAGAAGAAGCTGTTGTGATGGTAGGTGTAACTTTTATTGGAAACACTTTTTCAGTCGAGTCAGAATTGTGAAATGATTTCATCTTTTCCTACTACTGTCGAGACAAAGGTGGATGGTGAGAAAGACCATGAGGGAAGAGAACACATGGGAAGCAACAAATTAGGGAAAACACTAGACTAGAAAGTGAAAATGCAAGTATAGACAGATGCTATAAAAACTGGGGCAAACGCTAGCAGTTTGAGAATGAATTAGCTGTGATGTTACACAGGATGAGATTGAGACTGAAATGTCAGTTGGAAGTGAGCAGGCACTCACCTGTGCCTGGAGAGAAATTAAATTGCAGAACTGAAAGGGAAGTCTTGGATCTCTCAAGACTGCAAGGAAGCAAGGGAGAAGAAGCAGAACAGTGGACAGATGGAGAAATTAAGATAAAATCATGAGTTTCATGGTAGGATTAATGAACACCAGAGCTGTCATAAGCACTGATCCCAGAGGCTGGTACTGCATTGCAAAAGGCAAAGTCAGATGTATGATCAAGGTGGCATATGGAGGGAGCTGATGTGTCTCTGGATGGTATATAGAAGAAACAGGTGAAAATAGAGGTTTTCATGTTAAAAGTGAGTGGCCATTATGAGGTTTCGGTGGTTGTGCAGAGAGAAGGAACATTGCACACAAGAATCAGGAAGAGGTGGATGAAGCGATGGAAGAGAATGGAAAATGATGCTATTTCAAAGGGAAAATGAAAGAAGAGTGAGTTGGAAGAAGGGCAAAAGAAAAAGTCACTTTTGAACTGCTTTTGCAAAGAATAGCATGTTCGCTATACAACAGCAGAAAAATGAGATGCCAACTTGTAACTCCATTAGCATATACTGTAATTGAGTAAGGATGATTAAGTGAAAGATGGAACTGTACTTCCAGAGTAATTCCTCTCTCCATGTTCGGCCTGACAGAATTAATTAATCCGCTGATCAGCTGTTTTAGAAAGTGAACATGCTGTCCTTCATTCTTAAGTTACGAAAAATATTGATAACTTGAAACAGTGTTTGCTAGTGAATTCTTGCAGCTTGAAACCGAATTGTTATGTAAATTGGAGCTATTTCAGTGCTTAAAAAGGGTTACATACACTGCATGTATTTCAGACTTACTTTTCTCTAAATATCTGTTAATAATAATGATATCTCCATGAAGCATTTATGACATGTCCTGGAGTTTAATAATCAGATGGGGCTAATCAGTTCACTTGGTCAGCCACTGAGAATTTTAAAAGGGAATTCTTAAGTGTAACATTGCTAGCTAATGGTCATTTGGAGTCACGTTTCATGGTAATGGAAGTTAAACTGCTTCTCTGTCTATCAAAATTGTATAAATAGAAGCTGAAATTTGTTCTGAAGAACAAGGCCATGTGCAGACAATGCAGTGTGACCTTTATTAATGCAGCATATGGAAACCTGTTGTGCTAACACCTCCTGTTATCAGAACAAGTATTGCCATTATTGTTGAAGACACCCGTGGTCCTTCTTGAATTAAGAAGATGCTGTAAGTGTTGCTATATAAATAGTGTGGAAATGGCATGTGGATAATGTACAAGGATTTGTCCTGAGAAAAAGCCAGAGGGCATGATTGCTGAGCTGGAAAGATTCCTTGAGCCGGAATGCTAGTCCAGGCGGCACAGCAAAGTATCAAGAAAGTGAGATTACTTTTCTTTCTGGTAATGATCCCCTGGAGTTATCTTGAGGGCTTAACTAGAGAGCTAAGTGAAAAATAATACTAAACCAAATTGCTTTAAGGTCAAAGTCAGAGCTTTCAGTGTTTTCTTGCTGCTGTTTCTCCTGCTTAGAATAGGAACATGTATTTAAACTAAACCTTTTACTGAACTTTTCCTTTGATATCTCTATATTTTGTGGTGAGATTAAAGCTACTATTGAGGGACTGCTTCTCTTGAGAATTTTTGGGTTAATGATAATGCAGCTCAAAAGAAAAAGTAGCAGAAATTATAAACATTAGGAAACTTAATTTAAGAGCTTATTTGGTTCATCATTGTTACAGTAAAAATGATGTCTGTAGGTCTCCATTTATGCTCTGTGGCAATATCAGTTAATGGATGGGAAGTGAGCTTTTCCCTCTAAGATACTTTCAGGGCTGTAATAATTTACCTATTTTGAACTAGAAAAACTTCACCCTAATTTCCAACATTTAAAGTTTTAGAAAACTAGTGTTTTGAGGAAATTATACCTGAAACTGCAAGCTAACCAAATGTTTTTGGTTTGCAAAGCTAAACATCCTTAGTGAAGGAGGCCATTTATAACAGTAGTGGAAAGTGAGCACACCAATTTGAATTAATAAGGAAAGATTGAGCAGCTCCCTAAAGATTAACAGTTTACCTGTTTTGGTTTTGCAAACTCAGTCCACGTTGGTGGTGCTGATTTTATTTATGCCATCATATGGATAACTTACACCCATGAATTACAAGTTTTTAGCAGCTTTGACTAGAAAGCTGCAAATTACACTTACACTTGACTCTAGACACCCTTGTGACTTTTACTGACCATGGAAAATGATACTAAATGTAATGGGAAAATGCTCTTTGGAGGCAAGAGGAGATGTTTCAGAATATTCCATGTTTAAATCCTGTTTGGCACGACTAAGGAGGCGCAGGCAATGATGCATATGTTAGCAGCTCTCCATATAGAAACGAGATCGTGGAAAGCCCTTGGAGGCGGGGGAAGCTAAGGATCCTGAGACAGTGAGAAGGAAAGAGCCTTTCAGCTTCTTGCTTACCTCTCCAGTCAGTTTCCTTATGTTATCTGGGAGTTAGCAGCTGTTGTGCTCTTTCTGTTATATACTTCTTTATCAGACCTTTGAGCTCCACTGGCATGTAGAAGGACTTAAAAGACGCATGTTGTCCTCATGTTGACTTTTCTTTTTTCTGCTCTTTGGAGAAGTGTCTGTTCTTCCAGCAGGTGCTCTTAGATTGGTACAATGCTTGGGGCTGCTAATGGGAGACTGAAACCAGAGGAAATAAGTACAAGGTCAAGAATTATCTGGATAAGCAAACAAAAACTCCCAGCAAAAACAGGAACAAAAAAGGGGATAAGGTGTGTTTGACTCATGCTTTATAAGCACCAAAAGCCACCTTATAGGAGGCTAACAATGCTGCAAATGGCGTGCAATAAAACAAATGTGTGATGAATAAGTACACGGCCTAAAAGAATGTACTCAATGTTGCCAAACGCAGCAAAGTTCCCACTGGAAGAGTGCTTCTGGTTTAGGATTGGCACTGCAGAAAATTGCCAGGAGAGCTTAATGTACATATCCACTGGATAACTGGAGAGCACTGAAGAGTACTTGAGTAAACATTTTGGACTGTAAAGTAAAATAGAGTTTAGAGTGCTAGGGAAAAGAGTAAGTTTGGTTAAATAAGATTGGAACAGTGGACTGGTATTTGAGAAAATAATCGGTGCTTTTAAGTGTATGCTCCTGACCAGAGGGGCCTTATTTAATATTTTTCTGTTCCTTGGTGAGTGCAAGCTTTTCTGCATCTACTAAGTGTCAAGTTAGCGGGTATTTACAGCAGAAATAGTCAACCTTTTGAAACTGGAGGTAATTATCCTTTAATAGGACAGTGAGTTCTCATTCTCATGATCTTTTCCTACCTCAGTTTTAGCTAGGGTACTGTGCCCTTGCAGGTATTTCCTAAAAGTTGTGCTGGAATCTTTTTGGGAGTCTGCAGGGCGTCTGGAGTCCTAGCAGTGAGGTTTCTCAATGTGTAAACAAGTAATGCATCAATGTTACTTGATGTCAGTTTTGATCACTGCCACTTAAATGACAAAATATCATAAAGCGTATTAAAGATTTTTAAAGAAACTCTATCCTCATCCTACTCTCTTGAAGAGATGTAATTATAACTACTGGACTTCTTGATTCAGGGAGTGTGCTTTCATTTGTTTAATTCTCTGGCCTAATTTACAAAGTTCTTTGAATCCCGTGGTGTTCATTTATATTTTTTTAATTCTTTTTCCATACGGGAATGACTGTATTTTTCATGTTTGTAACCTTATAGGTTAATTTGAAATGAAAAATAGCCCAAACAATTACAAAGCAGCAACAGGGGTTATTTGTTGCATGAAGGCAACGCGAGAGGAAATTTAACGCAGAAACCCTTTTAACCCAAGGACCTTCTGCAGCCTCATGCTGCGTGGTTTCTGAATAGCTCTTCAACTCTGTATTCAGCAAATTATTGGAGTACTTAAAAGGGAGCATTTCTGGATGAGGAATAGGTTGTACATTAAAAATGCACCACAGGTAAACTTCTTTCCAACAGCTTGGCAAAACCATTGTATTCAATTGTGTAACTTGATAATTGCAACATTATCAAGATGTGAATAATTACAAATTGCTCCGTTGTGTTCTACGCAGCCTGGTTCACAGCTTCAAGAAGACTTAAGATATTTTCCTTTTCTGCTGTTTATGTTCACTTAAGATAAGTATTTCTGCAGTATTGTTGTAAAATTTGCAGATGTGAAACTCTAGGCCTTAAGTGCACGTTAAGTATTGTGTATGTCTTATGTTTTAGCTATTTAAATGGTGGCTTCTTTCTCCCTCTTACCTTCCAGTCAATGAGGGGAATAGGGAAATATACTTAATAAACAGAATGTTTTTGTGATAGTCATCTTCTACTGACTTGTTTCCTTTAAATTTTTGGACCATTCCAAAAACAAAAGGACTTTTTTTTTGTTTTGTTTCCTTAGGATTTCCAAATGTACAAAATCTGAATTTTTCATCATTAGGATTAAATGAATGTAAGTCTTCTTTCTCATGTGCACCTCTAAAGAGAACAGCATTGCAGCTTAGGGAACTGTTTTTTATCACGAGGTCTGTGCAGTGGTTCCAGACAGCAGGGATTGTAGAAGGTTGGTGTTTTCTGACGTGGTGGGGTCATCCTTGCCTGGTAGCCCATCCGGCTGCTCAGTCACTCCCCTCTCCTCAACAGGATAGGGGCAAAACTAAGACAAAAAAGTTTATGGGTGAAGATAAAGATGGAGGTTCACTTACCATTATGGGCAAAACAGTTATGAGTTGGGGGAAAATTAATTTCTTGCCAATTAATATACAGTTGGATGGCAAGAACAAAAAAGTCTTCCTCCAGAATAGTTCATTTCAATCTGGTATAAGAGTAAAATGAAACTTCTCACAACTGTCAGGGTCTTGAATATAAAGTATGAGAAAATCTGTTACAGTGAAGCAAAATACTGTATGTTTGTAAGCTAACTTGTACAGCTAATAAAGATCTTGTGGATTTCTAGAATTGAGCTGGCTTTCTGGGAGACGTTTTCTTGCTTCTCTCCCATTTGATTTCCTTGGTGATTTCAATAAGGATAAGCTTAGTATATGTTGAATAGTAGAGAGCAGTTTTGGAGCATGCAAGTTCCGTGAAGCTAGAAGTTTGGTACTTTTAATACCTTCTTTTATATCCGATTGTGTTTTAAATTTAATACCAAGTATTTCCAGTTGCCATAGCATCAATTATAAGAATTCATTAATTACCTGATTATGAAGGTTCTTCTGCTCATTTTAAGAGAAATTGAAAATCTCCCTTTCTTTCAAACCTATTCTAATGTAATAACCCAGAAACTCAAAATTGGCCTTTGGCTAAAATTACAGAAACTGGGCAAGAATAGAGTCATGTATGTGCCCCCCTCCCACTTAACTGTTTGTTTGGGGGTATTTTTATGGGCTTTTTTGCTCAGCCTGACTTTAAAGGAAAGGCAGTTTTAGCTGGTGCTCATTTGTAGTGGATTTTTTAAATGTGTGTGTTTTAATAGAGAATCTTTCTTGTAGTCCCAGGTTTGAAGAGATTCTTGGAAGTTCTATAGACACAGGAAAATCAAATTTACAGGTGATGTGTTTTAAATCTTCATAATGTGTTTCAAGCATAAAACTCAACATTATTATGGAGCTATAGATGAACAGATTGTAGAAAGTCTTCAATTTTGCTTCAGTTCTGTTGAAGCAAATATTTGACAGACATTTATGGATGAAATTTGTTCCTTTTGAGCTGTATGAAAATTCCTTTCATTACTGCAAGTGCAAGTGAAGTAAATATTTTTAATCAATAGGCACTGAAGCAGCTTAAATGATTCTGATGATGTTTGTTTTTAAATTACTGGTTTTTGTAAAGGAGACATTTCTGAGAGCTGCAGGACATGTTGGGAAGAGATGAAATCCCAAACTATTACTCCTTACTTGGGATTTAAAACAAACGAGAAACCCCCCAATCAACAGCAACAAAAAAAACCACAGCAAGGCAAAAAACATTTATTGCTATTGGACTCTGAAAGTCTCTGGGATGCTTCAAATCATGGGCACACTGATAGAAGGAAATAAATATAATGGTTTCTTTCTCTTTTTGTATTACCAAATGATCAGATTTAATGCATTTTCCTTTTTGGCCTCATACATGCTCTCTCTGATCTAGTCTCCCTTGCCTCTCCATTATCTGTCAATTTATTCCCATCCACATCTATTCTAATGAGAGAAATCTAATCATGGCCAGCATGCAGGCTTGAATGTAAATAGGATATGGCTTATCACTTGGTGCTCTGTGAAATAATTATGGCAATTATTTCACCTATTTTGTATGTGCTGTATCTGGGCAAAAAAAAATACTCCTTTCATTGTTGGAGATCTAAAAACAAACCAAAACCCTAAACAAGCCCCCAAACCAAAACAGACACCAATCATTTGTTTACCATGAGAAATAGCTTTACTTTCAACACTTTCTCCTTCCTAAGACGCAGAGCAGGAGAAGGATGCTGGGTAAGAGAGAGGAGTGGGAACAACCCCCCCTTTTTCCTTGATGATATTTTTGCAATATTTTGGTGATAGTTCCCCTCTGGAGGGGAAAAATTCTAATCTGACATCTTATATAAAGTGATTAACCACAGGACTGTATTGTAGTATAGCTCTCTGTATGCAAATATAAATGGATTTATAGATTTATACAGATAATGTTACAGTATAGATCTTATCTGGGTGTCAAATTTGGTGGGTTACATTAAAAGGTACTCGGGCAGATAACTCTTACAAACCTGAATGTCAGCTCTTGTATACACTTAAGACACTGTTAGGCATCATAGTGATGAGACTAGAAGAAATTTTTGGGTTTAGATTCCTCAGTGGAAACTTTAGTCCAGGTGTTATGCATTTTTCAGCTAGTGCTATGACTTAATGCTTTTCTTGCAGTTTTACAATTATGTGCACAGTGGTTGGATATGATATTAGATTCAAAACGAAAGGTAAGAGAGGAAGGAATTGTCACACAATTAAAATGTCATGAAGCACTTTTTTTCCCCTTAATTAGGGAGAAAAGCTGCTAGATGCTCTTTCTGTACTGTTATGCTGCAAATGTGGTTCCAAAGCAGAGCTGCTCCAACATTAGTTTTTTCCCTATGTTTAAAAGAACTGCTTTTCTTGCTGCTGCTGCTTGTGTGATATCACAAGTAAAATTTAGATGAGTGGCTGGCTTCAAAAAAACTGCAGCCTGTGGAATCAAAGATAAATTGGAGTTGTTGGCACTTAGTAGTTCAGTGAATATGTGGGGTCATGAAGGCTTGTACTGGCTTGTGAAGATACTGTCCTTTTTTAATCTGTCAAAATAAGCATAATACTGGGGGATAAGGAGATTGCACACACACCTATGTATGGATTTGCTTCATTTGTCTCTTACCTTTCATTGTCCCACATACTTGTTTTCACAGAGTTGATTGACGTTAGGCTGGATTTAGTGTACACCAGCCACAGAGATGGGCTGTTCTGGGGCACTGATAACTCAACTGGTGAACCCCTGGAATGACCTGAGACCTGCTGGCTTACTGTAGTGGCAGTCCCGTGGGAAGGTGACGTGGGAAGGTGACACACACCTGCCCCGGGCCGTGGTGCTGCCGTGCAGCCTGGTGAAAACCAGAGACCTCTTGGCTGGTTATGTCCTCTCATATCCTAAATATAAACATGGGCAGACACTGCATGCTGGGAAGTACCTTGCACTGGCAGCCAGACTTCCAAATCCTGCCACGGTTTCTGACATAAAGGGACCACAGTCTGAAATATCACTTTGCAGGGTGAGGCTTCTTTGCCCCACACTCTGGTCCTCTCGCTGGCTGCTCTCACTCCCATCTTTCCTCTACCAGGTTTTATAGACTGTAATATCATAGAACCATAGTTGGTTAGTTTGAGTTGGAAGGGACCTTAAGGAACATCCAGTTCAACCCCCCTGCCATGAGCAGGGACACGTCCCACTTGATCAGGCCGCTCAGAGCCTCACCCAACCCAGCCTTGAGCACCTCCAGGGATGGGGCAGCCACAACTTCCCAGGGCAACCTGTTCCAAAGCCTCACCACCCTCATTGTGAAGAATTTCTTCCTTATGTCTAATCTAAATCTTCTCCTCTCCAATTTATTGCCCTTGTCACTACATGCCTTTGGTCTCATTGCAGGTAAATAGGAATTTCTAGAGCTTGGATAGGAGGTATGATCCTTTGTGTAACTATATTCAAAAACAACTGGAAGTGAATTGACTTTGTACTAGCTAACAAATTTTGGACAATTTTTCTGGTATGGCTTTTTTTTTTTCCTTACCTAATTGTTGTTTTTGTAGCTCCTTGTTAATGAACTGAAATACTTGAAGGCTGGTTGCTAAGGGATGTTTCAAGGCAAGCTGATTTCACCCCTTAAGGGATTGAGGGAAGAAATTTAATCTCTTAGCATTCACTCTCCCTCAGAGTAACTTTGCAGCCACTGTGGGCTTCACTCCCAGACTCCCTTCAGTTCCATCCTCAAGGGATGCGTTTGTCCTCGAGGCTCCTAAATTCAGGGAGCTAACATATGTTAAAGTAATTGTTGAGATGAGACAGCTTGGTTTTTATTTACTTTAGCATCTCATGTTCAGCCCTGGTCTTTAATATGAAAATTACTTTTAACTTGTTAACTTGACTTAAGACCTGGGTTTCTTTGCCTTCACTTCTTTTTTATTCTCAGTTAACCTTTCCAAGATCAGAATAAATCTTTTTTGAATGTAGCTATTTATGCTTCTGAAGGAGTTGTAGTAACTTCTTTCCTGATAGTGCAGGAGAGTTTGCGTTACTCTTTATTGAGGGTTTCATCAGAAGGCCCTTCTTTCGTATGGCTTTAGTTGACTTCTGCTTCTACACTAAAACACTGTTCCAAGTCTCAACTGATGATACACCTCCATTTAAAGGCAGGAAGGGGAGGTCAAATGGGGAAATGCTAGCCCATCGGTGTGATTTTAGACCAAAAAAGTCCTCAGGTTGCTAGTTGAGTCTATAGCAAACCATACCAGTAACCAGGTGTGATCACTAAGTGGTAACCGCACTGTACTCTCATAATCTGAGCCTGATGATAAGTGGGTTTTGGGTTGGTTTTTTGTTGGCATCGGATAATGGACCTCAACACACATACACCTTTGCAAACAAGAGCAGATGGGTCTGTAGGCTGTGTTAGAAGCCTAGTATAAGTTAATGAAGTCAGTAGTGGTAGTATTCCAAGTAATTTTTTAAACTGATATTTTGCTCAAGTTATTGAATTTGAAAAGGAGTCGAGATTCACCTCAAAGCTGTTTTTTTTCTTAGCCTTTAATGTGTTGATAAAATGCTTGCTTTCATATTTGAAAGGAAAATTTACATTGCATATGAAAAGGGCATGACTTCTAATTGCTTTTAATTTTGTGGGAGAAAGAGGATTGGAATTGATTTGTCTTTATCCTCTCAGCACAAATTCCATTTCTCTCTAGGTAATACTTCATTTAACCTTAAATTTTGGCTTATCTTAGCACAGAATATTGCTTGAGGCGCAAGAGGAAGTGCTAAGCAGTCCATCTGTAAACACTGAATGCTACAAGCTTTTGTTGAATTAAACTTGTGGATTCCTAGACATATAAAGAGCAAGCTGGCTGTGAGTCTGTCCTGCTTTTCTCACACTTTTACTCCTTTGGTTAGACTTTGAAGTTCTTTGGCTGTTTATATTTTGATGTTGTTTTGGGTAAAGCAAGTCAGTATCATAGCTGTTCTTTTTAAAACCAGTTGCACACAGTTACAAAACAGGTTACCAATAACAAGTTGCGTACCCCTTGCTTCTTGCATGCAAGTCACTTTATAAATAGAACTGTACTGATAGAAAGAACTTGGCCTATCCTCTTGTCCTCTTATGCGAGTTATTTTGATTTAAAAATAGAACTGTCCTAGAACTGATATGTATCAACGAGGTTGTGAAAGTTCACTTCTAGACACTACTGTAATTAGCAGTAAGGTACAGGGAGCAGTTTTTCTGATCTCATCAATCATGTAAAGATTTTAAAGTATAGTAGTATTAATTTCAATTTTTCACAGAGCTACACAGTTGCTAAGTGTTACGCTTCTGCATGTTGTTTCTTTGCTGCAGCTTATCAAAACATGCCCAAAATATACACATATGCTTCCACAATAAATACCTGTTGTAAGCATTATAAAAAGGAAAATGCTTCTGTCAGAAAGAACTATTTAGGTAGTAGATTGTAACTGTAATTGGTAATTTATCGAACTGCTCCTTTGATCCGTAGCATTGTTGCAATACGTTTAGGCAGAGATTGTTTCTGAATGCCAGGGCTTCCTTAGAATATTTTAGGGTAATTCTGCATGGGTATTACTTTGTCTTAATTTTGTTTGCTTTTTAAACTTCTGGAAGTTTAAATCTTCCTCGAATTCTATTGCTTTTTAAAAAGTAATTGGTCTTTTCCTTAATTCAGATTTTGTGCTTGTGGCAGCACTTTATATGCACAAGAGACTTTTCTTGGATGTTTGTTTTTTATTTTCCCCAAGCAGTCCTGTTTGGCTTTTCTCCTTGCACTTCAGTTACCTTGAGTATTTAAATACAGAGTTACACAGAGTATGCTAAAAGCCTGTGGATGGAAGAAGGTTAATTAGAATAATTTCTTTGTATAATTTGGGCATGGACTGATGTCAGCAGTCACTTGATAATAGTTTTACTATCAAATATAATTTTTGTGGGCTCTGTGGAGGAATAAAGTTGAAAGGCATGATTTGAAGAATTTTTTTTCCTAAAAGCCTTCCCTAAGAAATCGCTCGTGTATTTCTGTTAAGTCCTCTCATATCTACTTAGCTTCTCCTTCTGTCACAGCGGCTTTATTTACAATAAAAGAACTCGGCAAATTTCTTTAAGTAAGAAGGAAATGAGAAAAAACTCATAGAAGGGTCTAAATGTTGACATATGAACAATTGTTTCAAATGGCAGAAGATAGATTCATTACATTTCTTTTCAGCAGGGTTGCTATGGTTAGCTGAGCAATATGGGGGGAGAGGAATGTGAGATCTTTTCCTACCTCTCAGAGCATCTTGTGACTATAAAATTCTTCTATTGCATATCTGGATTTTTCCCTCATGTTCTAAATATACCAGTGCTTGGGAGATTACTCATGTTTGTGAAAATGAGAGAGAAATCAGGAAAAATTAAAGGGGTTCCGAAATAATTATCCATTGAAAGTATTGATGTTCCAGAAAGAATTACCTGCTCTGTGATCTAAGAACAGGACCTGAGTCCTGAAACCTAATAAAAAGTTTCCATCTCATGGGTTAGACTCAGAGGTTCACAGTTAAATAACCAAAGTTCAGTGGGAACCTGCTTTTTCCCTGTCTGCATACCTGAGCTCAGTGAATGATTGTAGTGTCAGATAAAAGGTTGCTCTACAGAGGGTATTTTTTTTCAATTTTATTCCTGAAGAAGTATGACTGTTCTTTATGACCTTTTCAGTTAAAAAGTAATACCAAATACTATTTGCACACAATTAGTTAAACATGCCACAAATTAGAGGCTTTCTCTTAGCCAGCCAGCTTAATGTATCAAAGCCTTGTTTTCAGAAGGCACTCTTGAATTGTTCTTGAACTTTACCTGTTGGGGCTTATTTTCAAAATTTGTGTTGTCGGGGGGCTGCATGTGTAGTAAAAAACAGTCTTGAAGAAAGGGGGTTTGCTTTGCACGTGCATTAGGATAGGATGGTCTTTTGGGTGTTTAAGCATTGTTTTACCCACTGTTAACCAGCAGAGAGCACTTCAGTTTATAACATAACATCTATTAAAATGTGAAATTGGGAAAGGCTGGGTTTCCTTTTCTTTCCCTGAGACGGCCATTAAAAACAAACTGCCTGTGAAAATTAAATTCCTGTGTTTGTACTTTATCAGTGACGGTAAAGTTTTGAGTTTTGTACAAAAATGCTGCTTTATAAGTATAAATTTTATTCAATGCCTATGACTTAAGGAAAGACTCGATGTAAATTTTAGCAGTAGTGTCTCGATAGTGATAATTTAAACCTTGCACCTTATGAGGTGCCATTCCTCAAAATATCAACTTTACTAGGCTGATACAGAGAATTATCTCCCTAGTTTGGAGCCACAGGTTCACATGGTGCTGGTTTGTTTCCAGTGCATGAAGACAGTCAGCACAAGGACTTGTTGCCAACATGTAGAAAACAGCCTCCGTGTGATGGTGCTGTTGTGGTTGCTCACTGAAATTCATTTCTAGAGAATGATGAAAGGAGAAAGATTTCAGGCAAGGAGGATTATGAATCAGTATGTTAAATCTTTTTATTTCCTTAGTCTTTGATATGCATGTTGGTTGTCATGAGCGGAATTCTACTGAAATGGGAGTGGTGATGAGAAAATGTGAAAAGATGCGAGGCAGAGCATCCTGGTGTTAACCTCCCCCCACTTGTTCCCCCCCAGCCCCCATGTATTAATTGGAGGTTGCCTGTAAAAAAGAAAACAACCCCAAGCAAACATCACCACCACCTATGCCCCCGTGCCCCCCCACTAAAAAAAAAAAAAAAACAAACCCAAAAATGAAATAAAAGGTGTCACTTGGCACCTCTGATGTGATTGGAGACCTTGGAAATGGGTAAATTAATATTGGTAACTCAGGTTTGCTGTATGATTGGAGTGGATGGGGCTATCGCATGATGTCTGATACCTGCGCTCCCCACCCACCCCCAGCTAGCTTGGTGGGAGGGGAAATATCTAAAGGGGGCTGGTCAATATAGGAATCTGTGGATGTACCTAAAGAGAAGTGCTGTAGTCTTAAATGTGGTAATGACGTCATTTAGACACGTAGTCAATGACTGCTGTCACGGCTGCTGGTAACGTATGGGTTGTGTGTGACATATCTTAATGGGCACAGAAGGGAGAGAATTATTGCAATGAAGTCTCTGACCTCTCCTAATTTTTTTAGTTTCCGTGAGACTTGTAGGGAAGAAGCAGCTGAAGCATTCTGTGGAGTCGGTCAAAGCATGTGGAAACATGATCTGTAACCTGCCAGTCACGCACACATGAGGCATGTAGCTCTTGTGTGAAAGGGAGCTGCATTAATCGAGAGACCGTACAAATCCTGTCATAGGAACAGACATACAAGGGAGGAGCAATCTCTCACGGGCAGGGATAGTTGTAAATACGTGTTTTGCTGAAATATAGTTGCTGCTTTTATGAGATGAATAATTAATGTTATAAACCATAGAGTGGCAACGTGCAGGTCCTTTGGATGGGGATATGGAGCTGCTGGAAACATAAACATCTCATCTAGCAATTTCTTCGGCAGCGTGTTGTGCCTTTTATTGTTTGAATCTGCCTGGGAGTGGCTTTAAGATCCAGTAACCTGATCTTTTATCACTCTTGGAGGCTTCCTTTTCGGGTATGCCCTGATGCATTCAACACATGTCGGTATTGTATGGGACTGGCAATCAGAGCAATTCAGGCTCACTTTCTGCGTCTGCAAGAAACGGCAAATCATCCACTGGTGAATGCTTCTCAGACTTGTCAGCTGTCTGCAGCTAATTTCTGTGTGGCTCATCAACCCCAGTTAAGAGACTGGAAGCGCTGTGGATGACCAAGCTAGAAATCGTTGACAAGATCTGATCTCAAGAGGAAAGGCTAGTTAAGAATGACAGAGGAAAACTGTTTTTCTTTTCTTTAGAGGAATCGGAGTGATGTGAGAACACCCAGTTTCTCACTGGGGAAAACAGAACGAGGCTATGAGCAATTCAAGGCTGTGCAGGAGGAGCAGCGACTGCCTTTAAACAGCAGTTATTCTGTTACTTATCTGAGAAACGTCAGCAGATGGACTTCGGTTTCAGTGC
The DNA here is from genome assembly GCF_032191515.1 of Phaenicophaeus curvirostris. Lineage (NCBI taxonomy): Eukaryota > Metazoa > Chordata > Aves > Cuculiformes > Cuculidae > Phaenicophaeus > Phaenicophaeus curvirostris. Next base: position 3,410,156 of record NC_091400.1, on the reverse strand, counting down.
TGTGAATATTTGCAGTGGCTTTGCATGTTGGAATACAAGCAGTGATCTCTTTCATTCCCCTTCCCCTATATGTTTACCTGCTGAAAAATGAGTGAGGAAGCAAAGGAGAAAAATGCAAAACCAGCTCACAGGAAAAAGAAAGGAAAAAAGGTAACTCCCTGTATAGGCAGTCTGCTGTAATGCCTTTTTTTAGTCATTTTGTGTTCTAGCAGTTTGCTTCTGGGTGTGGACTGGCTTTGGTTTGATAATTTGTGTAGAATAAGGATGATGGTAGAATCGGGATGGTTGTGTTTATGCTTGATGGTGATGGGTGTGTTCTTTGCTACAATCAGTAAAACCATCACAACTCAGTTGTTTTGCATTATTTAAATATTCTAATGTCTAAATATATGTTAGTTGCAGAATTTCAGTGTGGCTGTAGTTTTCCTAGTGTATTTGAAATACAGGATTAACAAATAAACAGGTATCTAAATGAAACCTTTTTTAAAGGAGAGACTGATAATCAACATGTGCTCTTGTAAAAGAATATTATGGACATTGCGAAGAAAAGCGAGTTTTACAAGAAGCTTTTATTTATAAAAACCTACATGTTTTACTATATGCTACTTTGATCAGTTTTATGTATTTTGGGGGCTTGGAAATTCTGTGGTTAAATTCTGGAATAAAATACTAGTTTCAGAGGAACTAAATTACGTTATGGTAAAAGTCTTTTACTGAGATTGTACTTAGAAAGATTAATTTGATTATTACCTTCTGTGTTGCAATTTTTTTGCTTTCCTGATATCCATGTAATTTTTCCCTCCCATTTTGAAATGGATGATTTTCATGTGTTTACACTTAAAAGCCAGGTTGTTAAATCTAGAAAGTTGACTACTAAAGGTTTTTCCAACTTGTGTTTTAAATATTAACGCAGTATATTAATTTATAATGTGGGTTTCCTCAAGTACTGTAGAAAAAGACATCCAAAATGTTTATCATTGTTGCAGAGAATATATTCAGACTCCCACCCCTTATTTTCTGAGTGTATTTTTGACTTCCTACCATATGAAAGTGTATGACAGCCTCATCGTTTCCTTGGTGAAGGATTCAGTAAAGACTGTTGAAAAAAGCAAATTAAACCAGATTGGTCTCTCTGTTCTCCCAGAATTGCAAAGAGCAGATGTAGAAGGAAGCAGGGAAAAATAATAATTGAAATAACTTTTAATGGTAAATCAGGGTACCTTCTTAACATAAAAATGCTTCTATCAGGCATGATAGATTGCGCCAGGTCTAGGAGATATATCTACAACTCAATTCTGGGGTTTTAAATATTGACTATGTTAATACTTTTATTACATTATACAAATAATTTTTATGGCATTCAACAATCTAGCTGTAGTGTAGCACACACACAAAGTTTTGTTGCTTGAGCACATACAGATCCATGTCTTCTAGAGGACCAACCCAACAGCCAACAAGACAGAGCAGTCCAGGTGATTTGAGATTAAGCACAGTTTGGAGTCTCACCTGTTATTCCTGCAGTGGCTGGTGATAGCCTATTTGTATCTTTACCTTGTAATGCTGATATTGTCTGTGGGCAGGAGGCTATGGCTGCCCTGTCCAAATCCACCCTTTACTGACTGGTGTGGTGTTGTCATTGGTTTCAGGGCAGATGGGTGGGGGAACCTGTCGGATGCGTGTACATTTGTGAGCTAGTGCTGAGAGCATTGAAGGCCAATGGTACAAAGGTACATTTGATAGGAATGGTTGGACTCGATGATCCGGTGGGTCTCCAACCTGGTTATTCTATGATTCTATGATTCTATGAAAGCTCAGTTGATGCCTTGCAAGGTAATGGTGAAACCTACCCTTATGTGCCTCGAGCCTTCACTACAGAAGCTGTAGCTAACACCAGGGTGTGACTGCAAACCATTACATTTCAACATGGAGTGGCTAGAGCTATTTAAACCTGCAGAAAGTGTTATTTCAGCCATCTGTTTGATTTTGCTTCATGCTCTTGGAATCGCTGAGACTGTTGCTGGGCTATGCTGCATCAGGCTGAGGTGCGTCCCTCGTGACTGGTGCATATCAAGGCTGCTTTTGTGTCAGTGTTAAACACAGGCTTGGGCCGGAATGTGCCCAATGGAAAGGGAACTACTGTTTTCTCAAATAAGAAGCAACCATTTCTTCTGATCCTAGTTGAACTTCTCACGGTTCACTGGGGAAACAAATCTCTCAATTGCCAATGAACAACAACTGAGTTAACTTGGAAATGCTCTCCAAGAAGGGTTTGATAAACAAGTAGTGTTTGGGTGTAAGCTCATGAGCCAGGTGAAAGCTTAACTGGGTCTGTGATTCCAGGGAGTTATACCACCTGTCCCTGCTGAAAGTAGGTATCCTGAAATGGGTATTTCCGTGGCCGCCTTCCTGTTCCCTTTTGATAGTTCCTTTCTTGGCAGTTGTGCTTTCTCCATATTTAGCCTTTCTTTCACCTCCTGTCTCATTTATCTTTGGAGCTGAGTGGTGGCAAGTCTTCCTTCTGCTCTTTGACTGCTGACATGCTCATTCATATTTCATTCCCTCTTTATCAACTCTTGGTTATAGTGCTCTTAAACAATTTCTGAAATAAAGATGCAGAAAGAATGGGAGGACGGCAATGGAAAAGTCACACAGTTTGCTTTAGGGGAATCATGATCACTAGTGTGTGATCTGAATTTCCAGAGTTGTATGATTAGGGTGTGCCACAAAAATAACCCCTAACCTGGGGGAGTTATAAACAGTGTCTCCTTTAGAGCACAAAGTCATGTAATAACTATGCATTTAGAACAGATTGGCCAAAGCAGAATATTCTCCACATGTATGCTGAAAATTTCGTTTTAGATGGAGAGGATGAAGATAAACAAATTGGGAGGTGTTGCTGACATTTATTTTGAAGGATGGGCAATTTAGCTGAAAGCAGAATACTGTGTTTAGCATGGATGTTAAGTGGGGATACAGCTTTCAAAGGATGATGAAGGTACCGCATCAATATTTATTGCTGAGGCTACGCTGAACAGGATTAGCTCTGATGGAACAGGAAGACTAATTAGTTTCTCAGTTCCATCCTTCAGGGTTTCTCTCTACCAGCAGCCTGTGCCTCTTGCATTTGAGCTTCAGTCATCCTGCATTTTCTAGCCACGCTTTTACAGAGTCAGTGTTTTGAAACTGTCAAGTTGAATCCATAGGCATTATGGAGTGGCTTTATCTTGTACGTTTGTGTCATCACTTTTCAGTAAATTTTGGAATCTCAATTATAGAAGAGCATTGAACTCTGTTGTCACTGGAGATGTAAGATGTGTTTTGATTTTTAACAAAAGGGAAGTATTCTTGCCTCTTCAGATTCAAAGTGCTGGAATGAAATTAGCCATGAAAATACTTGTTGTTCTCTGAAGCTTTAAAAGATAATCAGGAGTGCATGAACAAGAAATAAATTAGACCAGCTTAAAACTTGTGTAGTAAAAGATGCTTTTCACTTTAATTTTAGTTTGTTGTTGGGCACCAGTCACTTCTGGGTAGTGGGAAATCTCACATTAAACACCCATGCCAGAAGCTTTGCTGGAAATATACATTTTTTTGTTTTGAGGAATCTTTTATTCCTCTTTCCCCTTGCCACCTCCAAAATCTTCAGACAACCTGCACAATTAATGTTGCTGATGCGACTTTCAGTATATGTATAGTAATCAGTAATGGAAACTCTTAAGATAAGTATGTAAAGAGAGTTTATTCTTAAATGTACACAAGAGTGAACTCATGCTAAACTCTTAATACGATTCTAGAGTTATCTGTTTATTAATCCATCTCACTGCCGTAATTGGTTGATCACTCTAATATGATTTCAACACTGCTCCATTGCTCTGTGTAAAATATGAATATGCAGTGCAGAGAGGAACGAGCTGCTTGTGCAGCAGGTTGAAAATTAGTGGTTGAGGTCAGAATGTCTAGAGTGGCCAACTTTATGATTTGGACTCATAGGAGGTTTAACTCAATCCACTTTTCTTGAGCCAGTAGCCTGGGCTCGGTACACTGGGAACAGACTTGGCAATTTCTGCCAGGGAGTGTTTTCTCTGTCTTTACGCCAAGGTTTGACTCAGCAGCGTTAGTCGCTGTCTCCAGAGAGGTCTCTTCCGTTATTGCACACAGTTGAAAATCTGGTCAGTAGCGCGTCTCTGTGGATGAGAAACTTCAAGGGGCATTTGTGCCGGGGTAGATGCTGAGGTCAGAGGTTCTTCAAGGTGTGATGAGCATTCCCCACTGTTGTAAAAATGCAATATTTTTGTGGTTTGGGAGAAGAGTTGTCGCTGCCTCTTATGGAGCCAGATCAGGTTCTTTATGGCCAAGCTTTCCTCTACTGGAATAGCATCGCTGATCGCAGTGGGGACAACAGTTGCAGGCCTGAGGTCTTGGCATTTCATCTTCATATGGTCAAGTGATTAATCTGTTTATGTAAGATTATAGTGGGATTTCTGGTGATCAGAACTCAGCACCTGCGAAGACCGATTTTTGTTGTGACAAGATGAGAGATGTTTTATTTCTGAGACTCACGGTGATGTCACCCTTCTTTCAAAGCTGTCTTTTACAACCCTATTTACTGATTTGGTTGCTTTAATGAACCGTGTTTATCTACGTTCAGTTTTCATGCGCATTATGGTTGCTGGGGGAAAAAGTTCACTGCTGTTTGCTCCCAGTGGATAAGTACTCATTGCTAATGGTAAAGAAAATGTTCATGGTAATCTTTTCTAAATTTTTGTAGCTTTTAATTTATTCATAGAATTAACTTATTACTTGGAGTGTAAATTGATTTCTAAATCTGGTGTGTTCCTAAAAAGCTGAGAAACTAAAATCTGCTTAAGCTTGTGAAATAAAGCACAAAAAGACTCTTCAAGGAAACTGCCTCTTTTCTTGTTGTGGTAAATAAGGTTTACGCTACGTTGTTAATTTAAAGTTTCTGCTAAGGAGAAGTAGTTCTTGTAGATGTAGATTTGACTTTATAGTCATTGTCTTAAACCTTAATAAGTCAACGCATCCTGTACTGAAAACAGATTTGTTTTCACCTTTGCTTAACAATTTCTACTTGTTCAACTTTAACATCTATTTTATTGATGTGATAGATTCCTAACCTTGCATTTTCAGCATTACTTTAAATTAAAAGCAAAGCACAAAAAACCTTTGGAACTTCTGGAAGATAGCCCTCATTGTCATGTCTAAATAGTAAAAGCCCAAGAGTGATTGAATAAAAAAGTTTTCAATCATTATGACTGTTCTTATTCTGTTTTGTAAAATTTCAGGCTTTCAAATTATGTTCCCCTGAATCAAACGCATTTAAGTTTTCTTGTTATCTACAATTTGCTGAATTTCCCAGAAAATTAAAATGCTTTGATTCCTGTCACCTTGACTGGAATCAATTTGGTGTAGAGTAATATTGTTTTCCATATATCAGACTGGAACGAAATAAAGCATATGTAGAGGCAAGTTAAACACCTTATTGTTTTGAAATGAGACATTTTCAATGGTTTTTTTCCCCTGGAAAAATGACATTACTTGCCTTGAGCAGTATTATTCAACAGCTCCTAGCCCCTAGGTGTATATGGTTAAAAAATTGTAAGTAGGTGTTATTGTCATAGTCTATATTAAATGAAACAGCAAGTTGTGCTAAATTACTGAATTTTTAATATAATTCACTCTGTAGATAAGTGACAGAACTTGTAACCTGAGTGACAATCCTTCCATTTGCTGCTAAATTACCACTCTCGCTGAAAAAAAGTGAGGGTTTTTTTTTTTTTTTTTTTTTTTAACTGAGGGATCCTGCTGTTTGTGAGACAACATGGGACTTGAGGGACATTCTCAGATTGTGTGTCAGAAGTTCATCCTACAGTTTTGAGCTTTTTCCAGAAAATGCAGATTTGAATTGTACTTCTGAAGGATGGGTCTAGGAAGTATGATTGTGGATAAGTGCTTTGGCTGATTTTCCTCTTGCCTTCCCATCTTTGTTCACCAAATTTTGCTTCCCTTCTTGTGGGAATTTTTCTCTTGCTTCAGTGAGCCATTCTCCGAGCTGCTATAGGACCAGGCATTTCCCAGCCTTGCCTTCTTTCCAAGGCCTGTTTTCTTTCTTATATTTTTCTTTCAGCACTCCCTCACTGGGTTTCTGACCTGTTCTCTCCTTTGAATGACCTTGGCTGCCACTCTGTGACCTCCATCGGGAAGTTAATGGCCTTGAGTCTGGTTTTGGGTTGAATCTTCTGTTCTCTCAAGACTTTCTTCATGTTGAATGGGTCACTTCTTAGTGGGCTTCCATCTCTAGAACAGAGCTGGTACATTTTTGCTCATATTATCACCCAAAGGACTGAGACACCACATAGAGCCTGGTTTCTTGGCATCCTCTCCTGGGTACACAGTAGCAGAGCGCGAGTGCAGTGGGCAGTGTTCCAGCACGGCTTGCATGTGGGTTGTTGCTGGTGCCTGGCGCCGCAGCTGGAGGACTTCCAGTGCCTCCCACTTCATAAGCTGGGCACTTACAAGCCAGGTCAGGATGTCTTCTTTGCAATAAATTGTTTTATGTGCAATTAGGTTATTGTTAGATTGGATTACAGAAAGTGGGTTTGAGCTATGAGAGACACAGTGTTCAGTTGCATACTGCAGGTTTGCAGCCATCAGTGGGACAGGAGATGATGTAAAAGTTTCTCTAGTAGAGTCTTTATATTAAACCACTGCATAAAATTCAGCTTCAACTTCTTCTGAATCACATGGATATCTATTTCAGGTTCCTTAGAACCCAAAGGATCTCTCTCTGTAGCATCTGGGGTTTCCTTTTTCAAAACTCAGTGACTGACTCAATTACAGAATTCAGTAGGTCTTGGTGAGAGCACCTCGGTAGGTCTGGTAGATGTTGAAATACTTACCCTATTTATGCCGTGGTTATGTATTAAACTAAAAATACTTCTATAAATCCATCAATTACAGATGGAGAAAACCAAATGCACTTTGACTTCCTAACAAGAACCTGTACATCTGTAGACCCCTTTCTGAGCATGATCTTATTCCTCAGTCCATTCATCTTGCTTCCACTTCACAGATGTAATGGTAGAACCTGCAGCTTTCCTTCATCTCTGGCTGACTCAAGGCAGGAGTAGGGGATGGTGATGCAGAGTTTCAGAATGTTAGCACTCTTCTAGGAGGGAACTAGCTCCATCAGTTTCTTGTTGAAAGTACCAAGGTATCTTAGCAGGAAAGAGAGATGATTACCAAAGAAGGCAATTTAGGGTTTTAAGATGAAAAAAATAGGGTTTTTTTCTCATGGCTTTGAATCCTATTATTCATAGCAGACACTGGAGCGAGGGTGCCATGACTACCTGTTTGATCATTCACTTGCCAAACAGGTTCAGTTTCAGGTTTTAAACCTTAATGCTTTGTAAAAACATTTTATTAAATCGTTAAGTGTCGGGTCCTTATTTCAAATTATGAAGCTTTTGGTATCTGATCAAAGCAATAATATAATTAATTCTCCTTGGTCACTCTTCTAAACATCTGAGATTTCAAATTTGGAGTGTGAGCAATAGTCAAATAATTTATGGAAGCAATAGTAACCTTTATGATGTTTTCCAGTTATTTTTTTGCAGCTTGCTAACGTTGCATTCTACTGACTGCCAAGTGCTGGGTCAGTCAATTGGAAGTACTTCCTAGATAAACTGAAACAGGAATGAACTTCGTTATCCTTTCATTTCCAAACCAGCACAGGGCAAACCCTGCCTTTTCCCCTTAGCATTGAAGAAGAGGAATGAATTGGCTTGATGAGGGAAAAACTACAGATGAGGTATTTTCTTTAGCATTACTTTAATATGTCGTACACACCATATCTTATTATGTCTAAATTAAACACATAGCTAAATGTATTTAAGACACTTAAGTGTTACCATCATGGACTTGTTTCAGGTTTGTGCTCACAAGAGACTTTGGTTGCCAAGAATTCTCTATGGCACATTAGCAATTGGTGAATGTAAACAAAGATTGATTTGTCTAAATACATTTTTTTAAGGAGTTATTATATTGTGGAGGGAAATAAATTTAGAGCAATGTGGTGCTTTATGTTGTACACCAATAAGTCCGTTTCACTGTTTTATTTAAAACTGCTGTTTAGGGGGTAATAATATTTTTTTTTGGGGTGGTAATAGTTATATAAGGCTTGCGTATCGCTGTTGTCTGTGTGTGGCCTTTTTCATAGTATCATTAAGTTTGGAAAAAACCTCTGAGATCATCAGGTCTAACCATCAGCCCACTACCACCGTGCCTACTAAACCATGTCCCAAAGTGCCTCGTCTACACATTTTTTGAACACCTCCAGGGATGGTGACTCCACCACTTCCCTGGGCAGCCTGTTCCAGTGTTTCACCACTCTTTCACTCCTGGGTTCAGTTTTGGGGCCCTCACTACAAAAAAGACATTGAGGGACTGGAGCACATCCAAAGAAGAGCAACAAAGCTGGTGAAGCTTTGTTATGAGTGTTATGAGGAGCAGCTGAGGGAACTGGGGTTGTTCAGTCTGGAGGAGACTGAGGGTAGACCTTATAGTTCTCTACAACTATCTGAAAGGAGGTTGTAGTGAGGTGGCTTTCAATCTCTTCTCCCCAGTAACAAATGACAGGATGAGAGGAAATGGCCTCAGGTTGTGCCAGAGGATTAGACTTGATATTAGGAAAAATTTCTTCACCAAAAGTGTTGTCGAGTGTTGGAACAGGCTGCTCAGGGAGGTGGTTGACTCACTATCCCTGGAGGTATTTAAAAGATGTGTAGATGTAGTGCTTGGGGATGTGGATCAGTAGTGGCTCAGCAGAGACGTGGTTCAATAGTGGCTTGGCAGTGTTAGGTTTAGGCTTGATTTCAATGATCTTAAACGTCTTTTCCAACCTAAACAATTTTGATTCTATGATGTAAGCCTATCAATGTCAAAATGAACAGATCTCTGTGAGCTGTGTTCTTCCTCTTCTCCTTCTGGATGCATCATTCATAGAATAATCTGTAGTAAACAATTTTATTGATTTGGTGGGTTTTTTTTTTTGTTAGGTTATTTTTTTCTAAATGAAATAATATGAAAACCAAAAGTTAAAAAGAACACTAACAGTTTTGCTGTGCTACTTGGTATTTGTGTAATTCTCCCTAATCATGTTGTTAAGGAGATCTTAGTCAAGGGGTGGTTGATGCTTTTAATCAAAGTCAAATGACTTATTTCTGTTAGTCAGTATCTAAATTAGAAAGTAAGAATCTTTCCAAAGAGATCCTGAATGTGTATAGGATTCACAGTATTGATAAGAGCCTGTTAATCTGAATTATTCTAGCGTACTGAGAGTTTGAAATTAGCTTGGAATCTGCATCAGGGAATGAATGGGAGAATCTGGGAAAGGAGAAGATGGTGGAGGAAGTGGGATATTCAGATCTGTCTGGAGTTGTTTTATTGAACAGGATCAGGGACAGGGCATTTGCCCACTTCTGCTGGTTTCCAGCTTTTCCTTGAGGAAGGCCTTTGGCTGGGGCTGTGCCGGGGCTTGTTTGCATATTAAAAACAAAGGGATATACTGATCTTGCAGGCTCTGAGAATAAATATATATATATATTTTTTAAATACTCTAAAACAGGAGGTGCAATATCTGGTGAGGATGAAATTTATCCTGATGGAGATGGCCATCTTCAGTCCATTCAGCTATGTGTGAGGAATGTAAATGCAGAATATGCAAGCCTCAGGCAGAGTGTTGCAGGATTTGCATGTACCCTAGTCAGATGGGGCTAATGCTATGCAAATGATGCAGAGGACTCTCTTCCCTGCTTTCCTGTAACTTCATTTACTTAATTACTGTTGTGTGTGGTTGGGAGGCAGTATCATTACTAATAAGTAATTTAATATTTGCAATAGAATGCGAGTGCAGAGTTATCACAGGTGAAAGCCCTAGCGAATACAGCAGTGTCACTTTGAATGGTTTTCCAGCAGAAAATGTATTATCAAAGATGGTCTGTGTAATTCTGATGTCTGGTTCCACTCACGCTCAATGGAGCCTGAAGGTCACATTTCAGAGAGGCGCTTTATTTAAGTGTCCTTTTACTATACAAAAATTTAAATATGGGAATTCCAGTTCACCCTAAACCATGGCAGGATCCAGCTATTTCAGTCATCCAGGCACCACAGACTTAAGCCTGTTCAGTACAAAGTGATTTCTTACAATTTTTTGGTCTAACATTGAGTGGTCAAACAAGTTCAGTTTGGAACATTTAACAGAGAATGGTGTCCTTCCTATTCCTTCTCAACCCTCAGGCTTTTCAATCATGTGAAAATCTGTGGTTCTGTTAAATCAAAAGATGTCTTTACAATTAAGTGTTTCACTCTGAGCTATACAGCCAGTCTTTCTGACTTCTGTACTCACATTTCTGCTTTTAGGTGTCGGCTACAATAAGATATTGAAAACAATATTAAGATGTGGTCCATCACTCTGTTTTTCGCTTCTATAGACTTACATAAGTATTTATAAGGAAGATCCGTTGTGGTGAAACTTGACCCTAATGTCAAATTAAATGCAAAGCAGGCAGAAGGCCAGTTTGGAGGGTCAGGCAATGGCCCTTTGTGATGACCTTGACAGGAAGAGCTTCTGTGGGCTGCAGCATCAAACTATTCCCTGTAGTGGAAGCTCTGAGAGTGAGAAGAAGGCAGCGCATATTCAGCCTGATCTCTGGAGTGGGTGTTTTTATCAGCAGATTGCAAAGCATGGTATTTACAATATCTAATTGTAAACTAGGGCTAAACGTGGCTTGTTTTCTGGAAATTATATTTAATGAAAGGGACCTATGTACTTGATATGAGTAGATTACTTCCAGTGCATACCAACAACTATCGGTGGCACTAAATAAAATGAGGTTAGCAGTCTAGACAAGTTTGAGCATGAGGCAGGCGAACTGTTTGCCTTTAAAAAGATAATCAATCTAGCTTGGATCTTAAATACTGGAGGAGATCTGCCACTCTGTGTCTTGGCAGGCCATGCTGTGCAGGAAGAACCCTGTTTTTCTGACCTGTGAGGCTGCTGGCTGTGACTCCAGCTACTGTCAAGGGCAGCCTGGAAAAGGAGCGATAGGCACTAGCCAGCTACCCTTGTCCTTGTGCCTTTTAAAGACTCCATTGTTTATTATCCATTATAATTAACAAGAACTGTTTTAAAGTAGTGTGATGTTCCAGCAGCAGGTGACTGAGGGTGGAGGCGTGGTGGTGGGTAGGATTGGGGATGGGGTTTGGCATAGAAGGGTATAGATGGATATGAGCCCTCTGTTTTCATAGTGCTCACCCCACTGCATTTGTTATTGCTTTTCCTTCTTGGGTCTTGCATATATCGCATTCTATTATTTGCTTTGTAGTATACTCTGAAGTAGAAAGGGAAATCTGCTCGCAAAGGATGTGATTAAAGAACAGTCAGCACATCCCTTACAGACCTTTTTTTTCTCAGTCATATCTTAGACACCAATAGATCTGCTAGATCAGTTTGCTACATTATCGTATTCTCTGAGGTTTAAAGTAGATATAAAAAACTATCGTAATAATGATTGCTTACAGCATGTTCAGGAATAACTTTGTGTATTGCACCTTAGATCTTTTTCTCACCTTTTGAATTTACTGTAAGTACACTGAGAAATCGAAGTGACAAGGTCTCAGTTGATTCCAGGCTTAGTGGTCCTGAAATACTGTCCTTTTCTCATCTTGTCAAGGTCTCTGTAGAGCAACCTGAAAGGACAGCAAGTTTCAGTAAACAAGATGACTATTTTGAATTACTAATGTCAGCATTTCTTTTTTTGTGGTCGTTCAAACTTTATGTAGGGTTGGGATACTTTTTTAAAGAACTTTGGTTTATAAAATGAGTCCAGAAGAAAATGGCATTATTTTACTGTTTTTTATTTTTCTTGAGAATACTACTGGCTTTTATTGAGAAAATTCATAAAAACAGGAGTTCATGCTCTTGTCTGAAACGGGAACTGAGCAGGTGTATGTCATCTTTTCTGTTTATTCATTTTTCAGTAGTCCTCCTGTGTTTGGAAATAATAACAGGAACTTAGATAGGCACATAAAAAATTTTGGGGTGTTTGTATAGTCAACCTAGTGAGGAGTGCTAGAAAGATGGGAGGAACCTCACAATACTTGAACTTACGTGTTTTCCTGTTATACAGAATATCATCTCTTAATTGCAACTCAAAATCTAGACAATAAATACACAGTAACGCTTTTCCTATGAGGCTGTAAAAGATAGTTTGAGGGGCTTATGTCAAATGCAGTTACAGTTCTGTCTTCTGATGTTTGCTGCTTCTGCTTGAAGCTGTTTCACAGCTGGGAGGGACAGGGCTTATTCTAAAATAGGCAACAAAATGTTAATCTATGAGGGGCTGGAGACAGGGTGCAAAATGTCAAAAAATACTGTTAACTACTGTTTAAGATTTGGAACTTAAAGTAATGCAATCAAGAGGGTATACAATAATTTTTCCAAAGGTTACTTTAATATTATGTAGGGGTCTGTAATATACAGGCTGTTGAAAATAAGCACACAAATATCTGCCTCTTGAACCTGCCATCACATTTCAAGTCAAAACTCCGTAACTGTACAAAGCTGAAGTAGTTCAGACTCTACCAAATCTTGTTTATTTTACTTCCATGGTAGGAATTGGTATTGAATAATCTTTTGTCTACAGCCAAAATTTTCAGAAGGCAAACTAGGAGCAGAGATTATGGAGTGCTCTGATTCTCAAGTGCTGAGCACTCAGCAGCTTCACCGAAGAGTGGGAGTTGCTTGTCTGTTCAGCAGTTTTAAAATCAGGCTACTTGTTTAGCCCGACTTAGCCTGTGTGGTTTTTCAAATGCATTACCGCACACTTCTGTGAATGACTATTAACAATGCCATTATGTAATTCTTTGCCATTCATAATGATAGGCATACTGCAGAATGCATGTGGAGATAAATCCAACAAAATTAGGAATGGATTTATAATTAGAACCTGGGGGAAAGGGAGGAGAGAAAGTAGCTTTTTGGAACATATTTTCACTTTATGTCTTTATTTCTGAAAATGTGTGATACATCCATCTGGAGCTGAGCAGTATCTCTGCTCAGTCTGTTGAGGAGAGCATGATGGAATATTCTGACAAGCCTCTTCTCACAGCAGCTTCCATCTCTGGAGTAACTCTTCCTTTACTTGGTTGTACAAGTCATCTGTCTCTTGAACTGAATCAAGATCCTGATTGCACTTAAGAGATAGCCATATGCAGGACACAAAAAGATGGAAGAGTAAGTCATAGCATTGGCTTGATCTTTCTTTTCAGAAATATTAGCAGGCTTTTTTTTTTTTTAAGAATTCCACCACTATTACGTGTGGTCTTGTGTTTTACTTTTTGTCTTGTTGCTGGGGTGGGCATTTCAGCAGAAAAGATAGTGTCGTAAAAGCCTGGATATTTAAGCATATAAATGCAGTATGTTTAAAAAGCAAGAGCTACACTAAGAATTGCATATGTGAACTCTTCCTATATGTATATAATGAAATGGCAAAATGAAACAATTGATTTTGCAGGTTAATTAGGGACTGGAGGTATAAGTGGCCAATTCATTCAGCCTGTAGAGAAGAGAGTAGCATTATTTTATGTTATTTCCTAAGTAAATAACTTCTTGATGGTGCATTAGTGATAACAGTGAATGAGTCTGTAGTTTATACTGAGATGGATGAGGGCTGCTAGTGTTAGGAAGAGCGTGAGTTCAGTCTTGATTGCATTGTGGTCTTTTCCCTGTGTTGGCATTTAAAATTATGCCACTTTGTGCTGAACTGCTTAAATGTTGAACTGTAAAGATGAGGCTATATCAGAACACTTGAGGAGTGTTTTCATTGCTTTTGATGAGACTGGGGCAAGCTACTCGTAGTGTAGGAGGATTGACTGAGCAGGGGAACTCAGGCCTCATGAAGATAAATGTGGGTTACATGCTGGCTGGCTGGCTGAACGTGGGAGCCAGTATCACTCCATGTACAAGGATCTAAACGAGCTGTGCTATGCTGCTGACTTGGATCAAACCTTGAGGGGATCGGATAGAGAAATCCTGACTTCTTTCCTGGTTAGAATTGCTGTATCCTGACAGCTAATGTGCAGAACAGCCCTGTGAAGTGTTAGCTGGCAATCTAAACCAAAGACATGAAGAGCTAAAACCAATTGCATTGCAGGATTGAGACCATCTTGGAATTTTATGTAGTCTCATTCATTTTATCCTTGGAACGTGTGCACCCTGATGGAGATTTTAAATAACCTTTAGATTTTTTCATTAAGTTAATGCATATTAATTCATGGCAGAATGAATCATATCTTGTTTCATATTGTACATTGCTTGCATTTAGTCACTAATGCAGAAATTGAAGTGGTCCAAAATATAAGCAAATGTCATCTTATTCACTCAATACTATTATTACACATTTCTTCTAAAGTCAGGTTTTCATATAATGATAGTATGATGCAAGTAAGCATATACTCCTTTAGTCTTTAACACATCATTTCAAGGAAAAATGAATCTTTATAGCTAACCAAGAACCCGTATCTAGAATATATGAATATTGCACCACTAAGAATAAAAGAAATGCAGAGCTGGTATCTCTTTTATTCTTGATGATATAGGCAAGAGATAGGCAAGATGTCCTTGTTTTAATTCCTATAGGAAAGAACCAAACAAACATAAACACACACACCCCCCAAACCCACAGGCGTGTGATAAAGTAGGCACCTGTATTTCATACTGTTTCAGTCTTTGCTCAGAAGCCGATTTGTGGAAATCAATGGATTAGTAATGGTTAGACTCGATGATCCGGTGGGTCTCTTCCAACCTGGTGATTCTATGATTCTATAAGTATGGAAGAACAGAGTCCTTAGCTGCATCCGACTGCTTTGTTTCCCATAGTAAAGCATTACCAAAATCCATCCTCGACAATTTGTCATAATTCCATAGCCAAGAGATATGTGACTACTACTACAACACGATTACCTGTATTACATGATACATGTATTACCTAAGTTGCCATGTTTTATGTTTTATTGTCCAGCTTCAGTGTTAGTATAATAGTTAAAGCTTTTGGAGTCTGTAGGTTTTTAAGATTTTGAGGGACCTTCACACATCACCTGAATTGAATTGAATAGAACCTGTTAACAAGTTTGTGCTTGCAAAACATCCAAGCTGAGAAGAATGTAATTGATGATTTGGGGAGGGATGGGGAAAACGAGATATGTGGCACCTGCCTTGAAAGTGGGTTATCCTCTAAATCTGACATGCCATTGCCTTTCTTCCCCTGTATTCATTGCAATGAAAAGTGAATACATACTGCTTTCAAACCAGAATTTGCCATTCATTTCCTTCTTACTTGTTCTGAAAGGGTATAAACGGCTATCAAATCTACAGGGCACACAAGGGTTGGTACCTTAATACTAGTGTTTGTTGCCACAGTTGTGGGGTTATCCTGAAACAAGGTACAGCCTTTCAAGGCAAACTTTAGTTGTCCCCAAAATATAAATACCTGGATATGAAGACATGGGGGTTTTATATCCATTTAACAATCACTGTAATTATACTTTCATTTCCTGTTTATAGTTGTGTTCATTTGAAATTAATAGGGTCGGTGTAACTATTTATGACTCTTATCATCCATTATTTCTATGCCTTCATATTTTAACTGTCCATTAAAGTTAAACATAAGAATTCAACAACTGCTATGAATACAGGAACAGCCACTTGCTGTATGCTGAGAAATCTGTGTGTTTTCCCTTGCAGTTTTTGATTCTATAAACACGCAGGAAATAGTAGCTTGCTAACAGCCAAGACCTCCTATGACTTGTAAACATGATATGAGGGTGTATAACAACAGTGAGTTTAAACTCAGCTGATCGTTCATCCGGTGAGGATTTACATTTTTGACTTATCTCCAACACTTCCGTTGCTTCACAGGGGCAAGCGTGTCCATCTGAGCATGCAGGCTGTAGGGAAAGGTGGTAACCCTAGAGCAAAAATTAGTTGCTCTTTCCAGGTGCTGTATTTTTAGTATATTCCAATGGCTGTTGCATATCTAAGCAGTGTTAAGTGAATTATAGTAGTTTTGGGGAGTTGTGTTCTTGCATGTCTTTTAGAATTGCTGTATATTCATTCTTTCTCATAAGAGTTTTTCCATAATCATTATTTTGAAACCACACCCCTTAGAACTTTTCTTAAATGTCTACTTAACTAAGGCCCAAGTGGCTTTTAATTGTAAATGTTTTGTAACTCCAAGAGGAATTTAAGGGAAAGAATCCATTTTGGTTGACTATGACAACTTTGCTTTGATTTTTGCTAGAAAATTTATTCATCTCCCTGCTGAACAAATGATTGGCACTTCACTAATTTTAAGTAATTCAAATAATTACAGCAAGCAAATTTGTTCAGTAGCATGATCCATTGCCAGGATAAGCATTAGCACTAATGGCTATCTCAGCAAAATCTTCTGTGGCAGGACAAAATGGTAGTGCTGGCAGCCTATTTTGTGATGAATTACGTTGTGAAAAAAAGATAAGGTCTTTATACTTACTGAGAAGCAAGAAAGGTACAGTCAACTGAAATGGAAATTTAGGAACCAAACCCCAGGTGTAAAAAACACTTCTAACTGCAAAATGTCTTAGCTGGACTGTAGTAATCCTTTACGCAACTGTGCTGTGCTTTGAGTTGCATAGCTATGTGGGGCCACAGTGCTAGCTACATTTAAGCAGGACGTGGCCAGAGGGGTTTGGCATGGATCTCAGCCCTCAGCATGGTATTTCTGATATGCAAGCATTCTCATCTGCTGTAACAGCCAGGAAGCCTGATGATGGTCCCTGGGATTTGCTTCCCTCCTCAGACACCAAAAGAACGATCCTTAGTGAGCCTTTCTGTGCTTTGTAGCACAGCATTGTTGTACCACTACTAGTCTACGTTCTCACATTTGCTAGCTTTAGTGCAGCCAAAGAACTGTAAATAAAAAAATAGAGCATCTTCTTTTAACAATTCAAAGTATATTAAGGGGACATATGGATGAAAGCCTGGTCCCTTTGACATGCTGGTGTCAGCAAAATAATCTGCAAGAGCTGCTGTAAAGATGGAAGCTGGAGAGTGTGATTGAAGCCCAACCTTCCAGAGTGAGCTTCAAGGGTTGTGTTCAACACAGTACAAACACAGCAGGTATCATACTTACGTGCTCAATTTGTTCTGTAATAAAAATTTACCGTAAAGCTTGAAAAGAAGAAAACCACCAGAATTGTATTCACTTATAAGTTAATTGTAATTTATCTGTTTGTTTATTTTGGCTACTGGCAGTTGATTATGTACATTTCAAGTGCAAGAACTTTGGGGAAATAGTGTTTCAGTATGATACCTAAATATAGACAAGTGGTTTTGCTAGTATGAATAACTACCAAACTAAATGATTTCATTACACACAGATACAGAAAAATCTGTGATCTCTCATGGAATGCAAGATATATGTTGTTCAGAGTAGCTATTTTATTTCTTAGGATACCTCTACAGCAAGAAGGCCTTAGTGTGTGAAAAAAAAGATTACAGAACTTAAGTCTTTTTCTCTCCCTCTCCTTCACTCTGTACAAAGACAACATTGCCTTTAGGCTTTGATTATTATTTTGCTGCTGTTAGAAGTCCTTCCCCCAATTGTAAAATTATGTGTTGCAGAAATTGAACGTATTTTTGGATATAAAGGCTGTTCTGAACAGATACAGACATTTTGGCTATTCTGGTTACTATGGTGAGATCTGTGGAGGATGCCTGTAGCACATCAGTCTCTTTATGTTGTTCAAGCAGACTGTTTTTAATTTCCTAGAATTGTTTACAAGCTGTAATGATATTAATCTATTTGTATCCTCTTTCAGCACTTCCTTTGCTTTTCAGTGTAAGCCACTTAATATAGATTGACTGGAGAAGAACAGATTTGTCCTTCTTGCTGTCTGTGTGAAGTGCCCTGTGTGACTGGAGAGCAGGGCTATCAGGGGAAGGATGACCTAATATACTGCAGGCAGGAAGCACAGCTAATTAGTCTGCCTCAGAGAGATGCCATTACAGGGTGTGACTAGGGTAAAATAAATAAGGATTTTTTTTCCTGTAGAAAAGACCATAGAAAAATGTATAGAAGGAAAAATCAAAATCTGAGTACATATTCATCAATGTTTGGTTCCTTATTGGTATTAACACATGAAAATTTCCTCCATGTAACATGATAGAGATTCTTCTTTCTATTCTGGCTTCCCTAAGTCAGATGACACTTTTTTTTTTTTTTTCACATGTAGAAATGTTTTTTCACAAAGCAGAATACTCCTCACAGCTGATCTAGCAAGGAGCCACCTCAGGATAGTGGGGAAATTCTGTGCTTCATGCATTATCTGCTGGTTCAGGACAGAAACTTGAACAGAGAGAAGCTTTTGTCTGGAGATTGGGAGACGTGGATTTGAATTCCTTCATGGAGAGAAAACAGAGTACTTGTCTTTCTCAAGTCCTCATGAGTATGACATGGAGCTATTAAGGCCCAAGGGAGACAAGGCAAGAAGAGCATGCCAGTATATGACTATTTTTCCAGCTAAATTACTTGATAAATTCAAACTGCATCTGTAATATTATCAGTCTGAAACAGTCTTTTCAAGTAAAACTTCTGTATATTGTATAAATAGTTGCATAAATGATTTGTGGTGACATAACAAATAGCATTATTGCCTTTGTAGACATAAGCGT
This sequence comes from Phaenicophaeus curvirostris, assembly GCF_032191515.1. Lineage (NCBI taxonomy): Eukaryota > Metazoa > Chordata > Aves > Cuculiformes > Cuculidae > Phaenicophaeus > Phaenicophaeus curvirostris. The sequence goes on along the minus strand of NC_091400.1, from coordinate 3,391,369 downwards.
ATTTAATATTACAATATTACAAAAGTCTGATCTTCTCTGAGTGCTTCCATGGCACTACTTCCTTCATTCCACAGAACATTTAAAATAAACTGAGTGTTTAGTCTTAGTTGCCAAGTGCAATGATAGCAAAGTCAACTAAACCAAAATGGAAATGAAGTATGACTTGTTACCTGAACTTAAATGTCATGGTTTTGACCTCGTTAGCTTGCTGTCTTTAGTCTGCTAGCAGTAACCTGAAAGATTTGGACTTTCAGATAGAGGTGATAGGGCATGGAGAAATGGAAATATGGTAGTTCTAGGAGAACAGAGGAAGGAAAAATGGCAGCAGAAAATAGAAACCTAAAGTAGCAGGGAATAGGCAGAAGACATTAAAGGTCTTAGAATCAGGGGATTATAGGAGTGACAACAGGACTCTGATCAGCAAGAGAAAGCTTAGAGCTGATGTTGTAGCACTAAAAGCAGTCCAGTTCACAATCAAACCAGAGAGGCAACACCACAAAAGGTTAAAATGATGAACAAAGTTTCATCCTACCTACACTAGCGTAAAATGTAGGATACGACTTGCTATATTACAACTGAGTAGTACACATTGTGCATAGGATTTAGTAATTTTCTACCAGAGTCTTGTAAAGTCACCATTGATAAATGTGTCTCTGCTGCTGTAACAAGTTGCATGTTTCACTGTGTTTGAGTTCAACTTACACAGCCTAAGTGAGGCTTACATGGGAACCGATAGCCAGGATACCTAAATCATGGTTTTACTGCAATTCTTAGTGCCCTACAGTTTTGGGTACCTTGTTTGGTCTCTGTGCTCTAGGTTTTGGGTAGACTAGTTCAAAGCTTCTGTAGGGCTACTTGTTTCATTGCATATCAAAAATAGTGGGAATAAACCCAAGAAGGGTAAGTTTGTAGACTCATGCTGTAACTTCTGAACCACTCTGACTCATATACAATATAACCAAGCAGCAGAGATATTCCATGGTCCACAGCTTCAAAGGTAGTGCAGAATAGTGCTGCTGATGTATTTCCCGTATCCAAGATCTGCATCAAATGCCATTATATGCAGTTTGCTGGCGTTGAAGTAAACTGATACAATATAAAACATAACTTTCCAAAGTATTTAGTCTTTAGTAGGGTAGTAAGAGTATACTCTGAAAGCAGTTGATTGGATATTTTTGTAGTCTAGTAAGAATACAATTTTAACAGGAACAAGCCCCTTATAATTTAAATGTCACCATGCAGACAGATACCAATTGATCCTGTGAAGCCTGCGTTAAACAGGCTGGGTTGTATAAGTGAAAGGGTAACGGAGTTAAAAGAAAACTGGTAAGGGGGAAGTTTTGACTGTTTATCCTAGCTGCAGCAATGAGACCAGTGTTTCATAGCCTCAAAAACCATCTCAGAACTAGCAGCTAAAAAAGCTGCTGCATGTGCTCAGAGCATGTTTAGTTACCTTGCTGTATCCCTGTTGTGGAAGTTTAATGCTTTCATTCATACCTCCTTGTTGTCTTCTGCTGTGGGTTCCACAATTTCTAAGATGATGGCTCTCATTGGAATAAGTCTGGATGTTAGTTGGCTCCTGCACTGAAATCTCAAACATCAATCTGGAAATGCTAGAGGATGGTCTTTTCAGAGGAGAAGAAAAGTTAAATGAAAACTGTGGAACTTGTTGAATTATTCAGTGTATTACTACCCTTTTTTACGTTCAGTAGAATTGTCAAGGAAAAATATAGTGTATTTAAATGAGCTTTAGGATAGTTTATGACTGCTTTTTAGCATGTATATGTGAATGAGCACATTTTCCTCAGGACTATGGTGAGGTAGCTTAGGATAACAATGCCTATTTTACTGCTGAAAAGTAGCACCAGTCAGAAGAACTGATTATTGAGGGAGATAATCTTGGAACCCCTGTATTCATAAGTTTGAATTTAGGCAAATTGAGTCCTAGGAGCTTCTGCATGAAATCATGGATGACAAATCATCAGTGCTTCTTCTGCCCTTTTAAGACTCTTCATTATATATCTGCTATTAAGCTTTATACTGGAAATATAGAAGCATGGCTGATGGTAAACACATTTATCTGATATGCTAAATCAATAGCATCCATTTAAACAAGCAGGTATGTTAATAAGCATGGGATGCTGCCGATTTTCTGTTTTAGTTTTAAAGCTTTTTCTGTGCCTAATACATATGTATTTTCTTATTTAAAAGGTTCAGGTACATTAATGCTGGAAACATTTTGAAAATGACTGGCTTTCCTTGGGGATGTGTAAGTATGGAAATATGGGAGAGGATGGAAAGAGTAATTTTCTTTTCTCTGACTGGTACATTGTCAAGTGTAAAGGCTTCAAAAAAGACGCTGCTCATTGGAAACAAAATCTGCTGCTCTGTCTTCAAAATGAAGAGCACCTAATGTGAAAGCCTTCACACTATGTTGTACTGTATGCCAGGAACTTGATATAGGGAGAAACACACTTGATTAACACTTAGCAGTGTTTATGTATTCAGTAACTATTTCCGCATCTTCTCGCTTCTCTGCCTTGCTTCTTCTATTTGCTGCTCTTCAGTGCTGCACACAATTTCAGCGCAGTCATAATGTCACATTAACACCTCTCTTTCTTCAATGTAAAGGTAACGTTTTCCAGTACAGTTCATAGAAGATATTTGAGAGCTTAAATAGTAACTTGGCCTCTTCTTTCATTTGCGTGTCTTTATTATTTATGTGCCATTTATCTAAGAGGCGGGCGGTTTAGGTGCGGGGAGCTAAACTTAGCCATCCTGTTCGGGGAAAGTGGGTCCTCTCTAGAGCCACATGTGGCTTGTGAACCGTCGCCAAGTGGCTGACATGCCAGAACTTATAAGCACATGGGGTTGCAGGTGTGATGGCTGCTGAGAAACTGGAATTAACAACTCTGAATTGCAGGACTCACTGGGTCTCTCTGGGATGCTACTTCCAAACAGTGGAGTGGAAATCTTGGGAAGCATAAATTTTGCCTACCTAAAAACTTCCTTTAAAATTTCTTTGCTTTCTATTTCTTTCAGATGCACTGACTGATTTCTCAGTGGTTTGGTTTGAGGTGGAGAGGGCAGGTATGGCAGCTAGTGCTGTTGTGTTTTCAGCATGGAGGAGTGAACTACCTGTACTGGCTTCGTGGTCAAAGGTGGCTCCTGCTTTTATGTGCTTTAGCTTTGGAGGGAACCACCTGGTTTGCAAACATTCCATGAATTTGAGCTAGGCAGTGCAGGCAGAATTTCATGAAAAGTCCGTATTAAGAGTATATTTCCCCCGCTACTCAATCCCGCTGTGTCCCTGTGTGGTCTCACTGGATTGGGGGCTCCAGAATGAGAAGAAGATAAGAGGACCTATAGAATTTAGTCAGTTATGTGGTTTTTTGACCTTGAAAAATCTCAATTCAGTTTTTCAGGACTGTCTGTGGTTATTGTGTCCGTGACAGAATAAACTATAGGAATTACAACAACACACGAGCAGGGACTTGCTGCCCAGAACCTCTCCTTCTGTCAGTGCCACAAGCCAATGGGATTTGGGAGTGGGTTTCTGGGTCTTTACTGTGCAATGGAATGAGGGGAGATGAGGGGCTGATGCCACCTTATAGGAGGAGAACTGCGTTCCTGGCTGAGATGGAAAGAAAAAGCATTTTTGTCCCCAGTTTCAAAACATGGGGATAACAGGCAAAGAGGCCATGCAGACTTCCAGCTAAGACAGATAAGTGCTCCTAATCAAGTAAAGGACCATTTCCATTTTGTGTACCAGGTAATTTTCAGTCATGTCCAGGCAAAATGAAGGAAGCCTGCAAAGGACCCAGTAGTGAAAAAGCAACTGATGACAATCTATGAAATTGAAAAATCCAATTCAGTTTTTGTGACCAGTTAATCTGAAACTGTTTAATTTAAAAAAAGAATAAAACATAGCTCTGGCTTATCACCCAAATTACTTTTGCATTAATTCAGCTGATTTTAACATCACGTGAAAGAGGAGGGAGGGCACTGTCTCTGTTTACTGTACCGAAACTCTTCGTTCTCTTGATGTGTTTAAATAAGCAATTACACTGTAGGGAAGGAATATAATTGTTTAACGCAGGATGTTTTAGAGCTCCTTCAGCCTTTTCCTTTGTCTCTTGTAAGGAAACGAATTGCTGTTTTCTTCACAGGTGGCATTCAGCCAGCCAAAACCTGCTAATTATTTGTTGTCCTGGTTATCTTGTGCATACTCCCCATTCACTGGACAGCCATCATAAAATATTAAACATTAATGCAGGGCAGCTCAAGGATGTTTTGGAGAGGAAAAGGTTGTGCTTTTATAGTTAGAAAACAGTCAAGAAGGGGAAGACAGTTTGAAAAATACCAGCTTTCAATTTGGGTTGCTGTTTTGAAACATGCAAGAGTCCAAGATGAGAAATTCCTGTTTAGTTAAGTATAATCATGAATTGTTTCTCAGTAGTAGCACAGAAGCCACAATTATTATCAGAGATCTTCTATGCTGCAGTCTGCATGAGGTAAAGAACTGGTTCTTGTCTTCAGCCTTTTCACCATCTAAACAGTAAGAAATTGGGGAGCAAAATATGTGATTAAGGAGAGCTGGATGAGGAAGCTTTGTTATCTCTGTTACCCATGAAGATAGAAATGGGGAACAGAAACTTTCCCCGTCTTGTCATTGCTGTAGCTTTTCATATGAAAATTTTCATTAACCCTACTTCAATTACATTCTGGGTATCAACTGGAAATCAAGCCATTCTACAAGCTGTGATCAGTGAACTGGTAGCTATTAGGAGAATTAAAGTTAGTTCTTAAAGCAACAACACTTTCTTCTTTACTATAAGTAATGCAAGGCCTGGAATTGACTACTGGAATGGTATCCTCATGTTTGCATTTCCATGCAAACCTTTTATCATATCTCTCTAGAAACAATGCAGACTGAGTTTTGTACATAAAACCGTATTTCCTGAACATACTGTGTAGTTTCCCAAATATCCTTTGCAACTTTAAGGAGAAGAGTGAGACACGGGGAACTGAATCTGTGTGGCTTAATGATTTTTCTTAATCTTCACTATCTTCCCATTCTTCTGCTTTCCATTGCAGCATAATTTCTGTCAATGCCTTTAAACTAAGCTTTAGGCAAAATCTTTTCATAAAGATGCTCAACAGGTGAAGGAGTGCTTTTCTCCAGGTGGAGATCCCTTGATCTGTGCAGAGCTCTTAACATACTCACTCCAATAAAAAATATTTGCCAATGACACTGCACAGTGGCACCTATTACTTACAGTGCCAATGGTTTTAATCTCTCTTGCAGAATGCGTGTTTTGCTCAATTAGAGTTGCTTGCTGCTATTGTACAAAAGTAAGCATGAGCAACAACCTCAATAACTTAAGAGAAACAAACTAGATAGCAACCTACCTGAAAATTGAGAGACAGGAACTTGTAATTATACATTAATCTTTACACAATAAAAGTACAGGAAATAATAAAAATTCCACAGTGATTTTCATGCATGTGTGAATAGACACCATGGTTGAAAATAGAAGACCTAGTTAAGTTGGTTTTTGTAGTGGATTTATTTTTAAAGGACGTTTCCAGCAAAGTTATGGTAAAGGTACTTGAAATGTCAGAAGTGAAAATCCTAGTAAATTGTACAGCGCTTCCAGAATAGTGTTTTTTCTTGTTGTGTGTTCTGCTTCCATTAATACTAAAGGTCAGTTCTTTGAAAAAAAACTCTTTAGCAGTTGTTTGGGTTTTTTTGTTTGCTGGTTTTTTTTTTTTTCACTAGGCTTTCCAAGGCAGCTTGCAGTGTCCTCATATAATACTCTTATTCAGTCTAGTTAATCAATATTGAATATTACCCTACTGTGCTTCCTGCAGTGTCAAAAGAAGTAGTTCCTTTCTCATAGTTTATGAATCCAGGTAACCATGGTGAAATGCCATCAGGAAATTATCGGTCCCACTCTTAGTATGCTGTACAATTGCCTTTGTGTGTTTCACAATAGCACAAAACCACATATGCTGTATGCTTCATAATATCACAGCAGGCTTTTTGGTGTTCTAATCTGAATTCACCTTTTGGGGAATGTTTAGCAGGAAGATTGTTGTGAACTCGGATATACAAAATCCAATTTTGTAGGATCCTTACACTGTTGCCTACCTGAAATTAGCTCACTCTTTCTGTCTGATGTGTTTGCGATTGCAGCTTCTGAGATGGGTACTGCCTGAGCCCCAGCTGGCTTCAAGTATTAGGGCTAATACCTGTAAGCATTTCAGTCTTTTCCAGGATCTGCAAAGCATGATTAACTTATCTGAAATTCATAAATTCATAGCACACAGAGCTAGGGAGAATCGTAGTGATTAAACTCTTCCACAGTATGAAGCAGAGAATTTCACTTTGATTTTTCTTTAACCAGCTCCATAATTTGTAGTTCAACAAAAATTTGTTTTTTAGAAAGGCATCTGGTTTTCCTTTAAAAATTCTCAAAGTATGTATTGTACTTTCTATCATTCTTTTCCACTAAATAATTCCCTTAAGTGTCATTTGAGTGTGGGGTTTATTTTTTGGATTCTGGCATTAGTGTAATTCATTATGATGTGTTTGTCCATGCTGTTTAATGAGGTTGACTTTTATTGAAATAATTGTGGGATATATAACACTTCTGTATGCCAGTTCAATGAGGTAAATTCTGGTACTTCTGGATGAAGTGCCAAGTGTTGTAATGACAAATAAGGCATTGTATTTAATGGAAAACAATGCTTGTGTTGTGAATGAAAAGTTAAGTATTTCCTGTTCACTAAGTAATGGATCAAAAGCAACCACTTCGTTATGGTTTTCAGCTGTGGAAATAGCTGGCATTTTACCAAAAGCAACAGAAAATATTTCAGTGAAGAAACCATTAAAACTACTACAAAGTCCCCATTTTTTCCTCAAAAATTACTAAGAGAAAAAGTGTAGGAGGGAAACAAATGTGCAAAATTTATTCTTTTAATCAAATTTTGAACTGTGATTTGTTTGGCCTTCTCCGGTGAAGTGCTGCTGTCGGTATGCTCAACACATGTCCCTGAGTTCTGGAAACACATTCTTCAGTCTTTACCTTTCCAAATTGTCCTTAAATGAAGCCTAGTAAAAAGGCATGGGGTTTGCTCAGGAATCATTTGAGATTCAGGCCATATATGCAGTGACCATGTGGGAAAAACAATTCCAGCAGCAATTTTATCTTCAGTCTTTCTACTTCAGTCCAGCCTTAGCAGTTGCCTCCATCTCTGCTTTTTTCACTCAACAGTCCTGGTTTAAAGACAGCCAGCCAAGAGCAAAGAGAGGAGATTAACTGTGGGTACGGGATATCTGTGACATGGTCAGATGCTGAATTTCTGCTAAAATGCAAATTAATTCTTGGCTTAAGGGATTTCATTGTGAAAGAAATTTTCACGTGTCCTAATTTCTTATAGTTCTGGCTTGTTAAAATCTTGCATAAACTAGAGATGGAGCCATCCACAATCACTGAAAAATTAAACTCCAGGAGATAACTGCTCCACTCAGATCCTTCATGTGATCAGCAGCTGTAGAAGCTTCCAGATGCGCTATTAAACAGAGTGTATTGCCACTGGGACTCCAAACAGAAATTAGTTTTCTAGAAGTGGGAGAAAATGCCCTCATGAGACGCTTGTTGCCCCATCAGCTGAAGAATGCCTCATTCGCTAGCAGACTGTTAACTACTTTGCTTGAATGAGGATGACCCTTCTAATGCTCAACACTTCAACAGAAGTTGAAGACAGAGTACATCTACTCAGAATTGGATTCCTGGCTTGGCAGCTAAGCATTATAAAGCAGTTTAATTCTAGGTATGCTGTGTATCTAGAGGTTACGTGCCCTTGGTCAGCAGAGATTGACTGAGATAATCTCATAGGTTGCTTTGCGTACACAACATTATGTAGATAGATCTGTATCACAGAAATCTTTGTGCAAGCAATGCAGCTGTAAAGTACTGTATTAAACTTAAGGTTTGTGTGGTGTACCTAGGCTGTTTCTGATACTCAGGATAGCTTATGTTTGTCTTCATTTCTTATTTTGATCATGCAGTATGAACTGTGTATAATGAGTCCATTTTCAACCAGACATCTTTGTCTCTCCAGGTAAAAACCAGTAAATAATGCATTCCAAGTTACAGTAAAACTTTGTACTTAGCCTAAACAAGACCTTGTAAGGCTCTTTTTATATCGTGTCACCTTTACACACCTGCAAAACCGATCCAAGTTTTAGAAGTGAACAGTGCATTTACTCAAATAAAATGATGAAATTGTGTACACTTGTGACTTTTATTTGTGCTTGTTTATAAAGGTATCTATATGAGTCATGTGTTTAGTGATGTATTTCCTTGATGTTTCCTCTGTTAAGAGATTATAGGAAGCTTTAAAATTAATTTTGACCTTATCAGTGTGACACTAACATTAGTTAGCAGCGTGAGATTTTCTTATGTTTTGGTTGTGTTCACTTTGTTGGTGAAGCTATGCCTGCTGTTATCTATCGTCTGTTTTAGTATCCACATTCTATATTGAAATATATTTTAAAACTACAATTCATTTCATTTGTTGAGAGAAATCCTAGTTGTTTCCACAGTTTCTCCTGGAAAATGGCTACTTTTCTCTGTATAATAGTATAATGTTATATAGATACAGAGGAAATTAAGAAATAAATAAGCTTGTTGTGTCAGTTCTTTATAATATTTTTTAATAATTTCAATAATTCATTTTATAATAAAATACTAGCTATTTTTCAAATTAGTCACGAAGAAAATTGCCAAAGAAATTAAAAATTATATTTAATAAGTGAGTATGAATGAGGAATTATTATTCTTGGAGAGATATAATCAAATATATGAACTGGTTATTCAGAGCAACTGACAGCAAATTATTCTTTCTAGGTTTTCACTTGCTACTTATTGTCTTAGTAAATAAAATGCATGACTGACATTTAATAAATTTATGCTTGTATCGTAGGCTAAACAGAAATAAGTAACCATATAAACTTGTTGCAATAAATCTTTAAAATATATGAGAATAAAATCTCATTTCTCTGGTGCCTGAGGCATCCAAATGAATACCTCGTTATTACTCAGCAGTCTGTGTGAATGCTGTACTGTTGTTAATTAAGATTTTCTTTGTAAAATCTATTGAATTGAAAACATTTTTTAATCAGCTATTAAATTATTTTCTTGGAACTAATGCACAAATCTGATTCTTATTCCCAGCATCTGTGGCTGTAGTATGTTAAGAAAGGGAACACATGCTTTTTTGATCATCCCTACCTTTGTAGGGTGTGTGTTTTCTTGCACAGTGAATCTTACAGGCGCAAACCGCTTTGAGACTGAAATTGGGAGTGGGGTTTACTGCTTCTATTTCTGGCTCCTTTGAGCAGCCAGTTGCCTAGGAGATCACTGGCAAACCCCCAGCAACTACTTGCACCACGTTCGCCTATAAAGTAAGCACTGCAACAGATCTAGTGACAATCATTAGACACTTCCTGAGAAAACACCCTGGAGGTTTTAGGAGGGTTTATATTTCGACCACCTGTTTCATTGTCACATCTGCTCTCCTGCTAACAGAAAGGGAAACGTGTATGATCTCTTGATAAATATAATATTTGTTTCTTTCCCCAGTCTAACCAATCTATATCTATTAAAAAAACATTTCCTGCCTCGTGTAATCCTTCTTTGTGTCAGAGATAATTAGGAGCCATCTAATAAGATTAGCCGACTTCTGTGATTAGTGAGCTCAAACCCTGTGCTTTTCCTTTTGCAGGTAAGTGAATGTGGCACAGAAAATCCCTATCTCCATTATTATCACTTTCATTGGCTCTCATTTCTGATGCCAATTTATGGAATGAAAACAATAAAGGCAATAGAGGAATACTGACATGCAGGTACTGTGGATGCTATTGGAGTATATATTCTGAAGAAGATGGTAAGTGGGATGTTTTCCATCTCCGCATACATCATGATAGTATTTTTACTAATTTGCTGCTGACATCTGACAGCAGCCTGTTGTGCTCTGGGAAACCAGCTGTACGTGGCATTGCTGCAAGGCGAATAACATAGAAGCTGTTTTGTTGGATTGGTGGACATTGTTTTTCTGCAGATATTTTTTCCCTGACCTGGGTGTGCTTCTCTCTGAAAGGTTATTGGCATTTTCCTCTGGATTTCAATATTTCAGCTTGGAAACACGATAGCATTTGAAGAGATGTTCCAGGGTGGTGTAATTAACCGTAGATTATTGAAGGAGGAGAAGTATACAACCAGAAATGGGTGTTGTGTGCCCTGCTGAAAATGATGGCAGTTTTCAGCTGAGCACATATCAAGAAAATTTTCTTAGACCACTCAGGGCTTCGTAATTAAACCTAATTTGAACAAGATAATTTTATTACTTTTTATAAATTGGAAATTAGTTGGGTTTTGCAGGTAGTTTCCAGGAGATGTAAAATGCAGAGGACATTTTTGGTGGAATGGAAATATACCACTGTGAACTGATGTTTAAAGGAAAAATAAAAGAATGAGCTTGTTCATCTCCATGTTAAGGCAGATGGAGTTCCAAGTGAGCTCATTGTTATACAGTGTTGTCAAAGAAGGCAAAAATGTATTTTGCTTTCTATAGCAGCACCTATTCATAGTCTGACATACGAATGCCTTTGAGCAGGTCTCCTTAAATCCTTATAAACAAGGGCTGTTACCAGGGTAGTGTTTTAAATGCCATGTTTTACATTAAGTGTCAGTAGTAGCAGTAATATTGAGTGAGTACCTTTAAAAGGTAGTGCCCCCTTTAGTCCCTGCTTTGCTCACAGGTATTCCAAGGTGTTCCAAAATACTTTCCAATTACTCTTCCTCCTCTAGGTATCCGATTCCTTGCTCTTCATTGCTTTTCATGCTTCTAGAGGACCCCAAAGCCAGAGTACCCACTATTACAATGCTTCCTCCACATTCTACTGGTGATGGCAAATGAGTTTTCCTTGTCTATCCAGATGGTTAAAAGAAACTCCTGTGATGTTAGTGTCTCTCTTTATATTGCTTAGCCTTAACAGTCACAACTGCATACACCCATATTTCTGTGAATTAAGTGAAAGGAGCTTTATCCCTTAAATGAGAATTTTGATGATGAGACGTGTCAGTGAGATTTGCTGTGTAGAACTGTTAGTTGATTCAGTGCAACATGTTTTCTGATTAAACAGTTCATTCTGGGAAAGAGCCAAAATGATTTCCTACCCTGAAAGTGTAAAAAACCATCAATTCTTGGGCTTTCTCTTTGTGAATGAATTTCGTCGCCTGTTGTAACATCTTCTGTCATCTTTAACATATGGTAAAATAGCTGAAAACCTGTTTACAACATTAGTTAAAACTACTTACATAACCATTTTCCAGAGCCTTTTGAGGGGTGAAATTCCAGGAAAGCAAATATAATATACAATGGATTATAAAGAAAAAAGTATAGGCGCTAAATACCTGAGTTCATTGTCCCTGAATACCTTACTGCAATTCTCACATGGTAATTATTTATTCATAAAACTTCTGTTTTATAGAATCATTTTTTTTCTGCTGTTATATATATATGTATGTATGTGTGAATATACTCACATAGCATAGTTTTTTTTCTGTACAAGTGTGGGTTTTAAACCATCCTCTGGGCTATACATGAATTAATATTTATAGTTCAAGAATATTTTAATCCTATTATCTGCATCTGTAGAATAGGTGGTTTATATTACATGGTAGGTTATTGTATTTGCTATTATGATCTCTCCTTGTTTAAAACACAAAACTAAAAACTGCAGTACTAAAAACTGCAAGGATGTCCTTCCAAAGGAGGCCTAAATTGGCTTTTTCTCACTTAAGCATTGCGGTTTTCCTGTCTTCTATAGTCAAAAATATTTGGAGAATCTGTAATTGTCAGGAGCTGTGTGTTGCATACAGGGTGGTAAAACCCCAGTTCCCCTAAGTAGCTGAGTTTTCAATATGGATAAATTAAAATTTCTTGTTTTGAACTGCAGTACATGGTAACAAGTTAATACTGACAAATATATTGAATATTTTCTTGAACTACTTATTGGTTATTTATAGAACAGCACTAATGATTCTTGAAAGTAAACCTTCTGATAACCTGCTTGGGCCATGGTAACTTGGCATACAGCTTTGCCCTTATTGCATTGGTTTACATATAATTACATAAAATTATATATAAAAATGCACTTGATATGTATCTATTTATTACTAAATATATAATCGAGCACACTTCTTTAGATTTGAAATATTTCTATATTGATCCTCTTTGGCTTATTTTATGCTTGTGAAAAGTATGAATTTAATAGGTTAGCTTTAATTTTTATTGATTAACTTGTGCTTAGTAGAATCTACTGTTTGCATACCTGTTCTTTATTTACGTCCATGTTCTATTCTTATGGGTGCAAAGTGCTATTTGTGAATGATTGATAACTGTATAGTAGATATCCATTAACTACTTTGCATCTGAACTTACCAATTTATTCAGAAGTCTGGTTTTGAAGTATCTAACATGCACAGATGCGCAGACTCTGCAGTTGGTGGTAGAATGAAGTCCTGAGAAGCTGTTGTCCCTAGAACTGTAGAAAAAGGGGTAGTATTATCCTGATTTGTTGGTTTGTTTTTTTTTCCCCTGGAAAAAGTCCAGTTTGGCCATTTATAGCATGAGCTATGAAATCTGTAGGTAATTTCCAGTCAAATGGAAAGGTTTTCCATTGGTGGCATTGTTGCTGAATGCCAGCACTGTCTGCCTCAGGAATGGAAACTTCACTGAGGTCACCTGTTTCCTACCTGAGATTTTTGGTGATGTAGTGTGTGAATTACTGTGGAAGTGTGGTTGTGCATGTCCTTTAAGGCTAGGCTGAGCTTTTTGTGATTCATTATTTCCCTCTTCTGCTGTTTTTAATTTCGAGTTCCATGATGATATTTACAGACTGAGAACCAGACCCCACAGAGACTGATCTTTCCAGGAAAAGTGAATAAATCAATAGTTAAATTTCATTTTAATGAAAAATAACACCCAACCTTCTCTAGGGTAATGGCTGGTTAGGAATTTAGCAAACGTTCCATTTAGCTGAATTTCAGGTTAACCTTATGTTTTAATGTGCATAATTAGTTACTCTATGATTATTTTAAACTATATTCATGAGTTTTCTTCATACAAAATTACCATGATTTATGATCAGATCACAGCTACTATATACCCTTGCTGTTTCATTAGAACCCATAATAAAAATGCTATCCTGTTGTTTGCTATAGGAAAAATGCAGGAGGTAGCCAGTTCTGTATGTTTTCCAGTAAACTTTTAGCCTCCTGTATAAATAAGGCAAATCTTTGTTTTTAAATCACGGAGGTGATTATTAAATTCATTGAGGTGAGAAAACTTAACTATAAACTTATCATAATGATGATGTGATTTGTTTATTCTCAGAAAATTGTGTATTATTCTGCTTATTTGGGTGATAATTATAAAAATAGAAAAGTAAACATCAGAAATTTTTTTTTTAGTGACAGGGCTATCCTTATCCATTGTGTTTCTTTGGTGGTAATTAGGACAGAATGAAAGTTGCAAAACTCTTCCAGGCTCTCCCTTTAGTTCCATGAGATTGGGGAGTGAATAACGTGAGCCCTGAGCTGTGTAGTTTGGGGAATACAACTGAAGTTCAGGGAAATGCTTGGAAAACACAAAACCTGCTATTTGGCCACTGAGGCTCAGTCTTACTTAGGTGTTACTCTTCATTCTAGAAGCATGGTGTTAATGGCTTCCTTGGTTTAATGGCAAATGGAACTGAAAATGCATTTAATGGCAGAAGAATTAATGCTCAATATTTCCTTTTAGCAGAGAAGGCAGTTTATTATCTGCACTTCTGCTCCTTCATGCTGACTTGTTCTTGGCTAAAGCTCTTTCCCAACGTGTGCACTCAGGAGGTTCCCTGGTGAATCGCCCACAGAGGAGAACCACAGTCCTCTCTATTCATATTCAATGCATGAAAAGCATTCATTTCCAGTGCTGGAGACTCTAATTCTTAATTTTTTGTGGAATGGTGCCTCACCTTTAACTTTTTAATTAATGCAGTTCTTGTCTTGCTACCATATCACACAATCATCATTTCTTTGTAATTTTTAACTTGGTGTAAGACACTGGCAATGAATATGTTTTAATTAGCATGACAAACCACTTACAGGCTGCAAGTGGTTTTGTCTTTTCTTTTTACTGCAGCTTCTCAGTTACATGATTCCATCATTTCTGACTGTGAGAAGAATTCAGTTCTGTAATGATGGCACAGCATTTTCTTCTGTGTTGAGATAAAAGTACAGAAATTTATAACGAACCGTGTATTTGCATTTAGCTACACATTGGTAGAAAATGGCTTGGATGGCTAACACAATTGTGTATTGATTATGCACTGTGCTAATCTTGTTTGCAATTAAGGCGAAGAGGCATATCCATACAGATGTATTATTTTTAGCATTACAGTGCTTTGTCTGTGTAATTGTTATCCCAGTAAGATGCTTTAGCTTAGCATAGGGGGAAAATGTAAGTTTAAGGAATTGTTCCTGTAAGGTATTGTTTTCATGATAGCACCATTTCTTCATTGTCGTTTGAAAGCAAATGTAACAAAACATCGGAATCGATAATCATTAAGAGCATTGCATAACTTCTCCTACTGACTTCTTACCAAGACTAAGTCCTTTGCAATAAGGTGCTGGGAAGATGCTTTTTTATCGCTGTTGTTCTGGGCTAGTAGAATTAAGCGCCTGGTCAGACATGGGAGGAAAACCCTACAGGAATGGAGCTTTAGGATGTTTAGGCTAGTGTGGTGATGTTGTTGTTACTAGTGAAGCTGAAATGGCCAAGACGTGCAGTGAGGTTTGGAGGGATGTCATAGAAGACAGAAGGTTTATGCAAAGCTAGAAGGAACATTGTGTTTTCTAAATAACTCTCCTTAGCTGTCAGAATATGTTATAAATATTGTTAAAGGTTCATTCTCAATAAGGGTGCAAATGTGAAAACCCCTTACCTTTGCACAGTGCAGTGTATCTGCACTGAAGAGATCAATTTTTATGAATTCTGAGGCTTAAATCCCAAAAAAAGATACTGTTGGGCTTCCCAGCGTGTGGAGATGGTGGATTTGTGCTTTTCATCATAAATAGCGCAGCTTCCCTCTCATGGAGGGAAGTCCACTGTACTTTTCTACCTGACATGGAAAAATATGTGCACTTACAAACCAAGTGGGCAGCATTTCACAGCAGGAAGCGAGAAGTAAGGCAACCGTGAAAGAACCGTCAATTAACGCTACAAAATCTGAAGTCTGGCACCTGATGTTGGAAAATGCATGCTATATTTCTAAATAAGAATGACTGGTTGTCTTAAGGCTCGTAAGGATCATTTTATTCCACCTCTCCTGATTTTTCTGCAAAGCAGAACATCACAGCTGTACATTATGCTGGTTAAATTGCAACACATTTTTAATAAAGACTGTTAACCTTTATTTTAAGTTTCAAGTGACGGAGAGTTCACTACATGTTTTGGTAAACTATTTTGTTAATGAAATACCCGCAGTATTATAATTTTGCCAGGCACATGTGCTCTGAGTTGAGACATTAACAAGGTGTATCATTAATCTAAATTCCACAAAGGCTTTTGACTTTATTTCTGTGTCTTATTACTCTGGAAACAGAAGCATTACGCTTGTTGGAAAGGTTGCTTTTGATGGAAAAAAGAACAAGGCAAATCCAAAATGTTCACCACCTCAAAGGTACTCTCTTACTCAAATACCTACTTTTGCTTTAAATACTCAACTAATTGCTTCCCTGGTTTTAACACACTGAAGAAAGCATTTTTTTGGGGGGGGGCTGGCTTTATTTGTTTAGGAAACTGATTGTTCTCGAGTTTCAGGTCCCCTCTATTTAAGTGTAAATCCACAAGGAGCTTTTCTCACCTCTTAAAAATAGGCCTTTACTTCAAAAAGCAAAATTCTACCTTCAGCTATTCCTGTGTGCTCCATTTGGTGTTCAGAAATGTATTTGAAAGTGTAAGACGGAAATGGCATGCCCTGTTTGGATTCAAAATGGGTAGAGACAGGGGTTCTTGTCATCTGCCTGCAACGATGCTCCTGATGGTACCTGAAATGGCAGGGATGGACGGACAACTCCTTTCCCCAGCTCCTCTTGTAGCTTTGCACCAGGTCTGATTGTTGTAGCCAAGCATCACGTACCTGCATATTCTTGGTTACTGTGCTTCAGTGTTATACGTAAGCAGTTACCTGAGTCATTCCACTGGTTGTGTTTAGTTCTTTCAGTGGCATTTCCCACAGTTGTTATCACTGTGCTTTGCCTGAAAGCAACAAAGAAGCTTTTGAGTTTAAAATCACTGCAAACTTGTTGAAGTCGGTGGATCAAAGATAACTTTATAGCAGTTGAGAATCTGTCCCAGGGTTTTATTCTTCCCTTTGATATTGTATGAAAATACATTTTAAGCCCATTCGGCTGCACTAGGCATGACTCTCTGCTCTTGCTCGTACTCTCAGAATCTGGGCTGAAATATATGTGCAGGAGAAAACTTTCCTTGTAACCAAACATCAGCAGTATATAGTAGATCTCTCTCACATCTGCACACAGAGTAAGAAAACCCCAGAGCTGCTTTCACGCCAGTGAGTACTAATTTTCCTGTATGTGTTTTCCAAGTGTTGACTTCAGGGTGTTGTGCTGAACACAATAAGCTGTTTAGCTGCCTCCCTTTCTCAGATCATTGTGTAACAGAAGCCTGCTGTGTATGATTAACCTCCTTGTTGTTGGCAGGAGGGAAGATGGACAAAGCTCATTTGCTGAGGAACTACAAAACTAAATACACACTAGCCTTGCCTGTTTTAATTTCTGCCATTAAGGTGGCTGAGTGGGACATTCCAGTCATGACCTTAAGGGACATGTGAAATACATGGAGCTTTCTGCATTTCCTCTTAATCCTCACTGCTAAGGACGCCAGCACGTGTTACTTCATGCAGCCTGGCCTTAAGCTATTCCTGTCTGCATCTCTCAGCAAAAACAATCAGTCTAACAGGACAAGTTAATTAGGTCGGGATGATCCACTCTTAAAATTTGCTCGCAGATCAGCGGCAATGTCCTTTATCCACAAAGCAATATTTCTTGGAACATGTGAATGTGGTTAGTCTGGCCTATTTAATCAATGGGGTGAAACAACATTTCAATGTTCACTTCCCTTTGAAAGTAGAAATTATTTGGGTATAACTTTAACATACCCAATTAAGTGCAACCCTTTCAGACTGTACATTAAAATCCAGTTCAATTTACTGTTCCTTTTCCCCACGGTGTCCCGGAGTTGCAAGATGGGAAGAATCACATTCTTCATTTAAGTCAGGGCGTTTTAATAGGTGTCTTATCCCTTATCTGTATTTTTATATGAAAGCAGATATTTTTGTATATACATTTGATTTGTGTTTTGCTGTAATGTGGTTTTGAAGTTTTTGCCTTCAGTGTACATTTCCCCCTATTCTCGATCAGGTTTTGCAGTTCATAATTGCTGAACTTGGTTGTCTTTGCACCAAGCTGGAACTGTGTGTCTCCCGTTCTGAGGCAGTGAGTCTCAATCTGAGTGGCTTCCAGGTGTTGCTCTTGATCTGTAAAACCTTTGGCAACTTTTTGACTTTCTCTTTTGTCTTGTAGCCCTTCTATTTCAGAGGCCTGAGGTATTTACTATTTTCCATGCATTAAGAAAACTCTGATTCTTAGAATTGCAAAAATTGAGACTTTTATGTTTCTCCATGTTTCCTGTGGCAATTTCTGTATGTAATTGCTATGCTATATTTCTAAAGCTTATTCATTCGCTGCAAACTATCCTACAGGTGATTACTTGTACATGATGTTTAAAGAAAGGGTGATTTCTTAACATTTTATTTGTAGGTATCGAGTTTAAAAGAAAAATGTCAGCAATGATCCATAAAACTGAATAATGTAATTATAGAATGATTCTTCCATGATGAATAGAGGCAAGAAGAAAATCACTAAGCCATTATCATGCTGGTTTTCCATAGTACTTCTTTGAAAATTGAATCATTTTAACACCTCTTACTTGTGTCATCCTTTGACTATATGCTGAACATCCTGATTGCAAACTATATATAGTAGTGACTTCACTCACCACAAAAATGTAACAACTGTTGTTACTCAATGTGGCACTGAATATGTTAATCTCAAACAAGGATGGAAGAAGAATATTATACACTAATGAAACTGCAGTGAATACGTATAAAAATAAATTGAAATTTCCCGAGCTGGAATTTATCTGAGTTACTGAAAGCGGCTTTCAGGTATCATGGGATCTGTAATGATCACAGATGGTCAGGACCTTGTCTTGTATTTAATTTACAACTGCAGCAGGACAGTTATTCTA
Organism: Phaenicophaeus curvirostris; assembly: GCF_032191515.1. Classification (NCBI taxonomy): domain Eukaryota; kingdom Metazoa; phylum Chordata; class Aves; order Cuculiformes; family Cuculidae; genus Phaenicophaeus; species Phaenicophaeus curvirostris. The sequence continues at coordinate 3,372,919 of NC_091400.1, read as the reverse complement.
ACATGATACTGGAGTACTGGTTCAGCACTAACTTGCTCTATTTTCTTGAGTGTAGAGGTGTTCCTCCAAGCCACATTAAAGTACCAACCCAGCATAACCCTGTTCAGGGAGGCAGGATTGCAACACATAGTACTATGGCTTTAAGCATATTTGATTAATCATTACTAATCACTTTCAAATACTGCTCTCTTTGTAAATCTCCGGACACTTTATTCCCAATTCAGTCATTCTGGATGAGCATGATTTTGTTTTCCTGAACAAAGAGATCATCCAGAAATAACTTTTCATGATAAAAAAGAGTCACCATATGACCTGTTGCAGAGTAGAAAAACTGAGGTCATTCTCTCTGACAGTATCATGACTCATTCCTGCTTAACATTTTGATTCTAGTGTGGCTGTTGCGTTTGCAGATTCTGACAAATAAAGCTTGACAAGCAGTAAACCCTGATGTATAGCAGTGAGTCACAGTTGAAGCACCTGGTACTTTCAATACATGTCTGAAACTCTTTCAGGTAACTGCGGTCTTGGAAATACTGATCTAAAGAAACTTATGGGATTATATTTTTGATGGTCAGTGTTACGTTATTATTGAATGTGTTCCAATAATGTTTCCAATGTTAGCTAACATGCTTTCTAGCACGGACAGAATTGACTGAGCATGTTAAATAAAATAACTCTCGGTATGAGTATCTGTGCAGTAGCTGTAACTATTAGAAAACAGCCAAGTATCCAGAGTGTATATGCAGTGTTTGTCAGAAAGCATATATGCCAAATTTATCCAGCAGTGGAACAGAGTATCTGCTTCTCAGTGCTGACCTTTACTTCAGATAGGCAAAAGTCCATGTTTATAAGAACATCATAGGAATATAGAACCATTAGTGGGAAAGGGTACAAGAGAAGGGAAATAAACCCCAAGAATATTGAGACACCATGAAAATGTGAGGTTGAAAGCTTGGGTTGATTAGAGGTTCAGACAAATTGAGATTAGTTGTCAAGTGAAAGAAAAAAAGCCAAATAATTTTATTGTACTGTGTTCCTGTTGGCCTTCAGAGATCGTGTTAAGCAACATCTTGAACCCATTTTAGGAGTTAGATTTATTATGACAACACTTTATAAAATACAAAACTAAAGGAAATATGCATATTATAGTATGACTTTAAAAGTTTTCTTTCCCTCCTCTTCTTGTCAGTAGGAATTTGATTCTGGAGCAGGCAGTTCTGCTGGTATTTTTGCTGCTCTCCAGTTGCTGTGAACTGATGTCTTACAGAAGAAGCTCAATCAGTTCATGCAATGTATTTTTGGGGAGAATCATGTTCCAGTATGCACATATTGTTAAAGATTTAAAAATTTTACTCTGTGATGTATTGTGCCAAAGATCTTGGCAGCTGTTTTAGATCGTCCCTGGTAGGGTGCATTGAGACACAGGCGGTAGATTCTAATGGGAGTCAGTCAAGAGCTTTTTGTTCGCTGAAAAAACAGAGTAGCTAATCATTTGACTCATCCCTTAGAGAATATACCTGAAAGAAATAGAGTTGTTTCCAGCGTTGTTTCACTTTAGATATCCTTTGCCAGACTTCAGTAGCATAATGCTATCATTACGTTAATAAATACCATTATGCAGCTTTCAAGAAGTGCAAATGTTTTTTGTTATCCCTCTGGCATCTTACAGAGAGGTACTTAGGATGCTAAGAGCTCTGGTCTATCAACACCTCAATAAGCTCCTTCTCTTCCCTCTTCTACAGTAATTTCCATCTATTATAGCATTGTACAGGTCAGCCTAATAATAAAAAATAGAATTTTCTTATCTTAAGTAACTGAAGTGTTAAACTATACAGATGATATTCTAGGAAAAAGAAGTCTATAACTGAAAAAAAAAAACAACCCAAACCCAAATACTCAAGGTAAATTGAATTATCTGATATCCTTACGTATGCAAGAGATCTTTGCAGATATATAAAACAGGCGTTGCCTAAACTGGAGTATGAATGAAAACAGACTAAGGTAGAGAGTTGGTACTGTATGTGAGAAATAATTGTGAATGTTCCACATTTTGACATCATCTTTATCATCATGCTCTTTTATGTAGCTGTTACTATGTAAATTGTTTCCTATCCTGAAGATGTCTTCTGTGCAGAAAATACTGAATAGCACAATTGAAGTAGGTATGTTAACACTCATACGTAACCTATGTTTATCTGCATCTTCATTATTGCTAGACTAAATGCAGCCATAAATATCTTGATTTAAAAAAAAAAAATACAGAGCTTTGACTATCACTAGTATTTGCTAAATTAAAGCAAATCCCATAGGCTGAGTGAGCTTCACACTCAGAATTGTTTAAATGAAGAATGAGTGTTGTGCAGGGAATCATTGTAGGTTGAATGGATTTCTCTTCCAGAAAGGATTACCCTAATTTAAAACCTAAGTAGGTATTCCTAAACCACATGTTTTTTCAGCACATCTAAAACACGGAAATTGTTTCTATTGTAATATTCTTTATTTTGACTTCTTAAAAAATGTTTCTTCTTCAGTAGGCCTAATAAAACAATGTATACTGGAATGTTAGTGTAGGAAGAATTTACAGCCTTTTACAAACAGAGGGCTGCTGGAAAGTATGTAGATAATAATATTTTGTGAAAGTATCACCACATCAAGGGGAGCAGCTTTGTACTACAGTCATCATTCCTTTCCTGAAGGTAGAATTCTGAGGTGAAATCGTACCCTAATCTGTTCCCAAGCCAGTATTCCAGCCTTTGGCTTTCAAAACATCCAGAGTTTACTTCTTCAGCCTTGCACAAGTGAGAACATCTCTTTCTCCTCGCAAAAGCATATCAGTAGGATATCAGTAGGAACCTAGCTGCTTTTGCATGCTAGGTTCCCAGATGCGTGTGATGCATCTCACTGACGTGTTTTGCTGCATACATGGGCCCATCCTGGCTCAGATAGGTTGGCTCCCTTTTTCTCTGGCAAATGATGCTGACTGTAGACTTTCTTCATTGCACCCTGCCATCCTGGTGCAATTTACATGTTAGTTTTTAGAATCATAGAACGGTTTGGGTTGGAAGAGACCTTTCAAGGTCATCTAGTCCAACTCTTTGCAGTGAGGAGAGACGTTTTGAACTAGATCAGGTTGCTCAGAGCCCTGTCCAACCTGACCTCAAATGTTTCCAGGGATGGAGCATCTACCACCACCTGGGTAGCCCATTCCAGTGCCACCACCCACATTGTTAAAAAAAAAACATCTCCCTTATATCTAGTCTAATTCTACCTTCTTTTAGTTTAAAATTATTTCTTCTTGCCCTATTGCCACAGACCCTGCTAAAACCCCTGTTGCCATCTTTCTTGTAAACCCCCTGTAAGTATTGAAAAATTGCAATAAGGTCTCCCCAGAGCCTTCTCTTCTCCAGGCAAACAACACCAACTCTCTCAGCTTGCCTTCACAGGAGAGGTGCTCCAGCCCTCTGATCATTTTCGTGGCCCTCCTCTGGACCTGCTCCAACAAGTCCATGTCTTTCCCACACTGAGGACATAGCTGGACGCAGTACTCCACGTGGGGTCCCACCAGAGTCTAGTAAAGGGGCCAGATCACCTCCCTTGACCTGCTGGCCACGCTGGTTTTGACGCAGCCCAGGATATGGTTAGACTGCTGGGCTGCAAGCACACGTTACTAGCTTTTGTCCAGCTTTTTGTCCATGAAGTTCTTCTTGGCAGGTTTGCTTTCCATCCCTTCATTCATCATCCTGTATTATTGATACTGAGGATTGCCTTGGCCCAGGTGCAGGACCTTGTGCTTGGCTTTGTTGAACCTCATGAGGTTTTGTTTGTGTATCTCACCGAGAGGTTTGTTTTGTTTGTGTTTTTTTCACTAAATACTGTTAATTACTCACTCAAGTTTAGCTAAGGTATGAAATTCAGTTGGTTTTACACTCCTAATAATTCTCCATTCAGGCAGATGCTTGCTTTGGTTCCCTGCTGTTGTTGGCTGATCTAGGCATGGGATATTGTGCCTACGATAAGGATCTCTTTGAAGCTGCCTTGTTTGAACTTAAATTACCATGTCTTTCAAATAGCTTCAAATCCATTAGCTGCATGGTACTATACTGCTATATAATTTCTGTTCATCGTCACCAGGGATCCTAAAACACTTATAGGGGAGCCTACACTCACATATGCTACCACATGGAGTTACAAAGGCCGTTCAGAAATTGGAAGCAGGGAGGAGATTTTTCTTGCAATTAGCAAAGGAGTCTATTCTGTGTGTACTGTCCATCACCGTGGGCAGCTACTTGTATGTTTCTAGCATGTTGATGCACAGAATGATAGGACTGCCAGTATCTTTCAGATGGCCCAGTTGGCTGCCTGATTTTGTTATTACTGTTATTATTATTTTAACTCAGTGAATCCTGTTTCCGTGAGAAACAGGAAACGCTTGGAGCTAAATCTGAAGATGATCTTCCCAGTTATTTAACTGGGCAGCTGGTTGGGGTGAGCTGAAAGCACATCTCCCTGGCAGGTGATTTTTTAAAAATGTTTCTTTAGTAACTGGTCTCTAACGTGCCTGTCTTTAGGATGGTAGTTGCAGGTTGTCCATTTCTGCAACATCTCTCTGCTTTTGGTGAATTAGATTTTCTCCTTTTTTTGAAGGGAAGAGCCCTACGGAGCAAAAAGCAGCAATTCCATGAATAGCATGTGACCTGTGCCCCAGGTCTGCAAATGGCACTCTCAGCTAAGGCAACACTGCACTTGACTTGATCTTCACACTTTCTCTCTTTGTAAAATTTAGCAGTAATCTGGTTTTAATCTGTTTCTATTTTACCTCTGTACGTTTCCATTTTACCTGTGTGAAGAGTAAGGCTGTGAAACAATGTGGAGTGAGAGGAACAGCAACATTTTGTTAGAGGAAATAAATTAAAGGCTTCTTTTAGCATTACTTTTTTTTATATATTATTGGAAGACAAAGCAGTGCTGTACCAGTCAGTACACTGGCAGTATAATTTTTTCAGTAAATAAGTGCCAAGTGTTAAATGGAGCTGCCTTTTTATAAGCATGGCAATTGTTTTAAAAGCTTTTCTCTAAGCTTTACATTCTAGTTTTCAGAATAGATTTTCAATTAATTTGTGCTTCAGGCATAACTGAAAAGTGCTTTTTAGATTAAGCAGAGCAAAAAAGAACTCTTCCTTGAAATATCTAGAATCCTAGTATTTCAAAGGATATACACAGGAAGCAGAAAATAAATGTACAGATGGGGAGTCCTGAAAAAAACATCAAGTGCAGATCCTGAATTTATGCACATTTCTGACATCGCTGGATGAAAAATGCTGCTCTTATCTTCTTCTGTGGGTAACCATGGCTACCGTGTGATGATTTTTTTTTTTCAACGTGAAATTATATCCAAGTGCAGGAGAGTGGTCTTGTCTCAGCTTGCACCATATGTATTTGAGTGATAAGGATTATAGTCAATGAATGTGATTATCAGTGTGGCACATTTGCCTCTTTAGAAATAGATTCGGATTTACATCTTCATGTCTCCATTAGGCTGCAGAAGGGAAATGGAACTGTATTTGCCAAAGTACTGTTACATGAGATTGAGACCATCTCCTTCTGTGTTAAAATATGTGTATGTTACCTTCTTGTGTTCGAGTCGGGACCAAATATAATTTGGGGACAGGGGGATTCAAAAGGGAACACAGACTTAAATATAAAGCATTGTAGCTTAGATTTTGTAGTGGTTCAGTGCCATATTCTTAATAATCAAATACTTATTCCCTAAAGACTTACGCACATTTAGGTTAACAAGCTTTCCTGCTTGATCTGGTTCTGTTTACATTGAGATTTTCAGCTTCCTTTGATGGAAGCAGAGATGAGCCATGAGTTCCTAACCACTGAAATCTTTGTAACATTAGGAGGGTTTGTACAGAAGCTGGTAACTTATGCATGGAGCTAAGAATACATTTATGTTTTATCTCAACAAGTGCATGAGTTGTACTCCAAGAATGCTAACCATGAATCGAAAGCACTTGCCTTGCATAGGCGGGGAGGTAGCCTGCTGGATCCTTAATTCCGTCCTCCTGCTTGCCAACCCCTGTTCTGAGTAATGTTCACAAGCACAGTGGTGCCATGTCAGTATATTGCACCTACGAATAGTAGACGTAGTTGTCATATGGCGAAATTAGGTAAAACTGCAATTTATGATATTTAATCCTTTATAAAAAATTGATTACCCCGTGGGAATTAGCTTTGCTTAGAAACAGTCATTTGAATTATGGGTGCAAGTACTCAAACTTCTGTTCACATTGCTTTTGCTGCGATTTGAAAACATCTCAATTTATACTTGTTCTTTTGCATTTGTTGCCACGGTAGGGAATTTTATAATAAACAGTAGAAGAAAGATTTTAAGCGATATGTTAAGGAATGTTTTACTTTTCTTGTAACAAACTCTTTCTGCTGCAGCAATGCAAGTACTCTTTGTAGGTGTGATTTGGCTCCCAAAAGAGGTTTGTGAAATTAAAAAGTATAATTATGCAAAACACATCAATGAAATCAATACGGGTGACGTGTTTTGCTTCAGACCCTGATACCTGAGTGAGAAATACAAACCACAAGGAGAACTATGAAACTGTAATGGACTGGGAGAAGGAGAAGGAATAAGAATAGTTTGTTAGTTGAAATAGATTAAAGTTGGTGCATGATTCATACGCAGTAGGTTGGGAAAAGCTTTACAAAATTCCAGAAGCTTTCTGCAAATGTCTTAATATTAGAAAGAGGAGATTATATTCAAATAGTCTCATACGAGAAAAATCATGACAAAAATATGCACTTCTGTATAAATGTATGTGCGAGAGGTATCTTTTGAACTACTGTAGTTGGAAACTGAAAAATAGATCCCTCGGTTGCTGGCTTTGGGCAGGATAGCTGTTTCAGGAGATTAAGCCTTCATGGAAAATTGTAACAAGGATGAAAATTCAAACCAAAATCATGCTAAAGCTGTGAGAAAGGTAGACCAGAGTAAAGCTATTGACTTAACGTGTAGCCAAAGACAATGAATACAACAAGCAAAAAGTATGTATGGCAGACTGGAATTTCATAAGATACAGCAGGATAAGGATGAAAATGCTGCTGCGTGACTTGTTTTCTTTGTGAAAGTACAAGCACAAGTACAAGAACAGAAAATGAACATGCAAAAGCCAGACCTGGGTCCAGCAGAGAAAAATATAGCAGTTGAAGATAGCCCTTAGAGTAGGAGAGTAGAGTAATTGTAGGAGAAGAAATCATTACACTGAAGAGTGCCTTATTTTCAGGAGGCAAGCAGTGACTCACAAGGATGAGATAGCATGTATTCGAGAAGAAAGCAGTTCAAAACAGCAAAAGTAAATGACTTGTCAAGCTCAGATTAGTATCAGATGCAATGACAAGTCAGTGACAGACAAGCAAACAGGAAACTGAATGCCAAAGATGTGATAAGACATCAATGACTGTGTTGGGCTACAAAGTCTTCCTTGGCAGTGGGCAAGAAAAGAAAGCAAAATTGCAAGCAAAATCAGGCAAATTAAAAATACATGATGGGTTCCTTCTACTGAACAGAGACTAGGAGCAGTGCTAGCACTCCTAGCAGAGCAGGTGAACAGAGACACCTCTGAACTGATGATAATGTCTGTGCATGAAAATCAAGGATTGAGTTTCTGCCAAGTAAGAAGAGAAAACAAATTGTGTCTTATACTCCCAAATATCAGGGTAGCCAAATGCTTGCCTGTGGATTGTTCCTGGCTGTCCCTGTATAATTGCTATGACTCATATGAACTTCTGGGAAACACTGTTAGACAGTGACACTGTGACCACCATATATTGGGCCGATAAGCAAATCGGCAAGCAGACTGTTTCAGATAATGGACTTCAGTTTTCTTACAATGAGCTTGTGTGTGAATAGGAGTTTGGGCATGTTGCAACATCAGCTTGTAACAACCAAACAGTTAAGTGACTATTAATATACATCTATTTAGTTAATTTTAGACAACTTTAGGTAGTTGCCCTTATTAAATCTACGTGCTACAGATAGAAGAGTCACAGGTGAAAGTGTGATGAAATATTCTAGTTTGGTGAAAAACTTTGCTCTGCTGAATGTCATCAGAAAGCAAAGCATTGGGTGATAAGAAACTTATAGGAAGCAGTGAATGATTTAAAAAACAAACACACCACAAAACGTAAGACAAAACAACCCCAAATCAAAACAAAAACTTAATCCACAAACCCCACAACTTTGCATACCCAGAACCACTTGTATGTAGCCATGTTCTTTTCACAAGAAAACATTTGATTTTGAAGTAAACCAAAATGCATACGTGTTATTTGTTAAAATGGAATGGCAGGACAAAGCAAATCACTCCAACTCAGAGTGAAAGATCCAGGTCGTCATTTTAGAATTTTAAAGTATTTTTTTTATATATAATGATTGATACTTTAAGATCATAGAATATTAAATATGTAAGATGATTATCCTTTTCATTATTAATTTGACAAACTCAATTAAATATGACTGAAGAGGCAATATAATAGATAGCTTCATGATGGAAGACACAGCGGGATATATATGGGGAGATTAATATCTAGGATCATAGAAGATATGAAGTGCTCAATAAGAAAGGATTATGCCCCTAAAGGAAGAAATATTACCTGAGTGATTAACTGTTCCTTGTCTCATGCTTAAACACTGACCGCTTGCTTGCCCGTCTTGCTTTGATCCCGGTTTATCTTTGATTTTGGAATATCCTCCCATATCACTTGCTCATGATTCTGCCTTTTCTTGTCTGTGTCCTAAAAAATCCAAGTCTGTTTGGAAGGCCTGATGGTTTTTTTATTTTTTTGCTTTCTGCAGCAAACTGAATTAAATTCTTTTCCTCTCTATGGTTTAGGTAAGTTCCACCCTGCTTTCTGTGTTTTGCAACAGCCACAGGCTTCTCAGGCTTCTTTCTTGTACTCTTTTCTAGATGAAAATCCCTTAGCTCTTTTTTTTTTTTTCCCTTTGCAGGATTTGTCTTTCCTCTTGTCCCCTTTCTTCAGCGGGGTTTATTTCCCAGATGCCCAGTATTCTGCTGCAACAGTGTTGTTTTCACAAAGGCACGTCACGTGTTTTATGCCTTCTGTTTCCCCTTTTCTAGTTCCTTTTATCTGGGGCTCTTGAGCTCCTGTTTATAATATACGGACTTTTCTCTTCTGCAGTGACGGAGCTGGAAAGGATGATTTTCAGGGACTGGTAAATCTATTTTTCCTCTTTGAAAATTACACAGTAGTTAGGAAACTTCGTAGACCTGTACTCTGTTAAGAGCCTGTGCAAATGAAATGAAAGAGTTTCCATCATTTAACTTGTTGTAGTATTAGAATGGGGTGGGAATTTGTTAAAGTTTGCTGGAGATGGGAAAGAAGTCAAAGATTTAAATAATATGAAGATAGGTTGTCAAAATGTTTTTTTGTGTTCCTTCACACCAGCTAGCCCTCTTCTATCTTCCCCGTGATGTTTCTGAGAGCTCGTGTAGTCACATATTCCCTCTGTCTGGCCCAGTCAGAGGAAACAGCTTCTATTATAGTGAATATTTGGGAGAACTAAGCCTGGGCTAACAAGCAGTTAGGACATCCTGAATGATACAGAACACTTGACTCTCTGTCAAGGAAGAGTTCCCTTGTGTTTTACCTAATATTTTGGCTATGGAGAAGGTCAGAGAACAAAGTTTTACAGTCAATGATTAAACAGTTCCCGAGTGTTTTGTCTGTTGAAGCCTACTTGGTAATAAGCTTAAAAATGTAGAGGAGCTGATGTATGTAGGATATTGTGGGAGGTACTGTTTGACATCTGCCGAGGGAATATTATGCTCTTGCTCTAGGTTTTGTGAATGACATTCTACTTATGGAGGCGAGACTGTGAGATATACTCTTAACGATTGCCACTGATAAACCTGAAGACTTACTGAGGGGGAGGAAAAAGTCCCTAACTGAGATTGTCACAACCCCAAGGAGGATAATTGTCTCCTGTAGCTCAGCATGATTGTCCACTGCTTCCCCGCAGCTTTCCCCGATGCTGACCCTTCAGTCTTCCCGTGCCTTCAGAGGTGCTCAGGTTGGAGTTTCACAGTTTTTTTAACTAGATTTAGCTACTGTTGAAAAAGGCAGTTCCGCTCTTACTCTTCTTCCACCTTCTAGCCACTTGTTCCTGCCTTCTTTATGCTGTTACTACTATTTGTGCATTCATTGGCTCAGCTGAAGTAACTGATCATGTTGAAAGATTTTTTTTTTTCTGCTTAATTTTCAGTTGATCAATTTATTGTTCCAGCTCTCTACACGCCTCTGGCCAGGAAGGATGACAAAGCTCCTTGTTGGTTTTTTTTTTTTCTTTTTCTGGGGTGATGGGGAGAGAATGGAGAAGAACTAATTTTTGAACAAATGTAGAATAATTATAACATCTCACCATTGTTCTTTCTTCTTTCCTGATGGAAGCTCTTAGATTAAATTTTTCCTATCCTTAGTATTTACACATTCTGAATATAGGGGTAAGCCACAATATTATTAAAGAATTACTGCAGGTCTGTAACTATTGAAGAGACATCAGTTATGGTACAATATGTAGAATTATCTGTGAGATGAGGTTAATAAATTTACTGTCATATGTGATATTTCCTTCCCTATGTATCTATATAGTAAATGCCACCTGTCTCCAAGAGCTACAAGTATATGAAAAATTTGTAGTGTCACACAATAAGTCTAAAATAAGCACAATTATTTTTAATAGGGATACAGATGAATATAGCAAGATAAGTAAATAGAATGTATAATATTTAATGCCTATAAATATATAGTGAATCACGTTTAATTTCATATGCCTCTTCTCCTTGCAGCTTTTGAGTGGAACATCCTTCCCTACGTGACAGTTTCAAAACGTCCTTCTGTTACTGACCTTAATTTCCACATTCACACTCCTTATAGTGGCTTCTCTGCTTTCATGACAGTGGCTTTGCAGAGCTCACTCTCCCTACAGAAAGGACCTTTCACAGAAAGGGTCATCGGGCACTGGAACAGCTGCCCAGGGAGGTGGTTGAGTCACCATCCCTGGAGGTATTTAAAAGACAGATAGACAGGTGCTCAGGGAGATTGCTTAGGGGCAAATAGGAATGTAACCTGGTGATTCTATGACTCTGTGAAACTGGTCCTAAAAATGACTGTTGATCCTGTAAAATATTAGCACACACAAAAACTTCTTTTGTTGTTTCTGCAGAGAAGGTGACGTCTTTTTTACTGAGGCTGCTGAAAATACATATTCTTCAGTTCTAATACAGGGTAATTAATTTCTGCTTTTTTAAGTTTTGCTCCCTGTAACTTCACTTAATAAATTGCACAGAAGCAGTATTTGTTAACATGCATAGCCTAAGTCTGCTTAACCATATCTGAATCTTCCACTTCAAAATGTGTAATGTAGAAATTGCATTTAGGTGCTAGTGCTAAATCTAATTGCTACTAAGCGTTGCAGTGGAGAGTCAAAATGCTGTTGGATACGTTTCAGATAAGTGCATTTGCTTTTGCATTTAAAGAAATTTGCTGAAAATAGATATTGAATAATCGAGTAAAATTAGTGGTTGCACATCATGTGAAAATGATCTAGATGCAATTTGATCAGAGAAGTCACTATGAAGATCAAGCCTTTTTTTCTTCAAGCAAATTCAGAGGAAAGATGCTGTGAGCATACATAGTGGTTAGATAGTGCTAGGTCTTCAGGGAAAATGGCCACATGCTTGTTACAACCGGTGTTTCTGTGAGTGTGCTTTTTTGCCTGAAGACTTCTTTTTGCTAACCAGAAATGTCAGTGAAAATGATGTAAATTGACAAGATGTGGCAGTGTACCCCGTAGTTTACTGAGCTCAGGATTAGGATAATACATCTTCATGTTTCATTGTGAGCCACAATACAGTGAAATATTCCTGGTTGGATTAATGGTGACTGCAGATGTGTTTGAAACTCAGCCTTATGAAATGCTTCAACTCTTGTTTGGCCTTTTAGTGTCACCAAAGAAGACTGTGCTATCAGCTGTCCTGGCTTGGAGAGCTTTTGTCTTAAAGCCCTTGCTGCTGAATTCCTGGTAGCTCCACAAATATTCCAGAGGATGTAGATGTGAACTGAGAAAGATTTGCTTGTCTGAAGAGTGTCCAACGTTAGTCAGAGGAAGGGCTTTTGAGTTGTAGAGTCACTGATGATACAGTTTGGCTCTTTATGTGGATCAGGATTCATGGCAGAATGGTAACTCAGCTGGTTTTCTGAGTTTGGATTCTGATCTTCATGCTCCAACTGCAAAGCAGCGCGCCCATTCCTCAGATTCTGGGCTGAATACCAATTTAGCACGTGGTGAAGTGGTCAAGCAGTTGGTGAAGTCTTTTATACGTAATAACAGTTTTGAATACTGAGGTCACTGTCTTGTGGGAAAGGAATATTCTATTCCCTTTCTTCAGATTACTTTCCTGTAATTCTCAAACCAGCCGTGAATAATGCACCCTTAGTCTCATACTCTCTTAATACTCAGTGATGAATAGGTCCTAGCTTGCAAGCAAGTTCACCTCTGGCTATCTCATCTTCCTGTCCTGAAATGCAAAGTACAGTCCTGTGGGAGGAGATTGGAGTTGTGCTCTGTTCTTTGCCACAGGTTGACTGTTTTCTTTTCAGCTAGTGGCCTTCAGTGCATTTTTAATTTCATCTGTGAACAGGCAAGCTACTGTTTGTCTAATCAGGATTTTTGTGCTCCTCATTTAACTTTGTAGTATGTTTGTTGCTTTGACTTCTTTGAAAAGCATCCTTTGTTAAAGCCCAGAACACTCTGAACTGTTAACATACTGTACCTAGTGCTGTGTAATACAGTGTGAGTTTCAGGTAGCACCATGCAATGAAGAATATTAACGGCTGGAAATACAGCCTATTTTTGGTTCTTTATCTTAGCATCAGCAGCAATTTTTTTAGCAATTTTTAAGAAATGCTTAGTAAATATGTTCTTGAGAAGCTTCTTCATTTCTATAAGTGGAGAATGGACAGAAACCCCAGTAGATCAGTTCTAACTCTCATACCTAGGATACAAACCTTTTTATTTTCTGTGCAGCTATACAGTTGTGATTTAACCTGAGTAGACTGTTCTTAAAAGAAGCCCAAAACATATTAATACCTGCTAGAAGCAGATACTCAGGGAAAAGTGTTCTTTACAGCCTTTAAACTCTGTGAATTTAATGGGAAATTTACTGAACTGGATCTTAAGATGTATAACAATATAACTAAGTCCAGTATATTTTTGCAAGCTCTGCCAAAAATTATGTATATATTTAGGCTGTGTTGTCCTGCTGCTGGATTATTAAAGCCTTCAATAAACAGATCCTGTTGCTAGAGCCTTTCAAAGACAACTTTAGGAAACTCTTTTTGCTCTTTATCCTTGAATTATTAGTTCATGGACGTTATAGAAAAAAACAAAAGACTGGAGGGTAGCATTGTGAGGAGTAAAGAAATAGAACACTTGAATTAACTCAGTTGGCTTAATCAGAATATTATCATAGTGTTATATGAAATATAAAAGATACAAAGGTAATTTGGAAAATTAGATAATGTTCTCCACATTAGGCATAAGGAAATAAAATAGAAGGGAGAAAAGCCACACACAATTACATACTTGTTTAGAAATATAAGCATTTTTTTCTACAGAGCAACCCATTTTTGCCCCCCTGTGGACAGAAAATGTATGGCCTAATTTTTTTATTTCTTCAAAACATGTGGGAGAGGCTCGAATCAACGAAAATGGAAGTTATTGACACAAATTCTGAACCACAGGCTCTTTAGCGTTTAAATCTTATTTAAATTTGTATTTGGCTGTTTTTATTTTACATTGCTTTGGAAAAAAATCTGAGATTAATTTTTTGCTGTTCTCTGCAACCACTTCAGAGGTGCCCTCTTGTCCGTCCAATACTGAAAGCAGTTCCCTGTCACGCTCCCTGCAAGGATCCTTAGAGGTACAGGTTAAACACTGGTAAATGCTCTTTTCTTTCTTCTTGTTCCTCATTCTTCTAAGTTCCTTTCAAAGTAAAACAACCCACAAGGAAACACTCCCACCTCCCGCCCCCAACAACAATAATAAAACCTCAAACCCTCCCTGCCAAAACCCCACAGCCTGTAAAATTGAGTTGGAATCATTGGTTTTGTATGAGGGCTTTTTTTACTATGCCTGGCTTTGCTGACTGGAGAGTAGACGAGAGCTGCCTGTCTTCTCCTGTGCTGGTTGTGTATTAATCAGAGGTTTCAGTGAGCACAGGGAACAGTCAGGCTACCTGTTTGATCAAGTTGTAACAGAAGTCATAGAATCATAGAATCATCAGGTTGGAAAAGACCCATCGGTCATCAAGTCCAACCATTCCTATCAAACACTAAACCATGTCCCTCAGAACCTTGTCCACCCGTCCCTTAAACCCCTCCAGGGAAGGTGACTCAAACCCCTCCCTGGGCAGCCTCTGCCAGTGCCTAGTGACCCTTTCCGTGAAACATTTTTTATGTTCAGCCTGACCCTCCCCTGGCGGAGCCTGAGGCCATTCCCTCTCGTCCTGTCCCCTGTCCCTTGGCAGAAGAGGCCAGCTCCCTCCTCTCCACAACCTCCTTTCAGGTAGCTGTAGAGAGCAATGAGGTCTCCCCTCAGCCTCCTCTTAAAGCATTATGTTTTGTAAACACATTTCTGCATGGCCACTGGTAGCCTCAGTGCTCATAGCCTTCTCCTCAGACCCAGCCACAGCTACAATAAAATTTTTCTGTACTCAGTAACACTGTCCTCACTGTTTTTATCCAGTTGCTGGATTGCTGTCCCTTTACAGAGTTGTTTCTCAAACTGACAAGGGACTGTTTGTTACAAATCCTGTCCTGACAAATGCCATAAGCAGACAGGATCCCAGTTTTGCATCTTGCCTGAAAGCAAAGGGACCTTGGATAGCAAAGGGAAAGTGCATCCTGCTTTTGTTAGATTTTCTGAAATGTGGAAGAAGGGCTAAAAAAGTCAGGGAGAGTGGAACAGTTGTTCTGGGGAAAATGTTGCATTTCTTATTCTGTTATAATTCCCATTTAGTTGTTCGTTATCATGTTGAGAATACTGAAGATCCCATCTGAGGCACATATTCTTTTAGGCCAGTCTGAGATGAGAAAACGGTGCTTTCTATAATTATTTTGGTTTAGACTGTTTATATTGATGCGCTTAGAATGATTCGACTCCATCAGCAGAGGGGAAGAGCACTGTTCAATTACCAATAGAGTATCTCTAGTTAAAGCTATACCCAGCTTGTCTCAATTTGTTAAATGTAATGTTAGTAAGTGTTGATGATTATACACGTTTTTGTAGTTTTTGGGTAGATATTTGATACGTCACCATAATTAGTATGTATATTCTCTTAATGAACCAAAGTTTGTTGAGGTTTTTTCTGTGCACTGCTTAAATTTTGACCTCTGCTATCGCTTTACCCCAGCAAATGTGTCAGTATCTCCTAAACTGTATGTGCTGCTGGCCGTTCTTTTTGATTTTTACTTTCTGCTTCCTTCTTGTGGATGATTCATTCCTATGAAAACAGCAAGGCAGAGCACTGAAAGATGCTATGTGATTGATGCCATTTGTCTTGGGATGGTGACTTATCGTTAATAGGAAGAGAGAGAAAAACTGTAGCTCTGGGCCAATCTACAGATAAAAACTGAATGAAAATAAAGTGGAAAAATGTGTTGTGCCAGACAGTACCTACAGTTCAACTCTTTTGTGCATGCTTTTTAATACAATACGAAGAAAGAAGGTGATGAGAACAACATTTTTATAAATCTGCTCCAGTAAGAACTGTAGTAATTAATTCATAATTACAAAACACAGCTTCAGTTGTAGTCCTAGCTAGAACAAAAAATGTTGTAAGACGTATTCCTGTTTTGCATAGGTTATTTAGATCAGCCAGGAGCAAAGGATTTCTCTCCCACAGGCAATTTGGTAACTGGGAGGCTGAGATGGGAATAAGAAATGCAACAGCAATTCCAAACAACAAAAGCAGAGTTCAAAGGGAATTGTCTTCATGAGTCATCTGGGACCCTTGGAGCTTAAGCCCATGGTCACGGTCACAGCTGGTGGAGCTGGTTGGCAAGCAGCTTGAGGAGGGTTAGCAAACTTCCAGGATTAAAAAAAAACCAACCAAGCAAACCAGGCTTCAAAATCTGACCAGCAGGAAGTATTCCAGCTGGATCAAGGAGTCGCCTCCTCATAGGCAATCAGAAAAAATACCGAACCCAGATGCACCAATGGGTGTGCATCTGAAATACTCATAATTGTTTAATTATACTGAAGTTTAAGTATTGAATAGTATTGTTACATGTGTCTTACACAATAAACTGCATAAACCACTATTCATAAAAGTTCAGAAGCAGAATGGTGTTGTAATATATGTGCTACAGAATGGTACGAAGGGTATTATGTATTACGCCAAACTAGATTTTGGTGTTCAAGCACTGGCATTGCTCTTGGTGGCATTTGTGGTACCTAAAACCAAATTGCTGTTATCGATTCTACTGGAAGCCTGGCTATTGGAGTGCACAGCAATATGGTCTCGATGTCCTTTGGGTTAAAATGTTGAGCTAATAAGCATGGATGCTGTACTCTTTCCAATGTCACATTATTCCAGAATGACTGTCAGACTTATTTCACTTGTCAAACTATTGTTCAGGCTGTTACTTATTTATATTATGCTTTGTTCCTGTCCAGACATCAGCAAGTCTGGCAGTCATTTCAGACCCTGCAGCTATTCCTCTCTGGTGAAGATACCAACAACAGAGATTTTAGCAGCATGCAGTCTGCATATTTTTCAAACATACTGACCCTTGTTGTCCAAAATAAATAGCAATCAGACTTGACTTGTATATGATGACCTGTTAATTCATAGTCCATTTAATAGTTGTACAGTGCTTTAGATAACCAACATGGTTTTAGACGTTCTGTTCATTTTTTTCAATATTCCATGAATCCTAAGTAGACTAAAGCAATAGGCTTAAAACACGCATCGTTTGTTTTGAGCTCCTTGCAGAGAAAGTGAGTCTCTTTAGAAATGGACACCCTTTCCTGATTCATCTGTTTTGTCTTCCATTATTTCCATAATTTCTCACCATTTTAATGCAGTAAACTGTGACACTGCCTGCTTTGCAAACAGGGATCGGAGATAGAAATCGAGATGTTCAAATTTAAGTCGTAGAAGGAAAGCCAAAGCCTATGTTTGTATGCAGTCATCCATTTTGTAGCTTCTTTTTTTTTTTTTCCTTTTCTCAGCTTACCCTGTGACCTTTCTGTTTGGAAAGGAATGAACAAATTCAGCTGTATCTCTCTGCTGTTTATTAGTCACCCTTAGGTGCCATGCACACTCTCCCCTCTCCCTTTTCTTGTTAATCAGTTCAGAATAGATTTCTGTGTAAACTCTGTAGGGTTTCAGATGCTTAATGTATAAGAATCTCTGAAGCATCTTCTGGTTGCTGTTGTAAGCTTGTAATGCCTTCCTTGAGAGTCAAGGGTGTGAAATGGCGGGTTTGTTATAATCCTGCTCAATATAAAGTTGAGCATATTTGTGGTTATAAATATCAAGAGACAACATTTGTCAAAATTCCCCAAAATGAATGTGAAGATGGGTTATCAGCCTCTTTCTGTCATTTGTAGTTAAACGTTCTAAAAATGTTGTGCAACTATTACGTTGCTTGTGGTTGTAGAAATCATTTTGCTCCCCCTGGATTTTTGCAACATTTTCTGTGTGATTTCTCATTTCTACAAGCTTTCTTGTATTTAATATTGGGGCTGATTCATCCTTGTTTCCTTCTTGTTTTCCTGGGGGATTCTACTCTCAGTATCGCCTTGTGCTTGCAGCGGCTTGCTTTGGGAACAATACATCAGGTACTGCAGGGGTTTTATTTTTAATCAAATGCTTTGTTTCATGCAAGGAGGACACTTTAATTATAAAGATATAACTTTAAGAAGTTTAGGTGTTTTGTCTTTCAGTTAGGCTTGTGTCTTAGATCCTTGCTCATCAAGGGTGCTGCTTGGAAGGCAGATGAATAGACTTCGCTCTTGAATGAAGCTAGTGTTAATTCCTCTTGCCACCTGCCCCCTCAAACATTTGGCTCCAACACTACAGAAAAGCTCAGGAGGGCAGAGCCCAGCCCTTATGGCTCTCCTCGGAAGGCACAAACCATGTCACTAACAGCTTGTGAACCTGATGATCATGCTCAGCTTTCCTCTCCAAAACTTTAATAAAAAAAAAAAGGAAAGCTTTCCTTGCAGCCAAGCCAGCCTTTAAAAGGAAAATAAAGCAGTAGAAACTGACTTTCTGCATTTTTTGCAGATTGACATGAATCATTTCTGTCTCGCTTCTTAACAACTCTTGACAATATTTATATTTAACTAACAATGTTTTCCATATTTCAGTCTATTGAGTTTTCTCACCATTTCTTTTAGCTATGTTCACTCAAATGCTGATTATTCCTTATTGGTTGTTAATCTGCAATATTGGTTAGTTGCTTTTTTCTCTACTGTTCTGAAGGAAGACGTATTGAATAAGGTTGAACATGATAAAACTAGTCATTTTCATCTATGCCAAGTTCTAGAACTGGCTTCCAGATTTTTCTCAGTTAATTTTCTTTCTTCCCTCATGTGTTTTTAAAAGAAGTTTTATGAATTTAAAAAAAGAAATTTCTGATAGGCTTTCCAGACATTATAACCACTGACAGGGGGGTTTACAGCTGCCCCTTAAACATTTTTTAAATACTTCAGGTATACTTTGCAAGCCTGGTTTACTGCATACATGTAATATTCAAACACATATTCATATCCAAGTTAAAAACTTATAAACAAGTTAAAAACAAATAGATAAAGCCCATTAATTGAGTGTTCTTTTTCTATTGTCAGATGGTTTTCTCAATAGCTGTTTCATCAAAAGCCAGTGACATTTCTGCGAAAAAACGCCCACACCAATGGAAATGGCTTAATAACCAGGTGTTTATGGGTTAGTGAAGCTTGTCATATAATCTCAATGGATTGCCAGTTTCCTCAGTTATTAACAACCTTTTGTCTGAAGAATTTTATAGCTTACATTAACTATTAAGGGCTGGTGGAAAAAGGTGGTTTGCTAAAATTTGCAACTCTAATAACTCTAGATATAAATAATTTCCACAGAGGTTTAAATGTTCCCCCTTGAAGTATTGCCTGTAAATGTTCTTTATGTATACTGGGGGGTTTATAGATATGTTTATGTATATATATACACACACATATATATTTGAAAACAAAGTGGAGGTTATTTTTAGCTAACTCTTATTCTATTAAGAAGTAACAGCAAAAGTTTGGTGGTTTTTTTATGTAGTTCAAACCAAACACAATATTGCTGTGCATTGTAGCTACCTGATGGGTCCTCTTAACAGGCTCTCATGTCTTCAGATAGGGCTTAGATATCTTGAAATACTTAATGGCATAAATGGTGAAAAGTAACATGGTTGGGTGCAGCAGTCTGGCAAGCTCACAAGGTGTCACAGCAAATCTTAGCCAAGTTAAGGAAAAAACAACAGAAATTGCATTTTTACCTGCCATCATAACAAAGGACACGATCTTCTATCAGAAAGATCTCAACATCCAATGTTTTTATATTTGGGCAGTCTACATTAAATTGAAATGACAGTCTAGCCTGTTTTTTCTTCCCCTTTCCTCTCTCAAAATAACTGAGCAGCTTCCCTTTCCCTCCTTCATCCCTGCTGCCCAGGGCTGTGTTGCACCCCTGGGGTACCGCATCTCATGTAGATTGTGTTCTTTGGAGCTCTGTTACTTTTTCCAAAGTGTGTTATCATAGAATCAGAGAATGGTTTGGGACCTTTAAAAATCATCTTGCCCATCCCCCTTGCAGTGAGCAGGGACATCTTCAACTCAGTCAGGTTGCTCAGAGCCTGACCTTGAATGTTTCCAGGGATGGGGCCTCTATTACCTCTCTGGGCAGCCTGTTCCAGTGTTTCACCACCCTCGTTGTGGAAACTGTCTTCTTTATATCTAGTCTGCATATATATCTATCTCAAACCTGTTTTAGTTTGAAACCATTACCCTGTGTCCTATTGCAACATACCCTGCTAAAGTTTGTTCCCATCTTTCTTATAAGCCCCTCAAGTACTGAAAGGCCACAGCAAGGTCTTATGGTTGGTTTTGTCTACGTCTTGTTAAATGCACATAAGATTCTGTGCATTACAATTTTCTAAATACTTTTGTCTCATAGTCCTTTGCATTTCAGATCCTATTGCTCTCTACAACTACCTGAAAGGGGGTTGTAGAGAGGAGGGTGCTGGCCTCTTCTCCCAAGTGACAGGGGACAGGACAAGAGAGAATGGCCTCAAGCTCCACCAGGGGAGGTTTAGGCTGGACATTAGGAAAAAATTCTTCACAGAAAGGGTCATTGAGCACTGGCAGAGGCTGCCCAGGGAGGGGGTTGAGTCACCTTCCCTGGAGGTGTTTAAGGCACGGGTGGACGAGGTGCTAAGGGGCATGGTTTAGTGTTTGATAGGAATGGTTGGACTCGATGATCCGGTGGGTCTCTTCCAACCTGGTTATTCTATGATTCTATGATTCTGTTTTTGTAGTGTCTGTATTGTGAGTCTACTGAAAGTCCCGCATGCTAATTTGCCTTTGCTGAGTTTGCGAGGTCTCGTGACTGGGAGTTTTACCTCATTTCTAGGTTTGGGGGTGCTGTTCAGGCTGCTCCAGTACTCAGTTTCCTTCCCAAAATTGTAAACAAGGTAGCTGAATGTAGTTGATATGTTTCAATAGGCCAAATGTCCATCCTGACAGCAGCACTACACTGTGTATCCTTTGCATAGGAGGGAAATGAGATTCGGAAGCAATTATATATTTCTGGTGGGGATGGACCTTGCTTTCCCCAAAGTAAAAACTGCCTGTCCTCACCTTTTCCCTGGCTATTGGACACTGATCGCTTCAAGCTTGTAGTATAATGTCAGTCAGAGCCCATGCTGATGTTTAGTTGCTCCCGAGCCCCTCTTGCTGTACATGTCACATGTCGTGTTCTCAGAAGCCAGACCCTAATCCTAACCCTAAATCTGGTCTTGTATTTCTCAGGGTAGTAGCCCATCAGCAATATTCATTGTTTACTTTAAGGATGTTGGTCAGCAAGCCTTGTGCTCTTCCTCAGCCGTGATTATGGTGGTGGCATGCAGACCTCTATCTGTGTTTAGCATAAGCAGAAAATAATTTGGATATTACTAAACTGGTCTGTCTTTAGTAGGAACAGTCATTCGTGGAAGGTCTGCTTCTGTTAAACTGCACGTCACTATGGCAGAGTTGAGGGGGAAAAATCCCTGTCTGGCAAATAGATAAATTCATTTATAGATTTAGATGCGGTAAGAGCTTCCTGGACATATTAATTGTAGATGTCTGCTGGGAATTGGTTCTCAATTTTCAGAGAAGAGTTATGAACGTATTGGTGAGGAAAACTCGTATTTTGAAAGAGGCAATTTTGACTTTACTCTTGTGGATGACTTTACAAATGAATTCAGAGATTTTCCCCCAAATAATAGAGAAATAACAGAATAGAAAGCTATCAGCTACAGTTTGGTAATGTATTCTGCTGCAGATAAGAATCTACACCTTCCAAATTAATTTTTTTCAGGGAGTTGGGGGAAGGGAAATTTTGAAAATATTGTGGACAGTTTTACTGACGCTTATTTGGCAACATCTCTCTAGAAGAAGAGTATTTCTAAGGCTGGAGACCTGAAGGATTCACTTTTTCTCTGTTATGTGGCACCATTGTCTCTATGCTGTCGTGGCTGGTGGGTGTGCAGAGGGTGAGGTGATGGCAGGAAGGTTCAGCCAAAACTGGATGCCTGTGGCCTTCCCTTGGAGGGCTGGATACCTGCTGCAGCGGGGTGCTTCAGAGCCTGGTTCTTGCTGCGCTGCAGGGTGAAGTGTTAAATTTTGCATGATATATGAAGAAGCCTGTGTGATATTTTGTAATTGCACTGAATAATGTTGCTCGTGTGTTAGCTCTGCCAGCATAGCTCCACTGAAAGGCTGATAAAACTGATTTGTGGTATGACTCCTTTAACTTGTTCCTGAACTGCAGGTGAGATGTATCTCTGCCTGGTGCCTCTCCCTGCCCTGAGGCTACTCTTCCAGACGGATGTTCATCTGATGGAAGGTTTTAGAAGAAGTTTTTGGGACAGGACGTGGAGGCTGCAGCCTTCTTCTCTTAGCGTGCAAATTTGGGAGTGCTGTTTACAAACCCGGGTGTAAAGCTGCTGGGCAGTGCACGACCTCCAACTGCTTGAGGAGCAACGTTCCACTTCCATGTTTCTGCAGCCCTGGGGTGCTATACCTGCCCTAAGCACACAGTTTGCTGCCACTTGTCAGTGGTCTGGTTCTCAAATAATTTTCAGCTCTGTTCTGATAGAGGACAGACTGTGTGAACACACCTGTTTGGTTTTCCAGGTAGAGAACTGAAAAGGCAAGCTGCTTATATCTGTCTTTAACGCTGCACAGTTGTCCCTGCCTTGATGTTGACTTCAACAGAGGCAGTTTTCAGATCTGGGGCCAAAGCCAGGCTGTTGTCAGAACACACATCTTTTTGAAGAGAAAACTATGGTAATAATGAATAGAAACAAAGTCATACAACTGCTGTAGAAGCAAGCATGCAAACAGCAATAACCTAATAACCGAGCCTGGCTAATTTTATAAATCCTGTAGTGGGACTTTTGCTTTTGCAATTATTTAGCTGTCACTGTATATAAAGTCGAGACCCTTAAAATCAGCTTGAACCTAAACCAAGAGTCTCCCTTTCTGTAGAGAATGTGCGCTGTCTCCCGTTTTAGTTATTTGGAGTGCTTGAATGAAAATAATTCCTCTGAATGTGAATTAAAAATGCAGTACATATGTGGCTCAACAAAATCATTGAAAGAACTTAGTCATGTAGTGGCATTTTCTTGTTTGTAAATAATTTCTGTTTAAGAAACAGAACAACTGCACCCTCTAGTGACAGCTTGTCCGTGTACCAGGGGATCAAGGCAGCTTTTGAACTGTGGTGTGGCATGAGAGAAACAAGAGATTTCATGTTATGGAACAGGCAAGCTTTGATGCGAATAGAGCATTAGTTATTTTTTAAATGTATCGATGAGACACTTGGAGCATTGCCTTTGCTGTTTAGGACTTCTTAGCCTGTCACTGAGTGTCAGACATAGTGAATTGCTATTTATGTCGAGCACGTTTGATTAGAAGGGAGCTGTCACATTATTTGTCAGTGTGTCATGTCATGCTTTTGGTTACTGCTAAAAAGACCTTACTTCTTGCTAGGAATATCACTACTAAAACCCTGTATGTTTGAGTGGTGTAACGTGACAGTGTGTCAAGTGTGCTGGAAGCAACACTGATTTTTCTTGTAGGGAACCAATCCATGTTTGAGATATTTGCACGTATTAGAAATGAACAGCTTCCTCCCTGAACTTACACTATCTGCCAGCTTGCTGCTACAATGCGACTGTAATTATATTTTCACTGAAATACTCACAAGATGTCACTGATTAAATATAATTGCTGTTAGGGCTTACAGGTGAAGGCTGAAAATGCTTCTGTTGATATACAAGAATTTCGTTAAGAGACACAACTAAACCAAAAGCAGAATAAAACATTGTTGGTGACTCCATTCAAAATCAGCTTTGATTCAGCCCATACTTTTTGGCTTTAGGTTTTTAGCTAGAACGTAGGTTTTAGCCAGACTATTCTCTTCTTGTAGCTCCTTAAATGATCTTGATTTTTCTTGGAAACACTATCTTCCTTGCGGTGTGTTGACAGCATCTTGATATTGCTTTGCTTGTCACCTGCTGATTCATCAGTGTTCCTCTCCCTTAGCACCTGAGAGCTGATATTCCTTCAAATGGAGAGATGGTTTCATCAGTGAGCGAGGCTGCGTTGTGTTGGCTGGAATAGCTGTCAGATGTCGGGATGTGCTTGCTGAATGTGCTTCCTGTGGAGATTTTCCTAATGAATTGTGTGAGTTTGTTGTCTTACTAACAAGGACATTTCTCTTTTGGTGTTTTATGTGTACTGGTGCTTGAGCTAGCCAACCATTATTTTTTCTTCTCTAAAGACAAATATTGCATAAAAAAAATACGGACAAGTTTTATTATAGGATGTCTGTCATCAATTGTTGACATTATGATATATTCATGAGTAAGACCCTTAAAGGTCCAAGTATTAAAACCCTTAAAGCTATGTTTCATATGTTGCAAACATGCATAAATTCCTTAAATGCAAACTGCATCCGTTTTGTTTGATGTCAGAACACCATAGGAGCCAAACTCTTTGAACACTGTTAAACCCTCACATCTGTATCTGCTTGTGGTTAATGGTAAAAAACTTCTATGCTCTGGAGGTCACAGTATTGATACTCTATGCTGAGTATACATTCATAAACGATGCATGTGTGAATTTTTATACTTGAAAACTTTCCTTGCTGTAAGTATCACTAGATAATACTTAAGGTAAACCATAGGGTTTAAGACCCTACTCCCAATTTAATTTATATTCTTTGAAACTATAGCAAATGAAAAAAAAAATCTTCTAAACACAAATATTTAATAGATCACACTTAATTCATCAATATTTTACACAGGGAAGAAAGTTGCAGATAGGAAAGTTCAGCAGTGAGAACAATTACTTTTCATTTAAACAAAACACAACAAGATTTTTTTTAAAAAAACATGAAAGATTTTTTTAAAAACCCTAACTTTTTCCTACTCCGAAACATCTTATTGTTAAGAAAATTCCAGGGCTGCTTGCATTATTTGCCATGTAAGAATTAGAGCAACTACTAAGAGGAATCTATTCTCTGCAGTTGTTTCTGTTGTTCAAGGACATTTCCAATAACAGAGCCCAGCAGAACAGCGTGAAAATCTGAAATCAAATGAAGAGCCTGGTTGAAATCCCAAACATAAATTTATCTGTAATTTTCTTGTTAAATATAAATTTAAATTCCAGTGGCGTTTCCCAACATCTCTAGAGCTAAATCAAATTTAGTGACTCCATTTACATGCATCTACAGGCTTCTGAAATGAAAAAGGGCTTCTCATGCATACTTAGGCTCTCCCACATTTGGTACTAGTGGTGACACGGTTTCTTACAGGACAAGGCATCACATTCATTGCAGTAGCTCTCGTGTAATGGATAGTTCAGGGTGCCCCTAATCACTCTTCAATTTTATGAATCCAGAAACTGTTTCAGGAAAGTAAATGTGTGGTTAAGTCTGCATTAATCACTGAGCTGTGCAAAATTATTTTTGAAAGAGGATATCTTCTAGCTGTTCACCTGTGTGGTAGAAAGCAACCCTCATCAGACTGTTTTTATGAAGTGCCGTGAAGTATTCTCAGTTGGTAGTGCTGTAAACATGGGCAAGAGCAAACCCGTGCTTTGAAATTGGCTGGTCCTGCTGCATCAATTCACAGAACATCCGCTAACAGTGAAAGCTCCTGCGGGCTGCCCAGCATTTCTTCCGCTGCCAACACCCAGCTCCATCTTTCACTTTGGATCAGGTATAAACCTGCTAATGGGAACTGTAATTTAATCTAAAATTGGATGAAAACCAGGCTGACTAGATTAGTCGGGCTGTTTTCCTTGTCTTCATGTCTGTGATTTTCAGTCTGGAGAGCAGTTTATCTTTTCTGATTTTCATCTGTAAGTGCTCTAGACTGTGATGTTCATTAATAGGTGGATTTGAGCTCCCCACCCCAGTTCAGTCTTGTTAGTGAGCTCTTAATGGATGTTGATTACCATTGTTTTTTTCTGGCATGGGCTTCCCTTGTTTCAGTGAAATAATGTGAAAATAGGATGGGGGGGGGTTAGCAATGGACTTTGTAGAGGTGACATGACAGGGAAGACAGAAATTATTTCTCAAAAATTGATGAGGGACTGAACAATGATACTTGGAAGACTAAGAAAGCTTTGGATTTTGGAATCATCATGGAAGGACTAAGGATTAGGGTATCATCTTGACACTGGAAAAAGAAATACATTTGCCTCTGTTATATCCCTGAATGTGAGACTGGTTGTTCAGACTGCTGAGTGGGGAGCTCTGGCCAGTATATACGGAACACCTGGCCACGTTGAAGGAGTGAGTGAGGCAGCTGTGCAGGTGTGTGGTCTGCCCTTGCAGGTGTGGGCTCTGATCTCAGATTTAGTTTTGGTCAGAAAGAGCCAACTGGTGCCATTCACAAAAATTCATCTAATCCAGCAATAACTTGTCTGCATCTTTGTATCAGAAGTGAGCCTAAATGGTGACCTCGTGAGAGGCGCTGGGTGGTTAGAGATGAACCACGAGGAAGCATAATTTAACCTTGAGCAGAAAAGAACGTAGACAGTTTTTAAGAAAACAGTGTGAATGTGTTTGCCCTGTGTTTTATGTTTATTGATTAAGCTGCCTCAGCCCTTGCTTTGTTAAAAGGCAGATTCAATGAAATCAATACCAAAAGGTAAGCTGTGCCTTCCTGGAGCGATGAGGTCCCTGCAGCCTTCTCCTAGAGAGGTGGTTAATGGCTCTGCTGAGGGCTGGGCAGCAAAGGCCAAAGGGAAGCTGTGCTGAATCACTGCATTCCTAAAGAGCTATGGCAATTGCCCTCTACTTAGTTGGCATTTCTGCTGTGAAATCTTTGATTTCGTTGGTGATTAAACTTCTGCAGCTAAAAAGTAAAATGTCTTGTTTAATTCTTTATCCTTTCAAAGTTCTTTTCAAATTCTATGAAGTAATTGCACCTAGCAGTTGAATGAAAGTAGTACAAGTGATTGCATTCTGGATGGTGCTGTATTTTTAACAATATTACTGATGTTATAGCAATAAAACAAGACTTTGGCATGATAATACATTTTTAAATATGCTGTCTCTCAGCAGATTGTGCTAGTGATTAGGTATGTAATGTTCTTAGCACTTTTTAAAAATGTCTCATTCAATTAACTATCAGTGGGAAAACCTGAATATAGCAAGGCAGTGAACTAAAATTCTGATGTGGGTTTGTTCTTTATATGCTTATTTCTTTACACAGAGTTAAATTCAAAGATCATGTAATTCTCCACAGTTTAAAATTTGTTAGCGTATTTCTGGATACTCCCAAGAAATATCTTATGAGAAAGACAGATGTAGAAGAAGGATTCATCGTGGAGGTTTAGCTACACTGCAGAGAGGCACTTATAACACCCGCAACGAGTTGCAGAAGTGATAGAGGCAGTTTATTGCCTTTCAAACATATACAGTTTATGTGTGCACGTACACACAGACCAATGTTTGTATATATACACATATTAAACAATATCTAAAATGCATTTTCACAGATATTACCTATATACATTCACATGTATATGCACAAAAATTTATTGTAAAATATTGCTCGCTTTACCAACCTAAGCAAAACCCCAACACTGGCATTAAGTACTAGGCTGTGGCTTTATCCTTCGGGTGCAGGTGCACCTACAGGGTAAACTCCTAGGTGCACACAGATGAAAGCCTGGAATTGTGTAGCAGTGGAGCTGGAGCCAGCACAGCACTTCATGGATCCTCTGCAACTGCTCTATGTAACCTTGCAGCTTGGCGAGAGCATTCTCCCAAGAAAGGCCAGTGACATCATGCATTGGTGTTAAGCTGTCAAGAAGAGGTCTTCATGCAATCTGCCAAGCCATAAAAAAAACCAATGGAACATTCCTAGTTCTATATAATATTTACCTAATGCGGTTTTAGGGCTATTTTCACAGGTTATTATATACCCTGAGTTTGAATTGGTTGTATATATGAAATTCCATTTATTGTTTTTCCTAGACAGTCCACAAGATGGTAGTACACCAAAATAATGTCTCTGTACATTATGCTGTGTAATACTTTTGTTAAAAATCTCATTTCAATTTGCTGGCAATTCAACTGAAAAACGGCGTGGGTTCAGCTAGGTTAAGTAATATATTTTGAAAGTAGATATGCTGGAAGTTATCTGGGTAATATTAATGCTTGTCGTGCAGTTAAATACTCTTACATCATATCAAAAGGCTCTGTGCATCTCTGAGATGGATTTCTATTCTCTGCCTTTGGAAGGAAAGCTTACAGTTAAGAATTAAACTTAAGGCACCTGGTGGGACTTTGGGTAGTTACTGTCTAGTTTCATGTTTTCCCCTACTACACACTCTGTGTGTCCGAACTTTACTCATTAAATACTGGCGTCGAAAATCTATTTTATTAACGTAATTTCTTTTAATGTGCACCAAAATATTACCTTTCAAAATAGTCATAAAATGTCTTGAAATCAAGACGGGTTTGGAAGATTTCATAGGGAATCACTTTGCTAATTTCTGTTGACTGCAGCTTCCACTTGTCAGGGAAACACTACTGATCATTCCATGTGCTTACAGCTTATTTTCCCAGAAAACATTGTTCCAGGATGGGATGTGTGGGTGGGTGATTGGATGGATGGATGTAAACCCTTCTCTTTCCTTCTATTTTCTCCCATTCTTCTAAACTTCAGTTCTTGTGCTTTCTTCTGCTTTTCTCGTGACTCCAGTGAAGTCAATCAACATTTTGCCATTGCTGCTATTGTTGCACAACATCCATGTTTTAAGCTGTTGTGAGTAATTGTGCTAAATTAGTTGACTGATATTTAGTGCAGCTGTCCTGAACACATCTCTGTGTGTGTCACTGGCTGATGATTGTGCTTCAGGTCATCATTAAAAGGAATGAGCCAAATTATTTTCTTTGCAGTCTGCACCTCTTTGATTAGGGGGATTACAAGAATGGATCCTAGCACCCATTTACAGTTGGAAAGGGAGTCCTGTGATGCCAGGGATGGTGATATAAAGAAGAAATCCTGATTAATTAGAGGTGCAAATGCAAGTGCTCCCAGACTTATAAGCAGCTCTGCCCCTTTAGCCTTCACTGGGTCTTAGTGGCATTGATTTCTGTCTAACCTGAAGACAGAGAAAAGGAATCCCATCTCATCTTATTCATGAATGGAGTTGCCTTCACCCGCTGTCTTTGATTGTGGGAGAAGCATGGGAGTGGGTGTTGCTGGTGTGAATGGTCCCTGCTCTCATCTCCTTCCTGACAGCTTCATTACTGAGCTGTCAAATTAAGTTGTCCTAAAGCAGCATGTCCTGTTGAGTCTGGTTTAGACACAGATCTTTGAGTTTTCCCCTCTAGGATGGTGCACAGGCATTGCCTACCTCTCAACAACTTGCCATTTATCTCAGTTTCTCCCTGCATCCGAGCTTGCAGTTGTCCCCTGCAACAAGAGGGGGATTTATATAGGTTGGATGAGGGGTATGCTGGAGGGAAGGCTTTTCCACACCTTTTCTTACAGCCTCATGGAAGCAGTGGAAGGCTGTACTCCGTAGCCACAGACTGGCACAAGTTTTTAAGTCTTTAAAGCGCTCAGACTGGATTTGCAGATTTGGGAAGCTGAAGTGCCCTTGTGATCCCAAAGCCTGTGGACACAGTCTTCAAAGGATGTAATGATTGCTATACTGTTACATGAATGTGAATGACCTGGCTGGGTGTTTATTGTTTTAAAGAAAAAACAGTGGGTTGCTGCTGGATAATGTGCAAGTGAGATAGTAAAACTGGTTAATATCAGTTTTTATCACTCTAAGTAGGTGATAGCTGGATTATATGTAAACTTTATGGACAGATTTATTATCAGTTGTTGTTGTGAGCTTTTTTCCTTTTTCTTTTTCAATTTGTTAGATGTTTTTCACTTTGACAAATCTATTAACCCACATATTTGGCTACCGCATTTGCCTGCCAAGTCTAGTTTTAAAGCAAAATCAGTTTTTTGAGCAACTGAGGCATTGAATAGTCCTTAATGAAAATAGCAACAGACATTTAACTCTACCCATTCCAACCAGATGTCATAATAATGTGAACCACCAAAGTGAGAAGTCACTTCTGATCACAGATATCTTGAAATCTATTCTGATAGAAGGTAGTTGGTATGATATGTAATTTTACCGTATTCTTAGTATGCATTTTTGAATATTGTATGATAAGAACAGTTTTGGGTTTTTATTAGATTCACTCATAAATTATGCTGAATTCTTTATTTTTTGGTTAATCTACCATACTGACTGGAAATATTTCATTAATCTAGGTCTTCATTGAGTATGCCCAAAGGGCACATTCTGATATGCTCTATTCCCTTCGCTGCCTCGTCTCCCTTCTTACATGGCCTTGACTATTTGCCTGTGGCTTTATCTGTGCCAGGTATGACACAAGCCCTTTACAGTTGCCAGTGTGAACAGCATGTCCTAAAAACAGTGTGATCCAAAAGGAGAAAAAATATTCTGCTTAGGGCCAGGTTTTGAGTGGCTGTGTTGAAACCTAATCTCTGCTCTTACAACAGCTTTTGGTATATCCTTGAAAATCGAGGACTTGTCCTTTTGGGGAACTTCATCTCACTTTTTTTTTTAAGACCCCGCAGTGTTCACTTTCTGATCCTAGGAGCAGTAGTTTATTCACCTGGAAAGCCAAATATCCAGAGGGTGGGGTCAAGGCATCCTTTTTCATTGTCATATGCTTATAAGACAGTGGTAGTTATTAGGCTGTCTGTATTTATTAATGTCTCTGCTGCCTGGACTTGCAGTTTTGCTGTAACTTTATCCCCTGCCAAAGATAAGATAAGAAATGAGGCTTTGGGTTGTTCAGAAATTCCTTGAGAAAGATTTTAAATGGCAATAAAAGACACCACTATTCCTCTTGGTAGTCCAGGTTGGGTGAGTTTGTTTTAATAATAACAAAACCAACAAACACCCAACCCAAAATGTTGCCTGATATTCGAGCAAGAGAGAATAGTTATGCAGCTCTTACTGCAGTGTTCTTTTATGAAGGGCATTTGATATCCTAGTGATGACAAATACTTTATTTCTTGCTTTGAAGTGAATAAATTCCAAGTTGGAATTTATTAGCTCCATTCATTCCAAACATGGAGCTGAAGTTTGCTGAATCTTGTGGTCAATGATGGCTACACTTAGGCTTGTGGAAGTGTTCATACTAGAGAAGGCAGAAGGGAGATACCTGAGCTCAGGCAGATTTGAGTGTAATTGCAAGGAATGACTTCTCTTTTGTACCTGAGAGTAGATCCAGGGTGTGAGTTCAGCAGTCATCAGATAGAAGTATAAGTACAGTCATATCTGGAGGAGTGACTGCATAGAACTGTATCAACAAAAGAATAGTTATTGTTGTAAAGGCTGAAAGTCAGCCAAAACAGTAGTTGGTTTGGGTTTGCCTGTTGTGTTAATAAAGATTTAGATGAATTTAAGCAAGGTAGGTCCTACTCAGTTATGCTGTGGTGTATTTTTTTCATTAATTAGTCTCAGCACTTTACTGTTTTCACCTTTTTTTAAATGGTATCGGCATCAGTTAGGTTTGGGTTTTGCAGTTACGAAGAAACATCTCAAACCTTAACAAAACAGCTGGTTGAGAACGCGGAGTGTCATTGATGTAAAACTGCAGCAACTTACCATAAGTCTCTGGAAGCAACTCAGAATGATTTTATGCTCAGTCATCCAGAAGTCAGATTATTGCAATGCTAGGGGATCGTTTGTAGAATAGAGGCCAAAGTTTATCTCTTTACATTTTGAAATGCTTAACCTCTGCTCTTTAGACATGTTGTGCCCTGCTGCCTGTTTCCACAAATTATTGGGAAAAGCCTTTTAAACTTCAAAGTAACTTCCTGGTGGGTTGTATTTAGCTGATGGTTTTAACAAAACAAGCAAGTTCCCGCCCCTTGTTGGGATGCTGCCAAGCCCCTGGGTCAGAGAATATCTTGTTGCTCATTACTCTGCCAAGGTGTGACTGGCTTCTGTTATTTCATTTCCAGAAACCTCAGCTCAGTCTCACCCTGAAATAAATGAGAATTTCTTTGTCTGTTGCTCAGTCTTTCTTCTGTTATGCTATTTGCAGATGACTTTTCTTGACCTGGTGGCATTTCTGAGGCTCGCGTTACCATATAAGTTACTTAGATGTAACTTCATTTGCCTCAGTAGAATGACTCCTGATTTGTACACCCATGCAGTAACATCAGAATGGTATCCTTTGTGTATAAAAGTACATGTCCTTTCGTGTCTTTCATGGAGTCTGAGTACTACTGGAAAATACATTGCCATTTCAGGAGAAAAATGAGATCTAGTCATTTAAATCATGACTGTATAAAGCAGATGAAAGGTAACCATATAATTCTTCCTAACTGGAGGGGAACTGAGCAAGGTTAGTAGGCATCTTCCTTCATCTTGTACATTTCAATGTTTGTACAGTCTTGGTGACTTGGATTTCTTGACTTTGTTTAGTACTAACACTTGTGTGTTGTCGGTTATACTGCTGTACAGTTGTGAATGCAGCTTTAAAAATTATTTTAGTATTCCTATGGAACCTCTTTGCACAATGGGGTCTCCTGTATATGTTGTTTTTTTCTTTTTTTTTTTTTAAATACAAGTTTTACTTGGAACTTCTTAAAAGGGTTAAGATGTGTCAAAACATCACATAGAGAAATAGGAAGCAGTGCAGTAGGCTATCCTTATTTCCTTCTTCTAGGTTAGGGAAAGATACTCTGCTAGTCCTGATTGATAAGATCTTCCTTTATTCCACTTAAATGCACTTCTTGCTGATGTTCTTAAAGGTAGCGATCATTTGTGTTTCCATAACTTCCATTTGCAGAGCAGTAGAACATGGAAAGAGTACCCTTTGTAGGCAGTTTTTTAAATCAAGTTCTTTGCATGACCTGATAATATTGACTGTATTGATAACTTCCTTTTTTTCCTGTACAAAAGAGATTGCAGTATTCTGATTCTGCATAGGTTTTGGCATCATGTAAATTACTTCTCGTACTTGGTGCTTGTAAAATGGAAAATAGAAATGGCCCCTCGGAGAGAATAAAAGTCTACTCAGAAATCTGCTGACTGAAGGAGAATGTTGTGGGCTGCAGCCTGTGATCTTTCTATATGTCCTGAAGGTTACCCAAGCAAGAGATTGAAAATTCATCATCCTGTTTAGGTATTACTGAGCTAATTAAAAAATAAAATAAAATTTACAAAATAGAGCCATTATTCCAAACTGTTCTTAATCTTTCTGTCATTGTGCTTAGGTAGAGGTGAAGTATTGAATTACAGAGAAAACCTTTGTCATTCTGCTTTTTAAACAAAGTTTTGATGTGGGAATTTTGGACAGCGTACCTGTAATACACGTGGAGTGAATTAACATGCACATCCAGCTGAATACAGTATTCATATTGTAATGATTGATTTTATTTTTTTTTTAAAAAAAAAGATGAAATGTGTCCTCTGGAGTGGCTTCTATTTGTACCTTTCGTGTTCTGGCAGGCCTTCCCATACTCCAGACAGCAGTGCAACAAACTGCCAGAGAGCTTTTCTTTTTTCTCCAGACAGGCAGCAGCAGCCAGGCTCTGTCAGGAAGGTCAGGCTGACCCAGAACCGGCTCCAGCAGCATTCTAGGAACTGGCGCTCGCTGACACTGTGGCAGCTATTCTCCTCTGCAATAATACTGTGCCTTCTGAGACTTCACATGCTGTAAAATCTAAGAATATACACGCTTTTGTAAAGTTTTGGAGGGTGACACTGAGTATCCAGTGCATAAAACTGGTGGGGAGGAGTCTGGAGGGTAGAAATCTAGCTGGCAGGAGTGCACAGCCTTTCCTGGCAGCACTTTGTACTGATGGAAAATCTTGTCTGTGGCTTTTAAAGTATTTCTCTCTCCCCTGGCCTGTCCTTGTGTGTGTGAACTCAGTTCCTATGCCACTAAACACACAAATATCTTACTAAGACAAAAAGAGAGATGCTTCAGTTATGTGGGTGTGCTGTTCATAATATATTTATCATGGATATAGTAGTTTGTCTTGTTTCAGAAGAGACAAAGATAGACCTCACGTCGGTATAGAGTTGAGTACACGGCAGCATGGGTGCTCTTCCTGCCTATCCATCAGGAAGGGAAAACTGTCATCTGTCTTTCTTTTTTGTATATTGGATTTTGCCTTGGATGTTGATGGAACACTGGTGAATACTCACTTCCTTTTGCCTGAGTTTACATGCTTAAGTAGACCTATTATAGTTAACCTCCACAGGGACCTGGACAGGCTGGAGAAATGGGCCTGTGAGAACCTCATGAGGTTCAACGAGGCCAAGTGCAACGTCCTACACCTGGGTTGGGGCAATCCCTAATTTCAGTACATGATGGAAGGTGACATGATTGAGAGCAGCCCTGTAGAGAAGGTCTTGGGGGTGCTGGTTGATGAGAAGCTTGACATGAGCTGGCAATGTGCACTCACAGCCCAGAAGGCCAACCATGTCCTGGGCTGCATCAAAAGCAGCGTGGCCAGTAGGTCAGGGAAGTGATTCTGCCCCTCTGTTCCTCTCTTGGGAGACCTCATCTGGAGTACTGTGTCCAGTTCTGGAATCCTCAATGTCAGAAGGAGATGGAGCTGTTGGAATGGGTCCAGGGGAGGCTACAAGGATGATCTGAGGGCTGCAGCACCTTCCATACGAGGACAGGCTGAGAGAGTTGGGGTTGTTCAGCCTGGAGAAGAGAAGGCTCTGAGGAGATCTTATAGCGACCTTCCAGTACCTGAAAGGAGCCTACAAGAAAGCTGGGGAGGGACCATTCATAAAGGCTGGTGGTGGTAGGACGAGGGGGGAATGGGTATAAACTGGAGAGGGGCAGATTTATATTAGACATTAGGATGAATTTCTTCACCATGAGAGTGGTGAGGAGCTGGCACAGGTTGCCAAGGGAGGTTGTGGCTGCCCCATCCCTGGAGGTGTTCAAGGCCACGTTGGATGGGTAACATGATCTAGTGGGAGGTGTCCCTGCCCATGGCAGGGGGGTGGAACTAGATGATCCTTCCAACCCAAATTATTCTATGATTCTATTGCTGGTGTCAATTTTCACTGCTTTGTTATACTAGAGAAAACAATAAAACCGTACTTACAAATATATGGCTTCAGGCCTCCAGTAAGATGGGAGGCAGAGGGAAGTGGTTGCAAAAGGCATGTTTTATGCCCTGGTCCTACTGCAGAATACATTGTAACTTGCTGCTTTTCTGAAGCAGAAAGTAGGTGGAAAAAATGAGCTGCAGGAAATAAAATTGCATCTCAATTTTTATTTGTTTATGAGGTACACACTGCTAGTTTTTATTACTGCTTATTACTTTGCTATTTGTTTTGAATTATTGGTGTGATGCAGAGTGTCCTCAAAGCAACAGGAATTCCAGTCTATGGTTTCCTGTCAAAAGAAAATCTAGAGGTTTTGTGGTTTTAAAGCAAAGACATGAAGATTACACCCTGCCTGCATTAACAGGCAACAGCTGAAGCTGCAGGGTAGGATTTTCTTCAAATGGAGAGACTGAGTGTGCCTTGTTGTGGGTGTAAGAGTACCGGCAGTGTACTCTTTGAGTGCAGTGGTGAGATCATGGATATCATAAAGGCTATTATCATGATGAGACAATTATTCAGCCTACGCACTGGAAGCCTGTGCAAACTAGCTGATTCTGATCAGTGCTTGGTTTTTTGGTTGCTTTTATTTTCATCAAATAGTATGTAAATTGTTAATTTACTGTTCACAGAGTTCTTGTGGTGCAGCCCAAAACTTGTTTTTCATTAGCACTCTATCCATAGCCTCTGCCAAACTACACAGATACTCAAACTCATCTGTACTGGGTTGTGGCCTCTGTAACTTGCACGTTGTTTAGCCTGTCTAAATGCAGCCTGAAAATACTCTTCAGAACATATAATACAACTCTAGAAAGCAGCTCTAAGGCTACAAGTTAAACTTGAAATATTTTCTTCTCCTTTTATAGGCAACAATATAAATTTAGAAGAGATGCATCATTAACTCTATCTATAAACAACTGTAATTTTATGTAGTGCTTTTACAGTTTAACACCAAAAATCTTTCAGTCTCTGTGAGGAATCTGGATAAAATCGCAGTTTTGTGTGTGCAGTAGAACAGGACAACTTGTTGTGTAAGAAAAAAAAACGGTACCTAGGACTTCTACTCACAGAAGTAATCAAAATGTGATGATGGGATAAGTGATGGAAAAAGCCTATTAGATCATCTTAGCTTTTATCCTAACAATGCAGAATTGTTCTTTACAATTATTTTCTGTATTTTCTAGCTCGGTTTTAAATGGACAAGTAATAAGGTTCCAGGATTTTCTTTAGAGCAGAATTCTGTAATGTGCCTGTAATTTATGCTGAGAAGTCTGCTCTGTTGTATCTTTCCTCATAGTTTATTCTGTGTAATTCTTCATTTTTAAACACATGGACTGGTTGTAGATTTTATTTTTTATTCTATTTTAGATACACTAAGACATAAATTTTTAAGACTTTCAAACTCACTAGAATAAATCAGACACATCTCTGTTCTATTTTGATTTGGATCTTCATTTGGAGCTCTGGTATCCGCAGCAAATACTTCTGATAATCTGGAACATGTTAACGGTCATAGATCTTATATTAGGACCTGAAAATATATTTCTAACTGTCCAACCTTATTAAAGCATACAGCACTGAAATCAATAAAATAGTTTTGTGCTACCACAGTAATGCTGAGCTAAGAACAGACTTTTGGAAGCTGGGATGTCTGTGTACAGTGGTCATGAGTGTCACCACCCTAAATATTGATAAAGAAACCCGCATATGTATTTTAGAAGGGAAAAGCTGCGAAGCTTCCATTCTGGTTGTAGTTAGAATTTTATATTGTAAAGGTTTTGTCTGTCCATGGCCAGATAACTAACCTGGTAAATACCTAGGCTGTAGTTTCTTAGGATTTCTAGTCTGGCAAGCGGGCAGGGAGATAGGATTTTTCAGTTTCTTCAAATATTTGTAAATTTGATAACATAGTTGGTGTTTTTGTTTTGTAGACAATTACTTATGCATTAGTCTTCTCTTACACATTAGTCTCCTAATGCTTATTTATGTATTAAGTATTAAGTTGCGTTAGATAGATCACATGTTTATCTAGGACACAAGGATGTCTTGATTCAGAGTGGTAGTTCAGGGGCTATCTGACCCACAAGTCACAGACTTGGGGCTTCTTTTGTGGAAGTTTTGTTTGAGGTGGTTTTTAAAATTTTTTTTCTGTTGTTTGGTTTTGGGTTTTTTTAAGTAGAAGTCATATTATCCTTTTCCCAGCTTTGGATGCATTGCACAAACCACTTTCATGGTGTTCAGCACTCGCAAAGGAGATATGCACATATGTGTTCTTGCTTTTGTACTGTCCTGCTGACTTTCATGAGCCTTTGTAGGATTATGGATCCTATATGACTTTGCTGAAGGCCAACAATGAAGTTGTAGAATTTCTTTCCCATTCTATTGTGGAGCTTCGTTACTCTTATTGTTAAAAAAAATCACAGTATCTTACCCAGTTCTGTGTTGCTGTAATTTAGACTTTTTACTCCTGTTACTATCCATAGTAATAGTGGAGAACAGACTATTTCCTTCTGCATTTTGACAGGCTTTGGTGGACGTGAGCTCTGTTGCCATGTTCCATTAATCATCCTTTCTTTACGCTATATGAGGTTGTGTTTTACAGAATTCCAATTGTTCTTGTTGATTTCCAAATATTCATACCTTTCTGGAAGGAGAATAGCAGCAGTCAGACACAGTGTATTGGAAGCTTTGCAAATGCTAAATACAAGAGAAAGATTGCTTTATTGTGTAAGCTATATTTCTACACTCTACTGTGCTGTTTATCTTCTGTCCTGTGTTGAACTTACAGTATTTCATACCCTCCAGACTCTGCTGAAGAACAGTGTTAACTGCTTGTTCCCTAGACCATGCAAATGTTTCTTTTCATCCTTATAATTCTTACTGAAATTAATCTCTTTTTGTTGGTTTTTTTCCTCAAACCATTCCTCTGGTCTCACTTATGATTTTGATCAAAAATACCTCTCTAACATGCCTGGATTCCTTGTTCTTTCCCATTGTCTGTGTTGGTAACACACATTCGTTTCTCCTGCCTTACTCATTAATGAAAACACCAGAGAGAAGCAAAGCCAGGACAGGCGCTTGCAGAACATCCATCCATTTTGACAATGGATGTTAATATCTCATTCCTGTCTTTGGTTACCAGACCCCTCGTGGATTAATCTAGCAGTCTTTTCATCAACATATGTTCCTTCCTTTGCTCATGAGAATGTCAGGTACGAGTATTGCTTTTCCACTGTCTTCAACACCTGTCACCCTTTCATGAAACAAAATTAAATTAATTTGATACCGTTTCCTCTTGACAAATCCAGATTGATTGCTATTCTTCCCATTACCTTCTGGGCGATGACAAATTTTTTGATACAGGAGTTTTCTGGGAGGTAACTGGACTAGTGCACAATTTTGTTACCTCCTATTCTTTCAGGTTTTTTTATTTCCCTACCCTGTTTCTTTCAATTTCAATATCAAGTTTGCCATTTAACAGTGGTTTGGTATTGTGCCCGTTTTCCAAAGGTCTCAAAAAAGCCCAAACATCCCAACCCCCACTATTGTAGCTGGAATTTTATCTTAAGCCGATGTAACTCAAGTGTCTTATTATGAACTGCACGGAGTTCACCTTCCTTGTTGTGAACTTGCTTTATTACCCTTAAAGCTGTTCCACTTCTGTTCTGGGGTGTAAATTCTTGTATTTTCACTTATCTTCTGCTCTGTGTAGTATTGATTATTTAAAGTTTGGGTTCATTAAATATTTTAGGTAGGATTTATGCTATCTTCAGGAGAGTAACAATGCATTTCTCTCGGAACAGGACTTCCATGCAACCGTCCTCCCTCCCAGCCCCTCCACAAACTACTTAAAACAAACCAAAACACAACAACAAAAAGAAAATTATTAAATCATCCAACCATATGGGTTTTCCTTTGCAGGAGAAAGAAAAAGTGGGGGAGTTGGGGAAGCAGGGGGGTAAGTAGGCAAACGAGTAAGATTGCAACACTGGCTGGAATCTTTGCTAAGTATGCATGTGAATATGCACATCTAAAGCTATTTATTACTAACCACAGATTCAGAGAAGCATTCAACGTTGTTTTGTGAAGAAAGTGATTGCAGAGTTAGAGCAATAAATTCTTCACATCTCCAGCTGACAACCTTTTCCTAGAAATTTAGTGCCTGAAATAGGACACAGGGTCCCAGCTGAGACCCAAGCAAAGCTGTGTAGGAGAGATTTCTTTACTGTGTCGTCAAGGCTGTTACTTCTGTTTTCACGTCCCAAGAATGATATTTGCCTTCTGTTAACTTATGTTCAGTTTGTCATACAAACAAAAAAACCCAATACCCCCTCCAACCTCATCATCTCCAACTCCACCTCTCTCTGAAGCAGGAGGAATACAAACCTCCTTCCACTGTATACTGTTTATTTAGCTTACAAAGAGATTGAGACAGGAGTTGCCTCTTACTATGTTGTTCTGAATAGGGCATTACTATTACCTGTGTTTTCAGGCACCACATCAATGCACCTATTCTGTGATAATAATATATTATACCGGTGTGGCTTTTTTTCCTAAGCTAGCTTGCTCTTGCCAAGCCAAGAGAGAATTTGGCCTCCTGTGGACATTAATAGCTTTGTATGAAATTAATGCATAAACAACATTTCTGAATTTTTGTAGTGGCAGTGGTTTTGTTTTGCTTTTGACTAGTCACTGGTAGTTATCTTTTATGCTTGAAGGGTTTGTTCCAGTTGGATTTTAGCACTGAAATTCTTATAGCTGGCCTTCCCTTTTTTTTTTTCCCAAATAAAATGTAATTCTCTGTTTCTAAAATGACCCCGAATGATCTTTGGTATTAGTTTTGCCACACTTGTATTGGTTATACCACTTTATTAAGTGTAAACTTGTAGATTTTATTACTATTATATGAATTTACGTATAAGAAAATGAGAATGTCACATGAAAGATATGTATTGATAACCTTCAGCATCATCTTATTGATTTTTAATGATTCTGCTTTTTACATTTTTTTCCCCCTTTGAAAGTCAAGTCACTGCTGCACAGAGCGTGCAGAACAGTTAGAGTGCTGAAATTTTACTTGGGCAGCATGTTGAAATTGTAATGAATCCTTGACTTAATTATGGAGAGGGTCCTTTGGGAATGAGACAAAGAAGATAATTTGAACATAGGAAAAGGAATAATGAATATTTAAGGAGTCTAATTAAATGAGTTTCTTATGCTGAAGTGGATTGGGATTTTTTTTTTATTTTTGCTTTCGTATTTTCTATTTAAATGTTTCTTTAAAACTTAGTAAATTGTGGGTATACTGGTAGGACCTAGGGTCTTTGCTGAAAATTCTGCATGTAGTTTGCAAAAGTGGGAAGTCTGCTATTGAAGTCCATTAGGAAATATGTCCTCTCTGCTTGTTAAAGGAGCCTAGGTCCAGCATGCAAGTGTGGCACTGGACAGGGAAGGAACTGGAACAGCAGCTCTCTCTGT
The DNA here is from genome assembly GCF_032191515.1 of Phaenicophaeus curvirostris. Classification (NCBI taxonomy): domain Eukaryota; kingdom Metazoa; phylum Chordata; class Aves; order Cuculiformes; family Cuculidae; genus Phaenicophaeus; species Phaenicophaeus curvirostris. The sequence goes on along the minus strand of NC_091400.1, from coordinate 3,332,400 downwards.
TGGCTCACATGTACCTGTTTTCCTTGTCTTAGGAATATTGCATGTTAGTAGTAGATTTTTTGCGCATGAAAGTAACTTGGAGAAATTAAAAATGAAAAATACCTACCGTACAAAACAAGTCAAGGAACCTTTTTTCTTCCTTTCTTGTACTTTCTGTATTGTTGCACCACAGAAATTCAACAAAAAAATCTGTAGTTGAAAGTCTCGGGGCAACTGGGAAATGCTGGCGGCTTCAAAGGGAGCCTTTCTTGTGACCCTTGCAGGTGGATCCTTTGTTACACTTATTGAGCAACTTTTTACTTCAAAATAAAACAACAAGTGAGCCACTGTTGATGTGCAGAACTTGGGCAACAGGAAAATGCATGGGCATTGGGTCACTTAGCGCATCTCCCTACTGTCAAAGGTGGGCGGAGGAAAAAACCTGTTACATAAGGTGATCAAGTGCTACCTTTGTCCAAAGTTGTATGTATTTTCTTTTTGTGGCTATGCCACGGTAGGGAAGGTAAAATAATATTCTCATAGTCACGCTGTCTTCCCAAAGCAAAGGGGTTTATGAGCCCTGAATACACATCATGCAGTGATTTATGTGGGGCCTCGCTTAGTCAAAATTTCCTTTAGCCTTGAGTATGTAGTTTGGATTGAAACCTAACAAAAATCAAAGGATTTTAAAGGGCTCTAGAAAATGATCTTTTAGTTACAGGCAATGTTGTTGCACCTTTTTGTGACCGTTAGTGCCCTCCCACTCTTGTTTTGCAGCTTCACTTAAGCAGATTCACTTATTGACACCTTTGCCGGTAGCACAGCTCTGCAGTGGTATGGCTTTTCCCATAGGCTTTATTATTACGAGACTGCTATTGCTTTAAAAAGGGGACAGCAGGTGGGGATTCGGTGCCGAGTAACTTGAAATACCACAAAGACATTTCCTGATGCTGTTTTGGGTTATTTTTAAACCACTCTGAGACAGAGTGTTTTCCATCAGAGACAAGCAAGGAATAACTTCTCATATCTTTTTGGGTACTGGATGATCTGACAGAGGTGCTTCTGAAAGCCGTACAAGAACCTTCTTGTTATCTGCTTACGTTACGTTGAAGGGAACCCCTCCACAGGCTCAGCGTTCATTGGATGTGTGAGCAAAGTGGCTATTGCTTTCATATATCGGAGCAGAAGTTAACCGATGCAGCAGTGTTGATTGTCCGCTCAGGGTAAAGTTTGTTGCTGAACCATAAAATCCTGGTGAATGATTGTTAGCATTTCTTTCTTGAAGCTCATCAGGAAAGGACAGATCCTCCCATCATATCACAGTGTTCAAGTTACGCCTGTGGGAGCATGAACCTGATATAACGCCTACTGGTGCACTTAATCCTGTGTGCCAGGTTAGGTTGTCCAGGCTGCGTTGCTGTAGCTTGCTGAGGCATATAACAATTCCCAGATCAAAACTCTCTGTTTGGTGCCACGTCGCACCATCCACTGACCTCCTCATCCCCTTGTACTGGGGCTTGCAGCAGGAAAACTGGGAGAGCACAGTGGGCTAGGCAGAGAGTAACTATGAAACTGGGCATCCAAGGAATGTTAACAGGCTGAATTTATGGTTTCAGAACATTGTTGAATAGATCCAAACAAGGTTTGAAAAATATGTCAGTAGTTGTGATCTAATGTCAGTCCTAGACTTCCCCTGGTTAACGTGTTTGAAACCAATTTACTACCATTTCACAGTGATCTTTGTCAGCATCCCAAAGACACTGATACTCTACGCATGAGTTTCAGTCCTGGTTGTAGACTGTTATTTGAATTCCAAGGAAAAATTTAGAAAAACCTTTTCTAAAAGTGCATGCTTGTATAATTTCAGTGGTTCCCAGTAAACGTAGGTTCTCAGCAGTATTCTTCTTGGCAGAGGAAGAATAGGAAGAAAGTTTTTTGTGGGTCTGCTCAGCAACAATTTAGAGATAACAAATCTTACTCTTGCCATGTTCCTTGCATCGGATACATTTCCTGGGCTCTGTAGCAATTCCATCCACAAACCCACTCAAAAATCTACCTTCCAATTAGTGCGCCTCTATAAATAAGATACATCGGTACCTTTTTTTTTTTAGTTTGTTATGAGTCAGAGATGAAACTCTACACCATCTTCGCAGAACAGTTAATATTAATTTGTCCCTTTTAGCTCCCTTTCTCTATATAGGCCTCAAACAAAATTATCCTGGTTTGAGTGTCAGGGGTGATAATCTTCAGGTCCTGGATACGCTGCAGCCTTCTATAGTCACGCTTTTGCCTCTGCTGGTCCATGAGCACATTGTTTCCCTCTCCCAGTTGGTTTGCGGGCAGATTTACTCTGTCTGCGTGGTAGCCTGGGACGGCTGAAGATTTATTGTCCTGTTTTCTCTGTCCCCGAGGCCATGGGTTGAGTGAGCCTTGAGTCAGCTTTTGAACTGTCCCAATTTAGAATGTAAGTCTTGAAGGCAAACCCAAATATGTGGTTGTTTCCTTTAAATATCGTGTCTCGAACTGGAAGTTAGTGATGAATTCACAGCCGTGTCAGCCAGCCTTGTGCTGGGTGTGTGCTGGACTGCAGGAGACAGGGCTTCATCACTTAAGTCAAACTGGATCGTCTCTGCATAGAGGAATAGGAATTTTGCACTTAATTCTGTGAGCTTGAATGTGGCTGCTGCTTTGAGGTTGAGCTCAGAAGGCAGGTGATATTCCATGAGTGTTGTCAGTGTAGGTGTTTTTGTAAGGTGGATTGGTTAGTTTGTGGAGGTTTTTTTACATTTACAATCACTGTCATTTCTACTTAAATTTCCAGTCAGGGCAGCAGGGTCATTGAAGAAGTAGCAAACCTCCTGATAGGACAGGACAAATACCTTTAGATTCAGATATCTGGCTATTATCACTTCATCCCTGAATCTGTGTCATTTCCAAAGCTTCTTTACACTGTTCTGCCATAAACAAATAAGAAATAATACAATTCAATAAAGTCTGAAATTTTACGTTACAAATTCAAAGAAGTTAAGGCATTATAAAAGCAGTCTGTAAAGTGCAATTTAGATATTTCCCTTCTCTCCATGTAGAACGTGCATTGTTCTCTGACTGTCATGTTTCCTCAGAATTTCTCTGGGATTGTCATCACCAAAGCAGAATTCTGCTAGAAGAGGCAGGGAAATTCAATGCAACAAAACAGAAGTGCAAATCAAGCCTTAACTCATCGTATTTTCCATTTGCTACTTAGTGGCCTTTATTTTCTGCATGTTTGGAGATGAGTCCATCCTGCCCTGACATCAGATGGGTGAAGAGGAGATGAAAGTAAAACTAGATGCTAAATAAGCTTTTAATCTTGTTTGGTTGGTTTTTTGCTTGTTTTTTTGTTTGTTTTTGAGACACAAGGTCTTCTAGTCCCATGCGTGAGTAGACAAATCTTATGAGACCCCTTTGAAGGGTGCTTTTATGAGTTAATTAAGTTTCACATAGCATTTTTTAAAAAAACAGTACTCATTTCTTCTATCTAGTCTTCTCCCAAAGTGTTGTTTTCATGAACTAGTAAAGCAATATTGCCTTTATTTATAGTATGACTTGTTCTTTCTTCTGACCTACACTGCTTTTCTCAACAAAATAATCCAGAGCAGGGCTAAAGTGGCAGATAGACTCTCTTCTACTCTTTTATCATTTGTTCTGTATCAGATAACTCTGAAATTAAGAAGAGTAACCTAACAAGCATTGGCTTTATTTTTCTTCGTGTGTTTTCCTTTCCTTTGCTCTTTGCTCCTTCTAGTCTTCCTACAATGCTTCTTTTCATCTTTGGGAAAATGTAAACATACTTTGTTCACCAGTAGGAGTTGTCATAGTGACCTTCTAGTACTGTGTGTGATTATAAGCCTTTTTTGATCCATAGTGATCTAAGTAGTGTCAATATTGAATGTTTCTATGGTGTTACATCTTCGCTACGAGAGCTTAAATTTTCATAGGTCTATTTTTTGACATGTTCTCAGTAAACCAATATTTTCATGATTGTCCGATCTGGTTTTTTTTTCTTGTGCTGCATAGTTATATAAAATAAATGTAAAATTGATGTAACCATCTTTGATCCATAAGCTACTGATTAGTCGACAAATTAACTCAAAAATAACTAGATGGCAAATACCTTTTTCCCCGCTGTAACTTCTTGTGGTTTTTCAACATCTGTCTAAATGTTGTGTGCTAGTGCCGTTTTGCAGTCTCTCTTGAATCTAGTTTTAAAAGTGGAACTAGCAACTTAAACCGAACCAAAGGACACAAAAATAATTTCCTAGCCATTTTTATGACTTTGTGACTAGATGAAGCTAAGCAGTAACAGAAAGTCTAATTTTCCCATTGTTCAAATAAGATGCAATTTCTCCTTCTTTGTAACTTTATCAGGACCCTGTGGATTGTGCTGAAATGCTCATTGGCAATTCATTAATTTTGTAATTAAAGGTGAAATCAAATAGCTTAATTATTTTACTGAAGTCTGAAAAGAAGCACTTAATGAAATTTTCCAGTATCTAATTCCCTTGAAGTGAGTTACAACATATCTGGCATTAAAACCTTCACACTTCATCCAACTTTCATCTGGCAGTGCCCTATCACCTTCCAGTGAATGATGCCAGTTCACCATTTCCCCAAAAGCAAAAGTTGTAAATATACAGTTTCTTTTTCACAGGTGTCTGAATCTTATACTTTCCACTTTTGTAACCTCTTTTCTGTTTGAGACTGTTCCAGCCTGCAGATACACAACCTCCCCTCACATTGCTCCAACTATTTTTTGACTATTGTTTTACTAACTGTGACATAGCTTCTCAAAATCCTAGCTTAAAAGGGAATTTTTTTCTTCCTGAAATCTAGTTCAGGAGGAGTTCAGACTCTCCAGTTTTGAACTGCAGAGGGTTGTAATCCACGTCATAAAAGCACGTACATCTTTGGTCCAGTTGGTTAATTAGTTGAAAAGATACTTTGGATGGAGCAGGCTTGACTGACAGATAAAATCCTTGCACTTATGCATATCTCAGGGGATTGGGTGAGTTCGCTTATTATTCTCATTTGTTAGAGTTATTCTTGTTAATTAAAGCTTGGGCTGCTTGCTACCTGCATAGAATAAGGCCTGTGCAGAAGGTGGCATTAGGGCTTTTAAGTTGCACACGTGTACGTTCTTCTCTGTGCCAGCATTTTAGAAAGTATGCTTCAAGTATTTTAAACATATAACACTTTATGATACATAATTTTATTTTCATGTAATGAGGTTATTTGGGCATAAATTACGGGCTAGTATGGTGAAACGGTTTCTGGAACGTCACAAGATTAGCTAGCAGGTAGTGAATGACAGCAGCATGGACTTCATTTGTGGCTCAGATGAGAAGTTGGCTTCCTAAGGCAAAAGCTCACGAATCTTCCAACTCCAGATGGAAATATGCTGTGAATAAAAGGAGTCCAACTCTACTGAATTTTGTTGAATCCATTTTCAGTTCTGGTCCTGCTGTATTTTTTAAGAACTTCCCTGCTAATAACTGCATTGTCAGGCAGAGGAACTAATGTCAACTTTATTTTACGGAGAAAGAACTGAGCTTCAGAGAGTATAATTGCCGAGGTCATACAGGCAGCTTGTCAGCTAGAAAGCGAAGCCTTTGGTGTTTTTTTCTTTGCCTTTTTTATTTTCCTTTCATTTATATAGGCTCAAGGCGGTCTTCCACGTGATGCTCAAACTTAATTGATAGTGTCTCCACAAACTTCCTTGAGATGCCTTCTCCCGCCTTCTTAAATCAACAGCTTTGCCCAGTTCACCTCTCCAGTAGGGCTCTTGTGGTGCAGTAGAAGCTTTTCACTGCTGCCCTGTGCCTCACTGAAGAGCTGGGCCAAAATCCAGATGCTTTCCTGAATGTGGCCTTTGATTGCTTGCAGTTCTGCTGCAGAGCTGAAAGCACGCTCTGGGCATCCTTTGGGTATAGTCTTTGCATCTTTAAAAATAGAAGTATGTTTATTCAAGCTTCTGTAGTACATGGAGGAGTGGGAATTTACTACTTCTGGTTCAGAACCAGGCATTGCCTGAATGCAACATGCCTTTTTCCCCAACTTTCCAAAGGCAGCATTACGTATGTCTTCAGAAGTCGTTTAGATGTGGAGGAGGAGTAGGGAGAGGTACATAGTGTTGCATAGGTACAGGAAATTCTGGGTACAGAGAGAAACCTGTGATTTTACTGCATTAGGAGGAAAGGTCCCTAAGGTCACATAACGGTGCTCTCCATCCTTGAACATTGTTCCAAAATAAATAACTTTTTAACCCTAGTTTCTTAGCCTCTGAACAGTGGACAGTAGGACAGTGTGTTCAAAGTAGTTTCTGTTTTGGAAATTTAAAAGGTTATTTTATTTTTAACCATGTTATGGGAAAACTAAAGAAATGGATGCATGTCACTTACTGGACCTCAACAACCTGGATTCAGAAAGCATCTTTCAAATTCAGGGTAGGAGTATTCACAAGCTTGTGAGACCTCTCTGAATTTTATGCTACGCTCTGAAGATTCAATATGATTTGGCTAATCACACTTAAAATTCTTTAACATTATTTTTACAGCAAATTATGTTTTTTTCCTTCTGGAAAGAATTGCTAATATCCTGTAAAATGCACTGGTTTCGCTTGTGGAGACTTTTGGTTCTTATCTGAAACAAATCAGTCTGCCTTAAAACCCTAATCTTCATTACTGCAAAGTAAGCTACTAGGGATACTGGGAAAAACAGCAATCTCGAGGCAAGCTGCTGATTGTTCATATTTGTGTAGAAAAAAATATGGTTCCTTATTCACTAGATGCTTGCTCTGTATTCTTCCTAGTAAAAAATCCTCCTGCAGGCCCTAATACTGCTGCTATTTTACCTCCTGTAATGAATATTCAAAAGCTGCAGTCATTGAGGACTCAGGTGGCAAAAATAGTAAGATGATTGAAGCAAGCCTTGACATAAAAGCCTAAAAGTAAATTTCCAACTACATGGAAATAGTGCTGATTTCCCTTTCTGGCCACGTTAAAGAACGGTGCCAGGAAATCTCCCATGAATTAAATGCCTGTTTCACACACTAGTGTGATCACATCTTTCTTTCTGTATGATGTGTTGTAATAAGTATGTTTAAAAAAAAAAAAAAAGGAAAAAAGACAACAGAGCTTTCTGTAATCCCCTCTCACAAAATGTATCGGAATTGAAAAATGGGTATAAAGGGCACACTGTTAAGATATGGCAATGCATGCATTGTTTTCTACATAATGCAGTCAGGGTCTCCATGGTAAAAAGAAATTTTTATTTTATTTTTTGTCACCATCAGCAGTTAACCTAAAGTAGGAGCTGCTCCATTTCATTATAGGTTAAATGGCTTACCATGGAAAACTAGATGAGAAACGTACATTGTTAACAGTGCATTTTTTAATAGGTTTTTTAAATGTGCTTCAGGATTAGAGAAGAAAATACAATGCAGCATATGTTATTGTTCTGGAATTTTTTTTAATAGAAAGCACTCCTTTTCAGCATTCCCCCTTCAGTGGAGTCACTTAGACACTTCCAGCTGGTGGCAGGGGATACAGCCATAATACAGCTTTCTCTGTCCCAGCTGTCTTTTTCATTACGTTAAATGCGTTACGATGGCTGCACGGTTTTATAAAGGTTCAGGTACAGAAAGGTATAGGAAGAAATCTGCAACTATGTATTTTTGTAGTGACTGCAAGCTTCCGAGAGATCTCTGAATCCTGAATGTGTTCCTGGCTCTGGTCGCAGATTTCCTTCCAATCACTGGAACATTTGCTGTAAGGGCTGGCTAAAGGTGCCCGAGGAAATCACCTTTTGCAAGGGAGCATTGTTGTAAAGGATTTTTAATGCACTATGGCTCACGCAGCATCACAGTTAAAGAAAAACAGGGATTTAGAAATTAATGCTGATGAAGAAACTGAGAAAAAAAGAAAACACAGGAAAAGATCCCGGGATCGGAAGAAAAAGGTATCTAGCTCTATGCCAAATTCTGACAGGGATTCTTTTGTTTTAATTTTCTTACCTTGCAATTGAAGTATCAAAGCTCGTTCTTGCGTGTAACTTGGTAGCTGTCAGAGTAATTTGTTAACGTTGTAAAATAGCATTGATAACCAGGGCTGTGGGGTTTGCAAAGCAATTGAATGTTTAATTGGATATTACTTGATTGCAGTGATGATGCAGAAAGCATGCATGCATTGCCTAGAAAAATCACTTGAGTTACTGTGATATGCAAACTGCCTGTGAGTTGAAAATAGTTTGTAACATGATGTGAAGATAAATGCTGAGCTTTCTCATACATTTTACAGCCTAATAGTTTAGCCTTGCATACATGTACTTGAAAGGGATGTGTGTGGAGTCAGGTCGGTTTTTTTTTTCTTTGTGTTGGGACTGTGTCACGTTTGGCTTCTGAACATTGATTTTTGGGATAATGTTACAGAAATAAGGTGTTTCAGTGTTTCTCTTTTTTCCGAAGGTTGAGTTATTTTCAGTATTGAGCTGTAACAATCTGTTATTAGCAACTTTCTTTTGTTAGGGAAATACGTGACTGAAATCTCAGAGCCTGGTTTTCCTCTACTGTAGATTTGTCTTAGCTGCAGAAAACCCTCCAGCACACTAGGATCTGAAAAATTCAGTAGGCACTGCATTGCTCACTGTTCAGTTCAGGAGCTTCTGTGTGTTCCAGTCTTACTGTTTCTCTTTAAGGTATCAAGCAAAATAGTTACAGTTTGTGGCATAATGACAGATAAAGAGGGCAGCCACTTTGACAGCTCTGGATGTGTCCTTAAAAATGACACCTTGTTCTCTGCTCCAGAGAAATAAGGCCCTGCCTTGATTCCATTTCTCCGGCTGCAATGTGTTATAATTTTTCAAGAACATATCAAGAAGCAAGTTGTCTTAACAGAAATCCTGGTCTGTAGTATTTCTGTGTGCCTCTGTATCCCCCTAAGGGGGGTTGGCTAATCTTCATATGCTCAGGGAAGTGGTGCATGTGCTTCCTAAATGACATGTAGATTTCCTCTAACGTATGTGCATCTTTTGGTTGGGTGAGAGTCAGTATTTCCCTGCCCTTTTTTTCTTTTTTCTCTGCCATGGCAGTACTATCCATAGTGAAAAGCACTAAGAAACTCACTGCCTTCTGTCCTAGTGAGCACATTAGGAGACTGTTCAGATGGCTGCAGTGAATGTACTGCAGCACATTAACTGGAGGTAGTTTTTCGGTGTGAATGCATACATGCAGATCTTCTGAATCATCTTCCAATATAATGGAAAGTGTCAAAATAAGATTCTGTCTTTGGGGCCAATTTTGAGGTGCTACTGTTTGAAATTGGTCTGAATTAGCACTATTTTTCTTGTCTGCTGTTTAGGTTATGTGCAGGTCTATAATGTAGCTATCGGAGAAGGTATTTTTTTTCTCCCCTACCTGAAAATAACCACAGGAATTAAGCGTTTTAGGAGCTGGCCTGTCAACCCAGATTTACTGATGGCTTGTAAGCTAAAATGTGTAGTCTCTCAGCTAACTGTACGCATGATGCAGGAAGCCCACGTTGTACTTAATGTGCTCAAGTTTAACAATAGCGTGCCCAACCATATCTATACACTGTCTTTGTTTGAGGGTGCTTTCTCACAGTTTGTAATTAGAACAATATAGAAGGGATGTGGCACTGAGAGGCTTTTGATTCACTGAGGTGAGACAATTGCTTTGTGGACAAAAATGCTTTATTGTTTATACAACACAGTGCTGTAGAAAGGAAATCTCTTAGCAACCAGAGTGGCACATGGATAAATATCAGCCTATTAATCTCAGAAGTGTGGATTTTTTTCAAGTGTTTTATTTCTACATCTTAAGAATGAGATAAAATAGAAAGCTTTTGCTCCACTAAAGGCTTTTTTTGGGTGTCGTGTGTCCCCAACCCCTTCATATCACACTGGAATTTGGTAGCTCATTCCAGTTTCTTTCAGGGTTTCTTTAGGACTTTGCAGCAGATTCAGGGCATGCAGAGGCTCTTGCTACTGGGATAATGAAGTAAAAAGCAGCAGTTGCTTCACTTAACATTTATACACTTGTGCATCAGTCTTCTTATAGCAAAGACATGGTTTTGCCACCCAGAACATAGGGCGTAGGAAGTCCAATAATTGTGGTTTACCATTTTGTACTTTCCTGACTATTTAAAACATTTTTCCCCCAATTTTTCCACTATGAGTTGTGAGTCACTTCTTGTTCCTCTGCACCACCCACAAGCAAGCAGTACTTGGGGATTTTTTTGTTGATCACATGATACTGCACAAGGCTAACCCTTTGCTTAAGCAGGATGCAGAAATATCCTTTAGGGTCTTCCAGTCGCATTGGAACAACAGGGAGAGCTAACGTTTCTGGACAATTTATACAGTAAGGAGACTAAGGCAGCCAATGGTTAGAGAGTAAAGCTGGGGGGAGCACCCAATGTCCTAGACTTGATGATACCAGCAGCAGTCATGCTGATTTATGTTCCTATTTAGTTTGAGGATTGCAGTCTGAGGGTAGTATTTCACTGCTTTTGACTGGTTAAGCAATTTACAATGTAATAATGTTTCTTTTAAGGCTTGCTTGGATACTCTATGAGAGAAATGACCTTTTTGAAAACACACACAAAACAAACCCCTGTATTATATCCAATCTCATTTAATTTCAAGGTGAGATATTTTCAGATTGCTGCACTTAGCTCTGTAGAGATGCTGTGCTTCTGTGCCCTATGGACCAACCACATACTTTCTGTTCACCTGAATTCAAACGTTCCTGAAGGTTCAGTGCTTAAATAGTTTAACTTGTGTAAGAAAAAAGGATGGGTCCAGCAAGTGAAATGGGTGCAGGTGAAGGGTCTGTATTAAACAGGTTTTCTGTTTATTATGTTCAAGTTTATATTATAGCTTCAAGCAGTTCTGCCTCTGGATGGTTGTGCAGTGTCCTACACTGCAAATAGTTTGAGTACGCTCAAGGGCAGACCTGAGCCTTTAATGCTATCACAGAACAAACCAAGCTAGCCTTAAGAATAAGTGACTGATAGGGTGGCTTGCTTGATTCTTTATAATGCAGCTCTGTATTACATAGTATGGTTTGTGAAAACTAGAAATTGTTTATCCTGTGTCTGAAAATAAATTAGTTGCTTAGTCAGTGCTATTCCTAAAATAAAGGTGAAATCTGTAATTTTTTCTCTGTTCTCTCTTCAGTACATAGCAGAAGAGAAGGGTGGGTCTTGGCACATACTCAATGATTTATGTTTTATACAATATTCAATAGGACTGAAGTAGTTTCCAGGAGCTTGCATGTTCTTTGGGAACACAGAATAGCTTGAGCATAATGCAAAGCCTGGCTGCTGCCATCTCTGATATGTTAAAGGCTGTTACTGTCACATCCTCTGCTGCTGCAAACTTGTGGGCAGCAGGGAAAGTAATGCATGTCAGTGTCACAAATCCTAGTAATTTCATCATAAGGCTCACAGTGTTTGAAGGTTTTGCTTAACTTTCAGGTATGCTGGAAAAATTGCCCTGCAATTTCCTAATGGGTGTGAATTGAACTGCTGTGTCAGGAATGCTCAGTCGTGTAGGTGCGTGGCTGTTCATGTGGTTTCAAGGAGCTTATACATCTTCTGAGCTGGGCTCTGCTCCCAGCTGGTTGGGCCTGTGGGAGATGGTTTGGACTGCCCAAGGTAGCAGAGCTGGAAACACCTCCCAGGGGCGGCAGGACCTCAGGAGGGCATCATCATATCTTAGCTGAGAGACTCCCACTGCTTCCTTTCCCCTCAGCTCTCTCTGGGCTGTCAAATGTTCTATGGATCTCAGCCTTGTCAAGATTTCAATATGAGTCTCATGATGTTGAAAAAATTCACCATCAGCACCCAAACAATTAACCTGAGCAAAGGGTTGTGTGCAGACAATCTTCAGTGCAAGTGCCTTCTTCAGTTTGGTTCACAGTGATAATTAAGCACGTTTGAGGAAACAAGGGATAATTCTTTCCCTGACGGGCACAAGTTTGTGCCACGAATTGCCTTGTGGTTTTAAACAACAATTTGGGTTAGAATTGCTGCAGTTTTCACATGCAAACAAGACTATCAGTTATCAGGTAAAGCTTGAAATGTGAGCTTTGAGGCTTTTAACTCCAGTAACAAATACAAATCCCCATGCATTTTAAAAAAAATTTTAATTTCATGATTTAAAAACAAATGTCAGGATTAAAGAGATCTGTTTCATGATTTCTGAACAGTTGAGCTTGACAGCAGTAGAATCTAGATAGGACAGGCACAAATGATTGTTCCTTAACTCATTTGTGTTAAAGCACAAACCAGGCAGATGCTGCTCTAACATCTGGGAACTTGACCTATGGTAAATGAAAAGATTGTGTAGATTTAGGGCCTGAAGGAAAAATATAAGTCAGTGAATCTTTCCTAGGTGCAACAAAAATTTCAGCTGTGTCCTTGATTTTGGACAAGATTCTCTTTCAGAGGCAAATATAATCAAGTATTTGAAAGATAATTTTTGATGCATGTTTGGATGGGATATCTACTAGCAGTGATATCCATCCACCTGTGGATGGGATATCTACTAGCAGTGTTGAATTTGGAGTTTGGTGGTGAAATTGTTTCAATTCAGCTAGAAAAACAATTCCTTCTTTGAAGATGAGCCCCAAGGAATGAAAAGATTGCATTGTATTGTGTGGGTAGCACTACAGCATCATTTGAAGTGGGCACTGCTCAGTGTTTCTTTGTTGTTTATAAACCCAGAAAAAAAATTGCACTGTTACACATTTACATTTTTATTTAAGCAGGTTTAGAACATTCATCTTTTTCTTTTCACCTTGATGCCTCAGGATTGTGCCGTCACAATGGATGGCTGTTAGTTATTATACAAATGTCAGTTTGGGTTATAAACCACGTTATACTGGATGTTACCAGCCCATGGTGGGAGGAGATGGGGGAAAGGGAGGGCTAACACTAGGCAACCTAGCCATTATAGCAAGATTGCTTAGTGCCTAGATTTAGAGCTGGGCTCTCTGTGTGTTAATCAATATTGTTTCAACTGCCTGGTTGCTATTAATGTAGTCTTTAATCCTTCTGTTTTTTCCACTCAGTTTGGTTTTCACTTGGTGTTTTGAGGGGGGAAGCTGGGAGGGGACAGACAGCATCTCTTCTATGGGAAAATGGATGCTTTTAAAGCAAAAGGAAGTTCAAAGATGTTTAGTGAACAGTGATATAAAAAAAAAAAAGGGAAAAAAACCGAAAAAACAACCCAAACCAAAATCTTTATGCAGTTATGAATATTCAGTCCAGTCAAAGCATTGCTAATTTCAAGCTCTTAACTTGCCTGAATTGGTGGCTTCAGGGTAAGTCATGCGTGCTTTGATACAATTCCCCTTGGCCATTCTCTAAATGTTTGTTACTGTGAGCCAGAATGTTTGTCAACTAGTGGAACCTGACTGAGCACCTTCTAAAATTGAGTGTTAGACTCAATCAGACCTAGTTTGAGTGGAACAGGGAGTAAGAACTGGGCGCTTACTGTATGTCATGTGTGTAGAGGAAAGAGATAGAGAAGAAAAAAGTCTGAGTTGTATGTTGTACTTTAAAAAAAATAGAATGCTTAATTCCCATACAAAGCCTGATGTATTCCCACATTGATTTGAATGGAAGCTTGGACAATAAAGGGCCAGATTTACTACTATTCAGTAATTTTTATAGCTCTTTAGGCCACTGGTAGAGTGGTAACAGGGACATTCTGACTGAGGCAGTAGGGCTAGCACAGACTGAGTTATAAAGGCTTAGAAAACTGGACCCTTAAGGGTTTGATTGGGCCCAACCTGCCTGTAGAGTTCAAAACCTCTTAGGCTTTTAGCACATCTACAAAATAAAGCCTCCCTGATAGACTGGGATGGGGGGGGATGCTCTTTCAGTTAATGAGCTCAGCTGAGATGAGACAGCTCCTCGCATTGTTCCTCACTGCATATTACACGGAAAAAAAATGGGATAATTCAATGCATGTACATAAGACAAGTTAAAGCAATGTCCTCATTTTCAAAGGTATCGAGTATCTTCCAGCCCTGCAGCTTCAGCTGAGAGCTTTGAGCATTCTGCAGATCAGGCCCTGGCATCTCTGGGGGATGTTTGGGATCGTGTAACATCTTAGAGAAATCGCATGTGTGTTGCCTGGGCATGGCACTTGTGTGGAGCTTTGCTTTGCTGGCCAGTGCTGCGCGAGGTGGCTAGTTCCTGATGCCACAGAAGAGGTCAGCTTTTGTTTTCATTTGTTACAAAGATTGATTAGTATTTATTCAAGTAAGACTAATACGGACAGGAGAACTAGATTGAAACATGACTGTTTTGCTAATTCAAAAGAAATTCACTCTGGGTTTTATTTTTTATAGTATTTTAAAAATCCTAATTTTGCCAGTAAGATTAAATTCTCCATTGTTTAGAAAGTTATGACTGTTTAGTAATGTGAATTAGTCCCACATGAAATTGTTAGTGCTGAGATGTATTTAAGCAGTTTAATGCCTTTTTTTTATGTACTAGAACTAAAACTTTATTTTGCCTTTGCACTTGCAGAAAGATACTGGATATGTTGTACTGTGTAGTCACCTTCATCTGAGCATTGTTCTAGAAAACTTTTACTGGTTTGCTTTAACAACCTGAATGATGTGTTTTACCTAACTTTTTGTTTGTTCAGCTATGTTTTATTCACAGTTTTGGATTTTAGCTTATTAGGCAGCTGAAGGATGTAACATATTATATGTTGTTCCATCACAGTTTATGTATCAATTTTAAATCTCAGTTCTAGTGTTAATCTAGTTAAATTTCAATTTCTTCCCAACTTTTCATTGAAAAATAATTCATGATTAAAGAGAAAAGTACAGAGTAGAAGGAGTTCACTTATGTTTATGATATCCTAGATTATGCAGAATATATCCTACTCCATATTTACCCAACTAGAATTAACAGGACTTTATAGAAGTAGTTATTTCTTGATAAAAGTAGTAGAGTCCAAGGCTCTTTTTAACACATCTATTGCTCATTATCACGACCAGGAAACAAAAGTCTCTACTTTAACAGGTATCCACTACCCCATCATGGCAAGTTATATAGACATAATGTCTGCATTTATTTAATGGGTTTAATATATGATATGTAAGACATGTATCATGGTGCCTAGTGGAGGCTACCTCAATGAAACCTCCATCGGTAGCGTTAAACTTGATGTCTCTGGTGACCCCATCTCAAGCAGAAGCCAGGCAGGCTCCCATGTGTGCCTGGTGCTTCACCTATGGAAGTAATAATTTGTACATGCAAAAAAAAACCAACCCAAAACAACCAACCAATTGTGATCTTGTCACTTGTTTCCTTTGTGAAGGAAGGGGTACATGTGTCACTTTGATGTCTGGTCCAGTGTCAGTGAAAATCACTGCCTGCTTTCTGCAAAGAAGTCTGCTTATAGGAAAATGTGGTTTGTAGATTCTGAGCAGATTTCTGAACAGCTTAGTTTTGGTGCATATCAAGGGAAAACCACTCATCACTAAATGAGCTTGAATTATATTAGTGTATTTCACACTTATTTGTAATACCTCTTTAAGTACATCTGTGTAGATGAGATGAGGGTATAAGATGTCAATTGTTTGTACTTTTGCAGAATATGAAAATATTTTTGAAAGCAGAAAGTGTTGTCTTGTGAAATCTTGCCAGCTCAGCTCTGAGCTACAGCCCTGTTCTTAACCCTGTGGCCCCTGCCTTTTGAAATAAGATGTTACTGAGTATCCAGGCTCTGCTGGCCTAAGAGAGTTGGAAGGGAAGTCAGAAGAGGAGACAGGTAGTTGCTGAATTCTGAGTGCTGTGAAAGGATTTCCTGGAGCTGCTGAAGTGGCTGGTTTTGCATAATCAGATTTTAAAAGTAAGCACCACGATTATGCAAATCATTGAACTCTGACTGGCTACAAGCAAGTAGTAAACAATCTGAATTCAAGTACTCACGTAGTTCACTAGTACTGTGGAGTAACCATGGGGTGTAACACAAATACTCTTCTCCACTAAAGACTATGGGATCTGCCAAGCTGGGGATGGTGGTTTTGTGAACAGCTGCTTGCATGGCATCTTTGTGCTGAGGAATTCAACCTGAGTACAAAACCTCATACTCTCTACAGCAAAATATATATGGAACACATGTAGTAGAAGAGTGAGTTTGTATGTGTGCAGATCAGGAGCACAAGGAGAGGTGGTAGTCAAGGATTAGGTTGTGTCTCTGCCTGTGTGCTTTGCACCAGTCCATCCATAGCCCTGAGTCAGGCATCTCCAGAGCGTCCCTGCTTCCCAAAGTGAGTCTCCATCCTTGTTAGGGAGCACTTACCCTGGGCAGGTTGCCGTGGTGCTGCAAGTGATTTAATTTCAGAGGAAGCGTGTTGCTTTCGCTCCTGTGCAGTGGCTCCTGGAAAGCCAGGCTCAGCCCACTGCTCCTGCTGTTGGCCAGTCTGGGTCCTTAGGGAGAAGCTGTCCACAAATTATTATTGATCTTTGCAGAACTGTATATTTTGTGGGTGTATATAAATAATGTGTTTCTTCATTTATGTAATTTACAGTGTGACCTGATCCATTGCTGACATAGATTCCTAAAGGAATTATAAATCCTTTTTTTAAACGAAAAGGCGATTTGAAAAAACAAGTACAACTGAAAAAGTTAAATAGTGTTTTTCAAAATTCTGTCTCTTTTCTTTTGGAATTCTTCAAATTTCAGCATCACCAGCAATTTCTGCATCACGTTCTGAGCTCATGAAGCTTAGAACAATTCAGAAGTCGATGCAATTATTGATATCTACCTTTCAGTTGCAGCACACTCATTTGCATATTCTAAAGAGCTTTCCTCTTTTTCTGAAACTCCACCTGGAGTGTTGTGTCCAGTTCTGGAATCCTCGATATAAGAAGGGTATGGAACTGTTGGAGTGGGTTCAGAGGAGGAATGGCTATAGATTAGAGGGGGCAAGATTTAGACCAGACATTAGGAAGAAATTCTTCACAGGGAGGGTGGTGAGGCACTGGCACAGGCTGCCCAGGGGAGCTGTGGCTGCCCCATCCCTGGAGGTGTTCAAGGCCGGGTTAGATGAGGCTTGGGCAGCCTGATCTAGTGGGAGGTGTCCCTGCCTGTGGCCGGGGGGTTGGAACTGAATGATCTTTAAGGTCCCTTTCAACCCAAACGATTATATGATTTTATGATTCCTTAAAGGAAATGCCACAGTGATACTGTCCTGTCTGTAACCTCTGGTAAATCCTACTTTCACCTGCTCTGTTTGGTGTTGTAGAAGACAGAGTTGTGAAATTCTCTTCCTGCTCAGGACATTGGTTAATTTTCTGGGATATTACTTTCAAATGTCAGGATGTAGAATAACTCCATCACTGACTTCCTTCAGTTAAGCAAGACTGTCACAGCTAGCTGGGCAGTTGTCCTTTCCAGTGATGTGTCCTGTATGTTGTCCCCAACCGTACCCATCTGGAGGAACATCTCCAGTGTTCTCTGGGAAGCTGTAGAGAAGCACAGTTTTGCAATATCCATTGGAAAGGTACTCCCTCCACTTCCCAACATGAGTTTACCAGTCATTTTACAGAAGGCAAAGGCGGAACTAAGCCATTGACTGTAGCTCAATATGTATAACTTTCAAGTCATTTTTCCAGGGTTGTAATCATAGTATCTTATAAATATAGACATTCGTAGCTTTAGATGAGATTTCTTTATAGGTTGAATAATTTTATTTTCTCCTATAATAAAGAATAATTTCTTTCTCCTGTAACTGTATCACCACTGCTTCTGGACCTTACCGTGGTATCTCTGAGATTGCAATCATTTCCCATTCATTAATCACTAGCTTAATGTTTAGCAATTGCAACTGTCTCATCCACTGAATTTACTGTTGAGCAGTAAGGTCATATTAGTGTCTGGGTCATATAAGTCTGTAACCTGTTCTCCAGCCCCCTTGGGATTGGTATGAATCTAGCAATCATCTCTGGTGCTGAGGCTAATGTTTTCGTGTTCAGACTGTAGGAAAACTCATGCAGATATTATTCAGAAATAGACTGCTGACTGCACCTTGAAGCACAGGCGAATAAGCCTGGAGTGCCCTCCACTCATGAGGGGAAAGATACTCCAAGAGGAGAGGTACATGCACCAAGCACCTCATGGTACAGCGAGTTAAAAAGAGCTGCAGTCTATGTGTGAGTAAATGCAGCGTTTTCCTGTAGTGCTCAGGAAGCCTCTCTCAGAAGAGGCTTTTCTTGGCTAGGCAGTATCTGACAGTATGTTCTGGCTGTGGACAGTTTCCTTTTTCTTAGACAAGACTCTGGAAAGTTAAAACATCCCACAGTGAAATATTGCTGAGAAGGGGATGGGAAAGGCTTCCTTTATTACATTTTTGAAATCTAAGCAAAGAAAACATCTTCAAGGGGAATCAGTGAATGCACTGGATACCTGCAGTCCTAGTTTTTCCTAACACTTGATTTAATTTGAAACCACCAGCACTTTGAAGCTGTTAAACATCAAAATTCTGATAACTAAAGACTGCTGTTTTCCTACTAGTCTGAAAAGATTAAAAAGATGTTGAGTGGAAAACATTTCTCATGACAGTGGGTGCACAATCAAAGTTTCTAAGTAGGGCAGCCTGAGGAACAGCCAACGCTTTTTAGCAGTTATGGGAAAGTGTATGTTGTTTGATGTTGCTATCTGATATTTTCCTGTCTACCTTTTTTGTAATATCAGAATGTCTGGTTATGCTTAAAAAAGGCTTAATAAATGTTTTGCACAGTCAGCACACACTACCCACATAAAAGATAAAAGAATGCAAACTTTCAAGTCATCCAAGCAACAAACAAAGGGTAGGGGGAGTTCTCCCACTGACTCTTCCAGTTTGATCTTAAGCAGTTTATTTAATCTCTGTTTTTCCTCTCTGTAAAGTGTCTCCATCTTTTTCTTCATGAGCATTTTAAGGATTTCTTCAAATGTCAAGCACTGACTATTTTTCCTGTTCTTGATATAGACTATATTTTGCATGCCTTGCATAATCACCATTGCTACAAAATAAGGCTCATTACAGGGTTTATAGCTTTTTTTAATGACCTGAGAAGCTGCTTGGTGCTGCCGTGGTGTGTGATCTATTGGCTGTGTCCGCAGCTTCTGGGAATAATTTTTGCTGGTGTCTTGCCATAATTCTGGAGGAGTAATGTGGTTTTTGAAGAAGTATATGCTTATAAAGAAAGATATTGGTGGAGCAGAAGTGTTCATGGGAAGAATTCTAACTGTGGCCCTTGGTATTCAATACAAATATCCAATTTACTGTTATTTAGATTAATTTTCTTTTACATAGTATATCAAACCATTGGCTAAAGGCTGTTTTATATTGACTGATCATACTAGTTAAGTTACAGATAGAAACAGTGTTGTTTACAGAAATTTTATAAAGTTCTTTCAGAATAGTTTCTGTTTAGCCCACCCACACACAGCAAAATTGTAAAAAATCTTGATGTTAGAAGTGGATGGGTTTGATCTAAAATGGCTAGATGCTGTGTATTTTATAACTTTATTTGTATCTTCTTGTTGACCTATGTGCCTGTTATCCTTGAAGCTAAATTCACTGAATTGTGGTCAAGTCATAGGTCCAATTAGAAGAACCACTGAGCATATGCAATAAATTCAGCTTGAAAGGCCACATGCACAATCTGCCTTGGGTTGGAAAGCCAAGAGTTGCTGTGACCAAACAAGATCCGCAGGGAAGCTGTTCAAAATTGTAGCCCTTTGTTCCCAACAGCAAAACTGTCCCTTTCTTCTTGTTTACTACCAAATGCAAATGAGCAAATAAAGCTGGTACAGTTTTAAAAGAAGTCAGTTTGAAGAAAGATGAGAAAAAGGGAGTGCAAACATTAGAAAGGGCCTTGATGTTGAAATGGAAGCAGCGATTAAAGGGGAGATACTGGAAGAGTATTTGGGGCAGCTGACCCAGAAGTTTGGGTTTATTTTGGCTGTAACTTGCTGTGGGGAGATGAACTCGTTGTTATTAACCTGTAGTGTTTTGCCCAGGCTGAGTCAGTAATAAAACCTGTGAGGGGAGGGCGCAGAATTAGGACAAAACCAGCAAAAATTCAGTCTGTGCTGGGGACTGGGCTCCAAACCCTGCTGAGTTCAGGGAGGTGTGCCATTCCTTTCAGCCTGGCGCAGATAGGCTCTGTGAGCAGTAAAGGTGATGTATGGCTGATAAAATGGCTAAGGGGATGGCTCTCTTCCCTACGAGCATCAGCCGTACCACAAGCAAGCAAATGCGGTGCTGCCTGCAGGGCTGCTGCTCTCTGATTGCATTGCTGCTGTGGGACTGCAGTTATCCTCGGGAACCCCTCCTCCCCAGGCAGAGATGCTGCCTTGTTAGGGGGAGAAATTCAGCCATCAAAGTAGGCAAGAAAGAAAAACCCTCTAGCTTTATGTAGCAGAGTGAGAAATTTAATTGGTTGGAGGACATCCAAGAGATTGCATCCGATGAAGTCCTTGAAAATATGAGATCTCTTATCCATTACCTGGTTGCATGAATTTATACCATGGATATGTAGCCTAGTGCTTTGCAAAGTTCCACATACAATGAGGTAACTGCAAGTTAATCAGGGCTTGTCAGTTTTAGGATATTTCTAGTACAAAGTTGGGCAATTAATTTACGCCTACAAAATAGCAATTGTTCCCTGAAATAGCAGTCTGCTAACCAAAATATATATTTTTTTAATTCTTAAAGTTCAGGAGTCGAAACAAAATTCAGGTTCATGTCTTTTTATGTGTTTCTTTTTCATTTGCAGTAGAATTTTCTCACATTTTTTTGACAAGTCAGAATCTCTGTCCTAGTTTTCACCAAACAATGCTCTCCGTGCCTGCCTGCCTGTTTCCTAGAAGATAGTTGTCTGAAAGAGTCGCCTGAAAAAAAAGAGTAAATGTAGTTTCTCAAAGGGGAAATAAAGTCACAGATTGTATTCATATTTAAACTAAACAATATCTTAAGGAAAGACTGAGGAAATATGCAAAGAGAAAAGATAAAACTGGGAGTGAGCAGATGATCTTGGAAAGCCAGCCATCAAAATCTCCAGCAGAGCTTTTGGAGGCTTCTGACTAGAACTTAGCAAATACATTGAGTCTTCCTGTGGCTTCAGTTTTATCTCTTTTAGTTATTCAAAATAGCGGGTTTATTATTTATTTTTTTTTAGAAACACACATGTTAACTAGTGGCAGTTGATTTTGTTAATATGAATTATTTTATGCACTTACTGTTCAGATGAATATTCAGTCCTTTGCCTTTTGGGTAGCTTAGTTCATGCAAACAGAAACTGAATATATGAAGTGTTATTAACGTGATGGTTGCCTGGAATCAGTTTTATTTCACGGGTAGCTGGTTACTGTGATTCAATAAATGCGGTTGTCTATAGTTCTTTTATTTGGCAGCCACAGCCTAAAGCTGCACAGCTTTAGGGAGGATTTTCTAGCAGTGCCCTTTAGGTTTACTACGTAGCAGCCTTGTGCTGAATGCATCCTGCTGTTTGAGGAAGGGATGTTAATGGTGGCTGCACAGGGGAGGAGTAGTGGGAGGAAAGGACAAGGTCTGGGGGAACTTGGAGGGAGAGTATTAACCAGCCTCAAAATGACCATGTGCACTTTTTGCAAGTAACAATATTTAATAGCAGAGCAGTGATGATGATGCTGGTCCTTCAACCTTGCATTGTTAACGTGCTGCTGGTATTTTTGAGCTTTTTCTTACATTCTGATGCATTACAAACATAAAGATTTCACTTTTAAAAGATGCTGTGTGTCTTTTAAGTCCAGTTACGTTGTACTTGGAAGGACTTCTAAAATCTCTGAGCCATGGGCCATGGTATTGCCTTTCCTGAATGATGCTGCCAAGTGCAATGGGAATGCATGTGGAAGCCAAACCGCTTGTAGCACAGCCTGCAAACTGAGGGATACTCACCTATCTCATTAGAAAAGGGATTTAAGTAAATGTTTCCTTACAGAGATCTAAGTTCCTTTGCATCAGATCAAGGAAAGGTTCTCTTTGCACCTCTAGCTGCAAAAGATTTATTCGCTATTACAATTGAAAAGTATAGGGGAAAATGATGCTTTATGCCAGCCACATTTTTTTTGTTTGTTTGTTTGTTTTTCCTCCTCTGAGCTGACAGGAAGGAAAACTTTGGGCAGCTTTTGGTTTTGAAATTTGTATTTAATTTTTACTTCTGCTTTCAGCCCGAAAACAAACAATAAAAACATGCACTGCTGTTTCTCTGAGCTCACAAATGACTGAGTAGGCTGCAGGATATCTTTGCTTCTGTTCTCATAGGTCTGGTTAGTCAAAAGTGCTAAATATTCTGGGTCTATGCCAGCAAAGTAGTTAAGTGTGCACTTAAGTTTAAGCCTATTTGTAATTCAGTTGAGTACAGAGGGAGCACTGTGTGCTTGAAGCTGAGTCCAGTCTGAAGTGATGTGTTGAATGGGGGCCGTGGTGCTTCCACCACCAGAAGAGGGTGAGTTTTTAGAAGACACGGACCATCCTGAAATGCTGTCAGTTATCCCAGCCTTGTGCAAACAAGGTGGGGTGTGAGCACCTGCAAGGTGCAGAAGATATCATTTACCTTGAATAGTAGTTTGAAATATTGGGGATTCCGACTATCTCCAAAATTTGGCATTTCAAAGACGTTATTTTCTTCACAGGCATTTTCTTTGAAAACCTGTGTTACAAATATTTGTACATCAGTAAACAATGGTCAGATACTGACAGTGAGAAAACTGTGAAGATGAGAACAGTAAGTCCATTAAATAAAGCAGGGAAGAAGGCTACCTAGTGCTAAATCACAGCTAATAATTGCACTTGTATTATTGATTTAATCATGGTTGTTAGGCACTTAAATAATTCATTATATGACTGATGCTAGAGAGGTATTAATCCAGTATGTAAAGTGTAAGTATATAACTTCTCCTTTGGGCATTTAGTTGTATGGCACAAATAAATGTGAATTTGGAATATACTGGTCAAAACCTAGCAACTAACTCAGGCCATATTTTTTTCAGATTAGAGTTTCTTCATTTGAGAAATACAGAGTTTAATATGCTTATAGTCACAAATTTGATTTAAGCTCTACAAAATAATTAAGTCAATAACAAGAAGAACACATTCAGGGAGGAGGATAAACACCAATCAAAACAAAGCCAAACCAAACAACCCATAAAATGCTACTTTAAATCTTAAAAATGCGAAAAAAGCAAAAAAAAAAAAACAACAAAAACTTAGAAGCTTTGTTTTGGCATGTTGAACCTAAGGATTTTCTTTTAATTTATTTTTGTTTTGAAATTTCATTGCAAATGTTTTCGAAAGCTGAAAATTCTGATTACAATTTGTCATTTATATTCAGCAAAGGTTTCCTAAAATAAGTTCTGTGTAATCTAGTGGGGTTTTTTTCTGAGATTGCTGTTGTTGCTTTGAGCAAAGTGAGCCTTTTCAGTCACTAACACTGCTCTCTTTGTGACAACCCCCCAAATGCATCATGATCCTACAGCAAATTCAGTCTTGTGAAAATCATTAAGGATCAACTTACCCTAAGACTGCAAATGAAATGAAATGAAATACAAGCCTGTGGTGATAACAGCTAAGCACGTGCTGTCATCCTTGACACGTCTGTGATTCTGGAGACTCAAATAAGCAGCAAAATAATTAAGTATCAGTGTTATTCAGAGGAGCGTGTTCTTTGTGACATTGCACAAGTGTGTCCCGTCTTGTAAAGTGGGTTAAGTTAGTTTACTGAAGTGTTTTCCCAAATCCAGGAGTGAAACATGAACATCTCCATTATTAATACAGGCATTTCATGCTGTCTGCCCTCTTAGTGACTCTGTACCATTCAGTGATTGCCACGGTCTTAATACTAATTGCAAGTAAGTAAAAGCAGGGCTGCCTGCTGAACTGGGGGTGAATTATGCACCTGGAGGTTTGAGACTCTCCACCTTCCCATCCCCTGCAGGAGAAGGCTTTGTACAGAGGTGGCTGTCAGGGTGAGGCCCAGTGCTAGGGAAAAATGGAAAAACATATGCATTTCTTTATTCAAGGGAACAGAAATATTTTTGATGCTTGAAATCTTTCAAAAACTAGTTTAGGTCAATGAATTCAAACCTAGCATTCCTAAAAAGACTATTTAAAATCACAGCTATTATCTATTTTAATTTCCTCTGCTGGAGAGTACCCCAAAACATTCATTATGTGGAGGGTATAATCTCTGAACAAATGACATGGTGGAATTAATGAACAATTAACTATGATCATACGTTATAAACAGAGCTGATTAGAATCCACACATGCCTGGGCTTTAGAAAGACTCTTTTGACTCAGCTTTGTGTTCTTGAGGTAGGACCATACAGCTCTCATTTCTTATTCATTATGTGAGCATAACATCATTTCCTCTGAGGTAAGGCTACATCTTTTAGCTTTCATGGCAACCCGACAAAGAATTCATCTATTCTTCAACTTCCATGTGTAGGGAGGATAGGGGCAAGGAAAATAAGAATTTTTCTTGGTAATTTTTCTCTTATCCATTTAGCTCGTGCGCGTACGTTACAGACTTTCTCCCATACCCTGGGGACTATTCTCCAATATCCCATGCGTTGATTAAATCGGAGAGAATATTGGGAAGCTGGAAGAAAGGGAATCTCTGTCCCCAGTAGCTGCGGCTGCACGGTGGTGTATGCAGCATGGAATGCAGTTACTGTGCTGAGCAATTTACTGTCTTCATTAAATCAGACAAGCGTCAGGTGAACCATAGAAATTCCATCTGCATCCGCAGTGGGCTACATGCATGCTATTTACACTTTTCCCCTCTCACTTTATTTAGCTTTCACAAGTATGTGTTTAATAAATGAATACCATGATGATTCTTTAAGAACGATAATGTCAGATACTGTGATCAAGAATGTTTTCAACCTTAAAGGGAAAATGCTCCTGTCATTTTAAAATAGAAGCAGGCCCTGAGCTCTCCTAATGTCATTGGGGACAGGCAAGAATTTGTTTCAGAAGCTGCAGTGCAGCACCAGGCAATGACTGGACGTGCAGCTTGATGATTTTGCATCACATAAAAGCACTAGCTTCCTTTTTATCACCTCAACCCTCTGATCAGCTGGAAAAGTGAGACAAAAGAACTGGTCCACTGTATACTGACCTTCATTGTAACAGCGCAAACTTTTTGTTATTTTATCACATAATTTGAAACCCTCAAAGGCAATGTGTTTGAAACTAGGAAATTTTATTTGCATAAAGGAAGCATGTAAAATTACCGTTGCATAAGGTGAGGTGTTTTACTCGTGTACTCTATATTTGTACATCTCAAAATATGTATACCTGAGAGATGCTTAAGCAGTAACTTGCAGAATGGCTCTTTATGTCTGAATAATTTGGTTTGAAATGTTAAAAGCTGTTCCTGAAGCAGGAATAACTCAGTTGGATACAACACTGTAAGTGGGGAAATGCTTTGTTTGAATTACACAAAGATATGTTCAAATGGTATTTTAATATTCCTAGCATGCTTATCAGGCATTCTGTGCTGACAGGGACTGTGCACCCTAACTGCTAAACAATAAGTAATTGGTTTGGAGGGTTTTTTAAAAAAATCCTCAGAATTCTAAGGTTATTCATATTTATGATATTAAATGTTTGTTTAGTAATTTTGTTTGTAGGATCATTATCTTATTCTCATGCGTTCTTATCTTGCATTACTAACTACTTTGAATAGTGCCCAGGTACAAGCAGAAATAAATAAAAGGCAGATAAATCCACAGTTTCTGTGGTAGGATTTGTTCAATTGTCAAGTGTCTTTTGCTCTTAGTATGTTAAATTTTAACCATGATGAAACCGTAAACCATGATTTATCCTGTTATCTAAGCCCTGATATTGATACCCTGAGATACAAATGAAGAAACTAGCTTGTCTTTAAATAAAAATGCTTTTAACTAAGACTCTGAAAGTGTTTTTATGATTATTATGTACTAAAGGCTTTGACCTCTCTCCTCTTTGCGGGGTAAATGTGAAGTCTGCAAAGTCTATCTGCGCTTTGCGTAGGCATTCAGCATTTATAGGACACAGTGGACAGTAGATGCAGTGGCTTTGACTGAAGACTAGCAAACAAGCCGAAGCACCCCTGAGGGACCATGTTCCTCTGTGAAGGTCACAGGTCATGATGCTCTGGCTCCAGACAGCTAGTGGTTTTCTATGTGTTCAAGCAGGTGGGAGAAAGTGTAACAGGTTTTATGTGAAGGTGCAGGGGAGTGCAAGGCTTTGTCCTTCTTTGTGCCTTCAGATTTCCATTTTTCCTCCCATTTCGAGGAGGTGAGGAACTCCCTAGGCCTGGAATATCCCTTCCTGCCTGTTTATCTTTAGAGCCACTTGGCTATGTTGGCTGCCCTGCCTTGAGCAGAGCTACAGTTTCTTATAGTGGTTGTATGTGAGTCAACTTGCTGTTAGAAAGGATTTTGCTGTCTTTGGTATGAGAAAGAGTGAGGTTTTTCTTCTTCTGTTTTACAGTATCAGGGAGTTTGAAAGCAGTAAGATTTGGAAGTTTAATGTTCAAGAAGGTAAGCCTTGTTCCAGTTGGTGGCTGGAGTCCGTGTAATCAGAGGCAAGGGTTCAGCTCTGCAGGGAACTGGGAGTTAGTGTTTCAGTGGGATTAAAATGGAAATCTTCATAGACAAAGATTCTTTCTCCTTTAGAAATGTCTGTTACACATTGATCAATAGGCAGAGATCCTTCTGCTGCTCTTCATGAGACAGCTCCAGAAACAATATAGTCTTAAGAGAGAATTGCTACTTACAAGCTAGTTATAGCAGCTTTCCCATAGCCCTGTATTGCTATAATTAGGGCACTGCTGTCCTAATGCACGTTCTGCTTCCAGGTTCTAAACAATTCTCTCTTCAGGCCTTTTCATTGTTCACTGTGAACACTAGACAGTTAAAATCTGATGTTACTGCCCTTGATCCACTGCCCTTGAGCAACAAAGCTGGTGAAAGGGCTGGAGAACAGGCCTTATGAGGAGCGGCTGAGAGAGCTGGGGTTGTTTAGCCTGGAGAAGAGGAGGCTGAGGGGAGACCTCATTGCTCTCTACAACTACCTGAAAGGAGGTTGTAGAGAGGAGGGTGCTGGCCTCTTCTCCCAAGTGACAGGGGACAGGACAAGAGGGAATGGCCTCAAGCTCCGCCAGGGGAGGTTTAGGCTAGACGTTAGGAAAAAATTCTTTACAGAAAGGGTCATTGGGCACTGGCAGAGGCTGCCCAGGGAGGGGGTTGAGTCACCTTCCCTGGAGGTGTTTAAGGCACGGGTGGATGAGGTGCTGAGGGACATGGTTTAGTGTTTGATGGGAACGGTTGGACTCGATGATCCGGTGGGTCTCTTCCAACCTGGTTATTCTGTGATTCTGTGATCCGGTTCTGCATGAAGTCAGAAATATGCTCTTTGACTTCTACCAGTGAAAGTAGTTTTACAACTGAACCAGATCTCCTAAGTCAGCTGAAGGAATGTCTTCCTTAAGATGCACATTTTTAATTCTAAGGGATAAACAGCATGATCAGAATCATAGAATAGTTATGGTTGGAAGGGACTTCAAAGATCATCTAGTTCCAACCCCCCCCCCACTACCTCAGCTTACCCAAGGCCCCATCCAACCTGGCCTTAAAAACCTCCAGGGATGGGACATCCACAACCTCCCTTGGTAACCTGTGCCAGTGTCTCACCATTCTCATGGTGAAGAAATTCTTCCTAATGTCTAATCTGAATCTGCCTGTCTTCAGTTTACATGTATTCCCCCTTGTCCCAGTAGTTGAAGTAAAATACTTGCAGAGGACATGTAATATTCTTTTCCAGGATAATATTAATAAAATTGTGGCTTGATATGTTTTGCTTTTTGCATGAAGGCTTTCCAGATAGGGAATGGATGCTTGGCGACTGAGCCAAGAAAGCATTGAACAATACAGCTGAAGGAAAATTGTAACATTAGTTCCTCAGCCAGCAATGCAATTGCTTAATAACTGGTGGCGTTGATTACTGAGGAACTGAATACTGCGTGCTAAGAAATGAGAATATAGGTTCATTTGCAACAAAGCAGCTCACCTCTCTTCTGGCTTTCAAAGAATATCTGTAACTCTACGGTGAGCTACAACATGTTGATGACCCTGGAGAAGCAACAGGGCAGTAAGCCTGATGACAAAAAGTTATTTCTTGTAGGATTTTCTCCTGTTTTAATTGCGTATTTGTGTAATCAACGTGGCTTCAGTTTGATGAAAAGATAGAAGAATGAGTAAAACTTCTGTAGGCTCAATTCAGACTCTGCTTTTCCCTCCATTGCCATCAGAAATTCAAGTTTCTGTCTGTGCTGGTAGGAAATATGCAACTGCAAAAGCTCTTTTTGTTTCCAGCCTGTCACCTGGCTTATCCTTTCCGGCAATTATAAGGAAACAGAAGGAAAACGCTGCTGAGTCCAATTCCCAGAACTTTATGGTTTGGCAGTGATTTGCTTTTAGCTTTAGGGTTCACTGATGTTCTCTTATTTCTGTGCTGTGCTTATTTCTGTTTCTGTTATGTAGGTGTCAGAACTTTAAAGACCAGTTATTTTTGCTTCCACAAACTTGATTTTAATTGTGGTCCCAGAAGCGACCGAAATGGCAAAATGGTATGAGCCTTGAAAATCTGACCCTAAAAGATAGGTTGCTGTTAAATCTCTGAATTTTAATATAAAAATATTTTAATTTGCTCTTAAGAACAATCTTTAAAAAGCTGGTTCATGAAGCTTTCAAAATGATATGATTTGTTACACAAGAAGCATGAGTCAAAAGCATTTGCTAAAGTACAAACAACAAGCCAGGGAGAAAGTAAAGGCAGGTGTGATACATGTGTTGAGTGACTACCTGGTGAATGCTTACTAATCAGAAGGTTTAAGGTCATGAGAAAGCAACCAACTCTGTAGATGTAACTCTTCTGGCGTTACAGACAAATGCATTTGGGCTGAAGACAGCAATGTAGAATCTTTGGACTTGATCGTTTGTTAAAAACAACGTGAAGGCTACTAGAGACTGAATTTTACTAATACTTGCTGCCTTCCTTTCTTACGCTGTTGGTTTACTTTCTGTGTAACAGTTGGCCATATGTTGAACAAGTCCTCTAGGAATGACTTGCCAGGTGCCAGAAAATGCTCTGCGGTGACAAACTGACAGGTAGACTAATGCTATTCTCTTTTAATGATGTTTTAACCTAAGCAGAGATTTTAATGTGTCTGAAAATGTATTCAGAAGGAGGGACTGAGGTTTCTTAACTGTGATACAAGAGAAGATACATTTTTATTAAAGGAGAGGAGGGTTTAGACTTAATTTCCTTTTACCTTGGGCTTTAAGCAGTTATTTACCTGCTTGTGTTTGAAAGGAGCATTACAGGATTCTGCTCTATTAATGGTTAGTCTCTCACCTCTTGATTCAGGTGTAAACGGTTCCATTAGGTACAAAACTTCAAAGAACCAGATCCTTTCTAGCAGGTTTTTCCCATTTAATGTTTCAAAGGCACTTAAGAGCTTTCCATTTAAGCCTACCAGCAAGCACGAAGCCAAGCATGAATATTTCTTGTCATTATTTAGAATCCATTGGAGTTTGTGTTTTCTTTGCAACCACATAACTTTATTTTGCTTATATAAGGAGTATATTAGTTGCTTGCAGAGACTGCTCTCTCTATGAAAAAGAATCAATATGTTGTATTCCATTTGTGTCGTCTTTTGAGACTGTACATTTCTTTCCAAAGAAGAAAAGTGTGTACGCTGGGTTGGGTTTTCTTGCGGTATCCTAGGGAAGCAACCTTCAAATGGAAACTTTTTGAGTGTATATATAGTGAAGCAGTAAAATCAGACACTTTATTGTGGGTGAGCAAATATAAACTTATAAAGGTTTCAGAAACTGAAAATGAAAGTAACAAAAATTAATCTGGCCTGGGGTCTTCTTGGTAATTACATAACAGAATTACTTCTGAGTTTGCTTTGGTTTGTTGGTTAATTTATTCATTTTACAACGAAAGTGGAAAGTTTGAAATTGTTATGTTGTACTGAAGTCCTTGTATGGATAATGTGTTATTTGTTGCCTGTGGCTTCTTGGGAGACTGAGCAGAAGGTAGGAATAAATAGCAGATCTTGGGAGACCATTTTGGTTGCAGAACGGCTGTGAAAATCAGTACATCACCAGTACAGTGGATGTTCCTTGTTTTGTGGTTTGCTTTGGTTTTGTTTAATTCAATTAGTAGAACTTTTCTTTACAGGACTGAGTTTCACTTTTCTCTTTACACCACTGTAGTTTACGGAATATACCTGCTATATTCAGTTCTCAATGTTTCAGGAAATCCAAGGCAAAAAGTAACACTTACACTCCTTTTGAGGTTTAGCATTAGCCATTTATTTTAAAACAGTGGGGTTTATACAGAAATATACATTATAATTTGTATGAGTTTACATGTATTTATGTGTTCACACTGTTAAGTTCACAAAGCATCAATGAAAAACACAGCCATAACAACATAAAAACAGTATTAAATATTTTTCAATATTTGATTGCATTTGCCAGCATTTCTTCTGCAGAGCATTCTACCCTGATAAAATGAATAGCTCATCAACACCTTAGTAAACATCAACTGCAGCCTGCAGCTTTATTTGTCCATCATTAAACAATTGACAGTGCGTTTAGTATCCCAGCCCAGCTGATCATGAGATAAAGTGTGACTAAAGAGTAGATCATCTGATGGATGCTCCAGCGTTTGGCACAAAGGGATCCTTTCTCCTCTCTGTGGTGCCCGTGCAGCTTCGCCTGCAATCAGTGGGAGCTGTGCGTGCCTATGAGCCACAGTTGCTGTATCTGAAGCACTTGCCCTGTTTCGTCGTTTAAATTAGTACAGCAATAGAGACATCCAAGCCAAGCACAGTCACCTTTTGTCCAGTTATATATTCAGCTGTTTTCAGTGTTAGTTTTAGTGCTTGAGCTTCTCTCTAATGCCTTGCCTATCGTTCTTTAGCTGAATGAGGGTAGTATTAGACACATCCATTACCTCTAACACTGGCAGAGGCTGCCCAGGGAGGGGGTTGAGTCACCTTCCCTGGAGGTGTTTAAGGGACGGGTGGATGAGGTGCCGAGGGTCATGGTTTAGTATTTGGTAGGAATGGTTGGACTCAATGATCCAGTAGGGTCTTTTCCAACCTGGTGATTCTATGATTCTACTTAGAACCTTCCTCCCAGGATTTTCTTCTTTTCCCTTTATTTTCATGATATGATCTAGTTCAGTAAAAATTGCTGTCCTGTAGACGAGCACTCTACAAGTAAGGTGCACAACTGTTGAAGGTACCACTTTGATTTATTCATACTAAGAGTATCTTGAAAGAGTGATCCCTTCGGGAACAGCAAGAAATACAGCTACCGTGTCCATGCAGTGCTGAAGACACTAGATGTGATATGTAAGCAGGGAACGTGGTACTAGTTCTGAATGCATGCAGGCATATGAGAAGGGAATTCAGCCCACCAGGTCACTTCCATCATTCTTTCAGGTACAAAATTGCAGAGCTGAGGTCAATTTGCACTAATGTCAGAGTGGTGAGATGCTTTCATTGGAAGCCTCCAGCTGCCAAATGTTTCAGTGCTTTTTCATGGCTGTAGTTGCTTTATAACATAAATTATTCAAGTCTTGTGTATTTTCCAGTTGTGGCTTTTGACTCTGTTGCACCACAGGCCTTGCAGATGGAAGTGGGGTGTTACTGCGGTTGTCTTTGTCTCTGTACTAAGGCAGGGCTGACCCCTGTTGGCCTCTCAGAGTTTAAATGTTTTTCTGCATCTTAGTGCCTGGAAGCTTAAGAGCTTTGCTTTCTCCTGTTACCTGACATGGGACCAGAAATTTGTGGCTTACAGACCAGATTCAGCTGGAAGCTCTTCTGTATGTCATATTGTGGGTGTATAGGCTGCTGAAGACATTTGGAAATACTCAGCCCTCTGCAAAGAGTCAGCTCCTCACATGTGTGGGAATTTGCTGCAGCTCCCTTTCTAGCTATCCCTTTAGTAAAAAAATGTATTTGCACAGTATTTGTGCTGCTATCCTAGGACTGCCTGTATGCCCAGAACTTGGATGCATCCACGTAAAGCCTTCACTCAAACTTTCTGCCTGGAGTGTAGATTATATTTACGCCTGCACGGCTTTATATCTTGGCAGACACTTGTGTCCTGAGACCATTTGGGGAGTTAACACAGACAGCTGTGCTAGGAGCACAGTAGCATCTAAGGAGATGGCCTTCACAGCAGAGTTTGTTCAGGTCTGACCTGTCGGAATCAAAGGTGAAGACAGCCCACCCTGCAAATTGACAACTTAGTGCAAGTTTTAATATGAACTCTGCTTGGAAGTAGAAATCAGGGATCGAGTACTCAATTCTGAGGCAGTTAGATCTTTTACTCCTAGTTGTTATTCTTTTTCTTATGTACCTTTAGCATATTCCACCCCCCGTCAGAATTTTTATTCAGCATTATCTTTCCAATTCTTGATAGAAATTAATCATAAGTTGGAAAATTTTCTTCTTATTTAAATGTGTGATCTGCATACAAGCAGCTGTACCTTTGCTGTACCTGTGCGTTTCTGGATCAGTTCAGGTATGAACCAGTCCCTATGGAAATTGGGGCAGGGGAGGTTCATTAACCTCAGTGGACGGTTCTCAGTATCAGGTCATTGCGGGCTACTGGAGCCTTAGCCTTCCCTCTTTAGCCACAAAAGGCAGGAAACTGCTCCTATTTCTTACATTGCACAAGGATGTAAAATGTCAGTCGCAAAATGGAAACATTTTTCCACAAAAGCTAACCTTTGGCACACACGCATGTGAATTCTAAATCAAACTGATTGATCTGCCTCCTAAGTGTAATTCTCGTATATTCTCTTTTCTCACAAAACAGCCTCTGATAGCACTGAAGTGAATAATTCTATATTTGGCAATTATTTATGAACTGCAGATCTCATAAACAGAGCAGATGCATTTCCTGGATGGCAGCCATTAGTGCATCTGGGGACTTATTTACTAGTTATTGAAAATATTGGACTGAAAGGAGAAAAGAAAAGATGCTGCTCCCTCTTTCTAATTTTCACCTAATTTCTGAGGTGCTCCACAGCATTCCTTTGTCAAGATTTGTCACATTAGAACCTTCCTTTGACTTCTGTCAAATTATTTAGTCATCTTCTGGGACACATTGCAGGCCCTGCTTCTCAGAGATTTGTATCCAAAGCTGCTTAGGTACCCTCTTAATTTCTTTAAAGTAAAGCAAGAAATCCTTCTAAAAGGTGGTTAAAATAATTTTCTTATTGTGCCAGGCGTGACTAAACATTAGAACGAGTTTTTAGAGCAGTTGAAAAGTGAAGCTGGATATCTCGAGTGCCCAAAGTTTTTCTGTGATCTACATAAACCTATGACCTAGGACAGCAAGTGTGCAAGTGCTCTTGCTTTCAAAACTAAATAGTTATATAATGGAGAGAAACACCTATTTTATACTAATCTTGAGGATTTCGTGTCTGTTATCACAATGACAAGATAAAGGTGTATGTTACGCATATGTTACTCTTTTCCATCTTCCCCGTTCTCTTTCTTTGTGTCTTACATTCTTCTCTTTTTCTTCCTTTAATGCCTTTGCTTTGAGAAGGGGAGTTCCAGTTGTAATAAGGATGGGCCAAAAGGATAGCATATGGATTTGGATTTTCCCCCTCCGTGCCTGAGGCGGGAGAAGGGATGATTTCAGGCCATTAAACATGCAACGAAGCATGCATATCTTTGGGCTTAATACTTCTTCTCGCTGAAATGCAGAGGTTCAATTTTAATATGGATTTAGTCTAGGGAAGAGCACGTTCCTTATGATACAGAGCATTATGTTCAGTGTATGTTTGAATTTCATGTGTGAGTCTTTATGGCATTGAGATTGAATCCCTCTGACTTCCCCAGGAAGCAATGTCAGGGACAGAGTTTGCGGTTTCCTCTTCTGTTCATGGAATATATTCTTCTTTAATGGAAAAGCAAATATCAAGGGTCATTTCTTCAGCTGTACTTGGTCTTATTTCCTCTATGCACTAGCTGTATGTTGTATGTTATGTATAAAGGAAAATACTTAAAGGAATATAGTAAAAGATAAACCAAGTCAAATGCTCACAGCAAACCCCTTCTAATAGTCTTATGAGAACAGACCTATTTGAACGGTAGGCTTTCATGCTTAATATGGGATTGGTATTTTCCATATTGAGGTGAGACCATAAGAAACAGCGCAGCAAGGGCCTGAAAACTTAGAAGCACAATTTGATAAAAATATTCCACTTGTGTGCTGATTACTTCTAATCTTCACGAGGGTTGGGAGCTTCAGTGCTATTACTACTGCAGAATTTTTGAAGACGCTTTTGGCTTCATTTTGGTTTTAAAACAGTATTTTAAAACAAATATCTGTAATTGCCGTGTAAACAGCTTAATTGCAAATATTTATTCTACTAGTCATAATGGAGTTTGTCATTTTGAATATGAATTCATTTCTAGTCTTCAAAAATGTCTTGAGGCACATTAATCTACAGTGTGGATGTGTCATTTTTCGTAATTTTCCGCTGCTGTATCTTTCAAAGAAATATCTTAAAATTTCTAAAGGGGCATTAAGGTTTGATGCTAGATAGCAGTAAAATATAGCTCTTGGGTGCATGGTTCTCTGTTATCTTTTGTGCAAGAAAACAGCATTGAGATGGAACCTTTCAAAGTGAACCGTGTTCCTAAAAATACGTTGTTTTTTTCCAAAAAATGGGTGGAAGTGGGGTAAGAAATAAGACCCACTTTCTCTGCCAGTACGTCTTAAAGCATTTCTGATAACACTGCTTATGTTTTGGCTTCCACATGAGCCCTTATGCTTGAGGAAGGAAGTCAGAGAGGATGCTGTAGAATACATTACTAGACGTTTTAAATAGCATACAGTATACAGTGTGTGCACCTTAGGGCATTTAGTAAGGTAGCAGTTTGCTGTTAAGACATATCCTTGTGTGCTGGCTGTGCGTCTGTCAAAACCAGGCTTTTTTCTTGTCATATGAACTCTAGCCTTTCATTTCATCACAGTCTCAGAAGCTGAAGTCTCAAGTCCAGGTCCACAAATACTCTGTAGTGGAAACATCTACTGATGTCTTCCTGCCGTTACCCAGAATTCATACTTACTGCATCTGTAGATTAATGGCTCTCACTCACTCATCTGTGAACCATTAGAGGTCCATGGAGTATTTGCTGCTGAGGTGATCTTTCCCTCTCATTGCTGCTTTAAATGAAACTAAGTGGAAAATACCTGGTTTCTGTAATTGCTATAGAGCGTGCTGGGTCAGCCAGAGAGTGCTAAAGAGTATCCGTGCAATAAAAAGGAGAAGAGTCAACAAGACAATTTTAAATGAGATTGTCATCGTATGACTGCGGGATTGAAAGGGACAGGATTGTGCGATATGACTTCACCCACTATCCAATCCCTATACATGCATTATCCCCTATGTGAGAAAACAAGATTTCAGTGAAAACTAACTTCAGCCCCATCTGCCTCCATGGTCAGGATCCTGCTGAAACGCATGGGCTCAGGAAATCATAGAATCATAGAATCACCAGGTTGGAAGAGACCCACCGGATCATCGAGTCCAACCATTCCTATCAAACACTAAATCGTGCAGACATGGCAGCACTGGTGGTTCCTTTGCAGAGCCTGGGGAAGCCAGGTTCCCAACCTACTGTGTATTGTTCATTCAGCAGACAGTATCGATCTTTTGCACCTGTGCTCGGGAGAGCAAGAGCATATGTTGATCAGCACATTTACTGAAATCTCTTGCTCTATAATGGCTCTTTTAATATCACTTGACTCAGTGGCTGTTGGGCTCGAGCAGTCTCCCTCAGGTCAGTAGGTCCTACCTACAAATGTGGGTCATTTGGCAGCTATTCCTTACTGCCAGTGTCGCTAGGGATAATGCCACATCGGTAGAATGGCTGCCATCAGCAGGACGCCTGCACTGTCGGTTGTAATTAAAATCTTTAGACTAAATAATCCCTTCTGGATTCAGACAACGAAGGGACTTTCCACATTTCCCCTGTCTGTGCAGAAGAGAACGTCAGCCCCCAGAAAATTGCAGCTTCAGCCCCCCGATTTGGCAAACAATTTTGACTTGCAGCCCGCATGAGCGGAGAGTAGCCTTGACTCTGGAGAGGATCATTCTAAGGAAAGCACGGCCTCTCGGTCCCAGTGGGGATCCTTGGACCTGACAGTTCCTAGGTTTGAGTCAGGGAACATACATGGACTTTGAAGTGGGTCACCTTCCATGCGAAGAAGATTGAACCAGGTGGACACTGGATACTTGCCCAGTGAATGATGGTGGTGGTAGTTTTCACATGATGCCTGTTTGCATTGGATGAACGTGTCAGGAACAAAGAGAGTTATCAGGAACAATGAGTGTGTTAGTGCTCATGCACACAAGTAACCATCCTAGCCTTCTATCTGTCCATTTCTGGGGAGTGAGGAAGGGCAAACTCCTTGTGCCAGCTAGGCTTGCTTTTAAGTTAGGGTATTTTATGTGTGTTTTAGGTGGTTTTGATTTGGTTTTTGTTGTTGTTGTTGTGGGGTTTCGTTTGTTTGCTTGGTTTGGTGTTTTCTTTGGTTGTTTTTGTTTTAGACTCCAGCATAGACACTTTAAAGGGGCCTTTAAAATGCTCTGACTGGTTGAACTGAGTTTTTCAGAGGTGCTTGAGTTGTAGTTACAGCTTTAAATCACAAAAAAACCCCCATAATCCAACCCTTAACCCAGATATGAAGCACCTCTCACTTTTCTGTGGGGTAAGATCCTTTTGGCTGCTTTGTGCTCTATTCAGGCAGGCTGTATCCCACCTAAATCAGTGATCCTAGTGTTTGCTGCTGGCTTCAGGTAGACACATGAGACCTAGGGACTTATTGTCTCTTCTGCCTTTTCTATAGCCAGTTGGACCTAAAGTACCTTTTCCTGGAGAAAACCATCATGAAGTTCCATTACAGAAACTGGGAGCTACATCCTAGCAGCTCTCTGGTGTCTGTAGTTGGTGGCTCTGGCAGCTGCTGTGCTGTTCTCTAGAGAAGGCTCTCTAAATTTCAATCTCCAGAGATATTTTGTGTCAAAACCTGATTTACTGTGTTAGCTGAATTTTGAACAGCACATTCCTTCTACTAAAGCCATGAGAAGAACAAAAGCGCTTGCTGAAAAAAGTGTTTTGTAATTGCATGTAGTTTTATGTCTATCGATTGTGTGTTACATGGGTTTACTGAAAGATCTTCATCGATGCATTCCTGTAAAAATGAAGAAGCTAATATCTTATTGAAAAGATTGCCAAGTAAAGATAATCCAATTAGGCTGCTGCACATAGCCGAGTTTCTAAATTATTGATGTTTTAAAATCAGCTGCCTTATAATGCAGTAAAAGCTGCAGTGTAGATCTATTTAGCTGTAATCAGGTTGTGATATTACTGAGCCATATTTTTTAGAAATGTACACAAAAAATATATTTTTTAAGATAATTGTTTTGTTTTATTGCGCACAAATACAAAAGAAGATGCTATTCAGAAGTAAATAGTAGGACTTGTCTGAAGTGTGTCTGTTCCTGTCTGTTGTTAAGCTTCAGGGACTTGGCTCTTGACTTTAAAAAGAAATATGTACATGGTTTTATTTGCAAAACTCAGGCTAAAATCTAAATCCTCCATGTTGCAGTTGTCCAAAGGAAATTCCACTTGCTGAAATAAAATGTTTTTCCACGGTGACTCTTAAAATAAACAAATAAATAAAATAAAAACCCACCAAAACCCCAGAGCAATTGGGCAAGTCAAGAGGCAGGAGTTCACATACACAAATTCCATAGATAAGGGCTGCAGCTCTGGTCTCTCCCTGCATTTCTAGGGAACGGCTGCTGAAGGCTCCCTCAGCCAGCATGATCCAAAACTATTTAGAGCTTTAGTTTTTTAAACCAATGCTTTCAAACTCAGCAAACAGGCAACAGCTGTGGCATAGTGATGCTGTGTATTCAGAGAAGATAAGGAATAACTTTAGAAGAGTGCCCTGCACTAATCCAATCTAGAAGCAATATTAAAGCCATGGATCACAGTAGCAGAGTCTATATCCAAAAGCAAAGGAGTAAAACGTCCTCCACAGACAGATTAAAGAAGAGGTATTGATTACTGTCCCTGTTATCAAACATCTGGGACACTAATAAGTATCTTGGTTGTGCATTTTTGTAACAAAGGAGAGCAAAGAGTTGGGAAGGCAGCAGGGTTAAGTGGGAAGGAAAGAGAATCATTATTATATTTATTCAGCTGCTGTCCAAAATGAAACATTAAAACCTGTCATGATTGATTTTTATTTTCTAAGGGGACTATATAAAAATATTACTTCAACAGAATATCCTATTATAGACATAACCTGGACTAGTTTACTATTTCCCATACGTTTTTGTTGAAAACAGCTTGCAAAGTCTCACATACTCTCTGAGTAAAGGCTTTGTGCCAAAGAGGGAATTAACCCATTAGTCATTTAACAGTTAAAAGTGACTGTTAAATGAAATCTCTAAATCCCTATAAGGTATTTCAGGCCAACACTCATTATTTGCTGCTGTTATGATGCCATTAAAGCTTAAACAGAGAAAGCTGGGTACTTTTTCAGGTCAGATGTTTATCTTGCACACATGAAAAAATGAGGAAAGGGACTGTTTTGAACATCTCTGATGTTGAAAGTGAGGATGTTAACTGAGCATTCAGCTTTCACTAGGATCACATCTGTGGCACTTGAATTAGGACCCCCATGTAAACACCTGTGTGGGAGGGCTCTAAGTTCTGGTTGGCAAGGATGCTATTGAAACCACTGTCAGCTGACTGGATTTATGAAAAAATAAATGAAAGCTGCACTTTTTTCCAGTGTATGTGTGAGGAAATAATCTCACTTACTAAGTTGTATTTCATTCTGTAGTCCTTGAGACCTCATTAACATAACTGTTCTAAAAGGAGTAGGAATGCTATTTTTGCATTTAATCCTCACAGGTTTTCTACATTCTCCCTCAACTTATATATGTTACATACCTTTAAAGGTGTCTTTCAAAAAATACCAACTACATCCTTTCCTGTTGCTAGAAATCTAAGACATTTAAGGTTAGTGTCTATTTTATTGGCTAA
Source organism: Phaenicophaeus curvirostris (assembly GCF_032191515.1). Classification (NCBI taxonomy): domain Eukaryota; kingdom Metazoa; phylum Chordata; class Aves; order Cuculiformes; family Cuculidae; genus Phaenicophaeus; species Phaenicophaeus curvirostris. Next base: position 3,293,143 of record NC_091400.1, on the reverse strand, counting down.
TTGTTGTAACTGAAATTACACAGCCATAACTTCTGATCATATTGGATGTATGCAAGGTAGACCGAGTGCCTTGGAAGCTGAAAAGCAATGGAAAATGTGAGTCAGACATATAAGGCTATTTGTATTAATTTTGCAGGCAGGCCTGAGATTATGAATGTCCAGTGGCGTTGACCTGTTGTGATTATTTTCATTTTTCCTTTGTGATTTCTAGAATTATCCATGATTTCACAGTATTTTTATGAAAAGTGTTTATTTTCATTTGAAGAATCCTGAAGGACTTTGCTAACTGAATAATTCATAGTGTGTTGTATATATCCAATAATTTCCTGTGTGTGAAAAATAATAAAAAAAAAATATGGTAAGAAACCACTAATATTAGCACTGAAAATGCTTAATGTTTATCAGCAAATGTAGCAAATTGTTGAGGTCAGCAGATAAAGGCTACTACTACAGGTAATTGCCACTGCTTCCATTACTGGGTTGAGGAGAGCTTAATTCTCTGAGCTGGAATTTGATCATTGCATCCATTTATCTGTGTTTGCAAAAACCAAGCTGGGATCCTTGAAGACTATAAGGTGTTAAAGGGTATTGTGCTTCATCCAAACTCTTCCTGGCAATAAGGTAATAAATGAAATATAACCACATAAAAACATGGGGGAGGTTTTTGATGTAAATTTACACAGTAGTACAGATGTGTTAGCATTGGAACCAGCTGCCCAGGGAAGTGATGGAGTCACCACCTCTGGAGGTATTTAAAAGAAGTGTAGATGTGGTGCTTAGGGACATGATTTAGTGGTAGCTTGGCAGTGTTAAGTTAAGGGTTGGACTTGATGCTTGTAAAGGTCCTTTGCAACCTAAATGATTCTATGATTTGGTGATGGATTGAGAGACATGTACTGTATTAATGTGTGGTGGGTTTTTAAGTGGTGACTGTGCTTGTAAAATCTTTTTGCAGATAAATACCAACTTGACTCCCAAATCCTGCTGATATTTGAAGGCTTTATGTATCGTTCTAGTAGTCCCATCCTCTTTGGTTTTTAATCATTCTTTCACAGTCCAGTGATTTTCCTGATAGCGCAGTTAAAACTCTTGTAAAGTATGGATTTACATGATCAGCTAAATTAAGCAGAAGGACACCACCAGGAGCAGCACATCCACCAGCTCTGTTGTCACAAGAGGCAAAGCTGCTGCCCACTTCTTTTCCTTCTTTTGTAAGCTTCTAAGAAGTGATTTTTCAGCCTTCTATGCGCATGGTAAGGTTAGATTAAAATGCTAAAGTAGTTGATAACAAAAATACAGAATGTTAGTTATTTATATACCACGTGTATCTGTCCTAAAAATCCTAATAATAAGGACAAGAATGATGATTTTTCATGTGGGTCATACATGTGGATTTGATATTAGATGTGTGGATGATGCCTATTTACAAGAGAACTCTTGCCACTAATTTTAGGAAATACGATTCTTGTCAGTAATGACATTGTTTTCCATCCTGGAGCGGTCTGTCAGAGCTCCCAGGAGGTTCGTTTTAGTTTAAAATTCATAGATGAACTACCCCATGCGAAGAGCTTTTCTGCTTTTTCTATTTACATTTCAAATAATTCCATGGAACTGTGTGGGAGCAAGAGAATTGTCTATTGAATCCTAGTGGATACGATAATATTAATATCATTAGCAGTGCTAGGGAAATAAATAGATCATAGAAGTTTGCATGTGCCTTAATCTGTAAAATCCTCTAGTTGTATATTTTCCCTTCATTTACAGTATTTATATTGCTATTTTAATCTGAAAGGAGAATGCCTCCCCATCCAGTCTGTTGAACGTCATCTTCCATAACCCAAACACCACATATCCCCTGGTGAAGGTTAGCATTATGCATCCACAAAGCAGTTTCTTTTTACTAGACTATTATTTTACTAAGTGCTTGAGCTGAGCTTTTGTGATAAGTACCCTCTTCTAGGGAGAAAGACATTTGCTCTGTAAATCAGAAATGACAGTTTATAATAGTACTGAGATGGGGAAGGAAGGAGGGGAAAATGGAGCTGAACTCTACATTATGGAGAGACTATAGTTTTTCTTTACAGCCCCAGGAATACTGATCTACGATTCTTTACCGATGAATATATAAGCTCTTCTGCCTATAGGGTTTTGTACGCAGGTGGGCTGGAACAAGATTGCCTTAATGCTTTGGGTAGGAGAAAAGCTTCTTTTCATTTTTATTCTGGATCTGGAGAAGGAGAGAGAAATAGTATTATTCTTGTTTCTTCCTTGTTCTATATCCAGATGGCATTCATGGTCATTTTATGAGAGAAGCTTGTAAACCCGTTTTGTTTTTTTTTTTTCTAATCTGCAGGCTTTGTAGTTCCACAAGATGGTGCTTACAATACAACTCAAAATGGAAGTATTTCCCCTCCTCTTAAATTCTCTGCTGTTAAATCTCAAATGATATCCAATGTTACTGTGGAGAAGACTTGTGTGCTGCAAATTATGTGATATTTGTTAGACAACATGAAAAATTGAATTTAAAGCACAGGTACTAAAGTACATTAGTACAGTTTCTGATTAATTCATTTTCCCTTTTGATTGTGTTTGTCACTTTAATTTATACAGCCAAATAATTCATAATGTCTAGTAATTAAAAATGAGATTGCTTAATAAATTATGTGGGTGTTGGGTCAAATTTTGTATTCAGATTCAGAAGTGCCTTGCTCTAACTTTGAGCAGAAGTGGCACATATGCAAATCTAAGCAGTCTTTATTTATTGATGGGAAAAAAAGACATCATTTACTTAGGGGTTATACTGCTTTGTGTCTCAGGAGCATGTTACTTCTCTATTCCTCTTTGGTAAAGCCAGTAAATTCCAGTCGATGAGGTCTATGGCTTCTTTTTGTTTTAAATTTAGGATCAATACTGTTCTCTGCAGTTTTCAGCAGCTATCTGTCTGCGTGTTCATATGAATTGGACTGAGAAATATGTTTTTATATATATATATCTGACATAAACGAACTCTGTGTGTGAGTCCATAGAGAATTCTTTGTCTAAACATGGAAATGAATCTTTGAAAAGATCTCTTACATTTCCTACTATTACAAAAAACATAGGTAAGTTACTGTAGAGCCGACTTTACACAGACCAAAATTGAATCAGTGATACATTTATAATGTATTTTAGATGTCTTTTAAAAATGATATTAAAGCTTTGGCTTCTCTGAGGTGCCTTCGGTATGATTAGAGCTTGTTAGCCACTGCCCTGGAGGGAAGAATTGGGAAATGTAGAAAAACTATTGGACTCTTGGGATTATTCACAGAAGGTATAAGATGGTTATATTTCAGTTAGTAACATCCAGCATACTATTTGGATGCAGTAATTTTGAAGAAAGCTCTGGGCTGTAACGTAAAATATTGCATACTAAAATTATATTAAATACCAGTGCCTGTTGGGTGGGAGAGAAGAATTAGGAAGTACCATCTCTTCGTTATTTGTGAAGTTCTAATTGTTCAGGCCTTGCTCACAAAATGAAAAAGTTTTATGGAAAAATAGGAAAGTCTTGTCTGTGAAACTATACTACACTTGCCAAAGGAAAATGTAATTGAAATTGCTAGGACAGCATCTTAAATGCTTGATTTTTCATCTCGTAGCATTTTAAATGATAATTTTTCCAAGGAAAAGGATAACAGTATTCTGTCTAAAGTGATTTTAAACGTGTGTTGTCAGCAGAACTTGAACTTACCAGTCCGGAACGCAAACTCCTGCTCCTACCAGTGAATGCACTCAGGTTGTACACCCCACAGGGTTCCTGCCTCTGTGTTGGGACAGTGCTCAGGAGAGTCCCCACCTCTGTGAGCGCTGCAGGTGCTGTGCAGAGTGCCGCCCTTCCCTGGGATGGCTCCTCTTGAATCCCCAGCACACTTTTTCCCAGAAAGGGTCATTGGGCACTGGCAGAGGCTGCCCAGGGAGGGGTTGAGTCACCTTCCCTGGAGGGGTTTAAGGGATGGGTGGACGAGGCTCTAAGGGGCATGGTTTAGTGTTTGATAGGAATGGTTGGACTCGATGATCCGGTGGGTCTCTTCCAACCTGGTTATTCTATGATTCTATGATGCTGCTTCAGTGGGGCCCCAGCTCTTTTCAATGATTTCTATATGATTTTTATTTTACTAAGGCAAGTGGGTAGCCAAGGGAAGATGACAGCTTTTTAAATTATTGGGCTGTCAATTAAAGTTAAATAGGATTTTCATCAATCAGAAAAGGCATATCTGTATCTGTGAGTTTTGAGATCTGTGTAATAAATACACTTAAAATGGAAGAAGATATTCAGAACCCTTAATATAGCAGCTGCTGCCTCCTCCATAATGCAGTGTGAACGCTAGCTAGTTTGTCCTGCCAAGGGACAGCTTTTCCATGAAGCATTGTGTAGGTAATACAGATATAAGAAATACTACTGCTATACAGCAATTTTAGAAGCCCTGTGAAAGCTATTTAACATTAGATAAAAAATAACGGTTCACAGAGAGAAAGGAAGTTAAGAGCAAGCTACGATAGTAGCTACAGACTTGAAGGTTCTCTTAAGGAAAACAAATGCAGTACTAACTAAGCAGGTTAGAAAAAAAATCTAATATGGCCATGTGTGCTGTTGTAATGACTGCATTATTCATGCAGTCATTCCAAGGTGTGTTTGTGCATCTGCTCAAAATGTTTGGTGTGAAATCAGTTATCAAAAGCTTTGTGAACCTGTTTCACTGGCATAGCACAGATTACACCTACGCAAGCCAGGGCAAAACCCAGTAATATTCTAACCTCTTATAGTTCGAAATACATTTTGAAAGTATAGTGTGACTACCAGATGCAAAATATAATGCATATGAGATAAAACCACACAAAGAGAGGTATATAGCTACTTCATAAAGACCTTAAATTGTTGTGACTTATGTATTTTGCCTGTAAAGATAGGGAAATGTAGCCTAAACTTTTGAACAAGTTTTACTGTATAATAACAGTTCTCTTGCTGTAGCTTAAAATATCTGCAGTATAGCTGGAAAGTACTGCACTACAACACCGTATAACCCACTAATTTTCCTCTTTTCAGGGAAATTCCTGCATAACCTCAATGCAGAATGTTTACCCTTTCCTGGTGTATTACATCTTGAAGTTATTACTTCTACATCTGAATGCTGTCTGTGTTCTTGGAAAGCCTCAGCACTGTTACAGTAACAAACTTGAGGCAATATGACTCTAGTGTTAGTGCTCTACCTAAAATTTGAGGATGAAAAGGTTGCTACTCAGACATTTCAATGTGGAGTTAAATCTGAAAGACAGTTTTGTACCTAATCGGAACGCTGACCACTAAGAAGCTGGAAATTCAGTGAATTCAATATATGTTGGTTTATAATCTGTTCATGCCTTGATTTTAGGCCATTGAATAGCTGAGAGTGAAAGTCAAGTAAGAGAAATCATCTGAGATCTTACTCTATGTTGAGAAGGAACAGTGCACTTAAGATTGTGTAGGTCATGCCGCTTTCTCCTTTAGGCACATAAACTTTGAAAATAATAGTGTCTTAAGAAAGGAAGTTGGTAAGAAGAAACCTGAGGGAAGCCTTATCAGTATCTACTACTCCCTGAAAGGAGATTGTAGAGTGTTGGTCTCTTCTCCCAAGTGATAGGTGATAGAACAAGAGGGAATGGCCTCAAGTTGCAGCAGAGGAGGTTCAGATTAGACATTAGGAAAAAATTCTTCACCAAAAGGGTTATTGGGCACTGGAACAGCTGCCCGGGGAGGTGGCTGAGTCACCATGCCTGGAGGTGTTTAAAAGATGAGTGGATTAAGTGCTTGGGGATATGGTTTAGTACTGTACAGGTATGATTGGACTCAAAGATCTGGACGGTCTTTTCCAACCTAATGATTCTATGATTCTATATTAATACTTAGACTGGGGATAACTTTTGAGTGATGCTGAAATCAAACAGTTACAGTTGATTGTTTTTCTTTGGATTCATTGCATTGTAACATTTTACATCATTTTAATCATTATGAGATTTAATGATTTTTAATTGATTTTTTTAATGATTGTGGGGGGGTATATTTTGGCTGAGGTCTTGCAGAGACAGTTGGTTGTAAGATATCCTGGACAACTACTGCTTTTGCAGTATTGCTTTTGGAATTTATTACATGATAGAAATTTCTTCTTCTATGCAGAAACCATGTCTGAGCATTTTGAAACCATCTGGCGGTTCTGTGGCTTCATATTGCAGTTATGTTCAGAACAAGCCTAAAAGATAGACAACAGAGAGAAGGAATGTTTGGAAGGGCTTATTTGTCAGCAGTCACATTTCTGGTGCTTAACTCAACTTTAGAATGAAATACTTTGCTGTTGTCACCGTGATTCTTAATGATTAATTCTTTGCTCCTGGCAATCCTGCAATATTGAAAAATGTTAGAATAGGATCCAGACTAAGAGAGAGTCAACTTTTTTGCAGCATGGATACCCTATACAAATGGACAGTATGCTTCATGTGACATTGTTCTGATACTTTCAACTAAATGTTTTGGTATAGTCTTAAAAAAAATGAAAAAGTTATTTCTGAACTGTTCATTATTTTCCCATGCTGTGTTGCAATAATAAAGTTAGCATGTGATTTTTACTTCCCTGTCTATGGGTTTTCATACCTGCACACCATTAACAGCCACTGATTTCGCCAGCCTGCTAGTATCATTTTCTGTTAACAAACAGAAGTTCCGTATTTACTAAAAGTGCCGAGATCTACTGTTCAGATCCAAGGAATCTCTGCTTTCTAGAATCCTATGCTCCAGTGAGGTGTGTCAAAGAAGGAGTAACACAATTGCTGGTTTCAGTTTGTACAAAATCCCAATTTTCAACACAGCTTGGAACAAGATGCATGGCATGCAACAAGCAATCTGATTAATCAGCAGAGAATTTGCAGACATCAGCAATGCTTCAAGATGATATAGGAAGATCTAATATCATTTCTCCTTGTGCTTTCCATATATAGTTCTTTGCCCTTGCTCTTCCCCTCATCTCCATGAGAGTTCATGCGAGGTCTGTATTTTGACTAAACATAGAGCTGCCTGGAGTCTCTGACTTGGTTTTTCCCTTTCTAATTGGCTTTTACTAGTTATTTTTCAAGCGTGATAGTGTCAAGTCAATTTGCTCAGGAGTCGATCATGTGATTTTCATCATGTTGATTATGTAAACTCTTCTTCCAGCTTGTGGCTTTATTACCTTGGTATTTTCCAAAGGTGCTGTCCATGGCAAATAAACGACATGGATGTCTTCTAGGTGATCAGTGGAAGAGAGGGAAATCTTAATAAAGCCAAGGGCTTTTGGTTGGCTTAAATGAAGCTGCTTTTCTTGGTGCTTACAGGATGGTATGATGAAACTCTGCTGCTTTCTTCAGTTCTTTGTAATTTGACGAGTATGTATTGGTGGGTGATCTGCTCAGCCTGGTGGCAGAACTACGCAAGGAAGTAGAAACTTTAAGGAGCGTCAGGGAGTCTGAAAATGAGAAAGACCGGTGGAGTCAGGCTCTGAACTTGGTTGTTCAGTCTAGAGATGAGGAGCCTGAGGGGTGACCTTATTGATCTCTACAACTCCCTGAAAGGAGGCTGCAGCGAGGTAGGTATTGCTCTATTCTCCCAAGCAGCAAATTGCAGAACAAGAGGAGAAGGCTTCAAGTTGCACCAAGGGAGGTTTAAACTAGATATTAGGGAATATTATTTCACTGAAAGGATTGCCAAGCGTTGGATCAGGCTGCCCAGGGATGTGATTGGTTCACCGTTCCCGGAGGCACTTAAAAACATGTAGATGTGGCACTTAAGGACGCGGTTTAGTGGTGAACTTGGCAGTGTTAGGTTAAGGGTTGGTCTCAATGGTCTTAAAGGTCTTTTCCAATCCAAATGATATTGTGGTTCTGTCTTGACAGCAAGAAGTTCCCTTGCTAAGTATTACCTTAACCTCCATTTTCATACAGCAGCTGATTATGGGATTTCTGTGATACTGTGGCAGTGGTTTTATCAAGCTGCCTTTCTCTAGGATGCAGGTGGCAGATGCACCTTTTCCACGTAGAGACGATGTGTTGAAGGAGGAGTCTGTTTTGGATGGGAAGTTCAGGTTTATCTACCAGTCTCAATTCCAACTGGCCGCAGTTGTTCCAATTCCCAGGGGACAGATTTATTCTGGGAAAGAGTCCACTGGTGTTTTATCACCAGAGTTGCTGGAAGTTAAAGGTGCTTTAGAACTTGGGCATGAAAATGACAGGTAATGGATAAAAATGAAACAAAAACTGCTGTCTCGGAAAGCATGAGATGGTTAGCAGGGCAGACAGGAAATATATAATCTACTCTGATAGTTTAAGGGAACAATACAGGGTTTAAAAATGGAATATGAGTTCGTTTTGTAGATAGCGGGTCAGATGCTTTGGGCATGCCACTCATACCATGCACGCATCGTTTATTTTAGTCCGTAATCCCAGGAGCCCCTTGCCCTGCTATTGAAGGCAGCTCATAGTGGGGCAGCAAAGTGCTGACGGGGAGGTAACAGGAGCTGTTACGGATCTTGACAGAGTAAACACTGCAGTGCTTCAGTGTGTCTTTCATGGGCATTTTGAATATCTGTAACGTGCCGAATTCCACAGGTCACAACAGGGCTGGCTTTGAGGCATACTGTTCCAAAGTGTTTGGAGACTTCTGAAAAATTACTGCAGGCTATGCTTTAAAAGTGATCGTGTTTCAGTCTTTGAGGCTTGATCTTAGCTGCTGCTGAGGAGGAACAGGATGAGGCCACGGGCTTCCTGTTCACTCTTTCGGGAAGCCTTTAAAGAGAAATTATTAGTATCTTGTAGCATAAGTTACAGGATTTCCCTTTTTCAGTTTTGCAGAGCTTTGGATTATTTGACGTGATGGCAGAGTAAATGTCCTTGTTAAAGTTAAGAGAAAAAATAACTACAAGATTTTCAGATTTTGCAGATAGTTCCTGTTGAAGAACAATAGATTACATGAGAGCTTAAAGCAGATTTTCTGGTGGGTGGAAATGTGTATTTATTTTGCTGTGAGACTTCAATTAATGTTTATAGTATTGTTTTCCTATCCTTATTTTATATTTTTTATTATTATTATTATTGAGAGACAATGTATGCTTCTGACTGTAGATTTCTAATTCTGTGGATGTTTTAGCAGATGATCTCAGCTGGCAGCGTTTGAATGGTAGTATAGCAAACATTTTCATGATGGATGGTGGCTGAACAGGCAGATAAAGAAAAAGTCATACAGAAATTATGCTGATCATTTTGGCATTTTAAAACTAGGAAAGGATTTTTTTTTTCCCTGTGGCTGTATACTCCTAGTGTGTACGATTTTACTGTCATATGTTACTGTGTATATGAGTAAATGTGCATCTCCTCTTGGCAGTAGCTTTATAAAAACCTGGTAGCAGTCCGTAGAGGTTAAGTGTTATGTGTTTGAGATGGGGGGGTGTCCCTTACATGAAAAGAAGGAGGAGTCTCTACCTGAACAGCTTCACCGTGCTTCTCTTGCTGTGTGCAATACGCATCTTTCCTGGCTTTGCATATGAACCGATGACCTGTGGGTCGCGGAAAACTGTTTCATGCACATCTTGTTGCTGTATGTAGCCTTTGCAGTGTCTTCCGCTGAACTGCTGTTTTAAAGTTTTGGCTGGGGCATGTCAGGCATTGTTTTAATTACTAGAACAGAATTTTAGGGAATTATATTAAGTATCTTACAAACTACCATTGGTTGCCTCGATGCAATAAGTTTCTAAAATTGAGGACACTTTGTAGGTGTAAGTCATGTAAGCACACACCTGTACTGATGCTGTTTGTCAACATTTGCTCTCTGAAAAGGGTACCTAAAATACCACAGAGCTATAACTCCTCTGCTCTGGTGGGCTTCAGCTGCCTCTTCAGCTTTCCAAAATGCCTGAAATGTCATCCACTGCAGTTTCAGGGGTGAGAAAGAAAAAAAAAAAAATCTATCTCTCCTTGCAAAATCTGTATCAGTTACTCCAGATTATGATTTAAAATATTTCAACTTGTCTTTCCTATTCTTGGGAAGATATTTATATTGTTTGTATCTCATGTCAAACCGTGTTTTTCTTTCTGCTGAATTCTGCCATGTGTTGCTTTGTTTGCAAGTCGCTTCCAAGCCAGTAATCATAAGCACTCCCATCTGGTTCGGGAGCAGAGTAGTGATAATGTAAAAGGACATTTCCACTATTCTGTTTAAAAGAGTCCTCCATCTGTACCAAATCTGCCATTTTAATGAGATTGTAAAGGGGTTTTGTTGTTTTTTTCTTTTTCAAAGAGGGGAGGAGATTGATTGTTGAGGTTTTGGGTTTTTTTTTACTTGCATATCTACTCATTATTTGATTGTATCTAAGGCCCTTTCTCTTTCCTAAGCTATGAATGGCTATAGGAATTTGCAGTTCATGTAATTCAGGATGCAAAGTAACAAAGGATCCTGAAAATTTTACCCCAAGTCTGTAAAAAATTGATTTTGCCATTAGCATTGAGTCTTTCTTTTATTACCCTTTTTCAATAGCATGCATGTGAGAAATCATCCTGAATGCTGTAAAACTGATGCAGAAGGTTAAAAAAAATATAGTGTCACTATGATTTATGATGTGAGCTTTCAGTTATCAGAGCTGAATTGATAGATGTGAATGTGCTGAGATGCCTTTTTGGTGCTGGCAGGTTTTAATTTTTCTTTTTACTTTTCTCTCATAATTCTGATCATTGCTTTTTTAAAATTAATGGAGAGGGAATTGAACAACTTCTCTTGTGTTCTCTGTTCTTGATGTCACAGCCTAAACCGGGACAGTTTTGTGGAGGTTAATAGGCAAGAGTCTAGGTCAGTCATCCATCAGTCATCATACTAATGTGAACTCGAGAAGCCAAGAGCCAGTGACTGGAAAAGTAAAGTAGCTCTAGCAGAATAAATGAGCAGGCAGAGGGGAGGAGAGAGCGTTCTCCGAGGAGCTCCTGGAGGGAACAGGCTGTCACCCAGACCTCACTGGCACTGTCCACAGGACCTGGGCTGCCTAGGGAACAAGGGGCACAGCCTGCTGGTTAAACAGACACATGCAGAGTCTGTGTTGAATCCTTTTCTCCAAGAGGGGTGTTCCTCCTTTCCAAACAAGCAGTAATTCAGCTCTAGGAGAGCAGTTGGCTGGCTCCTTCTGTGTCACCAGTCATTGCCCTGTGACAGATAGTTGCATATCAGTGGCCCCCAGTGGCATAGAGACACCACCCCACAATGGGCTTGGTCTTCTGGACCAACTCTTGGGAGTTTCCATAAAACTGCCCAGTTTAATCCTTGTATCTACAAAAAGAACTATTCAGAAAGCTTTAAATTTCATGTGATTCCCTTGAAACCTGTTACAGAAATAAAAATATTTCCTTTTTCCTTATTCTCAGACACCTTTGCAGAGGCAGAAGAAGGGTATTTAGGCACTTGCTTTGTATTCAGAGCCAGGTCCTCTTCAGTTAGAAACAAAATTTCAGTCATTGGACTGTAATTTTATAATCTGGGGTTTCTGGAACTGGGCTGTTTCTTTTTGGTTTTTGTTGTTTTGAAATTATAGTTCTCAGTTCAAATAAAAATTCAGCTTTAGAAATTGAATATTTCAGGATACTATGCAATGTTGTGGCAGCTTGCAGTAGTGTCCTTGCTGAGGTAGCAGTGGTGCAGATGATTGAAATCTCTGCTACAGGGAGCTCTGCACAGATAGGTCAGTGAGGTAAATTCATTTAAACATACTTGGCCATCATCTTGTATTTAAATCAAGGTAGAAAGCTCCTCCACCCCTGCAGACAGCTGTTAGCTTCTCCGTATTTAGTCAGAAATGGGTCTTAGTCATAGACACGATACTGCCATAAGGAAAAACGTGCAGAAGCACAGAGTAGTTGTTAATAGAGTAGATGGTCAGTGTCATTAATGAAGTAATTTTGAGTTAGCTCACCTGAGTGTGTGGCCTATATTATTTATGTAGTGATGCAGCAAGGCCCCAAATTTGCACCTTCTGAACGATTTTGCACAGCTAATTAGCAACAAGTTCTGCGTTATAACCCAAGAGCATGGAGCTACCTGGTGGCTGGGCTCAGTCAATGCAAACGTGGAGAAATGTTTCGTGAAAATTTCAAATTATCCTTATAATATTTTACATACAGATTAATTCCTGTCATAGGCAAATGAAATATTGGACATATCTTGTCTGATAAAAATATTAGACCTTGATTATTTTTTTTCTCTCATCTTGCCTTTTGTTTTTCTTCTGTGCCGGCGAATATCCATGCACAGCTCACGTGTGTGAGGTTGTGAGGTGAGATGTGTAACAAGCAAGAACATTGCATGCTGTGCAGGTGCACGTGGTGTACTGAAGCGATTTTAATATTCCCTTTCTCAGAAGGTGGACATTGTTTAAAGCCATTCCCAATGTAAGTAACTGTAGGGAAGCATGCAGAAAATTCCTGCTGCTGGCAGTACCTTCCGTTGAAAAGGGAGAGATCTGCTTTACTGACATCATTAACTTCTCCCTGGGCTTCCCTCTGAAGCAAAATGATTAAGCAAAATGATTTCTTGGTACTGCTTTTAATCTCTTGTTTAGGAACATGAAGTATATAGAGAGAAGCCTTTTAGTTCAGGAAAATAGCCTCTAGAACCAACAGCACAAATCTATCATAATTAGTCATCAGAAAATCTGAATAAATATTAAAATTACCGTGGAGTAGGAGGCAGGCGTATGTGGTATTCAAAACACACAGAGTGTAAAATGATGTTATTGTTGCCTTTAGAACTAGTTCAAAGTAGTCTGCATTAGAAAGAGCTGATAAGCAGAATGACAAAAGCTTGTTTCATGAGTGATTCCAAGCAGCAGTGGTTTTCTGATCAGCTGATGCTGCAGCTATTTTGGGTATTCCACAGATCATGATTACATACACGGGGAATGATTGGAGGCAGCAAATATGGCAAGTGAGCCAGGAATCCTGGGACATGCTCCGTTACTAACTTAATAGTTTTACAATCACTTGTCCTTTGCCATTTAAATAGCCAAGGGAAGTCTAACAAGTGACTGTGCTTAGTTATCTTTTTTTTTTTTAAGAAAAAAAAAAAAGAACAAAAAAAAGAAAAGAAAGCCACTTCCTGGAGCTGCTATTTTTAGCAATGGTGCAGTGTCCGAAGTGTTAACTAATTGAGTCATCAGGTTTCATATCTGGCCACAGAAAATGGCAGTGGAAGAGGGAGAATGCTTTCCAGAACAAGTAAGCATTTGTGGATTCTGAAATAGTGAAATCTGCGTATCAAGTTTCTTGTATTAGTGTTTTAAGTCTTTGATTGTATGAGACAAAGCTGGATGTAGGAAGAGGTATGTTTTTGCTTGTTTGGTGTGTTTTGTGTTCTGAAAGTTGGATTACGGTAAAGGCTGAGGTGGCAGTCAAATGGTATATGGAATTATTTGTTTTCTCTCCCTACCCGTGGCTACATACTGTTCAGGACACTTTGTAGAAGACGCTGATTAAAATTACAGAAATGTTTTCTAATGTGTGATCAGGGCCTTAATTAACTGAGATATACATAATAATTTTCTTCACCGAAATGTTTAAGCAAATCTTGCATATTTTAAAAACCTTAACTCAAATCTATGCTTTTAAGGTGTATTTATTAAATAACACACCTCTTATACTGACAATCCATAGATCAATTAAACTTCAAAAGGACCCTGCTGTAGTGCTGGTACCATGCTAGGCGTGACCCGTAAGGAGGCACCCGTATCACTTACTCTCAGGTGTAGTCCCAGTGCTCTCTATGTGATTAAAAAACTCCTCAGGTGAGTAAGCTGCTATGAAATGACATACCCGCAACTCTATGAACTAGGCTCTGAGGTTCTTCAATAGCCTAAGTTATTCACATCAGATAAAAACCAGCAAGTTTTTCTTTTTCTCCAGGCTGCTTTACTGCAAAATTAAAATACTGGATTCCCAGGAAAGTGTGATATTGTGTTATTAATATTGATGAGTGCCAAGTTTTGTGGAAGTGTCAATTAATGGCAGCATTTTTTTAGTCAGAGATTTTACCAGTGGTAGCACCCAACAGTTTACTAGCAAATTTTCATGTCAGCAATAGCTTTGTGTTCTAAAAAAAATACTGCAGTGAGTTTTCTTAAATGTGTGTGTTGTTGTTTACTTACTGTCAACACAGGAGTAGTTTGTTGTTCCCTGTTAAAAAAAACATCTCTGAAACTCTGATTATTTTCATGTGATGCTATTCTTCTTTATAAATTCATTTACACCACTAATGTCAAATCTATGCAAACATTAATTTGGGAGATTTTCTTTATGAAGAAATTTCATGTAGGAGGAGGGTTTGTTAGATTCAAATGTTTTATGGTACTTGGTTAAACTTTGATATAAGTCCTCAGAATATAATTTACTCTCTCCTGTTTTTTTAGCAGCGTATTATCAGTGTTCAGAGTGATAAACATCTTTGCTGATGCTTTATATATTAGCCCTGGTGGTACAGAACTTGATGCATTGCAGTCCTGCTGGTTTCTGTGTTCAACAGTTTGGAGAGTAGAGCGAACTGAAAATTTCTCTGCCCTTGAGCTGTGGCAATGTTCTGGTCTGTGATACGCTCTGCCCTTCTGTGTTGCAACAGAACGGTATTTACTCTTGCTTTACAGAGTTTTGTTAGAAGTCGCATAGAAACCGGTGTCTCTGTTAGCATATATGTTGTTTATTGAAGGTGTAGTAGCTATTTGAAATGGAGTTGAGCGATGGAGAAGGGGTACAGTATATATTTGTTTTGTACTTTTTTCTTGCTGATGTTGATAATGGTAAATACGGTTTTCATTCCATGTGTATATGTTAATCTCCTATTGGTTGCCATGCGTGTTCTAGATGTAAGGAAGAAACAAGCTCTACCTTGCACGTTTATCCTGTAGATTTGCTATTCAGAAGTGATATTTTATTTAACATTGTACAGTGATGGCCTATTCTACCATCAAATAGGGCTCATAAGCAGAATTGTTGGCCACAATTTATAAGTGTGTAATAAACTGATCTTCACCTTAAGGGTTGAACTAAAAACTAATTTGAAATCTGTGTTTATTAAGCCAGTAAAAGTAAAGTCTCTCAGCCTAATTTGGAAAGTGTTAATTCATTATTTTCTTTGATTGAGTATGATGTGTTTTCCAGACATACTTCATTCTGATGCTAAGAAACAGTGATGATTTTCAGATGAAAATCAACTGTGAAGTCTGGTTAAGGTGAAGTAAAACGTTCAAATAGTTCTGTTTTGACTTTTGTCGAAAAATAAGAAGTCCCTCCTGAGAAGTTCAGATCATCATGATTCTTCTACAGAATTCTGACTCTGTAGTGAGTGCACAGTGGCTTTGAATGCCAGAAAAATATTAGTTCTGTTCTGTAACTGAGAAATGACCGTTCAAAAATGGCACTGTTTAATCTGCAGTGATTTAGCTGTTACTTTGGTAATTCTTTCTCATTTTAAGTATAAAACTGAGTTGTTTTCTCTTTCCCCTGTGTTCATCTCAGAGATCCCATACAGCTAAGACTGTTCTTATTGTTACTGATTTCATCCTGTTTGTACTTGTAAATCCTGGCCCTAACCCTTGCCCCTTTTGCTTCAGAACAGAATCCTGTATTTAGAACCGCAACTTGATTTGAGTTTAAAACGCTTGACAACAAATGCAGGGCTCTGATTTGTAGTTTTTGCTTGGGTTGAGAAAAGCAGTTTTCCTGTTGGAATCTAAGCTGATCCTCAAACCTGGAACATGGAATGAGGAACAAAACACTTGTAAACTAATTTGCATCTGCTGCGTACACCATTTCATCCAGACAGCCCCAACAAATGCTATCAGAGAACTTTCTATGCCATTGCACAAATTTGCAACAGTGAATGTCAGTGTTTCATAAGGGAGGAGGAGGAGGAAGGGGGTGCTGGGAAATGTGGAGGATAGTGGCTCTCTGGTGTCCAGCGGCACTGCTCTGTGCAGTGCTGGTGCCGGCATCACATCCATGAGAAAGATGACAAGTTTTCCTCAGTATTTCTAACAGTAACAAACAGCAGTGTGTGTAACACCTGCTCTGGTTTGCTCCACGTTGCCTTTGTGGTCTATAGTAGGATTACAGACTGGATCTGGAAGTATTGGGTCATATCTATGATAGTGGAATCAAATGGAAGACAAGATGGAGCAGGTTATGATGATGGGGAAATTCACCTCCTGTAGAAGAATATAGCAAAGACAACACAGCGTAGAAGATTCACAGATTATATTCCCCAGTAGGTTTTATACATCTCCAGAACAAGATTAAAGCTCTCTCCTGGCAGGCTGCTTACTCAGCTCCTGTGTTTGAAAGCTGTTAACTCCTGTCTGAAATCGCCCTAATGAGTTTGGGAAGCGCTAGCTCGGTTTTTTCTCCTCCTGAAAAAAACAAAACTACCTAGGGAGATGTTTTAATTCTTTGGTTTATTCATTCTGTTGATTCTTTCTTGTTGTGTCTATTTCACAACAGCTCTGCAAAGAGGTGTTAGGACAGATTGTTCCATAAGTTTTACAAGCTGTCCTTAAGGTAAACTGCTGTTGCAAGGCTCACCTGATGCCTCTCTCCAGCCCTGCAGAACTGACCATTACCAGATGTGTGGCTGTGTTGCAAATCTTGCCCCAGGAGTCCTCTTAGTACCTGAAAGCTCTTTAGATAATTTCCACTGACCTTTCAGATTCTGCATCTGTCCCACGAGCTATGTGTGGGCTTTTCCAGCCAGAGACTCTCTTCAACAAGTTGTTCAGGTGTGTGAACTGGAAGAGGTTCTTTGCTTCTAATAGAGGTCATAATCCCTGCTATAAACTTATAAACTGATAAAGGTTTGTAGTTCCTGTTAGAATCCTGAATAATGTGTCCAAAAATGTAAAACTTTACTGTCTAGCTTTAAAACTAGCCATTCAAATGCCTCTGAAGCCTTCAAAAGTGTAAACTTAAATGACATGTTAGATTTGCAGTACTTGCAGTGTGAATTAGTATGTTTCTGCATATATTTTTGCCACCTTATGAATAGTTATCATCAAATAATCTTTCAGTTTAATCATACTCCCAAGGCAGAATTATTTTCATTTTGAGTGAGAGATGCATTCAGAAGCAGGTACAGATTGAAAAGGCTTAAAGAGATCAGGAAACTTCTGAATTCTCTGTATTGAAAGCTCTTACAAGGTTGTCTAGCTACAGAAGAGGTTATATAGCTCATCTGTACTTCCTAGGGCTTGTTTACTACTTTATTTTTAGTGAATGTTTAGGTGCATTACACTTCCACTGACATAAAGTTTGTTGCATTTTATTACCAGTAATTTCCACTAGACCACATCTAATTGAAGCATATTTACATAATATTTTTGTAGTAAGCTTGTTTTGAGTGAATACAATATCTTTTCCCCAAAACACGCAATATTATCTGGTTTAGGTTTATACTATTTTCCCATCTGAAATTATAGACAAATAAATACACTTCAAAAATGTTTTGAAGCAGGTTGCTGATTTTTTTTTCCCCCTCCCCTTTCTGGTTCCTGATTCTAAAATCAGATGCATACAGAGAACAGGAGGTGGACTGACACATAATTCATGCAGTGATCTGAAGAATATGACTGTAGCATGGAAATGGCTTTAAATTTGAGCCTAAGATGTGCTGAAATTATCTCCATGCTCATTGGGTAGTTGGTTTCTGAGAGAGAAATAGCAGGGAGGAGATCAATGGCATCTCATCTAGCTTGACATGTAAGAGAGTTATTATCTTCAGGTGAATATAAACATAAGAAGAAACCCTCCAAGCACATCCAGCCCTTCTCTAGCTCTTTGTGACTGTGGTAGCAGTTATGAAAGCCAGTGATTTATTTTTTCACTTCTAAGTGTATGATAGGAAAACTTTAGAGAGTGAGAGATGAGTCATTACAGGCTCCGTTTCTCCAAGAGTTTGGAATAAACTTCTAGAAGTTGAGACTGTCAGCCTGGAGAATGAATCTTGAGTTTTAGATGTGCACATCTTTTGCCCTCAGATGTATTGGATCCTTTTCATTGATAATACATGTGAGTTGGTCACGAAAGGCCTGGTTCTTTGCCTGATTGTGTAGTTCTAATGCAGTACAGTGATTCACTGATGAAAGCAGCGATTTTACTAGTTTTGGGATCTTGAACAGCATATGTGCCCAATTTACCTTATCATTGTCTTTTCATACAGGACAGTCTGATAGCTGAAAAGTCAGTATTAAAGGGATCTTTTTTTCCCATTAAAAGAAAATAATTCTTGTGATATGTTGTTCATGCATACCTAGAAACACTGTGTGTCATGCAGATGTACATTGACTTTGTAGTCCTGGAAAATTAAGATCTTGCTTTTGGTGTTACTAATTTAATGCATTCATATCAGTAGTTGTTTTCATTAATTCTTCAGGTGAAGCTGACACATCAAACACATATTTAAGAATCTCAGAATCGTATCTGTGCAGACTGGCAAGAAGTACTGGAAGTAGCATAGCTCTCGCCTTCTATCTGAACATTGACCCAGTGGGATGGGTTTGACCTCAGTTCAAACATTTCCTGTTGGGTTGTCAGGTGGTAATTTTGTTAGAATTGTAGTTAAATTGCTCTCTGATGGTTGTATGTCTGTGGCGACAAGTAAGTAATATGGGTATTACAGCTTTTAGGGAAATTTTCAATTTGGCTGTTATGTTCAACATGTTATACATGTTAAAATGTGAATGTTAGGCAAGGGTTTCCCATCTAACTCTGTATGTGTCTTTTGTGTCTTGGAAATCACAACCCCCTTTGCTCTTCCTGGAAAATCAAAAGAATGACAGCTGCTTTTCATTTCTATATTGTGCTTGAACCTTCTTTGGAAACAGTCATTCGGGCATTTAAAGACACCCAGGGCAGGACTAGTTGAATTGCAGTTCACAGGATTGACTAGATTTATAGTCTGCTGGAGAAGATTGCATGCACAAAATCGAAGCAACTTATACAGTGAGAAAGCTGCATCATAGCTTCGCAGGAGATGCCATTGTAAGCAAACAAGTCACTGTAGACTTCTTGATGCTGTTAAAGGCAGCAATAAACACCTCTTGTACTGGAAGCTGTGAAATGTTCTTGTATGTACCAGCCTTAACATCTCAGGCTTTGGCTCCTATTCAGCCATCTTCCACTCCAATATGAGTTTTCCATTTTCAGCTATAACAGTGAGCGCAGGTTCAACATTTTGCCAGGACAGACTTTAATAGGTAGGTTGGTACAAGTGATCTTGAAAATGGTATATGCTAAACCTTCACATCAGAGACTTACTTTGTCTTGTGTTCCAGAAAGGAAAGAGGATTATTTCTTTGCTTGGATGTTTTCTTGGTTTGGTCAAGGATTTCTAGAAAGAAGGAATTGCATCTAAAATGCTTTTTCCACTCTGTTTTGAACTGCTTAAATGTGTGATTTTCAGGAAATATTTTATTTTCTCTACAAGCATGTTAAGAGTGACTGCTGTACAGCTATAGAATCTCAGCTTTTGTAAATACAGTTTATTATAGATTCACATAGAATTGTTGCAGAAATATAAGGTGTTTTAATCTCCACTGGTGTGACCAAGAAGAGGGGTTTCACACAGCCTGAAATAAGTGTAGTTTTTACTTAGTGGAAATTGTAGTTACATAGTTGGAATGGGGCCAGTTATGGGGACATTGCAAATAGTATAATATTTTTGACTGTTTTATCATGCATGATACAATAATATGATCAAAGAAAGTTGATGATTAGTAGGGCAGACAATTAGAGGGATTTGTTTTGTTTTCAACCAATAATTAAATCATTTCTCATTCTGCAATCATATTCAAAATAGCTTGCCTTCCCTAGCTTCCTTTGAATTGTCAGTCAGTAGGAATGGAGCTTTTCCTGTTGCCCTGTGGTTGTGTTTAGGGCTGTGATCCCAAAGGCATCTCTCTGAAGGATAATTAACAGCAGAACTGCAGATAGCACTTGGCCTCAGGCTAACATTCTTATCAGAAGAAAACACTATGATGTATGGCATGTAAAGCATGAGTAGAGCAGTAGTTGTTTGCACAAACATCACCATCTCATCCAGTGCAATCATCCCCCTTTCTAATAAAGAAGATAGAAGTGAAATTTATAATACAGATTTAGTTATGAGGTAGTAGGGACATAAGAAAGTTATAGCAGCTTGAAGGATGGATGAAAAGTCTCCCTAGGAAAATTATATGACTGGTTTATTTCACATTGTTCAGATGTTGCTGTTGTAATAGTTTATTTGAAATAAAATTTCATCCCTTACCAAGTGAGCGTCACATATTTGATTGCAGTAAAGTCCTAAAACAACAGGAGGAAAATCTAAGAAATATCAATGACCACCAAAGCCATCGGTTGCAGTAAGCCCACCCTTATCAAAATAAGCAAAAATGTTGTCATCTGTTTCCTCAGATCATCTCATGCTGCTGCAAGACTAGTTTTGTTGAGCACATTTCCAAATGGAAGTAACCTAAGTTCATCCCTTAAAAATGAGGTCATTGCCTCCCCCCACAACAAATGTTAGGCATGGTTAGCATCTTTTCATTGGGACTCAAGCCAGAATGCATCCTGCTCCCGCACAAAGGGAACCTGCTGGGGGTTTCCTTTCACAACAGCTACTGTTAAAGATGGAGTGAAAAACAAAACCCTGCTCCCAATGTGATAAAAAGACTGGATTTTTAATCTGAAAAAGAAGCCACTGTAAGCAGAACACAAAGGAAAGAGAGATGAGCATAATACAAATACCATGAGTTTGGGAGGGGGACTGTGCACATTGAAAATAATGGCTTTGCACTTTTGAGGGGTCACTAAATAATACATATTCTGTATTTTCTGAGAGGACCCTATATAGTCTCATAGAAAAGCCAGGCTAGACCCTGGGCTGACACTCAATGCAAAATGAGTCTTTACTCATGCCTAATAGTCTCTTACTGCACTGGAAGTACTTGGAGAAGAAGATAGTGAACGTATATTTGTTAGTGTGAGTCAGCATCAGCATTTTCTGTTTTAAAATGGAGGCTTAAGATAATATCCAAGTGACTTAAGAGTTTTTAACTCAAATAGCTTTTCCTGAAAATGAGGAAACGGTCCTCAGGTCTTACCCCTGCACATCACAGCTCTATCATCCCTCTCATGTGGCAGGACTAGAGGACCTTAGGGTAAAGAAGGGCTGGGAAACAAAGCACTGTTACCAGCGAGACTTATTCAGCATCAGTGCTTTCCAGAGATGTCTCTGGGATGAAGGCTGTTTAAATGAGCCTCCAGAGTGGAAAACCTGTTGTGAGTTGCAGACAGGCTGCAATCTGCAAGCTCATCAGCATGCTCTACAGTAGAGAATTGAATTTTTATAGCATAATGGTGTTCGTTAGCTAATCATCTGCATTTACAAATTTCTTAAAAGTAGGAATAGCCCCTTCTTCTCCCAAGAAAGTATGGGGAGGTGAGGGGAGAAGTCATCCCATCTGTGAAGAAAAAGCTTGATATTATGCACGCATTAGTAGTGGTACTCTCATAAAATCCACTGTTTGTTAAATATTGTCTCAGTAGCCATTCCAGAACTAAATGCTGTGCACGGGGTCTGAGGTCTGTCTCTCCCAGAATTAAAACACGTTTAAGAATCTTGATTTTTAATTTGAGTCTGGATATAGACATGAAAGAGATAGCATCCTCAGGGAGCACAAGAAGGGAGCAGGGAAAGGCTTGAGGGACACAGCCTAACAACAGGGATCTGTGCAAAGGCGCAGAAGGATCTGCAGTCTTTGTGCCTGACTGCAAGAACATCTGAAATTCAGGGTAGTTTGGTGTATGTCCCATGCCTGTTGTTCAATTCCTATTTGTCAAGACAGTGGAGGATCAAAAACCAGTTTTCATCTTCATTTCATGTTGGAATTGATTACAACAACAAAGAAAGAAAGAAAGGGATCTGAATATGTTGCTATCATACAGAATGCCAGTCTCAGGAACACTGAGGCTTAAATAATTATTACTGGAGCAAATGTTTATTAGTCTGTTAAGGGAATGTCCTGTACACACGCTGTCTGTGTGGGGTTCATCTTTTGGACTCCAACCAGCACGAAAGGTGGAAATGGCTATATCGAGAACAGTTCCCACAGAGGGAGGACTTACCTGTGTGGGTGTCCTGAATGATGGCTGGAAACCTAAAATCCTTTTCCCCCCTACTGTGTTTTTAATGCATTTAATATAACAGGTCCTTGATCAGTTTTTGATGGGGGCTTGCAGACGTGATGGCAATCCAGAAAAATATTAATTAACATTATTGTTGCACTTGTTTTATCTTTTAAATCCTTAAGTGATTTGAGCTTAGGCTCTGATGCTGACCCTGTCTGTGCAATACAGAGGCAATTACAGGCTCTTTTGGGGACTTCAGGGGGCGTTGTTTTAAACAAAACAGTGCCAATTGGAAATGACATTTTTCTTCTCTATTGTATTTTTAAAGAATAATTTAGGCTTAAAATAGAAAAGCAAATTTGACAAGATTTTAGGTTCAGAAAGGTGAAAGCTGTTTGATATTTTTGATCATTTTTTATTCACCCCTATACTTAACTTTTTAAAACTTGGTTAGTGTTCACTGACAGTTTTGTGTTTGGAAGTGGAGTCTTAAAAACAAGGGTATTCAAGGCATTTTGCATGGTAGAAAGAGCTTGAAAGTTTATTCCCTACCTGAGCAGGTCTGAAGTAACGCCTTAGTCAGAAGGAAAGGTGAAGCTGGCAATGCAGCTTGTAGAGAGGCTGGAATTGCTTTTGGTTTCCAAAGATGTTGGGTCTCTTTTCTCTCAATGTTATTGCTCATTTCTGCTTGTGGCAGAAACCACAACGGATGGAGAGAATCCCAGAAGCCCTGTTGAATGTTTTGCACAGTTGTACAACGTCAGTCTGTTATCCCTCTGTGCAAATCTCAAAACTTCTGTGCATGGTGCCCCAGAAAGGGCGAGTTAACCAGCCTGAGGGCTTGGGAGCTTTAGCCAAGGTCAGAAAAAAAGGTTTTCCCTGTAGTTAGAGCAGAGGGATGTGTTACACCCTGGCTGCTAATGCTGCTCATGCAGTTTCACACACTAGCTCACATCACGTCAAGTAACTGGAAACCAGCAAGGTGGAAACTGGAAGTGCCAGCTCAGATCAGCTGAAGTGTGGGGGAGTTTGTGTTATCCTCGGCACGCTGCTAAATGGCAGCTTCTCTGGGTGCTTCCTAGTTGTCTTTGTGATGCCTGCACATGTTGGTGCTGCTTTTTCTATACGGGGCCCCTTGTGCTGGGGGCCTGTCCCTGTCTAAGCAGGGAGGGTCCAGGCTTATGGGTGAGCTGGACATTGTGTCCCATACCCTGCCCACCTCATCATTTGGCTGCTGGAGTCAGTGACGTTTCGGGACAGTTTGAGCGAAAGGAGTGAGTTTTGAGTGGTGATTGGCAAAGGAGAGCATGCTGTTTGCTTGAGGGATTTTAGGAACAGATTTGTGCATCACCTGAGCTACCTTGATTTGAAGCATTTTTATAAATCCCCAGGCTGGAAGCGTGACCTAACCTGTGTCCTTCCTCCTGTTAGAAGCAAGTGCTTCCAAGAGAAGCCCTTAAGAGACAGAGGCATTGCTCTCCCTCTACACTGAAACAGCAGTTAGCTAGTAATGTGAATATCAGATATTTATCACTCCTTCTGCCCCCCACCACCTCCATTTTGTTTGAGCAAATAGAAAGATTTAGATGTTTCTGAGTATGAGCTTTGTTTCTTGTCTGGCATGCGTTAATGTGACTGGCGGGAACTGATTTTCCATAGCAAGCTTCTCTGGTGCATCCCTTCCCCACCCAGAAGCAGCTGTAAACAGCTGATGTTAATTGTCATCCACCTGCTGACTGTGCCAAATAGACATGCCATTACACAGTGACAAAAAAGGCTCCCGGTCTATTAAGTCCTCCCTCATACCTTTGGTAATGCTGATAAAATGCTGACCTGTTTTTTACCCCAGTGGCTGCTGTTGCTAAGCACTGAGAATATGACCTGTCTGCTGCAATAATCTGCATTGCACAGCTCAGATGATCTTCCGAGGCAGCCGGTTTTCCCCATAGTCTTTACAGTTCTGACCATGTAATTTATAGCAGCTCCTTGGTTTTGGTAGAGCCTAATTAACTATTAATATTTGGGGGCTGTTTTGTTGGAAGCACATTGCAGAAGTTGATTTGTAATGAGTAGTGTGGCGTACTTGGAAAATAACGATTAAGAGCATGGATGGTTGAAAGCCAGTAACTCACCATCACAAAGGGGAAAGCCATTTGTGTTCAAAACTTGGGAGAAAATGAAGAGTCCATAAGTATTGGTTCTTTCCTTGGAAAACAGTGCTTGTATTGAAAGCATCACACTGCTAAAATGGTTTTGTAGCTTGTACTGGTACAAAGAAGAAAGTAGGTTCCACACCTACTTAATATTTTGCTGTCATTATGCCCAAAATCACTTCATTCTGCACATGAAGGTGACTTCAGATGGGCTTGAAGCAACGCTTGAACAAAAAATCCACCTTGCAGTGGCTGCATTGACAGGAGAGGAGAAAAGTCTATAGAAAATCCAGAAACCAGGGTATGAAAAAAAAATTATTTGTGCACTGCATAAGTAACTGAGTTTTGGTGCCAGGGTTTTTTATATTTCTCTCAGCAGCTACTGCCTGTAATTTTTTCTCTAACAGTGATTGTTGCAGTTCTATTAATAGAACCTTAAAGGATAATAAAGCATTGAGAGTTGTAGTGATGTAAGCCTATGGTGAAATGATACTGATTAAGGAAGAAAAAAAAAAAAGACAATTCCTGCAATACTAATGGAGAAGAGGGCACAAAAAATGTGTTGACTGCACAAGATGCAAGGGAAGCCATGGCATGTATAAAATCAAGGATTATATGATTTGTCCCTCTTGAAAGTTAACCCAGATCACTCTTCTTGCTCCGAGGCACGATCAGCATTATCTAAACCATCCACAGTGGATATTTGCATAACTTGTTGTAAAAACCCTCCGGGGACAGGAATTACTTTCAGTGATCTCTTTCATGACTTAACCATCCTTTCTGCCATCCTTACATTCAAGCTGATGTCTGAATTACTTCACTGATTGTGCACAGATATTGTAAATAAAATGTTCCATAAAACCGGGGAGGATTGTAAATGTTTTAATTTGTAGATCCGTGTTCTTTCATTCAGGTAGTTCTGTCCTTCAAGACTGTTTTGTATTCTTTAAAATATTGTGTGAGAGCTCACAGTACTGCTCAGGTCTGTTCAGCTTGGACATCAAAAGGTGGTGTGATGCTTTTGGAAAGAGCAGAGTGGTTTCCATGGAGTCCTATCCTGAGCCTTACCATGTTTATCTTCCATGCTGGGTACCAGATGTGTCCCTGGCTACTAGCCTTGCATGTTAGACAGTGCTGCATAATTCACGTTTATATATAAAGTCAAATCTTGTTCTGCCTAGTCAGGCAGACAGGCTATTTACACCAGAGGGAGTTTGCATAAGCAAGGAGGGCAGGATTTGACCCATATTTGTTAAGGCAGTTTGGGATTCTTTTGTGTCTAGTTAGCTGTATGTACAATATGTTGTTTGCCAAGGGAATATATTTTTATACTGTGTTGTAATTTCTAATGAGACTTCTCCTTTTTTCTTGCAGTCTGACACAAATGCAAGTTACCTTAGAGCGGCACGAGCTGGCAACTTGGAAAAGGCTCTCGACTACTTAAAAAGTGGAGTGGACATCAACATTTCAAATCAGGTTGAAGAATATTTTGATCAAATTTGCTAGATAAATACCTTTCTCACTGTTTCTGGAATCTATCTTTATATTTGCTCCTCGTGTCAGTGATAAATGCTGTGGGGTTTTATAAGCGATGTTTATGTATTTTATCCAATTAAAAATTTGATTTTTACCCTTACCAAGATATCATTTCACTTCCACTTGGACAATGTTGTGCTATTTAACATTATCTTTCATTCCGTTTGTATTACATCAGATCATGGGACAGCACACAGAACTTGAGGCCCCAGAGCTGATGTGTCCTGACTCTAATACTCTTTCCTCATGATCTAGTTCCTGTAAAGTTTACATAAGAATAATTTTCGTAAGCAGTCCTCTCACTGGGATATAATAATTTGTCTCTTGGTATGCTGCTTGTGACACTGGGAAAACTTTGCCAATCTTTTCCATTGCTTTTCTTTATTTCCTTCTCCTTTTTAATCAGAATGGGTTGAACGCTCTCCATCTCGCTTCCAAAGAAGGGCATGTGGAAGTTGTTTCTGAACTGATACAGCGAGGTGCCAGTGTGGATGCAGCAACAAAGGTTAGTCAGGCCTATCTAATTGTTCTCTTGTTCACACTGATGGTCTGGGCACAAAGTTTCCACCAAGTGATTAGAGATGTTACTGTAGCAGTAATTGCAAATTTTCCACTGGTGAAGCCATCTCAGTAGTTGTTTAATAGAAACCTTTTGGATTATAGTAAATGTCACAGGTTACTAGGGATGGGATTTACTGAAAAAATTGTAGATTTCTTTCTTGGTTTCCGTCCATGTCTTCAAGAATAATGTATCCACTAGAAATACTCAGTAAGAGTATTTTATTGCAAGAAATGCTATGAAGTGGAACGTGTTCTTGATAGTATTGTCATGTATTTAAGCTCCAGTTTTGTACTCTTCTCAAATATTACTGTGTCTGCTTTCAGAAAGGAAACACAGCATTGCACATAGCATCCCTCGCTGGACAAGCAGAAGTAGTGAAAGTCTTGGTTACAAATCGGGCCAATGTCAATGCACAGTCTCAGGTAAAGTAATGTTTCTCCATTTTTAATTTTTTTACTATCAGAAACTTTTCTGGTATTAAAATCTTTGTCCCTATATAAACTGTAATATCAGTAAATATGTTTGGTAGATCTCATTATATTTATGCTGGCCCTTGAAAGCACAGCTTGATAGAGTCAATAAGATGAACGTAATCCTACTAACATTAAAAAAAATATACTTTTTTTGGCACCCCTACAAGTAACTGACAGCAGCTGCAGGGACAAAGTTTAAGCATGCAGCTGCCGTTTTATTAGTGAAGCGGACACTTTAGTGAGTGTAGTGCTGAGTTTATTCCCACCTTGTAACTTAATGTACTACTGAAACTTAGATGCTTACAGCACTCCTGTATCTGTTCTACTCCTCGCCTGGTAGTCAGAATGTACCATGGACCTAGTGAGTCTTGTTTTCCCCCTTGGAAATGATAGCACAGTGGAATGTCAGATTGTGTTCAGGTCTTTTCCCACATGAGATATGAATGATGAGTTGGGATTAATTCTGAGTTGCCCACATCATTCATCAGCAGAGAAAGCACAGAGATGTGTCTGTATGTCTGTTTGTAGTTGTCCAGAAGCCACACAGTTGCACACCCCTGGAGATGAAGAAAGTAGAGACATATCCAGGAGTGTTTGTAGACTTTTAGAAGTGGCTGTGTAACAGGCAGCACAGTAATGAATTTACCCTTCAGCCTTAGATCTACCCTCCAGTGTCCTAAGAGCTGCTAATTGTTACAGTGTCAGAAGAGATACTGGTAGAACAGGAGAGTGGGAGAGAATTTGTTGAAATGAAAGGGATCCTGTTTCACATCAGTTAGTGTTTCAGGCTTAATTGACCTCATCCTTTTTCCTTGTGCAAGGAGGTACCGCAAGCATATGCAGAGCTTTTGAGTTCGGTCAAGTCCTTTGAATGAATATTTAGGTCAATTATAGAAAATATGAAGTAAGAGAAATCATTGCTGGTGCTAAGAGCAAAGCAGCAAAATGAAGCAGAGAAAAACTAAGGCTCAAAAAATGCATAAATCACAGATAGTTGAAAGCTGAGTGGCTGTGCTGGGGGTGGGGGTGTCCTTGCATGCCTTCTCCATTCCTGTTCTCCCTGCTCAGGGGCTGGCAGGCAGTTCCGTAGAATTTGGATCAGTTTAAGAGACAGTCTTGTCATCTGGCCCAGTATTGCCATTATTCTGTATTACAAAGGTGTGGGCATGATAGAAAATGTTTTTTAAAAGGGGGGATTTAAAAATATACATTTTAAAGAAACATGCTTTTTAAAAAATGATCTTTCAAGTAATACGAACAAAATGTTTAATAGAATCTATTTCA
This sequence comes from Phaenicophaeus curvirostris, assembly GCF_032191515.1. Classification (NCBI taxonomy): domain Eukaryota; kingdom Metazoa; phylum Chordata; class Aves; order Cuculiformes; family Cuculidae; genus Phaenicophaeus; species Phaenicophaeus curvirostris. Next base: position 3,264,917 of record NC_091400.1, on the reverse strand, counting down.
AGAATGTTATTTTTTTGTGATCTGTATTTCCTTCACCTGGACAAAGAAAATAAGCTATTCAGTTCTCCTTTCTTACTCTTTTATACTAGCTAGATACAGCAATATTTGGTTCCAGGCATCATATAATTTTGAATTTAAAGAGAACAACAGCAGCCACAAAAAGTAGTTTTAAGTAAAATCTTTCATGACTATTAAGAAGTAAAACAGAGAAGAAATATTTCAGGTGGTTTTCGTTTTTAAGAAATTAAGATGGCTTTGAAAGGATCTTTTCTGCTTATGATTTAGAACTTGTATATTTATCCCTAAAACTAAAAATAATATGAGATTGTAAACATCTTACATAACTGCATTGTCCATATACTTGAAGATTTTGCCACATTACCCTTATTTTGCTAACACAGGAGAACTAAAGCCTTTTTTTATTCCCCATTATGGATGCCTTTGATGTCTTTGCTTGAGACACATGGCCATTCCACATGAATGCCTGGCAGCGAGATAGTCCGATGGGAATTAGTCTTTTTACAAGGTTCCTGGAGCAGCCTGTAACCAAACTTCCCGTGGGTTTGCTTCATGCATGGTACTGAGCATCATTTGAACCTTCCTAAAGCTTGAAATAAAGTTGGGGCCTACCCTCAGAGAGACCACCCAAAGATATTTTCTTTTCTTTTTGATGTTGAGCCTATTTTCTGTGAGTTTGGTTTTATCTCCTCTTCCCTTGAAGGTAACAACTCTGCCTTGCTGTCAGTGCCTGTGTTAGGGTTGCGAGGCCTTCTTTAACCAAATTGTCCTGTCTTTAAAAATTAAAAAAAAAGGTATATTTCTAATGAGTCGGAATTTCATACCTCCTCTTAGGGCTATTTACTACTATTGAAGACAAAACTTTTCCTTGGGCTTGTGGCCCTCTGGAAATTTCAGCCCCGTTTTAAAGAGAGAAGGAAAAGAAAAGTGTGGGAAAGAAATTGTTGAATACCCTACAGTAATTTAACATAAGCAAAAACGTTCTGCTCTGCTTCCAAATACGAATAATACTTGCCTCTGAGAATTTTTGCCTATTAATTATTTTCTGAAACTAATAATTAGGAAGCATTCCTTGCTTACTTTCTAAATGCAGATTTTTGAAACTAAAAAAATTAATCTTTGTTTCCAGCTGAGTTAGTAAATAGATATTGAGTGTACCATGAAACGACAGGGAAAAATGCCAGACTCTGCTGTTCACTGTAATAATAAACTGTCGTGTGACATATTAGGTACTTTAGTGAGCGCTTTCTGGGGTTTTTTTGTTCTTTTTTTTTTTATTAAGCAGAATTTTAACTGTACAGCAAAGAAACCATTAGGCCTTAATTCTGGAGAGTGCATTAACTCATTGCTAACTTCAGGCTTTGGCTCTTGTAGAATTTCAATGCCTGCTTTATGCTTCTAGCGATGCTTTTCTGAACAGAAACCAAATAATCAAAACACTAACAGCAAAGGACCTTGCAGCGTGTGTACGCCTTGTAAACATGTGGCTTCACAGCTGTTCACTGTTCTGTTGATGGTAAAGTTCCTCTTGGATCAAATATCCCGTTCACACCACTTTCTGTCTAGCTGACCTTTCTTCTGACCTCCTATTTGTCTCTGCTGCCAATGAGCCTGCATGCTTGGCTTCAGGTCACCTACGCTCTGTGTGTTGGACGTGTGCTACACGACTCTGGCCTGTTGCTGTGACAGTCAGATGCCTCTCGGCTGTTTTCACTGTGGCTACTATAACTCAGCCAAAATTCAACACTACAGGACTTAGGCTACAGTTTCCCTTCATCTCTCCAGAGCCCAGAATGTTAATGGTTTCACTTTGATGCTAAACTCTTCTCAGCTGATCGCTGGCTCCATTTGTTTCCTGCAAAATCTAGGTCAGTGTCCTCTTTAACTCTTCTAGCCCAATGGCTGAGCTGCTCCCCCTGCTCCTTCCATCCTGCCGAAATGCCTGCCCTGGCCACATGGCAAACCTTCTCTGTTATTCAAGCCAGATTAAATCTTCTTTTTTACCTGTTATTTTTAACTAGCCCTTACCTCCTCTTTTATTTTGTCATAGAATCATAAAATCACCAGGTTGGAAGAGACCCACCGGATCATCGAGTCCAACCATTCCTATCAAACACTAAACCATGTCCCTTGTGTTTCCATTCCTCCTTGTCCTCCCCAAGCTCTGGAGTAGCCACCAGAAGTGATATGTGGTAGAGTGAGAAGCTGCTGCCTACACTGCCGCTGATTCCCTGTGAAGTTTTTTTAAGAAAATCTGAGGTTCATGGAACCTCACAGTTCCAGAACCTCACAGTGGTGTGAGATCTGGAAGGTAGCGAGAGGAAATACGGGACCCTAAGAGAGCCCACTGAAACCTCTGTGCTCTCCTGGTGAAAATGTTTACTGGCATCATCACCCATGCTGATACCATAAGGAAAGAAATAAGGCAAATTCTTGCAGAGTTATGTCTCTGACAAAGAGTAATGCTGGAGTAGAAAGGGTGAAAACCTGTATCATGATAGATCAGAGGCTGTTGTTATTGCTGATGCTGCTTTGGTTGCCTTAGCAGTATCAAAGTGCTCTGCCATTAGTATATGGATATTTTAAGTTCTTCCTCTAAAATATATTTACCAGTAGTTAACAATTCTGTTGGATTGAGGGATTTGCAGTGCTATAGGAAAGCTAAGCAATTCAAGTGCAAATCAGCAAGTTCTATAATTCCTTTATATTGAACCCAGGACAAGTTTTATGACTTCATTTTGCTGTTGTTGGGGTTTTTTCCTGTGAATTTCAGAAATTCTTACATCAGTAGGAAGAAATAAATCGTCTCAGTATTATTCCCCAAAAATTCAGTTCCTGAAAGTCTGTGACCTGTATACAGTTAAGACAAAGACAAAAGCATTGACTGTAAGAGGAAAGCACTTGCTGAAGAACAAGTTAAGCTCTACAGCCTTTAATACTTGTATTGCATTGATTGAAATCACTCGCTTAAGCATAATTTGAGAAATGCTCTAATGTGTTTGGAAACACTGATAAACCTCTGTCTCAAATCACGGAGAACCAATGATCCTCATATCTCCTGGTGCCTGAAATATGAAGTAGCTCAGTGACCACAAGCAGGCTAAGCTCAGAAGCTATTTGAGGAGACAAAAGGCATCACTAGCCAGCACAAGTGAAAGAGAAGTCAAAACTAATGGAAAGAAGAGAAGAAATCAGAAAGTATTCTGAGGACCATTGCTCTTGCTTTTGCTGCAGACTTGTGTTGTATTTGCTGTCCCATTTTGCCTTTAGACTGGTGTGGCTACATTTGTAGGGAATCATAACTCATTTCCACCAAATGGTCTGCCCAGATTGTTTTCTAGTCTGACCTAATAACAGATGTAAGAGGGAGTATTCTTGCTTAGCTGTGGGAACGGTATCTGGTCAGCTGAAAGATTCCACTGTATCATTTAAAATAAATATTGCCCTTCTCCCATGTTCATTTAAATCAAGGGAGATCATGCCATTAACTGGCACGTGAGCATACGGTTTATTGTTTTCCAGTTAATCTACCCCAGTTTGGCAGATCTGTGGTATGTATGAAACGTGTGTGAAGTGTTTACACTCTTGTTTTCCTGTTTCAGAATGGTTTCACTCCACTGTATATGGCAGCCCAAGAAAACCACCTGGAGGTTGTTAAGTTTCTTCTTGACAATGGTGCCAGTCAAAGCCTTGCTACAGAGGTAAAAGTTTGACTTTCACGCTTTATGAACAAAGCAAAATGTGCTTCAGCAGTGATTCTTGCCAGCTTATATCAAACTAGTCTTTTAAATAGAAACTTAAAGACCAATAAAATTTCTCTCTGTGAAGTGTGCTAATGGATACGGAGTTATTGGCTTTTCAGCAATTTAAACCCTCTCTTACCGTTTTAAAAATAAAAGAATTACTTTAACTAGAAACAGTTCTAAAAATAGATGTGTTCTTAGTCATAGCTGGTAATCTTTCAGGTGAAGTGCTCAAACAGGGAAGCTGTGTGCATAATATAAAAATTCTTTGTGCTTTCGTTAAAAATAGTGAGTAATGTGGACGGCAGCCCTACAGCAAGAACAATTATTTGCCTACACTTTGGAGCCAGCCCTGGGATATTGGGGAAAACCCAGGGTTACTTAGTGCTTGAAATATTTTCTGAACTGCATTTATTACTATGCTGTTAACCTCTCTGTAGCACTTAGTTATCCCATCTGGTCCTGCAGTGGTAATTTCAAGCTGACACAAAGATGCAAGGTCCATCCTTGAAGATGTTCTCTGATCTTTGTAGAAGAACACTTTTTATTTCTTGCTTTAAAAAGTCATTCTAACTCAAATAAGGAAACCTGGAAGGCAAAAAAAGTAACAGATATATTAATAGTCATGAATGTACTGCATTGAGAGAGGTTTTTTAACCTCATGAATTTTCAGTTGTCTTCATTCCAAGATTTTGCTACTGAAAAAAAAAATTTCAGTTTGTGCTCTGTCAAATATTTATTAAATTATGATTTTCTGTCTGACTGATTCCATGAAGGAAATAATCCTTATTTGAAAAAGTCCTACTTTTTGCAAAATCTGAAATGCAAGATTAGTTTATTGCGTCACCATACTTTGTACTATCACTGTATAATAATGTATGTATGGATTCTTTTTCTTCTGTTTTCAAGTCAGCACTGTAGAAAATAAAGCAGTAATGGATCAAAATTATGTTTTCAAAATCACTAACATTTAGTTATAACTACAAGTGTGCATCAGAAACCACTTTCTGAAAACACTCAAAGATATTAAAGCCAAGAAATATTAAAATGAAAAATTTTAACTCTGGAAAATCAATTGAAAATTGTAGTTTTCAGAATGCTAATTTCTATTTATTTGTAAAAGCTTGGAAACAAAGAAATCACAGAACCCTCAAGATGTGCAATAGATTCAGACTTCTGAAAATATTCTTGCCACTGTGTGATTATCTGAGAATAGAATTTTTTAAAATTGTGCATGGGTACTTACTTCTTTCTCTTTGGTATTGCTGTTCCTTTGAGCATTGTATGTCAGTTTAGGTTGAGCTTTTCTCCAACTCAGCTTATTGATAAGGTGCGATCTAATTTTACCCATGGGGAATTCCTTTGAAGATACCAGATACAAAACAATGCAGCCTTTATTGCCTTACTTGTTTATGATAGTTGCTTATAGGTGCTTTTTTATTTTCTCTTGGTCCAAGTTTTCATATAAATCTGATTTATCTTTATCTTTTTAAGCGCAAAAGCCTTTGCTATGAAAAGATTGCCACTTAGCTGAATATTCATTAAAATTAAAACTCTTTATAAAGGTGTTTTAATCTAAATAGGCAACAGAACAAGCTATTTTCTTTAAATTGTGCTTAGTTTTTAGAGTTTTGATTGTTTTCTGTAATGGGCTTTGCCTTATGTTTTAAAGAGCAGTTGCTAATTATAGTTCTGACGTCCCAATACTCGCTTGCAATTGCTTTTTGTGAGTTGGCATCTTCGGAGAGCATGTGGTGGAAATGCATTCTTGTCGGTGCTAATATTCTTGGTCGCAGTTTGCTTGGCCTTGGTATAATGAACTCTGCGCACTCTGAAATGATGCTCAATTCTCATCAGAGAGGCTATAGGGGATGGCAGCTGTTCTAGGATTGAAATGAAGTGTTCCCTCCCATTTGTCTGCTCCCTTTTCCGTAAAGAAAGTTAAAAATGCATTCCTAGAATTATTTTTACATTATTGTTACCAGCATTTTTAGCAGAAGAGAAAGCCTAGAGAGAAAGGATGTCGTCAATAGCTAAACATCTCTAGGTCACGAAGGAGTGAGCTGTCACAGTCAGGTTTCACCAGGCAAGAGTCTTCATTTCCGCAGGTACAGAGCAGCTTTATCGCCAGAGCCCTCTTGTGGGGATGCTCATGGAGTTTTTTGGCATTCAGAGCTACACAGGATTTTTCACACCCTGCCCACAACCTGAGGCTGCGCAGTCCTTTCACCCCAGGAGCTGCTCACAGCCCAGAGCCCTGACACAGTCCTGGAGGATGGTGACTGAAGGCAAAGGGGGAAGGCTGTTGTTAAATGAGTTTTAAAATTTTATGAAAAAAACCCCAGCTTGTTAGGACCCAGATAATTTCAGTGATTTTTTTTTTTTTTTGTCCCCTCCAAATTTTTGAAAACAACACTCTTTTTTAGAGGTCCTTTTTTTTCCTCCTTCTAAATTGAGTTACTCTTTGTTTGCTAACTGAGAAAGCGAAACTCCATATTGAAAACATTACTTTTTAGTTCCAAAAGTTAAAAAGTTAGAACTTGAACTCTGCCCTTCTGATGTAATGTGAGGATCTACATTCCTCTGTGTCATTGCTGTACATTTTTTTGGCACTTACACAGCTTTACTGAGACAGAAATAGTTGAAAAGTAAAAGGTGTTTGCCTATTAAACTGTAGTGAGGTTTGGTAACATTCACTTTGGATATACTGATTGAGAGTCAAATGCAATAAATAAATATCTCAAGTAAATAATTTGTGTTTGCAATTTTTTGAGTGATTTATGGTACTGTCTAGGGCAAAGCTGAGTGTGTTCCTGGATTGGAACGCCACTTAGATGTTTGGGAAGGAGCAGGATCTAAATGGCAACTCTTTCATTCTTTTTCTTTCCTGAGAATCCTTAAAAACAAAAGTATAAAAATATCTCAGGCTGTATTCTTACATGTTCAGGTAATCCACTCTAAAATGTGTTATACGAAAGTCTTCTGATTTTCAGGTTTCTTATTCTGCACTACTTTGGTTGGCTATTTGCTAGTCTGAAATGAAATAATTTCTGTTTGTAAGAAGATTGTCCACTGCATCTGTATAATTTTCATAAGTTGAAGTGAGAGTAAAATAATTGGTGTATTGGGATAATATGGTATCGCGATTTATATATTATTAGATTTTAAATCCACATATTATAAAATATATTAGAGAATAGAGCTGAAGCGCTATCAGGTTTTTTTTCTTAGAAAATGTAGATTATACCTGTAGATATAGGGGGAATGGGTTGTAATTTGCTATAGAGACATCATTAACTGTTGTATTTTTAATATTTCAGCTTTTTATTACTTTTTCTGTCATTAAACACTTTATTATACACATATTTATGTAACTGTTAATTTGTGAGTAATTACACACTTTTTTTCTCAAGTCTCAGTTGATGTTGTTTGTTTATGTCTTACAATTTTATGTTTAAGTCTGGGGTGCCAGAAAGGTGTTTCGAGTATTTGGGACCTAGTTCACTGAGTCTTTACGCCGATTTCAGTGCATTGCAGGATACTTTTAATTTGCCCCATGTTACACTTCACATTTGAATTTGAGAGTTCAGTACTATTACTATAGCCGCGATCTCTTCCCTTCCCCTTCCACCCTTTGGAAAGCTTGGAACATGCATTGAGAGTCCTCCTTGTATGTTGCAGGATGGTTTCACACCTTTGGCGGTGGCTTTGCAGCAAGGTCATGACCAGGTGGTTTCACTGCTGCTTGAAAATGATACGAAGGGAAAAGTCCGTCTTCCTGCCCTTCACATCGCTGCTCGCAAGGATGATACAAAGGCAGCAGCTCTGCTCCTGCAGAACGACCACAATGCTGATGTGGAGTCAAAGGTCAGTTGTAAAAGAAACTACATTTGATGCCTTTAGGTGCTGAGCACATGTATGAAATCCATAGAAGATCTCTCCAAGCGTGTTTTGCTGCAGAGTCACACATAACTTTCTCCTGTAGAGTGTTTTAGAAGAATGATGTTTCATTTGCTTCCTTTGCCTCTTTCTCTCTCATTTCCTTTCTGTTTAAATCAGGGTTAATTTATCCTGTAGAAACTTTGCAAATGAAAAATAATACGCAAAATATTATTAAATCATTCTCTTGAGAATAAAAGCCGCTCCTGCAGTGGTGTGCTATAGGTATTGTACAATGGAGTCATTTGATTAGTTGTTTGTGCAATTGCTACTTTAAGAACTTGGTTAAACATGTAACAATTAACATGAAAAATACTCGATCATTCAGCTTCCATTCAGTCGAGCTTCCTTTGTGTGCCGATTGTGCTGTCGTCTGAGCTGCCATGCCACATAGCAGTCATGAAGCTTTTTGCATCCATATCACCAGTGGTGAACTAACCGTTCATTTTTTCCCCCTCTTTGCTTCCAAATGTGTTAACCTAGATGATGGTGAATAGAACAACAGAGGTATATATAAATATATATATGCATCATCACTCCTCCATGACTTAGTGCTGCTGCATCATTTCTTCCTCCTCCTTTTTGCATCGCCTTTTGTAGGATAGATACCTGCTTTAGACTAAATGGAGTAGCATGTGCTAGAGAAGACTGTAGTTTAGATACCAGGGCTTTCTGCAGCTGAAACTAGGGTTTCAAAGTAAGAGTAAGCATTCTTGGAAACTGACTGCCGTCATAAAAGAGCTATATTAAGTCAGATGGAGTTTTCAGGGATTCTTATGGAGCATATGTTTATCAGATATGTCAAGAGCTGCAGACAACCCTGTCACGTTGTGCATCCAGATCTGATTTTAGGCTTCTGCATGACACTTACCTTGATGGTGTCAGCACATAGAATGATCTGAGAGTGGTTTTATATCTGCAAAACTCCTGAAGCAAGGCAGTGGCAGCTAGCATGGCTTGCTAACAATTTAGAAATGCATCTAGTTCCCATAAGGTTTCATACTTCGCAGGACTGATGGAATTGCTGCATGTTTTAGCATTATTTTAAAAAGAAGTGAAACTACTTAAATATGAAAATAAGTTGCTGAAGTAATTTTATCAGTAAGGCATCTTCTAATTAGGGTGTTAACTCATGGTGTCTCAGCATAACCCAGTGTGATTGCCCACAGTGGGAGACTGATCTTTATGGTACTAACTCTTGGAAAAAAAAAATCAGGATTAATAATTTAAAATTGTCTTTGATGTTGTTTTCATTTGCATCTACTTTGAATTCATAAAAAACAGTTAGCAAGTACCACTAAATGACTTGTATCTGAACTCCTGCAAAGAATCTCTAAGAGATTTAACTTGCAAGACTAACACAATACCAATAACAACTAGGTATTTCTAGTTAGAAATTAATTTCTTATAAAAGACAGATCATTGCTTTAATACTCAAATGTTTTGCTGATGGTTTTCTGCAGTAACTGAAAGTTTTATCCAACTTCTGCTCTTCTAGAATAATTATGTTAATTTCTTTCCCTGCTGCATAGCAATACGATTTTATTTAGACTCTCTGAGAGCCTATAAATAAATGTCAATGAGTGAAAACTAGTAAAGTATTGGAATGATGACTTGCAGCAGACTGCTTTTACTAGCTTTTGTCAGTGATGTGTTACAAATTTTGGAATACTAATGATATCAAAAAATACGTTTCTGTTGGTTTTGTTTTGTTTTTCCAGAGTGGGTTCACTCCCCTCCACATAGCTGCTCACTATGGAAATATCAATGTAGCTACATTGCTGTTAAACCGGGGTGCTGCTGTGGACTTCACCGCAAGGGTAAGTGTGAAATCTTAGTTTGCTTAATCATCCCTTTGAAACAATTTTTCCACAAAAATGTGGAAAAGCATGTTACTCTTGCCAATAGAGGGTCCTGGCCTAATGTCCCTTGTTCCAATGCTATATGGTGAAAAGGAGGTTTCCCTGGGCTGCTGAACTAAACCTGAACTCTAGTTGTCACCTTTGAAACCTTCGGTTTTGATCGAAAAGAGGTGCTATTTTCATAGTTCTAATCTTACAAAAAGGGAGTCTGAGATTCAGTGAGATTCCTTGAATCCTGTGTTCAGTTCTGGGCCCCTCACCGCAAGAGCACCCTTAGCAAGTTTGCAGACGACACTAAGCTGGGTGGAAGTGTTGATCTGCTGGAGGGTCGGGAGGCTCCAAAGGGATCTGAACAGGCTGGACTGCTGGGCTGAGACCAACAGCATGAGGTTTAACAAGGCCAAGTGCCAGGTCCTGCACTTGGGGCACAACAACCCTGTGCAGCTACAGACTAGGAGAAGTCTGTCTAGAAAGCTGCCTGGAGGAGAGGGACCTGGGGGTGTTGGTTGACAGTGACTGAACATGAGCCAGCAGTGGCTCAGGTGGCCAAGAAGGCCAATGGCATCTTGGCTTGGATCAGAAACGGCGTGACCAGCAGGTCCAGGGAGGTTCTTCTCCCTCTGTACTCGGCACTGGTGAGACCGCTCGTCGAATCCTGTGTTCGGTTCTGGGCCCCTCACCAAAAGGAGGATGTTGAGGCTCTGGAACGAGTCCAGAGAAGGGCAACGAAGCTGGTGAAGGGGCTGGAGAACAGGCCTTATGAGGAGCGGCTGAGAGAGCTGGGGTTGTTTAGCCTGGAGAAGAGGAGGCTGAGGGGAGACCTCATTGCTCTCTACAACTACCTGAAAGGAGGTTGTGGAGAGGAGGGAGCTGGGCTCTTCTCCCAAGTGACAGGGGACAGGACAAGAAGAATTGGCTTCAAGCTCTGCCAGGTTTAGGCTGAACATTAGGAAAAAATTTTTCACAGAAAGGGTCATTGGGCACTGGCAGAGGCTGCCCAGGGAGGGGGTTGAGTCACCTTCCCTGGAGGGGTTTAAGGCATAAGTGGATGCGGTGCTAAGGGGCATGGTTTAGTGTTTGATAGGAATGGTTGGACTTGATGACCCGGTGGGTCTCTTCCAACCTGGTTATTCTATGATTCTATGAGGTGGATGCTTCCACCTGTAGCTTTAACATACGGCAGGGGTGCTGTCCCTCTTAAATTGTCCTCAATATGCAGTTGTTTCTAGTGAAGGTGAAGTGCAGGTGTACCAGTGAATAAAGCAACTGTGCCTTCACTGGATGCATGAGAGTCAGACGGTATGTAAAGGAGATCTAGGAAACTGGAGAGGCAGAAAATGAAGTATAGAAATGGAAGGGGATTGATTATGAGAGCTGTGTGGCAGAAGCCTTGGTAGAGTAGGGGAACTTGCTTTAATAAAAAAGTAAATCTTGGGCTTCAACAAACTCTGTTCTGGATTAGGGGCACTGATAGAGAGCACATCCAACTTAATAAGGCCATCTTTGCCTCCTCTTCAAGATCTGTAAATTCCATGTTCTCCCTTCGTTAGCTGTCATTGTCAGAAAGAGGCAAACTGCTCAAATACCCAGGGATGTGCAGATGCAATGACATCAGCCCAAAAGAGCAGTGGGATGATGCTGTGACTCAGAGCGCTGAGCGGCTTTGTTTATGCTTGTGATAGCTGGGTGGGGGCATCCGCTGAGCACCTCTCTGCTTCATGGTGGTTGCAAATCTAGATAAAGTAGCCGTGACAGAAGGAATCGTAGCATAAATAACAGTAATATGGAGTTGAATTTTGTTCTTTACAGGCTGCGGGTAATGAAAATGCTTCACAGAAAGATGAGTTAGATTCTGGTAGACCAGTAAATCTGTAGGTAGATAGAGCACCAGTGTGAGTGTAAAGTACGATTATCAGCAGCAAGTAACAGAGCCTTGCCTGACTTTGCCCAGCTTGCAAAATGGGTAGAGGTACCACTAGAACAGGTAGTAAAAATGACCCGCAGGTGTAGCCTGCCCGCTGCCACCTCATTGCCTTTTATTGTTTTAATTCTTGTAAATAATACCTATGATGAGCTGTCTCCCCTGTAGAGGAAGGGTCCTTACAGAGCAAAGGTATGGAAGGGCTGTAACCCAACTACTATCATGCTGTGTGTATCTACTGTAGCTTTCAGAAGCCCAAAGAGCAAACCGTAGGATGAGGGTGTTCAGTGAACTTTGTGGTTTTGTAAGCCACCTACCATTTTTACTTTGTTCTTGTTAAATCAGTATGAATCAACACTACTTGTCTGTCTCTCAATTTATGTTCAAGCTATTTGGGCAAGCGTCAGTTCTGGGGGGAGATTGGAACAAGTGCAGAGGATTATGGTAACAGAAGATGCTGGTGTGGAGGGGGGAAACATCAAGTCAGTTGTGTGAAGGCAGGATAAACAGACTGCTCCCACCATCGGTGTAGTGAAAGTGAGGAAGGGTAGAGAGTGTGAATGGACACGTAGGATGAAGACAGAGCTCTGAGCCTTAAGGACAAGGGCAAGTGCGGTGAAAAGAGGAGGTGGTGAAAAGATGTAAGAAAAAGGAGGGCAGACCTGTGGGAAAGGAAGTCTCTTCAGCTGCTGTGTTTTCAGTGTGTTTCTGAGAGGCCTGAGGGAAGAAAGAGGTTGCAGCAATGAAGGTGGGGAAAGACAGGAGCTTGATGATGGCTCTTGGTGTGGGGGCAGGAGGTGAGCAGTGGTGCTGTACTGGAAGTAAATGATGTCCCCAGTGATAAGCAGTAGCAGATGCTCCCCTTGCCTCTGCTGGTACACACCTGCCAGCCTCTCAGCTGTCATATACTCCCTTGCCCCCTTCTTTCACTGTGCCTAAGGAAAATGGGCATAGCTCCAGGAGCTCTTACAGGTGTTGCAGTGCCTGCCAGCCTGTGTACCTGCTGACTGTAGAGGCTGGGAGGGTTGGAAAGGTTCCTGCACTCTTCCAGCCCAGCAAATGGTTTCATGTCAGCTGTTCCGTTGAACTGTATTTACACTTCTGTGCCTGTGCTTCCTTCTCTGGTCTTGCTGCAAGTTTCAGGAAAGATGACACAACAAAAAGTTCCCTGTGAGATGGATGGCGATCATTCAGTAAATCAGGTGGTGATGCCTCTGATTCTGCCTGTTTACAGGGAAGCAGCTTCAAGAACTTTCATAACCTCAGTCCAAGTGAAACAGGATTTCCTTATTGGGCTGGATGTTTGCCATTTTGTAATGAAGGAAAATTGCACATTCCAAATTGCTTGACTTCTTGGGCTTAAACTCAGCAATAAACCTGTCATGATTACTGTCAGGGTATGCCTAGTAGAATAACGGGCATTTTATGTCTGATCATTATCCTTTTTCTCTAGTACATTTTCACATGTGTGGCTATGCTTCCCTGAAACCCTCGAAAGCTAAAGAAATCCCTTCATTGCATCACCACATTTCCCTCTTGCTGAACTGGGAGTCAACCACATACGTGCTAAAGAAATGGAAGAAGAGAATAAAGGGAAGCTGAAGGGAAGCGATTCTAGGTACCATCCTCTTAGTTGGAGAAGCGTGGATAAATCCTAGTTACAGACTGAAAGAAAGCCAAAGAACTTCAAGTCAATCTATTTTATCAAATTTTTTCAGTAGGAAAAAATAATTGCTGTTATTAAAAAAAATTATTATTCATCAGCCACTAGTGCCTTTGAATCAAACTGTATCTGATATGTTACTTCACATCTGGAACTACCAGAGTAAGTTGGAGAAGTAGATAAAACTGCTGTGCTCCTGTCCTAGCTAATGCTTCTGGAGCTGGACGCTGTCGGAGGGGCTTTGTGCATGAGCTTGACTTTCTTTACCAGAATCAGGTCATCTTCAGCCTGAGGGTGGATGGGGTGCTGGATAAAAAGGAGAGGTCACAGAGGGATTTCTCTTCTTTCTACTACTCCCTTCAAATTTGCTTTGGACTGCCTTGCACTTTGGTATCTAGGATTTGGAAAGGTGCATCCAGATACATGCTAAAGGAAGTATCAGCCATTGGAAGGAATGAGAAACCAGTTTCCTTAGCAGTCTGATTATGTCAGTGGTATCCTGTGCAAGAAAGCTCTTTTGCTATAAATCAGACCCCTACAGACTGCCTGCCCTTTTCCCTTCAGGCCTTGCACCACCATACCCAGGAGCAGATATCAATCTTCTGTCTGAGATTATCTTCCAGTAGAAAGGTCTGTCTAGCCCAGGTGAGGAAGTGCCTCTGGAGCTCCACCTGCTTCTAAGGAGCACAGAGGTTAGAAAGGAAGAAAGAAATTGTTCTCTGAAGCTTCCAGAGGAGCAGCTGAAAGAAACCTCTGTGACCCACCGCCCGATCCACTCTGTATTTGAGCAAGTCAGAAGAAATTCAGGTAGCAAGGGAATTCTCTACATAAAGATGACCTCTGCCCATATCTTTCTTGCCAAAGTAAACAAGAGGTAGTCAGTACGCCATAAAACTGCACCCAGCCTTGCGAACAGCCTTCCTGATACACAGCACTCCTTATTCTAGAGGAGATCTCAGTTCCCCTGGGACTGGGCTTTGCCTGGAGAAAGTTTGCTTACTGGAAGGTTGAGAAAGGATTTGGTAATTTTAAGAAGGTGGTGTGAGGACAACATGCATTAATGATGACCCTGAGGCTGAGGAGCAGAACACCATTAGCCCATCAAGAAGAGCAGGCAATATGTAAGTGACAGTAACACAAGAAGAAAAAACATCTTTTTATTTCCCTAGTGGTAGTTTGCCATAACAGCTCCTTGCTATAATTTTCCTTTTATTCTTCCAGGATTCATTTTATATATCTCAAGCCTGAAGAAAGAGAAGTACATAAGCATTCAAGAACTAAATTAGCACTTTAGAGTTTTACTTCAAGATTTTTACTAAATAGACAAGAAAAAAGCTAAAAAAAATATGATGCACTTTTGTCAGGTTTCATGGAAAGCATCTGGTTTTATGTCTATACTCATAATTTCTTTGATTTCTGGAAGTCCTATACAAATGTCAGTGAACCCTGCAACTGCTACTGGAATAGAAGACTTTGCTCTGCAGGCTCCAGTTCTGAATTACAGAAAAAGCCTAGAAGGAGAGAGCATCGAGTGTTCTTATATACAACATGTTGCCATAGCTGCAGAGTTGCAGATAACAATCTTTACATACACAGCACAATCTTTCCATACCTTCATGAACTGGCAATAGTGATAATGTCCATGCAGTGGTGTTGATGGCAGTTCCAGGACATGACAATTCCAGTATATGCAACCACCAAGCAATGTTATGCTTTTTACTTAAGAACCCCTAATGATGGAGGGATTTTCCAGACTGTACAGGAAATTTCTGCTTTAGCAGTCTGGCTATTTTCAGCATCTGTTTTATTCACACATTCTTTGTCAGTATTAAGCTCTTCCCAGAGTCTGCTGTCACTTGGGAACTAAGGAGGACAATCTTACTAAATTCCAAATTACCCTGAACACTTTGGTAAGAAAATGTTGTTGTTTGTTTTTTTAAAAAATCAAAGATAAATATTTGCGGTTAAAACTACATTCCACTGAGGGGCTGGAAGGAGAGCTCAGAGGTGGAGGTAAGTTTTTTGTTGTGAGGAGAAATGTCAAGAAATGTCATGACACTTCTCAGTCCCTACATCCTCTGACAGTGAGACATCATTCAGAACAATGCAGCACTTGACTAGGAAAAGTTGATCCTTTTTTGTGTGCCTTTTTTTTTAAAGTTGCACTTCAGAGGCCATACAATACTCCTAAATGCAAACATTTACTTTTCTTGATTATTATTAGCATTATTATACTTGTAGACTCAGACTGTCTGATGTGATAAAGAGGCAACCCCACTGGACAGCATATCCTACCAGAAGCCAGGAGGAATTCTTCATTTTCTAAATGCCTTAAAATAAAACTACAAGATGTACTGTGTTTGCATTCTGACATTTTTTTCACTATTTTTTTCCTGACCATTTGTATTGCTAATTTGTAATAGCGTGGAGTAATTCTGACTGCTGTGGTGAACTGTGATGGATAACACCATGTGTCAGAGGGGAGCTGATCTCATTTCAGACAGGAAATGTAGGTGGCTTATTGCTCAGCACAGCATAACATAATTGGTGTTTTTTTCAATTTTCTTGTGAAGCCGTAGACAGATGCAGCTGGAAGAGCTTAGTGCTTCCTCTAATCAGGCACAAGAAAAGTCACAATGCAAAAGCAAGTTGCTCTTCACTCATATTTCTGGACATTGTGAGATTCTGGAGGAGGGCACAGGTTCTATGTGAGAGAGTGGTGTATAAAGAGAGAGTGGTGGCTGCAGAGGGCAGTGGATAGAGAGAAAGGGAAAACAGCCATCCACACGTTGGAGAAGATCTGCATGCATCTCATCTGTCACACTTTGAGCTATATGCTGTTTCTGAGTGCTTCAAGTCATATACCCCGGGATATCTGCCAGGAGGGAGAGGAGAGGCTGTGTGCAGTGATAGTTCATAATCCTATGATCATTAATTGCATAGTTTTAGGCTGATATTCTCACAAGTTATGTTTCATATTCCCTGTAGAATTTGTTAACTCACAAGCTGAATGGCAGGTTGGATCTCAGCGTTGAGGAGTCTACCTGAAATATTACCCAGCGTTTGATATTTCAACAGTGAGGACAATAAGCACTCCAACAGGCATTCTACATCTGAACCTCCACTTTTTGAAGGCATTTCGGCTTTATTACCGCAGGAAAACATCTTCAAAAGTTTCCTGATTTACTATTCTATCTTAAGAACAAAGGGAGAAATTTATAGGAGATCAAACAGATAAAAATAGAATGAAAAGACTGTTGATTTACTGAAGAATTCAGAACCTTACATTTGGTAGCTATATTGTTTGCTGAAACCACAGTTTCAGTGTTAATAACCTACACCCAAGCTGCACATATTATGAAGCTCTTTTTATCTCTGGTTTCTTGTGACAAGTACAAACAACTCTTATTTTGAGTTGCTTGCTTTACATTCTGTCGTAAGAAACATTTTTATTCGCGTCTCAGTTCACTTTCTTAATTGTCAGATGAGAGATGGGAAGGGGCCATATGTGTGATACATCTTGGTATAATTCCTTAAGCCTCAGCACTACACGATATTGACCAAAGAGAAGTTCCTTGCCCTGAACTTCAGTTTACAATTATTCAGCATTCTCAGGCTCAGGACTTTACCTCCTCTGGATCCTGCACCTAACCACCACCAGTCTGGTCAAGGGGTTGAGCACACCCATCACAAATGCATCTCTTCATCTGTTCAGGAGTTGGAACTTTCAGTCAGCAGAATTATTACTTGGTGGTGTTCTCCGCCAGTAAAAGGTCAAGTAGCTAAATGGCAAAATTAAATACTGAATAGAAACCTGCCCCCTCTCTTTTTTCCCCTTTACTTCCCCCCAGTTTCCATGAGCTGTTGGGGCTAAATGAGGCTGAACGTGTTCTTTTCTTTTTTGTCTTTTAATTCGTTTTATGAACCATCTGAATAGGTTAGTAGGGTACAATGAAAACTGCATCCTACTTCTTGAGAGTGAATGCTGCAGTGCACTTTTCCCAGGAGAGGAGCTGAGTTTGATCATCTGTAAGGACAAATATTTCACTGGGCATGTAGGGTTTCATTTGCTCCTGCTCAATTCTTTATTTCAGGTAGCTGTGTGAAGTTGGTTTTCCTCACAAACTGTTTCTGAAGTGGTCATGTTCTTTATCCGTCCCTTCCTAATATGAACTTGCTGCCTATTTTCAACCAAATGGAGCTCAAGTTTTCACGATTCTAGAGACGTGGAAATTATATGTTTTTCATAAAGATGGGTGATCAAATGGAGGAAAGATTGACTGCTAGCACTTCAGCTTGCAGAAGTGAGCTGAGTCCTTCTTAGGTGCTGCAGAATTTCCTCGTGTTCCTGGGCAGCATGTTTGCCCCCTGTCAGAATCTAAAATGCAGCTCATTGATAATCAGAAATATGAAGGTCATTTGAATAGAAAACTCCTTTTTGACCATGAAAATGGATCTCTCTTTCTGTAAGCAGGCAGCATGATGTAAACCTTAACTACTAAGTGGAAGTCATATCTTTTGGAGTTGAGGTATGCATCTGTCAGTGCTCATTCATCCACTCTAGAATCACTTCTCTTTCATTTAAGGCAACAGGAGCTTTGAATGATTGGATGAGCGAAGAATTAGATCCGAAATACACGTCCTTATGTGTATATATCTAGTGCATAGGCTGCAATAGATTGATTTAGATTGGTATCAAGGTGAATGAGAACCTGACTTCTGATGGGTATTTGTTCTGACTTTTGTAATGCTGTCTATTCCTCTTCCATTTCTTCAGTGATGCTTAGAGAAGGCATTTCTTCTGGTCTGCATATGATACAGTAAATTATTAGTAGTAATGTATTAATAGGGCACTGAGGTCTAAGGACTGAGTTAACCTCTTTGTACATCGACCCCAGCAAGCAGGAAAAGGTGATTCTTCAGTCTAAATTACTTGCAGAACCCTTTACCTGAAGACATGAAAGTTATTTCCTTTACTGTTTTTTCTCAGAAAAATAGAATGCATCTCTCTCTCTTTCTGACCTGGATAACATCTTTCCTCCTGGGAAGGGAGGAAAAGCGGAAAATATTGTCTCATAGTTGTGTTTTCCCTTTTTTCCCCTGTCCTTTTTGTGGCTGATACAGTAATATACTGACCTCATATTACATCCAGTGTCAACTCCCAGTCAAATAGTATTAATTCTTTTTTCAAAACCAACTCACAAATTGCAAGTCATGCAATCACACAGCTTTACATCTCTGGGAGGACTAGGAATAGCATACTTTTTGATTAACGTGTTAAGCATGATTTTTGTTTTACTCGTTTTTTTAAGAAACGAGAAGCCACCCTGGAATAGTAGTCACTTTGATGTTCTAATGATCATTAATATTGGAGAAAGAAGCTCTGCCATTTCATCTTGCTGAAATGTATTTTACCTCTGTGATAATTTTAATTAATACTTTCTAGGAGCTGTGTGTTAGCTTTGTAGTGAAATTGTGTGTAAAGGACTATGTAGCATGCAGGATTGGGTACTCAGCATTATTATTAAGCTGTGAGTCAGCTTGTCACATCTGAGAAGGGATCTTTTTTCAGTGCTGGTTTTCTATCACTCCACTCACCTGCAGTTTTGAGGAAGCGCTATTAAACGGTCTGTTGCCCAGGCAAGACACTTGTACCACTCTCCAGCTATTCAAGGGGAAGGTGCTTTTCTGATTCACTCAGCCATAGGACACACGCTCACTAAAATTTACTGCTTTCTGCTCAGTCACAGGGAAGGTGGTTTTGTGCAGCCAGCTGTTTGTGCTGCCCCTGAATACACAGAAATGTGTTCTTTAAAATTCTGTTTCTTGTCATATGGTAGTTGCCTATGTTATTTAAATCCTTGTATTTTTACATGGCTCCATGTGATCAAGTACATAGAGGATGTGGCCTTCATACGCCACAAGATAAAGGAATCATCAGAGCGTGAAGAAACATCCCAGCTACATCTTGTTGAAAAAAGTATATTTGTGTGCGCACACACTGGTTATGTAACTGTCCTCAATTGCAGCATCTCTGCACACTGCTGGCCAGGCGCCACTCCAGAAGGCGTGCACGCACATTTACAGTTATTACGTCGATTAGGAGAACAAATTTGGTAGACAAAATGAGTGATGTAACTGAAATGAAGGAGTTTATGATGCTTTCAGAGTTTGCTGATGGTGTTCAGAGATAAATAGCATTGGCATATTGTTGCTTCTTAATTAGACCTACAGATGTAATGGTTTTATTTATTTTCCATGGCTCCTACAAGGCCAATGAAGTTTTTAGGTATGAATCCTTAGCATTACATGCTCAGAAACAACCATAGCCAAATTAAATTGCTAGGGTTTAGTCAATAAAATTGTGAATATTTAGCTGTTATACAAAAGCCAAGAACTGAGGCACAATCGTATCTTCTTATAACCACAGCTTGGCTGGCTGGCTT
Organism: Phaenicophaeus curvirostris; assembly: GCF_032191515.1. Classification (NCBI taxonomy): domain Eukaryota; kingdom Metazoa; phylum Chordata; class Aves; order Cuculiformes; family Cuculidae; genus Phaenicophaeus; species Phaenicophaeus curvirostris. The sequence goes on along the minus strand of NC_091400.1, from coordinate 3,245,325 downwards.
CGTAATGTATAAGTTGATGCATCAGCCCAGTAATTCACATATGTGGATAAGCACAGCTTTCCTTAGCTTTCCTCCCAGGGAAATAAAACTGTGTGCAAACTGATCATAGAGTGCATGAAAGAAAGTTGTGTGGATATTTACTTCCATGTGTTTCTTTTTCTTTCCTAGAATGATATCACACCGTTACACGTTGCATCAAAGAGGGGAAATGCAAATATGGTCAAACTCCTACTTGATCGAGGAGCTAAAATTGATGCCAAAACAAGGGTAAGCTTAAATGTGAATGCAGTGAGTGACTGTGTGGATTTCTTGCCTCTGACCTGTTAGTTGTTATACAGCTTAAATCATTCATCTTCCTGGCAGGCTACCATAGCGGCACTGCATTTATTTTTTATAAAATGATTGCAACAGGATGCTAACAATTTACATCTCTTAAATCAGTGTGTGAACCACCACATATAGCAAAGCTTATAACCAACAATTTACCATGATCTCTGTAGAACATTTAATTAAGGGGTTGCTACTAGCTACTTGAGGGCAGTGATGAATATACAGGAGAATGCTAAAAGACAAGAATTCAATTGAGATATTTCAGAACATGAATGTTAAAAGAGATACTTTGAACTCAAGTGTGTGTTTGCCTTTGATTATCCACAAGGCAGTGTCACAGAGCACAATGCTGCTGATGAGTCTTATGCAGCTTAGCTTCTGTCTAACTGGCTGCTTAGCTGCTGCCTTGGATTTGTCAGCAAATATACTGTTAACACCTGACTCAGGTTGCTGAATGACTTTAAAGACCAGTGCATATGGTTACATCTAAGTATTATAGTTAAAACTCAATCAAACCAGTTTAGGCATATTTTATTTACTTACATGGTGGCAAAAAGAGGACAAAAAATGTTCAAGTGTTTGGAAGTAAACCTAGAACTAGTGATGCTGTGGGCTCTAGTGGCAGTCTTTGCAACACACTCCCGTAACCTTCAGGAGCTGTTTCTTTTCACTTTTTTGACAATTGTCCTTTTCTTCAAATATTAGCTTACCACCTATCCATCTGCCATTTTTAATTGTTCTGTATAATATTCACCAGAATTATTCAAAGCAAAGCAGAAGTATAACCTAAGAATCCTTTTTTTTCTGCAGTTATTACCATATCCACAGGTTTCTGTTTGGTTTTCCCATGTTTCAGCAGTCTCTGAGATTTCCTGCAGTGCTTGTTGATGCACAGTTTTTTTTATTTCTGTAACAAATTCAGAAACTGGGTCAATCTATTTTCTCATCTCTTCACTTTCTCCGTGTTTATCTTTAGTTCTCCCATTTTACCTTTATCAGTCACTAATGATTTTTTTTTTTTTGTAAAATGTTTTTGGGTTTCTAATTGTGAAATGTGGAAGAGATGACATTTCATGAATAATGTGAACAGTGGGTATAATTTCTGGACTAAAATACCAGCCTCCTACATGCTACGTGGGGGCTGCTAGGCTGAGGGCTGTGTCCTACCTTGTGGTGGGGAGGGTCGCATTCTGGCGATGTGACAACTGTGCATTCGATCAGAGCAGGGAGAAAGGGATGTGCCAGGGGACTATTTATTTCTGCTCTGCAAGCATTTATGTGGCCCAATGCAACCAAAACATTGGGGACCAGGAATTTGAGTTCAGCTTGTTCTTTCCTTTTAGTTATGAGAATTCATGATCTGCTTCATTTCCTGTATCACAGACTCCAGGGTCAGACATTAAGATAATTTATGTAACTAAAAATACAGGCTGGAATGGAAACAGGATTCAGGAAGAGGACAGAAGCATTAGCAGCTCCTGAGTCTGGCAGAGCTTCCCGGTGAGGGAAAAGGCAATGGATGAGTGTGAATCATGAAGCAGTGGTTTGTTTTTTTCTGGCTTCCCCCATATATTGCCTATTTCCCCAAACACCCATCGTCTCCACGAATCAGAAGGGATTTGCATAACTTCTGCTTGTGCTATACGTGTGTCACTCATCCTTGCACTTCTCTGGCATTACCAGAGGCATCATTTTCTGACAGTTAGTGACTAAGTGGAAGTTTTGCTCCTGGCAGCACTGACTCATCCTGGCAAGGGTTTACCAGCCTGCGGTCTGGGCAGAGTGGAGCTCTGGGAGACTCGCTGAACCCAGCAGAGGAGACTCACTGAACCCAGCAGACAGCCACGTAGTCAAAAAAAGGGAAGAGCATCACTGAGTAGATCAGGAAGGATTTACAAATCAATAGGAGAAGTAATAGAAGGCTGAGAGTAATGTGATTCAAGATGAAAAAAGGAGGTTGTCTCAGGAGTGTCTGCCTAGTTCTTATGTTCAATAACAAAAATTAGTTGCTGTGAGCTGTTATAACACGTTCCTGCTACATCTCTGTTGTTACTCCTAGCTGACACAGTGTTGTTTTCCAAGGCAGAACAATTGAGGCATGTCAACTTTGCAGTCATTTCGTTTTTCTTTTAAGCACCTTTCTTCTTTTCATGTCCCACATGTAGAGTGGCCTTACAAAAAGACAGGATAACAAAAGCTGCCTTCATAGCCTTTTGCAACAGCATTCCCACTACTGAGTGTATTGACAGGCAAAGGGCAGCCAAGGCTGCCTTTCTGATACTTGTAGCAAGTCATGCAAATCTGCTGGTGCTGAATGCACACCCAACTTGATAAACAGATGGGATTTGCATATGAAAATAAGTGAGGGTCCCGTTAACAGATTTATAAATGTGAGACCTCACTTTTTTCTTTCTTTTTTTTTTTTTTTTTGCTTAGAGGCAGAAATTCCTAGGCTTTTGTTTCTCCTTTATTTGGTCTGTAATTAACTTTTAAATGATTTTGCAGAAGATACTGTCCTGTGTTGTTGACCAGACACTAATGGAGCCAGGATTTGCTACTCTAACTCGTAGATGGGATAGATTTAGCTCTTCAGCTGTGTTTTGTGATCTGTTCCTGCAATGCATTTTCTATATGGGGTATTGGAAATATGCTCCACATAATGTCTATTTTCATTTTTCATAAACATACTTGTTTTATAGATAAATTCATGTAAAGCCTTTCCTGAGCATTAAATAAGTTGGGGTAATGTTTTCTTTTCATGAGCATTTGCGTTTGCTGCTGGCAGATGGTCCTGGGAACTGCAATGCTGAAGTGCTGCACAAAAGGTTAACGTGAAGGACTAAATCTTCATCCTGTTTAAATAATTGTAGCAGTCATCCATGGGCCCTGAATTTCTCTATATTCACTAGGATTTGCTGAGTGCCATAAATACTGTTGCACACCTGCAAACTGTAGTTAGGAGTTCAGATAATGTGTGAGCATGAGGTTATTTCCAAAAATTATCTTGAAACTATTTTCAGGCTCAGTTGTTTGGTTTCTTTTCCTTTCAGTTCATGCTCATGTTGCATTGTTTATTTTAACCAGCTGTTTATCTTCTCTCTGTCCTTTTATTTGTGTGAGATGTCTAGCATCTGATACTTGGGGCTTTGTGCTGAATTTTTAAGGGGACTCCTCAAGAACTATGTGCTGGTCTTGTCCATCCAGGACAGCTTTTATAATTTAGGTTTTTAACTAATATTCTAAGCAAAGACTTATTAATGCCTAATGTAACATGTTTACTAAATGTTGTCCTAGTTGGTTTTTTTCTGTCTTCCAGAAAAGAGTTTAAAAAATAAAGTTTAATTAGAGACGTTGATTAAATTAGGTTGATTTGCTTTGGCGGTCTAATACTGCATATGCCAGAGTGAATTTGTGTCTGAAGCAGGTAGCAAGCATGTTTTAGCCTGGATTAGCCATAAGTGTTTATAATCTTCATTCTACTGATTTTGCAGCTAAACAACAGGCCAGCACTGTTATCTACATGAAAACACACGGGATATGCTCTTTTAAGATGCATCAGGTCATGCATAAGCTGCTTCAGAAAAGCCACATGTATTAAGATATAACCACCAGAACAATGCTGACTGGCACTTAAAAGAGCATTTTGCATGTGTAGGAAGAGCAAACCTCATTTGTTCACGTGTTGTGTGGAAAGGGCTTTTTGCAATAGTGGCAATGAAGTGAAGAATTCAGGAGACTTGGAGCATGGGGGAGCCATGAGATACAGAGCCCTGCTAGGCTGAGGCATGTGCATGAGACTCACTAAGCAGTGATGAGGATGATAAATAAACCCTGGAGGCAGTAACTGCTCCCCTGGGGAAGTGCGACTTCTGCCTCCTGCTCAGGAAAATGGAGTGCCTGGCACTCTCCTCCCAGGGTCATGGACAGGCTTTGGGTTTTGGCTCAGTCTGACAAGCTCTTGCTGAATATTTACATTGCAGTGAAGTTTTTCAGGGTGTTGTGTTTAATTCCATCATGCATACTAGATTAGAAGCTGATGCTTGGTGATGTGAGGGTTGTAGTACCGAGGCGGTCCTGGGAATTTTGGGTACAGCCTAGAGTACCCCATTGTGTGAGGGAAATTCTGGGTGGGCATTCACAAGGAAGGGGTAACTAGGGAGCACAGGGAGGCTGGTTCATACTTATCAATGCGGCTTAGAGGTCTCTTAGAGCCACGTGTGGTGCAGGGAATCACACGCCAGCAGGGAGGCTCATCTGCTAACCCCAAGGCAGTTGTGTCCCCAGTGTAACAAGATCAGGGAGCTACACAGGTATATGGGTCTTAACAGCAACCAGCAACAACACTGAGACCTCATTTATTTGGGTGTTGGTGGGTAAAGGCTAAAAAGAGAGAGCAGCCCCAGAGGCTGGCGTGCATCATTTATGGGAAGCTTGCGCCTAAGCAGAACTCCTATTGTCCTCCTGACTTTGCTGGAGCCTTTCTCGGGCTCTCTGGAGGGATAGATAATACAGATGATATGATTTATCATGTCAGTGCCTACTTAGAGAGTCCTTAATCTGCAGATTATTGTCATAATCGTTTGTAATGGTTTTTCTGAGCCATTGCAGACTAGCATATTAGGGCAAGTGTGTTTTCTAATACATGTAATATATTTTATGCTTCAAATAGTATAGTCTGTATGAACAGTAAATAAGCAACTAGAAAATCTCCTGACAAAACCCCTGAAGCGTCTTGTGGAATTCAGAGCAGCTTCTTAATTTCAGATTCTCTTTTTTTAAATAAAATCTGTGATCTGCATTTCAGATCGCTTCTGCACATTCCTTTACAATTTTTAGTGCTGTATAGCAATTAACCAAGCCAGGTGAACAGATGATGTCTTTTTGGAACACAGAAAAATATCTCTGCAGCCAAATGAGCTGTCTTCAAGTGTATTTGCTCTTTACAGTAGGAGTCCTGACATGATCTTAACAATAGCTACAGACCGGCTGTCTCAACAAGCAGCTACATTACACTGTAATGTTGTGTCATGCCGTGTGATGCTTCTGGTGGTGGTGACTGCTGTGTGGGCTCTAATGAGCTCTAGCTGGCTAAGCATGACTGCCTGACACCTCCTGTGCCACAGGAACCTCATCAGCCATAGACACAAGCTTGGCAGGTCTTGGCGATGCGAGAGGGTCAGGGCACTGTGCTCCAGGGAGCGCTGAAGTAGTTTTTAAGGGTCTAGTCTAGCACATAAGGATGATCAAACATGTCTCGTTCTCTGTGAACTTGGTATGTACTACCCATGGCATGGTTTGACCCTAACTTAGATTTTTGTACCTGATTTCCGTGAGTATTTTTCTTTGGCTGAGGCAAAAAAGTCATTGAGTATCTCGGCCTTCTCCATATTCTGGGTAATCTTGATTCCCGAGTCTGAACCAGAGTATTTTTTTTCATCTACATCAAAAAAGTATGACTTACTTAAAGTGTAAGAACGTGCACCATGAGCACCATACAAGTTTTAAATGAGACTAGCAGAAAAAGTTAATCGCAACAATTTCTGTCCACTGTTTTTCATAGGCTTGTTAGGAGAGGGCAAGGAAGTAGAAGCAGGAGAGTGTAAGGATTTCTGAGTCACTATTTCCCTCTGCCTGGCTGCCCTCTACACTTCACAGGCCTTAAGCTGACGTTCTAGTAAAGGGTAATGGTTTAGGAATTATCAAGATACAATATCATAATTCTGCATGGAAAATATGTCTAAAGAGGTACCTTAAAAGTACTTGCTGCTCTACAGAGGCAGACAAGGAGTGCATGTGCATGAATTAGCAAGATGCGTGAGAAAGAATTTTAGATGAACCTTTCTATAAAAATGATGTACATACATATTTTAGACAATGCAACATATATGTTCTTAAGAGTGCCAAAAGACACTGGAAAAAGGCCCCTTCCTTTATGACTTGTATTTGGAAAAGTAATAAATACATATGCTGCTTCTGTGTGTCAACCTTTCTTTAAAAGGCTGCTCTTTTTGCATATTTAGTGAAAATACAGTATTGTTTCTGCGTGATGGTATCTCCTATATTTTTGTTTTGCTTGTAACAAATCAAATCTTTGCTCTTACTAATTCTGTAAACATTAATTTTTTCTTCCTTATTTTACTTGAAACTATGACATTGCAGTTTGTAACAAGCACTATGTCATGCGGCACTGAAAAAATCCATGTAGTTTTGCTTACAGTTACTGAAGGCATTTGTGCTATCTTTCATCATAGCAGTTGTGTACTGCAGGTTACTTGAGCATTGTAAACGCAGTACAGAGGTAAACAGGTCAAAGAATAATCAAACAAGTTATCTTCTTATTTAAGGAATGTATTTCTGACATGATGATAACTATTAATAAGCAAACTATTCTAAAAGAGCTTTTGGCAGTATGCCTTGACTCTAGACCAGTCATTCAGCTGGGATTCATACAAGTATGGTCTACATGACAAGAGACAGAAGTTAATCCAACATCCCTTGAGATTAAGACAGTTTTCTAATCTCCTATACACCTGTCAAAATCGGTGTAATGAAAAGTCTAAGCAGGAAAGTTTGTTTGTTTGTTTGTTTGTTTTTTCTCTCAGACAAAAGGACTATCCATTGACTCTGAGGCATCCTGACAAATGAAAGACCTTGTTTTCTCAAAGACATGCAGGCAAAAAGTGTATACGGTGTGCAATCTCATCTTTTTCTTGTATGTGCTTTTACCACTTCACTGCATGTACAGGGAGGACCTGGACGGAGCCCATTGCAGAAGCACCTATTTGATACGACTGTTTACACATTTAGAAAAATCAGAATTAAAATGTACTCTGTCCATCTGAATAAAGTTTCAGCTGTTAAATTGCACATGAGTAGCATCTTGCAAGAATTAATTAGTTTCTTAGGGCATGGTAGTCTTTATAAAAGTGCACAAGATTTTACTGTTTGAAACCAATCAATTATAATGCTTGTGTCCCACAGGATGGGTTGACCCCCCTTCACTGTGGAGCAAGAAGTGGCCATGAACAAGTTGTAGAAATGCTGCTGGATCGTGGTGCCCCTATTCTTTCCAAAACCAAGGTAACTGGTGCTGTTTTCAACTGGGATAATCCTTGTAATGTTATTAATTTTTTTTTTTTAATTCTGCATGTCTCATTAAGGGTTTGAAAATAACTTCCCTGTATCATAGCTATTTAAAGCAACTGTGTGGGAGATCTCCAAAGTGAATGCTGTATGTAGTGCACGTCTGCATATGTATAATGTGTTAAATAGAGATACACAAGAAAAGGTTTCTGTGCCAACCTAAAAGGCTTGTATGGTAACTTTATCCCCCAGAATTTCAGTAGTTGCAAATCTCTGTATCTATCCTGGAACAAATATGTTGTGATTACAATGTATCTTCAGCTTGCACTGAATTACCCTAAGGCTGCAGTAGAGATAAGAGATAAAAATAGAGCAATGTCTCTTTGCAAAGACAGCTCATATTTCCTTAGGACTTAGCCTGGCTACCAGTTTCTCCACTTTCTATCTCTCTACAGTTCATCATGCAAAATTCTTCATGGGAATTTCAGAACACCTGCGCCACGGTGTGCAGATTACTTTAGCCCTAAGAGTTGGCATTAAGGCACACACTTGCAGAACTCTCCTGGTGCTGGTCTCTGCTGTGCTGTTATTGCTGATTTCAGATCTCAGTGCAGCACTCTGCTTTGTACCATCGCTACAACCCATGACTTACGCATTGAGGACTGACAGTTGGGTTGTGCAGTTTGTTGAGGTCCTTTCTCAAGATAACATTCCACTACATTTTTTCTCTCAGTCTGTAAGCAGTATATTTCCAACATTTCTTGTTTCCTTCTGTTATTTTTCTCTCTCCTGTCATCCTGTCCTATTCTGTCTCAGTGCCCTTCTATATTCTGCTTTACTCCTCCCTCTTCTTTCTTTTTTTTTTCTTCCCCTTACTGGAATATATTTAGCATTTGTTTGGGGAGGTTGGCACCAGCTTTCCTTTGCTCAGTGAGTCACTGGCAAGTGCTGTCATGGGTAATCTGACAGACAGGATCCACCCATCCTTTGCATGTGGAGTTTCTATGGATTTCCACAGCCTTGACTTGCAAAATTCACAAGCGGGGGGACACAGTAACGGGCTGTCCAGCAGCCCCCTCCCTCGAACACATCTCTGCACTGCTGCCACTCTCAGAGCCTCGAGCTGGTGCTTCAGGGAGTAAGGCTCTTCCTCACTCTCTGATATCTCAATTAGTTACTTAAAGAAGAAAAAGTAAAACACTTCTGTTTCCACTGACAGAAATGAGAACCTCTCCTAAGGAACTATGTGTCTTTGCCTTTGCAGACTTTGTGTTGGTGTATGTTATCCCTAAGGTTAACCTGCTGTTCAAGGTTTGTGGGGTTTGAATGTGTTCCTCTTCCTTAGGAGAGTGACACAGCCTGGCCCAGAACCGCCTAGCCAAAATCAGGCAGATGAGAACATGGGATAGTTGGTTTGAAATAGCCCAAGACTGAACGACACGCTTTGTTTGTTGACCTGCAGAGGCTTATGGAAACAACTCTGGTAAAATGGAGTTCCTCCTCCTTGGAAAGGAAAAAAACTGTTATATGTGTTAAAAAGTGAAAAGAAGAAAACACAGAGCTTCCTGAGTTTCCCTCTGATGTGTTAATTCTGCTGTTTTCAGAAAGCAAGCTAAGAAGTAGCAGTGCCTATGAATGACATTAATGAATCCATCCAGATGGCACTGAACTACATTACTGTCCTTTGCAAAAATAAGTTGTTCCATTCTCTTCACTTTAAGCCAAATATTATGGGAAATAGGACACATCTTTGAAAGAATTTGAACTTCAGAAAGTTTTCTCATGTTATATAAAACTCTTTCAGAAGAATAACCGGACTGCAGTTTGATAGCTATTTCCTGCTAGAGATTGTTTAGTGCAATGCTGGCCCTTTTTCACACTGGAATAGCCTTAGATTTATTTTCAGGGGAGGCAATGATGGAGTGGATTAGCTGGGGTTTTCTTCAAGCAAAAGGAAACCTGAATTCTGCTTCTGAAAATGCCAGTGATTTTCTGCGTGAAAAGTTCTATCTTCATGTATCCATTCCCATCTTTTTTAAATTACTGGTTTTCTAACATTGTTTTGCTCCTTTCCCTTTCCCCTTCCACTGCCAAGTTAATGACACTTTCCCTGATTACAGTTCTTTGACACAGCTACAAAATAAGCTGTGTGTCACTCATAATTTGATATTTGCCGAGTCAGGCATTTGATGCTTTATTTCATCTTTGTCGTCCTCTTCAGAGGTTTTTTTTTCCTGTGACTGTCAACATATTTGATTAATCCTGAACGTCCTCACCTTTTGATATTTTCTTGGAAATCTTCATAAAACCAGTAATACAACAGTGTTCGTGTAGTGGTTCCATCTTGAAGTACCTAGTCACTTTTTATAGTCATTGATCTCTTACAACGTTGAAATGGGATAGGAGAACATTGTAACGTGGGAAGACAAAGGCATTCAAATATTAAATGACTCCTGTAAGATTGCAGAGTATCTTCCACCGCAACAGAATTAAGAGCAAAACCGGTTTAGGTCATAACAAAAGACAATATTCCAATGACGTTTTTCCTTCATCAACTTTTTTAGCATCCAGTCTTGTCTCTTGCTGGTTTAGGTAAAGTCTGGCTGGTTGCTGCACTTTTCTCATCCCCGACAGATTTTTGTGAAGCATCTTGCTGATTTTCCCAAACTGATGTGTGGCTGCTCTGCTTCTTCCTTCTTTCCCATCTGTGTCAACCTCTTTCATAAAAGCTTCTCCTATGAGGGAGTTCCGTGACATCTTCTCAGTTTCTTACTCCATTAACAGGTGTAGTTTATTGGCTGTTACTGTTAAGAATTACACTTTTCACTGGAAGGATCTTTCTTATAAAAATGGAACAGGACAGTGTATGAAGATCCATGGTATTTTACCATCACCTAAAAAGCCTCATCAATTCTAAACTGTTATCAGGAGGGCTTTGATGCCTGCCAGATATGAATCTTATTTTTTATTCTACTGTTTAACTGCACTAGAAGACAGTGGAAACATTTAAAATGCATTGCTAATATCAAGCAGATAATTGCTGTGGTAGCCTTTGGGAATGGGAGAGAGGCTTATCCAAACCAACATGAATCACAAGTGAGGTGCCCATGAGATAATCTTACTTGAAAGATATAGCTGTGTCCAAGAATGTCTGCTTCTCAGCATTGAATGTAAACTGCTTTCAAATTCTGAGAGTATTAGCCTGTTTGCTTTCGCCATCCTTCTTCCATGTCACTTTGAAAAATCATTTTGCTAGGTATTTCCCTCTTCATTTGAATGTTTGTCATTACTGTTATGATATGGCCGTGGAAAAGGGGAAGAAAAACATCATCTGTTTCAGAAAGCCCCAGATCTCAGCTGGTTTTATGTTACCTCTTTGTCTTTGCTAACTGCAGTCACATGAGGGCACTGCATCTGTGAGCAAGAGTTTCGCTTTCTTCCTGATGGCAAACATTGCGTACTGTCAGTCATTTATAGATTATATACTATTATGTGTTACCAGAATAGCTCCTGCACTTGAATCTAATTTTGGCATTAGAAGGACTATTTTAAAAAAAACCCAACAGCTCGAAGAATACAAATGGAAGAGGATTTGTTGCAGTATATCTAAGGAGCTCATGCACTTAGAATCATAGAATCACGGAATTGTAGAATCACCAGGTTGGAAAAGACCCACTGGATCGTCGAGTCCAACCATTCCTATCACTTGTGCTAGCAAGATGCCTTTCATTCTGGCATATTTTTTAATCTTTTGTCATGAAATTGAGTCAGTCTTTTAAAGTTCTGAGAATTATTTCTCTTGTGTTTTTACTCCAGAAATGTATATTAGCAGCTTGTTGATTGTATGTAGTGCAAGAAACAATTTTTGATAGACATTTTGTTCCTAAACATGAATATCTCCCAGGCGTTTCCCTGATGAGACAGAACTTTACCACTGCTGCTGGTAGGTCACATCATTGTGGTCTTATTCAGATTTTTTTAGCCCTGCTACACTTGACACTTCTGTTATTGTACTAATGCTGGTTGGGGAGAATGGTCTCCACAGGTGTGTAATGTTGGGTAAGGCATAAGTCTAACCCAGATTCAGGAAAAAAACTAGTGGAGGAGTGAGGGAAGGTTGTAATGACTACTGAGTGATGCTCTGACCTGCTCTCTCATGCCTGGTATATGCAGACTACATTAGAGTGGTAAGTGAAATGCAGCTTTTAGGAATAGCAAGTATGAAAAGTCAGAAAGTGCTGTCCTTCACATAACTCATTTAATTCAAGCATCTTATGCAGGCTGAAATAAGCTACATTTAGAGCATTGCTGGTATGATATGTCTGTTTTTTTAAGGTAGAGTTACCTACAAACTCTAACCAAATGAGCTCCAAATTCCATATCACTTTTGCCAGAGTAAGAATCCTCGTTGTTACACTGAACAAGAGGGTGCTCTCTGGGCTTATAAAATCCTTCATACAACAAATGCTCTGAGAACAATGTGGAGGAGTTTCATTTCTCTGAGCATCCTATAACCCGTAAGCATTGGGTCTTTTTGTTCACAGAATGGTTTGTCTCCGTTGCACATGGCAACACAAGGAGATCATCTAAACTGTGTTCAGCTTCTGATTCAGCACAACGTGCCTGTAGATGACGTCACTAATGACTATCTGACTGCGCTGCATGTTGCTGCCCACTGTGGTCACTACAAAGTTGCCAAGGTTCTCCTGGACAAGAAAGCTAATCCTAATGCCAAAGCACTGGTGAGTACACACCGGGTTACTATTCACAGCTAAACATTCTTCCAAAGTTCAGTGAGGCTTATTTGAGAGTTATGTTCTGCCTGCTGAGGGTTGACAGTTAGGATTTGTTGTAGTGCTGCAGCCCAAGAGAGGATGCTTGAGATTCAAAGTGTTAATAACGTATTGTGTAATCAGAGTAGACCTTTGCTTACGGGTGGTCAACAGTGATTTTTGAATTTCTAGTGTAACTAGAGTGGTCTTGCCTCCTGGTAGCTTGTTATGATTCTAAACATGTGAAGCTGCTGCAGACATAGCTACTGTAGTTTTTGGGTATGGAAAGAATTCTCATTTTTAAAATGTTTGTAAAAAGAAAATAATCAACTTCTCCTAAAACAGAGAATTTTAATCACTCTCTAAGTTATGAAAAAGTAAATAGCAGGAATGAGTTACTTAAAAATATTGGTGATGTTTTATACTTATGTCAATGGGGTCATATATCTTTCTACTTCAAAAACAATTTCAGCAACAAAATCTGTTAGTGTAATTAAACTGCATATAAACTGAATGCATTAATATATTTTGTGCAAGATAACACTTGCAATCCTTTCTTTTTTCAAATGTCTTTTTGATTTCTTCCTCAATAACTGGTCCAAACGAATTTACATTCTGACATTCATTGGACTGACTGTTGGTTTCACAGCCTTGTGCTACTCACTCATTCAGTTCCTGAAATGTTATATGAGCTCCTGAAACCCTCATAAGCCAGGAGGGATTGACTTTCTTGAAAATAGCACTGACTCCATAGATTTGTTTCTTTCAGCCCCTCTGAGTTCTTTTTTCGTTGTCAAATCAGCCTGTCATCAAGTGTCTTTAGTCAAGGTATTATGTTATATAGGGTTTGTTCACTATAACCAGCAAGTGAGGAGGGTTATAAGGCCTGTAATATTTATTTTTGCCTTCTGAAATAATCAAATCATTGTCAGGTGTGGCCTGTTAGGGTTGCTGGCAGTGGCCTCTCATTGGTCTGGTAGCCTAGCCACAAATTTCCTTTTCCCCTAAACCTTTCGGTATTTCCTTTTGTTCTGTCCTCATCCCCACTCAGGATGATTAGGTAGAAGGAGCCTGAGTGCAGTAGCTGGAGCTTGAGCTCCCTCTTCCCTGAAATCACATCTGAGTTTACCCTGGACATTGTCCACTGCTAAGGAGAGAGCCGAGAGCTGCTCATGCTTAACTGGAACAGACAGTGACACTGACCCCAAGTTACAAAGGCATATGAAATTCTTAGCTACATGGCAGGTAACAAAAGCTAATTTTGATCAGATATGAGGGACCAGTTCTGTCAGCTGTTGCAGAATTGTTCTGCAAAGACTTTTTTGATGAGTATACAGAGCAGCATCAGCAGTGCACTAATGTTATTGTACTAGTTTGGATGCTGTGGACAGCTTATTTTCCTGTTTTACTTGTTTTCTGTTGTATCATCTAATACCAAATAGTATTTTTAAATGTTCACTCTGCTGCACATGTAAAAAAAAATAGTAGTAAGATTACTTTAGAAGAGGATCCAAATGCCAGAGCTGGTAAAGTGCTTTTTTTTAACAGCAGTTCTGAAAAATTAAAAGAAAACAAAAAAGCTCCTTCAACCCCCCCACACTCAGTTAACAGTGAATATCCTTAAGCAAAAATGAAGCTTTTGATAGTTTTATGTGAAGCGAGAATTTTAAAAAATAATTTCTTTATTAGAGTCAGCAATATATTTAATAATTACAACTGGCTTTATGAATACATCTTTTTAGAAGTTTTTTCTCTCTTCTACACAAGCAATTTAATAAGGCAAAAACAAATCTGAGAGCTGTTTTATTAAAATAGAGGAATATTTTATGTGGATTCCATGCACAATTCTAATTTTTAATTACATATATGGTATTGACAAGTACATGCTTTCTCATTTACAGAATGGTTTCACACCCCTACACATTGCCTGCAAGAAGAACAGAATAAAAGTAATGGAACTTCTTCTGAAGCATGGTGCATCAATCCAAGCTGTGACTGAGGTAAGAAGTGGACTTTTCAGCTTTGTCTTTGTTTTTCCTAAAAAATTCATTGTAACTGTATTGATTAATTTTTTTTTATATTTCCAAAAGAGCAGGTGCTACCATTCAAGTCAACAATTATTTTCAACAAGGTCTCTCCAAATAATAAAAATTAATAATAAAGTCAGTTGCCCTAATGGATGACAACACCCCAAAAAAATGACATAGTTTGGGAGTACAGTAGGGATAACACATGAAACATAACGGATCTTATAGCAATTTTTTAAAATTAATTTTTTAAAAAGATCTAGAATTTCTGCTAATTTTCACCTGCAATATAAGGCACAGAAGACGAAATCACCCTGTTAGGCAGATCGGGGTGAAGACTGCACTTCACTCAAATCCTATTTTGAAAGTTGGTCTAATTCACAAACATTGTTTTGGCTTTCCACACAGAAATGTTATTCAGTCACCACCATGGGTCATCACAAATCAGTTAGACAAATCAATATGCTAATACTTCAATCAGCATGAGATGGTCTACACCCAGTTATTGACACAATTTAGAGTTCAATTTAGTACCTTTGGAAAATTTGGTTTGTGTGTGTATACTCTGCTGAGTTAGGAGGAAAGGTCACATATATGAATGTGTGATCACTGACGAAGAAACGAGCGTAGAAAATTATAAACAATGCCATTGATTAAACAAGATACAACTTGGAGCAGTTCATATCCCTTGAACAGAGTCTAGTTTAGTGCATGGGTGTTTGTTCTAATTATTGAAGACTAAATCATGCAGCCCCCTCGCTGGCTTTCTTGAGAAAGGACTAAGCCAGCCCTTGCTACAGCTCACGTATCCACAGACTGGTTTTAAAAGCCATAGGGCTTGTAGAAGCAGCTGCCAGAGTCTAGTTTGAAATCATGTTAGCAAATAGGAGGTGCAGAGAGAACCCTAACAGAAGAGATGCTGTGTCTGTCCTCAGTATTAATCAGTCACCATAGAAGTGGAAAAACTATCTATTCAATTTCATCCCATTTAAATACAAAGAATTAAACGAATGAAAGCAGCACTCCTTAACAACACTGTCTTGTGTGAGTAAACCAGGTTAACAGTCTTACCCATATTCTCTGCTTTTAGAAGAAAACACTACTACCTTCTCTTGGTAGTAAAACTGCTTTCTGCAGCCTCTGGCTGACTGTTGCTACAGCTGTGCAGAAGCAGCTGTGAGGAGGCTTTAGGGTAATGCTACTTGGAGAAATATTAACTATTGATTGGATTTCTAAAGCAAAATCCTTGAGGTCATCCCTTGCCAAATGACTGCTCCCTTTTTTCCCCTTCCCTCCGTCCTCTTTCTTTTGCTCCAGCTGGCCTTTTATATCTTGCATAAGGGCAGTGCTGCAGATTTGTGATGGTGTCTCAAGGTCCTGAGGGAAGGGGGGATTCTCGTGAGCCTGTGTCATCTGTACCTGTCCCTCTCTGGCTGGGTGCCACGGTTTTAAATTCTATTTTTTCCTAGAAAAACAGTGGGGATGGTGCTCACCACTGAGGTCAGTAGGCTTTTTTGTTCACCCAGAAGCAACTGGATTTGGTGAGGGCATGGACGCTGCATCATTTTTGCACTAGCTGTGTTTTCCAGAAAGTCTCACCCCCGCCTTCTTAATTTTTGTTTTTTAATTTCTGGTCCAAAATTATATTTAGCAAAAAACCTAAGAGAGAACTCTTTATTAACTATAAATTATTTTAGTTGATGAAGAATTGCTGAATTCCTTGAACACTGACAGGCAATTCCAATTCTGTGTGTTCTTTAGTTTAAGCATATGTATATATGTTTTGTAAAGAGATGTGTGAGTAGGTATTTAAATTTGATTTTGGTTTGATTTTCAGTCGGGCCTGACTCCAATCCACGTAGCTGCATTTATGGGACATGTAAATATTGTATCGCAGCTAATGCATCATGGAGCATCACCCAACACAACCAATGTGGTGAGTAACAGGTTTCTTTTCAGCATGGCAGGACTGCAAATGCATTATAATACCTGGGAGCAGCACTGTTGTTCACCATCCACCTCCACAGTAGTTGTGGCTCCAGCTGGAGTCACGGAAAGCGCAGCCTCTTGTCTCCTGCTCGAGACACACTTGACAGGTTGAGGAAACCTCAGAAGAGGCTGACCTTAAGCAGACTCTGCTCTCTTTGTTTTCTCAAGTAAAGAATGAGAACATACTGTAGCTTCTCATATGTAATTTTTGAGATGCGTAGTTGACTGTTGAGCGCTGTTTTCCCAGGACCCCAGGGGGCTACCATTTAAGGGAAGTTCTGCTCTTACCAACAGGTTGCAGCAGATTGTTAGGACATATTGCCAGTGTCCACACGGCCGTACAAACACGCTTTTCTACTGGATGTGCTCTGCGTGCCCCAAGGCTCCCAGGGCACGTGTAAAAACCGTAGTCATTGTTAGATGGATACTTAAAATCCAGAAAATAGGGAAAAAGTAGAAACTTGTTGATTCTTTTTAAGTTTGGCCTGAAAATCTCCTTTTCACCTTCCATATACAGGTGCAGTTAGAAGACAATCTTTTATTAAATTCTTCATCTACTAATTTGATTAGATTATATAAAAATGCGACACCATTTGTAAAATAGCATCTGTTTGTACATAATGACTTATTGATGTCCAAAAATGTGGAAAGCACTTTCCTTTTCTGCATTTATTCTGTGTTCCCTGGATTTATATTTAAATAAGTCCATGAAACCTTAGATTAATATACTCAGTAATGATTTTTTTTCCCTGTTATTCACTTATCTCAGTGCTTGTCAGATAACCAATGATAGTGAGGACACAGGGTATAGCAAGAGGAAAGCCAAAAAATATGTGTATCTGAATATACAAAATTTGAAATAATTTTTTTGTTTGACTGAATTAGGCTCTGTTTAAATGGATGTAATTTTTAACACTGTTAGTAAAATGCTAATAAATACAAAAATTGCAATGTCTTTTTTCAGCAAAAGCCTAGTGACAAAGGCACTATTGTGTTGAGAAATTGGCCCTGAAATAAATTGCTTTGTAGCATACAGCTAAGAGGTCAAAAATGGAATTAATCTCCCATCATATTTCCAGACAACTACTACAAAATATTCTAGTGGAGATCATACTGAACTGGGTCAATAGTATTTTTGTATGGGGTTTTTTATGTTGGGGTTTTTATGTTTTTTTTATGTTGGGGTTTGTTTTTCCCGCGGTGTGTTTTTAACAATATTTTGGGTTTGTTGCTGCATGTTAGAGAGGAGAAACAGCGCTGCACATGGCTGCCAGAGCTGGCCAAACAGAGGTTGTTCGATACCTGGTACAAAACGGAGCTCAGGTGGAAGCTAAAGCTAAGGTAAGGTGATGGTCCAGGTATAATAACCCTAGATTATCTGTAATTAACAAAGTAAGGTACTTGCATTCTTCTTGTATGTGTGTTTTGGAAGAGAAAGGGAGATGAAGCCAAGAGCCCTGGCATAATGACAAGTGATATTTTGTTATATACACTTCTACTGTAGTCATGAGTGATCTGCATATAAGAGAAAAGGCAGGAGATGTCAAGTTGATACCATGCCCCTTTTTTTGTCAAATTTTAATATAAACTATTCTGTGTTTGAACAGTTTTGTTTTGGGGTGGGAAGCGAGGAGGGGGAAGAATGCCACAAATCTGCTTTTATTGCTGCAAAACTGTAAACCCTGTGCTGCTGCTGTCTCCTGTCATGTCCCTAAAGCATCAGCCTGTAGCATTCAAAACTTCTAAAGAACATCTCGTAAAGTAAGGAGGCAGGAAACATAGGGGTGGAAAGAAGAAACAGACTCAACAGAAACAATTGCAATTGAGAAAGATAATGGGGAAGGAAAAAGAAATGGTGAAGAGCCACTGAAGAAACATACAAAATTATGGAAATAGAAGAGAGGAGAAGGAGATACATCCACTGTAAAGTTATCTTTAATCAAAATCCAAAGCAAATTGTTCACCAGTAAAAAACACAATGTCTGATGCTTATTGCAAGTTCCTAGGTAAGAATATGCTAAGCACCTCAGCTCATCCCAGGCAACTGAGTGAGTTGTTAACATTACTGGGGGAATCATAGAAGAGGTCAAGATGTGAGGAATAGAGCATTGGCTGCCTTTTAAGAAAGGTCTCAAATTCAACAAGTAACTCAAAGCCAAGTGAGGCAAATCCAGATGAGGAAAACTGATCAGTTTATTTACGGTTATGGGTTATGTTCCTGTCTGGAATATTTCATGATGCATCAACAAAGTGCCATGTATCCTTGTTATATGACAAAGAGAAAGCCACCATGCAATATTCACTAGGTAAGACCTGAGTAGAATTAATGGTCATCTGCAATTTTGAAAAACAATAGAATCTAAGGAGGTGGTTGATTCACCTTCCCTGGAGGTGTTTAAGGCATGGGTGGACAAGGTGCTAAGGGACATGATTTAGTGTTTGATAGGAATGGTTGGACTCGATGATCCAGGGGGTCTCTTCCAACCTGGTTATTCTATGATTCTATGAAATATTTTCTGTCAAACTGTGAACCTTAGTTTTCTTATATAGGACTGTGTTGTTTCCTTTATGTTTAGGATGACCAAACACCGCTGCACATTTCTGCTCGACTGGGGAAAGCAGATATAGTACAGCAGCTGCTACAGCAAGGAGCATCTCCAAATGCAGCTACGACGTCTGGCTATACGCCCCTGCATCTTTCTGCTCGAGAAGGACATGAAGATGTAGCTTCTGTTCTTTTGGATCATGGTGCATCTTTATCTATTATTACCAAGGTAAGGGAGTTGCTTAAGTGATAGTTTGAATAGTAAAATATACCTGTAGCAAGTGGTACTTGTGAATTAAATGCTGCAAAGGTCATACGTACATATAAATAATGTAAGAATTAACTGCATTTTGTTAAGAGGGTACAAAGCTTCATGTTTTTGCCTCAGAGCCTGACGTATAGCATATCACAGCAATCAGACATGCATTTTCTAGGCATGAAAGGAATGCAGGGCAGAAATTCCTGAAAGACGTTGTTAAACTGTTACCCAGCCTTGTACTTGGGTCTTTGGTTGTGTGAAGAAAGGAACTGCTTCTTTCTTCTTTACTCTTGTTTAACATAGGTAGATAGAGCTTTGCCTTGCAAGGGGAGGCCAGGGCAATTAGGAAGCTGCAAACTTGCCGCCTGTGCTCCTAACTATGTAAGGGGATGGATGGAAACAGCAATATCCTTGTAGATCAGAGGCAAACCTTGCCCTGAAAAAAACTGCCCAAGGCTACTATGTAATTGCTTTCTCTTGCAGAAAGGATTTACTCCTCTACACGTGGCTGCAAAATATGGAAAAATTGAGGTAGCCAACCTCCTGCTTCAGAAAAATGCATCTCCTGATGCTTCTGGAAAGGTAGGACAGATGAAATCACTGCCACTTGCACAGCAAATATCTAAATGCACATAATATTCTAATAATATCCTTCTACCTACTTACCATTACACTAGTATCCATAGCCTGGGTTTAACTGGAGTGTGTTTCTTATAATATTCCAGTCCTTGTTGGAGCTGTCAAGAGTTAGCAAACTCTTGACAGAAGTGACTTTTATTGTCATTAATTGGCAAGAAAATCATGTCATCTCCATACTCATCCAGGGGAATGGAGGCAAACCATTACCCTGCCTTCCTGCTGAGATTATTTACAGTCCTTATCAAAGTACTCAGGCAGCTGGCTCTGCTCACCCAGGTCTCATGACAGGGGGCAAAGCCCACTAGCAACTCAAGCTTTCCAAACCAGCCCAGCTTGGATTTTTACAGATGCAAGGGACAGTTTACTTATCCACTGCAGTAAAAGAAAAACATTGCTCTGAGTGTGACCTCAGGGTCAAAATTCTTTACCCGCTCCATCCTAGGGGCAGCACAGATATGTGCTTCTCTGTCGATCTTCCCTGGGAAAAGTGAAAAGGGCTTTCACAGATCAGTAAGGGTTTTCAAATCTGTGTTTTATTTTTTGATTCTGAATTTATCAAAGACTCTGGATACAGGAACGAATAACAAATGTGTTTTTTCACCTTATCTACTCCAATTTTCCAAACTCTTAAGTTGTCCCCAGGGAGGGTTTGTAACAGCACTTGTTTGTTCTGCATGTGTTTTTAGAGCGGTTTAACACCACTGCATGTAGCAGCACACTACGATAATCAAAAAGTGGCACTCCTACTGTTGGACCAGGGAGCTTCACCTCATGCATCTGCCAAGGTACATGTACCGGTCACTTTGGGGTAACAATACCTAGAGTTTTTTTTTCACTTTATTCACTGATCTTTCTAGACTGTGTTTGCAATTGCAAGGGGGCTCTGTGACCTTGTTTTTTAATATCTCACCACAACATAAAGCTGTTAGAATAATTCTGCAGGTGAATAAAATAGTAGTAAAGGATGAAGAAAGCGTAGATGTGGAACCATTTAAAATCTTTAGGTCAGTCTTGGCAAATACTGAGCCTCACTTTCACTTGTCTGGTCTCCTCAGTACCTTCTCCAAGCCAGCTTTATATTGTTGCATCTTAACATCTATGCAGGGCAAACTTGGAGTTAATACCTAGCTAAACAGAGGGTGGTTCTTCTGTATTGTGCCCTAGGATAACTTCTGACGTGTGATACATTTTTCGCTACAATGCATGTAATTATTAATGCAATTCACAATACTTCTACCACAGTGCAAAATAAACAATGTTGGGCTGATGATTAGACTGGATGATCTTAGAGATTTTTTCCAATCTTAATGATTCTGTGATTTTATGATTCTATAAAACAACCAGTCACATCCCTGGTTTGATTGCAATTTACTGTAGGCAAGACAACACATAGTGTAAAATTTCAGGGGATGTGAAAGAATAAATATTTAAATGTATTCTAGTTCTGAGTAGAAGAAAGAATTTAGAGGAGCTTAGATTGCCTGCATCTTTTGTGCATCCCAGTTTTAAGTATGGATCAATATCAATAGTTGGACAGCAGCAATAAGTAAAACGGGGTGGAAGTACACGTAGGTTAAAGCAGGTAAATGCACTGAAAGTGCTCCATCTGAAACAACCTAGATATGTTCCTAAAATTACTGAAAAAATTCAAAACAAAACAAAAAAACACTGTGGAAAAAGGGAGAGCTAGTGGAAAAGCCAGTATTGTGGATAGACAGACACCTCTACTTGACTGCTTTCCTCTCGCACATGGCTGAATACAGCCACAACACTAGAGTCCTTCTGCATGGCTAAAGAAGAGGATGGAGTCTGTCATACATGGTAGGTCCTGGAGCTTATAGTGCAAACGAGAGGAAAGTTAAATAAACATGGATAGCCAGCAGCAACAACACAGTCTAAAATCAATAAAGTCAATGGTGGCAATCTGCCAGAGCGGTGCCCCAGGAGGTGAACTGGACTGATCTCTGATCTTTTCCTACTGCTACGCAGCACTCTTAAATGCCACCGTAGCCCTTCTGAAGGGAATGAGAAGACACTGACCCAGTTTTCACTGAAAGAAGCTGCCAGTGGACTGTGTATCTTATAGGGGCAGGGATTGCAGCAGCCACTGCCAAGGGCTTGGGAAGTTCAAACCAAGGTGGAAGCATTATAGACTATCATATGTTACGCAAACTCCTGTGTCAGGTCACCTTAGCTTCCCCATCTGTAACAGAGCACTTCTGCAGCTATCACTTCAGACGCTGAAATGCCAGCTGTAAGTCTTCCTAAAAGAAAGCATTTGCTAGTGTTCTGCAGCGAGTGAACCACAGCAACACTGAGTAGAGCATCAATACTAAACAAAATTAACGGTAGCATGCTTGTTGCTTTAGGCACCCGCAGTGCAGTCATCTGAAA
The DNA here is from genome assembly GCF_032191515.1 of Phaenicophaeus curvirostris. Lineage (NCBI taxonomy): Eukaryota > Metazoa > Chordata > Aves > Cuculiformes > Cuculidae > Phaenicophaeus > Phaenicophaeus curvirostris. The sequence goes on along the minus strand of NC_091400.1, from coordinate 3,223,287 downwards.
GATGATGTTGGTAACAGCAGATGATTTCCCATTTCTTTTGTAGATGCGGTCTAATAAATAAATGAGTTGTGTCATATCTCATCACTGGCTACACCGTTAGTTTCATCAGTTGTTTTTTCTGCAGCACTCCTGTCTCTAACACTGATCTTAGGACTGGCTCATTAGCCTGGCCCAGCAGCATTTACCTTGAAGAGCGATCAGTGAAAGGGTGTGGGCTGCAATATACACAGTTAGTCTCTTGGACCATTCTTCTTCTCTATGGGCCATAATTAGGCTTGTGCCTAATTTTAGTTTGGCATCTACCTTACAATGCTTCTCCTCCTCTCCCCCCAGCCCACAAAGCCTCATTTTTTCTCTGTCCCTTCATCTTTAACCTTCTTCCCTTTTTACATCTTTCCACTGGTAGCCAGAATAACCCAATACCCTTCCTTCCAAACTTCTCTGTTCCCTTCTCCATCTATGCATAGTGACAGCCCTTATCATGAGGAGAAGATGCAAACTGAGACAGAGCTGAAATTCAGCTTTTATTTCTCAGCTCTTTTTTTTCTTCTTTTGGCAATGTGCTGCTTTCCATTCCACTGAAAGCAATGTCTGCATATTTCTGAGGAAAAGGCTTGAAAACAACATTTGTTATTTTACAAACTATACATGAGCTCAATTTAAAATACGGTTTAGGATATATGCAGGATTTAGCACATAACATTTAGGATTTAATAGGTGCTTATTTGGTGATGGCAGTTTTACATGTCAGTCTCATGCAGGAAGTCTTAGAGAGAGGATGGTGTGTATTTTTCCTGAAGCATTTTATCTTCTAAGTGGCCATATACTTCCCTTATTAATTGTGACACCGTGTTTCCTGGGTGTTGTTTTGAAATATCTTCGTATCTAAGGCCTGAGCTGAATTTGAAATGAATTTTGGAAATTACAGTACCTTTTCCACATGGAGTCAGTACTGTGCAGCTCTCTTGCTTCTGGATTACTATTAAAGCTTTCTTGTAATAATTTCTGTGCCACTGTATATTTATTGTTCGCTCCTACCTGCATTATCCTGCATTTGTGTGACTTGCCTGCCCACATATTCCAGCCCTGGTGCCCCACAGGATGCAAAGAGGTTTTAGAATTATAAAATTTTATCATGCAATAGATAACTGCATTTTTTTTTTTATTAGTGGGGTCATTTTCATACTGGAAGGAATGAAAAAAATAAAGGATTCAAGACTAAAGTTATACGCTTTAATTTTCCCTTGATCAGAACAAAAAGAGCCTCTTAGTGAGGTTAGGGTAAATGCTGCAAGGAAGCCCATATTTCATGTGCATAATGTTTTCATTCCCACTGGGAAATGGGAAAAAACGCAAATGATAACAGCTGTTCTGAGTTATCAACAAACATCATCTCTTCTGTTTGCTAAGGATTTTATGTACATTGAAGGAAAAGTAGGAAATATCTGTGAAATGGAACTGAAATTCCTGTTGCTCTAGCCTGTGATCTTCTGAACAGGTATTTTTTTCCCCAGATTTGAGAGTTTCTTTCAGTATCCTTCTATTTGTAGCGATACCTTCAAAACTAGGTTGCTTAAGGCTCTGATACATTAATTTGTGCTGCTAGTTAATAATGTATTTGACTATGTTTGACAGAATTTTTAGAATTAATGACTGACTTACATAGAGTCGGGTAGGAAGAGTAAAGTGATTTATCACATTGTTTAATGAGTAGCTTGCAATGAAGTGCTTTCTGTTGACAGAATGGCTACACACCACTGCACATAGCTGCCAAGAAAAACCAGATGGACATAGCAACGACACTGCTGGAATACGGTGCTGATGCTAATGCTGTGACCAGGCAGGGTATTGCCCCTGTGCATCTTGCCTCTCAGGATGGCCACGTGGATATGGTGTCATTGCTTCTTGCTAGAAACGCTAATGTAAATCTCAGCAACAAGGTAAGTGTTCCTTCTGCTTGATGCTAAGATGATAAATGTGGCGACGGGGAGGATAGCCCATAAGTAAATTTTGTCCACTGTGATTCTACAGGTTTTGAAAACCACAGCAGGTGTTTGAATGCACATCATCATTTCTCCTAGCAAAGAGAGCAGGATGCCACATCACATTAAATGAACTGTATTTTGTAGTACAAAATGTAGTAAGTTTTGATGCTAGCACATGCTGCAGAGGAATTTTTAATCCACCTCCTTTCCTTCCACATTATGCTAGTCTGCCAAATGCCCAGAGAGAAAACGTCTTCTTCCCCACAGTGATTAGTGGGGTTGGTGTCTGTCGTTCATGAGCCTCTAGATATATGCCTGCCCATTAAGCAGTGGGAACAAGTAACTCTTCTAATGGGATAATAACAGCAAGGTTGTCCGAGATTTTGTTCGTTTATATAAGTGATTCTTCCTCCCCAGGGGGTGTTTCTCAGAGCTCAGTGACTTTTGGTGTAATTTCTCCTGGGGGCTGAAAAGGGAAGTTGATAGATTTTAGTTTCTCTATATATGAATTCATAGGCTATTAAGTCTTTTCTATATTAACTGTTCTAGCAAATGTGCAGCCTTAATTCCTTAAATGTCCCACTAGGCACGAGAGATGTAAAATGTAGTTTCAGCATGTATTTATGTGGCTAAAGTAGAAAGACAGGAGACAAATTTTTCATGGAAAATATTTCTTATTCTCAGCTGGTAGAAAAAACCTGTATCCTGTGAGGCTGGGGATGATGCTGCACAGGGCTGCTGTGTTTTCCTGTTTCTAATGTTACAGTTTGGTTATTTTTGGGCCCTCCTTCAGGAAGCTTCTTTTGCAGGTGTTGATTTTTTCCCCAGTCTCAATCAAGTGTGTGGGATTATGCAGTGCAGGATGTACTTTGTATACCCACAGGGCACTTTGCCATTTACACATTCTGTATCACATTGGCTATCATGGTTTTGCTGCTAAGACTAATACAGAGAGTATGATTGCAGCTGCTTGGCATTTTTATTCAGTCCCACCAGAGGTTAATTACCTGCAACATCCTTCAAACCATTACTGGTTGTAATCTCTAGTTTCTCATTATACTGATAACACCACCTTTTGAAAATAGCTCCCCTGTACTCCCTTAGGGATGCACATTTCCACCGAGCTCCACACCTATATTTGAAGCCAAATATTTAAAGCATGCTAACTTTTGAGTTTTGCAATGGGAATAAAAAGAACATTTGTTTTCTTCAGGATGTACGGAATGGTTGGGAGCTGAATACTCAGAGCCCTGGTGTGAGCACTGAGCACTTACTAAATCTTTTTAGAAGGTTTGGCTCATAATATCCAGGCTCCATTAAGGAATTTTCAATTGGTTACTGTTATATATTTGTGGAATGTGGCCCCCTTAAGCTACACTGTTATCAGGATTGCATGTTTGAGTGCAGTACAGTGGGATGCTCTCAGCAGTGACTGCCTTTGGTATCATCATGGACATGAGTTTGGGTTGCACATGTAGGAAACTTTGCAAGTTTTTCAGCCTGATGTGCCAACTGCTGCCACCTGCTTTTCTGTCATTGGTGCTACAGCCAGTAGGAACAGGAGAGAAAAAGAAGTATAAATTTCAACTAATGGATATACTTTACTATTCCTAACAGTATCCCCTCAGTAGATTCTCTCTTCTACCCCTTTACCTGTGGTCTTTTATGTGACAGAAAGTTGCAGAGCTTTCTAAGGTTTTAAGGATTTTTAGATCTTAAGTTTCAGATAAGAAGAATAATGACCTATCCAAAAAAAGTAAGAGTTTCAGTGCATCATCTAGCAAGTCTGTATACGCCCTGGGCGGAGGGAAATGGTCGTGATCTCAGGGAAATGTATTTTTATCTTTACTGTTTCTGTTTGAAAATGGTTAAGTAGAGTACAGGTAGGGACAAATCTGAGTGTATGTTACTTTTAGAGAACTTCTAGAAGTGTAAACATTATTTTAAAATGTTACTCATTCTAAGGAAGTGAATTAGCCGCGAAGCAAAAAAATACTATGCAACTTTTTCTTAAAATGCTATAATTTGCTATCCCGCTTTGAACAGTGCATGAAGAAATCTTCCTTGTGTAAAAGTAACATTAGCTTCCTGGCTTTAAAATTGTACTTTCTTGCAAATCAACAGACGCCATTAGGAAGCACATTACACAGTGAAAGTAGAATTTATAATTTCTTTATATTCAGCAGGATGTTTTGGGTCTTGCTGATACCTGGATTTGCATTTTAATATTTATGTGCCCGCTCTGAGGATTGTTACTTGTTGCTTCTAATTTTTAGAGTGGACTGACGCCACTCCACTTGGCTGCTCAAGAGGATAGAGTCAATGTAGCAGAGGTTCTTGTTAACCAAGGAGCTGCAATTGATGCGCAGACAAAGGTACAAACACCACTGTTGACATGTATTATTTTCTTGCAGCGATGAATGAGCCTGTAGATGGAATTAATAATCAATTTCAGAGTGAAACTGGAATAACAGCAGAAAAACATTCCTTCTAAGAAGTTATTATAGAGTGTATTCTGAAAACTGAAGATATGTAAACTTTAATGTTTAGTGTTATTCTCAGTCTTCTAGCAGTAAGCTTATTTCTTGCCAAATATTTAGATCAATATAGGTTTAGATTGTGTCCTACTATTGTGTTTCATTGAACCTAAGTGGGATTGATCTGAATTTACTTAAGGAAACTTCCAGAAGAGCTTGTTCTGTCTCTCCAGAGAGTTATACAGTCTTTCACCCTATGTATACTCACATCTGCTTTTAGTATTTTTTACATCGCAAGTAGAATCATAGAATCACCAGGTTGGGAAAGACCTCTTGGATCGTAGAGTCCAGCCATTCCTATCAAACACTAAACCATGTCCCTGAGCACCTAATCAACCCGTCTTTTAAATACCACCAAGGATGGGGACTCAACCACCTCCCTGGGCAGCTGTTCCAGTGCCTGATGACCTTTTCTGTGAAAAATTTTTTCGTGACATTCAGTATGAACCTCCCCTCCTGGTGGAGCTTGAGGCCATTCCCCCTTCTCCTGTCACCTGCCACTTGGGAGAAGAGGTCAAAAACCCCCTCTCTACAACTTCCTTTCAAGTAGTTGTAGAGAGCAATAAGGTCTCCCCTCAGCCTCCTCTTCTCAAGGCTAAATAACCCCAGTTCCCTCAGCCACTCCTCGTAAGACTTGTTCTCCAGCCCCCTCACCAGCTTTGTTGCTCTGCTCTGGACTCGCTCCAGAGCCTCAACATCCTTCTTGTGGTGAGGGGCCCAGAACTGAACACAGGATTCGAGGAGCGGTCTCACCAGTGCTGAGTACAGAGGGAGAAGAACTTTCCTGGACCTGCTGGTCACGCCGTTTCTGATCCAAGCCAAGATGCCATTGGCCTTCTTGGCCACCTGGGCCACTGCTGGCTCATGTTCAGTCGCTGTCAACCAACACCCCCAGGTCCTTCTCCTCCAGGCAGCTTGCTAGCCACTCTTCCGCTAGTCTGTACTTTCCATTCAGCTGACAGTAGAAACAAAATACAGAACTGTTACTGAAAACATCTGTATTTACAGTGGGAGAAACAATGTGAATGCAATGTAGGCATTCCTGACTCTTAAGTGGTTAATATTTTTTCCCATGACTTAAGAGACTTTATGAAATGAACTGATCTGCTTTCCCTGAGCTGATACTAAATAGCCACCCATAGATGTGATTCTGTGAGTGAAGCCTTTGCAGAGGTTATCCCCTATTCCTACAACTTGACTCAACCTTCATTACAGGATTCCTCTCAATTTCTAAACACCTCTGTTTTGCAAAGCATAGTGAGGTGAGCTATTTCGTCATATGGGTACATTCTAGAGAACTGATTTTTTCTGGTGTCCCAAGTTCAGACTAGACCATTGTTCTGGTGGTAAACATTAACCTGTTAGGCTGTCAGTAAATATTGCTTTACTCTACCTTCAGAAATAATATTAGAGATAAAACATTTAACTCTTGAAGACAAATTTGAAATTTTTTGTCATTGTTTTCTAATATGAAATACTTATATGTGATGGTTATTGCAAAGTTACTTGTGTGAAAATAGTTTTGCGTAAAGAAAATATTTGGATCCCTAAATAACAGACCTGACTTTCTGAGGTTTTGAGGATGCTTTTGAGACCCCAAGCAAGGATGCCTCCCACTTCATAGTACTGGTTTTTAGAGCAATGTTGTGAGCAAATTCCAAGAGCCTGTGTACAAATGGTGTTAGTCTCACTAAAGCATATACAGTGCTCAGTGCTCAGAATGTGATGATAATGATCTCAGTGTTGATTACGCTATATTCTTCATGCATTGTCTAGATCTCTGAGTCATTCCTTTAGCCAGACTAGAAATCAATTGTGATCAAATACTTGGACTATAGCTGATGAAATCAGCTAAATGAGCCAAGTCTCACAATCTGACCTGCATCCTTTGTGCAGAGTAGCAGCTTTCACAATTTTCTGGTAGGCGTGTGCCACAAGTTAGGTACTATGCTTGCATCCCAGAAATATCCAGGTATGTGAGATTGTCCAGCAATATTATCATTCTATCATCGCATTGACATCTCAGAAAGGGTTGACTCCATCATTATTTCTGGGTGCAACTCAGCTGATTATAATCCATGACAGAAGGAGAAGTTGTTGTTATGGGATTTTTCTACTGTGTAATTCCAGCTGTACTGGCTACTGATTTCAGTGACATTCTTCTGATATGAAAGTGAAGTAGTTCCATTGGAATCTCAGGAGCTTCTCCAGCTTTACACTTTTGTAATGTATCCTCAACTTATAATTTACACATTAATCAGTCTGGGTTCTTATCATCTGCTAGATCATCCAGGAGCAGATGAGATCTGCTCTATTGCATTCTTTGCACAGTTTCCTCAGTTGCCTTTCTGGAGATAGTTCCTATCTGGTTTTGGTTTTGTAGCAAGACATTGCAGAACCTGCTCTTTCAACTTGGTTAAAGCCAAATTACCTCCTAGCCCGTACTACTTGTCTCTAAGTATTTGCCTTTCTCCCACTCTTCCCTGTCCCACAAATAGTAAGTAGTCTACGGAGACATTTACATCGACAGGTGCAGGCAGTCACGTGTCCCCTTTTGCCTGCTCTCCAATGTCCAAATAGGATCTAGTTCTGGACTTGGTGGCCTTTTCGTCACATTAGCATGGTGGAAACATCTGAGATACTGTCACAGCTGAGAGGCAGGGCATGTTTGTTTGGTCTCAAGGCCAGCCTGGCACAGTTGTACAAGGTCTGTTCTGAACTTAAAGCCTGGCAGGGTGGCAGCGTGGTGGAGCAGGCAAGTGACTCTGTAGAGTCACACAAAAAAGGAGCTTCAGTTTCTCATTCAGAGATATCCCCTGAGTGGAGCTGAATTTCTTAATTGCATCTATGAAAACGAACTGGTCAGTAAAACCACACACAGGGGAAAAAATGCAGTCACATTTGACTTGAATCCTACCTTCTGTAACAGTCATGTAATTAAAAAAAAAAAAACAAACAAAAAACGCCCCCAAACCACAAAACAACAGTAAGTCCCTTATTTTTTCAGCTTTATACTTCAGTTATATATGCAACAGGTGCTAATAAAGAATAGTTTCCCAGTACAGATTTGCTTCCATGGGACTGCCTCATAGTTGTCAGGAAGTGGGGCAGGGACTCATAGGTCAAGCAAAGTCAGGGTGTATTTAAGCAGTGCTACTTTGTGGTGTAACAAATCACCTGTCTGGGAAAACATGCATTAATCCTGTAGCCTTTGTGGTGGAGAACACCTTCATTGCCTTATCTTCTTGCCTATCATGCTAACTTGTCCTCTCTGCTGTAGGAGACCCCCTTCCTTAGGAAGAAAGTGCCTGCAGTCCTTGCAGGATCGTGTTAGCTTGATGCCTATTCACAGGCTTCTGCAGAGTTCCATGTGCTGGGTTTGTGCAGCAGTGAGTTCTCCAGGCTTCACACAGCCAGCCTCATCTGCCAGATATCCACTCACTACCACCTGTGATGTAAGAAAATTGCCAATGTGGTACCATGTATTTTAGCAGTGAATAGTTTCTCAACAAACTGATAATCATCTTGAGTTCCTAAGATGAGAGCTGACAAGCTCTGAGCTTCTACAATGAAGGAAAATTATTATGCTGTTAGAACAACCATTTGTTGACCTCATGTTCTATGCAAGTGAAGTTTAGATGATTGGCTTGTAGAATAGCAGCTCTGTAGTTATAAGCTCTCTTGTTTGGATGGATTAACTGTTCTACGGGAATAAAAGGTCTGTGCATGTTAGGTCTAAAAGCAGAGGCACTGGGGAGCAAGATATAGCAACAGCTGAGTTGGCTTCAGAAGCGTTGTTACTATGCTTGCACGATACCATCCAACGTGTCCAGTTTAGTTTCATCACTTCAGACATACAGGAGCAGAGATTTGGCCATCTGTGCCTTAATAGTCAGTGGAGCCATACAGCTTAGAATGGCATTATATTGTGGATCTCCACGTCACCAATAATCTATTTTCTTCTCTCCGTATGCTTTGGTTACCTCAGCTATTGTGTTCTACATAGCTATGCAATACTCTTTTTATTCTTTGTTTTTAATTTGTTTAGATTCTCTCCTTATAATATTCCCCATTCCCCCAGGTTAAGTGAGCATCAGGTATGTCACTCCAACATAGGATTTGCAGTAGAGGGAGAACATTTACTATCTCAGCAAGTCATTCAACTTCTTGGGTAGGGACCAATGAGCTATCATCTTCCATCTCTGGTACATGTTCTTTAATCATCATTTATTTATAACTTACACTCCCTGTGAAAACATCTAGAGTTTGCAGTTCTGACACATGGGAGTTCTTATTCCTGCTCAGGCTCTGGGGGCCACGCACAACTAAGGTGATCAGAGGAGAAGATTAGGAAGAAACATATTTTGTATTGTGAAGCTACAGCGGGGAAGGAAAAAAATCTAATACTACATGCATAACATTAGTCTGTATGATTAAGATCAGTTCTGGTGCTAAAACTCACGAGCATTTTCAAAATAGCTCTCAGACTAAACCATTGCAACTGTGGTTCTCTCTTGGGGTGGTTTCCCTCCCACGATTTTTTTTTCCTGAGCTTTGTTGTATAAAAAGGCATGAAAGGAAGAATAACTGCTATTTTGGAGTCCATTTATTGATGGCGTTAAGGCATCCTTCTGGTTCTCTTGCAATAATTAACTGCATAGCCTTTAATCCCAGAGCTGCAGGAGTCTGTCTTGGTCAACACTGAAGAGTAAACAACACTGGTTTAGTGTGCCAGAACTAGTGCTTGAGAGGCCACAAAGCTGCTCCTGCCATTTGGAGATGGGATTTTGTTATGTGGTTTTAAGCCTAGCCGTGTCAGACAGCTCCAACTGATAAGCCACAGAAAACACCTTATCTTTGTGTGCAAGAAGCAGATAACAGGATGGTGAAAAAGTAGCAACACTAAAATGCACTTCGGGTGGTGAATCTTCAGAGCTGCTTGAAAACCCTACCCACTCAAAAAGCTTTAAAAAAATGAATTTAGTGTTCACAGAAGTCACATCAGTTTTTGTTCATTCTGACATACCATTTGTGTGTCTGAATTTAAGTATTTTAAGGAGTTTTCAGTGCTGAAACTCTGTATTATGCAATATCATGCTTAACACAAGGAATGTCCATCTTACACAATATTGGGAGTTAAAAGTCATTCTGAAACTTTGGCTGCAAGGAGATATTCCTTCTGTGGTTGTCATGTTGTCTGTACAGAAGCTATTCTGGTACATGTGATGTTGCTTTTGTTGCAGGGATTTTGTGCTGGGAGCTGGCGTGAGTAAATGTCATTTCATGGCTCAGTAGGTCTCCACATGTCATTTTTCAACTGTTTATCCCACTGGATAGTGTTATTGTAGGATACAGCATTACTGTGATGGACTGGCAAAGGAAGATTGAGGAGAGAAGAGCGCTGGTTTGGTCAAGGATGAAGAGCAGAATTTGGAACTTTGATCTCTGCACAGGTTATTTTAGTCAAACAGATGCTACACTGCACCTAGCACTGGTTCTCTGCCAAGAGAATTGATGGTCTCATAGCCCCTGCTTGACTGTCTGGAAAACAAAGCCAGTAATAAACTGTCCTTTGTTCCTAAAACTATAGTATTGGTAGAAGATAATGGTGACTGAGAGGCCATGATGTTCTTCTGCAGGCTGAGTTGAGCCTTTTATTTCAGATTTATTTATGGGGATTTATTCAGGTCTGCCTGCCTTGTTCTGACAGAAGCCCCGTACCAGACCAAGTGCTTCAGTGGTTTGTAACAGCAATCCAGTTTTTCCATGGGAGTACCTAATTTTCAGCTGGAGAAAGAGATAGGCAAAAGACAAGGAGGGTGGGAGGTGCTACAAAGAAGAATCACTTTCACATAGAATGGACACTCAAAACCAGATACCTTCAATATATCTTCATGGCACGTTCTCCCTCTCTTCTTGGCTCTTGGTACATTGGTATGAAGACATTTGTGTGGAAATTTCCAGCCTAATAATGTGCAATAATGAACCTTAGCAAAGTACTGCAACATGTTAAGCCCTGATTCAGCAAAATGATGAAGTGTGTAGGTACACACAGGTTTGCCCATTTCATTCAATCAAGGCTGGACGCCTTTGTGATCTTTGGATCTAGAGCATTTTCTAGCCTTATCAACAATAATAATGTGACTTCATTGTCTGACATTCACAGCAGAAAAACAAAAACAGACCAGCTTGAGAGTCAGCATGACGAGAAAGATGCAGAAATTCAAGCTGTTAAGATTTATGGTTACCAGTAGAGGATATTAAAGTAATTCACTGACATGTTATACAAGACTTGTGATAATATCCCTCAAAAAAAATGAAGAGCGAGTGAATAAGGGATGCTTTGTGTTTGTGTGTTCCATTAGAATTGAAAAACTCAGCATTTCTGATTTTTTTTCTTTTGATGCTTATTCTTGTGGCTGTTGATAAGCTCTTCACAGCTGTTAACTCCTGTATTGCTGCTCATTCTTCAAAAAGGCTCGAAGCGGCATGGCAGCTGACTGCCAGAAGGTGATGTGCATTAGAGCTGTATTAAACTAAAGCCCTGATTTTCTTGGAAGTGGATTTTTTAATACCAGGGTGCCTAGTAAGTCCCTTGGTGCTTTATCAGTAAATACAACTCTGAACCTGAACTGCTATGCAGAGACGTATATAACTATGAGCCTGAGGATTTTTGATTGTTGATTTTTTTTGATTATTAATAGTTCTTGAAGCAAAATATTTTAGATTCCTGGACCTGTTTCTATAGAGCATGAAAGTATTACAGCAAGCTCAAGTAGCCGTGAGAATTACTGCTTCTATAGCTAATTTGGTTGTGTAATTGCAGAATCCGCCAGTCAGAGTGTTTCAGAAAAGTTAACAGAATATGTTTTCCATTAGGGTGTTGGGATATAAATGTAAATATTATATACCTTACTGAGCTACAAATAGTTGAATGCAGAAATCTGTACTGTAGCTGAAAAGCAAAGGCACCAAAGAGCTGTAGGAGGGAGAACAGTGACCATGCCACCAGTAGAAATGTCATTATTTGTAACTTGCATTTGGAGGGGAAAGAGAAGAAGTTTTCACTTAGTCTGGCTGAAACAGCAAGGTAGTCAGGAGTGACAAAGAGCATCAATAATTACTCCCCTGGCAATTTATGAGGGAACCACGTGTAAATCATTGTACATTCCACCTGTAGAAGAAAATTAATGTTGCACTGCAGTAAATATTGGAGGGTTGATAGCTCCTTCTTCATTGTTACATGGGGAGAAGAGCCTTTAGAGATCACTTCAAAGGGAAAGTTGAGATCAGCCGGTCTTGGTTCTCTGATACTCTCCAGATTTTAATGTTTTAGGGTTATTAGCAGGGGGTTCCCAGCAGGTGGCCCTTGACTTTGGATTTCATCTCCCCAGTTGGTTTTACGATGTCTGATTTTTGTTTACCTTGCAGGTCGTGTTAGGAGGCCTGTATTTTGAAGGGGGAAAAAAATCTTAAGGAAGTTTCACAGCACTTAATTTTTTTTTTAACTGATGTTCTGATAGTTGGATCATGTTTTAATCTGATGATTATATTATAGCTTTTACCACTGTGCAACCATTCTGCAGGAAAAGTTCATTGTAGTCATTTGGCATCTGATCCCCATGTTCATATAAGTCAACGGAAACTTTCATTCTGCTGATGTGAGTGGAATTTGGATCCAGTACTGTTTCTTGCAATGATTAACTCAGGCTGGTTGTCAAAGATAGTAGTTTCTTTAGATGGCACAGGCTATATAATTAACTGAAGCAAAAATATACACCCTAATTTAAAGTAACTGGCACAGCTACTGTCTCCTAGCATGTGTTATTGCAACTGAAAGTAGATAACTTTGTGTGAAGTAGTATCAGAAGCAAAATGACATGAGGAAAATTATATGTCTACACCTATGGATCCTTGAATCTTTCCTCTACTGGAAATAGTTCACATTTGAGGTTCTCTCTTTCTTCTTAGCAGCTTTGAACTCAGGGTTTGAACGTGTTGTGTAATGCTAACTCCTGAACCCCAGACTGACCTTGGACTTGCCTCATTAGTGCTTTTGACCAAGCTGTCTGCACTGGCCACACCTCGCTGACATAGATGTACAAATAAAGCATGACAGGCTACAGCTTTTAACGCCCTGGCTTCCACTACCTCTTGGGCTCCAAACTTTCCTTCTCAGAGCGGGAAAGCAAAGACAGTTTTTCACCTTTAAACACTGATAAGAGCAGCAGGAGCCTGGTCAATACGAGACCAGCGCATCTTTCAGTGTTTCTGCCCTCACGGTTGGCTTTTAGATCTAGTTCCAGATCATTCAGTCCCAAGTAGTGTATTTTCCTTCTAGCCCTGTGGCTGCCTTGGACTCAACCAGCAGCCAAAACACACATCATGGCTTTTCCCCATATATATTATGACCGAACTTTCTGCCACTGGAATTAATGATCTCACCTCTTGCCCTTTTTCTGAAAGTAGAATTCCTGTACATTAACAGCAGTGCATGTTTGCAGTGGTTTTACCCTGTGTTTAATGTAGTCGTGTTCGTCATATCAGGTATGATTTTTACAGCCTAGCAGTTCATTTTTCCATAAAACCTGCTGATGTAGCATGGGAACAGTACCATGTCAGAACCAACATGTACCAACAGAGTAGCAGAAGGACACGTTACACTGGCAGTGTGGTTTCATGCTGCTTGCAGAATGGTGAAGCTTCACATGAACACTGGCTAAGATGACCATTCTGGTGTCTCGGAGCCCATCAAGTGGGCCCATGAAGCCTCACCTTTAAAGGGGAAAGGAATACCAATGACTCACCTCAGGAGAGAGGTGACCTCATCTCTGTGAGCTCAGCAAAGCATCTACTGGAAAGCCAGCAAGGTGTTAGTGTGAGGTGGGAGATTTGGGGAAATGAGGCCTCTTTCAAGCCATGGAGAAAAAATAGCAAGTGTCCCGTTGACAGGTGGCCATCTCCTGAACTGTCCTTTGTGGACAAGATTGATTATGTTTGTTAGGGAAGAAGAGATAGTGTTGTCTTGCAGGGTAGATAAGGCAGGAAAAGATAATTACTTCAAGAAAGATAATCTAATCATTTCTAATACTCAAGCATCTCAAATCCAACTTTTTCAAAACTACTAACAGTGTTCGCATGGCTATGAGATTAGAAAAAGAGCAGCAAGAGCAAGCTTTGGTCCTCTTTGTTTTGTTGCATTGTATGTTAACTGTTGTTAACTCTTGAGTCAAATGTTTATTACAATTAACAGGCTTCAGCATACTGTTTGACTTATTTTAAATATGTGGGTTTTAAAGCGAGTGAGTTCAAAGTCAGCCTACTGACTCCTGCTTTGAAACCAGCAGTAGTTTTTAAAAAGGCAGTCATTTTTATCGAAATCTTGTCAGGTTTTTAGGCGATATTCTTCTTGTACTAACTGGTTTTAGAAAAATTTCCAAAATGGGTACACTTGACTATAAAAAGCCAATTAGTCATGTTTAGAGCATTTGGTAGGGGAGTCCCACTGTTGACAGTGTTGATTTTTTAGTCAGTCTACTAGTAATGGAAAATAATAGGAACAAAAAGGATACATTAAACTGTTCATATTTGCAATTGCCGTGAAAATGTCATTTCTCCTTGTTTGTATAACACAAGGCCAGGCGCATGAGAAATTAGACCTTTCTGTCTTAGAGTCTCAACTCACTAGCTGGTGTTGTTGCTTACTTATTTGTTTATTATCATGCTGTAGGAACACCAAGCATGTGAACCTCACTGTGCGAAGTATCTTACGCATATTTATTTAAAAAGGTGGGCTCTGCTCCAGAGACCTGATAGTCTGACCATTGGAGAGGAAGGCAAATCTTTAATCAACATGGTGTGTGTTGAAGGGTTTTGAATACAAAGTATTCAAAAATACAAGGTATTGAATACAAGGTATTCAAAAAGAAGGGACTTGAATTGATATTCATGAGAAGTGTGTTTTTTTCCCAAGGTTGGAGGATATTTCATCTAGGCCAAAGAAATAAAGTGGAACAGGATTTTTACTATTTTGTGTCTGGTTTTTTTGTCAGGGGATGTGTGGGATATTCACATTCAGTAATTGCTTACATTCATTCTAGATGGGATACACTCCGTTGCACGTTGGCTGCCACTATGGAAACATAAAAGTTGTTAACTTCCTCCTGCAACATTCTGCAAAAGTTAATGCCAAAACGAAGGTGAGTTTTCCGCCTCTGCCTCGCTCATACAGTGCAGGCAGTTTGTGTGCTGTGGCCACTGCAGCCTTTACCTTTCCCTGTGCCTGCAGAACGGGTACACGCCGCTGCACCAGGCTGCACAGCAGGGGCACACCCACATCATCAACGTCCTCCTCCAGCACGGCGCGGCACCCAACGAGCTCACTGTGGTAAGTGCAGAGCGGCCACCGCTTATCCCATCAGGCTCATCCCACCCCATGTAAAGCATCTGAGCAAGGGAAATGTGAAAAAACGTGTGTCGTGGGAGAGGAAAAGAGCAGAGGAAGCCTGTTCCCATCGCCCCCACGTCCTCTATGCCACAATCCCTTATAAAACTAGAAGGACGAACATCTGGAAATCTTTACATTATCATCCCATTTCTGTAAAAAGTTAAAAACTTACAGTTATATATCCTCCTACCCAAAATACATTTATTTCAGTCACCAACATGCAAATATTTATTTGGCCTTTGTTGTTCATTCTTCTACAGTTAATTTGCAGTTTCTACACTTTTCCTTGCTAACATTCAACTTCTGTTATGAATGTTTCAATTGCTAGAATGGAAACACTGCCCTTGCCATAGCTAAGCGACTTGGCTACATTTCAGTCGTTGACACATTGAAGGTGGTGACGGAAGAGACCATGACTACAATTGTGAGTACAGCTTGGTTTGGTAATGAATGGAAGAATTTTTCCTTAGCCAATCTATTCAGCTTTGTTTAGTTACGTGTCTACTGACATTACAGTTTAATTTCCACCTATTTCCTTCTAGCAGTATAAAATGGATATTAAGCCAAATATTTTTAAGGTAGTCGACACCACTAGGTTGTATGTAGAAAAAGTACCAACCAGGCAGAAAATGAACAGTGTAAATGACTGATCATAGCTGCAATGTTTTTCCATGGTACCTTGTTGTTTAGGGCACAAACCACATGAATGCGGGCTGATTTGTAGTTGAAAAGACTTTCCTTCAGACTTGGGTAAATAGAAGCTGCTTCTGCCCTTTGAGAGGGCTTGCCAAGTGACTGATGTGTGATGGCTTGTATTTGGCTTAAGAGAACCCATTCCAATCTAAGAAGTTGTTGGAAATTACTTAAAAGCACCACATTGCATTGTTTCTGGTATCTTCTGGGTTATTGTGAAAGGCTTTCTGCAAGCAGCCACAGTCACTTCAACCCCAGGTATCCATGAGATCCATCTCATCTCTCTTGCCTTTCAGGAAGGCTTATTGCAGTGTTAGCCAGGAGAGGTTAAAGGGACTAGTAATAGTTAAATTTGGCCTGCTGTCACAAAAAATGGTGATTCACAGAATCCTATGTGTTTCTTAGAAAGATCGTTGGATCACCAATGTTATTTCAAATAGCTCTATGAAGAAAACAGTTTCATGGGGTGAGGAGCCTCCATGCATCACTGCATTGGTAAAGCCAAAATTGGATCTTAAGAACATAAATTCTGAACATTGCCTCTGAGTTTGCTTTTTCCTTTCTGCAACTTTTTTTTTTATTTTTGCCAATGAAAAAGAAAAAGAGAGGTTTGTGCGCATATGTATTTTTAGGTGTATCAGAAATGGAGAAGAGTTAGTGGGTGTTCTGTGTTTTGTCATCACCCGTTTGTGTGCTCTGTCAGTGCAAGCAGGTGGCTGCCCTGCAATGAGCATTTGAGATGACGGGCAGATTTTAGCTCTGCTACTGCATGTGCCTCTTCTTCCGGTGACTTTCCTGGCTGTGGAGTTTGCAAAAAATCCACCACACAAAAGACAAATTTGAGAATAATAAAATAGAAAGGAATATGCCAGAAAATAATCATGATTTTTTTTTCTTACAGCTTCTCTCTGGGTTTTCTCAAGTACACATTTCTCTCTAGGAAGATTACAAAACAGTTTTCCACAACCTGAACAATTTGATAGAGAATATTATATGGGATCGCATAAACTTGACTAATTGCCTAGTATACAACATTGTAGCTGCAGGAAAATAAAACCACATTTTTATGTTAAGACCTCCCAGTATCACAAGGTCATTCTTGGCTTGTAGAACTGAGAAGCTGGGGGAGTTTGTGCTGCATAAGACGACTAATCATTTATGTTCTGTAGATAAAGAAGAGCAGAGGCATGGAGGGTGTGGCTGCAGATTGTGCTAGAAAAAATGTTAGATGCCAAAAGGCCTATACAACCTCAAATATCTACTCTCAGGGGAAGCCTCCAAATTATTCATTAAAATCAGAATATGCTGTTTATCAGTCACAAGTGTGCAATTGTCAGACTTTGGAAGGCTAGACATGAAATCTGATTCACAGCTGAGGACCTGAAAATCTCAATTTGACTGCTGAGGCTTTTGAGGTTTGTGGCTAAACAAATCCCAAAGGTAAATTTAATGAAACCAGGGATGAACACAGCTAATTTTACTATAATTTATACTCAAATGCCAATAAAAAATTCCAGTTGTTCCTGGAAAAAAAAAGGTCCTGTGATTTTGCTAAGTTTAACAGCAATGTGTTAAAAAGCTTTGCAAGTAATTCCCACAAAATTAAATAAGTGTGAGGTTTTTCATAACTTTTGTGATGTTTGAGCATGAAGGAGCTCTTCTGCCTGTATCAAGTGATGGCAGTAGCCCGAGAAACATTAATTGCTAAATGAGTATTCATGAGGCCAGAGAAAACCTAAAACCTTTTAAAATAAATGAAAATGGAAATGTTCTTTTGTCCTCCCAAACTTGTTAATGATTAAATATTTGTATATGAACGATAAGAACTAATGGTGCTTAACTTAATATATTATAATATAAAAATCTGATAAAGACGGGAGTGGGTTTTGGTGTGGGGTTTAGACTTTTGGGGTTTGTTTGTGTTGTGTTGCTTTTTTTTTTCTGATTCCACCACACTGCTTGAATGGTCACTCGGCAGGGTCTCTTGCGTGACCTAAATCTTTACCAGTGTTTGTTGTGCTGTACCCCTGCTGGAGAGTAAAATGTGCCACTGTGTTATCAGTCGTGGGATACACACATGCTCTAGGAACAGATTTCAGGCATTCATGATGGGTTTTTTTCTGCTTCTGATTTTTTTTTTAATATTGGTCTTTGAGTCTGAATCAATATAAACATCAGGACGAAAATCAACCAGCCACTTCTGAGTGTATTTCATTCACAAATTCCTTAAGGGGTGTCCTTGAGCCTGCATGTCCTTACAATTGTTCTCATTTGTGGGAAAAACACACAATTCATGCTCAGGCACCTCTGAAAAAAATCACGTAGATTAAGCCTGCTTGAAATTACAGCATTTTTCTAATGACAAATGAGAAATACTTCCCTCAGACAATTTAGTTTAAACAGAGATGACATATTTCTGCTCAAAATTTAGATGACTGTTTAAGGAGTTCTTATTAAACCCCTTAAAGTGAAACTCTTTTCAGTGTATTCGTTTCTTATTTTGATACCATCATATTCTAGGCTTTTATCTCATGCTTTTTCTGCTGTGAAAATGTAAGTATAATTTAACACACAAATATAGTAGTGCATATTTCTGTAGTCTTTTAAATGCATCTATAAAAAGAAAAATTAATAAGAAGCTAAAAAAAAAAATCTTGTTTTGCTAAGTGCAGATAAAAATATGTCCTACCTTGCCTTTTATTTTTTAAATAACTATAGCTTTAAGAAAACTTATGGCTACAAACTGATTTTTTTTTTCTTTGACAGACTGTTACAGAAAAGCACAAAATGAATGTACCTGAAACCATGAATGAAGTTCTTGATATGTCTGACGATGAAGGTATTAAAAACTAAAAAACCTCTCTTGCTTATTTTTCAGTCTTTTGTTGTTATAAGAAATGTTTTTTTTAAAAAAACCAACCAAACAGTATTAATTGGATATGGTCTTTGCACATTCATTATTGGTTTATATTGATTGTTGTGTTGACCCATTGATAGTCTATGCTTTTATTTAATGATTTTGTTTATTTAAATCATGCAGTTCGTAAAGCCAATGCCCCTGAAATACTCAGTGATGCTGAATATTTGTCAGATGTTGAAGAAGGTATTTGTGCATTTTTGTGTTGTAGTGATATTTAACTTAAGCTTCTTCCTTTTATTTCACCTGTCTGGAAAGTAATCCTTTCAGATAACTTTGATGTTATCCCACTAACAATAATTCCTGCTTTACAATCAAGAATGCTTTCAAAAATTCTTTGAGCTATTGTTGATAATCCTCTAACTTTCTGAATTTCTTTACTCACGGTTTAATCAATTTAATAAAATTAACTCCACTTTCCTGGAATAGTTCTTTCGCTGCTGCTTCTATAAAGTGGAGGATTGTTTTATTACTGTAACTGAAAAAAAATATACTGGACAAAAGCGTCAAATATTAAAACACTTTGGAAGAAAAAGCTGATAGTGCAAATGAAGGGCAGGAGGAATGAGTCTTTTTGTTTATTTGTTTGTTTTAATTCCGATATGTATTCAGCTTTGAAATGGTTTATTTAAATTGATAGTGGACCCTTGGCCTGGAAAGAAATGTTGGGGGGGGCTTGTTTGTTTTAAAAAAATATTTCACTCCTGGCATTCAGTGAAAACACATCAGATTACTTTTGTCCTGAGTAAAGAGGATGCTGCATTGGACTCAACATGCTGGTGTTTGTTAGTGTTGAGGTACCTTGTAGCTGAGATTCCATCAGTATAATCCTGCAGAGTGACATGAAATCTGTGAGTGGCAATAAATCCCTCTCTTTTCAGTGCCTCTAACTAACTCTTCTGAGCTATGGGCACTTGTAGCCTGCCTGTCTCAGCTCACTCCTCAGTGCTGGGCAGGTTTGACACGGTTTCAGTGGTCCCCAAGTATTTAAACCTCCTTTGGCAATTGCTTCCTTCCCCTCTGCCAACATCCCCCGTTAGGTCCCTTGGTTCAGATGTGCAGTTGTCTGTTTCCAGAGGCTGTAGCAGGATTAGGTTACCTGGTGGCATTCAGAAACAGCAAAGTCTTGAGTTGATGAACAGGGTGACAGTGTCCTGAGGATGGTTTTGTGAGTCCGAATTCACCTTCATTAGAGCTGCAGTTTTTTCTTCTCTGGTATAAAAACAAGTGATGGGGTTCAATTTTGTTTGGCTTCTTTAATTAAACTGTCTTTCTTCACGCCTCGTGGCATATTTAATTTTAATTTTTATAGCATTTAAACAGTAAGGTGAAAAAGATATTTAGCTAAGTTCCTTGTGTGCAGCTCTTGTTTAATTCATGCATTGAGGCGTTTGGTTTGTTTTCAGTTTCTCCTTGTGTTCCTGTTGCTGCAGCTCCAAATGGATAGTGTTCTTATCGTACACCTGTGTTTTCCAAATAACTCTCTTAGGCTATTGTACTGCTCAAAATACTCTATTGTTTTAACTGACTGGAACACTGATACGTAATAGTTCTAGCTAGCAAAGCAGTAAATATTATCGTATCCCACTGCTCAGCATGCATTAAGCTACAGATAGGAAATACTCCCATATACAATCTGAATATTAGCACCAAAGATGCAAAACATGTCTTTTGATGTACAGGATCACTTTTAAGACTTAATCTGTGGAAGGCTTTTATTGTCACTAACTCTCAGTTTAACAACAGGGAAAAAAAATAAAACAAGAATTAAGAATATAGGAAATACAATTGTTTCCTTGCCTTGAAATTGTTCTGCACCTATGTTGTTCTAGGGGAGGTAATAGACTGGTTTACATTTAACAGAGTAATTTTCAACCCTAACGCTGAAATGGAGCTCTCCAATCAAACAATAGGTATTTTATTGATCTGTGGTGAAGCACTCTAGCATGCAAGGCATGTGATGAATGACAGGCTTTGAGGTAATTAACCACTGTCCTGTCCCTCTGTCCTGATCTGCACATCTGTAAAGACAATATCCCAGCCCCCATTCCCACAGCTCCTCAGTGTTGGTTTATATACAATGCATCCACTTAGCCCAGTCAAAATAAATATGCTCAAGGTGGTAATGTGCTCTGACAAATCTCATAGCCAGGGAGTTGATTTCCAAGTGAGAGAAGGCACAAATTTAACCACCCAAATCCAACCTCTCCCTCACTTGAGTAACATTCACGTCAACAGCCAAAACTCTTCAGTGAGATTTCTCAATATTCCATAATCCTCAAGGTTTCTCTCATAAAAGAAACTGGAGACTTGGAAAGTAGAGTCTCGGAGCTCAGTGACAAATGTCAGGAAGCTGTTTCTTGTATATATTCCTTGTTGTGCCCGCTAAATAAATATTTACAGGGAAATTGTGTGATTTCTCTTCCCTGCCAAGGACAGTCTCTTCTGGAGTCGGGCTGGTTAGGAGATTTTTTTTCCTGCTTTTCCTAGACTACTCTGGCAAATCTGTCCAGATTAGGTTAAGTGCTGGGAAACTGCTACACCACAAAAAAGAAATGATGTGTTTTTGAAAGATGTGAACATGATTTTGTGTGAAAAAAATGAAGCTTCATCTTTGTACGTAGCAGAAAGTTTGTAGAAGAATATAGAGCAATTCCAGTGCGCACTAAACATGTCCTCTGCTTTTATTTTTAAAGAGATTGCAATTTTTTTTTTTTAAATATATAACCTGAGGCTGCAAGAACTGGGTCTTTCTTGTCACCATCTCCAGATGTGAGCTCGCAACCTGCGCAGCTTCACCCAGTGGTGCAACCAGTGGCCAGGGGGCTGGTGGGGAGTCAGTCATGCTCAAGCACAACCCAAGCCATCTGCAGGAGGCCTGGAGGAAACCTCCTCCTCCGCAGTCTGCTTGGCCTCAGAGCATCCCTCCAGGCGGGTGTGAGAGCTTTAATCCTAGTGGAGGAAGCTGCAGCCCTGCTGAGCCTGCCACAACTCAGCAGAGAGCTCAGTCACAGTGCTTCCCCTCCTCAAAGCTGCAGCTGCTGTCCCAGAGGTGAAGGAACAGCAAGCAGTGAGGCAGATAGAAAGAGGGGT
The DNA here is from genome assembly GCF_032191515.1 of Phaenicophaeus curvirostris. Lineage (NCBI taxonomy): Eukaryota > Metazoa > Chordata > Aves > Cuculiformes > Cuculidae > Phaenicophaeus > Phaenicophaeus curvirostris. Next base: position 3,201,615 of record NC_091400.1, on the reverse strand, counting down.
GAGGCTTTGTGAGCAGTGAAGGGAACTAAAAAAAAACCAAAACCAGTTCAGATGTTGTGAATTTAGACAGTCATCATGAAGAAAGACTTACTGTTGAGCTTTTAATTTCTCTTATTTGGTCTTCAGGAGATAACAGATCTCTGGGTGTAAATAAGGACACCGTTTTAAACCTATTTAATGGAGATTCCTCTCTCAGCAGGAGTTAAGTATCATGCTAATCAATCCCTGGGGAATTAGACAGATGGCCTAAGAGGGCATGAGTGCGCACTGCCTGATCCCTGAGTAGGTGCAGAGACAGAGTGTTTAAGACAGGTCAGGGCAAGCCTATGTGTGAGAGTCTGTTATTGATCATTTTATGAAGGAGTGATTTATAATACTTCTATGCTCAGAGTTTTTCTAAGTTTCTTTGTCTCCATAAAATGTTGCAGATTCATATAAGTTTCGAGGGGGTGGTGTTACCTTTCCTCCATACTTGTGTGAAACCAGAACCTTGGCTACAACTAGAAGCATCCTGCCCTTCCCTGTTGCTGTACCTGTTCTGCCATCAGAAAGCCATGGAGAGGCTGTGATGAGGGAGTGGTAAAATCTTAGGGGATCTTTAGCAAAGCCAATTGCAAATACCCTTTTGGATCCCAGGCTATGATTAAATTTTGTTAGTGACTTTTCCCAAGCCACATAATGCCTTCTCCCCTGCTGCCGTAGAGCCTGTATGTCTCACTGGCCTCTAAAATGAGAACCCACCCCTGTGCTCTTGCAATTCTCATATGCGAGAGACAAGCTCAGGGAGCAGAAAAATGGTGAAAATCTGGGAAAAGGTGACAAAGTTGACAAGAGGTATGGAAAAGCTTCTCAGGGAGAAAAGAATGAAGAGAGTAGGACTGTCTATCTCAGAAGAAAAAGCTGAATGAGGGATATGTCAGAACGTATAAAAGTGTGTGTGGCAGTAATGCTTGCTGCCTCTCCAGAAGTTTAAGAATAGGGGGTATCAGTAAAAGCAGCAAGAGGCAGATTCAGCTTAAAAGGGCTGCTCTTCCTCCAACAGACAGATGAATTGTGTGAATTCACCGTGTCCTTGGTGTGCGCAACACAAAAAGTTTATGAGAGATCGAAGTGTAATTGGAAGAATTTAAAATGGGAATAAAAATACCTGTTCATGACTATACAAACCTCTTGCAGATTTAGCAAATACGTGTTTAAATCACTTCCAGTTAGAAAAATGTCCCAGAGGACTTCCACGGTTTCTTGGTCTTACATTGTTCTGTGAAGCGTGGCTGCTGTCGGAGACTGGATGTGCTAGAAGCGATGGGCCTTTGCTTTGACCTACTGCCACTTTTCCCTGGATTTTGAACAGTTTTTTATGCTCAGGAGAGCTGTGTTTGCCCGCTGTTAACAGGGATGTCATCTTTCTTAACATGTGGTTAACATTATGGACGAGGTGCTGAGGGACATGGTTTAGTGGTTGATAGGAATGGTTGGACTCGATGAGCCAGTGGGTCTTTTCCAATCTGGTGATTCTATGTGACACACTGGGAACGGGTGGATGGAATTTGCAATGCAGGAATCTCTTTCTTTGGTGGTTTTTTTTCATTAGTGCTGCACTTCTTAGGTGTTTCTCTATAATTTGTGTTCAGAGATGAATTTTGCCTTCAGTTTTCCGTGGGACCTCTCTGCTGGAGCAAACACGGTTCTCGTTACCTGAAACGCAGAGGATTAGGCTGTGGCACCTAATTAAACAGAGTGGGATTGCACCACCCATTTTGCTCCAGCCTCCCACGATCAGAAAACAATGCCTGGAATTCTTTGAAATTACCACTCCTAGATGCAGTTTTTCCTTTGATGAGAGCATTTCATCAGAGTAATCCTGCTCTGGCTGGATTAGCTGCAGAGCAGGATAACATCTAATGTATTTTGCAGCTCAACTGGAATAGCTTTTTATCATTCTCCACCTTGCCTTTGACAAATACTTTGACAAATACCCTCGGATCCTGTGTTCAGTTCTGGGCTCCTCACCACAAGAAGGATGTTGAGGCTCTGGAGTGTGACCAGAGAAGAGCAACGAAGCTGGTGAAGGGGCTGGAGAACAAGTCTTATGAGGAGTGGGTGAGGGAACTGGGTGTGTTTAGCCTGGAGAAGGCTGAGGTGAGACCTCATTGCTCTCTCCAACTACCTGAAAGGAGGTTGTGGAGAGGAGGGTGCTGGCCTCTTCTCCCAAGGGACAGGGGACAGGAAGAGAGGGAATGGCCTCAAGCTCCACCAGGGGAGGTTTAGGCTGAACATTAGGAAAAAATTTTTCACAGAAAGGGTCACTGGGCACTGGCAGAGGCTGCCCAGGGAGGGGGTTGAGTCACCTTCCCTGGAGGGGTTTAAGGGCCAGGTGGACGAGGCGCTGAGGGACATGGGTTAGGGATTGATGGGAATGGTTGGACTCGATGATCCAGTGGGTTCTTTCCAACCTGGTGATTCTATGATTCTATGAAACGACGCTCCTAAAGAAAATGCCACACGTGTTCCTGACCCGGCGCAGTGTTCAGGTGCTGTGAGGGCAAAAGTTTCCAGATGTTACTGATCCAGTTAGCAGTTGCTCCTTGTTCCCCGCACCTCCGACCCTCTCTGGGTCCCCTCCCCGCTGCGCTCCAGTTTTCTCCAGCTCGGGGAAAGGGGCAGAGAGGGAGCGTGGGGCAGCCCCGGGGCGGCTGGTGGGGGCCCCGGGGGGGTGCGGGGTGCGGGGCGGAGAGCCCGGCTCAGCCCCGGTGTCGCCTTACAGCCGAGCGACCCCGCAGCGCCCCGATTTACATACAAATAACCCGAGCGCCCGCCTTGATGTCACCATTCCAGGGGCTTGCCAAGGGAGGCTGTAATCCAATCAGCAGAAGCTTTAAAGGGATGTCTGCAGAGTGATTAAAAGGGGATTTTTTTTGTTTTTTCTTTTTTTTTTTTCCCCAGCTATAGTTATTTTTCGTTTTCTTTCATATTCGCAAAGAACTTTGATCTGAGTTGAGAGACAAAGATGCACGTGTCCTAAAATACATACGAAGAGATCAAGATGTTAAGAAGATCTCAGTCGTTGTGTGGAAAGGGAATATGACCCACAGGGATTAGGTTGCTTGTGCTGGTTTGGAGATTAACCCTAAATCACTGCTTAAGGACTAATAGGACTAATAGGAATTCTTGGAAACATCAGGGAAAAAAATTCTTAGAGACCAGACTGGTGAAAATGGCTTTCCAAAACAGTAAGACTTTTTTTAAAGTTTAACTTCATGTATACTGTTTGTTTCTGGTGTTTTGAATGTTTTCTGGTGTACGATGAACACGCGAGCTTTTAACCTGGGATTTACAGCTGGGCTGGAGGAGAAAGTTGGGTCTGTTTGTTTGCTGTTTGCAAAGCAGTAGCTGAAGGGGTATTTTTAGACTCGATCGTTCGTTTAGGACTAGAGCTCGCCTGTTGCTTTCCTGAGCGAGGTGAATGGAAATTGGTGCGAGCTCGTTGAATGGAAGCGGCCGCCGCGCAGCCGGGCTCGGGGCGGGGGGGGGGCGGCTCTTTCCGCACCTCAAACTCGTTCATCACAAAGCAGGAGAGCGAGAACTTGGGCAGGGGAAGGAGCTCCCGGGGAGCTCGGCTCGGTGGGGGCGAGGGAACGGGGCGGGGAGGGATCCTGCAGCCGCAAAAGGCGTATTTTGGACTCGCTCTGTCAGTGCAGGAATGCGGGTTGGCGTGATGTAATGCTATGCAAATGCTCCCAGGGAGACCGAGCTGCCCCGTTAACCCTTTGCGGCATCCCCCCTCCTCCTCTCTGAAGATTTAACTTTCCTTCCTCTCGTTTTTTCTTTCCTTAACTCCCCTCCCCAAACTAATGTACCTCTCTGCCTCTGTGTGACCGGAGCGGGGGGAGCCTGCGGGAAGGTCTCACCTGTGGGAGTGGGGAAGATAATAATCGTAATCCCCTGCTGCATTCAGCCTTGCGAAAGTTATTGAGAAATAACCTGAGGGGGGAGGCGGGTCCCAGCTTTTACTCGGCGTTTCTCGGTGCCGGTGGGCGCCCAGGCCGGTCTCTCACAATTAAGGGGTTTCTTTGGGATGCAGGATAACCTCACCTGGGTTTGTCAGCTGGGGCTTTTCTGGTAAGGGAAGCAAAAGCGAGGGCAGTGGTGCAAAGTACAGGAGAACTTAAGCGATTGGGCAAATTTCATCCCTGGTGCAACTTTATTGGGTCTGAGTCAAGGTGGAGTTTGGCTTCTTACGTTTGCTCCCAATAAAATTATTTTCTCAGCCCCGTTCAGGGGGTGGATAATTGACACGCTACGTGGAAAGAGCCTTGGGGGAAGCGGGGGTGACGGGATTGTTTCCTTCTTGACTAGCAGAGAAGGGCATTATTCCTTACTAAGCACACAAACATTTGCAGTACCCGGAGCTCCTGATTCCAGCCTGGCTTTTGTACCGGCAGGTGAGGATGCAATGACAGGTGATACGGACAAATACCTCGGACCCCAGGACCTGAAAGAGCTGGGAGATGATTCTTTGCCTGCTGAAGGATACATGGGCTTTAGCCTGGGAGCCCGCTCTGCCAGGTACTGTATTTGCTGTCTCTAGTGTTTGCATGTCACCCCAGTTACAAACTTTTACAAACGAAGCTGGAGTCTATTTCGAAACAAAGTAGGGAGGGTGCACTTGTATGTGCTGATACTACGCCTTTAAAGCATATGCTCATTGCAGTTTTACTTCATGTTCTTTATCCATGTTGGCTTCTTATGGCAATGGGACAGAAAACTAACTATTCACTTTTTCTGGTATCTGCTTATAGTCTAGCAGCTTGCAACCGGTCTAGAAACTGACCTAGGACAGGTTTCTTTTTGCTACCGCTGGTCAGATTGATACTCAGGTCAGAGTGCTCCTTAATGGACTAATTTAACTGAAGAAATAAATGCCGGAAAAACTGAATGACAATCATTTTGCTGGTTTGGTGCTTTTATTTCTTTAAAGGTGCTAGGGAGTAATCCAACTGAGATAGCCAATCTGAAAGAAGAAGGCTCCCCGCAAAATAAAAAAGCAGGTGTACCCTAAATTTGTGTAAGGTTTAATTTGACAGGGAACAGATTACATGTTACAGAAAACAGGGCAAAGTTTCTGTGAACCCGATAAAATACTGTAAACCTCATATAATATCTGACTAATGCTGATTTCAGCCAGGTGTTTCTAGATCAGCATTTTAGATTTCATTTTTGGATCTTGCTAAAGCCTGCACTGTGTGTTGCTCAAAACAATCAAAGCTGTATGAGCAGAGCTTGCTTCCATAGTTGTGGACTTGCAGTGCATTTACTGACAGTTGAATCATACTGAAGCTAATAATTAAACCTCATAAACTGGAGCCCTGAGGACTTTTTCCTATGCTGTAGTTTAAAGATCTGTTTTAAAAAGTGAGTTCATTGTCTAACAGTTAATGGCAACTCCCACTAGGTAAAGCTTAGATGTCTGCCTTTCATTCTTGTTTGTTATGGTTGCATTAGAAATACAAACATGAAGTGCAGATTTGCTCTTAGTAGCGTCCAGCCACACTTTGCTTCACTTACAGTTTTTTATGTAAGTTAGTGTTTATGTAATAATACATTCACAAGGAATGACCAAATGCATTTGAATAGTCCAGTAGCTAGAAAATCAGCAAAACAGGGCTGAAGGAAGAATCTTATGTCTTTGTAAACTTAATTAACAAAGCTGACATGCTGCTTTTAAACACAAGTTAGTGTGAGCAAGGTCGGCATAGAACACCATCAGATGTGGTGAGGACTCAAGTGCTACTTTGATGGTGCAGAGGGAGTGCACTTTGTGTACAGAGCTGGTGGGCACTGATTTACAGGACACCTTTTACTCACTACAGTCTTCTTCTTGCACGTGTCTAAGTTCTCTCGGTGCAAGTGGAAGAGCAGAATTGCGCAGTCAAGATCTGTTAGGTAGATCTGAGGGTTCAACCTCATTTTATCTTTTCTTTGACAGAAATCTAATATTCCCATGCTTCTGATTTTAGCAGTGCCATTACTATTTGTTGCTGCGTAACTCATTTTTTACATTGCACATGTTATGCTCAGAGGAGACAAATAGTGTTTTTCCTTTGAAGTATTTTATTTAGCAAAAAGTATTCTGCGGATGTATCTTGCTACTGATTCTGAGTGTAACATTAAGAAATAATCACATTAAATATATAAGCCATCCAGCCATAACATCTTGCTTCTCCTGTCTGATTCTTTGCTTTCTATTTCTCCTGTTTCTTTTCCACTGTAAATTGCTTTAGTCCAAAAGTCAGGTAAGAAAGCATGGCATCGTGTCACATCTTTCTGCTGCTACCATTGGTCATCTTCATTTTATTCAGCTTTGGAAAGTGACATGCTTTTATTTTTGGATGGAGGAGGTGGGCTCAGCCTTAGAGAATATCCCTCTCTAGTAACAAATATAACTTGACTTCTTTATGGCCTTTATCATGTAAAAGTCTGCTTAACATATTTCTGCAGCGTGTAATTAAGATCACTCTTCCGCTTCCAGCATAAGGACGAACGCGTGCTAAGGGACTAGAAAAGTTTGATTAACAACTACAAAATGCATGAAACAGAGTTGTAGAGTTTTGAGTCTGAGAAGTGTTGCTAGTTCAAAAGTGTAATATGTTGTTGGGTGTTGCTTTTTATTAATCCACATTTTTTCCTACTTTATTTTTTGTCATGTAGCAAGCATGTCTAGGCCTGCAGCATGTTTTTAGCACATACCATAATGTATCTTCCAGGGTTAAGTGTAACACATTCCCACCTTGATTAAATTAGAGCACATTCAGAGTGATCATAGTAATTTCTAAATAGTCTACCGTGAACAGAATAATCCCTAAAGCACTTGAATCTGTATTTAATCATCAATAAGCAAATTTCTTTTCTTTTTTCTTTTCAAAATTGTTATCCTTTTTCCTAACTAAATGAATAACTAGGGTGTTTATAACAAAGTCAAAAGTCGTTCAGCCACAGAGAACGACAGCACATACAACTTGCTTTTAGTTAAACCTGCTTCAGCAATCTGAGCCACATGGGCAGGCGCTGTAACCCACTCACAGCTCCCCCAGAACCTGCCCTCATGGGTCTTCTTTCAGGATTAGGGTGTGAAAACATGTATTAAAGTTCATCTAAATATCTGAATGCACTTTTCTGGTTTTATTCTAAAGCCATGACATTACTGCCAAAGCAGTAAACATCTGTTGTGATTTTGCTTATGTATATTGTAGGGAAGGGGATAGCCAAATACTTATTATTCCATTTTTTCCCATGTATAAATTTCACAGATTGTGTATATTTTGCCATCTTATGCTGTCCCTGGAAGTTGCATGTATTAATTTTTTTTTATTTTTATTTTTTGTTCATCTCATTGTCATCTGCACTTACTATGATAAATGGTAAATACAACAGCCTCCGCTCCTTCAGTTCGGATAGGTCCTACACGCTGAACAGAAGTTCTTATGCTCGAGACAGCATGATGATTGAAGAACTGCTGGTACCAGCAAAGGATCAGGTATGTGCTGCACCTCTGCCAGCCGGTATTTGTCCATCGTATTTATAGAGCATGACGTTCTGCGGCCCTCAGCCATGCTTGCAGAGACTATCACTATTCTCTTAACTACTGAAAAGGGAGAAGAAAGGAGCTGAAAGAAATTGTGGGTTTACCACACTGCGGTTTTGATTTTGCAAGAGACAGGGGGATGGGGTCCCAAACCAAAGGAGTTTTTAAGGGACTAGTTACATTTCTGAGTGCGGGGTTGTCCATTGAGGTCAGCAGAAACATCTGTGAGCTTAGTGCAGTGTGTATCCTTAGAGTGCTTTGATAAGTTGGGAGCAACCTCCATCTGGACTGTGCAGCCCAGGAATTACATTTGCACGTTCTGTCCACATGGAGAGAAATCCAACTGCTATCCTTGTTTTTCCACCCTTGGGAAGAATTTGGCCTTGTGAAGATTAAACTATTATGCACTAACCAGTTTATGTATCTTCCAAACATTTGTGCAATGACTAATACAACAAAGCAGAATCTTTTGACCTGATTATAGCGTGGGAAAGTCTTTCCAAAAGCTCATGCTGGAGATGATAGGATACTATATGCTTTGTTTGCAAGTTTCTCAGCATTTTGCTTGGTAGACTTGTTTTGTATTTTCAGATCTAACTGAATTACTCAAGTGTTTCTTGACACACAGAAGCCAGAGATCTGCTAGGAAGCTGGGTAAAAATTCACATAGAAGTCTTTGCTTGGGAATTAAAGGACTGTGTAGAGGAACTGTTGTTTGTGTCATGGAAGACCATAAGGTGGATTGTAATGAAACAGATGTTTTCTGCTGCCATTTTCACAGAGGTACCTCTCAGCAGCAGCAAGTGTTCCTGCACAGGAGGTTATTGATCTCAGAGGACGCGTTCATGGGGCAAAGGGTCCACAGTGCAGGACTCATGCATTTTAAACCTTGATTGTATTGGTTTGGAAATTATCCAGTTTTACTGTAGCTTTTGCACACAGTTTTGGTAGTGTTATGGCAATGGCAGAAATTGGATTCTGTCTTTAGAATGTTTCTTATTAGGTTGTTACTTTAAAGTAAAATGCTGTAAACATCCAATAACCTTGATTTACAACAGCCAGCCAGGGAGAGTGTCTGAACATGGCATAGCAGTAATTTTGTTGCTTTTGTTTGTTTTGAAGTCAGAAAAATAAAATCTGCGACTACTGGCACTGGGAACAAGAAATGCTATTTCAGGGCTGAGAACCTAAAGTTACTCTTGACACTTCATGTAAATGAAGACAGGCTGTAGGTCTGGCTGACAGTGTGGTTGTAAATATTATTCTAATCTTAATACTCTAAACAAACTTCACGTTTCTCAAGTCCAGGACAGGATCAGGATTGGTGAAGGTGGTAGCGGAAAAAATGTCAGTCCTGTCTTGAGAGGTTAGTAAAACCACGATCTCCTTAAAAGCAAATAACAGTAAGGCAACAAACTATCTTCATGAGAAAAGGAGCTCAGCTAAAATTTTCTGCTGTGGCTTCTGCAAACCTCGAAGTCTTGACAAAGAACTCTGTCCATCCTCTGCAATTCCCATGTTCTTCAGCCTAGCCCAGACCCGTGGTGGTAAGCTATACAGCTCTTTGGCTGAAGCAGGATGAATGCATTTGGGAGATGGAGAATACACCTGCCTCTCTTTTTCCCATCCCTCCCTCTGTGTATTACTGGGCTTCTAGATGATCTCTTCTATGGCCATGGAAAGCAGGGACAAAAAACCACCTTGTGTTCCAGCAATGGAATTCATAGGAACAAGAATTGCTGTGTGTCAAAAGCATTATATCCTAATTGTCCATCTGGAAACTGGTAGGAGCTGAGGCTGTTTTGGGGTATCACACTATCTGGAAGGAGTAAGCCATTGCCTATCTGCATGTTCCGTTTCTTGTCTTTTGTAAAGCTCAGACCTGTGTAGAATTCATGGCAACAGCAAAGTCTCAGAGTAAAGGAAATTATTTTTATCACAAATATAAGTATATAAAAGAGTAAGGGGCCTTTCCCAGCATGGCCACCCCTTCCCAAGATCACTAGGAGACTTGAGAGTCTAAAAAGAGTCAGACGAGGAAGATTTGAAACCAGTCTGCTGACCCCAACTGCCAGCATGACAAGCTGGGTATTAGGGAAGAATTTCTAGTAATTCCGGGAGAAGTCATGATATTCCCTATTGTTTGTATTCAGTGGTTTATTGCTGACCCTGTTCAACGGGGAAGCCTGAGTTCAGGCCATGCTGTGCCTCATAATCTAGCTGGAGCAAAGTTAAAATGTGTGTCCTAGTGTGTTACCATGGATGCAGCAACTCAGACCAAATCCAAGTGACTTTCTCCATGGAATAATTTACATCAACCTCTGAATTTAATCAGCCAAAGGCAGAATGAATCAGGCTGTCCGTTTCATTGCAGCTTGCTGAATCTCTTCTGTCTGGATAAATTCATCTGGGAGGAAGCATAAATTCTTCTGTTTGCTGAACTCTGATATTATGCAGCCTGGATATTCAGTTGTGCAACCAGCAGGGTCCTTGCCAGCAGAACCATCAGTATTTTTATACAGGCATTTGCATCTAACAGTGCCACACCCTTCAGCACTGCATATTTAATCTCCGTCAGTCCGGGGAGGGAACTCTGGGACCTGACTAAGCACGGGATGAATCCTGTTATTTGGTGTCACTAATGATGTTCCATTTTATGGATTGCTTATATTGCAATTTACACGGGAAGATTTTTTTTTTGCCTGCCTGGAAAATCCAGCACCTCAGCAGACTGACAAAATGAGATCAACAGATGTGTGCTGCCTGTAAGATGCATGTGTCCGGCCGTTAGCTTTTCCTACTCTGTTTCTATGCCAAAACTATTGGCTGCAGGCTTTGTGCTTTTGCTGGCTGTAAATATGTCCAAAGGATCTGTTTGAGCACACTTCGTCAGCAAAGAATGAATCAAAAAACGTAGTCACCTTGTATACAGGCAATATTTCAGGGCACAGGAATAGACTGAGGAACCCTGTCTATGCATGTAAGCAAACCTACATCAACTTGGCGAGCATAGGAGCACCTCTGTCTAGTATAGATTATTTCAGAGTGGTGGTATTTCCTTGGAAATTATGTGGCCCTATGTTTAGTTTTATTTATCCTGCTGCTGAAGGGACTTCAGCATTTTTCTGCTGTTGTAGCAAACATGATCACATATTTATTTGTTGATGTATGTGTCCTGGTGCATGCCTGGACTTCAGTGCAGTGACATTGTCATGGCTTAGCAGGCATTTGAATGACAAATATTAAATAGTGGTGTTCTTATTAATGCATTTCTTCTGTTTCTTTGGGTTTTTTTCTACTTTTGATGGTAATGTTAATCACCGAGCAAAGGAATAAATTTATTTTTGTTCATCTAAATTTTTACAACTTCTGAGGCCAACTGTTTGGAGCTTACATTGTTTGGTATCAAAAGTAATAATGTACTCAGTATGAGCTCTTATGCAGTTAGACCATTTGGAATAGCAGGAACCACAGCGATGACTTTCCTGCCTAAACTGCAGGCTCTTCAGGAAAAGGCAGGAGGATCCCTAGTGTTCTGTTGGAAAGAGTTAAAAATCTGTCTTCATTAAACATAAAAATTATACATTTTTCAGAATGGTGCTAATTAAAGCTACTGCCATTTCTTTATTGCCATTGTTTTAATGGCATTCATTTTGTGTCTGATGGTATATTTTGGACTTTAACATATGCAATTTTGCCCCTTGTTGTTGTCTGTGCTTGAACCATCAGGCCTGAAGTATATTATCTGACAGCAAGAAGTTTAATGAAAGATCCTAATAAAAGAGCTAAGGTAGCAAAAGAAGGAGGCGTGTGTGACAGTGTTGAACAGCTGACAGAGTGTTTCTATTGATATTTCTAAAATGTTTCTATTGATTGGCTGTGAATTATATTGTCAATGGTTTCGGGAAGGAGGCTTGGGATGCTCATCTGAAATAAAAAATGTCTGAAGAGAGGGGTTTATTGAGGGGGATGGCAGGGTTACAGTTTCTAGCCAACCACAAAGCACTGTCTGCTTGCTTATTTTGTGGAAGCTTCTCAACAGAAGTGGGTTTGTATGTTTATGACTTTGCCAGATTTAGTACTAATCCTGATATTTCCATTCAAAAGAATTCACGTGCGCTACCTCTATTTGCCAATACATGGCAATAATAAAACTTCCCTGTGCAGAAGTATGTGCTTGGCTCAGGTTTGACTTGAACCCACAGAATTTAATTTGAAAAGAGCCTATAAGGTTTTGGTCTTCACAGACTCTGTTCTCTCTAGATGTATTTGCCTGTAAGCAGAAAACAACCTACTTACAAAAAGCACTGACATTATTTAACAAGATCAGTGAAAACAGCCTGTGCGTGTTGTGTGACAGCTTCTTGACTTAGTTCTATTCATGTAACTCCTGACGGTGCAACTTAAATTGTTCAGAAGCTTTCACATCACCCTGGAAATCTGGGCATATGGTATTGCACAATCTCATTTGTTTAAATTCCTAGGGGAAAAGAAACAAACAAAGAAAAAAGAATATTATACTAGAATGGCTTTTCTATACAGATAAGAGGATTTATTGTGTGAGACCTTTTTGTGGGGCACAGGACACATGAGTGTGCGTGCACATGTCTGTGGGCAGCAAGGAGAAACAAATAACGCCTCAGTGTCGGTCAGATGGGGCAGTTAATTATAGCACCAGTGTGCCAGGGCTTCACAGGGTTAAAGGTATTTTTAGAGAGGTGAGTAGGAGCAGTGGCACTCCAGAAAACGTTGGTTGTGGACAAACTAACCCCTCCTCCCACCGGAAGGTTGGTTTTGCATTTACAGCTTCAATTAAACTCCCAGTGAAGTTATTCACAAGGTTCTGCTTGAATAAAGATCTGTCCAATGGCATTTGCTGGGGGGCATATTATTCCGCCTCTCTGTACAGTGTATGATTGCAGTACAAATGGTAATAATTTTTTGAATCTTTTTAACCTTGCACATATAAGTAAAAGATGGAAAGTGGTATAGTTGTGTCTGAAGGAAGCGGAAAAATTGGGCAAAAAGAAAGTTTGAAAATACGTAAGATCAATTTGTCTGTGGATGCCACATGTCTGTTATGGGATTTCCAGTAATACAACACCTGGGATATCAGAACTGTTACGCGAAAAGGGTCCAGATCTAAATTTAATAGGATCATATTAACTTGTACTTAAAACAAGTGTTTGTCGTATTAATTTTAAATTTCAATTTATCTTTTTCTATTATGTTTTTAAGCACCTGACCTTTCAAAGGGAGTTTGATTCTGATTCTCTCAGACACTATAGCTGGGCTGCGGACACCTTGGACAATGTTAACCTTGTTTCAAGTCCAATTCATTCTGGGTAGGTCACTTAACAGATTTCCTTTATCTTTAAATGTGTATTGTTAGCTGAAGAATACAGCCTGCTGTAATGGCTGATAACATGCCTGTTCCTGCTCCAGTTGAAGCCAGTGGCAAAATTCACACTGACTTCAATGAGGGTGCTTAGTAACAGGAGTCAGTCTAAATTCTTGCATATTAAATTGAAAACTTGCTTCTGCACTTAATTTTCTGAATGCCAAACTATTCTAATCACAAGCTTCTCTTTAATAGTCCTGTTTTGCTTTTTCTCTTGCCTATGCTTGAATTTTAAGTGTCATAAGGTGGTTTTGTTTGAATTGTATTAAATTATTTGGAATACAAAATCAGAGATGTAATGTTATGCTTTCTGTTCTTTCATAGAGGAAAACATGAGGAGCTTGAATTTAAATTCTTATTTTATTTATACCTCCAAACCCCTGCCTTTTCTCCAATATCTGTACTTTGACTTAAGAGGTATTATTAATTTACTTATGAGTCATCACTGTAGTTGTGCTGCTTCTTGACAGCACCACGTAGCCTTGATTTAAATGCAATAGTAGTAATGTTTGAATGTGTATTTTAAAAATTTAGAAATCAATATGTTTAACTGAAAGGAATCATTGCATATAAAATTGTCCAGTATAAATATTTGTTGTTTAATTTTCAAGATCAGGACATAAAATTTCATATCCTTTTTCATTTATTTCCTCGTTTTGTGACTAATTACGTTCTTATAAAGAAAATGAATGCAGAACATACCAAAAGATTTTTGTTCCAAAATAGCAGCAAGTCCCACAAATCTAAAGCTACAGCCCCACAATGTAAGTCAACACCTGCTTTTGCTGAACAGAACTATACAACAGTGGATTTTTGCTCTGATACAACGCTGCATGTGGTCAATTGTTATTGCAGGAAGGTTTATCAGCAAAGGACCTCGGAGAACTGGTAGTCCACCTATTTGCATTACGGCTGGATAAACCGTTCTCGAAATACATTTAATTTCTTCATGGTCGCTAAAATGAAGAGATTCTGTAGTCCCACAGCTTAAGTAGTTCACTGTTCCTTGTTACAATATTTCTTCCCCTGATATTCAGCTCGAAATTTATTCCCTGCAGAGTAAGGCTATTTCTTGACATGGCCATGATGGTCATGGAGAACAATATCTTAGCAGTTTCTTAAAAATGGTCTGTATGTTGGAAGACTTGTAGTCCTCTCTTATAGACTAAGGTGTCTCAGATCCTCCTTGGTGGTGCACATCCCATTTTTTAATGCATGCTTGCTGCTGTCCCTTGGCTCTCCTGTCTTTGATGGTAGCTTATTTCTAAGTCAGTTTGGGCACCAGACCCCTAGAGACATGTCACCAACTCTGGATATGACAGGATCGCTACCTCTCTGGTCTGACACGTGATACCCTAATCTTAAGCAATCCAGCAATCAGAATTATCCTTTTGGTAACTGCAGTTTCTCTTGACAGATGTTTGTGATCTGCAATAATTTCTTGGTTTTTTCCTGAAATTCTACAGTCTAGTTATTTTTTCCTGTTTTGTGCTTATGTGTTTGGTTTCTTCCTTCTGTTTGCATTTGCCTTTACTATACTTAATTTTGTTGATTCTAACCACTCTTTCCATTTTAGCAAGACAGCTTTTAATTCTGGTCCTATTTTTCTAAGGCTTGTCAGACTTTCTTTCCATCCAGAATGAAAACATTAGCTTAGTACCTGGCCCAGGACAGCACAGTGAAACCTCCCTTGAAGTTTCCTTTCAGTTTAATAGTAAAGCACTGATAGTATCTCTTTTGAGGTAACTTCTCAGGTGATTGTGTACTTACCTTATCTATACTATACCTCAACTGCTGACTGTTAAATACCAAGATAGCAGTTTCACACATCCACTTGCTAAGTTACTTTGTCAAAGGAGGAAGATAAATTCCTTTGCCGTGAGTTTCTCTTTCCACTTATATTTTGACTCGTTTTTATTTTGAGGACTAGTGTTTGGCAAGTTGTAATCTCTCAGTTATCCTGTAGGCCCTGTAGATTTATTGTTGGATAATTTATTCCTGAATCTTTCTGTTAGTTGGAGTTAGACTGATTGGTCTAAAATTTTCTGGCTCTTTTTCATTCTAATACAAAGTAGGCTTGATGTTTGCAGACTGCTGGTCCTCTGGGACAGCATTTACCTGGCCCTAGTTCTAAAGTATGTTCATTACTTGTTCCAAACCTCCAAATCATGTAGTCTGTGGACATGAGATCTGTTACATCAAGTACTTCATCTCTACTCCCTTTATACATCAGTCCTGGCTAACACAGACATGGCTTCAGCTGCTGCCCAGAGATGAGGGGCTGCAGACCTGCAGCAGTGGAACAAGCTGTGGGACTGCAGGGGACGAAGAGGATCTGAGCACCAAAATATTCTCCAAACAGCTGTAGCCTTTCTGACCTATCACATTTCTGATTCGACAGATGTGGTTTAACCTAGCAGGCAGCCAGCCACTCACTCTCCCCGCCCCATGTGGGATGGGGAGAGAATCAGGGGTGGAAAAAGTAGAGTTTGTGGGTTGAGATAAAACCAGTTTAATAGGATAGTGAAGGAAGATAAAACAATAATAATCATGATGATAAAAGAGTATACAAACAAGTGATGCACAACGCAATTGCTCACCATCTGCTGACCTACTGATGCCAACCCTGCTCCTGGCCAATTCTCACTCAGTTATATCTGAGCACGACATTGTATGGTATGTTAGATCCCTTTGGTCAGTTTTGCTCAGCTGTCCTGACTGTGTCCCCTCTCAGCTTCTTGTGCACCTGCTCACCAGTCGAGCATGGGAAATAAGTCTTTGACTTAGTATAAATGTTACTTAGCAACAACTAAAAACATTGGTGTGTTATCAACATTATTCTCGTACTAAATTGAAACCAGCTACTAGGGAGGAAATTAACTCTATCCCGGTGGAAACCAGGACAACAGACAAAGTCCATCAGAAATGATGCTGTAATGACTCAATTCCTTTGTTAGATAAAACCCCTCACTCATTGTTAATTTCCTTTTCAACCGTGGCCTCATGTTATAGAATCACAGAATAACCAGGTTGGAAGAGACCCACCGGATCATCGAGTCCAACCATTCCTATCAAACACTAAACCATGTCCCTTAGCACCTCGTCCACCCGTCCCTTAAACCCCTCCAGGGAAAAGGTGAATCAACCACCTCCCTGGGCAGCCTGTTCCAGTGCCCAATGACCCTTTCTGTGAAGACTTTTTTCCTAATGTCCAGCCTAAATCTCCCCTGGCAGAGCTTGAGGCCATTATGATATGATACTCTTTGGTTTTCCTTGTTATCTTCGTCTAGGGGCAATCAACAGATGTTCCCTTTGCATCTTCCATTACCTCAGCACATCTGATATCGTGACTTTTCACTTTTCTTCTGCCAGTCTTTTTCAGCAAAGCGACTCCTTTTCTGCCTGTTTGCTGTGCTTGGTCCCCTGGCTTTGTCCCCGGTTCGTTCTGTGGCCACAGGCAGCGATACGGGGTTGCCCGCTGTCAGCAGCCCTGTGGTCTGGGTTGCCGCGCGGCCAGGGCCTGACCCCGCTGCTCTTTGCATTCCTCGGACTCCCCCGAGCTCTGCAATGTGTGCCATGCAGTGGGAGCTGCTTTGTAGTCCACTCCCTCGGATTTGCTCTTTTCCCATTTACCCACTGACAGAAGAGAGCATCAAATTTTCTTCCCATTTCTTAGCTGAGGCAGAAGGGGAATTTTGGGAGCGGGATGTGGAGATCCAGTGATGTATCGGTGAAAGGGGAACAAAGAAGGAATTGTTGGCAGTAATCTTGACTCTTCTGGTTTTTCCTTTTTTTAAGCCAAGATAATGTTTTATGTTTTTCTTTTTGAGTTCAGATAAGTTGTTTTGCCAGCATATGTTTTGAACAGGGTCCATTGTAAGCAACACATTGAAATGTGTCATGAATCCTGAGGCCTCAGGAAGGGTGCAAACCCTTCATCAAAATGACCTTCGGCTTTCGGATGTGAGCTTACTAAAACTAAAATGTGGGTGTGCTTTCTTTATGTTGCCTTTTTTAACTCCTCGGTTTTCTTAGCTGAAAGAAAAAAAAAATATGTCATGCTGCCTTCCATGCTGAGAAACTCAGAAACACTAAATGCAGTCTCGCAAGGCAGAATACATCAGATTAATTATAGTTTACTCTAACATCCTGCATGCACAGAACTCATTTTTGAAAGCAGCATAACAAATGGCATGGACTGATACTCCTTTCAAGTGTCCTGCCCTACATATACTTATGTTATACTTTGGAAAATAAACTGCTGTAGAAAAGTGCAAGAACTGGTTTTCTGTGGCACAGTGGCTTTGGGAATTAAATAAAGGAGTTGTGTTACAATAAATTCTCTGTTGACCTCAGCAAATTGCAAATGCTTTTCACTTGTCCATGTGTTTCTGCGTTTCTCAGAGAAATTACGGATTTGTGTTAATTAAATGAACGCTTCCTTTTGGATTTGTTTTCCATGCATAGCATATTTTGTATGATATAGGTCATGAGATGCAAAGCAAAAGCCAAATAATTTCTAAAGTTAGCTTACAAATGTGTTGCATTTGTTATTTTTTATTGTTATTTTTCCTTTGCGCTTATTATTGATATTTTGTGTTGCTTGCCTCTAATTATCTTAAATTAATTTTTCCCATTTGCTTTCTAAATTATTTTGCAGCTATTCCTCTCCACTTCCCCAGTATGATTCAAGGTGATAACTCTGTGCTTTCTGTGAATCCTCATTTTCTTTTCTTTTTTTTTTTTTAACTCTTTTCCCACAGAGTGTGTGTAGATGTTTGTAGTGCATCCGCCCACATCCTCATCCCTTCCATGTATTCAAGTAGAAATACCCATTAGCACTTAGCGTTGTGTTTTAGAGATCATATTGTAGTTTCCATTCTTAGTGCAGCATTAATTTAGGTAAGCATCAACTACTAATCTTTTTGATAGAAAGTGCATGAAATACTGTTTGGAATTATTGTTATTGTTTTAAAAGGTAAATTAATAAGGTAAATTAACAATTTCAAAACTAAACAAGGAAATAATTAATATGCTGTTGACCATGATTACCTTTCTGTGAGAGCAATATGCATAAAGGCTCATCTGCTAAAGTTTTTGTCTTCACTGAAGGTGGCAGTGTGGTGTAGACGTCAAAGCTGGCTATAATGGACTTGTTCCTGTGGTGGGGCAGAGACTCATGTCACAGGTTAATCTACCCTTACTGTGAGCTCTGTGCATTAGAGGTGCTGAGTCCCAGGCTGCCAAGTCTGGACTGGTGTTGGTGCCCATCATCAAACCCAGCTCAGCTATCTCTGCCCAGCCTTGAAATCTACAGCCTAAATGTGCCTGAGAAATTAGAACCTGATTTTTATAGTTACTTAGATGTAAATTCCATCAATTTTTGTATTATTTTATGTCAGTTCATTTAGGCACTTACATCTTTTTGAAAATCTTCTCCGACATACTTGCATCATTTAAATCATTTGGGTACAGAGAAGACATCCAAGTGCAAGCTTTGGCATTTTTGCATTAAATAAAACCCTCCTTTTTTTATTAATTAGGAGATGTCAGTAATCACGTAGATGATAGGCAGCTCTCCAAAACATGATTTTGTACTGAGCCATCAGGCCAAGCCCAGCCTTGCCAAGCCCCTCTGTTGCTCCATGATGCACTGACCAGATGTGCCTCCCCAGAGCAGCTGCTGTGCCAACTCCCAAGGGATGCTCCAGCCAGCCACCCCTCTGCCCCACACACTTCCGAGGAGTCTGAAGTGGCCCCATCTCCTCTGCAGACAAATCCATGCACATTTTTAAAGGGCCACCAGAGCACCGATTGTAACAGATTCCTTTCAGTGTTCTCCCTCTGGTGACCAGAGGCTGTGGGTCCCTGCTTAGCGTTTTACAGTTTCATGGTAAATGTTGTCTTGAACTCTCTTCACAGCTAGTCACGAGCTGTCTCCTTGCCAGCTCTGAAGACCAACTGCTGGCTTATCCTTCCACATGATCAGTGGCATCTGCCTTCTACCACCAGCCTTCCCTGCCCACAGTATAGAGCAGCTATAGGGAGAAAAAGCAATGTAAACATGCTGGCAGGCTAATCTTGCTCAGAGGGGGAGAGAAGGGCTGCAGGCTCTCTAGAGCTGCTGTATTTGCTTGTTACAGACTACTGTTAGCAAACAGAAAAGTGTTCAGTGAACAGAGTTTACAGGCATCTAAGATCTTGTATCTATAAATATTAAGATAACATATATAGTGTATCATATAAAGATTGAGCACATTGTTTTTGACATAGATCTAGTATTTTTAGGAAGTGTTTTATTAGCCATTCATCCAAGATGCTGTCCTGTTGAAACAATTCCTCTTATGAGGAATTGGGGTACCCTAGTGGCAACATTTGGACTTGTTCAGCAGTGTATACCGTGTGTATATTTAGGACAGAAATGTGGCTAGAATTTATTTCTATGAAAAATCTGTGAAATAGCATTGATTTTATTCCATGCTTCAGTACTGTAAAGTGTCTGGGGCTCAAGAAATTATAACCTTGGGCTAGGGTCACCTTAGTGGGCTGTTTCCCCTCCGCATCTTTACTGATGGATTTTAATCATTTTTAAGAAGGACAATGTAGCCATTTCTTTATGTGGAATTTAGTTGGGCAGCCTTTCCTGTCCTGCTTGTGTTATATTTACAGCTTGTGTCCCTGCCCACCTGTCTCCTGCAGACTGCAAAATAGAAAGTTTTGATTATACTCCTGCTTTTGTGCAGACTTTTCCCACCCATGTCGCCTGGACCTCCAAATGCAGCTTATTTGCATGCCTGGCCAATGCACGTCAGCTGTTACTTTTGATATCCCGCTGGTGTCAAAAGCAAATGTAGCTGCCTTACACAGGTTCCCATTCATACTTCAGAGAACTTGAGGGCTTTTTTAAAGAACCTTCATGACCCCTCTGGACTCTCGCCCTTAGTTCAGTTTACAGAAGGGAACCAGGAAATTGAATGGATTCTCCTGTTACTCATGGGAAGGTTTTAGTCCTTAAAAATCTGGAGGTTTTGGCAACGGCCTTGAGAATAGTGAAACTGTAGAGCCAGCTATGTCAATGTCTGCAAATCATACAGGAGGAACACACCAAAAAATGTATCGGCATCAAGACTGAGTTGGTAATTTGCATCCCTCTTGGTGCTGGCCTGTTATTACACCTTCTTCCTGAAGCTATTCTCTCTCAGCAGCTTATGGCACAGAGGAAAAAGGAAGGTATTTTAGACCTCCCCCACCGTTAGGGTTTAGCCCTGCAGGAAGCTGTATGTTTTGATCCCCATAAATTGGAAGGATTTTTGGTGCCGAGTTTTGAAACAGGCTGCAGTCTACGTTTGTTCCAGGGAGGATGCTCCACTTTCCTGTCACTGTTCTCTTAAAGACGGTAACACTTCATGTATGCAGCCTCTCAACATTTCATATGGAATAAACAACAGCTATGAATGCTTATTCTTGTTAATAGTCATTATTCCCTTGCTCATAAAAAGAATTTTATTTTAGAGTCTTCCACTCACTACTTCCAAATATAATTGCTTACTCTTCTTTAAAGGGAAAACTACTCATAGGTGGCAAGCACAATTCTAATTTAATGTAGCATTTTGCTAATGAGTGTCATCTTCACAGAGCAGCAATGGTGTGGTTTCCTCCAGAGTGCCAGCAGCCTAAAGAAAGTTCTGTACTTGCTATTCTCACTCATTCCCCATCAGTGGAAGCCTTTAGTAGCCTGGACTGACCCACCTGTGGTGCAAGCACTCGCTCTGCCAGCCATCAGGAGTGTTTGCAAATGAGGCTGTGAGGAGGTTTTGAAGACTGAGCTCTCAAAAATAATAAGCATTTTTGCTTCTCCTTTTTCTACAATGTCTGGTTCCTTTCTGCATGTGAGGCTAATCACTGTTATTTACGGACAGTAGAGCTAACGGTAACAGAGAGATGTTTTAAAGTTCTAATAAACCACTACTAATACACTACTTGTGTACTTTTAAAATCCAAATTACTCAGTAGCACCAGTTTGTTTCACCATGATGTTGCTAGACCTTTAGCAATTCCTGCTTTTGATAACCAATAGACAACATGTAAGTATAAGTTCTAAGAGAATCTTTATGTTCTTTTTAGTTTAGCTGGGATCGGGAGGACTTTTCTAATGATGTTTTCAAGGCTGCGGTGGTTGACATTTTGCTGATCTTCTGCTTGTTTTCCTTTTTCCTACAGCTTCCTGGTTAGTTTTATGGTTGATGCACGTGGGGGTTCGATGAGAGGTAGTCGGCATCATGGAATGAGGATAATTATCCCACCACGCAAGTGTACGGCGCCAACCCGCATCACCTGCCGCTTGGTAAAGAGGCATAAACTGGCCAGCCCACCACCGATGGTTGAAGGAGAAGGATTAGCCAGTAGACTTGTAGAAATGGGGCCAGCAGGGGCACAGTTTTTAGGGTGAGTTGTTCTATGAATTTCATTGTTTACGGTCATGTCGCATCTTTCATTTCCTTTATCCTGTGGATCTAATAGTTAAATATTGACCCTGCCACATTTGAGCAAGTCAGATAGGCTACTTAAATTGAAATATTAAAAAATGCCAACCTGCCATTCCTTCCAGAAAGTACCCTTATATTTTGAAGGGAGCTTTGCCTCTATGATGACTGCAGGGTGGAGCTGAAGGTAAGGAAAGCCATGAAAAGGCCAGGTCCTGCCCCATCTACTCATGCAACCTGTCTTTGAAGTCATGGGGAGTCGCACCCCTATAGCTCAGAGCAGGTTTTGACTCTCTTGCTCATAGAGTGTTGGCAAAACACTGCTGTCACAAAAAAATGTCCTAAAGTCACCCAAAGGACCCAAATATTAAGCTCTGTGCCCTGTGCTGCGGCAAATGCTCGGTTGCTGCCGTAGTTGCTGGGAGCTGTCTGTCTGTCCTGTGGAGCAAAGCCACTAAGAGCAGTGGCAGAGCACTTACTGTAGAGCATCAAGTGGTACAAATGCTAGGAACTGACTTTTTGTGTAACTTAAAATAGGGGAAACAATCCACTATGATGTGGTGCTTTTTTTTTTTCCCTAATTATAAATTTTGTTCATTACCATGAGTGGCACCCTGGTGTAAACTGCTGGTTCTGTCGGGAATGACAGCTTGTTCCTAATTTCCCCTTCTCGTTTCTCTTCCTGCTGCATGGATGTTATTCAGTAAACTGCATCTTCCTAACACTCCTCCCCCTCTAAATGAGGGTGAGAGCATGGTTAGCCGAATCCTGCAGCTTGGTCCACAAGGAACAAAATTTATTGGGTAGGATATGTACAGAAAAGATACAGAATGTCTACAGTTTTTCTTTTGTTTCCAATTTTTTGTTATTCCCATTTAGTTTTTTTTTTTTATGTTTTCTATAGCTTTCAGTTGATTTATGTCACTGAAAGAAAATCATAGTGGCTTGATTTAACACAGCTCTGCTACTACCTTGTGCTTATAGGCATGTAAAATTCACTGCCAGCATTCTGCTTTCATAACTTCTGTGCTTTTGTAATTTTTTAAATTTAAAGTGTTTCAATTGCATCAAATACATTTTAATACACAGTGACAGTCAACTTTTTATGTTCAACCCTGTGGCAGAGAAGGTATTTACAGGCCTTGAGTGAGTGTTACGGGAAGAGCACTTGTAAAATGTGATCACATAAAGTCTGTTACTTATGAAAGATTATTTAGAAAAAATGTCATTGAGTAAATGGCTTAATTCAACAAGGTTGGAGAAATACTAATATTTTCAGCTGCAAGAGGCGCTTTGTTCAAATACATTATTAAAGCCAAGTATGCTACCCAAAGGAACTGCAGTGTTTAGTCTAAAAATATAAGAATGTTTCCATATATTTTTGACCATTGTTTTCAAACCATATTGTGAAATTTATTGCATTAGGTTTTCAAAATATTGGTGAGTGTTTGGTGTTCCAAACCTGTTCAATACCTTCTCACTGAGTATTCTTGTTAAATGTCATGCACAGAATTGTGTGGTTTCTAAATATTTACAAAGACAGTATCTGAGATATTAGCCTGCAAAGATTGTACTGTAGTGGTAGTTTTCAGTTGGTACTCCTTTTGAACTAGAGAGTAAATAGCTTAAGCAATATATTTGAATTTTTGGTATTTACTTGCTGTGCACAATGGGAGGCAGCAGCTATATTCCTATTTCTTCTTCAAGCGTGCAAGATTCAAGTAATAGTCAAGATGTTCTTAAAATCATCTAAAATATGTATTAATTCAACTTTTTTTTTCTGTTTTCATGGGGAAAAATACTATCTAAGTCTTCTCCCTTGGTATTTAATGTGAAAACTGGATTTCCAACTAATTTACATTTTTCCTTATGATGGCCGTTGTGATTTCCGTGCTCTAGTAATTGATTGGTTAATGCACTCAGCACCTTGCAGGTGTACAGATCCATAGAAGCGCTGCATACTTCTCCCATCATGTGATGCTACTTTTAACCGAGTTGCTACAAAGCAGTGAAATCCTTTACAACCTCTGTAGGAAAATGATGATACTGTCTGTTTAAATGTCTTAAAGCTGCATAATCCATAATTGTTCACTTACCGTGTGATTTCAGTCGATTTGTCTTAGCATACTTGAAAATGCATATCCTGCCTGTGAAGTGTTTGGCAAAAGTGTCTGTTTTGTTAAGGAATGGCACATGAATTGAGTGGTGGTTTCTGTTGGTTGTTCACACTAACTGTTCAGTAATGCACTTGCAGTCCTCTGTTGAAGGTACATTGTCTGGTGGCATAGGTGTATTATTAACCACCTTCTCATCCCCTTTCCTTCCCCAGCGAATGTTTGACAGTAACTAATATAAATGTCATGATGTTGTTTAACTCAGAGAAATCCATTCCAAAAGGATCTAAACATTCCCCAATGATGTTTACAGTGCAGATGTTGCAGCTGTGATTTTGGGCATGAGAACCAGAAAGTGAAGCTAATGAGAAACAACCTTTTGTGTTTCTTGGGAGCTGCATCAACAGAGAGCCAGGGAGAGCTTTGAAAAGCTTGGGACTAAGTCTGAAGTTTAAAACCTACATGCATACGCAGTTCCTGCTGCAGTCAGTAGCTGTTGCATGCATTTGGGTAGCTGGACTATTTCTGAGCTGACTCTACCCCTTTAAATCTCTTGAGCCAAATCTGAATTTTGTCTACGCTAATGCCAATTAAAAGTCTGTAGTGCTTTATGTGCTGAGGGCAGGATGGATCACCTACATCCTGGGATAAATGAGCAGGGAAAACACTCCTTAGCAAAAGTTGTCACTATTTTTTCATGTAGGCAGCTGTTTCAGAAGATTTTCATTAAAATGAGCTGTATGTGAATATTTTCGGGTTATCGGCTAATTATAGTTTAAATGAAAAAGGATTGTGCAGCTTTGGGAATTCTAAATACATTTTTACCGGAATGGTGCTAACTATTTAAAATGACTGTAGTTTTCTTAAGAACTTCTCACCCATAGGAAATTAAGGGCGGTGAGGAGATACAGGATTAAAAATAATACGGTTCCTTTTTCTTTAGCCCTGTCATAGTGGAGATCCCACATTTTGGATCAATGCGAGGAAAGGAAAGAGAACTAATCGTACTTCGAAGTGAAAATGGTGAAACGTGGAAGGAGCACCAGTATGACAGCAAACACGAAGACTTAACGGAAATACTCAATGGCATGGATGAAGGTAAACGTTTTCTTGAAGCTTTAGCAAGCCTTACCTTTGTGTAGGCTTGCTAACATGAGCAGACTAAAGCAACCTAAAGTAAAACAGCGCAGGGGATATCTAACTTTGGGGAATACAGCCTGTGTTACACGTTAAACTAGTGGAAAGAGTGGAAAGAGAAATTGTTCAGCAGTGGCCTGGAGACATCCTGAAATGAGTGGTAAGTTTGGGTCTGACGTCTTGCCAAGTTTAAGCAAAGTTTCGCAGTTGCTTTACAATGTGATGTTAAGAAGGTTACTTACCTCCCAGCTGGAGGTAAACACGTTTCTGCTGCTCAGGCAGGGCCATACGAAGGTCATTCCAAACCAACACTGAAGTGTAAATATCAGTTATGTTAGACCTTCCCACAGATGCAGACCTTGGCTCATAGATCGTTCTTTGGAATGGTATTTTTAGAGGTTGCCTCCCACAAATGCACAACTTGCCTTCCTGATGCCCATCTAGGAAGTCTGTCTCCCTTGTTCTGCTTGGGTGTTGCTGTTTATATACAGAGAGTTCCCTAAGATGAGAGAAGTCAACTGTACACAGTTCATCAGAAAGTGCTGTGACAGATGGTTTCTGCAGACACATCATTGGCAAAGACAGGCTGGGGCTGAACTGATACCTTGGCACTGCTGCTTTCTTTTCCTAGCAAGTATTTTTCAATACTTGTACTGATAAACCATTGCTTGAGCTCTTTTCATCTGAGTGAGAGTGAAATAACTGTGGTTTGGACTTCTGTTTTCTGTACATGTTTATCTACAGGATTTTCTCTAGGTAACCTCCTACAGCAAGTCACACTGTGGTGGGGTACAAGCTGCAGGAAATTTCTTTCATTAAGGCTTTCATAAAAGCATTTGAATCAAATGATCAGCCTGTGAATGGCAGCTCTGAGAGGCATCTGTGAGCAAGCTCTGCCTTTGATCTTGGCCTCTCCTTGTTTGAAAAGGGCAGCCTCAGCAAAAGACGTGCTTTTGGAGAACATGGAAAGGAGAGTAGTGCTGTTGTGAGGGGCTCCCTGGACATCTGAGATTTAGTATTTTTACTAATTTCCTGGGCACCTAGGAAAGGGAAAAACAGAATGGACTTCTGTAGTATTTTCACTTCAAAGTACTTGAACTGCACATGAGCTTGTAAAAATACGAAGCCAAGACAAAGATCTGCTTGTTATGTGATGAGCTGTTATAGTTATTTATTTAGAAATAAATGTAATCCAACCAATGAAGCAGTAGGGCAGAAATGCTGCAAATGCTGGGTCAGTTGGTTTGGAAAAATACGATAAATGTCATCACAGAAGGCTACCTAAGAGCAGGGGAACAGGCAAAAGAGTGAGGTGGCCCAGGATAGTATTGCTTTGGGAAGAATTGTTTCAGCATTGAAGGCAATAGTTGCAGCCTTTCTGAAGAAAAATCTCACCACCACCTCCTCCTTCTCTGCGCTGCACGAGATAGGAGGTAATAATTTGGCATTTGGCTGAAGTGTCAGTGCCTTGTTGTCAGTGATGAGGGAGTCAGAACTGATCAGCAGCTTGCTTATCTGCTTCATGTGCTTTCCAAACTGGGCTTAGTTCAATTTGGGGTAGGAAATCTGGGCACAAAACCACTATTCTAAAGTGCTCCAAATTGCATCACTGATGAAAGAGCTCTCCAGAGGTGCCATATGGATAAATTCACAATTTACAGAGAGGGGAGCTCAATAAATAAAAACACTTTATGGGCATGAAGCCTTCAGTACTTAGAGCCTAAAATAATAACTTCACAATTTGGAGCCAGAGTACAACTTCCTGAACTGCTAAGAGTTTCAGTGCCTTTTCCCTTCTGGTGAACTGTAGTTTGAGATTAGTGGGTGTATGTAAAGTCAGTGAATCACAGAAAGTGTGACAGACACTGGACTATTCCTTTAGAGTAAAAGTATTTAGCACCTTAAAAGCCAAGCTACAGAAATTGGCCTTTTACCAATCCAGACAATCATTTATGAGAGGGAAAGGAGAAAAAATACTGCAAACACACCCAGAGCATTGTGTTGATTATCTGTTCAGTCTATTTTAGCTTAATCCTTCTCTAGTTAGAAAAACAAAAGGAAAAAAACAAACCCTGCATTAAAATAGTACAGGGGTCTTGACAAAATTCTGCTCCAATTAAGTGTGTAAAAGCTCTTCCAAGCAATGACAGAAAATTATGAATTTGTGCTGTTAAGAGTGGGTTGGTGTTTTTCATCTGAACTTTTACTGGTTTGTTTCAAAATACTGCAAGTAGACTTGGCTCTGAAGCAGTACCTTGTATCTCAAGAGCCATAACTTTGGAAGTTTTATTCCAGGTATGAACTCTGGAGACAGAAGCAACCTTTAATTGAAATTAAAAGCAGCCACATAGTCAGTCATTTCCAGAAATTTAGTGTGTCTGTGAGAAAATCCATCTGCACAATGGTCTCTAAATGCCCTAGCTTGCTGCAGAAGTGCCCATCTTCTTATTAAAAACAGCTGGTCCATTTTGTGTTAAATGTGCTGTGATTCACTAATTCTTTCCTTTCTGTGCAGTGAAGGAGGGCAACCAAACTTTTATTCCCAGCTCCCTATTATGCTGAATTTTTAAAGATGCAGTTTGCTCCTCCGTTGTGTTTTTACTGGTTTGCTCTTCCACTTAGCTAGTGGGGATGAGAGAGAGGAGATCTTTGCTCCTCGCCTTCACATGGGGACTGCTGAAAACCTGCCTGTTCCTTGCTGGAAGCAGCACCATCTGCTGGAAAACCACGGCTCAGGCTCAGAATAATCCAGAGCAGGAGGCAACACTTCAGGGCACTAAAGGCTGGATTAAATAATAACAGAACTTTGCTTTAATTATCATGACAGAACAATGAATTGTGATGTAGAGAGTCAGTGTTTCTTTGGTTCCATCAGGTTTCTACTTCAGTGTTTCTTTGCTTCCATCAGGTTTCTACTTAAATACTTCTTATTCTAGAGATGGTGCTGTATTTAGGCAAATATAGGGCTGAGGGAATACAGGGAACTTGGCATTTTTAGGAAGAGGAGGAGTTTGGTTCCAAACACAAAAGTAGCGATTCACAGCTGTTGGCCATACTACATTTATTTCAACTTGAAATCAAGTAAAATATAAACTAACTTGGTATGTTATTTTATGTTATTAGGACAAGCTCTCTGTGTTTTAATTGGTAAATAGGTTGTTTTTAACCAAGCTTCTTTTAGATATAACTTGTTTGCTTTTTACATTCCTGCACCCTTTCTAGGTGCCTGTAGACAAATTGTGGGCATAAATGGACACACTGGAGTAGCTAATCTTTCGACAGGCATTTGCAAACTAATGAGCGAGCCAAGAAATGCAAATATTTGTGGCTACAATATGCTTGCAGCTGCTCAGTGTGGTTTCATATGGGAAGCAGGAGTTTTTACATAACTACTTCTTTGAATCTGCAGATCAAACCAGAGCGTGACCTTGTGTATACTTGAAGTTTAAAATACCACCATAAATCACTCTGCAGTGGCTTTGCCACATTTCCAGGAGGAGTTTTTAAATATATTGCTGTTAAACTTTGTGTTGTGAATGGGAAGATAAGAGACTGTGCAAAAATAGACAAAAGAGCACATAAAGGGCATTGCCTTATTTGAGGATAAAACCTCCCTCTGGCATTGGGAGTGTCTAGCTGCCTATGTGAAATACTAAAGCTGGGTGGGTTGGTCTAGTTATCAGCATTTTTAAGACAAGTTGTCTTCTTGCACCTTTCCACGTGCTCTTTCTGCCTTCATCAATCTCCTGTACTTTGAGTGTTGCCTCCTTGGCGCCCCACTGTTATTTCAATGATTTCTTGATGGGCACATCTCCGTATGGGGGAAACTGGTATCCTATGCTTACCCCACCTTTCAGTCCTTGCACAGTGACAAGGTCAGCTCTGCTCTAGCCAGTACTGCAGGACGGTTGCAAGACTCAGAGCACTGTTCAGTCTGCTAAGTACAAGTGTGATTTTCTTTTTTCAGTGCTAGCAAAACTCCTTTTAAGACCCTGGTAAGGGAAATGAGATACCGTAGCAAAAAAAGACACCGTGGAGCTGACGAACTAGCCTGGTGTTCTGTGACTTTTCAGTCAGAAGACAGTCGCTCTGCGTTACTTTACCTGAGGGTAAAAAAAAAGTTGTTAGACATGGGATGAATTTGATCCATAACTCTCTCACCTGGCAAGATTAGCATGATTGCTTTCCTTGGCCTGAGCCAACCCTGTATGAGGTTCCTCTCTGACCTTGGAGGACATGGCTGGGCCTCCTTCTCCTTCTCCTTCTCCTTCTCCTTCTCCTTCTCCTTCTCCTTCTTCTCCTTCTTCTCCTTCTTCTCCTTCTTCTCCTTCTTCTCCTTCTTCTCCTTCTTCTCCTTCTTCTCCTTCTTCTCCTTCTTCTCCTTCTTCTCCTTCTCCTTCTCCTTCTCCTTCTCCTTCTCCACATAAACTCTCATGTGGCAGTATGGTTAAGCGTACCGTACGCTTCAGAGGCAGGGGAAGACAAATGTGCACAGATTATTCAGAATACCTTTTTCTTGAATTACTAAAACTTAATGGCAATAGGTGTTCTTTGGGCTGTTAACACAAATCTAGGAGACAGTGACACTGGGACACTTCTCAATTCTGCCCCTCACCTTTCTGCTTTACATCTCTCTGCTTTACTGTACCTCTCTGTAAGAGAAGGTGAATAGTATAGTTCTCTGTGGTTAAAAAAAAACACATGCTAAACCCAAATCAAACAACGAACTAAAAAATCCTTTGGGGTTTTTAATTGAAATAATTACATACGAATGAAGTGTCAGCAGCTGAGGAAAATAGTAATGATAATAGCTCTTTCTGTAAAATGTATGAGGTGTGTTCAGGAAACATGACCTCTCCCAGGACTAGTTTTCCCTGTTTAATTAATTTTGCCATGCTAACACTGCGTTTCTTATGGCAGAGACATGATTGGATTGCTGATTGTCTTTTTTCCCTGTTAGAGGGCAACTCCATACAGAAGCTCACATGTGTATTATCCAAACATCATCTCCCTGTATACAGTCCAACTCCACTCCATGCCTGGCTGTTGCTCTGCCACTCTAATCTTCACATCTTCTTTCTCCTCTAAATGAGACCACCTGCCAGGCTCAAAGGATTTTGAAATGTTCTTATATGAAGCACTAATTTTCTCTTTCAGGGGAATTTTAAATATCCTTCAACTCTGTGAGTGTTCTGCAGTGAGTTTAGTCTCTAGCAACAAACAGGAGAATGCACAGGATTTACCAGTCAAGATTATACCTGCCTGGTAGTTTAAGAATCCGGTTTGTCTCCTGCACAAGCTGTCACTTCCAAAGGCTGCAGGCAGAATACCTAATTCATTAGAAGGCTTCAGATACCAGTCTCTGAGTCAAAGGAAATGGAAGCTGACATTATGATAAGAAATTATCCTCTTCTGGTACCTAGGTATGATCCTTAGCAACGCCATGCAATTAATCCAAATTAACAGCTGAAAGTTTTAAAATGGAAAACTGACATTTTGCCAAATTTATATTCTAATTCTTTGGAGCTGTAATTGAGCTTACGTGATCAGAGGAGGAAAATGTCTCAGTCACATAAAGTAAAGAAATGTACATGTGCCTTTTGTCTTAGTACCATTTCTGCTCCCCCTGCTTTCTCTTGCTGCATCTGATGGAAATGTCATCTTTCAAGGAACAAACTTTCTTCTTTAAGAATGCCCTTTTAAAGGAGGGAAATAACAGTGGAAATCTGTGGAGTGCTGGAATGAAACCCAGTTACAATAGCTTAAAAGGCTGAGTGCAAGCAATTACAGAAGAAATGCATGACACTTGTGTAATTATCTCAGTTTGTGAGTAGTTTTTATATCAGAGGGATTTCACTAGTGCGCACACACACATATATAGTTGCATAATTAGTTATATTTGTGGCATATCACAGAGTTTTCCTTGGAGTATATACATCTATGTCAACTACTTAATTAATTAGTTAGTACGGGTAGATACTCTATGCACCTTTCTGCGCCGTGGTGACCCTGCGTGCTGGGAACGTGGCTGAGGGCACTAATTGTTGGTGACCTGTTTCTGTTCCAGTTGTCTCTGAGCATGAATTAAGTTTCTCTAGGAACTGAGGAATGCAATGCAGTTTTCTGGGGGTAGATACCCAAACAGCTGAAAGCCTGATATGGAAAGGTATCTTTGCTATAGTTTCCATGGTGGTGCTGGCAGAAAGAGCTCTGTCACATCCACAGTTTATGGAGAGCTCAGTGTCTGGTCAGGATTGTATTGGTGCCAGGCTAGGGGATAACTTTCTCAAGTGCCTTAGCTGGGCAAGCTCTGGAGTGCACGCTTGGTGTGAAGTCAGATAGTTCTTGAATTGACTCTTATTTCCTGTGGTTTTCGGCGTGTCAGAGCTATGTGAGGGAAAGGGCTGGAAATAAATGTCTTGTGAAGGTGAGCACGAAAAGATCAGTGCACTTGTGTGCTTCTGGATGTAGATGAGGAGGAAAGAAGCTTGACCGTCACCTGTTTTCTTTTATTGCGAAGATTTATGCAAAAGTTCACCAAGCAAACCAAAGCCTGAGAATTAATAGCACTGCATGTTTTCTTTTTCCTGTAGTAAATAAATAAAAACTCAAGCATTTTAAGGCAAATTCAAAACCTCACACTCACAGATGTGTCTGGTATGTCACTGGGCAGGTAATGCCTGTATGTTTTAACTGTCTTCTCCCACCAGAGCTGGACAGCATCGAGGAGCTAGAGAAGAAGCGTATCTGCAGGATCGTCACAAAGGATTTCCCTCAGTACTTCGCAGTCGTCTCGCGAATCAAGCAGGAGAGTAACCAGATAGGCCCGGAGGGTGGGGTGCTAAGCAGCACGACGGTGCCACGTGTCCAAGCGTCCTTCCCCGAGGGTGCACTAACCAAAAGGATCCGCGTGGGACTCCAGGTAAATGGGCCTCTTGTGTTCATGTCCGCAGCATCTTCAAGCGTGTTGTTGATCCTAATGCATGAGGCTTTCAACTCAGGAGCGTGCTGTTTCTTAGTGGTGGGTTGCAAGGTGGGTAGCAGTCACACCTGAGTCTGCCACTGGACTGCCTTTTGCTGTAGGAATGTATTTGGAAAAAGAGTTTATGCAGTTTTTTGGCAGCTCTTTATACACCTGTTGTGGCTTAGGACATTCACCGTTGTGTTTCTAGTGATGGCTGGAATCTGGGAAGAGCATATAGCCTAAACTCTCCTTAAACAAACTGCACAGAAAGTGGAGAAATGCTCTGTGGAAGGTATCTTTTCTTTGAGATCTGTTAATTATCACTTTAAATGACTTAATAACCTGGAAAGTCTGATGGGTTCATAAAATAGAGATGCTGGTTTAGATTCCAGTGGCTGGAATTCACACTGGAACATTTCTTGTCTGTTAACGACGTTTCACATCTGAAAGTGATTAATCCTGAGAAAATGGAAGATCTGATATTACGGTTATAACACTGCCTTTCCAGAGCTATCTAATGGGAAGGAAGCATGACATCTCCACGTGCACTGGTGTCACTGTAGCTACATATTCCATGGATATCAATACATTGTGCAGTTTGAATAATGGAGCGAGTCGTGGGACCACTTGATTGAAACAGATTTTAATGTTTAGGGGGAAAAAAAAGGCATATACGTGCAAACCCCCAAGATTCCCATAATATATCTGTCACTTTTGAGTTCAGGCCTTAGATGACAAAAAATACAAAAATTTTATAGCATTTCTTCCCATGTTGGCTCTTTCACCTTTCTTCCCATATAAAGTTATAAAACCTTTCAAGGCACAAAATGGAGGTAGAGAGTCTGAAATTTGCTTAAGGCTCTGTTCTAACTTAAGGCATTCTGTATGAATTTGACTCGAAGAAGTATTTCTTTCCTAATAATTAGTAGTGGAATAGCACTGAGGGGAGAGGTAAATCAGACTATGCAGTGTTCCTTGGGAGTATGGATTTGTGCTTGACAGGTATTAGAGCTGTTCAGCATCTTCCGGACAGAATATCTAGTCCTCACTTTTCAAGACTGCTGATAAAAAGGCCTCTTTTTGCATTTTGAAATTGTATTTAATCACTGTAAATTAAAAACAAACCTAAACATGTTCTGAAAGCCACTCATTAAATAATGCAGTCAACCTTCTGAGATTTACAGTTTTGTTCTACAAGCTAGCTATTAGGAAATCATAGGTGGATTGTTGAGAAAAATACTAAGCATGAATTGTTCTAATAATCACACT
Organism: Phaenicophaeus curvirostris; assembly: GCF_032191515.1. NCBI lineage: Eukaryota > Metazoa > Chordata > Aves > Cuculiformes > Cuculidae > Phaenicophaeus > Phaenicophaeus curvirostris. The sequence continues at coordinate 3,168,665 of NC_091400.1, read as the reverse complement.
TGAGAGCTGTAGGGGAAGGTTGCCTGAGAAATAAAGGAAATCTAATTCTACAGAAAATAGAAGGAAAATATATTTATCTTATGGAAAACCATTCTGCGTGTCTACAACCAATTTGTAGCTCCAGTTTAAATACTTTCCCTGTGTTAACAGGCTCAACCGGTTCCAGAGGAGATTGTCAAAAAAATCCTTGGAAACAAAGCAACTTTCAGTCCTATTGTCACTGTGGAGCCAAGAAGAAGAAAATTTCACAAGCCAATAACCATGACGATTCCTGTGCCACCTCCATCAGGAGAAGGTGTAACCAATGGGTACAAAGGAGACACGACACCCAGCCTTCGACTTTTATGTAGCATTACAGGTTAGAGAGAGTCATGCCCTTTGTGAGGGTTTCAGTGACAGCAGTGCCTCTGTACATTCCTGACTGTAGCACTCCTACTTTCCAGTAAGGGCATATGGATGTGTTTGGTCCTGCAGAATGCAGATCAGTTCTGAGCAAAGCCAGCTGAGGTCATTTGGAAGGCTCCCACTGATTCTGTGAGCTTTTAATCTGTTCTTGTGCCTTTGAAGAACTTTGCTAAAAGATATTAAATGTCATTTAGCCGGAATGAAGAACTTCAGCCTTGGCTGTTAAACATAATTGTCACTAAAAATCATTTGCAGATATAATTTTTTCCTAGCTGGCATCATGGAGGGGTTTGCTATCGACTTGTAGGTGTGTGCTTTGCTTATATCAAGATTATTTTCTGATGCATAACATATGGTGTAGTATATATCATGTAGCTCAGCAGTTGGAAAACATTATTGTCTACGTTCTCCTTTTTTGTGTGAAGCAAAATAACTTAAGATGCAGATATGTTAATGTAGTGCCTATATGCTTGGTGTTTGAAAGAAAATCTCCATGGTTTATATTTACATAGGAGGTACTTCACCCGCGCAGTGGGAAGATATCACAGGCACCACTCCGCTGACGTTTTCAAATGACACTGTCTCATTCACAACCAATGTTTCAGCCAGGTACGGTAACAGAGCTCGCCAAGTGCACTAGGGAGTAATTTCCCCTTAATCAACAAAGTGCATAGTTGTGGGATTTTTTTTTCTGGCATTCTGTAAGCCCTTTTCAAGTCTGCTGAAGCAGTAATGGACCAGATGCTTCTTTGTCACTACGTATCAGCATCCCACACATCCAGGGTTGCACATGTAGCTTTGTCCTGGTCCTTTCTGCTGTGGTGATGTCTCTTGGCAATGCTGTTTCTCTAAAGGCTGCAGTGCCACAGTGAGGCTTTGTTTTTCTTGCAAACAGCAACAGAGATGGAAAGCTTAAGATGCTCATTCAATAACACAATTGAAGTAATTCATAAAAAACCATATTTGTTTAAGAAGTTAAAGACATTGAGTTTCTGGCTGTGGGCTTTTTAGTTGAAAATTATGTAAGACTACTTTCAAAAAAATATAATTTGCTAAAACAACGTGGATTGAAGTGAATTTTGATAGACTTAGTGGAGCTACGTGCTGATCAGAGACATTAAACAGGATCTGTACAATTCGCGCATCCTAGTGGATAAAATTCAAGGTATGCCAGATAAGGAGTTTATCATTCAATACATAATATTTGCATCAATAAAAGGTTTTATAGGTGGAAAAGACTCAAATTAAAATATTTATAACTTGTACTAAAATTGCCATCTCTTAATCACAAGATGAGAAAGTGACAGTTTAGCATCTGTCTCTCTGGAAAACTTCACTGTTGGTGTATTCAGTTTTAAGCTAGATGGGGGATGTTATTTTACAGTATGTATCAGTTATCAAGGAGGTTGTTTTAGCAAATCAAATATACAGTGAAGCATCGGCACTTTACAACATACATAGTATGTGGTCACAAGAAATAGTTTCCCTGCTTTGGCTTCAAATGAGGCTTAAAATAGGCATTTTTATGAGATACCAGTGCGAGAAGGGTCAGATAAGTATATCAATGTTTCGCTGTCAGATATTCCCATTTCTGAGTGGTTAAAGCTCCACTGGAAGTAGAAGGAAAACTACGGCTTTGGGAAGACTGCAAGGACAGTGTGCATGCAGAATGGCAAAGGATCACAGGGCATGGTTTCTCTTTAAAGGCTTAAGCAATGTTTGAGCATAGTGAAAAGTTGATTTAATGGTTTACTTTTTCCCTCTCAGATTCTGGCTCGCAGACTGTCATCAAGTACTAGAGACTGTTGGGCTGGCAACACAGCTTTATAGAGAATTAATATGTGTTCCTTATATGGCAAAGTTTGTGATATTTGCCAAAATGAACGACCCTGTGGAATCTAATTTGCGTTGCTTCTGCATGACTGATGACAAAGTGGACAAAACTTTGGAGCAACAGGAGAATTTTGAAGAAGTTGCAAGAAGCAAAGATATTGAGGTATATTTCTCACTGTCTGCTAAATTCAGGAACTGTGATGGGGGAAATCATATGTGTGTGTGTGCAGGTCTACTATGAAAAGAGATTTTGTTTACTTTTGTTTGTTGTTTTGATAGGTTCTGGAAGGAAAACCTATTTACGTTGATTGCTACGGAAATCTGGCCCCTTTGACTAAAGGAGGACAGCAGCTTGTTTTTAATTTTTATGCTTTCAAAGAAAATAGACTGCCATTCTCTATCAAGGTAAATGCAAAACAAACCAAATAATTCTGTTGATATTCCCCCCACCACAAATTATAACACCTTTTCAGCCCAATAGGTCTAACTTGCCCCAAGGATGTAAGTGTCATTGTTTAATATGTGAATAACATGGCAAAGGTGCTTTGAATGAAGCCACAAAAGAGCTGCTGGGACCAGAATACCCGTGGTATGGACTCACGGCCTTTTATTAAAACCATATCTCAAGTTAGACTTCCAGAATGCTACCAGTAGATCACCGTTTCCCAGGGACTAAGCAAATGAGATGCATTAAAAACCATACTGTACAGCAGAACAGGCTCCAAGAAGGTGTGCAAAACCTCTCATCTCTGAATTACTGTGAACAGGTGTTCACTTTCCTTAGCTTATCGCAGCTGCCATGCAAAAAGATGTTTGTAAGCATTTTGATGAGCACAAGTGCAAAACGTGGCAGAAAAACATAAAGGTGAGCAGAAAATGTCTCTCGGTAATCTCAGAGTACAAAACTGTCTGGTTGGACTCACTCAACATCTTGTCTTGTGTGGATTTCCATCAGAGAGCTTCATGCTAATCTAACTCTTCCACGGTAACACCTTCTCTCCTTCAGCACCTCAGTCTGAGCTCCAGCTCGGTAACATTGATTTTTACCTATTAGGAAGCTTTTTGGGGAAAGAAAGTCTGAGGAGCTCTCCAGAAACCTCCTCTGTGTTTCTGAATTTCTACATATGACTATGCTGTACTAAAATTTCTTTTCTAGGTAAGAGACACCAGCCAGGAACCTTGTGGTCGATTATCATTTTTGAAAGAACCAAAGACTACAAAAGGACTGCCACAAACTGCTGTTTGCAACTTGAATATCACTCTGCCAGCACACAAAAAGGTACTTGTTAGGGCTGGTTTGGTTTCATTTTTGCTACTTTCGTTTTTGTCTTTATTTTTTCCTGCTAGTGATGATGAAACCCTGTGAAATGCCAGTAATGAGAATGCTTTGGAATATCATAAAGGCTTTTTAAATTTATGTTTTATTAGTTTCCTGTATGTAGATGCTTTTAAAGTCTCTTGTTAGTGTGGTGTCAAGTTCCTATAATTTTTATGGTTCTGTTTACAGCTCATGCTTCAGCCTGCAAGTCATAGGTTTATGCTTTCAGTAATGTCACATGTTAATTTGAGTTGGATGTAAGGTTTTTTTTCATGTTCACATTTTGGATTTGCTTTGCCTTATAAATCAGCTTGCATTTTGTGCTCCCAATTTGGTCCTTTTCATATCCTGATACTCTTTTCCCTGCTGTCCATTATACTATTCCTTGTCTCTGCAATGCATCTTGGGACCAAAAGGAAACAGAGTCAGATCAAGATGATGAGGTAATATAAACAGTCTTCTGTTTTTCTTTCCTTCAGATTTAGTGAAGAAAAGTAATATGTTACAGAAAAAAACCCAAACAAATATTTTTAACCATGGCATTGAAATTATACCTGCAGAGTAACCAGATCTTCATCATCAGATAATCTGTTGCAAAAATGTGGAAAAAAATTGATTTTATATTATGAAATTAAATCAAGCATTGAATAATAGCAGTCTAAAATTCAACTAATTTTCTTCTGAAAAAGAATATAATTATAAAATTCAGACCATTTTTGGCAAAATCAGGAAGAGTTCAGTGGATGTTGTTTTTACCTCTTGGGGTAACAATTCCCCTGCTTTGGTAACTTGTATTTTGGAAAAGAAGTATTGCTGAGGCCATAATAATGCCCTGTAATATTTTACTCCTGAAAATAAACTGGATTCTTCTGAAAAAGCAAAACAGCCAAGAGCAATTCCTACGTATTGTGTACAAATTTGTTTCCAAATAAACCTTAGATTTTTGCAGCTCAGAAGTCCACTGTTTGCTGGAAACTGCAACATTTGATTGTCAGGAAATTGAGTGAGTTTGACTTATTAGAGGTAGCAGTAATAAGATTACCTTATCAAAGAAACTACATAGATGTATGCCTTTTACCTACTAGCAAAGTTTTCTTCTCTTCCTGGTGGCAAATAAATAGCAGTAGCCTCCTGCTGATTAAAACAATAATTAAAAAAAAAAAAACGAAAACACTCCTTACATGTTAAAAAATAATAACAGCAACCACATCACAGGATTTGTTCCCAGTGAGCTATTGTATGACTATAACAATAGTTTTCTTTCTAAACAAACCATATTTTTAGCCACATAATCAAATGTGCTGATCTCTGAAGGATTTTATTATTTAGGACATCACACTAGCAGCTATGCCACTGAATTCAGCAACTTATGATGCAATTTATCAGTTAACGGTAGCAGTCTGCTTTCTAATCTGCATCTTTGCATTTTGTGCCTATTAAAAAAGTCTCCTCCCATGCCTTTTTTGTCCTTAATGTATTCACTTTAAAGCCAGTGTACATTGTTGTGTATGTGCTTTCAGGACAAATTAATTTGGGGAGAAATATTTGATTGGTCCAAGTTGTACTCTTATGAATGTTTTGTGTCTGTATCTGTAGTCTTTTGTGTTGATTTCCTGCTTGTAGCCAAATCTGGTGTACTTTACAGGGAATGGATAATATCACACCCTTCCTAGTAGTGTGAAATGTATCAAGTGATAAGGAGATAATATGCTATTGAGGTGTATTAGGCAGGATCATGAGCAACATTTGTTATAAAAACTCTTCCCCCTCATAAGCAGAGAATGGAATGAACCTATGGGGTCATCTCTTAGGCTTGCAGTCCCTTCCCCGCTTGCTGTAGAAGGATAATCATTCCCAGCAGGTTTCTGCCTCCTCCAGTAGCCACGCTCCTTACTCCACAGTGTCTTTCATCACGTTGCAGACAGGAATGGAGAATGGCTCTGTCCATCCTCTGCCTCCTTGCCCAAATTTGGCTTCAGCAAGCCTTCCTGAAGCTGAACAGAAACAACTGTTCTCCCTTATGGGGACGTGTACCACAAAACGTGGTGTTATCATCCTGAGGTTTGACGATTGTTCTGTTCAAATGGGGGATAGCGATACTAAAGGCGCTGAACAGTTTTATGTTTTGTTGCAGACTGAGAAAGCTGACCGGCGCCAGAACTTTGTCTCCCTTGCTTTACGTAAGCGCTACAGCTATCTGACTGAGCCTGGAATGAGTGAGTTGATCTTACCAAAGTACTAAACCATATATACATGATTTTTCATAAGAAGAGACATTTTTTCTATAAACGTTGTATTTGGTGTCATTTTGGAAAAAATAGAAGAAAAAAAAGGAAAAAAAACACCTATCTAAACAAAAATTCTTGGATGGTCTGTGAACTCTTGTGTTGTGAGAGCTTGAAGAATCCTGACTGGCAAATGACATGTATTAGTTAAGTAAAAACAGAATAATTTTTTAAAATGCCGTGTGGCTCCAGAGAAGGAGGAATGCAAATTGCTTTCAAAAACAGTCTGATCATCTCCTCTTTGAAAGATTAGAGAGAGCTGCTGTAGAAGGGCATAACATGCAGAAGTTCAGCAAGGCTGGAGAATACAATTCAGATAAGCACTTAAATGTTTAGATGCTTAGCCAAAATGGACTCTCTCATATTTTATATTTTCCCTCTTCTTTCTCCTCCTCTTCCCTTTTCCCTCCATTCCCTGCAGATGCTTTTTATTCCCTGGCACCTCACATTGCTTCCTCTTAAACTTGTGTTGCCCCTGACCAGACCTGTAGCGTTCCTTTCCTTCCTTGTTAAATATAATGATGTATTTGGCTTAGCTTTTCTTCCCTCACCTCTTTTGTCTGAGGTTGACTGCTATTTTTCCCCATCCCCAGGCTTTTTCTTGCCTTTTTTGTCCCTTGTGACTTCTCAGTTGCTGCCCTGCACCAGACCCTTTGATGTAATTCCATAAAATCCATAGACAAACTTCATCGGGTCTTGGGAGTTCCCACTGGATGGCTGCTGTTTAATTATCCTATAAGATCTGTGGCTTCTTTGGATCAGATGTGCTCCAGAATATGTTACACTTCTCAGGCCTGGAAGAAGACTTCAAGCATATAACATCTGAAGAAGCTATCAGATCTGCTGAGACTTCTTGATGGACTGTTAAGGTATCGTCAGAGGCTTAATGGGAACTGAGAGAGAGGTAAAGAAAGTTGCTTGAAAGGAGTTTGATGACTGTGTATGTTGCTTACAATTAGCTTTTCTGGCCTCACTGGAGAAAAAAAGTATTCACCAAAGGTCCATTAAGTCTAATTTGCAAAAAGTTGGAGGGGAAAAAACCCAAACCCACTTGAGTTATATTCAAAAAAAAAAAAATAAAAATTTGCCAACAAAGTAAAGTTCCTGACCATTCTTTAATTCTTCTGTCCCTTTTAGTGATGGTTACAACTTAAGGTTGTGAGCTAACCGAAAAGGGTATGAAAAGTTAATGTGTTTGCCAGGAAACATTGTAGATAGTGGTTTGGCCATCAGCCTGAGCACTTGTATGGGTTCACTCAGTGCTTTCAATTATTAGCTGCAGGCAAAGAAGTGTAGTTTGGTAGGCAGAAGGCAGTAACTAACATCTGTTTTAGGATAAAATCTTGGATGTAGAGTGGTGGAAACTGCTAAGGCCAGGGTGTCCAGCAGCCAAAAAAGGGCTGTTATGAAAAACCACTCTTCAGAATATTATCCCACTCCAAAGTCTTGCCTGGTCGTGAGGATTTCTTAGCTATTTCAAAATAGTAAAATTGCCAGTTCCTTGCCATTTGAGGTATATCATAGCTGCACACACTGGTAAATTACTCAGTTTTCTTTGTACCCGTTCTTCTTCTAAACTGGAATAAGGAGCACAGAAAAGGCATCCTAAACATGTCTTGAATCTGTGATTTAACAGACGAAAGAGCGGTTAAGAGAGGAGCCTGTTTGGCTGCCTCACTGGCCAGTTGTGATAAACTGGCTCATCACAGCTCAGTGGGGTCCCTCTAAAGACATTTCCAAACACAAACTACTGAACAAGTTGTTTTGCTGTTAGTTCTTTTCAGAATGATATTTGGGTTTGTTTCATGGGTATGGGACTGTATGAACTTTTGGTGAATGTTAACAGCTGCTGCTAATTAATCTTCATAATAAAGTCTAGCTTATTCAATGAAGTACACTGTTTTCTTCTTTGTGGGGAAAAAAGAAGTATGATTGCACTTAAAAATAAAATTGCAGGGAAAAATGGATGTTTCTTGACAGAGGCTGTGCCAGTCAGGCCTAATATTCAAGCTCTCTTCAACCTTAATGTTCTCATATTGCAATATCACCAGCCATCCATGTTGCCTCTAGGCTTCAATTGGCTTCTCTAGGACCAGCGTATTTCTCCTTGCAGGATATGGACCTGTGGTATACTAAATATTCACTATTCTATAAGAGTGTGTTCGCTTTCAGTTTAACAGTTTAGTACTCGCCTTGTTAAGCTTTTTCCCCTGTAAGTTACTATCTGTCTATAAGACGGATCAAGCAGGTTTGACAAATTATTAGTGTAACTTCAGAGGAAAGTGTGTTGAAATAAGTTGTTTGGAAATTTTAGCTCCATTTCTAACTCCAACTTTAAAGATTAAAAAAAAACCAGCCCTCTAAGTTACTTTCAATGTCAAGTCTTTGAATGTTATTGCTGTATCAGGATATATATGCTGTAATGGGATTCCCAGAAATACTGTCTTATGGCACGAGTACCTCCTGTGATGCAAAATGTGTTTGATGATGATTTTGTTCGAAATGCCTATGAATAACCTGAGCGTTCTGGGGGATGATAACAGTTAGCAGGCTTGTCCTTACCAGGAAGTTTCTGCATATTATATTGTGCTTTGACTGCTTTTCTAACATTACCTTTGGAGAAATGTAAAGTTGAACAGGTCTGTCTTTGAGCTGATACAAGAAATCTCCTCAAAAGGTACCAAGACACTACATCTTGTAGAAAAAGTGTACTCTTCTTTTAATGACCTCTTGTGAATTGATTTTGTAAGGTTTATATATTTGTGCGTAATACAGCATACAACTGTATTAATCTGTGTGCTCGTTTTGACATGGTATATTGTGCATGAATAAAAATTGATTCAGTTGCTTTGCTTGCTCACTTTTATCATATATCATACTTTCCATATTTCATGTATGACATATGCTTCTTAAAATCATTTCACGTAAAGTTTTACTTTAGTTTTTACCAAACAAAAGGAATATCGCATGAGAAACAGATGCAAATTTCCTTTTCTTTATTTTTCTTTATATTTTTTTTTTTAAATATTGACTCAGAAAAGCTCTTGCTCTTATTGGCTTTGTGAGTGTGAAGCATATCCGAATTGTGCATGGGAGTTATAGATTTGAATTTATTCCAGTTGCTTCACAGTTTGCACATCAATTGCCTGTCACTTAAAGGAATTTTGGGTTCTGCATGAAACAGTTCTGAGTGGTTTAAGAAAAAAAAATTTAGCTATATAATGTCATTTTACACAAGTTTATACTTTGCATAGCTTCAGTATCTGAACAGAACAACAGAAATAATTAAAATTATAATTCTAATAGTTGTGCAAAGCAGAGACATACCTAAACAGGCAAAATAGAACCGATACAAACATTTCAGAAGTAGCACGTCAGAAAGTCAATAGGAAGTAAGAGAAGAAATTTTGATGTGGTTTTATTTTTACCTTATGGATTCCTTCTTCGTGTTTTCTGTTCTTCATTGTTTGCAGCTTTGGTTGCTCCGTGCTTTCTGTCTTTCATATCACGTTGCCTTTTGGTTTGGACCAGACATCAATATATGGCTCATTCCTATTTTTTTCTTTCCTTTTTAAATCTTCTTTTGCTTCCTTCATCCTAACCCATGCAAACAATTGTACTTGCTTTTTGTAATATTACAACGTTTACTGACCAATTTTCTTCTCTGGTCTCTCTGTTTTTCAATCATTTTTGTTGATTTTATGTTTGATTTTAATTTAACAATTTAAGAAACAGTTGAACGGAGTGCAGGAGCAACAAGATCCCTACCAGCTACTTACTCATACAAGCCATTCTTTTCGGCACGGCCCTATCAGTCATGGACAACAGCTCCAATTACAGTGCCTGGGCAAACTAAATCAGGCTTCACTTCCTTATCAAGCTCTTCCTCTAACACTCCTACAGCTTCCCCATTAAAATCAATATGGTCTGTTTCTTCTGCTTCTCCAATCAAATCCACATTAGGAGCTTCTACCACATCTTCAGTTAAATCTGTTAGCGATGTAGCATCTCCAATTAGATCATTTCGGACAATCTCTTCACCAATAAAAACTGTGGTATCACAACCTCCATACAGTATGCAGGTTACTTCAGGCTCTTTCGTCAGAGCTCCTGCAGTCACAGAAGCTGCTAGTCTAAAAGGGCTGGCATCTACTACCACATTCCCCTCTCGGACATCTCCAGTGACTACAGCAGGGTCTCTCTTGGAGAGATCGTCCATAACCATGACGCCTCCAGCATCCCCCAAATCCAACATTAATATGTACTCTTCAACTTTGCCACTTAAATCAGTTATCACATCAGCATCTTCACTCTTATCGTCCCCTCTAAAGTCAGTAGTGTCACCTGCTAAGTCGGCAGTTGATGCTGTTTCATCCTCTAAAGTCATGATGGCCTCGTCTCTCTCGTCGCCAGCAAAACATGTAGCTGGGCACACAGAGGTACCGTTGCTTAATGGATCTGTGTCACCTCTGAAATACCCATCTTCTGCCAACTTAATAAACGGATCCAAAGCCGCGGCTGTTTTTCAAGACAAGATTGCTGCAGCTGCACATTCTGCAAGTTGTGCTGCTAATGCAGTTGCTGACACGGCTGAGAGAGTGTTTTCAACAGCTACAACAATGTCATTTTCTCCACTCAGGTCATTTGTGTCTTCAGCACCATCAGCTTTCCAGTCAATAAGAACTCCTCCTGCGGGTGCTTTGTACACAGCCCTTGGGTCAATATCTGCAACTACCTCATCAGTAACTTCATCAACAATAACAGTGCCGGTATATTCTGTAGTCAATGTTTTGTCTGAACCAGCATTAAAGAAGCTCCCAGAATCATCTTCACTTACAAAATCAGCTGCTGCGTTACTGTCGCCTATTAAAACATTGACTACAGAGGCACGCACACAACCTCCCTTTAATCGAACTTCATCTCCAATAAAATCATCCTTGTTTTTAGCACCCTCTGCTCTCAAATTGTCCTCACCATCTTCTTTATCCTCCAGTCAGGAGATACTGAAAGATGTTGCTGAAATGAAAGAGGATCTAATAAGAATGACTGCAATATTGCAGACAGATGTCACAGAGGACAAAGCGTTCCAACCCGAGATACCAAAAGAGGGTAGAATTGATGATGAAGAGCCCTTTAAAATTGTTGAGAAAGTAAAAGAGGACTTAGTCAAAGTTAGTGAGATTCTGAAAAAAGATGTGTGTTTAGAAAGTAAAGGGTCGGCTAAAGTATCCAAAACTGATCAAGGACACCTGTCTGAGGATGACTGGGTAGAGTTCAGTACAGAGGAGATTGATGAAGCGAGACAGCAAGCTTTGACAAGCCCTCCTATATCTGTTCCAGAGAAGGTCCAAATTAAAACTAAAACCATGTCGGAAAAGGATTATAACTTGTCAAAAGTTATTGATTACTTAGCAAATGATATCGGTAGCAGTTCATTAACAAACATAAAGTACAAGTTTGAAGAGGGGAAAAAAGAAGGTGAAGAGAGACAAAAACGCATTTTAAAACCAGCTATTGCTTTGCAGGAACATAAACTTAAAATGCCTCCAGCCTCCATGAGGCCTTCAACATCAGAAAAGGAATTATGTAAAATTGCAGATTCCTTTTTTGGAACAGATACTATTTTAGAGTCTCCAGATGACTTTTCTCAACACGATCAAGATAAAAGTCCTTTATCTGACAGTGGCTTTGAAACAAGGAGTGAAAAGACACCTTCTGCCCCACAAAGTGCTGAAAGCACGGGGCCAAAACCACTTTTCCATGATGTACCCATACCTCCTGTCATTACAGAAACGAGAACTGAAGTAGTTCACGTTATCCGTAGCTATGAACCATCATCTGAAGAAGTTCCAGAGCAGAAAGCAGAGGAGCTACCCGCCTCAAAACCTGCTCCTACATTTATGGAGCTGGAGCAAAAACCTGCTGGATCTATTAAAGAGAAGGTTAAAGCTTTTCAAATGAAAGCCAGCAGCAGCGAAGAAGATGACCACAAGTGTGTCCTTAGTAAAGGTGTCCGAGTAAAAGAAGAAACTCATATCACTACAACGACTAGGATGGTTTATCATAAACCTCCGTGCACTGAAAGCACATCTGAAAGAATTGAGGAAACGATGTCTGTACATGACATAATGAAAGCCTTTCAGTCTGGACGTGACCCTTCCAAAGAACTGGCAGGTCTGTTTGAACATAAATCATCAGTAACATCCGATGTTAGCAAGTCTGCTGAAACTTCACCACAACATGCAGAGAAGGACAGCAAAATGAAACCCAAACTGGAGCGAATAATAGAGGTCCATATTGAAAAAGGTAATCAGGCTGAACCTACTGAAGTCATTATTAGAGAAACAAAAAAGCATCCAGAGAAAGAAATGTATGTATATCAGAAAGACTTACCTCGGGGAGATATTAACTTAAAAGAGTTGGAAAAACATGATGCTTTTCCTTGTTCAGATGAACAAGGTCAGCAAGAAGAAGAAGAGCTCACGGCTGAAGAGTCACTTCCTTCTTATCTGGAATCCTCTAGAGTAAACACTCCTGTGTCCCAGGAAGAAGACAGTCGCCCTAGTTCTGCTCAACTCATGTCTGATGACTCTTACAAAACACTGAAGCTTTTGAGTCAGCACTCAATAGAATACCATGATGATGAGTTGTCAGAACTAAGAGGGGAGTCTTACAGGTTTGCTGAGAAAATGCTTCTTTCAGAAAAGCTAGATGTGTCTCATTCTGATACTGAGGAGTCAGTTACTGACCATGCTCTACCCCTTAGTGCAGAGTTACAGGGGTCTGATAAACGATGCAGAGAAAAAGTAGCTACTGCCCCCAGAAAAGAGATTCTCTCCAAAATCTATAAAGATGTGTCTGAAAATGGTGTAGGTAAAATGTCTAAAGATGATCATTATGATAAAGTGACAGTGTTACACTACACTGGAGATGTTAGTAGTCCAAAACATGCCATGTGGATGCGCTTTACTGAGGACAGATTAGACAGAGGTAGAGAAAAGTTGATATATGAAGACAGGGTGGACAGGACTGTTAAAGAGGCAGAAGAAAAACTGACTGAAGTGTCACAGTTCTTTCGGGATAAAACAGAGAAGTTGAATGATGAGCTACAGTCTCCGGAGAAAAAGCAGCATAAAAAAAATGGCAAAGAAATACATTCTAGCCAGAGTTCTGCCAGCAGCAGCCCTGAGAAAGTCCTGCTCTCTGAATTGCCATCATCCGGTGATGAATGGAGTAAAGCAAAGCAGTACACGCATGATGGGAAATGTTTTCCCAAGGTGGATGAAAGAAAAGCATCCAGTTTGCCCAGCAGTCCTGAAAAAAGGATATTTGTGCAACCTGCAGAGGACTCTAAACAAACTATGGAACACAAAGGAAGTGCTCAGCAGACTGGAGCACCTGAAGCTTCACAGACTGGATTTCAGCTGAAGCAATCAAAGCTCAGTTCCATTAGGCTTAAATTTGAACAGAGTATAAGTCCAAGGAGTAAGGACGTAACTCAAGAAGACAAAAAGCTGGATGGTCAGTCCAAAATTCCAGTGAAGAAAGTCCAAGAAAGTAAGTTACCAGTGTATCAGTTTTATTCCAGAGAGAAACACGCAAAGCAAGTGGAGGTCATTGATGGGACTACCGCTTTACAGAAAGAGGTGAAAATACAGGAAGATTTTGTTCCAGGTAAAGGGAAAACGATCGAAGACTTTCGTTCCTCAGACACACGAAAACAAAGAGCTGAGATGAGTAAAGGCGTGCCAGAATACTTTGCAGAACCTCAGGCAAAAGACCTGGCGTATGGCTCAGACTCAACAACGAAGGGACACTGGGACAAAAAAATCTACAGGACATGGGAAAGTCCTGGAACTTCCAATCACAAAACACAAAAAGAGAAACTTTCACATGTGCTGGTTCCAGATACAGTAAAAGAAAACCACGTTGATCATGCTGAAGCCAAAACTGACAAAAAAAGTGAATTTATCACTGTGACAGAGCACAAACTGGCAGCAAATGGAATTCATTCAGAAGAAGTGAAGGAACTGACTGTAAAATCTCCCTCGAAAAGAGTTTTATACAGAGAATTTGTTGTCAGGGAGGGGGAGCATAATGGTGAAGTGGCTGATAAAATATCCAAAAAGAAAGAAGAAATTTCCGTGTCCCATATTCCAGTCAGAATTGTTGAGGAGAAGAGAACCACGCTTGATGGCATCTATGAACTTTCATCTAAAGTATCCCAATCAGCTGTGATTAAGGAGAAAGTTGAGAGGCAGATTGATTATGTGGAAGATGAAAAAATAAAGCATTCAGAAATAAGAAAAGTTACCAAGCAGCAGAGCTCCATAGGTTTAAGTCCTCCTGTTGAGGAAACAGAGCTATCCCCTAGCAAATCACCAGACTCTTTAGAATGTAGTCCAGGAAAGGAATTTCCTTCGAGTGAGTTAGTTGACCCTGGTGCCAGTGATTATCTGGATAAAGTTGCACCACTAGTAAGTGCTGAGGGAGTAAAAGAAATTAAGACCTTACCTGTTTATGTCAGTTTTGTTCAAGTAGGAAAGCAATATGAGAAAGAGGTGCAACAAGGAAGTATTAAAAAAATTGTCAGTCAGGAGAGCAAAACAGTACAAGAGACGAGGGGGACATTTTACACAGCTAGACAGCAAAAACAACTTCCTTCTCCACAAGGCAGTCCAGAAGATGACACACTAGAACAAGTGTCCTTTATAGATAGCTCTGGGAAAAGCCCTTTAACACCAGAAACACCGAGTTCAGAGGAAGTGAGTTACGAGTTTACATCTAAAACACCCGACTCACTAATAGCTTATATCCCAGGCAAGCCCAGTCCTATACCTGAGGTATCTGAGGAATCAGAGGAGGAAGCAGAGGCTAAGTCAACATCTGTAAAACAGGCAGAAATTGAGGAACCACAGATTGACAGAGCATTAATTAATCATATAAATAAGGACTCTAACAAAAGACCCAAAGGTAACAGAGTTGCCTACATTGAGTTCCCTCCTCCTCCACCACTGGATGCAGATCAAGGCGAGTCAGAAAAGAAGCCTCATTATTCCACTGAGAGTGAAATGGAGATGACAGAAGTGAACTTGCAAGATGAACACGAAAAATGCCAACTGGCTGAACCTGTCATCAGAGTACAGCCGCCATCTCCTGTGCCCCCGGGAGCAGATGTCAGCGACTCCAGTGATGATGAATCTCTTTATCAACCTGTTCCACTTAAAAAGTATACATTCAAACTGAAAGAACTGGAAGATGACCAGAAGGAAACCTTGAAACACAGAACCCCTGAAAAGATTGAGAAACAGAAAGAGTTAGGACATACCACTTCTGGGAAACCTAATGAGATTGACATTGGGCTTGATTCACCCCAGAATGATGTAGTGCAAAATGGGAATAACAATGACCAGTCTGTCACAGAGTGTTCCATAGCAACCACTGCAGAATTCTCCCATGATACTGATGCGACAGAGATTGACTCTCTTGACGGTTATGATTTGCAAGATGAAGATGATGGTTTAACTGAGAGTGATTCTAAACTTGCAGGTCCAGCAGTTGAAACCAAAAAGGATGTATGGACTACAGAAGGCATTGTAAAGCAGACTGATCGCTCCTTTAGCCAGAGTAAACTTGAAGTCATTGAGGAGGAAGGCAAGGTAGGCCCTGAAGAAGACAGGGCACCTTTGAAGGGTCCAGCTTCTGAAAAAGCCGGTGATAAGAGCGAACAGAAGTCAGGGGCACAGTTTTTCACTTTGGAAGGCAGACACCCTGACAGGACTGTATTTCCTGATTCATATTTCAGTTACAAAGTAGACGAAGAATTTGCAACACCTTTCAAAACGGTGGCCACCAAGAGTCTAGATTTTGATCCGTGGTCTAGTAACCGAGGTGACGATGAAGTATTTGAGACTAAATCAAGGGATGATGAGGCTAAACCATTTGGTCTGGCAGTGGAAGACAGATCCCAAGCCACAACACCTGATACAACTCCAGCCAGAACTCCAACAGATGAAAGTACGCCAACTAGCGAGCCCAACCCCTTCCCATTTCATGAAGGGAAGATGTTTGAGATGACTCGCAGTGGTGCAATTGACATGAGCAAGAGGGATTTTGTTGAAGAAAGACTCCAATTTTTTCAGATTGGTGAGCATACTTCTGAAGGGAAGTCAGGGGACAAGGGGGAAGGGGATAAAAGTACAGTCACTGCCATCACACAGCCACAGGCAGGGGACAGCACTGTAGAAACAAACCTAGAGAGACCAGTAGAAACAACAGCAGTTGAACATAAGCCCATCATCCAGGCCAGTGGAGATTGCATGGAACAAACACTTGGTAGTAACTCACTGGAAAAATCATCGGCAGCGGTTAACGCTTCTAAAGTTGATCCCAAATTGCGCACACCAATTAAAATGGGAATTTCTGCTTCCACCATGACTCTGAAGAAAGATGGCCCTGGCGAAGTGACAGATAAGATAGAAGCTGTGATGCCAAGTGGTCAGGGATTAGACAATGAAACTGTAGCAGTGATTGCAAGTTCAGCTTCTAGCCAGACAAGCAGTAGGCAAGCAGAAAACACTGATTTTCCAAAAGATAATTTTAATAACAACAACAATTTGGATTCATCTGCTGTCCCTACAGATGATATTACCTGTAATGTAGAGCTAAAAGAACATTTGGAACCAAAATGTTCCCTCCAGAAAGCTAATCAAGCGAAAAGCACTTCAGGAAAAGGTACAGGGACAACACAAGGACACAAAGTAAGAGATAAGCCAAACCCACACGGCGAGCAGCAAAAGTCAACAGAGTTGATAGGGGCTAGAGGAAAATCAAAGCTTCCTGTAAAGGCCAGCTCAGTAAAAGAAGCCTTTTCACACAATAATCTCCAAGGCAATACAGGGAGTAAAGTGAGAGGGGCTAGTAAGCCTGACAAAGCAAAACAAAATAATTCTTCTCCCTGTCTAGAAGCAAGGTCTAGGATTCCTGTAAAAAGTACACATAGGAGTAACATAGCTAGAAGAACTCCAGCCCTGCCAAAACAAGAGCAGGTAGAGAAAGAAAAGCCAAAACAGAAACAGCTTCCTTCTAAATTACCAGTAAAGGTAAGATCTACCTCCGTCACCATGACAACAGTCAAAGTAAAGAAAAATCAGCTTAGGGAGGTATGTAAACATTCTATTGAATATTTTAAGGGAATTAGTGGTGAGACATTAAAGCTTGTGGATCGTCTGTCTGATGAAGAGAAAAAGATGCAGTCAGAGGTCTCTGATGATGAAGAAGACAGTACATCAAGGAACACATCCTTGTCAGAAGCTACTCAAGTTTACCAGCCTTCCATTACATCGAAGTCTGCTAGAGACATGAGAACAGAGGCAGCATCTATAAAATCAAAGATTGAAAAGGCCGACAGTGAGAGGAGGAGGAGTAAGAGGACTGGTGAGAATGAAGGCAGTCAGGTTTCTGGAGCTCTCATGGCTCACCTCGTGGAGATCAAGCCTAGTTTGTAAAACTTTCAACTTGTTGATCCTAGTGCATGAACTGTTGTGATTGCCTGTGGAGTGACTTAACTGTAGTTTTCATTCTGTCATTGCCATCTGTATGTGCTGTCTTATACTCTTCTTTCTTCCTCTAAACAAATCCTGTGCTGTAGAAAGCTAGTGAAGCATGCCAAAAACATTCATGTAACTCAAAAATTGATGTAACTTAGAAATTGAAAGATTTCTTTTGTGACAGCAAATTTATTCTGTCAAAGTAGAGAAAAATAGATGTTAATGTGGTCTTGGTGTTTTCCACCAGTAGTTGAACAACTTGTGTACAGTCTTCCAGCTAGCTTGTCAGCATGTTTGATTCCATTACACCACATCATGTAGTTTGACATTCGGCTTTACACAGGTGAAAATATAAAAGCTGTGAAAATAATTTGCTTTGTAGGTTATTAGGACACACAACCATTCTAGTAAACAATATGAGCACTGGCAACTTAGTCATATTAAAGCTATTCTTTATAATAAAATATTATCCGGTATTGTGGTTTTCTGTGCAAAACCTTTTTAATTGGGAAATTGTAAATCACAGGTCCACAGAGTCCATGTGAACGGACAGATATAAGGATGGCAATTGTAGCTGATCATCTAGGACTTAGCTGGACAGGTAAGCTTTTCTGCTTTAAGATTGAAATTAGTCTTTGCTATTGCATTTTAAGGTAGTCATTCGCCAAAAGGCCACAATAAGGCCACATCAGGCTCTCCTGGTTTCACAGTGATTCCAGCCTCCCAGAACATGCAACACGTTGCTGGGAAAAGACACCTAGTAGGAAATAGCTGTGAAGAATTGTTCCGTGGCCTCACAGTAAATCAAATAGAATCTCATAAGGAAAACAGCTAAACCAGCTCTCTCAAGAGTGTTCACCCAAGGAGTTGAGTGGACCTGTCTACTTGGGCTCAGGGCTGCCTCTGTCTCTGGAGCGAGCTCACAAAGGAGTAATAGTCACCAGAAAAAACCTCTTTTATAAATCACTGGTGATGAGGTATTCTCTACAGAGCTTTTCTTCGCTGTGTTTAAGTGTCTTACTGGGTGTAAATATGATATCACAGAGATATGATTGAAATTCAAAATTATTTCTATCTTCAGAAATTAAAGTATGAGTATATAATGCCATGTTCAAGCTTGCTTGCTTTTTTCTTCTTTTTTTTGGTCTTTATAGAATTGGCAAGAGAACTGAATTTTTCTGTGGATGAAATAAATCAAATCCGAGTAGAAAACCCAAATTCCCTCATTGCCCAAAGCTTCATGTTATTAAAAAAATGGGTTACCAGAGATGGGAAAAATGCTACAAGTAAGTTCAAGTAGTTGCTTCCATTGCTTATAAGTTGCAGCCCATTTCATCTGTTGCCTGCTCTAAACAGCTTAAGTTGAAGAAAATGTTATGAATGTTTTGTGCAAACCTCTGATGGGGGAAAAAGAAAAGTTTGTTATATTTTTACTAGAATTCAGAAATGTGTCATTTTTTTTCAAAATATATGCAGAAGGAAATAATCTGTTCTTTACATCCTTAACTGATAGGACAAGTAATGGACTTAAATTCCAGTAACAAAAATATTAGGGAAAACTTTCCAATAGCAAGGAACATGAAACATGGAAATAGGCTGCCTGGAAAAGTTAGGCAGTCTTGCAGTATTGCCAGTTGTAAGAAAAGACTAAATCTCCTTCTGTGAGGAGTGATGGAAACACTGATGCTGTGCTGATTCTGTTGTGTTTATCTGTGCGTTTCACTTGAATTGCTGAAATTGAAAAACAGGGTTTCATTTTTGTGTTAGATCAATGGTGCTCATTACCATTCTCTAATCCACACATTCCTCCATGGTATTAGAGTATACTTTGATGTCTTTCACTGTAAAAGTACTTTCCAGTATTAGTATGTTCTTGCAACAAGATTACTGTAAGTGACATTTCGTGATGTACTGCCTGATTAGCCTTACATGCATTATTACCTACATGGCTACCTATTCTTTTATTCCTCAAAACAGAATGGTAAAATGTTATACTCCCTTTACGCTCCAGTATTTTGTTTCAGTAGTAACTAAATATGTTCTTTAAGAACTCTTTGACCTTATTCTTTGTGCCTTTTGTGTTGTAATATAATGATACCTGGGGGGGAGGGAGGACTCTTAATAAATGTATACCTTGAATAAGTAGGCAGCAGAATAACTACTTAGGCAGACGATGGGGGTTGCTTGAACTGAAGGCACTGGGACAGAAACATGCCAGCAATTTTTAATTAATGCACTGTGGATGTGGCTGAGAAAGACAATTATGCAGTTCTGCAATGCTGAACTTTTTTCTGACATGTCTTATTTGTTTTTCAGCTGATGCCTTAACTTCTGTATTGACAAAAATTAATCGAATAGATATCGTGACCCTGTTGGAAGGACCAATATTTGATTATGGAAATATTTCAGGCACCAGAAGTTTTGCAGATGAAAATAACGTTTTTCATGATCCCATTGATGGTAATTTAATTCCATGGTCATATTTAGTTCGGTGACATGTCTGATAGCACAGTAATGTTGTATAAGCTAGACTTTAAAAAAAGACAGTAAGTTACATGGGAACAATTGTTTTCAATGTGAAGGCTTTCTCCTTTCCTAGAGCACGCTCGTGGTATGATATGTAGGTTGGACATTAATATCTCAAATAAGCTGAGGATCCCACAAATCTGTGCCTGAGTAAGCTTGTTCCCAACAACATCAGTGTTGACAAGACCTGAATGTTTTTCTCCTGCAATAGTTGTGCTTTGAGGCTTGCTCTTGTATAGTTTTAATATGCTTGGTACTGCATGCTTTCTAAGCTACCTGGAAATAAATGTATATTATTTGGCTTCCTGTCTAGGTAAGTAACAGTAAGAGTTCTTTGAAGAAATAAATGAAGGAATAACAAGGGAAAACAAAAAGCTCAGTAGTTGCATAGAGTAAAATAATGTGCAGCCTCTGAGACAAGTGAACACCTTATGATTTTCACTTGGACCGTTTCTAAAATGGCACTAGGAAAATAAGAAATTGTTTTATCAGTATCTTTTTCAGTCCAGTAATGAGTAAAATTGTGTAATAATTTTCACATGGAATCCATACTAACTGTGAACAGAATTGTGCAGGTTAATTTTGAGCCAGATTAAAAAGATACATGAAGTTCTGCTTGTAAAACAGAATTGCCATGTAAATACTTATTATTTATCATTATCTTGAAGACGCTAAATGTTGTTTTTTCTTCTTTTAAATGTTAGTTAACAGGTACTGGGTTGCTACTTTCCTTACTTTGGTTTTTGTCACATGTATTTTAAATAGCTCCTTAAATAAGATTTATCTTTTGTAAGTAACATTTCCTTTGCTCTTTGTAATTTGTTCAAGTTTGTATTGGGCTTTCTCTGTACTTTACTAGATTTTTTTTTTCTTTATAGCATATAAGCTCAGTGTTTCCTCCATTATTGAGCAGCATTGCTGGTCATTGAATCATTGCATTACAGAAATAATTTTCTGTTGACATTTTAAGAAAGTTGCTCTTGAAATGTTGCTTGCGCCTTTTAATAGTAGCATCAGTGTTTTTATGAAAAAAAATACGCTTTTCTGCAGTTGCTTTCTGTCTCTCCTCTTCTCTGAACTTCCTCAAGTTTCCTTTCCTCACCAAGACCAGACCACCTTTGCCTTTCTCTCAGCTGATTCAGGAAAGAAATAAAACAAACCCTGTTAATGCACCTCCCTTTGCAGGCAGCACAATGTCAAGTTAACCCCACAGCATGTGGTTTTTTTCCTTTTGTAGTTTATCCAACCTATTATTTGCTGGAAAGCGATCTTCAGATTTTGTCATCATTTTTGTGTTCCTATTCAGTTTAATCCTTTTGTACGGTTTACCCATGTTTTCATCATTTTTTCTTTTCTTTTCTCTCTTTATTTGATCAGTGTATCTGATTGTACCCATGTCACCAAGATCGCCTCACTCTACAAGATCACCAAGATCTCCTTACTCACCACAGTCCTCTCACCTGTATAAATTTACTGTACCTGAAATATTCATATAGCTCTCCCTTGTTGTGTTTGTGTTCTCTTCTCTCTTTGTTAACTTCCTCTTTTAGTTTTTTTATCATCTGTGCATTTAGATTTACTATTCTTTAGTATCCTCTCTAGGATCCATTTCTATTCCTCATTCTTGATCTTTTCCATTCTTGTGGCTCTGTGGTTAAATTGGAGATATATATTAGTAGCACTGTGTATTTTTATATAAAAGTATATTAAAAATGTGGACCTGTTTTAGAAATAATACCTCCTGACAAAAAGTGGCTGTCCTATGATATGATCTACTTTTATCTTTAAAATCTGTTTACTAAACTTCCAAATGTGAGAAAAAAAAAATGACTGGGAAAGAAAGATTTACACCATATGGCTGGAAGAGATTGTATTGGCTATAAAGGGACAACCACCCTTGTCCACATTTGATTTACTGCATGCTCATAAGACAACCTGCTATAGCTTGAAAATGGCTGCAAAAACAGTTGCTGAAATCTTTACAGACTATTTACAAAATAGTCAAAAGTACTGGCTTTGCTCTACTATTCACTGGCAGTACTTTTTCTTTTGTTCCGTCTATTTAGAACAAAGTAAAGGAATCTGTCAAAATTGCATTGTTCTTATACACTTGCACCTCCTTATACGTTCCATGCTTTATGTAACTCATGAATCATTTGACGTTTGCTTATTTGTTGCTCCATGCTTCATCCCAGTCAGCCCAAATGTGCTGTCTTCCTTAGGTTATCCCAACATTCAAGTGGAACTGGAAACTCCCACTGGGTTGCGCTTCGTGCCACCCACCCCTTTCCATCAGGATGATTTCTTTAGCGACACCTCTAGCCTAGAGTCACCCCTTAGAACTCCCAGTAGACTGAGTGATGTGTTAGTGACCTCGCAGGGACATGTAGATGGTACAGCAGCAGCACCGCCAGTGGTGACTGAAGAAGACACTTCACTGGACGACAACAAACTTGATTTCTCAGTGCCTAGAGAAGGAACACCTAAAGATATTTCCATAGGCGAGAGCCAGTTGGAGGAAGTGGACCTTAAGGACTTTCCACGGTATCTTGGTAGTTATGGCGGGATATCAAAAGATGCTAAACAAAGGCAGAGTGAAGAGACTAGTAAAACAGGAGTAAGGACTGAACAGCCTGAGAGAGAAAAGTCTGGTACTGATGAGGAGATGACAGAAGAAAAGTTTAAATCTCTGTTTGAGGACATTCGTCTGGAAGAAGGAGCTGAGTCTGAGGAGATGACGGAAGAAAGAGTATGGTCAATTCTTAAAGATGTTCAACAAGCAGAACGCGAAATGTCTTCAATTACAGGTTGGCAGCCTGACTCATCAAGTGTCACCGAGCCACTGTCATCGGGACGCAGAATAGGTGGTAGCCTGCTAGATCGCTTCGATGATAGGTGAGCATCTTTGTATAAGAGTGCGTGTGCGTAAGCAAGCCTCCTCACACTGCTTTTACCTCCAGGAGCAGTGCTGAGACTGCTCTCCTACTATTCCATGAGATTATGTATATATGCGTATATATATGCGCATTTAAAAAGAAAAAAGTAATAGTTGACTTGATTTGACCTCAGATGTATTTGTCTTTAAAAATGTATGTTGATCAGGTTTCATTCTTAATATAGGATTTCAGTATTAGTTTGTATTACGTTTAGTGGGTAATACTACTTCTCGTGTTCTTTATTTTGTATATTTCCATTTTTAATTAATCTAAGTGATGCATGGAGGAATTTAGGAATATACAATGTACATTATCTGAAACCAGGACACTGCATTACTCCTGTTTCTCCAGTGCCTTTTTAGCAGTCATCCTCTTCATTGGATCTCATTGCCTTCCCTCAGATAGTCATTAGTTTCTACATAAGCTAATTTTTAAATTGTCACTGTTTTTACAACACTTACTTCAAGCATGTCATGTCATGCTGATTTACTGAACTTGTAAAGAAATGAGTTACAAGGCATAGAAAGGTAAGAATGGTAATGCCAAGTCGATCTAGTCCCTTATGTTGTCTTCCAGCAGTGACTGCAGAGGATGCTCAGGGAAGGAGGAAAGTGGGCGTATACACTGTTTTCCTCCAGTTTTTCCCAGGCTTCACTTGCTTTCAGCATAATGACCTGCTGGGATGGCTCTCTACGTATTTATCCTCAATGCATTTCTCTTACATGAGTTTTTCCAGCCTCTCCTCGGACCTACTTAAGCCTTCAACATTCACAATATGTGGCTTACTGGTACCCACTTGCTGAAGAGCTCCTGCCTGCCTTTGTTTTGAACACAGCTCTCATGATTACTAATTGAAGGAGCCAGGTCTGCATGAGCTGTAAATCAGCAGAGAATGATTATCTGCAGAGTGATCATTTGTCTGTCAGCAGCTTACATCCTTTGCAGCTTTGACTCAGGATGTTTTAAGATTCCAGGTAGCATTAGATACACTCTTATTGAATCCAGTGGGAATCTGGCCATTGATTGCGACAAACTGATTGTCTTTCAGGACTGTAAAGCACTTGATCTGCTACCGATGTGATTTCTATCCTGTTTAGCAATCATTATTATTCTGCATTTTATATCGTGTTAAATTAGTAAAATAGATCAATTACAGAAGTAAAAGGGCTCCCTTTAGAAGATAACATCCCATTCTTACTAGATTAATTCAGTTTGCTATCTTTTATAAGAGTTTTGCCAGCAAACAGCTGTAGTATTTTCGTGTGTACAGGTGTGGTAGTCTGAAAGCAGGCAAAAATGCAGAAGAGAAGAAAACCGTGCATCAGAAGTGCACTTTAAAATGTCTGTAGGTAATCTGAGGCAAAATTCTGGTCAGCTTTCTATCTTGTAGTAACCTTACTTGCCTCTCGCTTTGTGTATTATTGAAATTCTACACTGTCTAAGGATTTATTTTCAGTTGCCAATATTTTTTAAAAGGAAAGGCTTATCTGGAGTACAGATGTTGTAGTTTGAGGGGAAAAAGAACATTAATTATTTGGTCATTACTGGTAATTGCACAGTAACAGATATTTTCATCACCTCCTTGGTTAGAGAGCAAGTTAAAGAATTAGCGCCTTGGGGATTTATTTTGTGATTATACAAGGGAAATGGTAGGGTTTGTGGGTTTTTGTTTCATGTTTTCCTTCCCCCAAGTGGAAGGGGATTAACATAAAATATTTGGCCTTGTTTCCAGTGTTCTCATTGCTTCTGAAAAGATACCGTGATGCAGAAGACACGACCATTAAATAGGTCCACGTTTGCAAGCTGAATTTAAAATTTTAGTTTACTCTGCCTGAAACGTGTGTGCTCAGAAGGAAGGCTCAGTTAGAGGTTCAGTGCTTTGCCCTTCTACGTGTGACGTAAGCACTGAATAGCTGTCTATTCTTTGTTTTTCATTTTCCTTTAGCTCGGACCAATGTAGGGATTCTCTTACCTCATATGTCAAAGGAGAAGCAGGGAAGCCAGAAACAAATGGAAGCCTCTCCGAATCCACAACAGAGACAAAAACTAAATCCTACATCCAGGATTCTTTAAATGATGTGGGAAAACAGAGTGACAAAGAAGCCCTGAAAACAAAGCCCCAGATTTCAGCTGGTACTGATGAGCAAACGTTATCATCAACAGCATATCAGAAATCTTTGGAAGAGACTAGCAAGCCAACAACAGAAGGCAGCAAAACATCTGTGCCTGTCAGTGTGAAGAAGATGAACTGGAGTACTTCTGAGGATGGCAAGCCAAGAACAGGCATCCAAGAGGAGGAGGGAGCAGTAATGTCTGAACAGAAGGTACAGTATGTCCTGTAATTATTAACTCTGTGAAGAGAGCCTATTGCTTGACGTAATTTTTTGTAAGACTTGTAATGTTGTTTGTGACAGGGTTGTTTGTGGTTTGGTTTTTTTAATTCTTCTTTATGCTTGTTCTATTTATTGCTAAATTAAGAAAAATGAAAATTTATAGCCTGTGGTGTGAATAGAACGAGGCAGAGTCTGGGGAGCCAAGCAGGGCTGCAGACTCCTCTGCCTGACTGGTCCTAAGCCCTGGCAGAGGTTAGAGCATCCATCCCACATCACTTGGAAACAGGCCCCTTTCCTGCCCTGATATACCTGTGCCAAGCAGTGCCAAACAGCTCAGCTGCCCTCCATCTGTTTCTAGTAAGGTGATGCCACCTGTGCCCTGTCTTTTTGTGATATTGAGCTAAACAAAGAGGTACAGGGCTTTCTTGGACTGTATCCTGCTCGTTGTCCCCAACACCCCTTACATTTTGGGTTTTTTTGCTTTGCTCTTCTGCAGGAAAATAAATTTTGGGTAATATTTAATGTAGTCTTTATGGGTTTGCTCCATGGCCTCATTTATCCCTATTCCAAAGTGCAGGCAGCCAAAAGGAATCAAAAGATTTCCAGATGTGTAAAGCTCTTACCCAGGTGGTGCTCCATTCTTCTTAAAATACTGCTGAGGGGTTCTCTTTCGTTTCTACCTTACGTGACTTGTATGTCCTTAACTGCATAACCTCAGTTATAAGTTGGTTTTGATGATGATGACTATTTTAAGAGCTTCCTCAGCGACTTATATTTATTTCCCAGAAGCTTAAAAGTAAAGTTGGTTCAAAGAATGGCTTATAGCCCTATAGCTGCATGCACCTCACACCTCAGCAGTGGGAGAGTTGCCACAGAATAGACAACAGGGCTGGCAGGGAACCAGGCTGAAAAAGGGAATTGCAGAGTTTGTTCTATGTTCCTCTCTCTGCTGAGATTGTCTTTTCCTGGGTGTAATACAGGAGGAGATCATAGCTTCTGGAAGTGAGGCATTTCAGCAGAATTGCTTCTATATGATAGAGCTTTTTTTTATTGTAGCACAATAAAAATGTTGGCTGTGGTGGGCTGCAATAAATCATTCAGGTTTAAATTAGTTCATTTTAAACTATTCTTTCGATTATGCAACCAAGAGTCCTTTTATTAGATGCTAACATAATCAGTCTCAGCAGTTATACAGCATGTGATTGTTATTATCTTGTTATTAGTTCGTGACACAGTTGAAGCAGTGAAGATCTTTCCTAATGTTCACTAATTACTGGAAGACTTGAAAAATCTAAGAGCGAGCCCTCTGCAAAGGCAGTTAGAGGCTGATGGCAGAGTTCCTTTAGTGTCTATAGGCTTTGGGGAAAACCTCAGGCTAATGTTATTATGCACAGTTTAAATAGATGCTGGGGTTTGCAACAGTGCTGCACTCCTCCTCTGATTCCAACAATGAGAAGAGGAGATTTTTATCCACTTTTGTGTCATCTTTGTTTTTGGATATCTCATCTGGATTGGGAAGAATAGGTGCATGCTTTTCTTACATGCGCTTTTTCACTACTTTTGCTTTATCAGTATAGGATGGTAAGTTTATTTTCTAAATAACAAGCCTTTTTATAGATGGGACCTTTGAATAAACTGGTATCAGAAAGTAATGTGATTTCAAAACATGGGTCTCATAATTCTTCAATGGATAACAAAGCTCATTGCTCTCTGTAAGTACCTGAAAGGCGATTGTAGAGAGGAGGGAGCTGGGCTCTTCTCCCAAGTGACAGGGGACAGGACAAGAGGGAATGGCCTCAAGCTCCGCCAGGGGAGGTTTAGGCTGGACATTAGGAAAAAAATTTTCACAGAAAGGGTCACTGGGCACTGGAACGGGCTGCCCAGGTGGTTGAGTCACCTTCCCTGGAGGTGTTTAAGGCACGGGTGGACGAGGTGCTGAGGGACATGGTTTAGTGTTTGATAGGAATGGTTGGACTCGATGATCTGGTGGGTCTCTTCCAACCTGGTTATTCTATGATTCTATGAAACTAGTGTTTGTTAGAATGACAACAAGAACTGCTCCTAATATCTTGTCAATATTTTTTCAATAATATCTTCTAATCTAATTTGAAGTCAATAGTTTAGTTACTAACATTGTCCATTTCATGGTGGGATGCTTATGTGCTGTCGTGGAAACAGAAAGAGAATTTCAACTGCAGTCTTTGCGTAAGGGGTTCTTCAGAAATGCCCCATAAAGGGAAAAGAATGGAAGAAACAAGTCTTGTTTCTGTGGAAAGACAGGGGAAACAAAATAAAACTACTTCCCAAAGTAAGAGATCTTTTCTGTGAGCCATTGGGAAAGAGCTAGGAAGCAATAGTCACCCACCTGCAGGATGAAGACTGCGTCAATATTTAGGCACACAGTTTGCAACGAGAGATAAGCTCAGACAATTGGGCTGCCTGGAGATGTGGATGAAACAAATTATTGACCTCATCCCAAGTCCATGTAAATGCCCTAAAGTTTACAAAAGCAATACAATGACACTGTAGGCCATATAATTCTCTATGAATGCCCAAGCACCAGATTCCACTGACATTTGTAAATGAGAGGAGTACAGCACAATTGCTCTGTTATCCCAGAGAGGCTGATGTCCACCGCATGGTCGAGGTGACTCCCAGTGTCAGAATTCCTTCACAAATAAACCACTCGAAGCTGTTTATTGACAGCAAGTCTTCCTCCAAAACTTTGATGCCCTCTGGGAATCTTCTCCTGCTTCTTGTTACCTCTGCAGGATAGGGTTGGGTTGTAGTTGTTTTGTATGTATATTTGGTTAGCGTCAGAGGACACCAGGAGACTTTACATGCAGATGAATACAGTCATCCTGCCCTAAATGTTTTTTGTGATGTACTCTTTTTTCTCCTCCATCCGCCTATGCCTGCTCTTATTTTACACATCATTCCTGAGAAATGCATCTTGTTTGGGATGTCTTGGACCAGATTCAGAAAGAGAAACAGAATTGCACTTGGCAGTATTGATGGCTTTAAAATCAGTTTGGGGCTGTTATTGATGAATTATAGAGAAAAATTTCAAACTTCTGTATTCAGAAAAAGATTGGCTCAGCCAAACATCATGTGAGAAGGGCCTCAGCCCTGTGTCTGTCACACGTATAGGTATGAAGCCCTCCACCAGGCATGTGCACACAGAGCTGCTCAGCCCCAAAGCTGAGCAGCTTCTTGTGCTTTGGTGGGTAAAATGTTGGGGCTGCCAGAGGGCACCAGGACAGAGTAGAAGCCTGTGTGCAGATGTGGTACCTCCCAGCACCAAGCTGAGACCCACGTCAGGCTATTCCCCTCACCACGAGCTGAGGTCTACTGGTTCCCTTCTTAAAAAATGCAAAATGATTGTACTTCCCACTACGTTTTTGCTATTCAAAAGCAGATAAATACCGAGAAAGAAAGCCATTTACATGAAGTAATTCTTCAAAATGCTTATTTGTAGTCTTCTCTGTGGAAGTGCACATCGAATCTTTCCATATAACTGTTTTCTTTCTATGTGGATGAGTTCACTTCTCATACCTTGTGAATCCATGCCATTGGCTTGAAACATTAATTTTTGAGGAGAAAAAAGGCAAGCAGCTATGACAAGGGGTTTTTTTGTACACAAAATTTTTAACAACTCTGTGCAGTTTAGAAATTCTGCTAGTCAGATGCATTCCAAATGCCATTTTCTGAGACTTAAGAGCTGCTGAGATATTCCATACCTGGTGTACTACAGCATACCAAGGAATAAAAAGGGCTCTTCCTGCCATATACTTTAAAGGCAAAACTGCGAGTCATTACATACATAATAGAGACAAGAAAAACAGTTTCCATTATAGCCTCTGTTTTCTTCCCCTAGTCCTAATCATCATGGTCTGTCTTGCAAATGTGCTGTTCAAATGTACTAAAACTGCATTTATTAGGAATGTAGTGACAGTGACAGTGACAGTGAGATTGAGAGTGATTCAAGCTCAGAGGAAGAGCAGAGAATTACTACGAGAGTTTATCGACGGCGGTTGATACTAAAGGTATTTTATGATTTGCCTTCTGAGGCAATGTTGGCATGGACGTGGGCTTGGACTGCTGTGTCAGAATGTCAGTTTTGGCATACTGGAGCTCTTCTGCTCTCCATTGCCAGTATGTCTTTGTAACCAAGTGCTAGGTGGTCTTTCCTTGCTTAACCCAGAGGTTTATGGTTGTCTTCTGCTGGAAAACGACTGTGCTGCATGGTGTGTTGTGTCCTTCACTGGCACTGTTTTGCATGGCATCTTAAAGCTAGATGCAGTGTGTTGGTTTGATATAGAGCAAAACTAATTGCAGACAGACAATATTTTTTTTCTATTTTCTTAAGAAAAAGTCTAAATTACAAGTTAAAAAAACGCAGCAATGTACGTGAGTGGTATATCGGAGAGTAGGAGTTATATATTCTGGTTCTCAAAATAGCAGGTGGTCCTGATTTAAAAACTATCAGGGTTGGTAAGAGTCTTTGCAATGCCTTCAGTAGTCTTTACTTAGTGTATTTATTTACAGTTTACTTTTATTTATAGCACAATATACTTTATATATCAGTAATAATGGTATAGTCATATAAATAAGTGCATTTATCCTCTTTTTTTCTTGTATGGTCATATAGTATGGCATAATATTCTGCATCAAAAACAATTATGTTAATCCCTCAGTAACTTAGAAGATTTATTAGATTCTTATTTAGAAAATCATGTAGTCAAGCAATGTAAAAGACAGCCAGCCACCACAGAGCTGTTACAGCACTAGCCAAATTTGCCCGAGATATAATTCTTACTTCAGGAATAATTTTCTTCAGTAGAGCAGTTGAGCTTCTGTTCAGGGCAAGGCAGGAATTGTGAAAATGAGCTCAGTAGAAGTGAATAAGTTGTTTGATACCTCATCTTTGCAGGTGGAACCTGCTGCCTTCCCTGGAAGGCCCTGGGCACGTTGGGGTGTAACCCTTCATCAGCAATTCCCTCCGCAGATAATACGTGGTTGGTCAGAAATAGGAGTGAGATTTCTGTTTTCAAATGGGGCGGGTGGCCTGAGGGTGATTACACACCCTCAAATGCAGTGAGAGTGTTTCTGCTATGACATGAAGTATCTACGAGCTGCAGGTTTTAAAGGCTGTAGAGCTGACCTGTGACTGAGTCCCCCACCCAATTTGTGTTTGAACTTTTTTACTGTCCGCTGGTTTGGAGTCAGGAAATGCAGAAGGAGAAAAGAGAAAGTATGGAAAAGACAGCCTGCACTTACTTTCTAGGTACATCCACTGTATTTAGAGAAAGGCATAAAAAATTGGTTTTCAAGGTGGTGGTATAAATTGGGGTTAAACCTTTAACCGATGCTGTCGGCAGGGAGTGCATGGTGGCTGGAGGTGGGTGAACCTGCTCTGTTGGGAACGTGTCTGATCTGAAGTAGATTAAAGCTGTGCCCATCTCTTGATTAGAAAATACATGTGATACTTCAGTCATTTCCTGATGACTTACAGCTTCTTTCTTATGCCCCACTCTACATCTCAAGACAAGCTTAAAACAGAACAAGAAACCTTTTCAAAGGGGCAATCATCAGGCCTTTTAAAGCAAGAGTTTGGTAACGGAGACAACCATTGCAATAGGTATATTTTGAGCATGTAAAGTTCATAAAATGGTGGTATGAAATAGAAGAATTGAGCTTTAACATTGTTAAGGATCTTGAATTTCTGTATGTTTCTGGGAGCAGGATTCCATTTGGGTGAACTGAAATCACTGTGACAGCATGGGAGCAGCTCATTCAGGGCAGAGGTCTCAGGATGCAGTACTCGGCCGTGGAGCAACGCGCTCAGCCTGCAGGGGAAAAGAACTCTGGTGTTTCTGCCATGGGGCTTGAGCAGCAATCAGGAGCAGCAGGCTCTTGCCTGCCCATGCCTGGTGTGCAGGTGCCATGCCTGGCCCCACAGCCCCAGTGCCCCTCTCTGAGGCTTGCACTGAGCAGGGCGGGCATCACTTGCATGGAACAGTAGCAAGAGAGGAATCAGGCGCTCCATCTCCTTCTGTGGGGCACAACAACCCTATGCAGTGCTACAGACTAGAAGTCTGGCTGGAAAGCTGCCTGGAGGAGAGGGACCTGGGGGTGTTGGTTGACAGCGACTGAACATGAGCCAGCAGTGGCCCAGGTGGCCAAGAAGGCCAATGGCATCTTGGCTTGGATCAGAAACGGCGTGACCAGCAGGTCCAGGGAGGTTATTCTCCCTCTGTACTCGGCACTGGTGAGACCGCTCCTCGAATCCTGTGTTCAGTTCTGGGCCCCTCACCACAAGAAGGATGTTGAGGCTCTGGAGCGAGTCCAGAGAAGAGCAACAAAGCTGGTGAAGGGGCTGGAGAACAAGTCTTACGAGGAGTGGCTGAAGGAACTGGGGTTGTTTAGCCTTGAGAAGAGGAGGCTGAGGGGAGACCTCATTGCTCTCTATAACTACCTGAAAGGAGGTTGTAGAGAGGAGGGAGCTGGCCTCTTCTCCCAAGTGACGGGGGACAGGACAAGAGGGAATGGCCTCAAGCTCTGCCAGGGGAGGTTTAGGCTGGACATTAGGAAAAAAATTTCTCACGGAAAGGGTCATTGGGCACTGGCAGAGGCTGCCCAGGGAGGGGGTTGAGTCACCTTCCCTGGAGGGGTTTAAGGCACGGGTGGACGAGGTGCTAAGGGGCATGGTTTAGTGTTTGATAGGAATGGTTGGACTCAATGACCCGGTGGGTCTCTTCCAACCTGGTGATTCTGTGATTCTATGTTTTCTGGCACTCCTGGCTAGCAAAATGGTTGTTAAGGAGCAATGCAGAATAGGAGGCAGGGACTTTTTCCTTCTGTCTGTCCTGTTCCCCAGGCAGCTAACCTGTCACACGCTGCCCAGTACTTTCTTCAGTCACGCCGGGACCATGGGAGTGCTTAACTGATGCTGTCTTATGTTATGGTTGTGTCGGAGCCAGCCCTAGAAATCTTTGTTGAGTTTGCATTCTATGGAATAAAAACTGTTTTGAATGTCTGGAAAACTTAGGTGCAGGCTTCATAGGTGGCTGTACTGTACCTGTCAGCCAGCTTGTGCCACAGCAGCAACGCGGAGGGGATGAGCGCATGCTTGACGCCTTCACTGGCAGAGCTGCATTTTACTGCTGTAGCCTATGTTCAGTACTGTCTGTGTTTTTCATTAAAACAGCAAAGGTGCTCAAATAACTTGCAGGCGTGAAGTTTGGTTACGTCAAAATCTTGAGGATAAATTGAGTCCTGCAGAAAAAAGGCTTTCCTATGTGCCTCCACAGCTAGTGTCAGGGTGGAATTGCTTCATTACATTTGTTCTTCTTGTTCTTTGTTCAACTTATTTTTCCTTTCGCTGCCATTCTGCATTATTGCTAGCAGTATTATTTTGGTTTAACTGCTACCTTACGGCTCTGTCCTGGCCCAAATATGGAGAAAGGCTTTTCTCTCGCCTGGAGGTATTTTCCCAGCAGTTCAAGAGCCAGTCCTGTCAAGTGTTCAGCACTCTCAGGCACATTCCCATGGGATTTAGCACTTCAGAGGGCTGAGCCCATAAAACCATACAAGCAAGGGCTGATGCCCATTTCCACATGTAATAGGATCGTTTTCTAACCTCAAGGTAGCGCAGATGTTTTTGGTTTTGCTTCCTTTCCGCTATTCTGTTCACATGGTGGATTGATGGGACAGGGCATTGCAAAAGAAATGGGTTTTTATGATAGCACAGGAATGCAAGCAATTAGCACACAAGGGAAAAATAAGAGTGCTGCCACAATGTGCACATTCAGAGCTTGATCCAAAGCTCCTTTTATTCAGTCATAAGAGAAATCACTGTCTAATTTTTCATCCTTTTTCAGAGGTTGTTAAATCTTTCATGGGTACAAATTTTTGGCAAAAACTGTTCAGTAAGATTCTTGCCAAATGGTTTATGGTAGAATTTTGTAATGGAAAATAAAATAGACTTCTAAGCAAGGGTTATTCAAATGTGATGCCATTTTGTGTCTTGTACTTTTATTATTTCTTGCCAATTTTTGTTAAAGATTTATTTGTCTCTTTCCATGCATTTGTCCATGAAACTTCCCCCGTTACTGATTGTGGAGGGTTTGGTTCAGCCTGCACTGGAGGAGTGGAATGGGACACTGAGCAGCAGTCAGTAAAAACTAGAACCAGCAGTACTCATGATCTTACTGTTCAGGGGAGATTTATTTATCTAAAGTGAAAATGTGGCCATCGTGTAGGCGTGAAGAATTAAGGGCCTATGTAAGTCATAGGGGAAGAGTTTCCATTTGTGTGCGCAGCCAGCCAGCCAGAGAGAGCTGCAAGAATTGCTCTGCTCTGTGAGTGCCCTCACCCTGCCTTGCCCCAGGAGGGAACAGCAGGTTTGGAGATGCCAGACTCAGTAAGATAACACAGAGGTAAATTAAAACACAGACTACAAAATGCTGTTATGAGGTCTGTTCATCATGTTGTCCTCCATGCAATAAGCAACTGTGCTGTGACCGAGCTGACAGTATTGGACTATACCCCATTTGCAGCACCATTCCCTTCCAGATCTCCTTGACATGCCTGTTGGTTTGGGGGGTTTATATATATATATATATATATTTGTGTGTGTGTATATATCTATGTATGTATGTATATACCTATCCCCACTCACTCCCTTTGGCTTTAGCAATACATCTGCAAACAAGCAAGTACAGACTCAGCACAGGCGCCAGCAGAGAGTCGTGGCATCTGATTAACAAGGTCTCCCTGAGTAGGCAGAACTCACTAATGAAAATGACCTTAATGAAAGATGTTTGTTTCTACTGCCACAGAGGCTTGAGACCCCAAGGGGAACAAAGTGCAGCTGCTGTTTCTGCATTACGGGAATGTGATCTCGAGACTGAAATGATTCTGTCTTGCTGGTGGCTTAGGCCAGTAAAGGAAGAGGTCTGAGCACTCTGTACAGTTCCTGTTCCCATTTGCAGCATTGCCCCTGGTCTTTGGCAAAATTAAATATTTAGAATCTTTGTATCTTGCTTATTTCCATCTTTTTTCTAATTCCTTTTTATCCATCTGGGTAAGAGACATCCAGACACACCTTTTTTCTGCGCTGTTACAACACTAGAAGTATAGGAGTAATAAAAGGGACTATTATCCCTCTAGTAACAAAATAAACAAGAAAGAAAAGCAGAGTTCTGACAAATCTGCAGTGAACTTTGGCACAATCCTGCAGCACCAACTGTACAACTCCATTTATCTGGAGGTCCCTGGAAACCCCTATAATGTGCAAATAAACGTTAAGGAAATTGGCGGAGCTGACAGAAGACTTTGAGGAAGCTGCTTTTTGCTTCTTCTGCTCTGGAGAGCAGCAAAGAGAGGACACTAGCTGGGTTTGGCAGGACTACACTCCAGTGAGCAGGGTGACATTAAAGCACTCTGCTTTGCAAAGCTTCCTGGCATGTTCTGGGGCTGAGGCTTGCAGACTGCAGCCTTTGTGTGGTTTAGTCCCAGGGATATAACTGAGCTTCCAGTAATCACGGTATTAAGTTTGCTCCCTGCCTTTCTAAAGCTCTTGATATTATGACAGTGATTTTGACTGGTCAAGGGTAAATGAAGCCCTCGTAAGGATGGTGTTGCAGAAAGAATGTTATTCTTTAGCTGCAACATGGATGCACCAGCTTTCTGTTTAAAAACTGCTTTTGTGGAGAAGGTTGTCTAATGTGGCATTCTAACCCAAAGCTGGTTTGAGATCTGACAAGTAAAACTGCCAGTGGTTTTTTTTCCTAGCAAACATTCGCCTTTATGACTGGATAGGATTAGCAACATCAGTAGATCAAATCTATGTCCTGCCAGTTGTGAGCCCTCCTACAATTTGTTTAACTACCCACCAGCAAGAGAATTGTGAAAGCTGGGCTTCATGCGTGCTGGCTGCTGAGTATTTACAGCATTTATCCTTAAACCGTGCTTAAAGGAGCATGCAGATAATAAAAAACCAAGATTCACTTTACCTTTAAAACTTCATTTTCTTCCAAGAGACATCTTTCAGTGCATTTTTCATTTTAAAGCTGAACACAGTTGTTCTCGCTAACTTATTTTAAGGAATAACCTTGCTCATAACAGCAGTAAGGAGTCAAAGGACCAGTACGCGTAAGCATAATTGGTGTGCCAGGTAGTCTGGTGACCTTGCTGCTGGCCACGTTGCTTTGTTTCTGGTTTTCATGTCTTTTATTGTAATGACTTTGGAAATCCTGTTCATGGGAGGGAACCTCTCCATACCTTTGTGTTCCATGGGGTGGGAAGGACGTCTGGGCCAGGGCTCCCTCCTGTCCCTTATGATACAGCGTGGGAGCCCACGCAGGAATCTCTGAGCCTATGGGTGGGAGGCCAGGAAAGAAACTGTGCAGCAGTTCCCCATCTGCTATGCTTCTGATTAAAGTATTAAATCTCCAGAATCAGTATTTCCCCCTGCTTCATTGCGGCTAGGAAACCCCACAGGTTTCAGTTCCCCAAAGCTTTACGCAGTTATCACCCCCTGCTGCAGCAGCAGCCCCTGTGCCATTCGTGTTTCTGCTCTCACTCACGAGAAAGGAAGGAGCAGGCTGCTGTCACTGGGGGGGCAGGCAGCCTCTGACTTCCCTCCTGCACATATCCTGATGCTGGTGCTTTGGCAGGTATATCATTTCTCCTTCCTGCGACCCGTCAGCAGAATCCTTCCGGGGAATGAATTGTACCAGCCCAGCCCGCTCCTCGAATCCTGTGTTCAGTTCTGGGCCCCTCACCACAAGAAGGATGTTGAGGCTCTGGAGCGAGTCCAGAGAAGAGCAACAAAGCTGGTGAAGGGGCTGGAGAGCAGGTCTTACGAGGAGCGGCTGAGAGAGCTGGGGGTGTTTAGCCTGGAGAAGAGGAGGCTGAGGGGAGACCTCATTGCTCTCTACAACTACCTGAAAGGAGGTTGTAGAGAGGAGGGAGCTGGCCTCTTCTCCCAAGTGACAGGGGACAGGACAAGAGGGAATGGCCTCAAGCTCCACCAGGGGAGGTTTAGGCTGAACATTAGGAAAAAATTTTTCACGGAAAGGGTCATTGGGCACTGGCAGAGGCTGCCCAGGGAGGTGGTTGAGTCACCTTCCCTGGAGGTGTTTAAGGCACGGGTGGGTGAGGTGCTGAGGGACATGGTTTAGTGTTTGATAGGGATGGTTGGACTCGATGATCCTGTGGGTCTTTTCCAGCCTGCTGATTCTATGTCCCTACACGGTGACGTCCAACTGGCTGTGGAGCCCTTCTCTTGGTAATGCCTACAGAGCATTCAAGTTCAACAGTTTTTACACTTTATATATATATAGACTGTGAAAACATGGGAGGAAAGTTATGTAAAATGTTCAAAACTGTTTAATTACTTATCAAGTGATATTTCAATACAGCTTTTAATATGAAATAAGCAAAAATTTGACACTTCTGAATAATGACAAATGTTGACCAGGGGGTTCAGTTAGCATGAGAGCTGTGCTCTGCTTCTGCCTCTGGCTTCTGCTTGCTGCAGCCCCTCTAAAATGAGGAAAATAAAGAAGCGTGGCTATAGAAAAGACCGCAAATGACTTATAAACACAAGGAAGGGTTTGTTTGGTTTAGAGCTTAGAAATAGAATACAAACCTAATTTTATAATGTACATATTGAAAAAGCTAGATTTGTAGAGAAAGTGGTTAAAAAGCAAACATGGCATCACTGTATTTGTTCATTATAGAGCAGTGCCAGGAGCGTATGTAGACAACTATGTATAGACTACAGTAAATAAGAATTATATTTGCCCTGTACCACTTAGCACATGGCACCATTATTACTACTTGATATCATTTTCTTTTGTTGTTAATATTGGTATAACGTGTTGTATACAATATTTCTTTCTACTTTCTCCCTCTAGTTGCCATTTTTGTCATAGTAGGTTGAGGGTTAGGCGAGAAGAAAAGGTTTGAGGATTTGTTTGTTTGTTTAAAGGGTTTTTCATTTACATGTGGAAATTTTTCATATATAGCCAGCTACAATATGATTTTTTTTTTTTTAATTTATATTAAATGGTTGGAATGGTTGGACTCGATGATCCGATGGGTCTTTTCCAACCTGGTCATTCTATGATTCTAAAATAAATAAGCAGAGGTGATGGATATTTTTGAAGCATCAGAAGCACTGTTTGCTTCAGCACCTAGGTTTGGAAACATGACTTTGGAAGGTAAAATTGTCAAAAGTTCTTCTGTAACATTAATTCATGATGGCCAGCTAACCTTAGGCTCTGAAGTAATGTCATTTATTTATAATCTGTGCAGTAATTCTTATAAAGTCACTAGCAAAGCAGTTAGGAAACTGTTTTTACATTTATTTACGCCGCTCCTATAAATAGCTGGTACTACGAGAAACGATGGCTGGAGTGCTGCCAATCTCAGTAAGTCATGCACCAGGCTGCTGAGGCTTCTCGGCAGGTCGGCAGGCATCACCATGCCAGGAAATGTGTCACAGGAGATACCTTTCTCCATTTTGTAAATGCTGAGAAGTCTTGTCTTCAGCGCGTGTGTTTAAGATTTTATGTCTAGCAAGCTATAAGAAGAGCTGTCTTTTTAAGTTCCAAATATCCCCCACCATGTGTTGATGTTAGATCATGTTTCTGTGTGTGCTGGGCACTGTGAGGCTCTGAAAAGCTAATGGATGTTTGATTAGAGATTATGTTGCAATGAATTTGTGCCTCCATCTCATAGGACTCAGACTGACCACAAGATGATTTGTTGCCCAGAGAGCTTCATGTCGTTGATTAGTTAATAAGAGCAATGTACTAGAAGCTCACTGCAGGCTTCTGTAGAATAAATGCACAGGTATTGGCATGCAAAATGAACGAGGCTTTCATACTATTTGTGTGACATAAAGCAAACTGTTACAAGCTGGCATGTGCTTGTTGCTTGGTTTGGTGTGGAAATATGTGTGGGTTTGGCAGAATATAGGCTGTATTTCTAATCTTATAACACGTTCTTTAGGGTGAGGAAGCAAAAAACATTCCTGGTGAATCTGTAACAGAGGAACAGTTTACCGATGAAGAAGGCAACGTCATCACAAGAAAAGTAATCATGAATTACATCACTGCTCTGAGTCTTTGCTTTCAAGTAACTTCTTTTAACATACTTTCTCCCTTTAGAATCTAGGAAAAAAAAAAAATCGATCCTTTTCATGTATTGCTTCCCACAGATCACCCGGAAGGTAGTAAGACGCGTTGTTATCCCCCATGAGAGGAAAGTTGGTGAAACGGTAATGGAAGGGGGACTACCAGGATATAACGGTAGACGCAGAGGGTTGTGTTGACTGCTAGAAAGTGCTGCTAAAGGGCTGGAGGTTTGCATTTAACAAGAAGCCATCGCAAAGTGCAGTGCTTGCGGTTATTGACAAGTCGTGCATTTGAATAACGGGGCAGGGGTCTCTTTGTGCATTGTATGTGTGTCAGGAGAGCCCAACTGAGGTCTGTTGTCATAGAAGCATTAAGGTCTCTCTCTATATATAACAGACATCCAGCTTAAACCATAGTTTTGGGACCTTTTTGTGCTATCAATATGAGAAAGAAACAGGGAGTTGAAACCAGCGTATTTCCATACATCATTTATCAGGGAAAGACTAAATCCCGTCCAGCAAAGGGGAAACATTTTCAATTTGCTGCACCAGATTAGATTAGTCAGAAACTACAAATAGTTACAAATACATCAATGCAGATCACCCAAGGGGTAAATTCTGCCGATAACCACAGATAAACAGATGCCTTTCTCTGATGTGAATGAGGATTGTGATTACTGGAGTGTTTATTTTTAGCTGCTTATTGAGCTACTTTTAATGAGCAGAGATGAACTTTATTTTGGGGTTTGCTGTTTTAAAGATGCTGAAACGTGCACTGCTTGCCACTGTCATCGGTTTTTCTTCTGCGCTGCTTTGGTGGTGGGTTTTGCTGGCTTCTCCTCCCTTTATTCCATTACTAACCTGCTCACTTTAAAGCACAGACATTGTGAAACATCATAACAGCAGCTGTGGCCTGTGCTGTTGAAAATGCAATCCCAGCTGCCCAATCCCTGCTGACCCAGGAGGCTGGTTGGGAAAGGTGATTATCTTTGACAGTGGCACCGAATCTCACTGGCAAGGGCTCTGCTGAGGGCTGCCAGCCCAGGACTGCAACCCAGGGGTTGTGCTGAAATTGTAGACCCGTGTTTCCTACGTGAAGATGTTATTTCAGGCCTGTGCTTTTGTAGCTCAGCAGAGTGGATGAGTAGAGCGTGTGTATCTTTGAAGTGAAGTGTTAATGTGATTTAACTGCTTTTACTTACCCTGTTACAGCAAAATGTGGAGCCTGTTTTGGAAGCGGGTTTATAATTACGAGCACTCTCTGCAGACTGTGATAATGGTTATACTTTTCCTTTAAAGCAGGGAGAAGCTTATAAGGTTAAGACAAAGAAAGAAGTCAGACATGTGGAGAAGAAAAGTTACTCGTGAAAGCTGAAAGCCGACAACTGAACGGTCAGTGTGATCAAATTTCTTCCATTGCTAAAACCTTTTGCCAGCACGGCGCTGCACGTTGGCTTGATTCTGCTCCCTAGGCATTGCTTTTTTGAGCTGCAAGGCTGAATAGATGGCCCTCACTCCTGTAAGCAGAAAATGGCTTTGAGTTCACATGTAGAAACTGAGCTTTACTTCTTGGAACAAAAGCAAAGCAACATTGAGGCATGTCTAAGATTTTTTTTTGAGTTTCACAAAGTCTAGTGTTTTTAAACTGTGGCACTTTCTACAAATCAACTTAAATGAAGAGCAAAGCACCTATGCATAAGTAAATCTGCTGGAAGTGGAAGGCTTCTTCCACTGTCAGGCATGTGATCTCAGGGCAGTTATGCAAGTCAAAGTCCTTGTAAGAGCCAGTGAAGTGTCTCAATATTTGCCAGCAAAAAATCCGTACCAACTCTTGCTTGTGAATTTAATTGTTCCAGCTTTAACGATTGTAACGAAACAGCAGCTGGCAATATAAGGGCTTCCCAGACTAAAACCAAATGCACAAACTAATGACCTCCTCGCAGGGGCTCTGACATGGCGTGCTGGAGCACCACAAAGCCAGAGGCTGCTTTGTCTTGATCATGTAACTGTAGTCACACAGAAAATGTGCCTTTAAATATGGGAGGAGCCAGTCTGTCTGTCAATGCTGGTCAGTCAGTCATGGTTTCAGGTGTGTATGTTTAGCACGTTCATGTGTTTTTTTCTACTCAACTTTTCCTAGTTTTGGTGGATTTTAGGAACTGGCCAGAGGAAGAGCTTATGATATGCAAGTCTGTGTGTTATCCTTTTCCTAAACACATCTGGTGTAGAATTCACTGTAGGATTTAAGAACAGGATTAATAGGTTCTGGAAAACAGACTGGATAGTGATGTGGAGGTAAAGGAGGGAAGCAAACTCTCCTGAGTCACTAGTCCCTTCTGACTGCTATAACCTAAGGCATCCCCTAAAGCCATCTGACCATGCAGACTTTCTGTGCTGGGAGTAGTACCTTTTGAGATCAGCAGCACTCAGTGTGTGGGATCTAGCTGAGGGCTTTATGGGATCAAGCCCTAAAGAGCAAGCACTGCAAGGCAACTGGCATGCTTTCAGCATCTAGTAGGCACCCATTGCTTCCACCTAGCATGACCACTGAATTCCTGCTTTTATTGAGAGCCCTCCCACGCGTGCTAATAGAATAATACTGCTTCATGTGGCTTGCTGCTCAACATACTCATGAAATATTTAACATTTTGAAAAAAAGGAGGTGATTGTTTTGGCATGTCTTTCTCCTTCATGGAGCTCAAGGCTATGGGAGGAAAGCAAGCCAAAGGGATGGTGCTGCATGTATAAAATTGTGTCCCAGGTTGTCTCCCATGCTTCTCCACTGCCAATCTGCAGGGGGAAACCAGTGGAAATTTGTGAATTCAAAGGCTTGACAAGTAGTGCAAATAAAGAGCCTGCCAGCATACAAGTGTGATGCAACACACGTTGGGGATAAGGGAGAAGCATTTTAAAACAAAATGACCTAAATAAGGCAGTCCTTGCCTAGGGTATGAAACATATTCTGACCTTCAGAAAGCCAATCTGAGTTCCTCAGAACTAGATTTGCTCCCATGTCTGCTGATGCATTTCTCCTGTGATTTCCAGTAGGCAACTCTTCCATGTTAGAGCTACTGGGGAGCTTGGAGAGTCTTCCTTAGATAAAATGCAATGGCTCAGAGGCAACTTGGTCCCGTAAGATGAATTTCTGTTGTCCAAGCTTTGATATGATAAGCATGAGCAAATGTTCATTAAATAATTGTGAGTTCAGTCAAGAGTCTATTCAAAACCTTTTATTTGAATGCAAAAGTGGATGTATTGGCATAGACATGGGACTC
Organism: Phaenicophaeus curvirostris; assembly: GCF_032191515.1. Classification (NCBI taxonomy): domain Eukaryota; kingdom Metazoa; phylum Chordata; class Aves; order Cuculiformes; family Cuculidae; genus Phaenicophaeus; species Phaenicophaeus curvirostris. Next base: position 3,127,055 of record NC_091400.1, on the reverse strand, counting down.
TAATAGAAAAACAGTTTGTTTCTTGATCACAAAAGAAAAAAAGCTGTTTGGGAGGTAGAGGTGTTGCTTTTTGTTTGAATGCTTGAAAAGAGTAACAGTGTTAGCTAGATTTTGCTGTAAAAATATCCTTGTCACTGTTGCAAATAAGCTTGTTGCGAAATACAGATTGGAAGGAAAAGCCAAGAACTTTTGCAAGCAATTCCGCAGGACGGCACTGTGTGAGCCGGGGTGACTGCTGCAACGTGAATAGGCAGCTTGTAGCAGCAGGATGGCTTTGTGACAACCATAGATGAGGGCAAGGACAGACTGCTTTGGCGCAGAAGGAGAGCGCAAGCACTTCTGTGGAATGCGTGTGGACCTGTGACCTGATTAATAAACAGGCATGTCCATGCCAGCCTGAATCCCGCGGGCGCTGCTCAAGCTGTGCTCCCAAACAGGCTTCCCCGTGTCCAGGTGCAGGGGAGCCTGCACGTCCTTCAGCTCCCATTCACCTGTGTGTTTGTATTTCTGATTCCTGCCTCCTTGCTGCGAGGCATCGCTGTTGTACAACAGTCGTAACAAACTTGCTGTCCTTATATGCACGGCTGTGTGACTGGTTTTGGATGGGTGAGACAACAGGAGCTGAACCCTCTGTACCCTTGGTGAGACTCAGCGAGGCAGGCAGGACATGGGTGGGGTGGTTCCTCTTCCTTGCTTTGTCCTTTGCCGAGCCTCCTGAAGGCTGGACTCTGCGGGCATTCCTGGCTCTGCCAGTCACATTCCCCAGGTGATGGACAGAGGTAGATGTGCAAGGAGTGCAGGTTTCCACCACTGTGCGGGATGCTTGCAAACAATAAAGAAAAATGTGCTGTGAAAGCAGTAGCGCTCTCATTCTGGAGATGACTGTTTCCTCTACAGAGAGTACCTGTTCCTTGTCACCATCAGATCTGACGAGTTCGTGCTTTGTCTGGGATAATGAAATGCAGTGTGTTGCAATTGTATTTGTAAATCAGTTAGCGAGCAATGTGGACAGCTGCAGCCACATTTTCTCTTCATGCTGGAGGCTCATTTAATGTCATTACCTGCCTAGAAAGTGTGTGATTTATCCTCTTGCAGAATTCCACAATGCCCGTTAGAACTTCTCTGTTTAGTCAGGAAAAGGTGTGAAATTGATTCTAACTAGGTACTCTGAAATGATTTGTGCTCTCTTTTCTTTCCATAGGACTGTGTGCTTTTACTGCCAGTGTTCTAGAGGGACACTCACGGAAGAAAAATCAACAGGAATTAAACATTCACCTATAAAAGTGTGCGTGTGTTTGCTGCTTCCACACATTAACCGCATGGTTTTTATGCAAAATCAAACAAAAAAAAAAACCAAACAAAAAAAAATTAATTTAGCATGAGCCAATTTACAGAGCATGGAAATTCACGTTCACTCACAGGACTGGAGGGTGCGCAGTTACCAATGCAGTGTATATACAAGATGCCATGCTGTTAACAGCTTCTCTCAAGCAGTTTGATGTCATCTCAAAAGAAATAAATTCCTGTGGCTGGAGAGGATGTATGAAGACGAAATGGTTAAACCATGGAAAGACACTAAAATTACTAAAATCCACAACAGCTCGCCTTATTTTTCTTGGACCCAAACTGTCAGGGTATAAAACACTATTTGTTTCTTTTTTAAACATCAATAGTTTTGCTGTAAATAAATAACACTGTATAAATTCTAACAAAATAAAATAAATGTTGATAAGGCACTGCCTTTTCGATCACAAACAGAATATTGCAAATGCATTGAGCAGGCTAGGTGTCTCAAATGGCTGCACCTACTGGGATATTCTGGGTGTATCTTCACAGATTCTTGTATATTAGCAATTATAATGTTTGTATATGCAAAAACGCTAGCTTGATTTTAAAAAAATCTTTAAAATCTGCTGCAAATTTAAATGATTCCCAAAATGAGGAATTCTGTAGTTCTGTGAAAATTTTTCTTCAGAGTACTAATATTTTGATGCATGTGTTTCACCTTATTTTGATTAAATCTTTTCCAGTTTTGCAAACACTATACTGCAACATGAAAAATAAGATTTTATCTGTAAACACAAAGCCCTTCATCTAATATTTGTTGCTGTTGCCAATTTTTCAATGAAATGACCTAAAACCCATAACATATACAGTAGTTGCATTATGGGGAGGGGGGTGCTATCTGTTCTTGCTTTATAACGGGGGTAATGCTTGCAGCTTTAGAAGTGGGTTGGTGCTCTAAGGAGCACAAGTTTGGGATATTTTTAAATGAACTGAAGAGAAATTATTAGCTAATAGACTGGCAGCACGCTGTAAAATTATTACTGTATTGTGTACTGGCTATAAGATGTAGAATCTTTCAGTAAGCCAATCATCTGTAATCATCCTAGCAGTGTAATATTAGGTTGTTAAGGCTGCTGTGTTTTAAAGGGCATTTTTATTTGGGTTTTGGTGAAATACTTTAATTTGTTGATTATATTCATATGGAAACAGCATTCATTGATAATAGCTCTAATTACATATGTATGAAAACAACAAACACTGGATGATCTAGTTGATTATTTAAGCATAAAATAAATTGTGTTAAAACTCTTGGATAACGTGTATTTGGCAGTGTTCTTGTGCCCTGTAGGTTTGCAAGCTTATACCCATGTGGTTTGCAAGGCTAGTGGTCAACCCGCTCTGGCTTTCAGCTTCTTTTCCTCTCAGTTTTTTTGCCTGATCCAGGCAGGCTGTCCCCAGGTCGGGGGAACAGGAGGAAGACAGAGCAGCCTGCACATCCTCAGCAAAAGTAAGGAAACCCACCTCCCTGGGATGTAGGAGACCTCCTCGGGCATGGGGAAAGGACCTGTGCAGCAGGGCTATGCGCAGCCTCTTCTCCAACAAGCGTTAACTCTGGACATCCTATGATTTCTTTCACCCCATCGAGAGCCAGGAGAAGCACTACCAAAATCTGGGTTTTCTCCCAGCATGCATCAATGAGACCAATAACCAGCCCCCTGCAGGTGATGTAAATAAAGTGTATATATGCATATTACATGCACTTCCCGTGTATTATAGGTGATAGACTGCTATATATTGCCAAAACAAAGTTTTGTGGGCAGCATCAATACTGTTCACTGCTCTGAACTGCAGGCTTCTGCTTGGATGCAATAAATGAATTTTATTACTCGGGGTTCAGTTTTACCTGGCTTCAAAGGCAAGATGAAGATGATGTATTTTACCCCCGCTTGGCACCGGAGGAAGCACTACTGCTACAGATCCAACTGAGTCTGCTGCTTGTTATCTGCTGACCCACGCAGGAGCCAGTACTCACCTGGGGGCAGGTAGCAAAGCTCTCCTGACCGTAAGTGAAAAGCACTTGGCTCCAGAGAGCACAGTAGGTTAGTTTGTCAGTGTTCCCAGGTTTCCAGGGCTGCCAGGTTTTGAAGCCATGGCAGTAAATGAAGTGGTTTTCATCATTTTAGCAGCCAGTCTGTTGCAACGCACATTTTACCTAGGTCAGGGTACTGCTGGTGCGCTGCTCATGGTTTGGGTCCTTACACCAGAGCCTTGAGGGCAAATGCCACTTGGGTCACAAGAGAGCAAACACATCTTATTGCAGGTCACAGCCAAACAGCAGCGATTGTACTGGAAACCTTACCAGCCAGATGCCTCCCTCCAGTTTGTGAGTACCCAAATCGGCTGAATGAAAAAGAATGATTTTAGTAAATGGTTGTGGATGTATATTTTTAGTATCCTATGATGATTTTGCAGTTAGAAGCAAAAGCTGTGGTGAGCCACCAGCAGGAAGGCAGGAGCAGTGCTGTGGAGGAGCCTCATCTCACCTCTCTGTAAGAGCATTCAAAAGGCAGTGGTTTGGCTCCTCTCTCTTCTCTGCCTGATCCCCTCTTAGTGCCTGATGCTGATGAGGCAGAAAGCCACGATTGTACTTGGAATGTTAGTTCCAGCAGGCAGAAGCTCTCCTTATGTCGACAGAAGAGTGGGGGAGCCTGTGCAGGTAGCGGAGGTGTGTAGGGGAATCTTGACGGGTCTCCTGTTGCTGGTGGTGATTTATGTGGCACCTTGGAGCCCAGGGAGTTGGTCTCAACAGTGACATTGCAGCTTTGAGGAGCTGCTTGCTCATCTCCAGGCTTCTGAGGACACACTTGCAGCAAGAACCATGGCAGATGCGCCTCTAAGGCCATCCAGGACAGCACCTGGGCAGGGTGGTCCCCCACCACTGGCAGGTCCCACTCCTCCAGCTCCTGCTACACAGGTTGGCTACGTCTCAGCTGCCTCCCAAGAAGCTTTGATACATCTGAAATGGTGAAGGTTGGAGCGGGAGCTCCACAGCTAAATTTGCAGAGTTTAAAATTTCGCATTAAAAGTTGTATACAGGATTTTCTGGGTGTTGGCTTGTTTTGCGCTGAGTGTATTGATTCCCACAGTAGCTCATGATATTTGGGAAAAACAAGGTTGAAGCATAAATGGTTATTTGAGAAAGAAAACAGAAATCTTTACAGTACTAGCAAACAGCATAGACAGCCCTGGAGTTAGCAAAGGCTCTGCCTTTAATGTGCGCTTTTGCATGTTTTCTCCAGGGAGAGCATTCCCCTTAGAGGCAAAATTGTAAGTCATGGGACATTTATGGCATCTATGAAAATAAACTCGATTGCTAAATATGGCATTCTTTTCATCTTTTGATATGTGATTTAGCACAGCCTAATGATAATGTTGCAGAATACCCTACCAACCTTTTCTGTTTCTGAAAAACTATAAATTACACTTTATTTGTGGCTGGTAACAGTTTTAATGTCAGAAATTCTAAGAGCTTCCATAGTTCAGAGCTGACAGTAATGGAATAAATGGCAGTCACTTGCAGCACCTTGCTAATTAATGCTAATTTCCTGGGGGGTTGTTTAACACAGGCTTGTGCCAGCCTTTTCTCCAGGAAGGAGGTGCAAGCCAGATGGTTGAGGTTACCCACCGGAGGCTAGTGCGGGGATGCCGGGCAGATGTTCTGGGTATCAGCAAGGGGCTTGGGTTTTTAGCTACATTTGCAAAACAAGAAAAAGCTACTGCTGACCCGTTGCATCCTTGACCCCAAGGTTATGTTCTGTGATTGCCAAGGGTCAGCAGGAGGGGGTGGGTGCAAACAAGACCTCTGTTTTCAGGGCAGATCCCACCAGACTGGGCTGGAGAAGGAAGAGTTCCCAGTTCAGTTCACCCCTAACTCCAGAGTGAGCAAGGGAGGGAAAATATGGTGAGGAGGAATATACTCTTGCATGATTTTGATAGGAATGGTTGGACTTGATGATCCAGTGGGTCTTTTCCAACCTGGTGATTCTATGATTCTCTAAAGCACCAGAGTTTTCCAATGGAGATGCAGGCCCTAGGGTAGGGAGAGGGAATAAGGAAAAGTTAGACCCAGCCAGCTACAATGTGCTTGGCATGAAAAATAGCCCATTATTGGGAGAGAAAAAGGTTAGTGAAGGACAGAAAAATGAGCTGCTCAAGAAAAATCTATGTATGCGCCACATTTTTCATAACTGCTGATGCTAAAAACAGTATGCTAATTGTGCATGGCTTTATTTATTTGACCCCAAGTCCTGGAGGAAGGTGAAGATTTATAATAAAAGTTTTATTGGCGCTTTTCCCATCGCACTAATGTTCAATTATTGAGAGACATTTGGGCTATAAAACAGCAATGCACAGCGATCCCCTGTTCACCAGCTTCCTTGGAAGGCTTCCAGAGTCTGAATATTGTTATGGTGCGGCTAGACCAACAGAACCAACCTAGTACGAACTCTGAAGAAAATCTCCTGGGAGAACAAGGACACAAAAGCCAAGCCCCAGCGCTGAAGATGCCTTAGGGTACCAGGTGGCTATTATGTGGCACGTTTTCTTAGTCACTTACTCTGTCCTGCACAGAGACTTTTCTAATACAGGTTTGTGATTACATAATTGCTGGTCAGCAAAGCAAAACAGCATGGCATTATTTTTGTCTGAATTGCTTGTTAGAAAATAAGTTTTATCCCACGTCAGTAGGCACCTTAATCCACAATATAAGCGAATTGGGAGGGGGTTCTACTCTTACAAATACCTTTCAGATCAAAGATTCTCCCCTTCAGTATCTCTTCCACAATGGTAAAATATGCACCATTTTCCCCTTTGATATTCCTTTGTATAAAGGTCACGATTATTTTAAATGCTTTTTCCATTCTTTTTCTAGCAATATTTTCCATTAATATTCCATAATGAGATATTTCCATTTAATATTTTTCCATTAATATTGCATAACGAGGCATTGTCTTTCCTTTATTTTTTTTCCCCTCTATTTCAGTTGGGTACTTTGAGTACTGTACAGAATTTATTCTGGGGTTAATTAGCTTCATTTGGTCTTTTCAGTCTACAACTACTGAATATTTTAATAAAATTGTATTGTTATGGAAGGTCTTCCACCTGATTAGTGGACTTCTGGAATTATATGAAGGATTACATTAAACCTCTAAACATACCTTTTCTAACCCTCCATGCCTGGCAATGTATTTCATACAAATATTTCCACTGTTGATGTGAGTTTATGACATACTGTTTCTAATTGCCCATTATCTCCTGCGTTGATAGTTTCTGTGAATAAATTCCTGCTTTTTTATTGCTTCTTCTTGACACGAGTGTCTGCTCAGCTGTTATTACACTGCTGGTGACATTTTGAGATTCTTTATTTGTGCCAGCACCTACCCGTGCCCTCTTATAGTTTTGCATTTATTTTTTTATGTAATAAAAACTACTGTAGTGAGAAGGATGTGGCCCTTGTGCTGTAGGGGCTGCAGCAGTGACACACTGGTCTTGGTGGCTTAGTAACCCCCACCTGAGATTGGGGACAGGGCCCTGGCACCAGTGCCCAAACCAGCCTTGCAGCTGGGCAAAGCCACAATGCACAGCAGCCTCAATAAGCCTTTAAATGTTTTGGGTTTTTTTTCTAATTGTGCTTATACCACATATTTGTATGTTTAAATTGGTTTGGTTAACATTTTACAGATATGCAAAGCATGTGATTTTTTTCTTTGTGGGGGGTGCTAATTAGGATAAATTTTTCTCTCCCTGTTTAATCTATTAATTTGGAGTAGATGGCTGTAATTATAATTAAATATACGGGTGCTGCTTAAAGGACTGAAATGCTGTTATGACGAGAAGGATGACGTCTCAGAGCTAAACATCAAGGGCTCTTGAGTTTTCCGCCCACTCCCCCACTGACTCAGTGTTTGTCATTGGGCAAGTACCTCATCTCTCTACCTCCCTTTCTTGCCTTCCAGGGCTACAGTGCAAATTAATTAGATAATGTTTCAGCATGGCTTTGAACTGGAGAGTGCTACAAAAGTGCCAGGTTATAATTTATTGTTATGAAAGCCGGCGTGCTGGCTGGGACTGAGGCTTGTGGTGCAAACCCAGCAGAGAAGGATGATGAAGCTGCCCAAGGAAAGCTCCCCCTCTCACCTGAAGATCCCTCCACCTGTCTGCAGCACCTTCAGCCTTCTCCGGGAATGTTCTGCTGAAGGCAGCAGCAGCAGCTGCGGGGTGTGATCCTGGCCACGCAGCCCCTGGCTTTGCTGATCCATTCCAGTTGCTGGATTGAGGATGTCGCCTGCACCTCCCAGTCCATTTTCAAGCTAGTTTTGGTGTCCAAAGGAGCAGCAGCCACATCCTCTGGAAAATTACAGCATTCCAAATCAGCAAAACACCTAAGATTAACATTAGTAGGCCTGAAGAGTGGCTTAAGGTCAAGCATGTCATGGGGCTTGCTGGGTAAGGTTAAACCGGAGCATACGCGTGTTTTGCTGATGCAGGTTTTCAAAATACTTGAGCCTTGATTCAACAAGACACTCAAACACAAGCAGCCCCACAGAAGGCAATGGAAATAACTGGCTGATCAAAGCCAGGGAGCCGGATGAAGAAAGAACATCAAGTTACAAACCTGTTTGTTTAGAAATTAGTCTGCTTTGAAGAGCACGTGTGTGCGTGGACAGAGGCGCAGAGCAAACCTGTTTGCCTGCCATTGCCAGCACCGTGGAGCGTGTGCAGGGAATAACGTTTCCTCCCAACCCGGCTGTGTTGGGCCAGCTCCCCAAACACCAGCAGAGCTATTTAAAAGCTCAGCCTGGGTGCTGGTGTGGGGTGGAGGAGCCCGTGGCCACCCACCTAGGGCAGTAGGGCTTGTCTGCTTCTGCAGAGCCTGGGTCCCCGGAGGCATTTTAGGACAGCACTCATGAAACCTGAAGGACATCATCTAGCTGGTCTATGGAGCCCCATGGAGCTATAGCAGCTGTCTTGATGCCAACGCTCTTGTATTTTGGGAGAAATCCCAGTCTCTGAAGCGAGTCCAGAGAAGAGCAATGAAGCTGGTGAGGGGGCTGGAGGAACGGCTGAGAGAGCTGGGGGTGTTTAGCCTGGAGAAGAGGAGGCTGAGGGGAGACCTCATTGCTCTCTACAACTACCTGAAAGGAGGTTGTGGAGAGAAGGGAGCTGGGCTCTTCTCCCAGGTGACAGGGGACAGGACAAGAGGGAATGGCCTCAAGCTCCACCAGAGGAGGTCTAGGCTGAACATTAGGAAAAAATTTCTCATGGAAAGGGTCATTGGGCACTGGCAGAGGCTGCCCAGGGAGGTGGTTGAGTTACCTTCCCTGGAGGTGTTTAAGGGATGGGTGGACGAGGCGCTGAGGGGCATGGGTTAGTATTTGATAGGGATGGTTGGACTCGATGATCCTGTGGGTCTTTTCCAACCTGGTGATTCTATGATTCTATAATGAAGCAAACCCATGGGTGGTAAGTCCAGTGGGGGGCTGCAGCTGCGGGGGGTGGTGCTGAAGGTCACTGGTATTGGTGACCTTATTAGGTTTTAATGGCATCACCAGGCTCAGGACAGAGGTAACGGGGTTCAGGAATATGGCTTGGTTTTAGCAGGGCCACGTGGGTCATGTGGGGCCTTTCCTAGCCTCAAAATCCCTGAGCCAAAGCACTCTGACAGGGTATAGGTGGAGTTGTGGGGCTCTGCCAATGCTGGATGGGGACCCCCTCATTGTTCCCCCACCCCATTTTCAGCTCTGCCCAACTACATGAGGTGGCGGGTCAAACACATGGACAGGCATCGCAGAAAACACTGCCTGGCTCTGAAAACTAGGCATGGCCCTTTTACAGCTTTTCTTGTGATTAAGAGACTGAAAATAAAATGACCTGCACTCATATTCCCAGGCAGGCAAAAAGAATAATTACCAGTACCTGAAAGGAGCCTACAAGAAAGCTGGAGAGGGACTGTTCATAAAGGCTTGTGGTGATAGGACAAGGGCGAATGGGTATGAACTGGAGAGGGGCAGATTTAGATTAGACATTAGGAAGAATGTCTTCACCGTGAGGGCGATGAGACACTGGAACAGGTTGCCCAGGGAAGCTGTGGCTGCCCCATCCCTGGAGGGGGTCAAGGCCAGGTTGAATGAGGCTTTGAGCAACCTGATCCAGTGGGAGGTGTCCCTGCCCATCGCAGGGGTGTTGGAACTGGATGATCTTTAAGGTCCCTTCCAACCCTAACTATTCTATGATTACAGAAATAGAATTCCTTCACATATTATAACCATTCAAAAAGAGTAAAATTTGAAATTTACTATAGCATGTTACAAAAAGGTAGTGCAGTTAGAGATAATGAAATCGTTACTTGCCATTAAAGGAAAAATTACTGTTGTTAAAAGACCCCTTCATAAATAATTGAGAAACCAATTATACAGTCTTGGTGAGTGATTTATCCGGGAGCAATACGGACCACATTATGCCGTATAGTGAACAGCGTGTGCACTCCATTATGCCCCACTACAACTTGTGCCTTTATTCATCTGCTCCACAAAGAAATCATAAAAAAAATAAGGAGAAACTAATGCACACAGTAATCAGTACATTATCCGAAATAAAATATGGGCATGAATGTAATATATAGCCCACCATATCCTGGGCTGCATCAGAAGTGGTGTGACCAGCAGGTCGAGGGAGGTAATTTTGCTCTCAAGAGACCTCACCTGGAGAACTGTGTTCAGTTCTCAAGTCTTCAGTGCAGGAAAGACACGGATCTATTGGAGTAAGTCCAGAGGAGGCCACAAAGAGGATCAGAGGGTTGGAACTCCTCCCATATGAGGACAGGCTGAAAGAGTTGGGCTTGTTCATCCCGTTGAAGAGAAATCTCCAGGGAGACCTTACAGCAGCCTTCCAGTACTTAAAGGGGCTATAGGAAAGCTGGGGAGGGGCTCTTGATCAGGGAGTGCAAGTATAGGATTAGGGATAATGGTTTTAAGCTGAAAGAGGGGAGATTTAGATAAGATATTAGGGAGAATTTGTTTGCTGTAAGGGTTGTGAGGCACTGGCGCAGGTTGCCCAGGGAAGCTGTGGGTGTCCCCATCCCTGGAAGTGTTCAAGACCAGGTTAGCAGGGGCTTTGAGCAACCCGATCCAGTGGGAGGTGTCCCTGGAAGGGAGGTTGAAACTGGATGATCTTTAAGGTCCCTTCCAAGCCAAAGCACTCTGTGATTCTGTATCTTAATATAAAGTGGTTTTATGGATGTTCAGAGGCCTGAATGAAGACACAAAGGGTCTCTGGAGCCAGCGGGTACCACCACAGGCCTAGGGCTGCCATGAGCCCCTCCTGCCCTGGCGCTCGCTGGCAGCACTGCTTGTGGCCACGCATTGTTTTATCAATATATTCTTCTTAAAATAAAGATTTCCAGTTATTTGACTGGATGTAATGAACCCCTGGGCTCCAGCACTGGTGGGCGTGCCCTGTGTTTTCTGACTTGGGCCACAGCTTTGAGCAATGACTGGGGTTTTTTTCCATTACACGGAGGTAAAAATTCCAGGGGTTGCATGCAAGCTGTTCCCCATGGGTAATTCATTATTTAAGCAAAGCTTTCCCGGCCGGAGCCATGCGGCTGGGGGTGTCTGGCCTGGCATTGCTGCACAACAAAGCAGAGGTTTCCATGCTGCTGGAGAACAAGTCTTATGAGGAGAGGTTGAGGGAACTGGGTTTGATTAGCCTGGAGAAAAGGAGGCTGAGGGGGGACCTTATCGTTGTCTACAGCTGCCTGAAAGGAGGTCGTAGTGAAGCGGGTGCTGGTCTCTTCTCCCAAGTAATAAGTGTTAAGATGAGAGGAACGGCCTCAAGTTGAGCTAGAGGAGGTTTAGATTGGATGTTAGGAAAAACTTTATCACTGAAAGAGCGGTAAAAGCAGGGGAACAGCTGCCCAGGGATGTGGTTGAGTCACCATCCCTGGAGGTATTAAGAAAAAAAAAAGTGTAGATGTGGCGCTTGGGGACCTACTTTAGTAGGCACAGTGGTGTTGGGCTTACAGTTGGACTGGATGATCTTAGAGGTCCTTGTTCTATCTTAATGATAGGACAAGAGGGAATGGCCTCAAGCTGTGCCAGGGCAGGTTCAGATTAGACATTGGGAAAAATTTCTTCACCAAAATGGTTATCAGGCACTGGAACAGCTTCCTGGGGAAGTGATGGCGTCCCCATCCCTGGAGGTGTTTAAAAAAACAAGTGGATGGAGTTTTCAAGGATATGGTTTATTAGTGGACATGTACAGTTGGACTTAGTGGTCTCAAAGCTCTTTTCCAACTAAGTGATTTTATGATTATTTGGTTTTATGCTTCTATGATTCTTATATTCTATGACTGTTTGATTGTATAATTGCTTGATTCTATGATTCTTATATTCTATGATTCTTCAATTCTATGAGTTTTTGATCTATGATTATTTGATTCTATGCTTCTATGATTCTTATATTCTATGAGGTTTTGATTCTATGAGTCTTTGATTCTGTGATTATTTGACTCTGATTCTTTGATATGAGTCTTTGATTATGTGATCCTATGACTCTTTGAATATTTGATTCTATTACTCTAGGATTCTTTGACTCTACAATTTTTTTAAGCTACGATTCTTATACTCTATGATTATTTTCTTCTATGAGTCTTTGATTATGTGATCCTATGACTCTTTGAATATTTGATTCTAGTATTCTAGGATTCTTTGAGTCTATGATGTTTTTAAGCTACGATTCTTTGATTCTATGATTATTTTCTTCTATGATTCTTTGATGATTTGATCCTATGAGTCTTTGATGATTTGATCCTATGACTCTTTGAATATTTGATTCTAGTATTCTAGGATTCTTTAAGTCTACGATTTTTTTAAGCTATGACTCTTTGATTCTATGATTATTTGATTATATGATCCCATGAGTCTATGATTACTCGATTCTATCTTTGTACGATTCTTATATTCTATGATTATTTTCTTCTATGAGTCTTTGATTATGTGATCCTATGACTCTTTGAATATTTGATTCTATTATTGTAGGATTCTTTGACTCTATGATTTTTTTAAGCTACGATTCTTATACTCTATGATTATTTTCTTCTATGAGTCTTTGATTATGTGATCCTACGACTGTTTGAATATTTGATTCTATTATTCTAGGATTCTTTGACTCTACGATTTTTTTAAGCTACGATTCTTATACTCTATGATTATTTTCTTCTATGAGTCTTTGATTATGTGATCCTATGACTGTTTGAATATTTGATCCTATTATTCTAGGATTCTTTGTCTCTACGATTTTTTTAAGCTACGATTCTTTGATTCTATGATTATTTTCTTCTACGATTCTTTGATGATTTGATCCTATGAGTCTTTGATGCTTTGATCCTACGACTCTTTGAATATTTGATTCTAGTATTCTAGGATTCTTTAAGTCTACGATTTTTTTAAGCTATGACTCTTTGATTCTATGATTATTTGATTATATGATCCCATGAGTCTATGATTACTCGATTCTATCTTTGTACGATTCTTATATCCTATGATTATTTGCTTCTATGAGTCTTTGATTATGTGATCCTATGACTCTTTGAATATTTGATTCTACTATTCTAGGATTCTTTGACTCCACGATTTTTTTAAGCTACGATTCTTATACTCTATGATTGTTTTCTTCTATGAGTCTTTGATTATGTGATCCTATGACTCTTTGAATATTTGATTCTACTATTCTAGGATTCTTTGACTCTACGATTTTTTTAAGCTACGATTCTTATACTCTATGATTATTTTCTTCTATGATTCTTTGATGATTTGATCCTATGAGTCTTTGATGATTTGATCCTATGACTCTTTGAATATTTGATTCTAGTATTCTAGGATTCTTTAAGTCTACGATTTTTTTAAGCTGTGACTCTTTGATTCTATGATTATTTGATTATATGACCCCATGTGTCTATGATTACTCGATTCTATTTTTGTACGATTCTTATATTCTGTGATTATTTGCTTCTACGAGTCTTTATTATGTGATCCTATGACTCTTTGAATATTTGATTCTATTATTCTAGGATTCTTTGACTCTTCGATCCTACGATTATTCGACTCTACGACCCCGCGACTCCACGACTCTCGGAGTCAACGCCCTCGCTCGATCCTGTGGTTCAGGGCCGGGCGGGCGGCGCGGGCGGGCGGCGGCGGGGCCGGCAGGCGGCGCTGTGGGCGGGAGCGGCGCGGGCGGGCCCCTCTCGGCGCGCGGGGAGGCCGCGGCGCCGGCGCGCGGCGGGCGCCGCCCCCTGCTCGCCCGGCGGCGGCGGCGGCGGCGGCGGCGGGAGCGGCGCGATGGCGGACAGCGCCAGCGAGAGCGACACGGACGGCGCCGGAGGCAGCGGCGCGGGGGGCGGCCCGGCGGGAGCGCCGGCGGCGGGCGGCCCCGCGGCGGGGCCCGGCTCGGGGGCGGCGGGGGGCGGCTCGGGGGGCAAAGCGGGCGGGATCGTCATCTCGCCGTTCCGGCTGGAGGAGCTGACGAACCGCCTGGCCTCGCTGCAGCAGGAGAACAAGGTGCTCAAGATCGAGCTGGAGACCTATAAGCTCAAGTGCAAGGCGCTGCAGGAGGAGAACCGCGACCTGCGCAAGGCCAGCGTCACCATCGTGAGTGCGGGCGGGGCGGGGAGGGGGGGGCAGTGCCGGGGCAGCGGAGCTCCGAGGAGGGGGGGGCGGTGTACGGGGCAGGGGAGCTCCGAGGAGGAGGCGGGGTGGGGGTCACTGCCCCGTGCAGGGCGAGCTCCGCGGAGGTGGAGGGTGAGGGGGGGGTCAGTGCCCTGTGCAGAGCGAGCTCCGCGGAAAGGGGGGGGGGGGGGGGGGGGCAGTGCGTGGGGGGGTAAGGGCACTGTCCTAGACAGGGGGGGCTCTGTGTGCGTGTTTAGTGCCCCGTGCAGGGGCTTGGGTGGGGATAGGGGCAGTGCCCCCACAGGTTGAGCTCTGGGGTGGGGGGGTGGGGTCAGTGCTCACACAGGTTGAGCCCCGTGGAGGGGGGGGGGCAGTGCCCCCACAGGTTGAGCCCCGTGGAGGTGGGGGGGCAGTGCCCCCACAGGTCGAGCTCTGTGGAGGTGGGGGGGGGGTAGTCCCCCCACAGGTTGAGCCCCGTGGAGGGAGGGGGGGGGCAGTGCCCCCACAAGTTGAGCCCCGTGGAGTTGGGGGGGGCAGTGCTCACACAGGTTGAGCCCCGTGGAGGGGGGGGGGGGCAGTGCTCACACAGGGCGAGCTCCGCAGGGCTGGGCGGGGGGGGCAGGATCAGTGCCCCGTGGGTCGAGCCCCGCCGGTGGGGGGGTGTCAGTGCCCCGTCTAGGGGAGCTCCGCGAAGGGGTTTAGGGGGCACAGCGCTGTGCAGGCCCCGCTGTCACCGCGGGGGGAGCGGGGACACCCTTCTTGGCCCCCCTCCCTTCCCCGCGGTTCCCCCGCAGCCGCGTGGCGCGTCCCCCGGGGGGGGGGGCGGGGGGAGGAGGGGGGTGTTTGGTGTTCCATGAAGTTTCTCAAAAGTCGAGATTTTCTGTGGGTAGCGGTAATCCGCGGGGATTACGGATTATCCGTCCGAGAACAGCGAGTTGCGGGGGAGCCCTGAGCCGCGAGGAAGTGTCCGGTTTGTTTGTGCTGTTTCGTTACCGAAGGGGCTGCTTGAAAACTCATTTTAAAATAAAACCCCTGAAAAGCAATGGGAGTAGCACCCCCCCGCCCTGTCCTGGGAAGAGCTCGGCTACTGGTTTATGAGCACCGAGAGGGTAAATTGGAATTTATGGTGGTTTTGTGTGATGCTCTTAGATATCGATCCTTAGTAAAGCACATAGGAAAAATACAATAAATATGACATTGTGTTCTTCCATATGAGTTGAGAGCTTAGGAGTTTTAGTGGGTTTTTTTTGCTAATTCAGCGGTTAGAGAGATCACTCAGGAATTGTAATGATTGTGGCCTGCTTGCAGGCGAAGTAGGTAACGTTTTTTTGAGAGGAATGGTTGGACTCGGTGATCCGGTGGGTCTCTTCCAACCTGGTTATTCTATGATTCTGTGTTAAAGGCCGATTAAAGGTAACCCCAGTGCTTGTATATGCTGTCCTGTGCACCCTTGCCAGAGATTAATCCCACTTGCGTGTGCTTTTTCTCTTCACATCTGATTTTTTCATGGGGGTTTCTTTATTACGAGCGTAACGGCTATTTTATTGCTAATCAGTTTTTTTTCATTGTCAATATATAGCAAAGAAATGGAGCTCGTCTAGGCAAAGCTCTCATCTGTTCCAGTAGTGAGCATTCAGTGTGTAGCAGGATGTGGGCCGGAAGAGTGCACGAAATACAATACAGAAGTAATTTATTCAAGGATGACAAATATAGTGCTAGTCAGGGAAATGTGTGCTTTGTTAATACTTCACGAGAAGGGAATGTGTCTTAATTAGGTAGCAGTGGAGTGCCTTCTAATGTTGAAAGGGGCTAAGACATCTTGTCAGTCAGACATTTTCTCTTTGCCTGTTAGAAAGGTGCAGCATCTTTCTAAGCCTCTGGTAGGTGTATTGTTTGTAAACAACTTGGAAAAAATGTATGTGTGAATTAAAGCTCTTTTAGCCCTGTGTCTGGGGCCTAATTACCTTGTATTTTCATCGGATTTTAATTTATGGAAAGGAAGTTTTTTTTCTTAAATCTGAAACTCGGTCTGCGTGTTTTTGGCATCTTGGATAAAGAGAGAAAAGGTGTTAGACTTTTATAGCAACCTGTAGGCTCTCTGGGAAACTGGCGCTTTTGTAAACACTCTTTGGTATGCTAAACTGTGTGCATGACAGAGTAAACCACTTCTTATTCAGCAAGTGGCAAAATAATGAATGCAGAACATAACTTTTTTTTTCAGGCCACCAAGACTTTCTGCTGTGGTTTGCGTAGCCCATAATGTAAACACATTTGCAGTCAAAATGCTTTGTTGTCTTGCTCTAGTACACAAGTGACTGGAGATGAACTTTTTGGAATGTTGAAATGTGTGCCATTTCCATGTAAATGTAATTAAATAGAAAGTTTCCTGATTTTTCTCCATTGTGACCCTAAACCTTTGTGAATTTGCTCCTTTGCCAGTCAGCTCAAGCTTCTTGCTGTGTTCCTGTGCTGGCAGGCAGGCATTGCGCACCGGTTTCCTGTTGTAGACGTTCTAATGTCACGAATCAGCTTTGATTTTTATCAAGTGATGAGGATGAGCTGTGAAGCGCAAATGAAGCTGTCAGGTAGCCAAAACAGCAGGTGAAATGACTAAACCTGTGTGTGGTAGGTGAGGGTGACTCCTCCAAGCATGCGGCTCTTCATCTGCGAGCCTTTTGCTGTCCCTTCGTTTGAACTCCTTTGTGCAAGTGCTGCAGAGAGTCTTAATTTTCCTTAGCTCCTGCACTGCCTTGAATAGTTTTGAATATTTTCCTTCCAGTTTTACCCAGTAGAAAGCAGTCTTCTTCCTCTTTCATCTTGTATCTGTGCTGGTGTAAGTGTTAATGTGACATCTCCCTTTTTTCTATGTGTGTTCATGGTATAATCGGTGTTGATGTGGATGTGTAGGATTTGGAATTCTAGTAGCCTGCTGCATAGGAACCTATTCTGTTTTGTAGTTAACCCTTGTGTCATAGAGTTGAAAATAGGTGCTAAGTATAGGAGACCTATGTTAAGCAGTTGCACTTGGAAAACTGAGGGAGAAAAGCTGTTGACTTGGCAGGCTTTTATGTTCACTGATTTCTTATGAACTCTTGTCTAAAACGTGTAAAAACAGATGCTACTTTAATACCGAAATCTGTAAAGCTGTCTTGAACCAAGTGTACCTCTGAAAAGGTATACAAACTGCACTCCTCCCAGTACCCTGAAATGCAAACAAAATTATGCCGTGGCTTGTGTGCAGGACTCTGAAATTAAGTAAATATGCATGAGAACTTTATCTCACCTTCTATTATTGGTAACAAACTGGGGTAGAGAGAGGTGGGGAAGGAGCTAGGTAAATTTGAAGTGTTATCTAGCAGTGCAAGTGTATTACATTACATTACAGGATGCAAAGTTTAAGATCGAGTATTAAGAAATAAGTGAGATCACTTGACCCATTTGCATGGAGTTTGTTTGTATGTATTTAGCAATTTTTAATTGTATGAACTCATGGTGTGTTTCTGCAAGATCTTTTAGGAAACAGCAAGGACGGTGTCTAGTTGAGAGAAGTCACACATCTGAAAATCTAAGATACTATGTGTTCGTAATGTTAGGGAGCTAGATTTGATTATACTGATAGGCCACCAAAAGTCAATTTCCTGTATGAGCTTAAATTTTTTGAGAAAAATGTCTTCCAAGGAAACATATTTAATAGACTAGGTCTGGGACAGAATGACTTCTGCAGTTAAATAAGAGTACATTCGATATGTCTGCTTTTCAAAACGTTGAGTTGTTGTGTGTTCAGGTGGGTGTAGATAAGTCTTGGTTGGGAGGTTTCTTTTGAAATTGGTAGAACTTTGATTTCTAACTTCTTTTTAATACTTTTCAGTGTTTTTAATGTAGCCAAATCATCCTATTTCAGTGAAAGCCGTGTAAACTTTAACAGATACTGAAACATTTTGGTTTTCTTTGTTATTATTTTGATCTGACAGGCCTTGTACAAATAGATTGCTCTTAATCACAAGAAGAGTTTTAGTCCCTGATTGCTACAGGTATGTACATGCTTGTTCTTGGGTTGTAGATTCATGCAGTAATTTAACTCGTGTAAATTGGCCTCCTATAGTCAGGCATCTTCTGTAGTGTTTGAAAAATAGTGTGATTGTTCTGCTGTTTATTTTTTTAACTGAGATGAAGATAATGTGTTTCAGAAGCCTTAATTTAAAGCTGTTCCTGCTCCAGAGTGCTTGATGTAGCAGTTCTAGTGCTTGGTAACATAGATTTTACGTGAACAGCTTCTCAGGGTTTTTTTCCCCACTATTTGCTTTGTAGGGAAGGGAGTTATTGTAGAAATCCCAATTTGCAGTGCTGTGTGAATCCTCAGCAGGATTCAGATGACAGTCATCCGAGATGCCAATGGCATCAGTAGCACTTGGATGCTGTCTTTTGTGTGCTTGCTGTGAATTATCACTGTGTGGTAGCGACTGCTACAGCGCTTGCTGGCAAGGGGCGCTGGGACATGGGACTGCTGTACAGTGGCAGTATTTTACTGCAAGACCTCTCCTACCCTTATGTCTGTAGCTAAACCTGTCCTTCTGCCCCTTCCCTCTCAGCTTGGCTTCTTTTATTCCCAGTGTGATAGCAGGGGGCAGCTGAGTCTCCTGGTTTCTCGGTGTCCCCTCTGTTTCTGCAGAGCAGTGTGAACAGCCTCCCACCAGTTGGGAGAAACAATGGAAGAAAAAAAGGCTTACTCAGCTCAGATTTCCTCACCCCTACTCACAAATTCTGAAGAAATTTACTTCCGATAACAGCAGTCTCCTGAAAACAAACAGGCTTTCTGGGAGTTGCAGATTGGAAAATTTCTGTGTGGTATCATAGCCTTGTTACAGTTTTCTCAACAAACAATCAGTTGTAGATGCTGGCGATAAATATCATTTTAGCATTTTGTTTTCAAGGAAGTATGGGGTGGGATTTGTGTGTGAATGCATGAGATACACTGATGTGGGTCTTTATGGAAAACATTAGCTCAAATAGATATTTTTGGGAAGGGAATGGGTGTGCTATTTTGTCAAAAATCGCCTGAAAAAATCATAGAATCATAGAATCACCAGGTTGGAAGAGACCCACCGGATCATCGAGTCCAACCATTCCCACCAGTCTCTAAACCATGCCCCTCAGCACCTCATGATTTTTAACAACTTTTTTTTCTTTTCTGGGGCCTGCACCAGAATTTCAAGGCAGAGCACCTGTTTCAGTACAGGTTGTCTGTTGATAGTAGAAGAAAGGGCAGGATAGGATGAATCAAATATGAGCCTTTTAAAAGTGCTCACTGAAGGGCAGGGGGATGAATGAAAAAAATCAATTAGTAGCTGTTAGAGGTAAAAAGCAAAGCAAGAAAGCAGAGAGATTAATATTTCAAAAGAGGCGAGCCTGTAATTTACTGGTGTGAAAGAGGCTGACTTGCTATTTTGTGATGTCTTCTAGAGGTGTAAGAAACCTGCTGGGGGCTTTTGTATCCAGCTATTGTGTCATTTGTAACTAGTTTGTAGCTAGACTAAAACTCAAAATAACTGATTTTAGAAATGCTTTGCTTACCTGCTTTTTTTGAATACAGATAGTATTGATGCTAAGATTAACAAATTAATGCTCAAGGAAACTCCATCCAAAATTTTTCAGGAAGAGCAGTCACATGGGGAATGAGTGTCTTTCATTTGAATTTTACATTTGCCTTAGTTTCTCAAGAAGTTTCTGTTGAGCTAATACAGAAGATCCATAAAGGAAAAAGGAAGCTTAGTAATATGCCTCAGTGTTAACTGTTTCGGCCTTTAGGCTAACATGGTAAAAGCAGTGCTACTTGCCACACCGCTGGCAGGCTAATTGTAGAAAAGTTTATTATTGTCAGCTTCCATTTGGTAGTTACGCTCAGCCACTAGCATATTGAGTTCCCAGGGAAAACGTGGTCGATGCAGCAGTGACAGTGCATCACCATTTGTCTGTGTTGTAGGCCTGCTTCAATGCTGTTTAAAAAACAAATGCCGCCCCCTAAAACCACAGGGGAAAGCTGGTAATGTTTCTGTGCTTTATAGAACTTGATTCGTAAAGTTAATAAGTGAGAATGCTTGAACACAAGTGCTTGTGGTGTCAGGGAGTTCGAGGCTTCAGAGCATTTCTAAATCATCTGCGTTAATTTGCCTCACATCTTAATGTTTTTCTGAGTTGTTGCTGCATCAGATCTCGTAACTTACCTTGTAATGTGTCTTTGGGAAGGGTATTCAGTTTATTTTGAAGACTCATAGAGGTGAAGAACTGTTGTGCTTGGAAAGGCTCTGGTGTCCTGCCTCTGGTCAGCTTCATTAAGGCTGAGCCATTGGTTCCTGCTGTGCCTTTTGGCTTGGTAAATGAGTCTTCTGGATGCTTTGTTTTCTCCTTATGAAGCCATAGGCTGTAACAGGCACCTTCGAGTTTACATTGACAAACTGAGCTAAGCTCTTGGGTAATCTAATGTGCTGGATCAAAAATGATGCAGGTATATGATGTGCTGATCTAGTCTAAACACACTTTCCTCCTTCAAATTTGCAAAAATGTTTCTGATAGCTTGGTTTGGAGCTGACAGGTGCTAATTTTCTTCTTTTCATGCAGTATCATCAGTTGTCTTCTGTGAGGTTACTGTTGTGTGTTCTGGCTAATTTGGCTGAAATGCAGTTCTATTCAGGCCCGCGTTGTATCACTGGTTGTCCAGCAGCACTTGATTTGGTGCTAGTAATTCTGGAGCCATAGTCCCAGGAAGGATATTTTCCTCTTCTCTGTAAACTCTGTTTTTCTTTATAAAAAAGTACCAACCCCTTAAGTTTCTTGCCCCACCATGTATCAGTTTCATCAATGCCATGTGGAGAAGTGAAGCTGTGCTCTCTCTGTAAGGCCTTGGGTAGCAGTCTGTGTCGCAGCTTCACCTGTGAAGCTGATATGGAGTTGTTGTTTTTTCCTTCTCTCCATGTCCATTCTCTGAGAGGTTGGTCTTTATTTCGAAAACACAGCTTTAGTAGAAGTCTTTTTACTTCCAATGAAATAAAACATGAAGGTGTGTGTTCTCTAGTATTACTTTTTACAGTCACGCTAATCTTGGTTTCCCAGAGTTTATTAGAAGTGGCTTGCAGCAAGAATTTTGATGCTATTACATGCTAGTGTGAAATTTCTAATGAAATTTCCCACTGATGAGTATTTTTGAGGTCAGTAAGCCACTTTGGAAATCCTGGTGTATACTTTGACTATTTTATAACTCATTTTAAAATAAAGTATGTCATGTATTACCAAATCAAAACCTCATATGGGTGCCATATGCACATCCTACACCTTCACTGTTATCTTTATTACAAATAGTCTTTGGCTGAAAGATGAATCTGTGCTTATCTGCCACAACCTGTTCTCTATAAACCATGCTGAATGACCTTTTTTATGTTTCTGTCCTTCGTATAGTTAATTAATTTATTTCCAGTGTTGCCATTGGGTTGATACCAAATTGTGATAACCATCTATATCTTGCTTGCCTTTAAATGTTATGCAGCAGCTCTACTTTTTTTAATCTGTTACTTTATTGGTGTTCCCATGTTTAATAATAGTGGAATGTCTTTAGCCAGTAGGAATACTGGTATATTGCTCTGAGTTACTTTGGGAATGGAGCTGAAATAAGAATTGAGATTTTTAGAGTACGTTTGGGAATTTTTCATAATGCAGATTTCTTGGTGTTTCTGTGGGTTTGCTCTTCTGCATAGTAATTTTGCTGTTCTCTTAAATGAACATCTCATCAAGGTTGTATCTTGAATTGTGCATCAGACCTGGTTTATAGTTAGCTTTTATTTTTTAATTTTATTTTTATTTCAAGAGTTAATGTTGGATTTGAACATTTACTGGGACTCATGGCCATTCTTTATTAGTTTATCTCCGATGGTTTAGAACATTTTGAAGGAGAGAGTTGTTCTATTTTTTCTGCATTGTACACCTAACAGGTTCACACTGACTTACAGAATAATATCATAGTAACGTGTGCTACTGCTGTATAGCTGCTAGAATTTTTTAATGATTTTTTTCACTGGTGCAGTACAGATCACTTACGCAAATGAGTATTCCCAATACCAAAAGTGTGGCATCATTCACAACTGCTGACTTAGATGCTAAAGATTTTTTTTAAATGTTGTAATGCTAATCTCAGTATTGGAAAGCTAGTACGGACAAGACTACAGAATAATTTTTAAATCCTGGAAAGTTCGCTACTTCACTTTAGTTGTGGTTTTGACTGTACAGGAGTTTGAATTTTATTGCTTATTTCAAAGGATGAAGGAAAGTGATTTGATTTTATTTTCTTTCCCAGAGTGAATGCAGGGTCTGTGGTTTTATTGCACTTGTTAATCCTGTTTACTTGGTCACCTTGCTTACTTCCTCCTACTGCTGATACTGACTACACTTAAGGTGGAAGTTGTTGTTTTCAAAGCCCTTAGTTCTAAGTGTTGGTATGCACAGAGTGTATCTTCATCTTATAGACTATTAGTGCTAAATCTCCGTGTGTGTGGCACACAGCTGTGTTGAACAAGCTGACACATCTGCTAGAGACTTCAATGAAACTGTTCATTTTTACGCTGCACCTCGTAAGGTCTACTTGGGTGGGATTTCAGGTGGGGGCTGGAAGACCAGAAAGTGCTTGGAGTGGTCGCTCCCTGGCGGCTGCAGATGAGGGTGGTCGTGGTCGAGCAGCAGGATCTGTGGGGGCGCTGAAGAAGGGCAGAGTGCTAGTTTCTTAGAAACAGATCTTGTAATGTGATTGGGATGAAGAAACAAGGCCGTGTTCCTCCATAGGAGTGAAAGTTGTCAGCAGTAGACATCTGATGTATTTCAGCATAGCTTGGTGAAAGCAAGTGAGAAAAAACAGTTGCTTTGCTGCTCTTTTTTTGGGCTGGGAGGTAGGAGGAAGTTGCTGGGTTTAGCAGCAGAGCAAGAGGTGAATCCTTGCAACCTTAAAGAAAAAAAGAAGAGCTGAAGGAAGAGAGCAATAGGGACAAAATGTACAAATTGAATTGTGAACAGTATTTGGGATCTAAACAGGATGAATGCAAAAGAGGCAAAGACATACTCTAGAAGAGAGGCATAAAATGCAGTACAAAGCAATTTCCCATGGATCTGTAACAGAAAACATTCGTGTGATGCCTTTCTTCCTGTGCAGCAGCCTGGGGATGTCTAGAGTGCAACATCTCAGGTAACACTTCTTTAGTCAAGTCCTTCTGTCTAACTCAAGAGCTGTCTTAGTTTTCATTAGGTGGGCAGTTATTGTGCCATTTCAATGTATGGGATGAGAATAAAAGTAAAAGTGAAGGCAAGACGTTTGAGGAGAACTGTTCCACAGTAAAAAGGCAAGTGTCTAAGTAGGAAACTCCAAAGCACAAATTACAGATGTCCATCCAGATTTCACATCTCTTTGTGCTTGCAAAGACTCCTTAGTGAAAGCTAAAGCAATGTTTACAGAAACGTTGAAGTAGTTTTTAATCCTGACACTTGAGTTTGTAAATTTTTTCAACTTCTCAGTTAAAATAAAGACATTTTAGGCTAGTTGTTGCCCATGGGAACATTTCATTAAGCTCCTCGGAGTCCTCTATGCCTTCGTGACTTCCATTGCAGCAGTTTTGTTCCTGGGAAAGGGAGTATTTCCTCAGCTCATTGACTCATACTCTTAATTGATGAACAAATTCGTAGGATAAGGCCTTTTCTTCCCCTTTCAACTCTGACTTGGACTTTGAAATTTTTTCTTCTGTGCATTAAAATTACACTCACTCTGGTTTTCAGTATGGGTTGATGAGGTAGATGAGTATCTCTTTAGCTCCTCTGTAGATCAAAACAGCCTAGCAGTGTTTTAATTCTTTAAACTGCCTAAAAATGTGATGTTTCTGCTTATTACTGTAAGGCTAAGGTTTTTTTAGTTCCTTTATTGTTGTTGGTGGCAATCATATTTAAAACTCCTACCACGTATATAAATTCCCACAGTGATACGCTTCATTCCAGAACAGAAGTATAAATGCTTCTTAACAATCTTCGTAACAAAACCCAACAGTGTTTAATGGGCTGTAGCATGAAGTTATGCTTCGTTCTGTGTCTTACAGTTTAATTTCTGCTTTCAACAGAGGATGTTGGAAGGGGATTTTTTTGGTAGTGGTGGGATTTCCACTCTGTTTCCCTTCACTTTCAAATAAAGAGCTACTTATGTATTTTGCAAAATGTAGGGGTTTTCAATCACCATTTTTCTAAGAGCTTTAAACACTAACTGTTTTTCACGTCTGTTATAATGAAGAGTAGAAATTTTGTCCTGGCTGGTGTTGCCAGGCATTGATTCACTAGACAAAATCCTTGTCCTCACAGACCCTGAAATCCTGGTTGGGTAAAGAGGAGGGACACCTTCAGAATCCTTTTCCAAGGATAAATTTAATCTGAGATGTAAATCTGCAAAAAGACTCATTTTTCTCTGAAAATTGAAATATGTAACTGGAAGTTCTTGCTCTGTGGGTGGAAAGGGGGTTAGGAATCTCCTAAAATTTTCTCTGTTAGATCTGCTTCTCCAGTTCTGTATGGGGTGAATGTTCAAGTATGCTTGTATTCCCCCCACATCCTACAAACCTCAGAGACAGAGGGTACAGAGCCAAGGAGTTGTTTTTTTCACATTCCACTTCATTGTTTATACACTAAATTGATAAACTTGTTCCTTGATAGCCCGAAAGAGATTGCTCCTCAGATTGCCTTGGTATGTACTGCAAGATGTCCAAACTGTAGAGAAGGGAAAAAATTAAATAATACTCCACTCACTGACTCCTAGGAAGAATAAGTAGAAACATTTGTATGCTGTGGTAGAGTTAGAGCTGATATGTCTTTGTGGAAAGGACAGCGTGGTGTTTACTTCGTGAATGTGTTGGTTTGGAACGAGATACTATTATAAACTATTAATACGGTGAATCAAGAAATTAAATGTTGAGCATTCATGCTATAGTTTGAAAACCCCAGAACTGGATTTGGTAAGATAGTTCCCCCTAGTTTTAATGAATCTAGAGGAAGGCAGGCTGATGTATTATTATTATATCACAGGTTTTACACACCTGTAAGAAGGATCTACAAGTGCTGAAGGTCACTTGGATCTTGACGAGAAGGATGAGGAGTGCACGTGCCGTTCAAGTTCAAAACCCAGTCTGGAAGTGAGGAAAGTTGCAGTCTTCTGCTGGGGAGCAGGGAGGGTTGCTGGTACCTGTGGATGCCACGCAGAGGTGGTCTGACACCTTCTGCCTGGACAGGCTGGGTATAACAGAATTGTACTTTGCCTCTTATATGTGCTGATGAATTAAAACAAGTGTTTCATATTTGCATAATGGTAAGGATTTACCTTATGAGCTACATAAAGTGAAGTAGGATTTTAATGAGGATTTTTTTTGGGGGGGCAGGGGTTGTCTTATTAAATCTCTGTTCCCTTTTGTTTGTGCTCTTTTGCCTTTGAATAAAGAAACGATTGTGACAGTAAAACTACTTTTAACAGTAGTTTGCTGTGGTTGCATTTTAGCAGAAGTTTGTTGTTTTAAAACACAGCTCAGTGCTTGTAAGCACCAACATATACACGTCTGTGAAATGAAGCTGAGTAGTAAATTAGTCTCCTAATAGTCTATATTCCTCTGCTGAATATTTTGCCTTTTATGTTCTGAAACTCAGGAGTGTGCAATATTGAGTTTACTGGTCAGTCCAGCAAAATGTATTTTGTCGTTAACGTGTGAGTACATTGAGGATAAATGGTGATTTATCAGTGGATGGGAAACAGGAAAAAAATGTATTTAAAGCATATTAGCTTAAGAAGTATTTGTGTTAGATGTCTGATGTTACAAGAGTAATTCAGACTGATTTGCTGCTGTACTGCATTTCTCGTAGATTCTAGTACTGAGTGGTGGTGTTGCTGAGATTTAAACTGTTGTGGATTATTAGTTCTAAGTAGCATGACAGAACCAGATTACATTAAACTTCAGTATTTTAGATGCAGGTTAAACAGAACCACAGCATTTTCGAAGGATAATAATTCTAATTATCATGCAGGGTATGGAAAATAAATTTAAAACAAAACAGTATATGCTGCAACAGTAACTGTAAGCAGTTTGATATGGGTTTTTTCTGTCTTTCATGTCCACAATCCTCCACATTCAAAAATTCAGGCAAACTAAATACAAAAGAACAGGTCTGCTTCCGTGTATATGTGTGTCCTTGTTACATTTTTCAGCAGCTTTTGTGTTGCAGCTGAACAAAAGCCAAACCTGTTCCACGTGCTTCTGTGTTCTATTTGTTTTACACTTATTGATTAACTAGCAATCTAAAAGTACAAAAAAATCTCTAATAAAACTATGGTGTCACTGGCAGTCAAAGAGTAAAGCAAAAGCTTCTTGTCATCAATGAAATATTAATACAGAGAGATGTTTAAAAATTTCGTTCAGTGTTTGATCTGACAATATAATCTTATTTTCTGTTCTGGCTGTCTCTGTTGAAGTAAAGCTTCAGTTAGTCAGGTACAAACTCACGAATCTGGGGAGGGAAGACCCTAGCAAAGCACACACCTTGTGCTGGAGCAGTGTTGCCTGACCTTTGTGCTGAGAATGGGCCCTTGTCTCTGCTGGGCTGAGAAGAGAGCTGAGGAATATGGCCCTGTTCTTACTGCCTTCTGCACTGTGTTTGCACATGCAGTTCTAGTCCTTCTGATGTGTGTTTTTAAGAAATATTTTGCTTGTATGCAGTTAACTCGGAGTCATAGAGGAGCCGGGCTTGTTGCTTGCATTTGCTGCGCTCATTTTACATGTGTTGGAAATGCGCTGCTACTGAAAACACAAGTGCAGGAATTGTAGACTTCGTGTGCCTGTATAGTGATGAGATGGAGAAACTGCTCCGTGAAATAGAGCCATTTGGAAAGGTCTGTGGGCTAGATTTAATTTTCCTGCTAGGTCATTCCTGCCTTGGCCTGTAACTTCTGTTGGCTCAGGTTACAGCTCTGGTGCATTGGAAGCAGAGACTCCAGCCCTGATAACCGTCTGGGAGCTTTTCTACATGATGATGTTTAAGTGACTGAAAAATAAGTGCTGTGAAGCGTGTGTCTAATGAATAGTCAAATTGTTAAGGTTGTAACGCTGAGTGCTCAAAATAGGAAATGCTTAAATATAAGTTTGCCCGTACAACCTTGCTACCTTTCCTTTGTGGTGCTTTATTGCCATATACTCTGTAATTACATTAGGAGTCACATAACAGTGCGTTGTCATGGTTGAACTGCTAAGTAAAAATTATTTGAGGGTTGATGCATTTTCTTTAGACCTCATCTTGATATTTTATCTGTCACAATGTTTTTTTTTCGTGTGCTACAGTTTTCTGAACTGTTTGATACTAGTATTTTGATAATAAAACCCTTGAAGAGAGACACTTGTTTTTATCTGTTTATCTATTTGGAAGAAAGGCATTTTAATTATATTTAATTACTTTAAATTCAGGAATGGACTGTATTAATTGTAAATTTCGAGGGTATTGGACCTTTTTTGTAGCCAACCAGATATATTGATTTTAAAAATACTATGTTTGTAAAATGAGCCTGTTTCCATAACCTGCTTATTTCATTTTCACCACTTGTGTGTTTTAGTTGTGCAAGACTTCTGCAGGTCAGCATCAAAATGCAGAGAGAGCAGCTGTTTTGAGTGTTTAGAAGTCTGAAGTGGAATGGAATTGCATACTGTCAAACAATTTACTTCATTCCTGATGCTAAAAGTTTATTTAGCATTACAAATACTACTGAACTTTTGTGTTTAGGAAGCTGGTCAATTCTCTTTTGAAGTACTATTCCTCCTGTGACTTTCCCAGCCACAATACGTATGCACCCACATCTTAAAGGTAACAGTATTTCAGAGAAGGTCTTGTAAGGCTGCATGAGTGATATTGTGCTGAAAACATCTGTTCATGGTTAAAACTGACTTGGGAGAAAAATGTGTCGTGTCATTTGACTCAGCTTATTTCTCTAGGCCATCTGTGTCCATTGCAGATTCATGTGGCAATATGCTGGCTTGTTTGGTAGGCATCGAGTGAAAAGCTTGCTGTGACTGGAGTTAGCAGTGTTGTGATGGAAGCATTTCGACATGTCCAGGCAAAACCTAATTGACCTCCTTTTAAAAAGGAGGGGAATAGAGGGGTTGAAGGGGAAAGATGTTTTCTAACTAGAAATGGAGATTAAAAGGACCTGTATTTTAACACTTCAAATAATTGCTTATCATATAGATATTCATTTATTATTGTAATGAACAGTTATCTTTTTCTTCCTCATCCAGCAGAACTCAAAATGTTATAGGAATTGTGTTGTGAGGCAGATCTGCTTGTGGCTTTAATGTTACTTGATAGGTAAGAGTGGCTGGGTTACCAGGCTGTCATGGTTTTAGCCTGGTCCTGGCTACATTTTGGCAGCTAAACCCGTGAAGTTGGGCTCTCGACTCCCTTCCCCAGGGAAAGGGGAAAGGAAAATGAGAGGAAAGAGACTTGTGGGCTGGAAATTAAAACTACAGCTTTAATGAAACAATAATAATAATGAAAATAATTACAAAGTAATAAAATATATCAGATTACGCCCCCACCCCTCGATGACTGTACCTCACCACAAACATTGCAGAGCAGACGTTGGGGAATGGGTCCACAGCTGAGCTCAGAAACTGGATTCAGGAATGCGTGGAAGGGGAATCAGGAGCAACCAGGTGGATGAGGTCCTCATTGGATGTTGGCCATTGCAGAAGAGAGTTGAGAACCTTGTGATCTCTCTATTTTATACTGAGTATGATGTATATGGGATGTAATACTCTGCTGGTCAGTTTAGGGTCACCTGCTCTATCGTCTTTCCTTGCAAGTGCGGCCCCCTTTTCCACCAGCTTGAGAATGACCTTGGTTGCTGTAGGAATAAATATAAGCATTAGCCTTTTTGCATACCAGTGCCCCATGTTATCACTTTGGGAGAACAGTGTCTCAAAAATATGTAGTATTTTTTCAGGGAATTAAGTGAGTAATTTACAGCAAATGAGTTAGTCACAAAATTGACTCTGATTTAGCTCAAACCGCAACACAAGACCGAAGTGCAATACTCAATATTTATTTTTTCCTCAGTTAGTGTGTTTTGGTAAGCCTGTAAGGTGTTTATTTTTTCAAATAAACACCCTCACACACCTTTCCTTCTCATATACCAGGTTTGTGTTTGTTTTTTTTTTTAACAAAAAAAAGCCTGGCAACTTGAGGTTCTGAAGAAAACATACCAAAGTACTGCTTGTTTGTTTGTTTTCAAAAGTATGGGGCTTCTAGGAGATACTGTATACCCAAAGATAAAAGTGCATGGTTCTGCTATTTGTGTAGGTCTGTTACTCCTGTCTTAGAGAAGGGAAAAGGGGAAAAAAGATGGGGGGAAAGAAAAGTACTTTTAATGTCAGAACCAAGAAGTTAACCCTGGGTGTTGCCATAGATTTAGCAGGAAATCACACTACAAATTGAACCCAGGACATGAATTCCAGGTCCCCACTTTAACCGCAAGATCGTTCACTCTCTTTTCTCTGTAGAAGGGCCAGTTGGTTGAAAAAAGTACCTTTTCTTGGGTGGAAAGCTGCACCCGGGTCACACAGAGGGTGTGCTGCTGAGCAGTGTCAAGGGTTGGCAGTAGCATGAGCCTTTAATCTGTGAGTTGCTGTTAACTTTGCTCTTGAGAACGTTTTTTTCCTAGCAAGTTTTTTGTCATGGTTCATGTTTCTCCTTGTCTAAAGGCACATTGCATGCAGTGTGGCTGTTTCAGGTGCCACTGGAAGGTTTGTAGGAAAAAATAGCTCCAGTCTGGGAGAACTCCAGTGTAAAGCGTTCCCCCCGTAAGGGAACATTATCAGCGCACTGGACTGTTTATTGCGTTTGTAGGCCAGTAGTTTTCCTGTTTAAAACTGGTGCCAGAAGGTACAGCCAGAGCAGTAACTTGTTTGTACTGCTAGTGTGTGCTTCACACAACTTACATTTTATTTTATGCAAGAACTGCATATTCTAAAATCACACCATGGTAACTTTCTGCACTTCACGCCCTTTTTACCTCATGATGTTTTTTAGTAGGACTTTTGGAAAGGCTGCTTTCTGAAGTGACAGCTTTAGTTCAGTGTAACATGGGCAGCAACTGACATCATCTCTTCCTGTAGCTGCTCCAAGCTTTCAGTCTATATTCAGGAGCAAATATTGAGTTTCTTGTCTACTGCAACCAGATTAAACTGCTCTTCAGCTCCATCTGCAGGCTGATATTGTGCTTAGGGTCCTGTCACCAAACTGCACTGTAAAAACATGGATGAATGGTAAAGAGGTCATGGAAACAAGTTGATGTTCTGTCAGCGTGCAAGCCAGGCATGCTTGGCATCTGGCTTTCAGGTGGTAAAGTGTAGGTAACTGGAGCAGTTTGTGAAACAATTGTAACTGAAATGGTGTCTGAAGTAAGAGCTGAAACTAAAATGCGAGAACTTGTGCATTTCAGACCACTGATAATGTTGTGCTGATACTGACTAAGGACTAGGTATAATTGTGAGTGTTGAATCTGCTTAGTTACCGTGCAGTATCAGGAAGGCTCATGAAGCTTCTAAAAGAACCAACCAGGGGGACGAGGCAGCGTAGAGTGCTGTGATTATTATTATTTTTCCTTTTGTTTGACTGTGTTCAAGCTGGTGCCTCATCAAAAACACTGAATTTTGCTGCTTCATAAAATAGAGCCACTAGAGCAATGATTTGGAGTATGGTCCAGTGATACAGAAAGAGAGCATCCCACCATAAGCAGAAGCTGCTGCATGTACTGTGAAGCAAGAGGGCAGAGGGAAATCCAGCAATGTGAACTTGATCTGCTGAAGGTTTATTTACAGGAAGAGTGACTGAGAGCAGAAAAGTATTTTAACGCTGAAGTTTTCACAGTTCATGCTAGTGCATGCAGCATGTAGAAAAATAACTTCTAACGAGATTCACTTCTGAATATGGTACTCAGTTACTATATAAAGTGTAAGAGAAATATGTTTAATTCTTTTGAACTTAGCTCATTGGATTGTAAGCTCAGGACATGTTTTTACAACACTTCATGCATCAGCTCTACCTAGTGATCAGGATTTCACATGCTACTGAAATAGAAATCACAGGGGATTTTTTTCTAGAAAATATTAAAGGTTTTCTGTCCTTTATGTATATGAGGTGCTTTTACTCCCCTCTTCATTCCTGATTTCTTGCAAAGTAACATGATAGTCTGCCATTTATGGTCTTGGCCACGGTAGTTACAGATTTTCCTGAGTGGTTGCATCTATGAAATGCTCAAAGTTAGCTATACATAGAGTTTTGATACACAGGAGAGAAGTAGACTGTGGTTACGCACCAAGTATGTGATGGAAGTAGATTGCTTGGTTTAGGTTTCCAGAGATTTACTGATCAGGTCTTATCATGTTATATCACTCAATACCTTAGCAATTTATTTTGTAATATGCTACACAGAACAGAGGGAATTGCAGCTGGTGTTTTTGGATGTTGACTGTGATATGGATAACAGAAAAAAACAAGAACTCTTTCCCTCATAAAATACCTACTGTCTCTTTATTTCCACGCTCTTTCTCTTTTTTTTGCTGATTGTATCAGAACCTCTTTTCAAATGTAGGTGCATAATAAAAAGGCAGATTATCCATATGTAAGCACGAAATACATGCATCCAGAATAATATTGCAATGAGAGAATCTATGCAGGAGAGAATATTAAAAACTGATTTTTTGATGACTGTTTTACAACATCAGTTTCGTTATGGGCTGAACGAATAATGGATTTTAAGCAATATTAAGATAACTGAATGATTTTAAGATAATTGAACTATCTTCAAGTATTGAGTAACAAGATGAAGGGAAAGCTTCACAATGAAATTATGTGGATTTAGAAGAAATATGGTAATGCACCATATGCTTATTTGCCCAGCCTTAATAATCTGTGATGTTTTTTGACTAAAAAGTTTGTTTTGAAATTTCCAGCCCTTGGGTAATTGAAGTAGGTATTCATTGTATTAAATATGATGTGTGGACATCTGGAACTTACACTTCATACTTAGATTTGTAGGGTTCCTTTTGTTTGTTTGGTTGAGAAATGCATTCTTTGTATAGTGGAGGCAGATGTAATCATACTCAACTTTTCCTTTGAGCCAGTGGAACGCAAGCTGGTGTCCTGCGCGGTGTGGGCGGAGTAGTTTAAACAAGTATAAATTGTGGCTGTTCATTCTTAGTTTTCACATGCCAGCGCTCTGTCGGTGTGATACACCAGTTTAGGAAGTTTCTTCTTTAGGAAGAAAGAGAAATGGGACGGGGGAGGGAAAATATTAGTATTTTAATGTCGTCTTGTGCCTGTACTGGCCTTGCTGCCTGGCCACATGTTCGTGTTCGCCTAAGCATCCATCGTTAATTAAACATTGGGATGTGTCTATTAAGTGTTGTGCAGGCTCCGTGCTGTAGTACTGTGATTTTTTTAGATCTTTTGATTCGTGCAAAACTTGAGCAGAACAGATCTATGCAAGTTAGAGGTGAATAGAAATCAAAGTAGAAAACCTCCAATTCTTAGTTTTTTAGAACCACAAGCTTTTTAATATAATTTTAGGTAAGCTTTGTCTGTGTTGCTGTCTTTTATTGTTTGAACCATTGAAAAGCAGACATCAGTAGAAATCCTGTGTAGTGAAGGCAACAGAGGAGTGGATTTTGGAACAGCATGCGTGAATTTTAACAATTTGAGGACAATGAACTCTTGCAATTTGACTTGTTTACTCTGATCCAGAATGTCTCTAAAGACGTAAGATTCTTTGTAGTTCTAAGTAAAGCCACATTTAGAACATGATAGATGGTGATAGAATATTAGAGAGGACGTGCTGTGCAGGACCTAAGCTAACACACTGTGCCAGCTGTGCCAGACCTTTGTTTTTATTTTCTTTTCCCCTTTTGTTGGGTTAGTGCCAGTTACGCTGGTGAACAGGAGGTGGCAGATAGGTAGTAGGAAAGGGCCAGGAAAAGAAAGCAATGGAGATCGAAGAAGGCACAAGAAGGCAGAGGTAAAGATTTGAAGAGAAGGGCTTGATGGAAGGAAGACTCAACTGACAAGTTTCCAAAACGCTACTTTCAATTTTATGGTATTGGTGATATCATTCGGAAAATTTACAATTGTCCTATTTTTCCACCAGACTCAGTAACTTTAAGTAACTTTAAGTAACTTTTCTGATAGGCATGGAATTGTTTCATGGACTACTAGGGACTACTATATCATTCCAGTTAAAATATCACTGACATAATGAAATCTTTGAAACATTTTATGTACAGCGTGTATAAAGGGATGGTTATTTTGGCACTTATTGGGCAGAAGATTATGGAAGCTAATGTTTCAGTACGTTTCTGGTTATTCTTCTGTTTCATTTCTTCGATTTTCCTCTGTCAAATTTTACTAAAATAGAACTTAACTGAGTCTTTACGTATTGTAAGCTATAAGCTGGTATCACTTTGTTAGAAACAGGGAAAATCACAGATATGCAGTTCAAGTGATGTGGATTTTATTGCAGGGGATGAAAACACTCCAAACACTCCTCGACTCTACATTGCCTTATTTGTAAAAGGTGCTGGCTTGGGAATTCTGTATTTCTGTCATTCTGTTGTTCTGTTTATACTGTGGAATTGAGAGTTGGCTCTACCAATTTGTAGCTGTGATCTTTCATTTGCCCATGTGAAATACCATACGTACCTTTTAGAGCAGACTTGGAAAAGATAATTTGTCTTCTATTTATCAAGTTTCTAATTTGTACATTAAAAAACCCCATAGAAATATCTGACCTGTAGGGAATTTGAGGGAGTGAGTTCATGGGCTGGCTTTCTGTGAAGCAGTGCTTAGGCTCTAGAGTAGCTTCCCTCTTGTGAAATTTGGAAATCCTCAGGGTAAACCACATGGCATTTTTTAAAGTTGACGTTGTATGTAGTAAGTAGCAGTTCTGAGAAGTAATACAAGTATTTTTTCCTGGGCTGGTGATTGGGTAGAAATCCTTGTGAGACGAGCTGTGCTGCCTGCAGCTTAGAAGCAAGGCGTATGTGGGTGAAAATAAAGGCATCATTTGACTCCTAGAAAGCAGGGTTGCAGTCTAAGGGATTCAGAAAGAAGACGTGGTGCTGAATGCAGCCATCCTGGAGCTGTGCTTCAGCTCACCATGGAGAACATTTAGAGAGGAGTTTGGTTTTGGAAATAGAGTAGGTATCTGTGAATCAGTAATGCCTTTGTGAGGTCCAAAGGTTGGGGAATTTGTGCATTTGGTTGGGGGAAGCTTCTTTAAAGCACCAGTGTAGTTTTCCCAAGCTGAAAGATAGGAAACAAAAATGGAATAAAGGTGCTTTAGTGTTAGGAAAGAGGATGGTAACAGCATTTAGATCCAGGCTACTGTTCTCCAGGAGATGGGCAAGATTAAAAAAAAAAAAGAGGTGGGACGCATTTAAATGGGAAAGATATAATTGCAGCTTTTAATGTGGAAACTTGCTCTTTTTTTTCTTTATTTTTTTAAACTATGTCTTTACTTCACAGCAAGCAAGGGCAGAGCAGGAAGAGGAATTCATCAGTAATACTCTATTTAAGAAGATTCAAGCTCTGCAGAAAGAAAAAGAAACACTTGCAGTAAACTATGAAAAGGAAGAGGAATTTCTCACTAATGAGCTCTCAAGAAAACTGATGCAGGTAATTAGTGCCTTTACTGAAGTTTCTCCCAGGAGCCTAAGGACCAACTGGTGGCTGAATGTTTTTGTTAGAGCGACAGCAGTTAGAAGGATGCGGTCAGGTTGTAGCCGTTGTAAAGCTGACTCTTAAAATACAAGAACTGCAGTTAGTAAGTATTTTTTAATATATTTCTTTAAAAATTGCGTCATAGCATTGAGAACCTCCAAGTTTTTATAGAGATGTGAAGAGATGGAGGTAGCTTAAAGTAAATGTTGACTATCTTACAGAGGGAGAGTTACTGATTAATTTAAAAGGTTAGTGAACAGGCACTTTTTTGGAGTATTTGATATTTAACAGGAGTCCTGAAATATTAAACTTTATATACAAGGACGTGCAGCAATGCTTGCAGGGAACATTACTGCTAAGTTTATCCATACTTTTAACAAAACAGTTGCTTCTCTTGAATTAAACACATCAGTCAGGTGCTAAAAGTAAGAAGTTGTACTTGCTGGGTCTATTAATGGCATTACCCAAGTTGCTAATTTTTTTAAAATGGGTAAGTATTTGTTGGAAGTGTTGTACATCCCTGCCCTGTTCTGTTAGGCCTGCATAAATACCTGCTTTTCGCCTCTGTAGAAGACAGGGTACTAAGTTAAGTGAGTTTTTGGCGTGATCCACTGTGTCTTTTTGCATGCCATCACATACAAACTTTGTCATAAAAAACTAACCAGTTTTGTAGAACCTGATTTGTATGTTGTAAGCATTTGTTATGTTCTGCAGCTGATGACTTAAGGCATGTTTAGCCCTGCAGTCAGGAAGTACATTGGAAACAACATTAGAGCTAATCCCATCCAATGCTTTTGTTACTGGAAACTGGGACCTCTATGACTTGGTCTATTTGATGCCTATTATCACATAGTAAGTAAAGTGTCAAGATAAAATATCCTTGATCTGATATTACTGTTTGCCCTTGGTGTTCTTGAGGACTGACAAGACTGTTTCTGAACAAGATGTACCTTTGCTTTTGAAGTCATACATTTTTATGAAAAATAGAGAAGCAGATGGCACTAAAATAGGGATATTGAGTGTTCTTTTGTAAATGAAGTAAGATGTAGGTATCACTATAGAAAAAGCTTTCCACTAAAGTTTCTTCCAGTACAAAAAGAAATAGTATGTTGAGCAATGTTTGATTGAAGGGTTGTGTAGAAATCTGTTACAGAACCAAGTTACCGGGGACTGTACTATACACTGTGCAGAGCAAAGCAAAAACTTACTTTAAAGTGAAAGCATGAATTAAACTTGTTTTGGCTGAAGAGTTTTGAATTTGTATAATGATCTTGCATACAAATTTGTACTGCGTAAGTATTGCAGCAGCTAAATTGCTGTATCTAGTAATTACTTAAAATGCGCTTAGCCTTTTTCCTAGGATTCAACTGAGATTGCTTTAAAACTCCATCTTTAACAGTTCTTAAATTACTAATATTATGCAAAATAGGTTCACACATTACAAAGAGAAATATAAGCTTTGTGTCAGCCTAAAACTAAGATTAATTTTTATTCTTTTCTGCCATAGACTTTCAGAAAATATCCTTTGACTGTTGCACCAAATTAAGAAAAAGGTGACAATCTACTGTTCTCAAAATGGCTAAAGGGGTGCCTTATTGTCATGTATGAAGTCACGCAAGGACATTATGCTGTTTATCCACTGGAAACCCTTAAAGGATGTAACTTCATTCTCACTAGTGAGAGAGAGATTCAGAGAAACACGTATGTCAGAAACAGAATGCTAGCATAAAACTGGTGCAATTGGTATTCCCTTTTGTACAGTATATGGAGAAAATCTGAATTTTTTGATTCAACATCGTCCTGTGAATATTAACCAGCTTTCAGTAGGC
The DNA here is from genome assembly GCF_032191515.1 of Phaenicophaeus curvirostris. NCBI lineage: Eukaryota > Metazoa > Chordata > Aves > Cuculiformes > Cuculidae > Phaenicophaeus > Phaenicophaeus curvirostris. The sequence goes on along the minus strand of NC_091400.1, from coordinate 3,090,403 downwards.
AAGCTGCAAATTTGTGCTGAAAGAAAGTAACTACATAGTTGTAGCTATGATAATATGGAGGTAAAACTCTGAGCACCACCTGTTTTTATTAAACAGTATCTCAGCCAAAAGCCTTACTCTTCATTTCGTGTGGCCTTCCTGTAAGCCTCATTTAGCATTTTATAAAACATGATTATGTCAACCAGAAGATTTTAAGAGGTGACCTGTGTTCCAAACTGTTAGTCCTAAACCTGTATGGTTTCTCTCAGCATCATTAAGTAGCAGTTTTTGGAAGTAAATCATGAGTTTGTCCTCTATATAAACATTAACCCTGCTTGCTTTTAAAAGAACAGCTGTCAGCATCCTGTCAATGCTGGTGGTGGTTGTGCCTGTGAAGGGTGAGTGGCGTGGAATATCTTGCTTCACCTCTTAACTGTAATACACAGAGAAGATAAGGGATATTTCAAAGCTCTAGTGCAAAGCATCTTTTAAGCTGTGTCAGAGGGATCTGCCTGGTCAGCAGGTTTTGCAGTCCATACATCTGGATGGCTTTTCACACCTTTACAGTGGATCAAGACTTGCAGTACGGATGGAAGACTTGTTTGTTTTAAAGCGAAAAGTTTAATGCTAAAACTGTTATTCTGTTTGTGTGCATGCTAATGTAGATCTCATTTTGTGGCGTGATGGTCTTTGATGTGATAAACTTGCTGTGAAATGTGCAAAATGTGTATTAATATATTCTCCTAAACACTTGTAATGTGGTCAGCAACTTATAAATTATGCAAAGGCAATGGTCCCTTCACCTGAAGAGCTTCCCTGTAGAATTAGGAAACATTTGAATTCTACAGTATGTTTCCACATCAGTAATTTTTTATCTGTATAGTGATGATGTATTTAGTAGGTTAGTATTAGAATATCGGTGACTTGCAGGCAATTGTCTGAAGTAGCAAAGAACTGAAAATAATATTGACATTGCTCTTTGTTTTCTGAAAGATTGTTGTTTGAAAGTTTTGTTTCTTCAATTATGAATTCTGCCAGATAAAAAATCTGAGAAGAGAAGCTCCTGGTAATACAAGTAAACGCATTTTGTGAAAAGGAGACCATCATTAGTACACGGCACAGGATCAACTTATTATTTCTTACAGTATCTCTACTAGTTTAGGATAATCTTCCCATTACACAGATGCTAAATTCCTGACTAATGCTTTTCAGACACAAAAAAATTAATATAATTATAATTACAATTTACTTTTTTTCATTTCCTGAGATTTGTGAGTGCCAGTACTTACCATTACCTCCTGGAATGTAGCTATTAGAGGATGCAAGACTGATGAGGCTGTTATAAGGCTAATGATGAATTGATAAATGCCTTCTTCCATTTTTGGTATCTTTGCTCTGCAGAGAATTCTAGCCACATTAGATGCTGACTTTTTAGGATGATGACCAGTAATACAGTAGTCTGCAGTGGAAGCATGGCCATTAATTGATTGCTCCACTGTTCTTTACTATTTGAACTTAAACTCTTAATCTCTGTGTTTGCCAGGCAACATTGGCTTGACCTGGAACAAGACTTCCAGAAATTCATGCTGTCAGACTTTGTGCATCAAATGGCTTCTGGCTTTTTGCATGACTAAGAGGGGGAGAAAAAAAAAGGCATATAAATCTGTTTTGTCTAAGACTTTGCCTTTTGTCACAGAGGGAGGGATGGATTTCTCGTAAACTGCATATGATACACAGTCTCTTAATTTTTCAAGTATTTACTAGCCTGTGGCTGTGTCATAATTACTACCATAGCATTCAGCTGAAAGCTGCCTAGCAGAGAGACTTTTTTCATCGTGCCTGTGTGGTTTTTTTTGCTTTGTCAAATGGTCATTTGTCACTATTGTAGGGGCTTATGCATCACATTCAGAGTGGCATCTGGAATGAGCTTCCAGAATGTTAAAATGTTTTAAATGTGAAAGCTGTCTGCCAGAGCATTAGCTGCAGTGCTCCTTGCTAACAGCCTAACAAGAATTTTGCAGTTCAGCGTGATGTGCGTTACTGTTATTAACAGAGGGTTACGTCAGGTTTTCAATATTGTAAGAAATTAATTTTGAAACGCTTTATGCTGGACTGATTCTAAATGTATACAGTGGCACATAAAAGAAGATGTTTTCACTGGAATAATAGTCTTGCATTTGCCAGACTTCCTGATGCCATACCAATGCTTGATAATACCCGTTTATAACTTTGTGGCCTTATTTTTTACTACCTCTAGAGTCCCAATAAATAGGTGTATACTTTTACTAGCTAAATTTCCTGTTTACCGTAATTTTTTATTTTCTAGGCTGTATGCTGCAGAGATAAAGGATCACATACCTCTCAACAGAGCTTTTGGAGAAAACAAACTTTTCATCACATACATTCCTGATAAAGTTCTTATAAGCCTTATGTACAGTCACTATATTTTCTCATGTTCTTACTCTAAATAATATTTTTGCCTATCTCACTAAGTCTCTGGAAAGCTTGGAACAGTATTCCTTGATCTCTAGTCAGTATAGAATGTTAGTAATGTTTTGCAGAGTATCATTAGAAGTGTATTGATGCAGGGTCTGTTTTTGCAGCTGTGGACATGGACTGTTTTGAAATTTAAATTAGTAGATCTTGAAAATTTATGTTTTGTGGAACAAAGCTTCTCAAAAAAGCACTTCGTAATATTGTTGGACTTACAAAGTCAGTTACCCTTTAAATTGCACAATGGTCCTTTTCAAAATCAGATATATTTCTTTTTTTCAATACACTTAAATTTTTGCAAGTGCAAATTGATTGACGTTTGTGTCCTTGAAAGTATAATGTTACGATGTACCAAGATAATAGCATAATGTGTAGTCATGCAGATTAAGTAATTTGGAGGCTATACAGAACTGTTTCTCATGCCAGTCTGATTCCTGATAATTCTTTCAAAAATTATGTCTGTAAACATAAGCTGTTACCCTTCCTGCTCTCTAAAATATGATGCGTCAGCTTAAGAATGCAAATGTGATTTTTGCGGAGTAAATGGAATCAGCTCATCTATCATTTATTTGCTGAACTTCTTATGCAAAGAGGAGGCAAACTGCTGATACAAATTGTTAATAAATAGGACTTTCAGGATGCAGCAAAGGAGGAGCTGGGCAACTTTTGAGGACTGGAATACTAAAAATAAGCTGTTCAATAGAATGTACAAGGTTGTAGTTTGGGGGATTAATGAGAGTTGGTTTTTTTTAAGGGGAACTTGATCCATTAGCTCTGTGATTTCATTAAACTCTTTCTGCTATCCCAGAATAAGCCAGTACAGTAAGGAGGAAAGGTAAATGCGGTCCTGTATTGTATCGCAAAACCTATTTCTGTAGAGACAAGGATATTGTGGTAGTTGCATAGGACTTACCTGAACTAACACATGTACTCTTTCTGCTGCTGAGCTTCGTATTTGACAGCCCTGTTCTGACTTTAAAGCATTAGCTGTCTCATACCAAACCCATCTGTGATCTTATGTAGCTGAAAATTGCTCCAGTGTCTCTCCTAGAGCTTTCATGTGCAATTTAAGGTCTGTAAGACAATTGTCATCAAGGTGACATGATCTAACACTTTTTTTCCTTCTCTTTAGCTGGCGGTTGTAGGTGTATCTGTAAACAGTTGTTACTGCAATTGTAATTAATTAAAAACAATTTGAAAATCTTCTCTTACTTAGGCAAAATAAACACTATCCACCAGTGTTTTACCAGTGGATATTTTCTCTTTGTTAGCAATTCTGTTTTTCATTGTTAGGGTTTTTCGTTTGGTTTGGTTTGATTTTGTGATCAAAGCCAATAAAAGGGAAAAGTTTTCCTCAGGGATGAATGACAGACACCTTTAACGTATTCTGGGGTATGCTATTAGTAGTTTTCTCACACTTTGAATAATGAAGCTGAAAAGGGTGAAGGGAAGTAGCACAAGTTTATCAGAATGTCCAAGGCTTTCGTGTTATAATCCCTTTTAGCACTCAAGGGGAAAGTGTGTGTGGTTTTCTTCTTATTCCCAATTGCTTTGCTTTCTGGTGCATTTCTGTTAACATCAGAATAGAAGATATTCCTATAATACATCTTTCTTGGCTTCATTTAGTAGCCTTCTGATCAGCTGGAACGGTCCTTCGGCTGCAGTATGTTCACACTCGCAAGGCAGGGTTTAGTAAATCCTACGCAGCAGCTCAGATCTAATGAGTAAGCCTCATCAGTTCACATGTGATATAAATTGCAGTAAGCTTTAAAAGGACTGATTTGTTAAGTGAGATTGTGCTATTGCAGCTCAGTTTGTTTTCAATAATATAGTAGTTGCATTTGCATGAAGCACATGAGAGTATTTGTTTTTAAGTTGGTTTGAGGTGCCTTCATACGACTGTATGATCTGCCTGACTCACTGGCCTGTCTGCAAATGCCAGCAGTCTCCAACCACACACTTTGTTAGCAGCATCTGGCTTTAGGCTGAGTAAGAGATTCTGGCTCTGTGCCTTTTCATGCAGTTTAATTTGCTAACTAAATATAAGCTGATTACAGTAACTGGCTTTGGTCTCAGTTTTTAGTTCGGTAAAAAAAAGCATCTAGCTTTTTTAATGAAGCAAAATGAAGATTGATGAAAGTGCAGCTGCTACCTTGAGCTAGGTTGTAATCTGTGTACTGTTTGCTCCTTGGGCTCTGGGCTCTGTGGCTGTCTTCAATCTTAAACTGTAGCTTCTGCATAGAGATGGGGAAGGAAAGGAGAGGGGTTTGTGGGGTTGTAAAACTGAATAATGTCCTTTTCTTATTAAACCTTTTTTTTTCCAACCAAGCTTAAATCCAATACTGAAGTAAAAAACTTCAAATTTTTGATTACCAAAAAACACAAACAATATTTTGATTTAAAAGTGTGAATATAATTTTTTCTTCTAATGAAAATATCACTTAGCAGCCCTGCATATTCTCACACAAGAAATGAAATGGCCTTATTTCCAACTAGGCAGTTAAATAAAATTTCCTAATCATTTGATCAGGAGCTGCCAGGATTATTACAGTGATTGTCATGTTGAAGTCTATGTGGCTTCCTCAAGTGCGTGAGAGGTTCCATGAGCATCAGTGGTTTTGGTAAATATACTGTAATTTAATAAATGAAAGAAATAACTCTCATTTATTTTATAATTACTAATCTGATGTTAATTCTAATTTCTGAAAAATAAAATCTTGAAATTGATAAGCCCTGAAAGCACAGTTAAACTGCAGACTTCTCCCATGTGTATCTTGCCAAGTATTTACTGTCTTCCACGTCTGTCTTTTTACTGTCTTCCACGTCTGTCTTTTTACTGTCTTCCACACAAACCTTTCTGCTCTGAACTCTCTCAGGCTGCACTTCACAGAACATTCTGTCTGTGAAGCAGTATAAAGAATTGAATTAATGAACTAGTGGTATTATCTTGTTTTAAAATCAAAGTCTGTTTCTTTACTATGGATATCCAGCAACCTCAACTTGTGTCCATGGCTGTGAGGTAATGTCTCCATTTCCTCAGATTTGCCTCACACATTTAAACACTATGATCTTACATATTTCTATGTAATAGCCAGGAGAACCAGCATACAAAATAATCAGGTGGAAAAAAATGCCTGCAATTTTCAGTGGATGGTCAGAGCCTGTTGTAATTACACCATTGTCTTTTGGTGACATAAGTCAAATACACGTGTTCATGCCATGGTGCTAGTCACACTGTTTTATCCACAGGAAGGCTTAGATCTCTGTCTCAGAGGGATTCCATTGACTTTAATATTAAAAATGATTGCCAAGCCATAGTTTATATTAAAATGTGGGGAGGGGCTTCTTTCCATCTGCTTGAGAGCTTTGAGAGTGTTCCAGTTTGAGAAGATTTTTTTCATTTGGAATACTAACTGACAAAAAAAAAAATCCCATGAGTGTTAAGAGAATTTATAGCATTGATTTGAAATATCCAGTGTTCTTATGTCATCAAAATAGTTTGATTCTTGATAGCATAGGAATGGAAATTAGATTTATTTTTTTTATACAATCTTGTTGCAGAGCCATTTCAGTAGAATGACTTCAGTCATGATTTTAAGCTTTCAGCTGGCTGGGAGAAAGAAGTGCTAAGACCTGCATTTTATGCTTTGGATGCTCTTTGGGTGATGCGTTTAGATTAAAATTAATGCTTTTGTGAACATTACAATAGATTTTGGTTTTTGAAATGTCTGTAATTTTTTTGTGTTATATGAAATGTATCTATTTTGATTTGACTTCATTAAATATTTGGAAATACAGTTTCCTTCTATCTGCTTTGTAAACAGAACAGTTTAAAATGTTGCTTTTTGAAGATCTGTTGGGTGAATTGTGCATTTTGAAGTCTCTTTAGAAGAATTATTGGTAGATAATTTAATGTGCAATAAGAATAAACGTGTAAATGTGTAAAAGGTGCATAATGTTTCATACATTTGTGTGTTTTAAAAATACTTTGATGTCTCTTAAATTTTTAGCTGCAGCATGAGAAAGCTGAACTGGAGCAGCATTTAGAGCAGGAACAGGAATTCCAAGTGAACAAACTGATGAAGAAGATTAAAAAACTGGAAAATGATACAATTTCAAAGCAGCTCACTCTGGAGCAGGTAACTCCTTTCTTGCAGAACGGTATGACTGTGAAACAAGGAATTCTGAGGAAAAGAAAAGGAAACAATAAACTTGCTTTGTATTAGATTTGACTTAATTTTTTCAGTATGTAAGAAACTAGGCAGTATCAAGAATATATAAAAGTTAGTTTGACTTATTATTTATTTTGAGAAACATTAGATCAATGTTTTTTCAAGGCCATTATAACTTTTATGAGCCTTGCTGCAGGCCTTCGTGTCTGCTGGACAGCCACGAGTTTTGCAGATGCAACTTTCTTGTAAGGAATGCTTCTTATTGGTGACTGTCAGCTTCCACACTCATGCTGCTAGTGAGAAAGACTGTCACTTCTGATGATGGCTAAGCACAACAGTGAGCAATATGTATATGGTCTAGTTTTGCTCTAGGTCACCTTTTTTTGGCAGCTTCGATAACACGGGACTCTAACTGTGAGATGTCAGCTGTGTGTATGCTTTAAAAATTTGAGATTCAACGACGGCCAACTCCCTTTCTCCCTAGACAGTTATGAAGATTGCAGAGACAAAACACCACTTGTTTTGGTCATGCTTCTGCTGGCAGTGTGGAGATGGGGACTGCTCTCATGTCTAATTTTAGGCATGTGCGGCAAAGCATCTCAGTGGCATTAGCAGGTGTCCTTTTGACTTAAAAAACACACTGATGAAACATGTAGGCTTGTTAAAGAACTCCAGCTTTTCTGGATTGCAGAAGCCCAGTAATTTGGGTGGTGTAAGCATAGTACACCGTTTCTGTGATTATTTTTAATCTTCTCATCAGATACGGAACTTTTTTGTTGCTGGTAATCTGAATTTCTACCAGGTTTGTATGATTTTCCTAGTGCTGTTGACACTGTGAATAATGTAACTAATAGCTGTCTAAATGATGAAATGGGTTTTCTTGATTCTTTTGCTGACATTGGAACAAATTGAAAAACAGGAAGGTAGGAAGAAGTAGCTGCCAACAAATCCTTTCATCAGCATGAAAATTTAACATGAGCTTGAAATAACTCTCTTAGCCACAAGGTGGTGGTAGCGGCCCCTTAATCAAAATGCAAAGTAAGCCCACATATTAAACTGTTCTAGTCCTTGAAATGTTAGCATGAGCCACAGCTGAAATCTTAATGGTATTTATTTTTTGTGTTGTTGTTATGGGCAGACTTGTGAAAAAATAAGATGTGAAATGTTCACTACATTTGAGTATTAACTATAGATTATTCAAAAAGCATGGGTGCTTAAAGGTCTTTCTCTCAAATATCTGACTTTGAAAACTTACTTTGTTAATGAAGATATCAAATTTGGCTGTCAATATTACTTAAAAATTCCATGCATGTTTATATGTAATGTAATGTATAAATTTGTCTTCTGTTACGATAAGGTATATAAACCTTAAGTTACTTTGAACTTCAGAATGCTTTCTTCTCTTAAACAATTAAAAAACCCAAATGCTCATTGTGCTAATTAACCAGTTGAAGCAACAGCCTTTGGGGCATGTGCTGTACCTAGCAAGAAAGAACCAAAAGTTGTTAGCAGAGCAATGTTTCCTTTATTGTATGCATCAGGAATTAAGGAAGACAGATTGTCACAATGCTTCAGCATACCCTTTGGGACACCTGTTAAAAAGGGCTTGGAAGGATTACTTCAGCAATGCTTTGAACATAATCTAGGGCTACAGTAGTAGATCTATCACTGCAGTCAGTGAGGAGATAGTTGCAATGTATATTCACTAAACTGTTATTTTTAAAATATGGAACATGAATTCTCTGTGCTTTGTGTCCTTCCTCCTTTGCTTTCTTTCCTCTGAGCTGTTTATGCCGGAGATGCTCAGTAGGTAGCCAGTTTGTGGTGGCAGTGATGGTTGCATTAAATGAATTCCTGAATAAAAAAATGAAGTTGGATCTTGGGGTTCAATGTGACCTGACTTAATTTTCTTAAGTAGACTTCAAGTGGCAGAAAATTCTTTTCTGAAGCCTAATGATGAAGAAATTCACAACGTGTGACTATTTTGTTAACTGAATGTCTTGGTTAAAATGAGCAATAATGGGAAATAAGAAATAAATAGCTTTCACTTTTGTCCTACAGAGGCCAAGTTGTGTGGTCTTGCTGTTACTGTTCTTAATTGCTTTTCCATTTCATAGAGTACAGTGAGAAAGTAGAATTGATGCAGTTAGGAGATGAGAAATAAGAACTACCCTGCTAATAATTATCTTCTATGTCTGCTTCTATGAAAGGAGAACATCAGGAAATGTGTGAAATTGGAAAGATGTTCTTGGAGAGGACAAAGAATTAAAGCTAAAGAGGGGGAAGGGTAGAAGAGAAGCAGAGAAGTAAAATTTGGGATAGTGGGCTTAGGCAGAGATCATATTCAACCTCTGTTTTGGGAGGAAACAGTTGTGCTTGTTAGTAAGTTGGCAGGAAGACTGAAGAAGAGATAATCCAGGAATGCACAGACAGTGGATATTTTAGCTGCATTTGAAGTAAAGTAAGTGTACGTGTGAAAGAGGGAGAGGTGTCAAGAAACATAGTTGTATGGTGAGGAAGTTTAAAAGAGATTTTTCTCTGCCTCTGAAGGGAAGATTACAGTCCAGAAAGGAAGCAGTGCTTCCTTGTTTCCCTGTTGTGATGGTAAAAATTAAATTATGTTTGATTGGAATGTGACTCTGAACCCATATAGAATAACACCAGTGTTGAGAGAGCTGCAGGTTTCGTCTTAAGATACAATCTCATCCTGCTTATTAGTTTAGAATATTGTCACATTCACAAATTCATTCACTAGATTACATTTCAAAGTACATCTGAAAACTACCTTGTACAAAGCAAATATACCTATTCTCTGAGTTCACAGCTTTGGTCAGGATGTTGCAGTTGCTTCTCCTGTAGGTTCAATTCTAGGTGGTCGTTCTCAGAGCTTTAATATCCTGACACTGGAAGGAACTGGGACAACACTCAATATCAGGAAAGGAAGATACTTGTTTCCAGTGTGTTTTCATATTGCTGGAAGTAATATGGAGTTTTAGATTTCTGTTTCACAAGCTAGGTTTATTTGGTGTTTCATCAGAGCATGTCTGTCCCTTTAGGGCGTGACACGAGGCTCAGTTGCATGGTTCTATGTTTTATCTGCTCTTATTAGCTTGTAGTGGAATCAAGAATGTTTGTTCACACAGTAAGTGAATGGGAATGATGTCACGTTTTTACTTTTCTTTACCTTTGTAAGGTAGAAATACTTTTTATCTGCTAGTAGGAGTTGATACAGTAACAGGGCAGTTCACCTAGTTTTTTCTTTCCTATTTTTGTTATGTTGTTCCTTTACCTATCACAGGGCAGGCATGGCCTCTCTTCCATTTCTGACTTAACTGTGATTCTTCCACTAAAAACATCAAAAATTTTTCAAAAGAATAAATGTTGGTAGAGTGGACAGTAAATTCAGTTTGAGCTTCAGAGACACCTAGAGTGGAGGTATGTCTTTGAATAGCCATGTCATCAGTGACCATGTCTTCAGGTTTCAAGGTCCTCCTTATTGGCCAGAGACAACAAGTTCTCTGAGAAAAAATTCTAGTAAGATGACAGCTGTGCAACTCCTGAACCTCTTGATTTTTCACTGGCTCTGACCAGTATGTTGCTCCTGATTTTTGTCTCTTCATCTTCTTCTTGCTATCATAGATCATCACATAAAATGTTATTGTTACAACAGTGATCTTTCCTGATGACAGTTCCTTGCAAAAAAAAAATACTTCCATCATTTTCATTGATTGTTTTCCTGTTCAGCTAAGACGTGAGAAGATTGACCTTGAAAATACTTTAGAACAAGAGCAAGAAGCACTAGTGAATCGTCTCTGGAAGAGGATGGATAAGCTTGAAGCAGAAAAACGGTTTGTCTTGTTGCAGTGTGTTTGTTACTGTGGGGGAGAGATAATTTAATACATAATGTTCTGGATTAAATATGTTAATCCCTATCCCATAAGAGTTATTTAACCTATGAAGACCTGGGCATTAAAGCAATTGTAAAGCTCCTTATTTACATGATGCCGCATCTTTGATTGCTTCAACTACGTGAAACTAAGTAGTATAAGAAATGGACTGGGAAAGCTGGAAGGAATCTTTTAAAGTTTTTCAACTGCTGATAAGACTCTCTTTAAAGCTCCTGGTTTGAGGTCAAGTTTATATTCATGGCCCAGAGAAAATAACATGGTATTTTAGTGTAGTTGTTTTCTTCCCTGTCTGCTCAAAGAAGACTTCAGCTTTTTCTTAGTGCTTTGCATTCATGTCACTGAGACTTCCTGCTGCTGCTTCAATAAAAGTTAATACAGCGAGACTTTGTATTCCTGGGAAAGCTAAGATTAAAAATATTTATTAAAGTGACCCCCTCTTTAATGTCATATAAGAGCTCTGGGTTTAGGGAGATTAGAGGAAGAGAGAAGAGATGTTTCAATACTGTATTTTCTTCTGCCTTTTTAAGGACACTTATGTTAGTGTGACTGTGTATCTTGACTGGGGCCTCAGAAAATACCTGGACCTAGGTGAACTGCAGGTTTTGTAGTTTTATTTTACAGAGCCCTGGTGTGTGGAAGGTGCTCTAAACGGCTACATGTGATATTCCACAGTGGTAAATCTGTAGCAGAATTGGTCTTTGGTGGGACTCTTTGTGCATCTTCGACATAAAGCCAAACCATGTCTGGTTTAATTTTATCTCAGATTGTGTGCCTTCTAAGAAGGAGCTATGGTGGAATCAGACCATGCTTTGTTACCACGTTGTGTGATATGCGTGAATAATTAGGCCATGCCAAGTGTTGTGCTTGCGTAGCACTGTCCTGCTTTTCAGGGCAGAGTTGAATCTGGCCAGTCAATGTGTTTCTAGTGAAGAACACTTTAATTTATACATTAACTCCAAAAATCATCATTTAGAACACTTGATATCTACCATATGCTTCTTTCATTATAAAGAAGTTTGTCACTCCTGAAATTACAACCGGTTATTTGAAACCTTTACTATATGGAACAGCTTTCTGTTTTGGGATTTAAAGAAACAGGGAGGGGGAAGGCTATTTGACTATGCTTCAGAAAATATTCTCTTTTGTTAATGGTGAAACGCAGAAAAGCTTATATTTGACCACAGACATCCTTGTCTCATCTTTTCATCTTGAACATGTTTTCTTCTGATGTAAAAATTCATAAAAGATTAAGTTAATTTCCATAGAATATATTTTGTGGAATAAGTAGTATTTGAGTATAAAACTGAGGTAACTACATGTAGTGTTTTTCCTGGAATCTGTGCAGAAATAATTGAGATTGTCAGTATCTGAATATGTTTAGAAAATCCATCCATGCTTGGGCAACAAATTTTCCTTTTTTTTAAATTTTGAGTTAAAATAGAAAGCATTATAAATCTCCCCAAAATTATCTCCCCCAAACCAGTAGTTAAAATAAGTCTTTTATACCTGTCAGAATCCTTGCAATGACTTTCTGGTGATTTAAGGTCTTCCTTAGAATTGAAGGTAAATTTTGAACTATTTTTGATACAGAATTTTGCAGGAGAAATTAGACCAGCCAGTATCTGCTCCACCATCACCCAGAGACATATCAATGGAGATAGATTCTCCAGAAAATATGATGAGACATATCAGATTTTTAAAGAACGAAGTGGAGAGGTTAAAGAAACAACTGAGGGCTGCACAGTTACAGCGTGAGTAAACAACTTGGTTTTTATCTTTTAATTTTGTGTAATGTAAGTTTTTATATATACTTTCATGAGTTTGTATTTAAGGTAGAAGTGAAAAAAAATAGGGCAGATTTGGATTAAAACATTTTCATAGTTGCGGTATTATTGCTCATTGATGTAGTTACACCACAGACTGTTTTTTTTAACTTTACTAGAAGGTGTCTGGAAGAATCAACAAGTATCTCTTTAATATTTTGGGCCAGAAAAAAATGTTTCCTTCTCTTTGTTCTTTCTGAGATTTAGCAGTATTTGAACAAAGTTTTTCAAAACATAGTGTAGGAGTCGTGGTATAAATTAAGAATTAGTCAAAGAACGACTAGCAAAGTAAAGTTCAGTTGTATTCAAGAATTTCACTTGTTAATTATTGCAGCTACCTTTAAATAATTGGCTGTAGCTGTGTTAGTCAGCTATTTGATGTCACAGTACTGCGGAATAAGGAATCTTGTCTTGGTTTTACCTATGTAGGATTGCTTTGAAGGTGGACAGAATAAATAGTTGTGTAGAAGCCCTTATGATTCTGTTGTGAAAAGTGTCACAGACCCTCAACCAGAAGCAGGAAGGGTGCTTTCTTGCTTTTCCTTTTCAGTAGAAGAGGCTACAGCTCTGAGCTCACGGTCTCAGCTGGCAGGAAGGCCATCTGTGCCTTCCTGTGATATTTGCAATGCCAATCCTTCATTGCTTCATGCTAAATCTAAAATTTGTATCCAGATTCTGCCTAGTTCCTGGTCAGCAGCATTGTATTTCAATTGATAGGTAACTGGATACCCACCCATATAGACAGAAACAACAGGGGGAGTGGGAAACAGGCAATATTCTCCCACTGTAGTGTGCTGGCCTTGGCAGACCAACTGGAATATTTCAGTCGCCGTTTAGAGAAATGGCTTGCTGAAAGCAGTGGCCTTCCTTAGAGATAGATGGTGGGGGACCTGTCTTTTGCAGAGGCCTCATGTGCAAATTTGTGGTATTAATAATATGTGTCAGTTTAAAGAAGATAAGGACTATGAATCATTGTACTTGCCAGTTCTGCACTGCAACCTTCACTTACTGAACCTCAGAATGAGAGCAAGGCCTTGGATCTAAGTACTCTCTGTACAGATCTAGCCCAATTAATTTAATTTCTATTGTTCTTTATTATTCTTAATTATTTTAAGTGGGGTCTTTTTGGATTATTGGAAGAGTAAAAATTTAGAAGCATTTAAAGTCAATTTCTCTTTAAAAATAAGACCTAGGTACTTTTTCACGTTGTGAACATATTAAACAGAACTGCAATATGAGTAGCAATACTGATAAAAATGGTGAATGTGCTAGCCTGAAAGCAGATGATGAAACTGAAATACAGTTTGCATTTTAGCGTTTGCAGTATGTGGTCATTAGAGAGCCTCTGGTATTATTCATAAATGCTTATCAAAATCTGCTTACTAAATTCTGATACTGATATAACATTTTGTGTTCTGAAGCACTTCTAGTCTAGGAGCTGTTTTGGTGTAGCAATAATTTTAAATAAGTGGTATTGTTACATTAAGAAGTGATATTTCCACAGAAGAAAGATAAATCCTGTGTTATTGATAGCTTGAGAGCCGTGTTCTAAAACAGGAATATTCTTTTGACTGGAGGATGCTGCATAAAGAAGTGATCACAAAGCATGATGAATTATATTTTTTTTAATATCAGGGTATTAACTGTAAAATGATCAAACATTATAAAGCCTCGCAAAATACATTGTGCGTCATAAGTCTTCATCATGTGTTCCAATTCATTTATATAATCTTTTAAGGGACGTTTGCTGAAGTTGTTTCGATTTGCCAACTCAAACCTCCCTTTAATGTAAAGAGTAAATCACTTGCTGGCTTTTGACACCAGTACGTATTCTGCTGGCCAATCTCCATGATAAAAATATGTAATTGAAAGAATGCTATAGAATACATATAGGTAGCAAGTGTCAACCAGTAAATTTTTTTTGTAGCTAATGTCTTAGGGATGAGAATTTTGAGTGGTCCATCCTGAGCATTTTCTGTACTTTCATTCTTGAAGTACTGGAGTAAAAGTAGGCACAATGTATTTGCCTGTCTGTGAAACTGAATTTTAATAAAATCTTAGCAAAAATCCAAATTTCAGATTCGGAGAAGATGGCACAATATTTAGAAGAGGAGCGACATATGAGAGAAGAAAACTTGAGACTTCAAAGAAAATTACAGAGGGAAATGGAACGTAGGGAAGCACTCTGCAGGCAACTGTCAGAAAGTGAATCCAGCTTAGAAATGGATGATGAAAGGTTTGTATTTTCTAGCCATCCAGATATGTTGGCAATTAACTTTTTAATCAATACTCATATTTCTTTTTCAATTTTATAGATTAAGTATTTATAGAGATAACCTGTACATGGTTTAATATATGTATCAAATTTCCACTTGGTCCAGGAATATCATTAGTAGAATAGTGTCAAAATTGTGCAGAAATTGCATTAGTCTTAACAGTGAGAAAGAAAGTACTTGTATGTGAAGATTGCTTAGGGTTTTGATAATGTATATGGAAATAAATATAGCTGTGGGGTTAAAATTCAGGATAATTTGATTGTAATACCTTTGTTTTGCCCCTTAGTTGGTAACTGCAAAGAATTCTGTGAAGGTAGGAACAGTGTCCTTGGGGCTGATTTGTTCTTTGCAGGAAATAAAATGTGTTCAGCCAAACACAAAGAGATACTGTGTGAAGTCTTAGAAAGAGGAAGCATTTCCAGAACTGTTGCATTGTTCTCAATGTCCAAACCGTAACATCCTTGATTTTTTTTTTTTTTTTCTCTCTACTGCAAGCTGTGTTGCTTACACTGACCTTACAGATAGCCTTGAGTTTTCCATGGCTTTTATATGATGCCTTTTAGCGTTTTCTCACGTCATGGTCATATGACTGTTTTATCTCTTGAAAGAGATTTTTAAGTACACTTCGAATAAAATATTCTTATTTCTTATCAAATGCTCATTATTTGGTTGAAATGCTTTACATTATGTTGGATTATTGTGGTCTTTTAAAAAAAATACCTTAAAAAGTTACCCCATTCTGTGTATTCTTCTGATATTGAGATACTTATTCTTGGGTCATCAACATATTTGTTATAAGCGGTAATTTACCAGAAACATAGTACCAGATATTTTGTTTCAAGCAGTGCCCATAGAGTTCAAGATACTGTTTTCATTTGCATGCAGTAGTAGGCAACTGACATATTGCAGTAGTGGCTGATTTCAAGATGCAGTGAATGCTATATAAATTGAATTGTTAGAAATGCAGGATTCTGGTGTTTGAGTCTACTTTTATTAGCCTAATCTTTTCTGCCAATATTTACATTGTAATGGAAATACAGTCAAAATCTAAATCTATGGAATTACCAGTATTAATCAAAAAACGTAGAGTATCCTGGTTTTTTTTCCTTACAATTGTAGGTAGTGATAATCCATACAATGCAGGAAAATTTGATTAACTGTTCTGTACTTCTAAGAAATTTCATTGTCGTGTTGATTTTCTTGGTACTACGAAGACATGACAGCATCACTCTAAAACAAGTATTTGCAGTGTAAGTAATAGAAGTAGAGGAAAGGCGAGGCAGGTATTAAGAGTTAGTCTAATGAGAACTGTGTAGACAAAGTAATTGTGGAACTACATACAGTAATATTTTTAAGATGTGAATTTTTGTCGGCTTACATTGTCTTCCTAAAAATGATGGTGGTGATGGTTCAGATCTCCATTTTTTTCAGTTGCATTCTGTTAGCTGATGGTACTTAGTTTTTGTAGATAGGGGTGGATGAAGTTGCTTTATTGAATGCAAAATACACAGCTCTCCCAGAATTTCTTCCCCATGATTAGCAGTTGCTTTGTCTTCTCAATCCTCCATCTTAATCTCTGGACTAGTAGGGAAATATCTGAGACTAGGCAGCATGCTAGCAGTGTGCTCCTAACCTGATCAGGTACTAGGAAGACTTACAGGAAATTATGTAGACTAAAATAAATTAAATCTCACTACACATACTGTCTGCCTTACAAGGTACTGCTTGTTGCAGAGGTAGCCTAGTCAGTTCGATTTTGCTAACCTTGCCTCTGGTAGCTCTTTAGAAAACTAATATTTAATTAAACTTTAATTTGTCAGTTTGTTAATTTTCTGTTGTTTTCTATTGCAGCTATTTTTATTACATGATCTGCCCAAATTTAAACCAACTTTGGTATCACTATATTGTGCTGCCTGTGTTAGCTGTTGTGGCTTAGTAACTCTGAATGTCCTGATTAGAAATTAATAAGATGCAGTATTAAAACATGTTTCAAATAGTTTACGAACTGGCTCACAGACCTTGAAGTAGTCATCATACTGTTTTCTATCAAACGGAAATATTTTTAGTGCTGCTCCATGTTGTGGGTTTTTTTTCTGTGATCTGGAAATGTAGCTACTAAGAATTCCTGAGCAGCACAGCGGTAGAAGGGGAGACAAGTAAGAGTCAAAGGGCTGTTGGTAGTTAATTTTGTGTGCTGCTTTGCTGTGTCTAGTAAAGAAACAACAGCTAAATGCAGTAATGTAAACTCAGCTGCACTGATTTGTATCCATATGTGCAGGAGACAATGTGCAGGGAAGCCTCTAATCTAGACAGTGACTTAAAAATCTAGATGAAGAGTACATAAACAAATCAGCTTGAAAGTTGCCAGCCTACTGCTGTGGAAAAAATACATAAAATTACAGTAATTACGTAAAAAGCAGTAAATGGCAAGTAGGAGTGATTTACATGATTTTTGTCTCCCTTTATATAGGACTTGATGGCTGTGAAGAAGCTTCGCTGTATTCAGTGAAGTACAAATAAACACCACTGAAATTATTACAGATGGGGAAGAAGGCCTTGTCTGAAGTTCTAATCTATTCAGTTTGTCACAGTGAAGCGCAGGAGGTGTCTTACAACACAGCGCAGGAGGTGTCTTACAACACAACGCAGAAGTATCTTTGGTGGGAGAAAGTCCTGGGTTCAAAACATTGCTCTGGTCCAGTTACAAAAGACGTGATGAGCAAATGGCTAAACGTTGAAACCAGCAGGATTCACGTTGAAACAACTTGTGAATGCTTTAATGATTTTTTTGCCCCTTTTCATGATTTCAGATTAGTGCTGAATGCACTCCAGCCAGACAAGCTGTTGAATTCAATGTAGAATTGTGTGTAAAGTGCAAGAATGCAGTATAAGTCAGATTGAATGACACGATTTTTACCTCTGGCCTTAATATGTACTATTCTAATTGTATGCAACTTGTACAGTTTTAACTGGAAATGACTAAGATAGAGGCAGCAATTTCCATTGAAAGTTAAGCCAATATAAGAACATTCAACGATGACGAGAGTTCATATCATGACTTCCTAAAGGTGACTGGTTCTTCATGAATCTAATGTGATTCTTATGGGAATTAAAAAATCCCACAGTGAAACATTTAAAACATGGCACATTTTAAAAGTTTTGATCTCATTATTCTTTACCTTTTTTTGTTAGGTATTTTAATGAGATGTCTGCACAAGGATTAAGACCTCGCACTGTGTCCAGTCCTATCCCTTATACACCCTCACCAAGTTCTAGCAGGCCTATATCACCTGGTAAATATTTAAATGAGTTTCTAAAATTATTGTATGCATCATGTAGTAAGGTACCCTATTAATATATTTAGGTCAGTAGTCTTTCAAAGGTAGTCTGGATTAAAAAACTGCATTGTAAATGTAAAAATAGTTTTGCCTTGGATGTCTTCTAGTGCACCATGGTTTTGGATAGTTCTGGTTTACAGTGTGAACAGATATTAGAAATTAAGGGCAATTATCACTTGATCTTTCATTTCTTTTTGCTCTTTCTTTTTCTCTCTTACTGTCTCTCTTTATTTTTCTTTTTCATAGAAGTTGCCCAATGGGATATGTAGTTCAAACAGATTTCTAGAGTTTGGTGATGAGCAAGCAATGAGACTGCTACCGTACTGAGTCAAAAATAAATTAAAGAAATTAAGAATTCCTGTCTCCAGTAGTTCGTATAACAAAGGCAAACTAACCTTTTCTAGGTTTTTAATTACTGAATATAGTTTTGAAGTCAAAGGAAATGTATTTGTTACTAACGCATTTATTAACTGAAATTTAAAATCCCTTAAAATTGTGCTTGGACATTAATTAATAGTTGTTGGTCGTGGATGTTATACGGCAATCACAAACTCACTTCTGTGTAATGAAGTGAATCCTGCATGCTCTGCCTTCCCAAGGTCATCTTTAGAACCTGCTGGACAGCCCTACAGTAGGGGCACATGAGATGTGCTCCATATTGACACATTCTGCAAGATGGGATTGAGGCATTTATTATACAGGTCTGCTAGAACGTACAAAATTGTTTTTAAATCTTTAATTTTCAAGGTTGACTATAGTTTTTCAGAAAGACTCAAAATGATTTTTTTCCAGGTGTTACAAAAGGAGTGAGCATGTGTGAAAACTAGCTATGGCCATGAGTCACATTACAGTGTTAGAGATGAGCATTGTAATAGTTTTTCAAGAGGTTTTGGGGCCTTCTGAAATGAGCCAAATCACTTGATTTTTGCAAGGTATATTACCAGGAGAATAATACATGTTTTCTTATCCTTTTCCTCTATCTGAGCGTACAGGAACGCTGCCATACTGACAACTGTTCTGGAGTTACTACTGCAGGTGTTTGTGCCCTTCTAGCACGCCCCAGGCTGCCACACTAATATCTATAGTTGGGAAGTTTCAGACATCAGAAAAGTAGAAGCACCAGTTGTTAGGGAACTAATAAGATCAATGGGGAATTTTGTACAGCTGTCTGAGTTAGATGAATGCAGTAATGGATGAAAACAAATAGGTTTTGAGAGTACATTGTATCTAAAATAGCAGAGTGAGATGCTGTCAAAAGTACCAGCACAGAGTAATAAAGCAGTTATATTGGTGTCAAGTTATTGTATTGCCTAGTATATTTCATTTGGGAAATAAACCTGAATTTGTGGAAGCATCCTTTGAAGCAAGCTGGAAACACTGTAATTTCATGTGGATAGCTGGCCAGGTTTAACAGGTCAGATTTTGGCTCCTAAATCCCAGAGCCTTTTATACTAGCATGGCTTGAGATGCTGCTTTTGAGGACTCCTTCAAATCGAAATACTTCTGAGATTTCTAGCACAGTGCATAGAACTTTGAAGACATTGGAAGTTTTGCTACTTCTAGGCAGCTGGGAATTAGTGTAACTAATTTTTTCTCCCCCTCAAGGTCTTGTCTTGTTAATGGTAGGCACAAACACAGGTGCTTGCAGTTAAGGCCAGAGGTGGGTTGTGGTGCCTACTGTAGCTGCAGTGGCACTGTTTTGCATTGATTTAGTGTTGAAGAAGTGTGAAAACTGTTAAATCTAGTGTGCTTTTATAAAATTTTAATAAACCTTCAGAGATTGTTTTGGTCATAATTCTCCAAAACAGTCGCGAGTGTCTAATATTAAACAGCTGAGGAAAGTCTTGTCTCCTACCTTACTAATATTTTTATCAGAAAGCAATAGTGCTTTGGAAAATGGGCTGTTTTGAGAAATACTCAAAATAGAACATTTCAAGGTCTGAACTTTAAGCACTTAGCAGCTGCTGTTTGTTTACCTTCATTAGGTACGCAGGTACATTTACATTTGTAAAAATTAGTTGTTACAGAAAGGAAATATTTCAATGGAAGAATTAGACATTTGCATTTTTGAATACTATTCTTTCCTCAATGTGGATAAAGCAGATTGTAATTTTACATGTTAGTTTCTAGCCTAGTCCAGCCAGTAACTCACCCCAGGATGTTTTAACTTCACAGCCCTAAAGATCTGTGAGTCCCTGCCTGTAAACACTGAGGTGAAACAGGAGGGAAGTCTTGGGTGCAGACCTGGTTTGCCTTGGAGGAACCACCTTCATGCAGTTTCTTTGTGGAAACTCCTGGTGGCCCAGCGCTATATGGCTTTTCTAGGGACAACCTTGCTGCTTCTTCAGACTGTATTTTGTTCAGGGAGCCATTTCCTCTGAGGAGAAATGAAGGGCTGAATGGAAATATTTGTGGACTAAAACTAAGCTGCCGAGGAAGATTTACACCATTTATGTTAAATGAAAAATTAAGTTTATCATTGAGTAATGTATGTTGTGAAATATTGTTTGTTACGAGAAAATAAGTTAATTTTACATCATTCTTCTCAGTACAATGACTTTTGTTTTACGTATCTAATCTGGCAGCAGTTACCATTTCTTAACCTATGATTGATTCAGAACTAAAAAATTTAAGAACCCTCACACTGGAGTTTGTAATATACACAAGAATGTTGATCTTATCTTGTTTTGGTAATTTTTAGGTCTGTCATATGCAAGTCACACAGTTGGTTTCACACCACCAACTTCACTGACTAGAGCTGGAATGTCTTACTACAATTCCCCAGGCCTTCATGTGCAACATATGGGACCATCCCATGGTATTACAGTAAGTATTTAAAACAGTAAATACTTGTTACCAATGTAGTTTGGTTTATAAAAGTTATGATTGCTTGTCCTTAAGATTTTTTTGCAAAAGCATTTTTGTAAATGTTTGGTTTTGTCTCCTTGCTCCAAGATATCTATTGCTGCTTTCTTCAACCTTGATTTTCCTCTTCACCCCTCAGAAACTGATTCTTTTTTGGAGAACCTTATTCCTTGCAAAAGAATAGGGTGTATTATCATCTTAAGGGAAGTAATAGGTATCATCTTATGGATCAGCAGGCAGGATGTGAGAAGTGATGTTCTAAGGTACTAAGCCTATCCCAAGAAGTAAAAACATTGCTTTCATTTTTCTCCTAGTCTCCACCATCTGACGGATGAGTCATCTGAGGTTGCTCCAAGCTCAGGTTTTCTTCAGGATGACACACAATGCTACCACCATGTCACTGTAACAGGCAGTTAACTCTTGTTTTCTGTTCTCATTGGCAAAGAAGAAAGTTAATATAAACATTTGTTAGGACAATTTCTCATATCTTTCAACTGGATTTGTTTTCTTTTTACCTCTGATGTTTGATGGATTTCTACTTAACCATGTTTCTTTTAAGTGTATGTGGAGTTTAATGAACAAACAGAGCCTAAATATTAACCATTTGGCAAAATACCTTGTAGTTGTTGTATCAAGAGCGTTTTGATTTTTTTAACAGGTATGGTAGTGTACAAATATCCTGCAAGGTTTTTGCATACACGTGTCGTTCTCAGATGTGAAAGCATATTCCTATAGAATTTTTAGTAGAATGCTACAATGTGGCTGCTTCTAAAATCGTTTAGGTGAGCCTGCAAAGGTAATCATTAATTTCTTGAGCAAAGTGGTGGGAGTGTTACAACAGTGGAAAGAACAAGAGGGAAGCTGGAGCTCAGCAGGAAGGCAGAGTTCTGATCTGGGTTCCACCCATTGTTGTGCGTTGAGTTAGTCTCTGAAATGCTACTATTTCTGAAACTGTAAATTAACTGGTGTCACATTGAGTCACTATAAAAAAGGTCATCTTCAAGGTGAAGTACTAATTGTTTTGAGAATGGTGTTGATAAGTAGCTCTTGATGTCATCTTGATACTGAAACTGAGTCCCTTCATATTATTAGATGTATGCAAATGCAATAAATGATTTCAGGTGTTTCAGAGACATCAGTTAGTTGTCAAGAACCCTTGGTTTTTTGCATAGAGCATTAATCTACTGTACATAGCTATGCAGAAAAGTAGATACAATATACGTTATTTGACTAAACTGCTGTTTGATTCTTGACTCTTCATTTTTTAACTCTGTTACAGAATAAATTGACTTTACCTGTAGTGCATTTGGTGTAGTGCTGTAGTCATGCTTCTTACCAGAGCCCTTCACCTTTGGTTGGTTATTAATTGTGGGGTGGGTTGTCATGCCATGAGGTTCTTGATTGTTGCTAACTGCATTGGTAAGTAGCGAACACTTTAGTTTCGAAAGTGCAGGAGTTAGTGTTATGCAGTGTAATTTAAATTATTACATTGCTAGCATTAAGGAAGATCCCCCTTCACCCTGTTTTTTAAAGATATAGTGGATTTTAAATCTTTGCGCTTAAACATGCAGGTTGTTGAAAATATGTAGTTTCTGTTGAGGGGAGCTCTCTAACAACTGTTTCACTCCTGCGGCTCAAAGGGTTGTAATCTTCTTTTGTTTTCCAAAGAACAACTTATATTATGCTTTAGTCTTGTTCTGGTGCTCAAGACTAAGAGTCTTTCAGAAAGCAAGCGGTCCTGGGCAGACTCTCTGGCATTTAAAACATTCCCGCCCACGCTCAGGTACCTTATAGTTGGACTTCTTACGCCAGCAGTGTAAAGTTAAAGGTTTGTCAGCACCTGGTTGGGCAAGCACAGCTGAGTGGTGCTGTCTCTATAGCATCTCACGTTTCTGTTTAGGTTGCTGGCCATCATAGGTAAATTTATTTTCAGGACATACGTCTTGCGTTCATTTCCAGCAAGCTGACAGGAGGAACGCTTGTTCTGTTTGATCTCGGATGTACTTGCCCTTTCCTTTACTGCTCCATTGCAGAGTAATATTTATTTTATATAAAAGTTGTATTGTGATTCTTGTGATGTTTTGAAATGGATTCTTCCCACGTAATTGCTCAGATTTTTTCGTCTTGTGTTTTATTTTGGAGGTTTTTTTTTCTGTTTGCCAAGCTCAGTACTTTGGTTAGAGGACTTACACCTAAAACCATGCAAGACTGTGTTAAACATAATTTCAATATTTGTTCTGCAGAGGCCTTCACCACGAAGAAGTAACAGCCCTGACAAATTCAAACGTCCCACTCCTCCTCCTTCTCCAAACACGCAGACCCCAGTGCAGCCACCTCCGCCACCACCTCCACCACCTGTGCAACCTACGGTCCAGTCCGCAGCATCGCAGTCAGCCACTTTTCAACATTCAGTGCATCCCTCCTCTCAGCCTTAGTGCATGTGCTCAGCAGTCTGTATGTCAGAAGTGGACTCATAACATGGAGCAGTTTACTAAAAGCCAAAGGCTTTCTCGGCATATTTGGATTTGACTTATTTGCACTGAGGTTATATAGGCTTCACTGTTAATTGTGTTGTAAACGTTTGTATAAAATGCAGCCAGTGTTGTGGGTCTACAACACTAACTTAACAAAGTTTTCCATCAGTGTTTACTTGAAATACATGTATGTCCATTCTCTGGCTGGAACATTTGCTACTCTGTTTGGTAATACGGCATTATGTCGTTTTGCTTGGCTCCAAAGCTTCCTTTTCCTGGCTCTTAGGTTTGTAAAATTAAAGGGATACCTTTTTATATTTTTTCATGACAATTTGCAGAAAATTGAAGGCATGATGGGCTATCTGATAAATTCTGAAAAATTACATTGTTTACCAAGCTTATGGAAAATCAGCACTACGTTTCAGTCATTTGAAATAACAGCTTCTTGTGCAAAAGTGAGTCAGACACCCTAATCAGTGCCCGAGACACATACTCCATTGTATTATGTAGTAAATAAGCTTAATACAGCACACAGGACACATCCATACTTCTCCTGTTTAAAAGCACCTCAAATGTATGGTACAGTCTGAGTTTTACAGTGAGGGAACTGGCTTGTTGGAGTCTGTGGAATGTACAATTCGTGGATCTTAAGAGTTTTGATGATGTCACTTGACATTTACATTAACCTGTAAGCTGCCCATACTGTGTGATCTTTCACAATTAGCTTTGGTGAGTGGGTCCTGCCCACAGGTTACTGATAACTGATTAAAGCGTGCTCTTTGATTTTTTTGCTGCAGAAGGCGATGTGATTGTAGAGAACAGCTGACGATAATTTTTTTCTTGTTAAAATATATTAATTGTGATTCCCCTGAAGCAAAGTTTGAACAGGTATTCTAAATGTTCAAAAGTCTGTTAGAAAATAAGATATAAGATGAGCATATAGGAGTATATTGGCATGACAGCCAAAATGTTGTATTGCTTGGTAGAAACACAGTACAAGAAAGTAGCACAACATGGCACTAATGAATGCTTATTTAGCAGCCTAAGCCGGTACAATGTATGAAGAAATGTATTCTGAATACATTCTTTCCATCATTTAGCACAAATAAATTGGTTTCACTTTGCAGTGGAACAAAGTGTCACTTCTTGATATTGACATTTTAGTTACATTTTTCCTGAGGTTCCTGTTGAGTACTGAGGTTTATATATTATTGATAATTTTAAGTGGTTTACCTCATATATATGGATATGTGGGCCATGGAAAATGACAAGAGAATGTTTATTTTATGAGAATATGTATCTGGCTATAATCAGAGCAGAACATGAGTAATTTATCTTTTGTTTACAAAAGCTAGTTTGACATGCCTAATGCTTTATTAAGGACATTTTTAAGAAAGAATTACAGCATTCTGGTAGTGTACTAACACTTGTACATATATTTTCATGTTTGCTGCTCACCTATTCAGTAAGAATTGCAAATTGAAAATCTTTATAAAATTAGTGCTCTAAATCAAAATAGTAAGTTAAAATAATGTTGTAAAAGGTTCTGCTTAGACAAAAATAGAATTTCTTCACTGTGGCTGTGTAGTTTCAGCTCTGAGAAAATTTAGAGAAATGCATATATGTCTATTACACTTCTTAAACCAATACGGGATCAAGTGCATTATCAAATTACGTTAGTTATGTTAGTGACTCTCCAATCAAGCAATTCTCGAGATTGTGACAGACCTAAAATTTGAGCAGTGCTTCCATCTGAAAATAATTGACCATAGCTGATACTCACCTTTCCACAGAGGAAACTTGGCTGTGAGCATCATAACTAAACAGAGCTCCTGAATTAGTGGTAGGATTGAATGTGAGAAAATTAGAGGCAGTCAGAGGTGAGACTGAGGTGAAGATAGGATTGCTTTAGTTTGATCCTTGTCCTTTTGTAAACATAAGACAAAGAAAAAATATATTCTTTTATAAGTAGGATTCCAGGTCAAGTATACCACTATTTAAAATGGTGCCCTACTTTCTGAAGTGCTTTGAGGTTTTTGGACGCATGGCTCTATAAGTGTGAGGTCATAGTGGTGGTAGTATAAATGCAGGGGAGGGGGAAAAGGGAAAGCCTTTGACAGTGTTGTTTTAAGATCTTAAAATGGAAAATTGCCTAGAATAATTCACATTGGAAGCATATTCCAAAACTGAATTTGTGTAACCGAAGTTCAGCTGCTGTTATTAAGTGTCTTATTGAACTCTCCTTACTATTCCAGTGGGACCGTTACCAGAGGAAAGTAAAGAACTGACAAATGTATTCTAAATCCTGAAAGTGTAATGAGGCACTAAGTTGGCCTTACCTAACTAAGAAGGTTGAACAAACATTTGCTTGCAATCAGAATTGTTAAACTCTGTTTGTAGACTTTTGAAATAAGATGAGGAATTGTGCACAACCATCTCCTAATAAATGTAAAGGATTTTCAGTTTTCCTTGTGGATTATACTTATGAATTATGATTGCGCAGCTGTGATTTTATCGCATCTCCTGTGGACTGGAGAAATTCACTTGACAGTGAGGTCCAGCTTAGCATGAGTGGTTAAGTGCTTGGTGTCTTTATCTCAGAAGCACCCGGGTGGGTTTCTGCTGTCCATCTCATTATTAATGCCTTTCAGTTGCACACTGCATCATCACTAGTTGTGTAGGGCCACAGAAGTGATTTTTACTGCGGGTGGGCATTTTGTAAGTGTACCTCCTTACAGCTAAAAGCGTTAAAAAAACCCCAAATCCTTTAGTTGTTTCAGCCGTGCTTTCCTCTCTGACAATCAAGCAGTTTTCTTTTTACTTTTTCTCTCAAGGGATCTGGCATGGACACTGGAATGCAGCTGATATTCTGTAGAGCATTAAGAGTTTGTTTTATCCACGATTTGTTCCAGGCAAGTTCTTTGGAAGAAGTGGGACTGTTCGGAGATAGTCTTCCAGCTAGAAGCCAGATAAGATTGTTTTAATTACATGTACTCCTCTGAGAGCATATTCCCAAGGGCAGACAGGACTGTCAAGAAAGCGTCAGTGTTATTTCTATTGGCAGTTGCGATACTGGTGCTGAATGGGACAGGATTCTTTTCCAGTTAAAATGTCTGTGTCCACCCATCTTTGCTGGGTAGAATTGCTGTGCACTTCAGCTAAATGAAAAACACAGTATTGGAAGCGATGGAAATGAGAAGGCTTCCTGCGATCTGTGTGAGTTGCACTGCTGACAGGAGACAATTTAGACTTTGTATTTTGTTAAATAAATGGAAAGTGATCGTGGAGACAAATAAAAGAGCCTTGAATACTTTGTCCATCAAAGAAGACAGTCTCTCATCCTCAGTATTATTTCTTACTAAGAGGATGCATCCAGGGGACCTTGTTTAAATCTTGTAGTGCTTTTTCTAATCCTAACGCTTACTTTTACAAGCAATGTGAGTCCTAATACTGTTCAACTTTTTGATGTTTCCTTTTTTGTTTCAGTCATGGCAGTCTATTTCTTTTTGATCCTTGGGAATCTACAGAGCATGGACTATGCAGACCATATTTCTCCAGTTCAAGCCATCTCATAAGAAACCAGAAGGCTTATGAGTGTAAGCTATAAAATTCTAATACACGTGTATGTTACCACAACCTCCTTGAGAGGGGAATGATCTGCCCTCTTGGAGAAAGAAAATACAGCCCCTGCTTGCTAAAAGAACTGTATGCATAGAGACAATCTGGTTTCCTCACTTCCCTGAGGAGCTGGATGCCTCTCCCAGCCCTTTTTTGGATTTGGACTAGAGTTCTTGATCTTTTAATTTTTTTCTTTTAATTCCACATCTTGCTGTAATAAGTACTCAGGATATCCTTCATGTTCCTTTTGGGTAATAACCACTAGTCCCAGAACAGACAGAGGTTAAAAGTCATTGCTACTTTGTGGACCAGAGGAAGTCATTGTGTATGCCAGACTGTGGCTTTTATGATGCAGTTGTAGTTCAAGTGGGAGGTTTTTTTAAGCAGCTGTTGCTGGTTTTGCATTGGTCGTGTGCCCCAAAGAGGATATAAAACTATGGACTTTGGTGCTGCATTAACAGACAGCTGCTAGGTTAGGGAGAATAGTGCTTGTTCCTATTCAACTAGTTAGGCTCCAAAGAAAAGTACTACCTCATCTTTAGGTTGGGATAATGTGGCGGAAGGGTCAGGAGAGATGTTGAAGCTGTTCTAGGATTTGTTCTGGATATATTACCTGGCTAGGAGTCTTTCCTCACTGGAACTGGGCTCTGGAGGCTATAAAGCTTTTGTAGAGGAGTAGAGGGCAGTTAAGGACAGATGTTTGAGGATTGAGTTTGAGAAAATCGTGTGTCCCTGTAGTAAATTGCTGCTCAGAATACTCTGGCTAGGCCTGGGAATTGCCTGTACTAAAACTGTAACTTTTTTTTGTGTGGTTTCCTTTCCAAAAGTGCTGTGTTGCAGTTCATTGAGTTCTTGGCATTGGTATTTAACTATAAACCAAAAAGAGCAGTTCCTCTTTCCACAGAAATATTGGAAATAGTCTACATGCAAAAGCGAGATTTCTCACAATATAAATTAATACTGTATCTGTAATCAAAGGTGTTTAATTCTAGTGGTAAAACCTAAGCTGTCCAGGGCACTTTAGTTTGTGATTGCTGACTTTTGTTTTGGCAGGTGTTTCAGATGAAGTCTAAGCCTCCTGTGGAGGAAGAAAAAAAAATCACCTGACAGCTGTAGACTGCTCCTTTCCTGCAGAAATACAGCAATTTCCTCAAGTGCAAGTAAAAATGGAACAAGCATCCTTCAGCTTTTTTTACCTTGGTGATTGCTCTAGTGTATTTAAAGAATATATGAAGCCTCGTTATACGCTGGTTGAGTGTCTAGCTGGTTATTCCTCTGTTTTCCTGATCCTAGCGAAGGAAGCCTGTTCAAATTCGGATCACGTTTATAAATCCACTGGTTAACAACAACTGTCAAAGTGCAGATTTGTTGAGCATGAATCCTAGAGATGACTTTAAAAGCATTACACTGTGTTGGCTTGAGTTGGAGCTTATCGTTGAAAGAACCTCAGATACAAAGAAGCTTTTCTTAGCAGGTTATATTTTATTCCTGTATTAGCTGTATTATTGCTTTGTTGTTTATGTCAAGGTGTTTACATATATTTGTAATTGTTACGATGTGTCTGTAATCAAGCTCATCTGTGCCTTCATGCGGACTTCCAATAAACACTTGATTTTTTTTGTATTTACTTATATGGAAGACTATGGGGTGGATGTATATTTCCTTCCGTCTGTCAGCCTGTCATCGCTGGGTAAAAGAGGAAGAAAGTGAGAACTAGGAATCAGAGAAGGATATGTGCTTGTCTTTGTTGTCTTTGATTTTTGTTGCCCCATTTGTGATATTCTCACTTAGATGGCTGAGTGGGGAATCTGGGGATTGTCCTGTTTGCATAATAAAGTTTACATAAGAGATGCTCCTCACTTTGGATTAGGTGAATGTTCTTTTGTTTCTATCTTGGAAGAATGTAGCTGTATTTCTTGAGCTATTATTGTGGGAGAGTTCCAGAGTACCTTTCTCCCTCTGAATTAAACGTGTAATTTTAACCTTTTCCACCTGCCTTTCAGTGAGAGCTTGGGCTTTCTTTGCCACAGCAAGAGCTGCAGTATCTTTTGACCTTAGTAGGCCTGCTTACCGTAAGGGTACTTTCTGATGACCGGAGGGGTAGGAGAAAAAGAGTTTAATTTTTTTTCTGGTTTTTTTCCTAAGCTTATAAGGACAGAGACGCATATTTGTACAAAGGAAAACTCATCTTAGGTGTTTTGAGTCAAAAGCAGTATACAGCTGTATAGCTACATTTCTCATCTGATATTAAGTATGAGAGAAAGAGAAGGCAAAAAAATGTTTCCTTGCCTGTGTAAAGGGGTGTGCTGCATATCTTGTAGCTCAGAAGAAAATGGTTTTGGTATTTCTTTGTACTCTCAAAGGTTATCGTATCTTCAGCTTTTATTAGTTTTTCTTGTAATCAAACCTGATAACATTTAAATAGTTCTATTGTTGATGGATTCAGTAATTTTTTAATGTAGATTTGTCTTAAAAATCCATTGTGAGTTCTACTGTCTTGTCGTCTTTTCTTATTAATCATTTATTATATATTAATCAATTATTATATTTAATAATATTAAAGCATTAACCAAAATGAATTTACAGGTATCTTCTTAAATTGTAGTCAGTGCTTTCTTGATATTGGGACATCATATTAACCATTTTTAGAGAGAAACAAAGGAGAAAAGCAAGGCATAGTATACTATAACTGCAGTATTATAGTTGAATTGTAAACTTTATATTTGCAGCTGATTTGTAAACTTTAGATGTCTAAAGATGATGTTAGCATTTGTGACAATTTTGTGCATACTTTGTCATCCCTTGTGAATCTGGTTTTATCCCCTTTTTGTTGTATGTGTTCATTCACTGACTTAGTGCAGAGCTCACCTGTTTGGCATGCTCAGTAGCTTTTGGAAGTGGTGTTTGCTGCGTCTGGTTGCATTGCCAAGTTTCTGGGGATAGATCTTCAAGTCCCAGTAACACCTGCACTTCTCCTGTGCTCAGTGTCTGAGTCTTGCTAAACTCATTGGGTGGATCCACTTGTCCCCCCCTTGTTGCTCAGCTGCCGCTCAGGCTTTGCTCTGGTCAGCACAGACCTCTCTGCATGCAATGTAAAGCCCACCGGGGCATGAAAGGACATAAGCGAATGCTAATCTAGCTGATGCATGTTACTCTGTGTTCCTAATATTTCTTAAAATGCTTTGTTCTCCTCTCTCCACTGCTGCCAAAGCTGAGCAATTAGTAGTTCTGCTCATCTCTTGAGTGCCCTGCCTGACCCTGACACAGCCGTGTGTCTGTAAACTGGATGGATGAGCTGCTGGCTGTCTTTGCGCGTCATTTGTTTTCTCTCTGACATTTGTCTGAAGAGAAGTGAGTTGCTTGAGTACTTCCAGAAGATCAGACTCAAAGCGAAAGTTGATGCATGTTATTGGTTTAATTTCAGGTTGCGTTTTCCTGGTGATCTCCCTTTTAAAGGATGGCTCTTTTGTATTCTTTCTGGTGCTTGTACCCCTTTGCAAGTTTCCAGCATTGCAGGAGTTAACTTAGAAATTCTGTCAAACTGCTGAGAGCAGGGGGAAGAATGATGTATTGCAAAGCAAGCAATTTTAATAAGCCTAATCCTTCCTATATGTAAATATGCTGGCTTAGGTATCAGCGTTTCATGTGAGGCCATTCCACACCTTTCAAGGTATACGGTGTATCCTTCAGCCAAGAAGCAAGAAGAGGTTGAAGTCAATCCTGTGTTTTCCAGATGGAGACTGAAGGTATGTATTCAGACCATTTGTTCATTTCGAATGCAACAAACATTAAAGAAGATGGGAACCTCGCTTTTGAGCCTCAGCGCTCGGATTAAAAATCGGCTATGGCTTTTCGCTGCTCCTGCATCGGGAAAAGTCTCTCCGTGCTAACCAGTGAACTGCTGGTGATGCCTGCTCTGGCAGCTTTTTTCCTTTGGGTGATATGGAGCAAGAGTTGGAGTATTTACAATGAAGAATAAAAAGTGTAAGCTAGACATGGCTTGTGTTTGCAGAGTGGAAAAAGGTTAGTTCCAAATCCTTTATATTGGTGTAATTGCTGTGCAGTATGCATCATATTTTTTTTCTTAAAGGCTTCAGCATAACCTGGCATCTGAATTTAATGAAACCACAACAGTGATCTGTAGGAACCCTTCCTAACAAGGAGAGGAATATCTAGTGGGACTGATTTAAACTCCACAGCGTGGATGCTTTGCTTTCTCATAGTATAGATGAGTTGGAGAATTTACAGG
Source organism: Phaenicophaeus curvirostris (assembly GCF_032191515.1). Taxonomy (NCBI): domain Eukaryota; kingdom Metazoa; phylum Chordata; class Aves; order Cuculiformes; family Cuculidae; genus Phaenicophaeus; species Phaenicophaeus curvirostris. The sequence continues at coordinate 3,059,208 of NC_091400.1, read as the reverse complement.
AACATCTGGGTGTAGCCAGCTGCATTCAGGAATCGTGGTAGGGTCAAGAGCATCTTCATAGCTTGAGATCTCCTTCATTACATGGAATTCTGTTTCACCCAGTCACAGTGTGGAATGTGTTTTGGGTGTAGAACTCCAGAAATACACCGCTCCTATGCCCCGTACTCTGGCTTTTCGCTGGTAACTGAAGGCCCCTTTGATCCAGTGAGAAAAGGCAGTATTGTGAACTGGGCTTGGCATTCTGGATCTGAGTGCATTTTTTAATTTACTGTTGAATTAAACAGCTTGTAACTCCATAGTTAATCTTAACACTATCTTGGCTGTCAGAGCAAAAAGTAAATGGAGAAGAGGTCAGTAGTGAGTACTCTTATCTTTCTGCCTGGAGATGGGAATTTAAAATCTGCTATCACCTGTCTTTTTTCACGTTTCCTAAAAATAATCCTAGTTTGTCTCTGAGTCTTCAACACATGCAATCTAACTTTGCTTACTTTTTAGCAAGGAAAAGAAGGAAGGTTAGTAATATGAAGTAATTTTGCAGTTCAGCTGAGATTGGTACCTGACTTTGTTTGGAATATGTAGATTTGCTAATCTGCGTCACCAAATAAGGCAGATTGTTTTGGATCACTTGTATGTGAATTTTCGCATCGTTGGGACTTTTTTGTTTTGTTTTGTTTTTCAATAGCTGCCCTGTAGGTGTTACTTCCTTCCATATGTTCCTGCCTGCACTGGGACAGTGCTGTGAACAGCCCTAAGCTGAGTAACAGTAAGAGTTTTTCTCTTATTCAGCAGTGCTGGCACTAGAAACTATCAAAGCAAATTCCAGTTAGATCAGAGAACTTGAGAGCTGGATGAACTTTGGAGGGACTTGCTGGAAAACTCGGAGCAGACAGGAGACTAGAGGGCAGTGCCAGACAGAGAAGTGTAGCAGTGCTGGCCAGTAGAGAGAAGGAGGAGGGAAGGAGCCCTGTGGGAATTGCCGGGATGGTTGATTATCCCAAAGAACTGAAAGTTCCTGGAAGTGGTGGTACAGAGGCCAGGACATCGTGTCTGAGGTGTTATAAATCTGCATATGACCCTTGGCAATGATGCACCCTTTACCTGAAATAGGTTCTAATTTGTGTATTGGTGTATACTTGAGCCAATGGGGGAAGAAAAGGTTGGCAATGAGTTTTGGGGTTGCCCCCTGCTGTTGCATGTCTTGTAGATCTAGATCTAGCTCTTGAACTAATCTAACAATTATTTAGGCCCCAGTGTAAGTAAAAAGTATCATGCAGCCTTGGCAGCGGAGAAGTTGAAGTTCCCAAACATGATCAAATGCACAGCTGTCATGTTTCATATTGGCAAAATCCTAATTTTCCCAGAAACTGTAGCTAGAAATTAGTATCTGAGGATGCATGATTAAAATGATTAAGGCTTTTAAACTTAATACACTCTTGCGTTGCTTTTACTTGTCAGGACATATTTTTGTACAATTTAAAAAATCTTATGTTCACTTTTCCCGCACAGAGATTTTTGCAGGTTTAGTGAACTGTAACTGTCATAAGTTTTATTTCAGTGTATTTTCCTGAGCTTTCTTTCCAAAACAAGTTTTAGCCATGACAACATACTAAGGAATTAAACCTTTTAAAACTTACTGCATTCCTTATGCTATTAAGGAACTCTATGATTAATCTTGCTGTTGTCTGAGGTGTTTAATCAAGGACAATTTTAATGCTGTTGGTTCCTGAAGATAATTAAGGGATTTCAAGTTACCTGTTTCATATTGTGAGAAGTCATTAAATGTCTTTTAAAAACTTCTGCGTAGACAAAAGCGTCTCTATAATTAAATGTGTATCTATTCACTGTATGTAACTGAAATAATGTTTGAATTAAGAGGGGAACCTGTCTTTTTAGCTGAAACATCCCATGAGCTTTCCAATGATGGTCCAGCAATGCTGTGCCCTTGTTCCAGTGGTTGCCCTCATATAAGGGATAGTGTATTGCAAGAACAATTTGTGTGAATCAAAATTGCATGGTAAAGCTTTGACATTTATTTTATAGTATATTTTAGGAATTCACCTAACTGAAATTATTGCGCTTTGCACTAAAATTCATGTTACCCGTGATTGCAGCCCAAATCTTACCTAATTCTTGGGAAAACAAAGTCTCTTGACAGCAATAACCCTGCTAAGCTTTTGTCTGGAGCATAATGAGTTGTTTGTTTGGGTTATTTTTCTAGAGAGATGTTACTAGGGAAATCTCTGTGCATGTGCAAATGTGGTTACAAATATCATTAATATTCTGGCAGCTTTACTACCTATCTTAGCTCTACCCATCTGTCTGACCTGTAAGAAAAAGGCAAAACCAAACCCATTTTGGATTGAATACCGTAGCGTATTTTTAGTCCTGCCAGTGTGCGAGCTGGAGACCAGCACGGAGGCTGCTTGCAATAGGCTCTCCCTTCAGAGTTAAACTGGTTCAGGCTTGTTCTTTGTCTGCAAAGGGTCCAAGGGAAGAGACTTCTGGAAGGAAAAACATGAAGGAAGTAATCAGCTTCTGTGAACACCATCTCCCGTGTCTACCAAGAGCAACAACCCCTAAAGAGTTTCATACTTTGAGCTTTTAATGTTCAACATGGGCCAGTGTTTCCAGGGTAAAACTGTCAGGCTGTGGAAGAAAGACTTTGTTTCTGTTTAACCCTACATTTTACAGAGTCTCGATTTGAATAATGAAACAAATCATTATAAGCAATATATGAAAACAGCTCAGATGCACCAGGGGAATAACAAGGGCAGAGAGGGCACAATGTGAATAGAATACTCGCCTTTGCGCTGCAGTAACTGAGTGAGGGGGAAATCCAGATTGTTTTCTAACAGGAAAGGGACCAGACCTCAGTGCTTTTGCTAGAGTTAAATAGCTTAGTTTTTCCAAATACTTTCACTTTACTCAGACTTTACCGAACTTTGTTCTTCTGAAGTATTTGGAATGTTCTGATTCTGAAACTATTTCTCAGTTTCAGACGTCTATTAAACATCACAAGGTTACCTCTCTGAAGAATATTAAAAAGTAAGCTAATTTCTTTCTCAAAGAGTCCTATCGTTTAATTGATTAGTCAAGGTGCCTCGTTATAGTAATAAAATTTGCTTAAGATTTCCTAAAGATTTACTAGGTCAAGCCATGAAATGTTGAATAAACTATACACTGTCAGAACCGATTGTGACTGAGTCTTTGGCTACACATCTTGAATGGTTTATACTGGCACAAGCAGTCAAAATTGTAGCCTTTTTTTTTTTGTTGGTGTTGGGTTTGGTTTTTTTTTTTTCCCTTATTCAGTTTGGGCATTGGGGATTTGGTTGGTTGTTTTTTTCCGTTAACATGCTGCTAGGTTTATTTGTGAGCTACTTGCTTCTCTTGCAAATCTTGCTTTTTGGTCCATACTACAGTTTAGCCGTCCCCTATAAATGCTGAGGCAGCTTTCCTTTACCATTGCAGAATTGTATTTTAGAGGTTTTTTTCTTTAATGATACAAAATGTCCTCTAATTTACAGATGATGATGAATCTGCTAAGCTTGCTGTCATTCTAGCCTCTGCTGCTGCTGAGCAGTACAACTTCCATATTCTCACATGCTTCTCAGTTATTTTTCCAAATTCCTTTTTTTTTTAACAGCACTGCCACTTGCATTTATGAATTACTTGATCTTATTTAAAATTTATTAATTAAGAAATGTTTTAAGATATAATTCAGCAAATATCACTGAACCTCTGATTGGTTCCCCAAAATACTGCAGTTTATTGAGGGCTGAAATAAGCATTTACCTAGATATTGTGGGTCAGCTCTTGTTCACACTGATGAAATAACTAGTGAGGTTATTTTGCACTTAGACAAGGAGAAAGGAGGACTGAGTTTGGTTGCAAATTCCAAACGGATGAGTGGGCTTTGAAATTAGCTTTGGCATCTCCTATGCCTTCCTGAAAATTTTACAATGGTTTCTAAACTGAACATTTCCTTCAAGCCTCACATCTCAGAGTTTAATGAAAGGAACAGCAAAGTTATTCCTGCAGGGGCAAAAGGAGCCAGGACACTGTTCTCTTGCTATTTATTCCCTGATACTGAAGTTGTCCATTTGATGCTCAAGCTTCACTTTATTCCTCCGCAACAAATCCCAGATAATAGAGCAGACAATAAAAGCCTGACACTTGCTACAACTTTCCCATCCAAGTTGGCCTAGGGCTGAGGAGGGGGGAAGTCTCAGCAAAGAGGAAGGATTCAGCAAAGACTGTTTTGTTTTCCCCTCCCAAGTGCTCTGCTCAGAGGCAGGGTTCCTGGCTTTGCCTCTTCTGTTTCCACAGCAGTTACACAATTACTACAGGACTTCAAAGATAGGTTAAAGGAAGCCATTAAGGATGTTTTGCATCTCTGGACTGGAAAAACTTAAGGTGGTTTGTCAGCTTACTCTAAAGCAGAAATCCTCCTTTTAAGGAAAATTATTTCCTGCAAATGCAACTTAAATTCACTGTTGACCTATTAAAATGTAAAACTCGTCTCTTTGCACCAGTTTTACTTCAACTGTTTTAACTAGGGTGAATCTGTTCTAAGATTATTCTCCTTAGTGGTGAACATACGAAGTAATATTTAAAAAAAATATTTCCACAACTTGAAGCAAAGGCATTTTCTATGAAGCCCCTGGCCCTGTATTTAAGATGCTGTATAGCTGTATGCAAAATCTGTGCCAGTTGGCCTCCTGGGCAAGTTATAGAGACTGTTTTTAATGACTGTATGGGGGTGGAGAGAACAGCAATGCGGAGGAAAATGGAAGAGGAAATTCATGTGTCAGTTCACACAGCTATTAACTGTGCAGGAGTGCTTTGTGTGTTAAAAATAAATTCCAAGCCTGTGTAGACATATTGAAAATTAACTTTCTCCAGTGTTTCAACCATTTCCAAAATAAGAAAATAAGTACAGCAAATAAGGATAGCTTTTTGGGTTTTTTTAAATGAACACTATTTTTCTTTGTCTGAGTCTCAAATCCTTTTATTATCCTTGCAGATATTACGCCTCTTCTGAGGGACTTCTCATTACCTAAAAGTAAGCTACATGAATCAATGGAGAAATAACATTTCTCTGAGGCAAGACTCGACTGCTAAGATGCTCCAGCCTGGCCATGTTGTGCAATGACTGTTATCTGGAACAGGTATCTGGAGTCTTCACCAAGTGGGAAGAAGCCACAGACAATGGCAATAGAAAGTAAACAAAATCCCTATGCTCACAAAATGATAAAGGAGCACTGCACAATTTTGGACAGGACTTGCTATTTGAGTATGTTGCCTTCAGAGTGGTGTTTGCAGCACTCAGAAGAAACCTTCTTTGGCCTCTTTTCAGAACAGGTATGAGTTTGTAACATACATATATTCTACTGACCATTTGGTTTTCTATGTGTTCCACTACTTGATGTAATGATTACTGAACAAATTCTACTCTGACGTGTACTATTCCAAAGGTTCCAAAGATAGATCTCGTTACATAATTTAGTTCATAGATGATGTATGTACCTCAGAGATGAAAGTCCTGCTAGGGTCAGCAGGAAGTTTGGAGCCAAGTGCTGACCCTGCTCAACGCCGACTCCAGGTCAGCACAAGAGCACGGCGCTGGCGGATCTTGGGCTGTTAGCCTACTGAAACACAGTGTTCTGATCCTCTCATCTGGCAATCTGTGCCATAGACTCTATAAGCAGCAAACCCCAAAAGCCAAATGAAGTTTAATGCAAATACAGTTATACATTTAGGTCCGGTTTACAGAGAAGTTACATGGGGAGTCCCCAAGTAGTTTCAGTGAAGACACGCTACTTCATATTTGTACGTTCCTGGTAGGCAGCTGAAAGAATCGGTAAACAAACAATGGTTTCCAATTTTCTTCGCAGTCATTGGGGGAATGACTCACATAAACTTGGAGAGGGTATCGTATTGCAGTGGTAGAACACACCAGATACGTTTACGTTGTAGTTGTCAAAGCAAGTACAGTTTAAGCTAATTTATTGATGGTAAATTGTCTGAGCTTTTCGCAGCTGTGGTGATATTACTGGTATTTGAGATAGACAGTTTCAGTATAGTGCTCTATTTATGCTGCAGAATACAAGGATTGATGATTTGGAGACAGAGCAAGCATTAACAAGTGGATGACAGGAGTTAGGAGGAAATGATGGTAGAGATGCCAAGATTTCTGAGTGGCAGAACAAAGACTCACACCTGCCCAACAAAGGCTGTTCCCTGCCTTGTCACATGTAAACTGCTGCAGGAGCTCATGGAACGTGTCTGTGTGGCCCCTGCTTGCCTGTCCTTGGCAAAACATGATGAGTTGAAGAACTGGGTCTGAAAACTGCAGCCCCTTGGTGAACTTCCTTCTCATCCTGAGAGTATTTACAGAGCTTCCCAAAGCTTAGATGTCAAAGGCATTATGCCAACAGGAGGAGGGTAAGATTTTCTTGGTTAATGTTTCTCTTTGGATGCAAAAACCCATTTATAAACTATTTCTTTGGGAAACAGTTATGATGGAGAGTTAACTGTGGGGCAGGGTGTGAACGTAAAGCCCGCTTGCCATTGCTGAGTAACTCTGCGTGTGTCTGCACTAACTGCAGACTAAGGGTGTTTACAGTGGACAAATCTATATTTAGACAAGCCCTGGTGGCAGCTTAACATAGGCTTAAAATAAACCTCTTCCAACGTGGAATCTTTCTTTCCTTTTTGTCCCTCCGCTAACCGAGTTTGTCTTGGCACTACAAAAATAAAGCACACAGGTTTTTTGGGACACCTTATAGACATTTAGAGATAAATTGTCAACTACTTTATCATGTGCTGCGTTGCCAACAGATCAATGCATAAGCACAACTACCAATTCACAGTATAATTTGAAATTGCAGTCTTACCTTGTGAAGATCCAAGGCTAAGCTAAGGGCAGTACCAGAAATAAGGGTACGGCTTAATTGGCAGAATGGGAAAAAATGGCAACATTTGCATTGAAATGTGGAATGAGATTGCACTGAGATGAATTTAGGTCGTTGCCTGTTTCATACTGCTACTATTAGCTTCCCTATTTCATTGGCAGAAAATAAATGCTTTCTTCAGTATTTTAGTGTAGTTAAATAAGTGAGGGAGAAGCTAACTCAACTCTACTAAATGAACTTTATACACAAGCAAGATGCAAAGCATATGCCTGTTCTCTGCAGAGTCTCACAGGAGTGCATTATGCTATTTCCTACCCTGATAAACGTGTGCCATTACACTTCAGCATTTTCTACTTATAAAAAGTAGATGAATTGTCAGCAGAGAATAAGAAAACTTCACTTCTGAGGAGCTGTCTCCAGTATTCATGCTCGACCTGGTGATTACCTCAACAAAAATATTTGCCTTTGATATGCTGAGATGGTCATCTTTTTGCTCTGGAGCTGAAGTCTCCTACTTGGCCTGTATTTACAAAGGCTGCTTTACATACGAAAACTAAAAGCTATCCACCATAGGGGAACTGAGGATATGTAGAGCATCCAACTGACACGGTATTGTACAACCTGAGTCCCACTGGGAAATCAGCAGGTGTGTGATGAAGTTGGAAACAGCCCTCTTCATGTCTTATGCTCAATAGGCAGAAGCTGGAGATAGTTCTGTGTAACAAATGAGTCATTATTTTCTTAACGCATGTTCTTTAATGCATTTTTGCCAGCTCATCATACCCTCTGCCACAGGTCTGATTACTGCGGTTGTCAGCCCGGAGTCTGTAGCACAGGACTAGAGGGGACTTTCTGGTACTTGCTTTGTTCTAGCTCACGCTGCTTTTCAGCAATACCTAAGGATCCAGTTCTCTATTTTCTGTCTATCCATTGATGATGTAAAAATGTGTTTAAGCAATTTGAGCAATTTGCTTCGTATTCTTTATTAAAGATTGTTATGCTAGCCTTTTCAGGCACAAAGCTATTACAAAATACAACAGAAACGAAACCAAATATTCCTAATTACAAAGAAAAAGCAGAGGTAGCATAAGCTACTCTGCCTCCCTCTAGTTATGCACGCACTTTGTGCTCTATATGTGATAGGTCAGAAAGATGTGCAGCGTAAAGGAAGATGTTTTAGTGAGTTATTCATTATTTTCTGCAGAAGTGATTTGACTACCTATTGTGATTTTTTAATATGCTGGTATTTTCACTGACATCTGGTTCTCTAATAGAATCATGTATATACAAGATTCACTCCTAAATGAGATAGCTCTGACCCACACCTTTCTTCTGTAAGGAATCTCATACTGATCTGTGAAGAAAATAGAATCTTTTCTCTGAAACAATGAGTACCTTCTGAGCTGTCCTAGTATAATATGCACCATCTTAACTGGGTTTTAGCTTCACTGTGTGGAACACTTAAGAACATCAGTGCCACATAGGAAGGTGGGGTTGAACAACAGAAAAATTGTATCTCAGTTGTGGTCTGTACTGGCATTGATCTTAGTGAATTTATGGCAAACCTAGAGGTCATGAGAGACCCATGCCATAATAAAAATTTGCTACTTTATATTCCCTGAAAGCAAACGCTCTCGGAAAAATGGAACCGATATCTTTCTTTGCTTGGAGTTGCAGCACTAGTTTTATTTCCATTTTACTCTCTCAGCAAATGAGCTTCATACTGCCAACGCTTATTTGTCATTTCGTGTGCAATATTGCATTTTGGTTGAAGTATATGCGATTTTAAAAATAGCCTTAAACTACTGTGATTTTCCTTAATGCTCTAATATATAAAACCTCATTATTTAACAAAGCCAAACGGTTCCTTTTTCAGTTGGCAGAATGTGCATATATAACAGCAGAATAAGAAATTACATTATGTAAAAACTGTCATAGTTCACCAGTTTGTTACTACAAACTTCTGCTAAGCAGTTTTGCATCTGAAGTGTTAAAAAAACATTCCTTGCAACTATATTACTTGATTGCATTGCATAGCAAGAGTATTTAAGTGAAAAGCAAGATAAAATTGCTTTTCTTAGATAGCTTCTTCCTGTAATCTTTCCATGTCCTCGTTATCTGTCTGGGTAGTGTAAGAACAAAACAGCTTCAGTCACGTAAAAGTAAAAAAAGGGATTGTAAATTATAACTTTTACACCTAAATGGCTGCTACATTTGTTTGGTTAAGAGTTTTTTAGAAGGTTTACATGTGAGGTTTATTTTTCATGTATATATACTGACAAAAAACTGATTTAAAAATTGACGTTTAGAGTATGCAGCTGCACAGTTCATTAGGTGATGGTTAGACTGATGGTACAGCTCATCTGAGCACCTACTTCAAGTCTTGCCCGTGTTATGGGGCCTCTTCAGATGATGGTGGTGTCGGCACGTCGCGTTGTGCATCGGCAGTGACAGATAGATGGGCTGGGTGGCAGGAGGTTGTTCTGCTGCTAGATCTGCATCTCCCCAGACAATGTGAGGCAAATTCCCTGGAAGCATAGCGATGACGACACCAGGGAGGCTTGTAATACTTTACTGGCGTCTTGGAGGAAATCTGTATTCTTTGCAGCTTAAGCAATCTTATTGCCTTTCACACAAATCGGAGAGAAGTTATAACGACTTTGCTCAATGTGATCAAATGGCACTTGGCAACCCTCTTTCTGCCTCTCACATGAAGGATTAAATTATAACTACTGAGATATTGCCTTTTAAAGCTGCTGAAGACAAAGGAGTGTCCTTTAGACTCTGGATGTGCACAGATATGTAATACGTCTGCTTAAATGAAACTTAGGCAGGCTACTTATTGCTTTCTTCACCTTTTTCCCCCTTCAATCATTAATGGACTTCTCCCACAAGCAAGTTAACAAAACACCAAATAAGACTATGAACTTTAGACATATTCGCTTGTCTGTTTAATTCCAGAGTGTCTCCTCTTATGTAAATTGTGTAAAGACTGCAAGTGTACAAAAGGATGCTTCTCGATCTGGACCACAGGTTACAGGACAGCAGTTGATAAAATATTTAGAACTATTTTATGTATTGAGATTTTGCTGCTTTGCAGATCACATACCTTTTGTTTAAAAACCAAAACCAACACACATGCACGTGCACACACACACACACACAGACCCCAACAAACCAAACACCCAAACCAAACCACCACCTCACCAACCCCTTCCCCTCAAAAAACCCCAACACAAACATCCCCTCTACCCCTCCTTTTACCCAGGATGATAATTCTGTTTTGTTCGGTTTAGGAGTGTTCAGCACACCAGTTATATTGCTTGGCAGCAAGGTCCCCCTCCAGGATGCATACCCTCTAAATTTCCTCTCTGTACATTCAGGAGCTGTCACTGCACTATCAGTAGAGTAGAGGATATTTCTGGATCATCTGTATGCCAGCTGCTAGTGACCTAGAATTGCATGTCCTGCAACCATGGTCCACTGAAAATAAGGCAACTTTTTAACTAGGTGTTTCTCTCATCCATGGCCATGCTACGTGAGTACCTTTATCCTTTGGATTCTTAAACCCCAGAGACTGAACAGGTTTGCAGGCATTATTCAGTGTTTCTCTGCATTTTCCATCTTAAAGTGATGATTTAAGAATTCCTCTGGCGATGTGTAAGACAAAACTGTGGTTATGAAATATGTGGCTATGGCACTGTTAAAATGCATTTGCCTATGAAGGCCCTGTAGGAAAGGTTTCTGAAGTGAAGAAATGAGAATATTAATCAGTGATTTGAAATCTAAGCTGAATAGCAGTTGCCAAAATGCTGTAGGCTAAGCAAGTAAAAAACATAGAGTTGGAGGAAGCTGCATTGCTTCTTAGGAAGCTAAGGACAAAGGACACATGGAGGAGGGACTCTTTCCTCTAGCTCTTTGTTTCTGTGGCTTGTTTTCACAGGTCTGTCTTTTGCCAGCAGGGTTGCCCTCTGAAAATTATGGTATGTACTTGACTGACATGTTCATGTGAAAACTGGAATTAATTAAAAGTGGAGGACTTATCATCAGGAGGTCATCCAGAGAATTTAAACCAAAGTAATTAGGATAAATATGTATTAATTTAAAGTGTATTTCAATTCTCAAGTGGGGTGTCTTGTTCAGTTCTAAAGCTGCCTGTGATCAAAAGTTAGCTTGCATCTAACTAGGACGACTTTCTCTGCATAAAGATCCAATATATGTCAGGGTACGCTGTAATGGATCTGTGACTTAATAGGCACAGGCTGTTCCTGTATAGATAAACCATTATGAACTCCAAGCATCTTGTATGCAGTAGTCTAATGATTAATTGTGAATACATGAATATTCTTTCTTCTATATTCTTTCTTCTGGCTATAAACTGGAGAGGGGAAGATTTAGACCTGACATAAAGAGGAAATCCTTCACTATGAGGGTGGTGAGGCACTGGAACAGGTTGCCCAGGGAAGCTGTGGCTGCCCCATCTGTGGAGGTGTTCAAGGCCAGGTCGGATGGAATCTGTGAGCAACCAGATCTAGTGGGAGGTGCCCCTGCCCATGGCAGGGGGGCTGGAACTAGATGATTTTTAAGGCCCTTTCCAACTCAAACCATTCTATGATACTATGATTCACTATTTTTTCAGATGCTTATAAGCAGGGTGACATGTCCTGTGTTTAATTTTAGCCCACAACATTGTTTTTTCTAAGCTTCTGTAGAGTTAAAAAACCATGACACTTATGTCAAGCGCTGTAATGGGAACTGGAGCTTCATGTGCTCTTGCATACAAATAGTTTAATTGTATTTATTAGTTTTGTATTGGAGTGTAGAAAACAGCACATCTTGAACAGTTGTTTCAGAATTGTTGTTTTTCAGTCATGTCTTGGGGAGTAGGGAAAAATTTCAGTTAGCCCTTTGATTTCAGCCTGTGCCCTGTAGCCCAAGAAATGCTGGAAGTAAACAGGCTATTTACTATCTGGGCAGCTGTCTTCAGTCATTTCTTGTTTTGGCAACCCAGTGCACGAGTGTTCCTGAAATGCTGTGCTCTCCCAAAGAAATCTCTGCTAGTACCAAGCTTGTGTTGCTTTCCCCAGTATCTAAAGCAATACCTTTTGATAGAGTTTAAGCCCACTCACCTCTTCTTGTTGTGTGTGCAGAAAAAAAAATCATTGCTTTCTCTTTGCAGTAGCTTCTTACAATTCTGGAAGAATGTTATTATGTTTCCCCTCTACCTCTCTAGGTTAAATGTCATTTATTTCAGTCCTTCTCCCTGGACCAATTTTCAAGAGCTCTTATAGTGCCTGTTCTCTTTTTAATATTTTTTTTTCTGTTGGCTGTCCTTTCTGACACGAGGTACCCCAAATCGAACTGTATGCCATCAGAGACCTCCTCACTTCAGACTTGTCTTAGAAGTGAGTCTTCAAGTTGCATCATTCTTGGTCAGTTCTTCTAGTAGCAAGTATTAATTGTAATATTTGCCTGGACACTGTGAGGTGGATCCAGGCACTTTAAAATATACTCAAAGCTCATGAACCTTTGTAAATATTGTACAGAGGAGTAACTCTGGTCTGCAGGTCTGAAAGGGGCGTTATGCTATACCTGTACAAACTGCATGGACCGCAAATATCCGATACTGCTTCAGAATTTAAGCTCTGTGAGTAGTTCAGCTCTCCTTATTTCACTGAACTCTGAGAATGTTTGTATTTCCACCTGCAGCTTGTGTGGTTACCCCAGCTGACCTGGTTTGGTAGAGATAGTGAAAGACCTGAGCACACGCCCTGGGGGAGACCCTGATTCCTCCGGAGTGTTCAACCAGGTTCTGCAAACAGATTTTACAGTCTGGAAGGTGAAAGTTGTGTGGGGCTGAATTTGTGTGAGTTGACGGCTCCCTTGTCCTCTGTCTAACAGCACTGTATGTGCCACAGACCTTCCTGTCTTGATGTCACTGGGGATGGGGACAAGGGGCTGTTGTGCCTTGGTGCCACCAGGGATGGGTGCAAGGGGGCTGCTGTGCCTTGATGCCACCAGGGAAGGGGGTGAGGGCTATTATCATGGCTTAATGCCACTGGAGATGGGGGTGAGGGAGTTGTTCCTTGATGCATCCAGGGACAGGAGCAAGAGGGCTATTGTCGTGCCGTGATGCTACTAGGGATGTGGGCTAGGCTGCTCTTGTGTCTTGGTGCCACTGGAGATGGAGGCTGTCCTTGTGCCTTGGAGCCATCAGGGCTGGGGGTAAGGGGGTTGTTGTCGTGCCTTGATGCCACTGGGAGTGGGGATAGCGGGGCTTCTTGTGCCTTGGTGCCACCAGTGGTGGGAGTGAGGGGACTCTTGTGCCTTGGTGCCAGCGGAGATGGGGGCAAGGGGGCTGTTACCATGCCTTGATGCCATGGGACACGGGGGTGAGGGGCTGTGGTGCCTCGATGTCACCAGGGATGGGGGTAAGGGGGCTGTTGTGCCTTGATGCTACTGGAGATGGGGGCAAGGGGGCTGTAATCATGCCTTGATGCCATGGGACACGGGGGTGAGGGGCTGTGGTGCCTCGATGTCACCAGGAATGGGGGTAAGGGGGCTGTTGTGCCTTGATGCTACTGGAGATGGGGGCAAGGGGGCTGTTATCATGCCTTGATGCCATGGGACACGGGGGTGAGGGGCTGTGGTGCCTCGATGTCACCAGGAATGGGGGTAAGGGGGCTGTTGTGCCTTGATGCTACTGGAGATGGGGGCAAGGGGGCTGTTATCATGCCTTGATGCCATGGGACACGGGGGTGAGGGGCTGTGGTGCCTCGATGTCACCAGGAATGGGGGTAAGGGGGCTGTTGTGCCTTGATGCTACTGGAGATGGGGGCAAGGGGGCTGTAATCATGCCTTGATGCCATGGGACATGAGGGTGAGGGGCTGTGGTGCCTTGGAGCCACCGGGGCTGGGGATGAGGGGGCTGTCGTGCCTTGGAGCCACCGGGGGCTGGGGATGAGGGGGCTGTCGTCGTGCTTTGGAGCCACCAGCGCTGGGGGCGAGGGCCCCGCGGTGCCTCGATGCGGTGGGGCCCGCGGGTGCGGAGGGGCCGGGTCCCGCGCCGGCCGCCCCTCAGGGCGGGGGCCGGGGCTGAGGCGGCGGCTCCTCCCCCCGCGCGCGCCACAACCGGTTCTGTCCGGCCGCCGCGCCGCGATGCGGGGCCGGGGGCGTCCCCCGCCCCCCGGGGCGCAGGTACCGCGGGGAGGGGCGGCCGGGCGGGGGCTATAAGGGCCCCGCGGGGACCCTCGCAGGTGGGGCCGTTCGCCTCCTGCTCGAGCGCGGCGGCGGCTGGCGGCTCCTCGGCCGCCCCGCGTGGCTCCGCGTCCCCGCGGGCTCGGAGCGCGGTTCAGCCCCGCGGAACCGGGGGGCGGGGGTCGCCCCGGCGGGGCTCCGGGAACAGGTAGGACCGGTTCTGCCGACGGATCTGGGCGAAGCTGGCGGGTTTTCGTGCTGCCCTGGCCTGATGCTGCTTTATGTGTGAACTTATTTTGCGCGTTACGCCTTGGGTAAGTTTCGTTCTGGCGTTTGGCTTTGGTTTAGGCTCCGCGTTTCTTGTCTTGTCAGAAGAGGAAGGAAGTATTTATGTGGATGACCCTCTTGAATAACTTAGAAAAGGGAAAGTGGAAGAACGCGAGGAGTAGAGAGACCTAGACCTTTTAGGCTGGACATTAGGAAAAAATTCTTCACAGAAAGGGTCCTTGGGCACTGGCAGAGGCTGCCCAGGGAGGGGGTTGAGTCACCTTCCCTGGAGGGGTTTAAGGGATGGGTGGTTGAGGTGCTGAGGGACATGGTTTAGTGTTTGATAGGAATGGTTGGACTCGATGGTCCGGTGGGTCTCTTCCAGCCTGGTTATTCTGTGATTCTATGATTCTATGACCTGAATGTTGAGAGCTGAGGGGAAACATAGAATCACAGAATCACCAGATTGGAAAACACCCACTGGATCATGGAGTCCAACCATTCCCATCAATCACTAACCCATGTCCCTCAGCGCCTCGTCCACCCGGCCCTTAAACCCCTCCAGGGACGGTGACTCAAATGCATTCGGTCTGAAAGAACTTAAATATTTATATAGAAACATAGAATAGTTTGGGTTGGAAGGGACCTTAAAGATCATCTGTGTGGGGAGCTACTGGAATTAGAACATGAGTTCAAGTCTAATGCCATCGAGGCACGGATACGTCTTTTCCAGCGCATTTAATATAATGCTTGTACCGTCATGTCATTACGTGTGCAGGTGCTTGGATGTGATGAGCACGTTAAAAACTGTAACACATCACCGCCACCCTAACGCTGTAGGTGTCGCTTGCAGGCTAAAGGGTAGCAGAAGCTTCAGGTGAGAATTGCAAGAGCGTTGCCTGAAACATAAATAGAAATTGATATAAAATGTAATTCAGCTGAAATTGAGGGATGTTGCTATTCTGGCTGGTACCGTCTTAGTTTTTACCAGCGCCTTGCAAAACTGGAATAGCTGAGTGTTAATCACACAGTGATTCTGCTGACTTTGGCTTTCATTGCAGCCATGTGCTGCTTGCAGAAAGCAGCACGCTTAACCAGACTCCAGCTGCACAAATTACAAACTGGAACAGTCGTATTGCTACTGTCCTGTCTTTCTCAAGATTCCCTTTGCCACAGATTAATACAAGTTTCTGTGCCGAGAGCTGGCATTTCAGGCATACTCCTGCTCTTTAGACCAGTTCTTTTTTTGTGCTACTCTGTCATCTTTAAGCCAAACTTCAAGATTTATAGAGCAGGAGCTCAATATTGCGATAAAACTGCTTAGGTGAAAGAAGACGGTTGCAGCTGAACACCTCTCTTTTTCCGCATTAAAACTTGTTGTTCAGTTCGTTCTCTAGGGTTTCTTTTTGTTGTTGTTGGTAAAGGCTTTCATCGAGCAACCCTCTTCTTCTGATTCTCATTCACAGTGAGTACAACTCACTGAAAAGCTTTTCCTGATGAAACTTCAAGTTACTGTTTAATTCTTTTTGCTTCATTTCTCCGTTTTGGTATTTTTGATGTAACTAGGTTTCCTGGAGTCTGAAACAAGGTGCTTAGTTTTTGTGAACAGTTTTGTTTGTGAAATGATTCTCACCTGAATCTTAAAACCATGGTTGTCCATCTCTTTCCAGGATGATACGAGTCTCTCTGGTTGGTTCCAAGAGAAAACATTGAGCACTTTTCTGTGTGGGCTTCTGCTTCTTTATTTTTGATGATCGTGTGTATCTGTACAGTCAGTGTCCTTCTGTACAGACAGAAAATAGTAAAAGCACTTTGGTTCCTTCCCAAGACAATGCACAGATTTGATGCCTGTTCAGGCAATGTTGTGAGTAGCAAAGTTTTAGTTCCTAGTGTCAGCTCTTGTCTGTACTGCTAAGCTTCTATAGTCGTTTTCAGGGAAGCATTAAATCATGTACCAGTGAAAGGTGTATTGGTCTCCAGCAGCGGCTTGGTTGACTGGGACATCTTGATGTATTGTAGCAGGGCTCTGGGGAGCGGCCTCCCCACACGGGGCTCTCGGCTTGCATGTCTTCTTCGGGGAAGTTAGGAAATAATGCCTTTTTTAGATAAGGGGCACACAGCAGTATAAGGTAAAGGAGCAACCTGCAAGAAAGGGAAGGAACAACCAGGTCTTGTTGGCTCTTAAATACAGACTCTGGGACTTCACAGATCTGTTTTCATTTTGAGGATGATTTCTGGGAGGCAAAATGATGGTGGCTTTCACTTTTTGCTTGTCAATTGCAGACTGTAAATGACTTGAAGTGTTTAGAAAAATAGAGATGAGGAATTGATACAGAGTTTTTCTGTTCTCTCTGTTAGAAAAGACTGTGTGACCTTAGGCGCTGAGAACTACTTTCTTCTCCTGCCCTGCCCTCTGCTCCCTTCCTCCCCATCAAATGTTTAAAATAGCAGAACTGAACTCAGAGTTGTCTCTGTGCCAAATTTTAGGGCGTCAGTATAGTGAAAATAAATGTAACAGCTAAAATGTGTTTGTTTTCTAAAGATCACTTTTCAAACAAGTATTATTTCCCAGCTATTTCCAGTATTTTAGTGGTTTTCTGAGAACTTCCTTACATTGTCTCTAGTGGAAGTGTCTTTTCTTGAAGCTGTTACTTATTTCCACCATTTTGACGCTTATTGAGGACAAAACAAGCCAAGTGATACTGCACGGAGAGATGCTTATGTCAGCTCTTTTGGTGACTGCATGCATATAGTTTCAGTATTTTGTGTGGGAGCTTTTTAATACTTTGATACCTTACAGTGTGGTATGATTTCTGTCTATCTCACCTGTCACCCTTAGCATAGAATCATAGAATGGTTTGGGTTGGAAGGGACCTTAGAAATCATCCAGTTCCGACCCCCCTATTATGGGCAGGGACACCTACCACTGGATCAGGTTGCTCAAAGCCTTATCCAGCCTGGCCTTGACCACCTCCAGGGATGGGACATCGACAGTGTCTCTGGGCGACCTGTCCCAGTGCCTTGCAGCTGATGTAATCAAGGCGTACTTGCCAGGCATTTCAGGAAATAAGTCAGAGCTTACGTTTATAACTGAAACACACAATGTTGTAACATTAGTTACTGAAAATACTCTGTCTTGAAGGACTGTTGGTATGTTAAGACTGTAAATCACTCCCAGAGGTCCTGGAGTGTCAAAGTTTATTTTACATCAGTAGACCGTGTTTTTCTTATTTTTGAGGCTCAAGGCTGCTGTCAGCTGTTAATTAATTGAGGGGGGATCAGTATTTCTCCACTGAGATTAACTTCATTACTTCTGAGGTTCCTCTGAGAAGATGCTAAAAGAAGTTTAATGTGAAGACGTCAGTTTTTCAGAGTTGAGATCATTGCTGCAGTGTTACTTTAGCTGAAATCTTGCTTTGCCCCTTTTTTTCTGCAGGTAGAATCACCACTTGAAGTTACATTTCTAGGAAGCTGAAGGACCTTTTTGTCGTCATCATCTGTAAGTATCTTCAAAGAAACTTTTAAGTGCATCTGTATACTAGAACTGAACTTTTTCATGTCTCTACAGTAATTATTCCTTAAAGCTTTACACTGTAGCTTTTTTTTGTAAATTCTCCATGCAAATTCTCAAAAATTGCATGAGCAAAGAGCACAAGGAGCTTGAATGAAAGTTCTGTTCTTATGCGCTTGTTTACACTTCACTTTAATACAGCAGTAACTTTTTTCCATCTCCTCTGGCTTATAAGTCAAAAAGGCAGTGTAACGCGTTTGTTTTTCTGCTTTGCCTGTTGGGGGTCTCCCAGAGCAGAACTGTTACTGTGGCAGTCAACGCGTAAATGATAGCGTGCAGATGGTATTTGAGAGTATTTCACAAAGAAAAAAGGGTAAGGTCTTGTCTGTTTCTGCCTTACAGGGTAAAGGAAATAAAACTGTTGAGAATCACACATCTGGTTAGTGACAGAGCCAGGAACAGAACATGGGGTTTGTGATCGTCACTTCGGCAGATTGCTCCCTGTAGAGAAGGAAGGCAGGTTGGTTGTGTGCATAGACTCGCATAATCATTTTAACTATTCCAAAGCAATTTAACCTATAAAACCTCTAAATTCTCTGCTAGATGTTACAGGCATCAGTCGGTACATTCACAAACTGGTCTTGGGAAGGTGTGAGGACAGTCAGCAATTTAAAGCCATAGAGGACAGGTGATGCATCTTGCCATGCTAAGGAGTCTGATGGTATTTATAGAGTCCAAGAAGTGAGTGCCAGTTCGGGAAGGATTATGTGTGCAAACTGTGTAAAGAGTGGACACTTTAACAGGTTATAGAAGATTTTTTTTTTTTGTATTTAATACCGTCATGTCTTGGCGTATAATGCAACACCTGTATACACTTTTAGAACTCACTTCATTTACTAATGTGAATTTCTGGATGCATTGCTCCTCTGCACATCACCTTGATAGACCAGAGTATTGTTATCTATGCCTGGAACGTTAGTCTTCCTCTTGGCCTACCTCTCACAGAGCACACTGTGGTTTTTTTTTCCGAACCTTGAACTAATATTTTGATACTTGTGATTATTTTTTTTTAAATCCTAAATTATTTGTTGGGACTGTTTTATACCTGTAGTTTTTCTTGTTGTTCAAGCCTATACACTATACACTTTGGTCACAATATCTGAGGGCTTAACAGCTGGTGGCCATGTGTTTCTCCCATTGAACTATGGCAGACATTAGTGCCTGAGTTCTTCACAAAGCCTATTTAACACTCAGAAAATGAAATGTTCCCCTTTTCTGTAATACAGTGCTGATATATGAATGACTCACTAATGCTTTGTGTACTGTTCCTGTGTTATGCAGAAGAGGTAAAAGTACCAATTGGTAAATTATTTTCATTGCCTGTATGCTTTATTGCATGTGTTTCTTGAGGAATCATTGAAATAAGCATTTACGTAATCATAGAATCACAGCAGGGCTTGGGTTTGAAGGGACCTTAAAGATCATCCAGTTTCCAGCCCACTTCCCACTAGACCTGGCTGCTTAAGGCCCCAACCAACCTGGCCTTGAAAACTTCCAGGAAGGGGGCATCCACAGCTTCCCTGGGCAACCTGTGCCAGTGCCTCACCACCCTCACAGTGAAGAATTTCTTTGACTTGCTGGAAATGCTTCTTTTAATACAGTTGGCCTGAGCTGCGAGCGCACATTGCTGGCTCTGTCGAGCTTCTTGTCAATTGGCACTCTCAAGTCCTTCTCCGCAGGGCTGCTCTCTATGACATCATCCCCCAGCCTGTATGGAAACTGGATTGCCCCAGTCCAGGTGTAGGACCTTGCACTTGGGTGTGTACTTGAATATTTACTTCTCTGTACAGCTCACTTTTGCTAGCAAACCTAGGTCAATCAGATTTCTAATGCTCTGTTCTGTTCGTTTTTGTTTACACAGGTTCTGCCTGTACTTCTGCACTCACCTGACAAGATGGTATTTCGGAAACCACCAGATGGTGGCTGGGGCTGGGTGATTGTTGTAGTTTGCTTCTTTACTCAGTTCCTGTGTTATGGATCACCACTGGCGGTGGGAGTCTTGTATTTGGAATGGCTGGATGCTTTTGGAGAAGGGAAAGGCAAGACTGCTTGGGTTGGATCACTAGCAAATGGAATTGGATTGCTTGCCAGTAAGTGTAGAGGCAGTATCTATTTTAAGTCGAAACATTTCTTTCTAATCGATGCTTTTGTCTGTTTGTGCTTTTGCAATTATATTAAAGACAGCTGCAAATGATGCAATAAGGATGCTGCGTTTTGTTTTAGGTCAAGACTGGTAAGAAGTTTACTTCCATAGTTCCAGTATACATAAACCAAAATAATATAATTGTAAAAGAGCAATAAAAATGTTTCCCTTAGAAAATAAAAAAATTACTGAGTTTGAATAAACTAGAAAAACCAAACTCTGTCTGAGAGACTGAACAGTAACTTTGTTGATGGAATTATTTTTTTTTAAGGAAGATTTAAGACTAACATTTCATTAGTATCTTTAAAATCAGAGCAAACTGTTAGTCTGAAGTGATTCTAGTGCTTTAAGAAAAAAAAAAAGAAAAGTCAATTAATAAACTAGTTACTCATTTTTCAGCTCTAGAAGTAAACCCACCAGTTAGGGTGGATAAGGGCTTCTTTCCACTGTTTGTTTGAAAAAGAACTCCTTTTGAAGCCTAGAATATGGATAACAGTGGTATTAGTAAAACAACTAAGGAATTGTCACCTGAAGAGTACAGCAGGGATTCAGGGAAATAAAACACTGCTTTGAAGGTCCATAGGTCCATTTCGTCGTTGTTTAAATATTGAGCATGAGTGTTGTACTGGATAATATCACTTACTTCTGCTTTTTAAAGATTCACCATGGGAACAATTATCTTTTTGCTGAATCTGGAAAAAGTTGCCTGCCAGCAGAGAAGTTGCTGCAGGCAAAAGCAGTTATGTAGCTTAATGGACAAAATATAGCTTGGGATTCTGAGGAAATCTGTCCTTAAAAGAGAGTTTACATTCAAATAGTGATCCAGACCTGAGTAAAGACCACTGCTTTGTATGATGCTGTCACTGGCCAAATACTGATGTAACACTTGTGTTAGGGTTTTATGTCACTAGAGAAAAGCAAGTGGATCATTAACCACAAGATGGCTATATTCAGTCCCAGGGTGTAAGTGAGCAAAGGACTGTAGAGTCCATTTGCAAATTAGGCCCTTTTTAATGAATGTTGGAAAAGAGAACTTGCTTCTGTTCGTATTTTTGCCGTTGCAGGTTCCAGTATTATAGGCCAGATGGGACCATTGTGCACTGTAGCCTATGTTAAGTAGGTGATCAGGCTACTTGAACTTTTCTAAACTAGCACATTTTCATGTATGTGAAAAGATACTATCTGTAGCTTAATAACTTAACAATGTCTCCAGGCAAGCTGATTTCAGCAGCAGTATCGCATGTGTGAATACGTCAGTGTTACCCCAAAGCCTTTCTGTAGTTCCCTTGCTTTTTACTGTTCCTACCTTGATTCTTCTAGGATTTGTTATTCTTTCCTTTCTCCTCCTTTCTTTTTTGTTTCCAGTCTCTAATCTAGTTATCCAAAGACACATTTTCAAATACTGGTACTCAAAGCCCTCTGTGTTGCATGCAGAAAATACTGTAATTCTCATTTCATTTAGAACATGTTTGCTTAGTGGCTTCTACATCTCTTAGAACTTTTCTTGGTAATTAATTCTGTCTTTAGAAGTATGTAATCTTATGATACAAGTTGCTTAGTATTAGTTCTTAGCTCATGAATAATGTTATTTTTAAGTAGTATATTTTGAAGAGCCCCTGAATTACTGTGGTGTGTGCGTAGAGACTGTAATTAAATTACTTCTAAATTTTCTTTTAAGCCTGTACCTTGGTACAGTCTTTTTGCCATTGATGCAAGAGACTTTTGTGCTTCTGAAGAGCCATTAAGACTCATCTGTGAGCCCTCTACAGTTTAACATCACCTTTCTGAAGCTGTAGATTCCAGGCTGGAGAAAAGAGTGGCAGTTATGTAGCTTGCAGCTGTATACAGGAAATAAGTTAGTGTCCATTTTCTTAAGGAAGACTTTTCTCATTGATAGCACTGTTAATTACATGAGCCAGCTTCTGTAACAGGGGAAGGTAGGTCCAGTGACATCACACTGACAGCTCTCTTAGTACTTCAATTTCACCCAAAAGAAGAAAATGTCCTTATGTGTGTGCCAACTGGCACAGAAAATGGTTCTGTGTGCCTTATCCCTTTCCCTCTGTACATGTGGTCTTGAACAGTTTTCCAAAGTAGCTGATGCTGATAAGTCCTTTCCATACTGCTGTATTGGTATCCTTTCTCCGGTGTTTACTTCTGACTTGCGTGAGAGCTAAACTTAGACTAGAGACATAGAAACCTGGTACAGCACCTTGTTTATTGAGATGAATTTCCTGGTGTTCGATTTCTGTCATCCTGCGGCACAGACAGTGCTGTGAAGGCGTGTTCAGCCCTGAGGTGGACTGTTCAGCCCATCAGCTGGAAAAGGGAATGGGACGGGGACCTGGTTGAGCTCTTCTGTGCCGATGACTTGAGTTATAACTCTGTGAACTGACCTTAGTGTGTTGAAGAAATGTGCCTAAAACAGTGAAAGTAAAGCATCAGAGTTAATGTACAGGCAATGGCGAGATCTATAATATTAGGTGGTGTAGTGCTGGTCAGGCTATGGTTGATGCAGCATATGGCTCTATGGATGATGTAGAGATTGTTGCACAGGAAGAAATTGAAAGAGCTTAGCATATTTCCCCTACTAAAACAGTCAAGAGGTGGATATTTACTATGTTATTGAAGATTGTTTCTCCTGCACCAAGTGTTCTTTAATTTTAAATCCATTTCAAGCCTGAAATTAAATTTGATCCATGTTGTTATACTTGTTAAAAGCAAAACAAAGACCTTGGCGCCTGTAATTGGCACCACAGCTGTTTATAGTAACAGTTGCCTTCACAGTATTTGGCATAGCAGGGAACACCAGCGATAGGCTTCCCACTCCCCTTTATTAATGGAGAAAAGACAAAAGGAAGATTCATCCTTGAAAGTCATGTCTTGATAAATTAATGGGGTGTTTCTGCTGGTCTGAAGTGCATAGTGTTAAATATTTAAAAAGCTTAACTTTGTGTTTTCAAGCAATATTTTTACAACTCTAAAAACCTTTGCAGGATCTACGTTTTTTTGGACAGAAACCTTGCACATGGATAGCCTCCACTGTAAACTATGGAAACTATACATAGGTTGTAGGGAGTGGTGGAGGTGTTCCAAAGATTCCTCCAAAGAGAGGCCTGGTTCATTTAATAACTGTCAGAAAGGAGTAGTCTTTTAAATCATCTGGCAGTGGGTTGTTGTCCAGTGTAAAAAGGTTTTTTCTGATCTACTTTCTTATCCAAAGTACAAACACTTGGAGAATATTACGTGTATCATGACTAGGTTTTAGCAATGCCTTTAATCTGCAAAAAATATTCTTGTGTTCTGTCCAGTGGATTTTATGTACAGTCCGTGAGCATTGCTTCTACTCTACAGTTTCGACAGGTTCAGACAAATAGCAGCAAGTACAGTAGGTAAGATGAGTGCAGGAGATTAGAAAAAGAACTCTATCCAGTATTGTTTGTTTAGCAAAAGGCTTTGTCTGTGTATGAGGTGGAGGAGGAAGGACCTTTGAGATGAGTGAGTGGAGGAAGGGAGTGTTAGTTGGCAGAATGTTTCTTTTCATGTGAGAAGATTGAGGAAGGGAGTGCTAGTTCTTGATGTCCATTAAACAAAGCAACCTTGTATTGTCAGGAGGTCAGAACATCGCAATAGTTATAAAGTTCTTGTGGCTTGTTTTCACATCTTAGGAAGGCGACACTGTTGCATCCAGGTCTCACTGAGGATAGTCTTTTATTCAAAAAAATCTTCATGAAAATATGAATGTACAAATGATTCCTTATAGGAGGTCTTTCTCTTTGGTCTCTCTGCAGGAAGATCTACTGTGAGAGCCCATCTTCTTCTTCTGCTTCTTCCCTTTTTGTCTAGAGATCTTCTTGACTGCTCCCCTGTGGAGCCTGATAATTGTATTGCTGGCTGCCGAGCTGTGACAGGTTGTGTGCAGAAGAGCAGTGGCTGTCCCTGTGCTGGCTTCTGAGTCTTTCAGAGCAATACAGTTTTCTTCCTAGAGTTAGCTGCCATGCCTATAAACTGGGCTGGTATGTTTTTTTGATAGATATTTGTCCAGTTTTAAGATGCATCATTTGGAAAGAAAAAAGCCCCAGGGATTTTGTTTGTAAAAGATGTAAATATGTATCAGTTTCTTCAAGTATTATTCTAATACCAGTGCTAACCCCTGGAGTTTCTTGGCGAACTAAACAAAATGCTGGCCTAAAAGCCATTTTCCATGCTTACTATTGAGGATTGCCACTGGGATTTTATTTTTGTTGTTCGCATTACAGTGAGAAATACATAATCAGTGGAAAGGTCTTTTTGAAAGAGAGTCAACTAACGAAAAACCTTATAACTGCCTGAAGATGTGTTTCCTATGTGTCTGGACACAGACTCTTAGATTTTTCAGAATATCCATTTTGAACAAAATCCACGGGGCAGGAGTACACAGAGCAAGTCTCAGTCCCGCTATGTGAAAGCTGGATGTTTGGCCAGAATAACTGCCTTGAACCCATTGTGTTTGAATTACTTGTAGAGAATAACATGTTTATGTACAATGAACTGCTGTGCAAATACCATGGTAATAACCAAAGGTACTGTGCCTGGTGGAAAGAAATGCCAGCTCTTTGGGAAACAAAGAGAATGAATGTGAGGAGGCAGGGAAAGGAACAAAGATATTGGCTCTCATGGGGGTTTTCTTTTGTGACTTTTATTTTCTAGCAGTACGATGAGGGGAGTGTTAAGGTAGGGGCCTGGTGTGAAGGGGAAGTTGGAGCTGTTTTTCTTCTCAACTTGAAGACCTATGATAACTATTTTAATACTTATGCTGCTGTTCCTTCTTATGAACAGGGTCATTGCTGAGCTGCCAGGTCTCTTGCTGTGTGAGATGACACATTAATACTGAGCTTATTGGAGCAGGTTCTTCAGTCTTGTGCAGGTTGTTTTCCATGTCAGAGCAAAAAGATCTCGTTCTACTTTCTCTTCTCCTTTGGGATTATTTTTATAAGTGGGAGAAGCTGGAAGAGCGTCTCCTTGGACCCTGTCAGAGATGCTTTTGATGATGTTCCAGAGGAAAGTGTCCTTGGGTTATGAAGACATGTTCTTCAACTCTGTCTCCCTTGTTCTGTTTTGGGGTCAAAGGGTCAAACTTCAGCTCAGAGCAGTCTGTGCCAATACCACCACCCCAGGCTCAGCAGGGATCTTCTGAAAGAACCTGTGTCAAAAGGTAGAAAGCAGGTGGAATGGAAATACTGTTTGTTTTAACAAGGTAGTGGGAGAGAAATAAAGCATAGAAAGAGTTCAAATTCCTTTGCTTAATTGAATTATGTTACCACTACCTTATGTTCTTTTAGCGTAGAACATTTTTTTTTTATGTAATACCGATTCAATCCTTTGTTTATTTTTAAATCTCATGAGTTTAGGAAACATACTTAATTTGCCAGTTCTAGTAATGAATTCTAAGACTCAGCAATGATCTAACACTCTCAGCTTTTGTTCTCAGCGAGTTGCTCTGCCCAAGTTATCCTGGCCAGCTTTCACTCCCACAGCGTGCTGACTCTTGAGAAACAGCAAGTGCTTAAACGTTCCTTTTTCATCATTTCCAAAATCTAGATAAACCCCACTTCCCCAGAAGATTTTCTTGATTCTTCTTTAACAGTCTGTTTGCTGGATAAGCCCCAATTTAGAGTTGCTCCCCTTTATGTTCCCTAGGCAGATAGCTCTTATGTAGGGCAAAAGTTCTGACTTGCCTTGCCTTAGAGGATCATTTCACCTGCTAACGCATCTGTGCTCCTGCCTGCCGGAACTGCTTGTCCCGTGGCTGGTAACCACACGAAAACCTTGCCTGCATTCCCAGCTGCTAGCTCCTGTCTGCAAACCTAGGCAAGCACCATTCTCGGCTCCAACTGTTATTCACCTCATGTCACCTCTCTGGGCTCACCTCCCATCTGCTGGGAATCTCACATGTGAGTCAGGGAGGATGAACCTTAACAAACTGCAGACTCCAAAGTTTGGGCTTTCACAGATTGTATCAACCATGGAGTGTCTTTCTATAGCTGTGAATGAGGCACAAAGGTGGTGAGGTTTTTCTTTTTTGTT
Organism: Phaenicophaeus curvirostris; assembly: GCF_032191515.1. NCBI lineage: Eukaryota > Metazoa > Chordata > Aves > Cuculiformes > Cuculidae > Phaenicophaeus > Phaenicophaeus curvirostris. The sequence goes on along the minus strand of NC_091400.1, from coordinate 3,033,047 downwards.
GGTTTTTAAATAATGTCATTAATCTGTGTATCTGCCTTTAGTTTCAGAGTTGCTGAGTTTAGGATCTTGGGGTTAGTTATAAAAGTCTATGTATGATTGTTTTGAACTACAAGGTTTCAGATGAGAGATTGTTTTTTGCAAGCCAAGTCCCTTGCTGGTTGCTTATTTATTCAGGGCACGAAGCTTGCACGCTACTTCAGACTAAAAGGTGTATTCCAGGTCACACAACTGAGAATTAAGTGCTTGTTCTACTTTTGTGAAGGGAGAACTGGCTGTGTAGAGGCAGAGTATGAATGTTGCCCGCACTTTGTTCTTGTTCTGAAGAACAAACCAACTAAGAAGTGTTAGGGGGGTAAAGAGTGGGAGAAACCTCATTTGAACTTCATGAATGTTGCTCTGGACATTCTCAATAAATGCATTTATTTTCTGTAGTTTTGTCGCAGAAAGATAATAGTAAATTCTTACTTGGTAAAATACTGACTAGCAGGTATTTAATTACCTAGAAAATCAAAGAAAGTTAGTGTTTGCCTTTATCTGGTATATCAGTAGATATTTCCTCTATGTAAGCACCAGGTTGCATTCGTACCATAATTGTGATCAGAAGTTATTATTTTCCATTTCAGTTTTTTAAATCTCATATCAAGATGAGTACAGATACTGTCATTTCTGAAACATGGTTTTGGGACTCTGTTAAAAAATACTGGCTTGGTTAAAGCCTGGCTGGTGGTCTAAGTTGTTTTGTTACCTAAAGAGGAAGATTCTTTTCAGAACCATTGTACAAGACCTTAGGTGCATAGTGGGAGTGTTACAGTCTAGTATGTTATGTATCCTTCTGTGTTTAAAGAATGTTTTGCTGCTCTTTCTCTCCCAGCCTTGGTACCATTTCATGGTCTTCATGTCAGTTTCAATTTGAGCAAAAATCTTGCAAGCCTAATCTTGTATATTTTTATAACCAAATCTTGCAAGGATTCCTGTAAAAATAAGTACTCCAATCTGTTGTTTGATATCATTATATATGTAAATGATTACCATAAGAAATATTTCCATAGCCTGAGATGTTTTAGAAGATCTTCCTGGTTCTGATATTTACTAGGAATGTTTTTCCTGCTTTTCCTCTAGGTCCTGTCTGCAGTATATGTGTGTCATCTTTTGGAGCCAGAGCAGTAGCAATCTTCAGTGGCTTTATGGTGGCTGGGGGCCTCATGATGAGCAGTTTTGCACCTAACATATATTTTCTATATATTTCATATGGGATTGTTGTTGGTAAGAAACACCCCCCTTTCATGTAGAGACTTAATCTGTATTATTTTGAGTCTTGGTTTTTGGATCTGAAATGGGAAACTGATTCACAGGGGCAGTAATAGTCTGGGACTTGATTTATCAAGGAATACTTCACTTTGGGACAAGGAGAGATGTCACACAGTCAGATTTGCTATGAGGTAGTGAAAGATAAAAGTAATGCATATGTTCACCAGGGTTTGAAAGCAGCCTGTCCTCTGTTAGAGGTGAAGAAGCTGATGTTTTATCTAAAGGGTGACGTCAAGTAGGTCTTCTGCAGGTGTGAAGTGCAAGTCTTAAAAAATGACATCCCTTCTGGAATTTTGTCATCTACTCATTCTAATTTGATAAAGTAGAGATCATTAGTGAGTGATGTTTTTCTCCACATAACTGTGTTGAACCTAAGTCACTGTGCTAGAGGCATGAAAGTGCTGTTCTCCTAGCAGGTGGTGACCTGCCCCCAGTGCTGCAGAGTGGTTTATCAAGTTACTGTGTCAGGAGTGCAGGCATCCCTCTCTGGCCAGCAGGGACCCAGCGGCGTGCTGGCTCAGGCACAGTGCCACTTGGATGCAGCTCTGCTGTTTTCTGGCCCCTTTCTGGCACTGAAAGCCATGTAACCCTTCCGTGTAGCATGGAGCCTGAGTTGGTGAACTCAAATGCAGCCTGTTCCATGCAGCTTCTGTCATCAGGAATGGTCAGGGGAGAGGAGTGGGACAGTGCAGGGCAGCCAAATAGCCCTGTCAGTGTAAGGCTGGTGTGGCTGGTGCTGAGCCAGGGTGCCCAGGGTACACTATTGTATTACCTGATGAATAAAAAGGGGCATTCGTATGCCAGAGAGTGTTGCATGCCTTATTTCTGACTCTTTTTCTCAAGGGCTTGGATGTGGCCTTTTGTATACCGCAACAGTCACCATCACTTGCCAGTATTTTGACAAACGCAGGGGCCTTGCACTGGGTCTGATTTCAACAGGTATGACCTTTAATTGTCATCTCTAACTTTTCAATTCTGATAGAGCTACTGTTACCCTTTCAATAGAAATATCTTTCTCAGTTAATTCGTGAAGTATATCTTAAGTCAAAACATCAGCAGTGTGTTCATTAACATCTGTTCATTAGCAGATAAAATCAGGCTTCAGATAAAATAATAACTATGCATGCTGTTGTATGGTCTGGGTTGTCCATATAGATGACAAAAGGATATTTGCTAAAATGAAAGCAGAGTCGTGAGTAGCTTGGGCTATGTGCTGTGAGTAATAAGAGGGGAAACTTTCTGTAGAGCTTTCTCCCTCTTGTTTCTTACACAAGATCAGAGGTGAGAAAGAGATTGGAGACGCTGAATATGAATGCCGGATCACCACAACCTCACACTAGCTATATCTTTAAAAGGGTAGTTCAAGTTCAGACTTACATTTTTACTATTTTTTCCTGTCCAATTTAAAAGAAGACTAAATTCTGAAATCTTCGAAAGCTCATCCCAGTTTTTTGTCCATGTATGTCAAAGGGGTCCTAAAAAAATGAACATCTGATAATACAAGGAAAGTTCTTTGAAGGACACTGAGCAGTGTTTCTCACCCTTATCTCTGAGTCTTTAGGCTGTGTCATGTTATCCTTTACACCAAGAGGAACTGCTAAATTAATGAACAAAGTAGGAACTGTTGAAGAAGGCTGTTGTCCCATACCTTGCTTTCTGTGTTTTATTGAATCTCTCCTCTGACCTATTCTCTTAAGTAGCTTTTGGTGAGAAGAAGCCTAATCAGTATGGTCAGCACTGTGTGATATTAATGCCAGATCCATACCAGTGGAATAAAGGCAGGCTTCTGCAGAAAAGTTCCTTGGGATCGTTTTCAGGGGCTTTTGCTGGGATTCCAGGTAGTTTGCCTTAAGGCTTGATTTTATTGAGCCCTGATTAATTTTATTACCCGGAAGACAAAACAAGTGTGTTTTATCATTATTTTTTCTTGTGTTTAGTGCTGAGGTATGTAGGTGGCTATTACAGAACCTAGAGGCAGTTTTCAGCAAATCATTCTAATTTAAAATTTGTCTTCAAATTGACTTGAAAAAACAGTGCTGTATTTCTGAATGGACATCCATTGATTACAATGGGATCTGTGCCTACTTCAACTGACAGCCTTTTCTTTAAATTGGTGGGATTGCATAAAAGGCTTGTGTTTGTAGTACCTGCTTACTTTTGAGTGTTTTCTTCTCAGGAGCCAAATTTCTCAAATGCATGTTTGGCCCTGCAGAGCTTCAGAAATGCATTTGAAGTCAACTTCTACCATGTGAGCCCCTCTCTTTAAACACCAAATAGCCGAGGGCTGTTTCTAGGAGAGCTCTCGGTGAACCCCTGCTCTCTTCTTGCCTTAGAGGAGGAGGGTGACAGTGAGGGGTAGAATGTGTGAAATTCTAACTGTGCTAACTGAAAATGGTACCTGAAGGGATACATGTATGTGAGTGCATGGCAGAAGGATAGCTTAGTTGTTTGTTGTTTTTCATCAGATATAGTATCAATCCTACTTGTTTCTGAGATGTCAGCTGGTGTTAATCATCACTAGTTCAGATATTTTGAAAGGCTTTTTATTTTGTGGATACTTCACGAAGAAACTAACTTCAAGAGGGATGATAACTCACCAGATCATTAGACTGGAGAGAGAGAGATGTACCATTCCTGTGACAATATATTTGTAACTGCTGTAGTTTGTTAGCATAGAAGAATGTTCTTAGTTCTTCAGTTTAAACTTGTTATTTTCCTTTTATAGGCTCAAGTCTTGGACTCTTTATATATGCAGCACTGCAAAAAGAACTTATCGATCTGTATGGGCTGGATGGTTGTCTGCTAATAGTTGGTGCACTGTCTCTAAATATATTAGCATGTGGCAGCCTGATGAGACCATTGGAGTCACCTGATTCTCCTCCAGCAGAAAAAACAAGTGTAGACAAAGTCCTGGATCAATATTTTGTTTACCATGGAAAAGAAAAGACAGTTGAAGAAAATATAAGCATCCTTGAAAAGGGCTACATCGATGGAAAATGTGTGAACAATATGCCTGATAGCAAACAGGATAGCGTTTTAAATAAGAATATATTAATAAATATAAATGAGAGAGACACTTATAAAAAGAAAGTTGTAGAACAGACAAACTTCTGCAAGCAACTCGCCAAAAGGAAGTGGCAGCTCTATTTGAACTACTGGGAGGAAACCGCGGTTCTTTTTAAGAACAAAGTATTTTCAGCTCTATTTGTTGCCATATTGCTCTTTGATATTGGTGGATTTCCTCCTTCTCTGCTCATGGAAGATGTAGCCAGAAGTGCAAACATGAATGAAGATGACTATCATGTGCCCCTTATTTCCATTATAGGCATTATGACTGCAGTTGGCAAACTTACCTTAGGAATACTGGCAGATTTTAAGTGGGTTAACACTTTATATCTATACGTATCCACCTTACTAATGACAGGAGTGGCCTTGTTTGCAATTCCATTTGCCAAAAGTTACCTTACATTAGCGATGCTTTCTGGAATTTTAGGTTTTCTGACTGGGAACTGGTCGATTTTTCCATATGTAACAACAAAGACTGTGGGAATTGACAAACTGACTCACGCGTATGGGATATTGATGTTCTTTGCTGGACTTGGAAATAGCCTTGGACCACCAATTGTAGGTAAGGTCGGGGTAGATACTATAAAATGAATATGAGCTCATCAGGACCAGACAGAATTAATTTGCATTCAAGTAGTTCTAGTTGGTCCTAATAACAGTGGAAAGATGAAATAAAAATCTTCAACAAAAATTGAAGCCTGTTTTGCCTGACCTAGCAAAGCGGATTGTGTTCTGGTTTTGGCTTTGATGAAAGACACATTTCATTTCTTAGGTGATCAAACTGCATTTTAGATTTGGCAGGTTTCTTTTCCCCCTCTCATGATGTTTCTCTAGTTGACCGTGCTGTGTTGCATTTAACTCCTCACTGATGCTCTTCTCTCTTATTTTCACCCTCAGGTTGGTTTTACGACTGGACGCAGGAGTATGACACTGCATTCTATTTCAGTGGCTTTTGTGTCTTACTGGGTGGATTTCTTCTGCTGTTGGCGGCGTTACCCTGCTGGAATGCCTGTACCAGTCAGAGCTCAAAGCTGCCTCCAAATACTTACTCCTACAAAGTTGCATCTACTGCTTAGGTGACAACTGGAAAACACTTTGTGCTTTTTTTATATTACATAGCAAAGTATTTTGGTAATTTTCCACTTATTTATGAAGCTCAAAAATCCTCTTTCACTAGAAAAATTCCATTGTTGCTTGTTTTTCAGTTTCTTCTTTTTTTTATTTTATTTTTTAAGAACAGTCTTATTTTGTCTTTTGTGCATCATGTTTTCAACCTTTGTCTACTGTAATTTCCTTTCACCCTAGAAGGGGTATATTCTGCTGTATTACCAACTGTACTTGTTTGGGTTTTTTTAAAAAGGGGAGTGCTGGGGAGTGAAAACTTTGAAGCAAAAATGAAGGCTGGCGTTTCTGTCACCTTTTATAGGTCTCCAAGTTGCACAAACTTTACAAAACAAATAATTGCCTTATTAGAATGTAATACTGTGGAAAGGTGCTTATAACATCGTGCTTAGATTAACTTCTTGTCTTCTTAAAGTTTCTCCAGTTTACAATGAAGTGCCAGCTGGGATAGGGAGAAGAGCGGGGAGCAAAACCAGTCTTGTGTTGCATAACTGAAGCGAACTTTATGATGAAAGTAAACATTCTTACTACCACTGCAACTAAGAAGTATGTTTATAAATAATAGACATTTTGTGAAGTCTGTTTATAAAACTGTTGTACCAAAACCTTTTAAACCAAGGAATAAATGTGATTGTTGAAACTATGAAAAGAAGTGCTGACTTGGTTATGCAAGTTTATAATCTTTAGATCAGATTTGGAGAAGTGCTTACAGAAGTCCACAGGTGAGTAGCAAGTCACTCGCAGTCTGGCAGTACTGGAGGCATCTCTTTTTGTACTGGTACAGTTTAGTAAGTTGAACGTGCTGCAGAAAGCCTAGCAGTAGAGGTTTCAACAAGGTAGATTTGATGAAAAAAGTAAAAATGCGACAGTAGTGTCAGCTTTGCTCTGTCATTTTGGGAATGGACCCAGGAGGGAGAGGAGTTCCTAAAGAAGTGAGAAAAGGAGTTGCACAGTGTTAACAGGAGAGGTATTGGGGACAGCTGAGATGGAAGGAGAGCTGCAATATGTCAACACTAAACAGGACAATTAAGAGAGAGCCCCTCAAGCCCACTGCCTGGATACTGTCTAGCTGCAGGCTACCTCTGTGTGTGTTTTGGATTTTTGCTTCTATTTAACCAAAGGTTTGAGGCTCGTGTGACTGGGGGCGGGATCACTGTGAGGCTGAAGTCTTTCCTGAGCCATGTGGTGCCTAGAGTGAAGGCAGGATGTCTCAGCTAGCTCAACGCTGCCCTGCTTGCCCTATGCAATAGCTGTTGCTCCCATAGCTGCTCCTGTGCCAGAGATGTGTCTGGTTGCTCTTAGTAGCCACAGAAATCTTTCCGTGCATGACGTGCTGTGCGATTTGGATTCTTGCTGTAGCTTTAAAGTTTAGTGGAGCACATTGGTGAGGTAGAAGTTCTTACCCTGGGTTATATCCTGTGCAGTTTCCTGCGAATGCCCGCGTAGTACTCAGCAGTACTGGGTGCCTCAGATGGCTGCTATGATTCTGGCTCATAAATAATCCTTAAGATAAAAAACAGGCATGTAATGAGCAACCTTTATTGTTGAAGTGCTATGCACAGAGTTACTGTGTTTGCACACCTCATTAAGCAAGAGCGATTTAACCTCTAAGTGGGGCAGACATAAGCGCAAGTAATATTCCCTTTTCTGGTCCAAGGTAGGAAAATCCAGCTTGGTTTCAGACAGTTTTTTGCTAACTTTCTGGGATTTGCTTGTATTTGTATTAAAACTTGACAAATGCATAGATGCAATTGTTTTATCTTCATATTTTTCCTCTACTTGTCAGCTGGCTGTAACTATTGTGTGGTGTTTTCTTCCCTGGATTGATTCAGTGCATGTGGAAAAAATAGTGCGTATTCAGTATAGGTATAAATACAACTCCGGTTCCAAATTGGCGTCGTGGGTATCTGATGTGGATTTGCACCCATTTTATTTGCTTTCTGGCAACTGTAGTCAAATGCACACATATAAAATTAGTACTGTACTTTACACATTCTAAAGAAACTGTGATGATACAGTGGATATAATCAGGGTATTTGTGACTTCAGATTAATGTCTTTTAAAGTCTTCCTGCCAACAACACGTTCTGAGTACTTTAAGTATGAAGCATGTTAAATTAGTTGTCAGTCTGAAAAAATTCAAGTGAAAATAATGATTAGGCAATATGTAGCACAATTTTGCAATGCAAATGAAGTCTATTATTAGGTGGCTTGATATGTTTGGAAATATGACTTGTGATTGTGATAGTTTCCTGATGTAATCCTGCCCATCAGTGAGGAAAGAGCCCTGGCTGTTGAAGAATTTTTGAATGCCAGTACAGGCAATGTGAGTTAGGACTCCTAGCCCTAGCCAGTTAGTTGAGCATTGTGACTACACTAATCTTGACTTTAATCGACAAACAAGATCTAAGATTTAATGGGTTTAGTTTTTTTGGTTTTGCTTTTTGAGTCTCTAGTTTCGCAGGATTACTTTTCAAGAAGAGATCTCTAGAGATGCTGCAATTTGAGTATTATTGGAGAGCCAATCCTTTTTCTGTCTGGCACGCCTCGTTCAAATAGGCCTATAGCTTCAAGTATTTTTTGGAAGGTGTCAGGAGAGGTACAACATTATTATCTATGCCTCATTTTCTTGAAAAGTAGGTCATCAATATTGACAGGATGGTAGTGGTAGGTAGGTACACAGTTCTGTCATGTGGAATTAAATCCTGCATCCTCTTGAGTTTTATAGCCATGACAAAGAGATATTGAACAGAAGAAGTTAGAGGCTTCAAAAATTACTCTGTTGCAGAAGAAAAGAATATTATTTATTGCGTAAATTAATTGGTTACTGTCAAGTAAGTCATGAGTAGAAGATTTATTTGAAGATCTTAAGAAAATGTATTGTAGTTACCAAAATACAAGACAATTTAAACTGCCAAGTTTTTATTAGATGTAACTGCTAATTTTTTATTAGATTTAACTGCTAAGTTTTATTAGATTTAAAGTCTATTTAGTGCCTTGCTCAACTGATGGCCTTTATGGTTAGCTGCAAAAATGGATTACATTCCTTTGATATCTTGTTAATTTGTCTACATCACACTTGATTCCTGTGTCACATACTTACATTGAATATTGTGCTGAGTAAGGGCTGCAGATCATATGCTATAAAAGTTATTTGAGATAACTGCATTCCATTAAACTGACACTGAGGTGGGCGGGGGTTTATTTGAAAGATATTTCACTTGAGGCATTCCAGGAGGGCAAGTCTGATGAATATGTAGGGCTGAGCGTGCTACTGGTCAGATTAAAAAGGACAAAAGATAAATCATACAGAAATTGGACATGTATATCGAAGAAACTGATGAAAGGTTCTTTATAGTATGAGACAGAATTCCTCAGATTGAAAGGACTGTTGCTGTGATGTGTTGCTGTAGACTCAATTATGCTGAAGAGCCAAGTCAGTCTTACGAGAAATGGTCTTTAGAGATGTGTCAGGATGCTCTCTGTTTGCCAAAATTGGGTTTGATTTTACTTACTTTTTTTGAAGAAAGATTTTTGTGCTTTTAAATTGAAACAATTTGTAGAAGTCAATACACAAGATACTCATCTTGTATCATGCTGTATCATGTAATGATTGTGTTGCAGGAACTGAATCTTGGAATCATAGAGTTGGTTTGTTGGGAGGGATCTGTAAAGCTCATCTAGTACAGCCCCTGCTGTGACATCAGTGATTTTCAATTTCTCCAAATAGCTGGTCTGCTTCTGAGTTGTTGTTGCTTTCATGGCTTGGGGCGGAAGTCTTGACTCCTTTCTTTTATGTCCTCATTGTAGGGCCTTCTATTTTCTTCAGTAGCTTCTCTTGCTATTTTTTCTTTAGTGTGCGTGGGTTTTTTGCAACAACAGCTTTTAGCTGCTGTTTTTCAATTTGTGGAGTATTTGTTTTCTTGGGTTTTTTTTGTCTAAAATGAGCAACTCACTGAAATTCTTGACCAGAGCTCTAGAACTAATAAAATATTACTGATGTGAAGGCAGATTTCTTAATTTCTCTGCCTGCAGATGCTTCGGACCTTATTTAGTGAGCAACGGGAGCCTTATGCACATGTAAGGAAGAGTTGAAGACAAGACAAATCTTTGGTTTTGGGGTCTCACTGCTGTTCTTTCTCCTCTTTGGATCTCCTGTGTCAGGTACAGCTGCGCGTGCTGCAGTTTTGTGAACCGACATAAGGTGAGAGGTAGGAGAATCACCTGCCTGGAGCCTGAGATTTAAAACACAGGTACCTCCAGTCCTCTCACTTAGCATGCAATGAGGAGAATCGTGCAACGTTCAGTCATTGAATATGTACCTCAGGAATCTTCAAGGGAACATTCCTGTTCCTTGCTGAGCCCCGGTGCCGCTGCAGAGGGATTAAATACAGTGAGTTTTCCAGGCCATAGTTTCGAGTTGTGTTTCCTGCCAGCAGAAGTGCTCACTTTAGGCATGCAACAGTGCATCATTGTGGGTGCTCCTGGAAATGCTTTTTGTCTAACTGAGATCAGCGTGTCGTTTTTGCAGTGTCGGTTCACCTGCCACTGCCAGCAGAACACGAGCAGAAAGCAATTCCTTTTAAGTTGCCCTTGCAGCCGTGCCCCTGTGCGGTGAGGCTGCAGCAAATACTGTTCCCAGCTGCCTTTGGATCTGAGCTTAATCTTACTTGGTCATAGTTAAACTTACAAAAAAAATTTCTTTTAGTTCAAATTAATATTGTTCTCCTCCCCTGTCTTCCACCCTTTCTGCCATCACAGGCTGAAAAATCATCCAACTAAACTTTCTTCTTTTCCTGGTGTCGCAGCTCATGTTGAAAGTAAACATGTTTTCAGCAATTAACAGCAATGACTAGGAGATGTTGCTGAGTAACAAGATGAATACATATGCCCCTGTTTTGTAAATGGCCAGTGCTCTGACCAGCTCCATTTACAGATCATATCTAAATTGTGGGGGGGGGTTGTGGTTTTAGCTTTAAATGTTGATATATGACATGCGTATCATGTTGTATTAGGTCACGCTGTCTTCTGTTGGAATCAAATTGCTTTGCTGTTTAATTAAAATGTCCCTGGGTCAGAGCGGCTGCCTCCCTGCTTTGCATTACTTAGGGAACGATCTTTGCAAATCACAATAACTGAAATAATCCAGTGTATCTTAAATGACAATTAAATACTGTATATGGGGTTAATAATCAATTGAAGCACTTTTATTACTTGCTTCAAATTAAACAGGGTTATGTAGATGTGCTGTCAAGGAATAAGAGTCAAAAAATTACATTTACAAAACTAGGCTTGACAATCTGGTATCTCCCCAGGTATTCTTTACAGGCAACAGTTAAGCAGTCAGTGTTTGGGGTTTGTGGATGACCATTTTAACTATCAAAAAGATTCCTGGGAGAGAGAGCGAGATGGGGAAGAGAATTCCCACTGAACACGCTATTTTCCTTGTTGCTTCAGAAACAGGAGACTTCAATTTGCATATCATGGACAGAACTGCTGAAAAAAAGATTTCATCATCTTGCCTGGAACTGGAAAGCCTGATGGAGTTGCCGCTGTCACCTCAGTTTCTCTTGGGGGAAGATCTCCCTTTTGAGAGATCTTCTACCTCTTTTGAGTTTTCTCTAATTTTGCTCAAGAAGTAGTATCACTGGACTGCAGAAGGAGAGCTAATTGAACTTAGGCAGGAGTAACTCATTTGAAGCAATATTGAATCAGTAAGGACCAAAGGTATTGGAATTCTATGCCAGTGGAGAAATACAAATAAATACCGATAAAAACTTCCCTGAGTTTTACATGGGTGAGGGCAGTCTATGGTGCAAGAGGATGCTGAAGCCTCCATTTACCATATTCTTCCTCCTTTTTTTCTTAATCCCATCCCAGGTGCTGCGTGAGAGCTACAGGCAGAGACTAACCATATTTTATTTCTTTACAGCCTTTCAAAATTTCTTTCAAAGGGATAATATTTTTTCCAGACAACAACATTGTAAACACTGGCATAGGAACTCAAATAAGGAATGGTAGTCAGAGTATCTAATTGCAGAATAGCCCTTGCACTTGTGCTTAGTTTTTACCAGGCAGAGCCTTTACTGGGTACAACTATACTTCCAGTTGTTTTGAATATATTTTCCTCTCAAATTTACCTTATATGTCAGATTTGGGGATTTGCTTTCACTCAATTAATTCCCTCAATAGAGAGTTCAGTTATCAGCTTTATCCGTGTGTGGTTTGAACTTCATGATGCAGACTGAAATGGGTCTTAAATAATTTGCAAGGCCTGTAAAAGAGCTTTATTTGCCTTATTACAACAGCTTTCAGTCCACTGCTATTTTTGCTGATGTTATGCTCTTTAGCAGCAACAGCAAGATAGTGCCATTAGATAATGAAGCAATATTGAATTTTCAATGCTGACTTGTTTTCCTTGGATCAGGATCAAGACAATTAAGAGGCTTAGGTGCCAGGTGGAGATTAGAGGAAGAAAATGAAATCCAAAACAGGAAGCAGAGAGAGACAGGCTCCAATTGAACCTTCAGGATGTTTCTCTCCAGGAGAAGAGTATTGACAGTGACTGACCTGTTGCTTTCAGTTACGCAAAACTGCCAAGGAAGCATGCAGCTTTCTGCATGCTTTGCTAAAGAAAAGCACAAGAAAAATGGTGCTGAAGAGTCTAATAGGCTGGGGGTGAAAAAGGCAAGCAAGCAGTCTGAACACGTGCCTCCCGCTGTTTCGCCGGGCAGTTCTCCACATGCCTGTAACTCAGCTGCCTGGAAATAGGCTCTTGCTGAGCCACCGCAGGACACCAGCACATCCCTTGCCAGAGATTGGTGCAGATACAGAGGGAAGCAACTCCCAGCTTGCCAGGTGGGTTAATGTTGTGCTGTTTCTACAGTAACGAAGAGCCTTGCTGTGGCTCAGGAGATATTTGCACAGCGCTAAACTGATGTGTGCGCTTGGCTGAAGGAAAGGGGGCAATTCTCTTTCACCTGCCCGGCACTGGAGGGAGAGATACCCCTCTGCCCCTAGGCGTCCACATCCCGAGACCACCCGATTAGATTAGCTGTAATAAGAAACAAAACAAAGTTAGAAGCGATGCTGCTGGCAGCTGACAAGAGCTCGCCTGGCAGGAGGGATTATGGTCTGCGTACTCTCTCCTTAAGCACAGTGAAAAGCAACGCATGTAGCCGCAGAGGAGAGCTGCTTTCTTGTCAGGACAGCAACCCTTCCTCTCTGATCATTTGGTTTGGTGAGGAGGCATGGCTGGCAGTCAAAATATTGTGGTGAGAGATGTGTGGCAACTATCCTATAAGTCCGTGCTATGGCTTATAGCAGCTAAGTTATGGGTAACATATATATATTTTGATACAGTAGCAATTAAAATAGAAATACTATTTTTCATGCCTCAATTCTTGCCAATGATGACCTAATACTAGATGCATTCTTTCCCTGTCTGTACTTCTGTCTTGGTTGCAGCTCATATTTCATTTTTTTTTTTCCTTTGGTTTGAGATTCACTATAGTTTCTTTAACAGCTGCATGTACTTTGAAATGTGCCATTTTTCAGAGCTTACTCATTTTTCAGTTTAAGGTGGCTCATGTTGAATTGGAATAAAATATACAAATGCTGTGTGCCTAGGGTGGCAAATGAAAATGTGCTTTGAAAGCCCGTGAGACGAGTTCAACTGATGGAAACTCATCTGCTTGTATCTGACCCTGACTGGTTTTTTGTGACAATTCAGGGATACTGTTCTGGGGTAAGTCCCCAAGGATTGTCAAGGCTAAGATGGTACAACTGTTGTATCAAAGTCCATTTAGCAAATGACTGTGCGGTTCCCAAAAGATTACATAGAGAAAGGAAAAAACACATTCCTGAACAGGACAGTTCTGAGTATTTTGAGCCAAGGAGTAGACAATACGATTTTTCTGCTTTCCTTCTGTTCAGACCAATCTCTAGGGCTTTTTAGTGTTTCCAGCCCTACTTGCTGAAGCTGTCAGCTCTGAAGTGTAAGAGGTCAGCACATACTCACTTGGCACGGGTCCGTGGGCTTGTCATGTTGTTCTATCCTATTTTTAAGAAGGCCTATAAATTGCAGTTGGAGCAATACTGTTCTTAGTTGAGCTAGCCACTTTTCTCTGAGCTCTCCACCCAAAACAAACTGTGCTTTTCAAAACAGTCCTGAACAGTGCCTTGGAGTCCTATATCCCCTGCTACAACATCAATTTCTCGTGTTTTTTCATCTTGCAGTGCCTTCTCCACCCAATTCAGCTCCCACAGAGTCTGTCTGGCTCTTTTTACCCCATGCTGTCCCCAGGCCCCGGTGCTTGGGTGGGCAAGAGATGGTGTCCTACACCGTGGATCTTCCAGTCGGGTGTTGTTAACTGCCTGGCCAGGGCACATGTGCAGATTTTCCTATGAGCCAGCTGCAAAAAGCAACACCTTTAGCTGTGAAGTCCTGTGAGATGCTACCCTGTGGCCTTTTCTTCCACTGGGCTGGTGTTTATTTTGATATACGGGAAGAAAAGATTTTTAAAGGCAGCTGAAATGACCTAGAGGTTGATCATGTGAACTTGTAATGTCCAGAGTTCTGGATACCACACAGTCAATTCAGGTCTTCCTGTACCAACAGCATAATTTAGCAACTCCAGCAAAGCATTTGCTGCGGATGAGAGATGTGTGATGTTTTCATGTGCTGGTTAATTTGTATTTATGGTGTTCTCTGACCTTCTGACACACTGGAAAGGTTTTTTCTTCTCTGTAATTATCCACTTGGAAAAAAAAGCCAAACCAAAAACCAGAAAAAGACTTAAACACTCTAAGTACATCAAGACATCAACACAATTAAAATCAAGGCGTCACAAAATATGTTTTAGGTAACATTAGATACCAATGTGACTGAAAAATAGCATTTATATGTGGCAAAGCTTTAAATGCAAAATGTAGTATCTTTTTTTTTTTTAAATCCCGCATATCCTTGAAAAATTGCTTTTGAAGTTGTCACTGGATAATGAGGATCATACCACAGAGGATCTGGCTAGGAGTTGCAATTGAATTGAATTTCTTTGCTTCAGGTCAAGCTTTCTGCATTTATTTATGAAGCCCACAGTTCCACTCTGAGCCTGAGCATCCAGTGCTCAAAGCCTGCAGTTTGCAAGCTCCTCTTCAGCTGGAAGCAGCAGGGCTGCTTTCCCCCACTGTTTACTTCTAATCCAGAGCCACCACAGCCTCTCCAGCTGGATCTGGGCCACAGCGAGGAGAGCAGCAGGCAAGGCTAACCACGTCGCATCCCCACGGCGGCCTCCCCGCAGGACACGCGCTCCGGCTGCTCAGCTCTCGCCCACCAAGAGGGGTTTTATTGCCTTTTTGGCTGGATGCTTGAAGGCTCCTGAAGCCGAGACGCAGATCACTAGGTTAGCAGAACAGACTGCTTGCAGTTTGCAAAATTTTCCTTCAAATGAACCGTGAAGCCTCGGTTAATTATTCTTCTTGCTGCTACTGTTTTTCACCGCTGCTGACAGTGGGTTTACCTCTGCCCTCTCCCACGGAGATCCTGTTGTTCTAAACACTTCTGTAAAAAACCTCATTTTCTTAGGAGGAAAAGTAAACTCTTCTGTTTTCCTTTCATGTTTATTCTTTCTCTATCTTTTTGAGCAAGCCTCCAAAGCAGCCCTTTTAGTAGCTGGAGGTCGTGCCTAGCCGAGGGAGTATAAAAGCAGCCCTAGAGGCTCTCTGAGCCCCTCACACCACCCACGACAAGGTGCTGCCTCTCCTTACAAACCTTCCCCTGGGAGGCTGGGTGTGGGGAGGCCAAAGGGTTTGGTTTTAATTCAGCCCTTGAAGTCAGGGTGGCTGCTCCAAGTACCCCAACATCCTCTTCATGAAGTCCTGCAGGGGCTGACTTTGATCCAGAAGCTGTGAAGGAAGGGTTTGAATGGCACCTACATAGTATGAGCAGTTCTATGTTTAATTTGTGCCGCCTTCTGCTCTTCATACACCAGCAATGCGAGGAGAAATCGCTCCTCCGGGCTCTGTTACTTCGTACAAAAGCAAAATCCTGTCCAGGACTCGGGTCTCCTTGTCTTCAGTGGGGTTTGCAGGACCACCTGCAAGCCTCGTGTGCCCTCTAGCTGTTGTAAGCTTTGAGGGAACCGGGAATATCTTCATTTTTTATAAGCCTTGCCGTATTTCACTTTTGAACCCAACAACTGGGTCTTGAAAACAAATTCTTCCATAATTGCAGTTAGAGGAGCAGTATGGACCGAGCGGCTGATTGCAGTCCCTGCTGCCTTGTTTGCCCTGGGATGATCCAATAGAAAAAAATAGTGCTTGCTTACTCAGGCTGGGAATTTGTTGCTTTAAAAGGTATTTGCCTAGAGTTCATGTGTTCAGCTGAAGCAGGGGAGAGCCAGCAGGATGATTCCCGTGACTCCCAGGAAGATGGAGGGTGGAAATGTGCCATGGGGCGGGGAGCACAGAGCGAGAAAATGGATTATTTTTTAAATATTTGCCTTTGCACAGGCTTTTTGTGAGAAGTTTCTCTGCTGCCAGCCCACAGACACGGTTAGCTGGGACACTGGTGGCCCTGAGCGCCTCATACTTCTACACGGTGAAGGTGTGGGAGCTGCTTCTGCTCCAGCTGCCTTGCAAACACAGGGATAAAGCGTGTGAGGGTGGGATGGGTGGAAAAACACTGTTTATGGTGGCCTGGGGGCAGTGGTGGGGCAGAGGTTTCGAATGCAGCAAGGGGAGAGGATGTTGCATATCAAAATGCTGCCTGTGTCCTCTCCGGTACGAGTGCTGGACAAGATGATGCTGTGATGGAGAACGGCAGGCACACTGTGGGGTATGGAAGGACCAGCTTGTTTTCTTCTCTTATTTATTTATCAGTCACTTTTCTGTGGAGCAGTGTTGTGGGGGCTGTGCCATCAGCCTCGGCGCTGCCTGTGGGTTCAACAGCTTCGAACAGGCCGAGTTGTGAAGTGCTGGAGGGGTGAGGGCAGGGCCAGAGCCCCTCAAGCGGCTGCAGCTGTGGTGGTGGGTCCAGGTGGGGCCCATCAGTGGTGATGGGGCTGAGGACTGCTGGGCGGGCACCAGCAGGTAGCAGGGCGTGAGGTGGGGAGAAATGGGGGCCTCTCCTGCTGTTTTCATAGAATCACAGAATAACCAGGTTGGAAGAGACCCACTGGATCGAGTCCAGCCGTTCCTATCAAACACTAAACCATGCCCCTCAGCACCTCGTCCACCCGTGCCTTAAACCCCTCCAGGGAAGGTGACTCAACCCCCTCCCTGGGCAGCCTGTTCCAGTGCCCAATGACCCTTTCTGTGAAAAATTTTTTCCTAATGTCCAGCCTAAACCTCCCCTGGTGGAGCTTGAGGCCATTCCCTCTCATCCTGTCCCCTGTCACTTGGGAGAAGAGGCCAGCACCTTCCTCTCCACAACCTCCTTTCAGGTAGTTGTAGAGAGCAATGAGGTCTCCCTCAGCCTCCTCTTCTCCAGGCTAAACACCCCCAGCTCTCTCAGCCGCTCCTTGTTGGGGGAGCCTGGGCTACTGAGTAAGGTGGCAGCTCCCCCCACTTCAGCCCGTGGGCAGAGCAGGTGAGGGAGCCATAGGTGGTGGTGGGGTTGAGGAGAGGGCTGAAATCCGCATGCCACTAGCCAAAATGGGCTTGGGAAAAGCCAGACGTGCTTCATGAATGCTCTGTGCACTCCGGAGAGAGCAATCACATGCCTGCTGCCATACCCTGGCTGCACCTGGGTGGTGGGCGTTGGCATGAACCAATATAAAGGTGAGGCCAGCACCTGTGTGAGGTCTCTTCTTATGGCAGGTGGGCAGGAAGGCCTCACATTGTAGGGCAAGAAGTCCTCTAAACCGCAGCATTTCCAGACCTCGTCACGGGATCTTGTGGAGAGGTAAGTGAGGTAAAAATCTGCTCTCTTTTTTTAAGTGGTTTTCACTCTACTAAGGAGAAGGGAATCATTTCTGCCATCTGTGCTGAACCAGCAATCCAAAGCATTGACAGAGTAACCCTTGCTTTTCTAGTATTTCACCAAAGCCTGTGACTCTGCACCTGTATTTTTTCTTTTTTGCCTTTTGTGTTTTATTTTTGATTTGTATGTACATATCAAATTTGTTTGTAGACTCTTCCCCAATTACATTTCACTGCAACATTACTTGATTCATTATGGCTTATTTCTTGGGCGATTCTTTGTATCTGCAGGAATTATAAGAGATGATATAGAGAGGAGGGTGCTGGCCTCTTCTCCCAAGTGACGGGGATAGGACAAGAGGGAATGGCCTCAAGCTTCGCCAGGGGACATTTAGGCTGGACATTAGGAAAAAATTCTTCACAGAAAGGGTTATTGGGCACTGGCAGAGGCTGCCCAGGGAGGTGGTTGAGTCACCTTCCCTGGAGGTGTTTAAGGCACGGGTGGACGAGGTGCTAAGGGACATGGTTTAGTGTTTGATAGGAATGGTTGGACTCAATGATCCGGTGGGTCTCTTCCAACCTGGTTATTCTATGATGTTGGGCTTAACAGCATCTGTATCTTTGATTTTTTTCAAAGGCTGGAACAGATCCTTGCTGGCAGATATACCAAAATGATTGTGCAGGTCTTCTCTAAATGTGTATCTGTAACACGCGTACACTGCAGGCCATCTCAAAATATTTTGCTTACTGCTGCTAGCAGGCAGAATAGATGGTAGGTAGTATGACTATCTGCTAACTTGCATTGAAAAACCCGCTCAAAAGTAAATATCAAGCACATGATCAGCTTAAGAAGCCGTGCCAGTGTGTGTGTTAGGTACCATGGAAACATCTGATAATAACACATCCGTCGCCTGTGCAATGCGACTCTGGAGGCAAGGGTTGGCTACAGGGAAACCATTTCTACTAGTAGTTAATTTCTACCTTCAACAAAATCTGAAGTGAAACTCACTGCTTCAGTGGATGTCTGGCATTTATGATACGATAAGTTAATTACAGAGGAACAGCCCAATGGCTGCAGTTAGCTTTGGCTGGATTGCATGGATTTGTGAAGGGAACATAGATGATGGTGTCTTCTGAGCAGCAAAACTGAAATACACTCTCCTGCAGCCTAGCATGGGAGCAGGAGCCTCCCTTTCAATTTGCGTAAGTGAACTTATATCTGAATTCTTGAGCCCTTTGCAGCCTTTCTTCTTTGAGAAGCCTGTGCTTCTTCCCCCAACCCAACTACTGCATCTGAAGAGGGAAAGAGGAGGTATTTAACATAATATAATATATAAAATATATGACATATAATATACCATCACTGTTGTAGAGGGATTTTTTTAACACCTTGCAGCTTGTATATGAAAATGCTGTGAAGTACATTTGGTACATGCTGATATTGGTTCTTCTTAGGTAATTATTAACACTTTAGCATTAACATCCCATTCCAAGCTTGCTTATGTACTGAAGTAGCAAAATGGGGTCTGGGTGCCTCAGTGTGTGTTTGCATGCGTTTGCCACGGCAGCGTGGCTGGATGCAGCCTCCCGCAGCTCCAGGTTGTGGCTTTACTGAAGATGTGTGTGTTAGGAGCTGAAAAACAGCTTTTCCATAGCAGTTCAGCCACAAATCTGTAGGAAAGTCTTTCCTTTCTCCTTCTGAAAACACAGTCTCTTCTGAAATGTTTATTACTACTAATTTTGGAATGTGCTGGGATGATGCAACAAAACATTAAAATCCCCCTCTAAAGAGAAATGCAGAGCTGGTATATCTGGGTGTTCCCAGCTTGGACTTCTGCTCTTGTTGTGTAGCATAAAATGTGTGACTTGGTGGAAATGGGTTCTCTCCTTTGTGACTGTGAGTTTAGCCTGCCTTATGGAGAAATGAGGACAGAACGCAGCACAGTGGGTGATGTCACATGCTTATAAGGCAAAGCAGGGTAGTGGATGAAGAAGGAAAAAGAATAAGGGACCAAAAACCAGCTCCCAAGTGCAAGTTGTTCGTGATTTCTTATGTATGTTTTTGCATTGGTTATTGGGCTAAGAAATTCTGAATAACTAGATGAGCAGATGGGAGCCCTTCACCAGGCTCGTGCTGCTTAAATTCATTTTCTGGCTCCTCCATGAATCTTGCATTTTTTTCTCTTTGTGAATTGGATAGAAATTCACAAATTTCACAGGGTTTGAAAGGCTGTGCACCAGCATTTGGTCAGCCTTTTCTGTGACTGTTGGGGCTTTTCTTGAGGAAGGGGTTTAGTGACCCCTCCCAGCCCTACACAGGGTGTCTGCCTTGACCTGCAGCTCCGTTTTCTGTGAATGTAGGTGCAAATACATTTTATTGGGATTTATCTTTTTACAGGCCCTGTCTGGGCTCTACAGAAAAAGAGTGATATTAGTATTTCAAGAACATGCAGTGGAAGTAAAATCTGTACTAAGATGCCGTAATGAGGACGATAATTGTACCCTACCTAAGAATCTTAATATAATAAAAACATAGAAGTAATAAACCCCAGATTTTGCTTATCACTTGCCTGGTTTTACTCCCCAGACATCATTATCATCTGTTCAAGTCAGGCACACAACCAATAAAGTCTCACCAGATCTACAGTTCAGCAGAGGAAAAAACACATTCGGTGTTCCTCTGGAAACTCTCATACAGGATGCAACACCTTGTGGAGTTCCTTTTCTCGTGATGCAGATGGTGGAGTACCTAGAAGCGTTTGGTAAGTTCCTGTTTTCTTTGTTTGGTCTCCGAAAACTGTAACTCTTTGTTTAAGCTGCGTTTTTCAACTGTGACTGCTGAAAAGTCTATTTTTACAATTATTATGCTTTGTTAGAGGAGCTCTTGCTTATTGAGATCCAGTTTCATCACACAGGTCTGGTGATGCAACCACTGCTCACGGTTTCGTATTTTTTCTTAAACAGGTCTGGAACGTGTCGGTATATTTCGAATCAGTGGCTCAGTAAATAAAATCAAGGAATTGAAGCAGAAATACGATCAAGGAGAAAAAGTAGACCTTATTAATGATGGAGATGTTGATTCTGTGGCCAGCCTCCTGAAACTCTTTTTGAAAGAACTACCAGTGGCTGTTTTTCCAGACAACATTTGTTCTGGCTTGCTAAAAACTTTCCAAGGTACAGAAAGGGCACCTTCCAAGATTCTGTCCTTTCTCTGGCAGTCACAATGCGTTCATTGCGCCTTCCTAGCAGCAAAGATTTAAGTTTCTTTAACCTGAGGCTGATGGTTAATTGCTTTTGGTGGGCCAGTCTTTTTTTGAATTCATTAATGCTTTTGAACTTCCCACCATCCTGTGGCAAGGTGTTGGATGCAATCCAGTCCTGGATTTTTTCAGAAAGTACCTTTTCTGCATGATTTCTTTTCAAATTTGGTACCTTATCTGTTACCAGGATAACATTTATATTTTCAATCTTATCACTATCATAATGTTGCTCGTGTTCTTATATAGCCACTGCCTCACTTCTCTCTTTTCCAAGTTGTAGCCTCTTTCTCTATTTAACCTTCCTTTGTACAAGAGTCTTTTCGTACATCCCTGTTCCTATTTAGTACTTTTTACTATTTTTCCTGTAGTCTTCTTGGTCAGCAACGTGTGGAGCAGCACAAAGCCTTTCAAATTGATCGCCAAGTTGAGTACCTGCAGCAATACGCTGCCATGTTCCCTATTCAAGCCTGTAATGGCTGAGAGATTGGAAGATTCTGGCCAGTGATTTTGAGTGATAACTATATCAGATATTTGCATACAAATAAGTGGGTTTTGTGTGTTAGATTTCAGGTTGGTTTTGTTCGAACTACTTCTGCAAGGTGCCACATTATAAAAAAAGGAAAAAAAAACCAGAAAGGAGTAATTTTCATTAACTATGAAAGTTTGTGCTGAAAGATCTGCAGGTTTTTTTTTGCAAGCACTTTGTTTTGACTACCCTGAACAGTCTTGCTGTTATTTTCTTATTTTATTTTATTTTTTTCCTCTCCATTCTCTTTTCCCTATCTCTCTCATTAATAATTTGAGCACTATTGGTCTTGCCCATTATGAAATGTATTTTTTTAGGCATGATTTGCTATTTACAATGTCAAAACTACACAGATGTGTCCTGGTGATTTCTGGCAAATTTGAGCATCAGCTGCCAGTTATTGAGCAGTACTATCATCTCAGTTCTAATAGCCAGGAGACTTTATCATACTAATTCTGAACTGCTGTTCAAATAGCATTGTTTCTGAACCCATTTGCTGCTTTGCAACTCTTCTTTGAAGGATGAAACCCAAGAAAATTCTAAGTATCCCTTATTTAGAATTTTAAGCATCTCTTGTATAACTACAATTGCATATTTATAGAGAAAAAAATGTTTTGAGACCGAGAGCTACCAATTAGTCAGGAAATTAAGGTAATGTGGGGCTGAAAGGGTACAATTTCTTATTTCTATTAATGAGAATCATGCAGCATGTGTAAAATCTCTGGGGAGAGTCAAGACTGACGATCTTGTCTTGTCTTTAAAAGCAGCTTTAAGGACTCAGGTACATGACTACTGTCTGCATATGCATTAGAAAAGAAGCAAGAGCTAAATGATTCTATCATAACAGGAAGAATAGCAGAAAGAGTGTATATAAAACAATATCTGGAAAATGCATGATACTTAGATATTAAATTGAAAATTGTTTGTTTAGGACATATTTATTCTTTTATTTTTCTCTGGTGCATTTTAAAACGTCCTCTTGTTCTCAGGTCTCTAATAACGCCTATGAGGTAATTGTGTTACTACTAGGAATGTCTATGTAATAACTTTTCTTTTTCCCCCAGAGCACGAAGTCCACACGGCAGAATGCATAGAGAACCTGAGACAGTTACTCAGCTGCTTGCCCAAAGCCCATCAAAACCTTCTTCGATTCCTGTTCGCTTTCCTTTTAAAGGTAGCCACGTACAGTGCAGTGAATTTCATGACTCTGGAAAACCTTGCCATTGTGTTTGGACCTGCGTTGTTCAAGTGAGTACTGTCTATTTAAATACCTTCAACAGAACTCCTAGATCACACTTTACAATGAGGCTTTCTGTCACAACTGTATGTCCAATTGTAAGTGGAACATTTTGAAAATTGAATGTTTATTATCACATCTGCCCATAATTTATTAGGTAATAAGATGTGATGGGCTGAGCTGGCTGACCACCTTCATGATGTTAGGCACTGGGTATACAGGTCCAGCCTCAAGTAAGAAACCATCTGAAGAGAACAGGTATGAGGCCTGAAAAGCCAATTAATAAAAACTGCTCCTCTTAGCCAAGCTAAGTTCTATGTCATGCAAGTCAAGGTAGTGAGAAGGAACAACTTAGACCTGATATTGGAGGATGTTTCAGCGAAGGTGGAATGATTTTGTTTTTAATCCTATGCTTTATGTTTATGCGAGAGGATGTTGAAATGTTTATACCTGTCCTACAATGTGTAAAACTGTTTTAGTGGATCAATTCCAACTTAGTGTGAAATACAAGCCAATGCCACTTTGCAAAATGTGTATGTTAGTATTTAGTATTTTCTATGCAGTAAAAAAAATCCTCTTTATTTTTCACTGTTTTATATGGCAAGCCAAATAAGTTATTAAAATGATATATCAGCAAAATTGGTAGCAAGCACATCAGAAAATAATGACAGGCTTTGTTTTGGGGAGCTACACTCTCAAATCTTGCTACTGTTTCCACAGGTCTCTATGTTTCTGTCCATTTACCTGCTCTGTGATCTTAGTACCAGATGCATCAGTGTATAAGCTTTGCAGGTGGCATAAGTAGAAGGACTCTTCCTTTTGCAAAAGTAGAGCTAGGGAGAGGGATCTAACAACATGAAATGTGGTAGGAGTTAAGCCATTTACTCCTGTGAGAATAGGCTACACCATGGAGGATGTTCAGTGATGAAACGAAGTTTTGCAACCAAATCCCAAGTTCCTTAGTATCTACATGCTAAAACTAGTAAACGTTTACTTCTCTGTGCCTGGATTAGTTGTGTGGTAAAACTTATAACAGTAACACCTAAAAGGCTGATGACAAAAGGCCCTCACCGAAAATGTGTCCCTTGACCCGCACACTAACTCAACAAGGACTACGCTGACTGTTACTCTTATGTCATCAGGCCCCTTTGCTAACACATGAGGTTTCTGTGTACATGTGCAAGAATACTTAATTTTATTCCTTTATCTCCATTCCCAAATTTTCTGAACATGTGCCCACTGATAGCTGTATATACAGATAAGAATCCAATGAGCTTCCTTATTGACTGATAAGCTGTTTCAGATTTTAAGCATCCTACTCTGTTTTGAGAGATGGTCCAATTCCTTCTCAACATGCTCCTTTGTCTAGTTTTAAAGTACACTTAGCGCTAAAGTTAAATGCTTTTGTGGCAATGACCTATCTGAGAAGCCTTGAAAACTACCAGCATTGGATTTCTCTGCCAGCGACTTGTCAAGAGCGCACGGCTACCATAAATAGAAGTATATCTGTGCTATGAATATTAATGCCAGCTTTTCACAATCATTCTGGTCTCACCAGCTCTGGGAGAGAAACCAGTATGTCTGGAGCTCATCTTTTTTGTGAAGTGTAGGACTATTGCTGTCCTTGGAGAGTTATCGCCTAGGATTATGAAAAATCACCTTTTTTTTGGTAGCTGGGTGGAGAGGAGAGCCTTGCAACTGGCATTTTCTCTCAGCTAGATTGCTGTACTTGTTCCCACTGAGTGATCTGAGGCCTTAAATGATTCAGGATAAACCATTTTTATTGTCCTGTACAGCAGCAAAATTCAAGGTAGTCTAGTGTGTGTCATATCTGCTGACATAGGGAATAAAATAAGAAATTTTATGTCTTTCAGCAGAAGAATTAGTGCAATTAGCCACCACATTATGAAACATTTAGCAGCCAGGATGTAGATTCACTGTAAAGTGAGATGCATTGAGTAGTACTTGCTATAGCTGTTCAGTCAGAATGTGAAGGTTAGGAGAAAAAACAGCTCTAGATCTAATCTCCAGTTGTTGGAAATAACATTCTGGATGTGATGTCAGCTCTGCTTACAGCACTAATTCATTGCATGTGTTAAAACTGTTCTGCATGTTTTGGCAATCTGCATTTCTATGCAATTACTTCTCTCTTCATTGACATCAAACAAGTAAACTAGTTTTTTTCTAAGCATTTTTACTTGAAAATTTTGAACTACTTATATTCAAGTGTAAATTCTGTCTATGATTATCACCTGTTTCAATCTGTTGAAGCTTTTATTTGTGGAGACCTGTCATGCTTATAGTTTCACTGCAGTGAGTGAGTTAGAATATTGAGTAGTCGGAACATGGAACATGCACAGGCCTTGGAGACGCAAAATTAGAATATAAAACTTGCTGCTCATTATACCTTTCAAGCCTAAACTGTGTATACTTCACAATTAGTAGCTACGGTAAATGCAACACGAAAAATATAAGCATTAGCTCAGGTATTGTATTGGAAATTTAGTTAAGGATCACAGAAAACTCCTCTTATAATTAATTTTAAATGCTAGGAAACTAATAGCACTGTGTGAAAATTGAATATTAAATAATCACTCTTCCATATTCTTTCAACTGCTGCAGCCCCTTCCTTCAATGCTGCTTATATTGAATATTTAACTAAAATTATCTTCTTATTGGAATTTTTCTATTATCAGTATATATTTCATGTCCCCATGCAGGGTGGTAGAACCTAAAGTGGGGGTGAGAAAAGAAGGTATGTTTCAGAAAAGCATAACTGAGTAAAATGTTTAATTTTACCTTTAGTCTTCTTGGTAAACCATCTCCTCCCTCCCTCATGAGGCTGAGTTAAGCTATCTTCACTGCTGTTAAATGGCTCCACTAGCACCTTTCAGATTGCTTTTCTTTTAGTTTTTTGACATCTTAACATTTGCATGATGCAGCTTTCATGTCCTCGCCCTCTTGTAGGTAAGGGAACCAAAAACATAACTCGTGGATCAAGTGTCTGAGTAGCTACTACTCCCTACAATTTCTTTGCTAAGCTCTGCTCTTCTATTAGCTTCTACTGTTGATTTCTTTCTGCTCCTCCACTGAAGATTTATTTCTGTTGCTATTCATCTATCTTGTGAGCTGTTTCTTGTCCTGCTACTCTCTGTAAATGCCAAGGAGAATAAATTGCTTTGATTTTATCAGAGATTTGACTGATGTTGCTGAAACTTCTGTAGATACTTTCTTATGTCTCATTTTGGTAAAGAGATTTCTGTTGCTCTTGCACGAGTGCACAAGGATGCCAGCCAGCCAGCTGTTTGCTTCTACTCACTTTGATTCATTCTTTCTGTAAATCTGCAGCAAGCCTCATCCACACGCCTCTGCCAGCAGGGAACCTTGGCAGATCTCCTGAACAAAGCCAAGGCAAGGGACTGTAGGAATTTTCTATCTTGCGCTTTGTGGCAAAACAACTTTGAAATGTTTCAGCTCAAGGAAACCAGTAGCTGCTTTCTGATGATCCACTTTTAATTTTCCTATTTGCAGCGAGTGTTCTGTGTTTGATTTGCACTACAACTCATTACAGGGCTTTCACGTGAAGCGCAGAATATAATTCAGTAGCTCTGCTTTTCCTAACATCGTGTTCCTTGTTTCAGTGTTGTTTGAATATGATTCCTCTGTCAAGCCTGATAATATAGTTTCTGCTTGCAGCAGAAGCATTTGAAGAGGCAGGAAGTGATTATTTTACAAAATTAATTGAACGTCTGTGGATGGTGGCTGCAGAGAAAACTAAAAATATATTTTCTATATTTGGAATACCCATCTGTTGCCATCTGTGAATATCTGTGAATAAGCAGACATTGATATTTGGAGTCAGCTGTAGGGTCACATTGCAGAGTATAGCTCAGATTTAGTTTGCAATGAATTAAGAACTGGGCCCCCAAAATGTAGGCTGCTAGTAAGGGAAAGTGGGACCCAATAAGTAGGGCGAGAGCTGCTTATTGTCGTGAACTATTTGTGGAATTCTCCTTGCTAGTAAGCAGTTAACAGCTGGTAGATATCAATATGCATAAGTTAAAGAAAGAAGATGAAAAAGAAGTCAGAGGACTAAAATTGTTTCTTGTATGTCCTGTGAGTTGTGGGTGTTGGTATTTGTGTAAGCAATGAATAATCTCTTAGAACTGCATGCAGGAAAGGCTGTTGCTCAGTCAACCACATGTTGAGTACAAGCTTGCTTTTGGTGGAGAAACTGAGTCTGTCCTGAGAAGATTAGGAATCCAAGAAGGAGAAATATTAGCTAACCCTAAAGAAAGAAGTGATGACACAACAGTTTATCCTGTAAATCTGTCTACGTTGCACCTAGCTGTAACTCTGCTTAAACCACCTTCTTTCAAAAGGAGCCCAAACTCAAGTTTTTCAGAAACAATAGTAAGTTTACAGAAGAAGAATGTGCATGAAAGGAATTGGACTGGGTCCATTGTATGTATTTATACTTAAAATCACAAACAAAGAATTAAACTACTGATTCGGCAAGCAGAAGACTGATGTGTTGTGTGTCTCCACATCATTCTCTGGGGTTTATGAATGTCCTGTTTAAATGTTAACATTGTGCTGGGTGGAACTGAGTTGATGCAGCGTGTCTGGAGAAGCAGGATAAAGCTGACACCATTTATGTAAATGTCCTCTAAGCTTTGAAATAGTTTGAGGGGACTGCACATGTCCTTCAAGGAATGAGATTAAAATCCCATATAAAGAATTGCAGTTTAATCTGCTTGCGTGGATAGTACAAGTTTAACTACTGTTGATTAAAGAGAAAAGGGAAGAGAGAAAGAAAGAGGAAAAAAACCAACCAAACCCCAGTCTGTTAATGGCAGCGTCCAGCAATTCCAATGCATGATGCGCCCAGTGTTTGTGAACTTATCAATTATAATACTGAAACAATTTCTTAACTATGTGTTAGGTTTTTCTTTTTTCTTTCCCGTGGCATTTCTGATAATATGACATTCCAGCCATCAAAGTTCACCCTCTTAAACTAAGCTAGAGTGAAACAACTCTCTTCCAGCTCTAATGCCAGTCAGTGGTGGCAGATTTCTGGGACTTTTATTTCTCCTCTTCATTCTTGATTATGAACCTCCTGCCTGAGTTACTGCCAGGTTGCTGTGCTGCCTCAATGTGTTGTGAACCATCGCGGCAAACTGGGGCTCCATCACTGTGAGGTGCCCAGTGCGGTGAACCCACCAAATTAAGTTGGTTCAAACAAGGCTGGAAGTCTGTTTTATCCAGTTGCCCAACTGGCTGCTTCACTGAATTATTTTGAGTACAGTGTGGCTCCCTCTGACTCATCATTAGCCCCTGATCTGAGAGTTCCTAAACTTAAACCATCTCCTCTTCCTTTAGGATCCCTGTCAGTCCCTTGGCTTGTGAAGAACAAAGGCTTTATAATAACCTCCTGCTGTATTTGCTTCAACACCATGAGATGCTTCTGTTTGACCTGAACCCTAGCTTGTCACAGACACGAGCAGATGGCCTTCAGGTAAGAAAGTTACATTGTTTGATTCAACAAGTAATCAAAAGCGCTTCATTAGGCTGGAACCTGCAAATGGAATTAAATGTGCATATACATAGTGTAATTAATGACTCTAGCTTGTTGCCAGCAATGTAAATATTCATTATGTGCCTAAGCTGGAGGAGAAATGTGACTTTTTAAAATTCTGATTTTGAAAAAAATGTAAGTGCAAAAGTAAAAGGTCAAGCGTAAAATCCCAAGTTGTTGCACTTTAAATATCTTAATGCTGAGCTTTGTTAGATCAAAGCCACTGGACTTTTCATCCAGTGAATCACTTCTTTTTTTTTGTGTGTGTTTGAGTTTGGCTATACATTGGCAATGCAGGAAAGCAAAACCAGAAGGATGAAACCCCTTTCATCTTTCCAGAACTCACTGTGTATGTTTCAGCCTCTCCTTGGACATGTTCTTTGCTAAAACATTGTTAGTATTCGATATCCTTTTTGCCTTTACTTGTCAAAAACCTTCTGGTGAAAGAAGCACAATAGACAAAGGCTGGTTTAGGGAGAGGGTCGCTCTAAGTCTTGTTTTCAGTTTGTAATGTGATGTATCATTGCTGCCCAACTTGAAAGTGATTTTTAGAAAAAGATATGAAGGAAATGTTGTAACAAAACCTACAGTTTAATACTGTACCACGTATTTGCCACAGATCCTTACAGTTCATGACTAGATTGATTGGAGTGAGCCAGATGAGGTGAAGGATTATAAGAGATTCGCACTGCCTGTAATTGTAGATCATGCTGCTCATGTTTGTGGCTCCTTAATTTCCTGGGTTCTTTCTCCCTTAAGAAAAAATATGAGAATTCTAATACAAAGTTTCTGTATTTAGAGCATACTATATATCCCAGACTGAATATTGAGACTGTAATGCTCCTTGGAACCTGTCTTTTAAAATAAATCCAGTACAGCGGTAGGTACAGAAAACAGAATACACTGATAGAAGGATGTTTCTGAAATATTCCTGCTGTGTCACGGGATGTGGCCCCAAATCTAAACCAAGGATTTTTTCACACAAAGACAGTGTTGGAGACCATGTATCCAGCTCCCCATACTCTTTGAAGATGTCACATTTCACTGCTGGCTTTGAGAAGTCCAGCAACCTGTACTCAAATGAGCATGCAACATCAAAATACTAGCTATCCTATTATATCTGCTTCTGCTTGTGAAAGTAGAAGAAGCATCAGCAGCTAAAGGAAATTGGAAAGGTATTAGAGAAGCCAGGAAACTTGGGTTTCTACTGCAGTGCTTTTGTTTTAGGAGCAACTTCACTCCCTGTAATTCTGCAAAATGTCACAGTCTGTCTGGGATGTGGGAAATAATTCTGTTGAAAAGATCCTTTCAAGTTCTTTAATAAAACCTCAGACAAGGCATAGCCACGAGGCACTTTCCTGCTCGGAGGTAAGATTATGAAAGAAATCCCATCTGTGGGTGAGAAGGGAATTCAGTGTTCTGTGGCTGATCTTGTTTTTGTAATTTCTGGCAGGAAACCCAGGACATTGGATAGGTACCCTTCATCTTTCATAATGTAACAATTGCTCAAAGTCCACTGAACTGGAAACATCAAAGTTAGGTTTACAAACTAAACATATTAAAAGATCATTTTCTAGTTCCAGCAAAGCAAGCAAAAATTGAAATGGCAAACCTGGCTTGGATCCCTTGTTGCTTCCTGGAAATGAAACTTGGTTTTATTGGCTTTTTCTCATGAAATAATTTCAAGCATTTACACAGATACTTGCATTTGGACTACTTAACTCCTGGAATTTTTTGTTGTTGTTATCGGAGTGCCTTTTTTTTCCACTTCAACATTATATGTTACCCGAATGAATTGATCTGCAATGAATCAAAGCCATAAAAATCTGGCAGGCATGTCATACAGCTGACAGGCTTAACCTCCAGTAGTGTTGTTCACAGGCTGAGATAGGCAAGATCGATTGATCCTGAGTAGAGCTCTTAGTATCTTGAAGTGCTAGGTGTCATCCCGCTTACTCTACACCTACAGGCTGATTCAGACTGACAGACTGTGAGAAGAATTTGCAGGTTTTTGAAAGGCACCAGTTTAATAGTTCAAACCAATTATTCTGGGCTGGGTAGTAGACTACTCACAGCCACTTATTCCATCTGAAGATAGTGGTTTAAAAGATGTATCCAAGGTAGCATGTATTTTATCTTGTCCTTTTCCCTGGCCATTGTATGTTGTACATTTTGGGCTTGGTTTTTTATTGTTGCTCTTAAAATAGAGATGGAATGCTGTAAAATCCTGCCAGTGTTTTTATTTTTATTTTTTTAATTTTGTAATTAGTATTTCTTTAATTTCCTTGAGAGTCCATTAACATTTAAAGCCATCCTCTATCCTTCTGTCCTAGCTTGCAAATTGTACTGGTACTAAACTGATTTTCCCGTTTGGTTAAATCATTCTTTAGAAAGAGGGTATACACTTTGGTGTTTGTTTTGGCCTGAGGTCTCATCTAGATAACTGTGGTTAACTGGAAGCTATCACTACTTATGTTGGAGGTGTGTAAGATTAGCTTAACTTCTATGGTTTAATTACATTATGAACCAAATCTTGCTAAAAGCAATTTGTCATGCTGTTTGCCCTCATAATTTCTGAATCTTACAATCTAGATAAAAACCGATTTTTTTTTATTTTTTGTACATAAGTCATTGATAAGTCCTTCCTGAATTATGCACAGTACCTTTGTCTTGTAAGCACACAGAAGCATGACTTTGTGGGTGCATAAAAGCCACTGCACGTATTTCCATCAAAGCATGACATTCATTAGACAAAAAGCCTCCACCCTGAGGAAATGAGTCTCATTTCTTGTTTTCTTTTCTTCCTTTGTCCTTTTATCTGTGCTTCATTATATATCAGTGAGGCTACAGGTGCTGCCTATTGATTGGATCCCATGTAACTTCTCCCTATAATTGTGGAACCCCAGTATAAAGGGATTACAGAGATCTAAGGGCCTGGGGAAGTGGAGTTGGACTGTATCCTGGACCTGCAGGTTGACCACAGGTGCCTCAGAAGGAATTTCTAAAATATTAGTGTGCTTTGGAGTTTATCTGAACAGGACAACTAAATATTTAGTGGAGACTTTATCTACTCAAAATATAGCTTTATTGGGATGGCTTTTGTGCTCTGGAGAGTTTTGTTAGTCTCAAGGTTTTAGTCTTTTTCAAAGAGAAAATAGTGTTTCTGTGAAAAATCCGTGGTGCCTCGCTCTCAGCTGAAGTTGCTGTAAAAAAGAATTGTAGTCTCCCAAATGGATTGTCCTCAGCTGGAGGGCAGCAATAATGTAATTGATGTCTTCCTTTGCTAATCCCATGACAATGCTTGTGGAATTAGCTGAAACTTTTCAGAACTAACAACGAACCAACCAAATGGACATTACCTCCTGATCTAGTAAACTGAAATTTCCAGGTTAGATTAAATTCTCCTGTCAAACTAAGTTGTCTTGAATGGGGGAACATAGTTCAAATTTGTATTTGAGACTCTTAACATTTTTTTCCTAAATTTAAACTAGTACAGGTCTTGATTACTTTCTTTCATTTAATGTCTTTATGTAGCAATGCTAACATTCACTTAGGTTTACATGTCAATGTAGCAAATTCTGTGTATCATGTGAACTGCCAGTAGATTTGTAGGGATTACTGTTGCATTATAACAAGTCTTCTTCATATTATTTCCCATTCCACAGAAAAACTGTTTTTCCAAACCTTTGTAAATTTAGCAAAACATGGAATCATTAAACATTAAGTCTTAATTTTGTATTTGAGTACTGCCCAAACCAGAAGGCTGGATGAAAAATATGCCATACATTGAGGATCAAATTATAACCTAGATCTCCACAAAAATTATGGCGAGTAGACTGTAAGGATATGTTTTACTTTTTGTGGATAAATGGTGTAGAATATTTTACTGACTGTAGGCATAAGGATTTGATAAAAACTGCTGTAGCCTAGGGAATTGTGACTTAAAGCAACCAAAGTGGCTGTGGCTGGGGTACTCGTAACTCTTAGGTCTTCAGAGCCAGAGCCTTTCTGCCTGCTGGTGGAAGGAAAAGGGAATGGAGAGAGCGAGATGCTTTATCTGCTCTGTGCCTGTGATCTGCAGCAGACTGTCCCTTGTACTGGAGATCTGTACCTTGGAAATCACAAGTGTGTCTGGTCTCCATTGGTAGTGAACTGCAGGGTGTGGAGGGAATGTCACTGATTTGATGTTTGCTCCAGCACTGCTGGGGGTTCTCTTGACTTGCTATACAAGTGGCCTGGAACACTATATGTCACCCTTCAACCCTTTCCTATGACTTAATGGATTTCACCACTATCCACTATTCTCTCTTCGCCCTCCCTACAACACCTACATATTTATAATTTAATTTTTCAGTGGTGGAAGGCTTCATTAAGAATGCATATTGGCAGGTGAAGTTGTGCTCTGTGTGACTGTGCTTTACTGCAACGAGCAGCCTGAGCACAGGAGAGGGAAGCTGGTCGAACAGAAATCCTGAGATTCTTTACTGCAATCGATAACACAAGAACAAAGCCCAGGCAATCACACTAGCTGATTACACCGATCACTGTCATTCAATGATGGTATAAAGTGTGTACAAGTGGGAGATCTTTCTAAAATGAGTCACTAACACAAACCTTTTCTGGTCTGGAAAATACAATATGTTTTGAAGGCAGTCAGTGTGGTGTACAGAAACTAACTCGGTGGGGGCTCCTTTGTTACTTCTCAGTCTGTGAATGCCCATTTTCAGTTTTGCTGTGAACAGAGCATCTTAAAAGCTCTTGCCATAGTCGAGCTCACAGAATGTACGTATATTCAAAGAGTTTTATCTGAAATTTGTGAAGGTAAAACCTGATGTGTTCAAAGCGACAGCTGGTTGCTTTGCTTATGAAGATCAGCTGCCCTACATGGAAGAGGATTGTAATTAATCAGCTAGTGTATGCGTTAGGATAATACAAATTTCTAATTTCAGAGGATCCGTATGGTCTTCCTCTGATGTTTAAAAAATTTACCACAACACCTAAACCTTACACTTGTGGCTCTGAAATTTCCAGATATCCCAAGGTTGCAACAGAACCTGCAGCATTTCTTCCACTTGGTGTCAGCATTGCTCTCTCGCTCCAGAGCTATTCTCTGCTTTGAACATCACTCTTTAATATGTTCTGAGTACCTATCTTAAAATTATGTGTTACATTTCTATTTCTGTAACGTATCGGAACATCAGCCTGTTCCTTCCTCAGGTAATTATTGATATCAGAGAGGCATGAAGGAAGGGTATGAATTCACCTCCAAACCATTATGAAATGCAAGCCCTTTTTATTTTACGCTTGTGTCACCTTCCTTACCTCAGCAGGACAACCATTAAAATCTCTTATCGCTTTTGTATTCCTTTTCTTTAGTGTACACAGGCAATTTGATTTGTTTGCTGATGATCAGGACTGTTTGGAAAAAAAACAACTTCAGAAGTGCAGTCTTTGATAGAAAAATCATCTCTTAGGAAATTAAAAATATTTTTACTGAAAAGCTTGTGATATGTAGGCATCAAAATATTGCAGCCTTTTTACTTGTCATACTGTACTAGTGGGGATGTGTGGATGGAAGGAATTATTTGAAATCCTTTAGTGGCTTTTCATTTCATGCAGTATTAGGGATGGGAGTGGAAAATGTTTTCAGAAAAGCGGAAGAGAAATGTAGAGCGATATACAAACCTGTAAAAAAATTCCACTGTTCAGAAAAAAAAAAATCAAATAAGAAACTAACACTCTTCATTTAACTAATTGGCTAATTATACTTCATTTAAATGTAGTTATTTGCCGAGCTGTGCCACAGTGAATTTCATAGGCGTATTCTGAATGCACAGATTCCCCTCAAGCTGCCTCCCTCTCCAGCCCTCCAGGAATTCCTGGACTGCTTTGTTCCTCTTTAATTAGTTTATTTCACCTATTGTAGCAAAGATTCAAACATGCTTAGGTAATTAAACAGCAGGAATGGAGAGAAGAATAGGGCGAGCACTTATAGCAGCTGCTGCAGAAAGGAGTGGCTGGATCTCCAGAGAACATTAGCATGTTATAGCCTTCTGCAGTTCCCCTCCTGGTTTATCTGGGGTTTTGCTGTAGAGCAGAGTCTGCAGTGTTTAATTTCTTTGCTTCAAGTCAGAAAGGAAATACACGTGCATGAGTCAGCATTTCTGCTAAATAGTTTCCAGAACTATCAAACTAAATACTGGGTAACTTTTTATTTTGCTATGAAAAAGGAAAGGGATGAAATACGCCTGTAATAAAAATACAAATACTATTGAGCCACAACCATGAGAAACAAAAGGAAACATACGGTAAAGTTGTGTGCTACACCTGTTCCCCAGGTTTCATGGTTAGAAAATTTAGCCCAAGTTGCCCTGATTTACTGATTTTTATTTATTTTATTTTTTTGAGGTGGAGATTTGTGGAAAAAATGGGAAGGAATAAGTAGAAAAAACCTGTAGGAGTATTATGGAAAAACCAACGTGATACTTCAAAAAGTTTTAGTAAGAGCAAATAAACACAACACCTCCATATGTGCTTTTTTTTTTTTTCCCTAAATGCCTTTCTAGTCAATTCAAAGACCATTTTTAATTAAAAAAAACATTACTGCAGTTTGGCTTTGCATACAGGGTTGGCTTGCATGGGTAGTATTTTGCATGGACACTTGGCTAGTAATTTAGATGGGTGCTTGAAGATGAGGTTCTGTCAACAACCTTAATTCTGACATTTGAATTTTCACTGACCATCTGCTTTAATTAGACATTGCTCTATTTCCAGAAGTCTGCAGATGCGCATACAAGGATTCTGGATAGCAAAGAAATAATACTGTGGGCCTTAGGCTCTTCTGCCAAGTGGTGGGGTTGTCAGCTGTGCCTGGAGGTGGTTGTTAAAGGATGCTGATCAAGACTGAGTTTATCTGTAAGCTGTTAGGACAAGGAAATACTTGAGGAAAAGGAAATGCTGCTGTTTGATCCAGCGCTGTTTCCAGTATGGAACTGGCGCTTTGTCTGGGAGTTGCTGGTGATAGGAGCTCAGCTTCTTGTTACTTCAGAAGACTTCTCATGTCAGCACCCATGCATGGGGAGCTGGGCAGAGTGGGAAGCCAAACTGGGGTTAAAACTAACCTCCTGTCCATCTTGCTTGTGGGTCAACCAAAAGATGCAGAGGTTTGCCAGGATGAGGACTGCTGGGATCTCTACCTGGCACAGGCAGGAGAAGGGCCTGGGTGCTGGGACAGGGGATGCTGAGCCCTGTGTAACCCCTGCAGACAGTAGAATGGTAAAGCTATAAAGAGCAGGTATGTGGATGTAAGTAGAGGACGACAGGAGTTGACATACGGAGTTCTTATAAATTCTAGGCTCTTAGCTTAGTTTATGTTTTATAATATTTACGTGTTTTTTTGCATTGGAAGAGAAAATATATTACTTAAAAAATAGTGAAAGAAAGAAAGAAGCTCTTTGGTTGGTTTATCAGAGTGTCAACATGATGGCTTTAGTGTATGCATAGAGTTGTAGTGGAAACCAAGTGAAGAAATTATGAATTGAACTCTTTATCCGACGTTATTTTAGTTCTTTACTTTCTAATTTTATTCTCAAACTCTTTGAGGATTACATGGGTAGCTTTGAGCTTCATGACCTTTTTTGTCAATCAGTACAAAAGTACCATGCAGCAATAATAAACAACAGGTTGAAATTGGATAGATGCAGCATGCTGTAACTCAAAGCCATGCAGCACTTATAAAAATATGTTTTTCTTTCACAAGTTTCCATCAGGAAAGTATAGCAAGCAGTCTGCTGCTTAATTATAAGGAATCATGGATGAACAGGATATTTCCTTGGTTAAATATCTGATCTGCTGTTTTATTTTTCTTCCAATTCTTCTTTTCATGTACTTAATGTTTAGTTTAAGCAAATTCCTAGCTATTTAGTTAATAATTTATATTCCATAATGCTTTCCATGCTTAACCAAAATGCTGGTTGGGGTGGATGAAGAGGAAAATAAGCTGTGTTCATTTGAAATTAATACTAAATAGGCTGTGGAACAGTAAAGACCTACATCTGTTTAATTACCCTTTGCAGCCACTAAGCACGGTTCATGTCAGAAGTGTGAGTAACTTCTGAAAACTGCTGTTGATAGACCAAAAAGCTGCTGTGTTCTAGGTAATCAGTCAGCTGTGCATGTCTGTCTTTTTACCTGCCCTTAGTAATTTGTGTATTACAGAGAAATTAGCCTTTCTTCTTGCAAGTTGTGTGGAATAAAGATGCTTCCAGCAACTTTGTAATAGCAGGCAAAGCTGTGAACTAAAACAAAACCTCTTTCTGGATATGCCTGGAGCATAAGTAAATTAGCAACAGCAGAGTTGACTCTTTTTCCAGGGTTCCTTACTCTCTGTGTTCTGATGGTAACACAGTCATTGCACTTTCTGACCAGAGACAGCATAAGCAGATGGAATCTAAATCCAGATGACATTCCTTATAAACTCCATTTGTTTCTAATGTCTATAGCAAATCCAGATCCATATTCATGTAACAGTCATTCTTTATGAAGCCTGTTTCTAAAATCTGTACCAAAAAAGAGAGGAGATGAATTCATTTGTGTGCTTAAAATTCACAGATATGCTCTCTCTGAAAAGTGTGCTTAAGGATCTCTCAAACCTTGATTTAAAAACGAAGCAAAAAAACCCCAAACAAACAAAAAACCACCAAATCCAAAACCCAAACAACATTTCAAAGCTTTGCTCTGATTTCTGCTTTTAAACCCTCTGCTAATACCCGAGATTTATATTTCTAAATGTGGCTGCTGCATTTTCCTCCAGTGAAGCCTACTTTATTTATTTAAAGGTAAGAAGTTTGTGTTGAGTCAAAATCAAAGAAAAACAAAAAGGAAAATCTTTGTGTGGAAGAGGAGGGCAACATTTTTTATGTTCTTACTAAGCTGTCTCTCTTGAGAATCTTGGCACAGCAACAGTCACTCTAGAAAAGGAAACTACACTCTTCAAAGTGGCATGTGGTAACTTCAATTTAAAGGACAGGTCAGCTCCCAAGAATACTGAGGGGAATGATGGATCTCTTTGACTTCTTCTCACTTAATAGATTCTGCAAAATGTAATGTTCTCTTCTTTGAAATTTTTATGTAGCATGGGATTTCTTTTCTTAATCAAAATTAACTTTGGAGATGAAGGTCTGCTGCTGTCTTTGCATCATCTTCAACTGTGGCTCTTCAGTTATAGAATTATAGAAAGACAGAATCATTTAAAATCAAGTCCAACTGTTAACCTGCCAAGCTACCACTAAACCATGTCCCTAAACACCACATCTACATGTCTTTTAAATACCTCCAGGGATGGTGACTCAACCGCTTCCCAGGGCAGCTGTTCCAATGCTCGACAACCCTTTTGGTGAAGAAATTTTTCTTAATAACCAGCCTAAACCTCCCCAAGCACAACTTGAGGTCATTTCCTCTTGTCCTATTGCTCGTTACTTGGGAAAACACACTAACACCCACCTCACTGCAGCCTCCTTTCAGGTAGTTGTAGAGAGCGATAAGGTCTCTCCTCAGCCTCTTTTTCTCCAGAGTGAATGATCATAAACTTCTTTTTTTTCCCCTTGAGTTCCTGTTCCTTAGTTAAAAGGGAGGGAAAAGTTTTAGTCATGGAGAATAGAAGAATGAATTAATTCTTTGATATCAACTTATATATTACTTCAATGAAGAAATTGAGACTGGTGCCCTCATCTCACCCTGTTGCAGTTCTTCCTCTCAGAATGAAATTTTAATTCTTGAAACTTTAGACATACTCTTTTCCCCTTTATCTCCCTTTTCACCTTCCTTCCTCCACTAACTTGTTTTTTTGAAAGCAAAAGTGTTATATACTTTTTTTTTTTTTTGGAGCTGGTGCTATTATGAAGTAGAACAAACACTAGGCATTAGAGATATTCTTTATTTTTATTTCTTCTTCCTTGTTAAATTTAAGCAAATGGGAGGAAATTTTCACTTCTCTGGCCTACTTCACAAATGTTAAACTCTAGGCTCTAGTACAACACTAAAGCAAGGGGAAGTCACCTATCTATAAATTATGTCTTGTACTGATAGAAGTGATGTAAATTCCTCCTTGTAGAGAGAGGTGGCAAGGGTTCTTCCATACTTAAATGTTTCTCAGCTTGGTTCTGAAGCTTTTGTTGCAGTGTTTTACCTGTGAAGGAAAAATGTTGGAGATAATCCTAGGATATTTTATCCTTTTTGTTGTCTGTCATTTGCTTTGAGTAAAGAGTGAAGGCCTTAGTCCAAATGTTATAAGACCTCAGTGGATCAGTGCCCAGCTATGACACTAAAAAGGTTATTCCTGTATCACCTCTGCTCCGATTTGTGTAGCTAATGTGGTGGAGCTCCCTGGGTAAAACCGTTTTTGACTCTGAAATGATATTGTGAAGGAGAGAGTGCTATTGTGGAGGAGAGAGTACTTTCAAAGCTTTTTACAAGATGAAATATTTTACTCATGGCAGATAATGTAATACGCTTTTGACAAAAAAAAAATATCAGCTTACTGATTTTGTGTGCTCTGCACATACAACAGGCAACTATTGTTGCCATAGCAGAAGCAAAGAACACATTCCATTGTGAATGATTGTATGCCAGTCTCTTTACTCTAGGTTGTGCTTGGATATTATCATAGAAAGGCTGGAATATCTTCAGTGAAGTGGGACAGACACTCTGAATTACATAAGAGTGACTTGATATTTTCACAGGGTATCTGCGTTTTTCCTCAAATAGTCAACAAGTCAATAAATTCCAACCAAAAAACCTCACCATGCAATTAAAATCACGAGAATTTGAAGGCAGTTGGTTCAGCCAAAGAGGTTTGTGTATCTGAGGCAAGTGTTCTATGGTAATCGTTGGAACGTCATGAATTAGGAATGGTTGGACTCGATGATCCGTTGGGTCTCTTCCAACCTGGTTATTTTATGATTCTATGAATTAACAATGTGTTTTGTTAATTCAGCAATTATTAGTGGAGTAGGGGTAGTGCTCTTCTTTCTTTTCATTAAGGGGGTGCTAGCAGGTACTGTGCAGGGCAACCAAGTGATGTGCAGAGATGTTGGTGCTAGATCTGTATCACTCAGCAGGCTGGAAAGGGTAAATTAGTTTTCACTAGCTGTTTAGGTGATGTAATTGCTTTCAGTACCTATGGTAGTGTTGTCATGTCCACAGTTCAAAAGTGTACAGAAGACAGGGCAAACGTATATTTATTTCCTATATCCATGTTCCTGAATGTCTCATGCATGTATTGTTTGTTTTTAAATGATGAAATAAAAGAAGTTCAGAGCAACTGGTTGCACTAGGATGTAGGCAGGAAGTGTCTTTCATGTACTTTTTTTAAATTTGTTTATAAGGTTGACAGGAGTTTCAAAGGGTGACTGCAGACTCAAGTGAACCTTTGAATAAAAGCTCTTAAGTGCCAGGAAAAATATTGGATGACGTTTCTTCAATATTGTTTTTCTTACTGAAGGGAGTATTGAAAAAAAGAGGAAAGAAGAAAGGTCTGTAGTGCTTACAAAAAGTCTTCTTTAGTTTGCCCTTGCCATTTTGAAGACTTAAAACCTGATCTAAAGCATAATCCAGAAAAATGTGTCAGAGGATTTGTTTGTAAGCATACAGTGCATTCACATCAGTAAACTCTTACTGTGGCTGTCATGTTCCCTACCTTGGAGCCTCATTCTAATCTCCTGGCAACATTCGAGTTCAGTGCTTTCCATTTTGATTGAATTAATTAGTGAAGTGTGGATGATTCCCCGATTCTGGAATTGTCAGATTTTTTTAACAGGATGTTTTTAGAGGTTATTTTTCTTTGGTTAATGACAAGTAAGGCATCTGACTGCATTTCTGTGTTGTTTAAATCAAAAATACATTGCCCATTTGGAAGCAGTGAACATGGTAAATGAGAGCTGTATTTATGTACTTATCTTGCCTTTAAGTTAATCTCCCTTTACTAGTTGAGCCTTTCAGGTTGCTATAGAAACTGCCACAGCCTCCAACTGTGTTTCCTCCCAAGACTTAATTGCATTCTAAGTTTCATATGCTCTCTATTAACCGCAGCACTGGCAGACACAATCGTGTGGCAGAATGAGTTGAATTAATGGTTCAGTAAGATGTATGTATTTTTTAATATTATGTTTCCATATCCCATTTCACATTCTCCTTTACTTGCTGGTTAAACTCTCCTTTAACACGTGGTGAATACCAGAGTCATGGGTTCTCTCTGTTTGCTGACACTATATTTGATGTTTTTCAGTCTTTGATGCTATCAGAGTTGCTGCAAGAGTCATTAGTCTTTGTGACTTTTTTTTGTTCTCCTTAGAGAAGTCAAATTATTCATGAACTACCTTAGTTTTGCTGAAGATTGTCTGACACTTCTTCACTTCTTTGAAGACAAGTGGAAGTGCATAACTTCTATCTCAATAGCTCTGATAGGCTTCTGTTGACTCAGTGCTCTTTAACACATAATTTTAGCTTAACTGAAGTTATCAGCTTCAAAGACAGGCACTTTTCCTGCCAGGCCTGGTTTTAGGTAGGATATATCAATTCATCAAAGTAGAAGCCGAGTATGGCTATATGCAAGGCTTGATAAGGCTGTTTTGGGAAGTATTTCTTACATCCTTGGTGGAATTTCTCATCAAAAGTAGACCGAGGATGTGTCTCACTCTACTAGTACAACCAAATCTCAGAGATTTGCTTTCCCACTTGCTTCTTGGCAAGTGAGTGCTGTCAGTGCAAATATACTGTTTTTACCAGTGCCCTTCTGCTTTCTGTGGGGATGAACATCAGGAACTGATGGTAACATCACTTTCCTCTGTGTTGGATGGATGCAAGTTGAGAACAGCATAATCAAAAAGCATTAGAGTAGAGAAAAAAGAGTAGAGAAAACATCGCAGCAGAAGGAAGAGGACAAGCCATGTATGTATTTCCATCTTCTGTAAAGCCCTCTGTCTCGGCTCTGCGTTTGCTTAATGGGTAAAAGATGTGGAATAGGGCAGATATCCTCTGTGCACTGTTGCTCTCAGACCTGAGATGTTTCCATAGTTGTGTTAAAGCTGTCCCAAAGATGTATTTCTGTCATCATTAGGAGCATTAGAGACAGTACATAAATGCTTAATGGACAAAGTCAGACTAAGGCTGAGAAAGAAAGCAAAGTGAGAGTTTCACCAACATGTCACTTTAAGATGTTCATTCACATTAAGTCATGATTTAAATGCAGAACATCTGAAGACAGCTTAAATATACCCTTCACAACCCTTAAACTTTTCAAATATAATTTAAAATCCAACCCTTTGGGCTAATGCTTTTCATGTGGTTCACATTTTTTTCCCCTTTTTTGTCATTCTCCTTATGTGCTATGTGGCTTGACATGTACGTTCATGGTCACCTATAAAAATCTTTGTAATTAAGTCGAGTAAGCCAACGTACCTTTTCTGGCCTCAGCCTTACTGTTGTCTCTCTCTGTGAATTTGTATGGAAATTTATATGGAATTTTTTATTCTTTGTTAGCTCTTTCAAAAAGGGTCAATTAGGAAAGGAAAAAATTATGACAACACTGACAGGATTAATTTGAAAGAGTGTAGGCAGCTTTGTAGAACTTTTTTTTTCGCTCTTTTTCCTCAATTCTGTTGCATTTGCTATCTATTTTACACTTCTTGTCACAATGCAGTGCCCTTCCTGTCTCAGAACTTAAACCTCTTCCTCAGCATCTCAGCTTTCCTTTTTAGCTGCTCTGTAAGCCTGCGTGTTGAAGGCAACTGGGTTTCCCTGCCAGTTCTGGCTCAACTCATATTTCCTGCATTTCCTACAGAATGTTGACATATATTCTAAAAATCTATATGAGCTGGAGACCTTCCTCAAAGATTCTAAAAACACTTACTTTGGGATGGGATTCATTTATATTTGAATGTAAAATAAGTATTGTTTGTTGGCTTCTTGCCACTCCTGAGAAGCCACATAGTTGCCGTGTCTCCAGGTTGTCTGTTTGCATGAGCTATAATTTTCCAGGCAGTGACAGCACTGAATTTACAGAAAATATTGCTTGCAATGTCACCATAGGCATTCAGAACTAAGACCTTGCCTATCAACAGAGCACCCCAATGTGTGAGTGTGCAGAGGGCTTGACACTGGTTACATATGGTTGCTAGTGATCTTAGCAAAGAGAAAAGAGTCGTAAGAGCTCTGACATGTGCCCATAGAAGGTTGTTTTACTCTGCTGTAGAGTGTATTGCAGAAGTTTTTTTTCACAAGCCATAATTTCTTATGATTTCTGTAGTTTGTGGTATTCTCAGGCTGTTTCTATAGTTGATGGTATATTAATGGTACACTGTTTCTATAGGCACATGGCAGCTTTAGAACATAGGTGGCTGGATATTTAGGATGTATCTGTGGCCACATTAGCTCATGCAGTTCGGGTCAGGGACTTTATTACAGAGACACAATTATCACTGTACTTTTCTTGTCATGCCTTGCCAGAACCTGTCTTCTGGTACCTGTTGTTCATCTTTCCCATCCTGTGGGAGAAAACTGACTCACAAGCAGCTGATGGAAACTACAAAGGTGGG
The DNA here is from genome assembly GCF_032191515.1 of Phaenicophaeus curvirostris. Taxonomy (NCBI): domain Eukaryota; kingdom Metazoa; phylum Chordata; class Aves; order Cuculiformes; family Cuculidae; genus Phaenicophaeus; species Phaenicophaeus curvirostris. Next base: position 2,990,441 of record NC_091400.1, on the reverse strand, counting down.
CAAAAAGTAGGGATGCTTCTCCTTTACAGACTTTGTGCTATCCCTCTTGTTTGTCAGACCAGCTGCAATGCTACTCTGGGATGTTTGTGTTGGAAGCCTCGCTGTTTCTGGGAGCAGGGAAGATAAACCGTGCAAGCTTCTGGCAGAAATCAAGAAGCGAGTTTTGAGCCAGGCTGCTTAGTGGATAGTGGAAAGATTAAACCGTGTAATTAACTTGAAGCTTTGATTTCTCCTCCTTTCCTTGTTCCTCAGTATAAGCAAAGAAAAGATGGAATGAAACTTGATCATAAAGAGAGTTCTGGATAAACAGGGATCATGCTGACATGGTTCATGCAGATCTCAGGCAAACATCTCCACTGAAATAAGGAGAAGCACTGAGAATGTGGTGCACAGGTGGCTGGTCAGCAGATCTACTCTTGAGTTCTGCAACGCTGTTTGTTTATTTTCTTTTTCTGCGCTATGTACAGTTTTCCTGTAGCACATGCTGAGCAGTAGGGGAGATAACACAGAAAAAATGTGGGTAGAATGTAGGCTTTGTAGGGGTAAACTTTTAAAATTCCTGAAATATAGACCTAGTAATTACTTTTAATGTGATTTCCCTCTCTTTACCTCCAACTTGTGCCTCCAGAATCAGTCCCAAGTAAAATTTCTACTTTCTATCTTAACCCTACTCACCTCAATGGACACTTAGCAAAAGGATTTTACCCATGTGTGAACTAAATTGGTCATTTTGTATGTCCTTGCATGGCATGCAACGAAAACTAGCATGGACTCTATTAATATTATTACGTAAACAGAATCGTTTCTATTCAGTTCTTCAACTGAGGAAGCACTGTGGGAAAAAGACAGTCAGAAGCTTGGGAATTACTCTACAAGGAATGATCTCAGTGTTTCTTGGCAAAAGCTGCTTTATGCTCTAGGCTTGCTTGGTACAAGCCAACAGTAACAAGGTCTTACTACGGACAGGAGTTTAACTAAATAGGCACTGAATATTTCCACCTCTCTTTGGAAGATGACACACAGAAATCTCAAAGTTTATTTCAAAGAAGGCTTAATTTTTATCTAATTACAACCAGATGCTCAACTTTGGGGAGGAGGTCAGACAAAAAAAAAAGAGGAGTTAGAGTTCCAAGTGAGGACTTATGTAAAATTTCTTTATTTACTTCTGAATACTGACAGAATATTAATTTTTTTTCCTCAATTCATTGCCTGTCAGTGTCTTTAAAAAGAAAATCAAAAGGCATAAGGTGATCGAGGTGACTTACTTTGCAATAATTGGATTTCTAGCATCGATTGCTATGAAATTTTTAATAGAATAGCCACAGGAGCAGCTGAACTGTTGTATGTGGTCATATATAGTCTACCTTTTGGGGGATTATTGGATAAGGCTGTAATGGAGGCATTAGATTACAATATAAAAACTTTTACAATGCCCTTTAAATTTTTTCTTACGTACTTAGATTGAATGAGCATATTAAATGGGAACTTGTGGCTGGAAAGTAACTATCTTTGATGCTGTATCAAGTGCAGGTGAGCCTGAAAGAAAGTGGGGAGCTCTCTTCCGCAAAGGCTTCTCAGATGAATATTGATAGCTCTGTGAATGTGATATTAGCACTTCAGTTTGTCTCAGGAGGTGATACTTCAAAGGTCTCTACTTTTTCTTAAGACTACCTCTGGCTGAATGTTATTTCAGTATAAAGATAACATCATCAGAGATAAATGTTAAGGAAAAGACGAATGATCCTGTTTATTCTTTGATTATTGTTGATTGTTTTCCCGAGACTGGAAGATATAGATAAGAATAATTTCAGAATTCTGTACTAAAAGCTGCTGCAGATCTGGCAGAAACTAATGCAAGAGTCAGCAGGGCACTCTGCCTTAAATGATTTGCCTTTGTGCATTCTCATTCTCATTCTCCTTCTCCTTCATGAAATTCTGTCTTCAGCCCTGTCTGTCTTTCTATTTTAATAAAATTACGAACTATCAATCTCAACCTCATGGGAAAAATGTGACCCAATGAATCTTTGTGGCACAGCTGAAGCAGGAACCTGTTTCTCTTGGCCTATGTTTTCTAACTGCCAATTCACTAAATGTTGTTTCTTTATCAGTGGAAGTGTTAATAGGAAACCAAGGAATTACTACTTAATGCATTGACCTGCACAATTAGTCTTCAAATAAATCAGGATACCTACTCAATCTTTTGTATTCCATACGCGTTGCAACAGTTGACTTGCAATAAAAATGTTTTAAGACACATACAAATAAACCTATATACAAATGTTCCTCCAGAACAGAACTCAAGGAAATTGGTGCCATACATGCAGCACTAGTGACAAACCCAAGCCATTTGTTCCCAAGTCCAGAAGTAAATTTATAACTCTGTGTGAACTGGTTTTCCTGAGTCTGTGCAGAATAAAATGTGACCCTTATTTTGTTGACTGCTCAGAATGGCACCTGGCCACCTGAAAGATGTTTCTGAGGTCTTGGAAAAGCCTGTAGGAATATGAAAAGGGCCAAAAAAAGCACAAAGAATATCTCAATAATAAAACAATTAAATACATTTTAAAATAATTGAGAATGTATTTACATTAAGAAACAATCTCAATTCTCGTTTCCTGGGAATCTGTACTGTGCGAGGAAGCAGAAGGTAATTATACTAAGAACACCTGAGGTAAAATCTTTAATTATAATAATTCAGACAGAAGTTAATTAAAAGCACATCTTCAATGTAGCACTATGGTATTCCCTACATGCCACCACCTGGGACTGACTCTCTTCTGCCCTCTCTGTTATTTAACTTAAACTCTAACAAACAGCAGTGAAAGTAGCTCTGATTTTCCCTTATCTGCTGGGCTACGGTTTGTGTTCCAAGAGGGTCGTTGTGTAGAGGGGTGTAGTTTTTCATTTCTGCAGGAAATAAAGCAGTCTTTCTCCCTCTTTATTGCTGTTGAAAGACGTTACAAGAGTTATCGCAAAATTGAATTTATGTGCTTATTGGGAGCTGACTTTCAGCCATGTTCCTTTTTTTGCTGCCGTTTTCCACCACCAAGCAGGTTAAAGTGTGCTGGGAGGTGTCAATATCCCTGTTGATTGTCAGTCTGCTGAGACAACTTGCTCTGTAAGCTACTGGTCTGGTCCTGCACTCGCGAGAGTTACCTCAGTGCCTGAGCTCTGCGGCGTGCAATATTTGTGGAAATAATTTAAGGATATTGGAGGTGGCTTCACAGTTATAATTTTGTAAAATTCTATTTTTCAAGATTAATTATACTCCTTAGGGGTGAAGCCATTGGTGTCTCTGTTCAAAATCTCCCTGCTTCTCTTAAAAAGGTGAATTCTCGATAGCAAATGGCACACTAACGTTGTATACTTATTAAAAGGCAGATAGAATATTGTAATCAATTAGTGAAGTATATAGGCTGCAGTTGTAGATGTATCTCACTCTCTTTTTATAATAAAATAGTTCAGTTCAAAAAAATTTTGTTGATGAAGCAGGTATATTGCCATTTTGAAAAATAATGCCTGATCTTTATTCCTGCCACCAGACAGGAAGAATTTAGGGCTACATTTTAGGGTTTTTTGTATTAGTAGATTCTGGAGAAATGTGTCCTCAAGGGCAATATTCAAAGGAGTAACATTCTCTGCTAACCTTCTGCCACATTGTCAGAAAAAGGAGGTGCTTCTTGGGGAAAGGTGCATGGATGGATGATAGGAAATAGGCAGAACTGCTGAAAAGAGACCTTTAATTTACAGCAGATTCCCCTGAAACTCTCCAACATTAAATCGCCTGACACCTCTTAATATTTCTTTGTGATTAGACAGGTGTAGGTAAAGTCATTATTATGCAACCTTCAGGTCAATAGTTTCCCCTTAGTATTAGTTTTGTGACTTGCATTTTCAAAGGAGCTTCAAAATTTCAATTGCATTAGAAAGCTTGTGGTTATAGAAAGTGTGAAATTTTTATCACGCACTGCTCAGTATACTGATTGAAATAACCTTTTGCATTGCAGTTTTTACTTAAAACAGCCTAAGGTATTGTCAAACAACTGGGTTTACTCTGGCAAATTTTACCTTCCAGTCAAATACCAACTTGGTGAAAACCAACATGCAATAGCTTTGTGAACCATCCCAGAGTGGTTTAGCTATTAGTGGAAGAAGCCCAAAAAGCTAGAGCTGAATCCTGGAAAGATGACAAAAAGTTCAATGCGTTTGTGTCTTTGTCAGATACAAATTGTTATTTATTTTGCAGACCTGTTCTCCTTTTTTGTGGCTCCAGATTCCTTGGCTGCAAAGGATGCAGGATTTCTAAATTGTTGGTAGGGTCGCTAATTAGAGCAATTTCTTACACTAACTAACTGCGAAGATCCCTAGAGAAATCCTTGTTCTTGTGCAGAAATCTATGTGCAGTTAAAAACCAGGTATAATGAAATGAACAATGAAGCTGTGTGTTGTTCACAGTTGTGCCACTTCTAAAGGGAGTTTATTTTCTTTGCTTGCATTGCAAAGTTCAGGAAGAAAACACTGAGTAAGCCTTGTTGAAATGGTTCCAGTGAAGGCCATGCGATAATTAAAAGCTGATCATCCTCAAGGGAGTTTGAACAAAAATAATGCTGACTCTTTAATGTGAGGGAACTGTCGTCACTGCAGAGGAAGAGGGAGATGTAGATTCAGTCCCCAGATGTTTAAGAAAATATTGGAGCAAGGCCAGAATGGAATCAGGCTGCTGCATTGGGTAGGATGATATGTGCTCAGCGACTGGAGTTTGCAGTGATGTGGTACGTGACTGGGGAGACACCCAGCTTTCCCATCCTGGGCATATGTAACAGCCACAGAGCTATGGGATCTGACAGGTTTAGGATTGTAGAATAACTCAGGATGCGAGAGACCTCAGGAGGTCCCAACCATCTGCCCAGCAGTAATTTTGCCTGTCCAGGAGTGTCTGCAGTGTTAAGACAGGTATACTGGTTAGTAAATACAGCACGCTGTGGTGCTGAAGAGTTAGAACAAGTACACTTGGGGATCAAGATTAAAACCCTGCCGTTCCTTTTTATGGTTGGGGAAATTTATAGTGCAACTAGAAACTATATGCGTGTATTTGGGTGGAGAGCAAAGAAAGTGAAAAGCTTGGGATTCTGAGATTGCAATTTTATTTTCATATACAAAAGAGCTGTATCTAAAAGCCGTTGAGCTCATCACCTTCCTTTTCACCTCAGCATTATTAGTATTAGTAATGTAAATTAATGGAAACTGTAGTGTAGTGCTATGCACGATATTCCTCTTGGCAGGCACCGTACTGCTCTGTGTGTGTGTATCTGTATGTGTGGAAGGTTTAGGTTTTGCTTTATTAGTTTATCAGCTCGGTGCTTGCCAACCTACTTAGCAAGTGCTTAGCATATTTAAGTTCTTAAAGTTAAGCGTATGCATAAGCATTTGGCTGATTGCCTGACTTGGGGCCTAACTTAGAATTTCCCCATTTTTATGATAACTATTCTAAAGTTTCTTGAGGCTGTAGTTAATAGAAGGTTACTCAATCACTTTTTGTGCATGACAAGTTCTTCCCAGGTAGCTCTGGTGAGGTATGTAGTGGCTATTTTGTCACTACTTGATAACTGCATGGCAGATACAGGTACAGTAACACTTTTCTGTCTGTATTACAAAATAATGAATATTTTTCATGTCCTAATCTTCTAGATTCATATATAACACTAAGGCAGGAAAAGTCACAAGGGATGAAAGGATAAAAAGTAGAAAAGGCAGCAAAGCCAGAATAGTTTTTCCAGTTTCCAATTACATCACTACCTGTCTGGGCTACAGATAACACAAGATCTGATTCACAATTTTATCAACTTTTAAAATAAATTAAAATAGTACCACTAAGGTTTTTTCAAAACTGAAACTTAGCTGAGTCTTAAATGGTGCAAGTTCCAGCTGGCTTGCGGAGATTCTTTTAAAATCCTTCCCACTCACGTCTTTCACTGTTTCTTGCAGGTGCCTCCCCTATTCAACTGAAAACTCTTGTTGTCTTTAATTTATATCTTCAGTTTGCCACAGTGTTTACCAGGTATAGCGTTATCATAGCTCTTGAATTGTGTAAAATTGAAGATACCCTGGGCAGAAGTGAATTTAGCATATGGATTACATGATGTCATTGTGAAAAGCTGTAGAGCCAAGTTTGCTTGGGGAGAAGTGACTGCACTCAGACTACAGCAATGTCAGAATATCTGAGCATGGGAAAGAATCTTCCAAATCCCAGCTAAGGTCTCCCTGTTAGTCTGGATTTCTTACCATTGTATAACAGGAAACATAAAATAAAACCTAACAACTTTTATTGCCCCAACAGGCCCTTGCCTTTCCTGTCCTGTCCTGTCCATCTTTCTTTCCTCATGCTCTCTCCTTCTAAAAAACGTGCACTGTACAGATGGGCTTTGTGGTCTGGATATTTTCTTAGTACACTTTAGTTTGTCTTCTGCTGATTTACTGCTTTGTCATAGGTAAAAAAGTGCCACAAATTAAGTGGTCATTAAAAATCACACTTTTATATTTTAAGATTGATGGGTCTTCCAGCTGTTTCTGCTAGGATTGTGTTAATGAGCTTCCTGCTCCCCTCACATGGGTTGCAAATTAGGAAAATGATTGGGTGCAGTCTTGACTATGACAAGAAAATACAAATGGTTAAATGAAAATAGAACAAAGCCAGCAGAACTAAACAGTGGACCAAGCAAGTCTGGAACTGACATCCAGCCTTGTACACTTTGTTTCTTTTCTCTACACAGGAAAATGATGCAGAAGATCAAGAAAGACTCATGTCATCAAGGTAGGATAAAAGCACTTGTTATTTAACTGTGGTGGAAAATTTTCATATCTCGCTACCAATCTGTATAATATAATTCTGTAGCACATTGATAGTTGATTTGTTGGAGGAATAACCTAAAAAATGAAACTTTGTCAAAATCTTAGTGCTGATCTTAATGGCCTCAAGCTCTGCCAGGGGAGATTTAGGCTGGACATTAGGAAAAAATTCTTCACAGAAAGGGTCATTGGGCACTGGCAGAGGCTGCCCAGGGAGGGGGTTGATTCACCTTCCCTGGAGGTGTTTAAGGCACGGGTGGACGAGGTGCTGAGGGACATGGTTTAGTGTTTGATAGGAATGGTTGGACTCGATGATCCAGTGGGTCTCTTCCAACCTGGTTATTCTATGATTCTATGTATATTAGCTGTCAACAGATAAATGGAAGCCTGGAAGGCCAATGTCACCAGCTGACCCCAGATGAAAGTATTCTTAATTCCTGGATGGGTTGTTTTAGGGTTTATTTTTGCAGTATTGTTTCCTATTTCTTATTCTGCCTATACATATGTATGTCATGGGTCACATGTTGGTATTTCCTAAGCTGCAAGGATGAACTGCCTAGTTTCAGGAATCGTTTCATGAGTTTGCACTGGTGCAGTATTGCAGCAGTAAGCTGAGATACAATCAGAGTAAATATATCAATGACTGTGTGAACTCACTTTGGGGAAATGGAGGGGGCTGGCACTGAAGTGAGCATCTTGAAAGCTGCTGCTTGGAGAGGTTTGGGGTGTACAATGAATGTGCTTTATGCAGATGGCTACATTTTCTGGAGAGAGAAAACTGATGTCAAACAAAGCTGAAATGCTTTGCTGTGTTTCTGTCAGAGAGATTTAGGTTTTATAAGACTTGTGTTTATGTAAGCAAACAGTATTATGTTATGCCCCAAGACTAGTCTTCCTTGCATCATTTGTCTAGCATTTGACTTGTCTGACCACAGGATCATAGCTTAGCCAGAAAATTTCTTAAGGGAGTATTTTTACCGGTAAGGCTTAAAAATACAGTAATATGTTCCCACCCCATTTGCATTTTGGAGTAGAAATACATGGACTAAGCTAATAGCCACTGGAAACTCACGGTGCATGTTCCAGTCTTTTAGATTTTGTGGGTTTTATTATGAGATTCCACTGCATCAGCATAATGGAGGCCAAGTTTGTTCTCCACAGTGAAAAAGCTGAGAAAAGATGCTATGGTTCAGAGCAGCTTCAGGTATTTCCCAGATATTTTGTAATGCCAGATGCTGCTGAACTATTTATAGTCTGCATGCTTTGCCAGAAATACAGCAGATTAATAAACCACACAATTTAGGAAACAGCTTTCTGTGAGAACTAGGAAAGACGATTCAAGGTTTTAGACAGAGGTATTGAAGCCGACAAGCTGGTGTTTCCCAAAAGGTAGCCAAATACTAGCTGAGCAATAAGGGAGTATAATGTGTGATTTGAGAGATAAAAATCAAAGGAGAGGACTTAAAAAGTTACTATCAATATTTGCCGGCGGGTGGTAGCTCCCTGTTTTGAGCCTTTATAACCGTAGATATTACCAAGCACAGTTAAAATAATAAGGGTATCTCCTAAATCATACTGATTGTTTAGGACTTGCATGTAGTCCCGACACATTTCTGGATCGGAGATACAGTACCAGGTTTGGTAGATAATAGAAATTCTTGGATTTTTTTCTACATTCTTGATCATAATGGAACAACTAGCATGTACACAGGCTCACTTTGGTGAGTAATGTCAAATTTTCCAAGATACCTTTTCCTTTAATTTTGGGAATAGGTTTAGTTTTTCTTAGACCTTTTTCTGCTTGACATGAATGAAACCAAAATAAACCTGGTAAAGGGACAATCTACATGGCCTTTTGTACTAGCTTAATTAAATCAGCTTAATATTACTTCCCCATCACAGGCATGTGCAGCATTACTCCAATGTAATGTGGTGTATTATCTTTGTTTCAGCTCCCCAACACCCATTTAGAAAGATTTGTTTTCATTATTCTTAGTGCTACACCACTGTTCACACTATTTTTAGCTTTTTTTTTTTTGCTTTGTTTTTACAGGGATATTGTTAACACTCATTTTTCCTGTTTATGCGATCAGGCTGATCAAGAGAAAACAAGTCCAGTCATTTCGGGCATTGCCTGTAGGGCACCTAGGGATAGATGCAGACTAAGCAGATGCAGGCACGTCTTCTCTAATAGATCATCATGAAGGATTATAGCTAATGTGATCCACTTTCCAGAGTCAGCTCTGCCATGTACATCTATGCGTATATGAGCTTTTGTGTCCTGTGTATTGATATAGAGTGTGCAGCAGGGAATATTTCCAGTGGTTTTGATGAAGACGCAGACATAAATTATGGAACTACTCTTTCTAAGCAGGTATTTTGTAAAATATCAAGCTTGCATTTTTAACTTTCACTGTTGAGAAAAAGGAGGAATTTTTGAGCATTTTCCAAATGAAACGGAATAGTTCTAATCCACTCTCTAGTAAAGTTAAATCCAACAAAAACTGACATGTGTGCAAAATCCTTGAGAAGTGTAGTTGGCAATCATTGTAAATTGTAGTTCAGTGGGTTCATTTTCAGCTCTGGGAGTCTGTCAGAATAACTCTACAGAAGTTTCAGGTTACCAGATTTTAATCTGCAAGTATAATTCTCTGAATTTTCCTCATTTCCCCTTAAAAGTAGTCATTAAAATTTGCTAACATTTCATGTTTTCTTCAGGGAGCAAGACAGGCTGAGGAAATAGCAGTTTTCCAGAATTTATGCCAAAGCAAAGTTTTACCTTAATTGCTGTCAAGTATCTTATTTATCTCGCAGCTGTAAAGCAGGTGTCTGAATCTCAGTATAACTAGTTCTACAGTAAATTGAATGATGAAAGTACTAATGTCCCTGAAAGCTGACACAGCTTTGAGGATCATGAGTCATATCAGCTGCATGGGTGGAGCTGAAGAAATAGAATAACATGAACAGTTTCCCTATTGATTTCTTATGAAAATAAAATTCATTTAAGAGCTCTGGGTAGTCTATGTAAAAATATGTCAATCCAGTTTAGACTAGGGACAGTACTGAGCTACAAAACACAGAATTCCTCCCAAGTCTGAGGCTGGATTTGCTTTTCTTCCATTTTACGACATCTGTCTCTCATATCAAACAGCAACATTTCAATGCTGTATACCTGGGCATCTTTCTAAACTGCTCTGGATTAACAGGACCGCATTTCTGATCCAGCTGGTGATGTGTCTCGACTGGGAACTGCATTAGGATCATCTTGTAGATGCTTTAAGAATGAAAGCTGTATAAACCACCACAGGGAAACATTTTGTAGCATAAAACTAGGTTTATTTCTAGTTACTGAGGTAATTGGTAACTGGCTTTCATTTGAGTGTTAACTATATTACTATAACTGCTGATTGTATGTCTATTCAGAAATGTTTTATGATGGTGAGTAACTGGCCAAGCTAAAGTTGCATTTGATCTTAGCTCTTGGTTGTTTTTCTCATGGGATAAAATTCCCAGAGAAACTGTAAGCCAGTTATGTCAATGACAGAAAAACTTCAGGAGAACTGAGTTAAGAAGCACGTTCCCGAGACAGAGCCCTTGTTGAGAAGAACAGATTTCAAACATATGTTAAATATACTTTTAATTACAGAGTTAGATTTGTCTGTCTGTAACTAAAAATACCTTTAAGCCTTTTTCCCTCTAATTTTTTCTCTCTTCAACTGTTGCTGAGTCAAACAAAATCCACCTGTGGTGTAAGAATTGCTAATTAGGCTTTCTGATTATCATAACATTTGTCGGTGCTTTATAAAGGATGTTGCTGTTGTGTGCTGTAGTGATAGTGTAATTAAAGCATATGCAAAATATATCAATAGCTAGCTCTTTTTTTCATGTCCTGTTCCTCTATGCTATCTGTGGACCAGCTTTCAGCTTCAGGGATAGGGTCACTCTGGTGTTAATGGGCAGTACCAAGGCTCGAGGAGCAGGCAGGAGGAGGGAAGGCTGAATGCCTAATTCTTTATGCACCATTCTGATGAGCATCTATGATAAAGCAGCCTGGTACTAGGCTCTGCTTTCGAAGCAGTTCCTTGGCTTTAGAGTGGGTTACAGAGTAAATCTTCACACAGGAAGGGCATGAAAGAAACTATCTCAGAGCCAATTTTATTTGCTGCTGAAGCCAAGTTAAAGGGCACAACTCTGTAACTAATTACATTTATCTTAGCCTCCTACTGTAGCTTCAACATCTTACAGTTTTCATGACTCAGATTGCATGGGAAAGGTGGTATTAAATTTTTTTTTTCATAAAGTGAGCACTGTCAGTATGGGATCTTTTAAGTTTTATTTTTATGGTCAGTTGTGTTTTGCACTTTATGTGGCATGTTATTTTGAGAAATATTGAAGATCTGTACTATCCATTAACTTTGTTACTGTCCTGCAGATATATTTTTGACAATGGCTGAGCCTGGAAAATAATAGATTATGAATTTCATATACTTCTTTCTCAGAAATGGCACTTAAGATCTGTTTGGCTTTTTTTTTTCTTCTGTGACATTAATGCTGTTTGTGGCACAGCAGGACTGTCAAGAGAATTTGAAAATTAGACGGTGTGAATCATAAAAACACTGGTAATATTATTTTCCATGACTACTGCTTTGTGATGTAATTCTGGATCCGATCTGGTTTTATTACTGAGAATAGAAATTCAGTGAGTTGGGAAAGAAGTTCCCTGATACTCTTTTATGCTTTCTTTGATACTGTACACCATTTAACTGTTTAATTATATTTAGTTACTTTGGAGTAATTTAGTAACTGAATGTATGGCACAAAAACCTGAAAAACCTCTTTTTGCACAGGACAGCAGGAATGCTAGTTATTTATTACAACATACTGCAAAACATTTGCAAAGGATACACATGGTCCGAGAAGATTTTCCTGTTAATTTCTCTCAGATTTTTGAAGAGGGGACCATTAGGCCCACTAAATAATTTTCAGGTTTAATAAAATATTCTGAACTTAGAGTTTGAAGGCAATAATAAACCAGTAGCAAAATACAAGCTTCTGATTTGGCCTTGTATTTCATTAAACAATTCACAGTTTGCTCTAGTATTTCAACTTCTCTGCCTCCCTAGCATATTGGGTTGAAATGCTCTCTGTTTTGCTTTGGCAGTCTTGTGATCTGAAGCCAATTACGTTAACCATAACTGAATGAAGTAACTAAATTCAGTTTTTGGTTCTTCATGAAGCAGTGAAAAAATTTTGGTGGCTAACGAAAGTTTTGACCACTTGCGACAAAAGATGTGGTAATTAAAAAGATGAAGTCTATAATATCTTGATATAGGAATGAGGAATGCTCTGGAGGCTCTAATTAATGAGGCAACTTTTTCTTTTACCACTTAAATGGCTTGAAGGCAACGTGTTTTTATGCTGCAGAGAAGGCTCAGAGAACTTTTGTTACCAAGTAAATGTCCCAGTACCCTCTTGTCCCATGCCACAGGCTTTTGCCTAGAAAGAATCAAGGAAGGCTTTAGTAAAAGTCCAGACCCCCGGTGTGAGGAAGAGGAACCTCTTTCTGTATGTGTTGTGTGCAATGCATGATTCCTGCTGTAAGTTTTCCAGATTTCCGTGCAGATGGCACAGTTGTAGGTGACAGAATAGGACTTGGTGTGTGATGTGCATTCAAATCTTCTTTTGCTATTGAGTAGAGGATTAATGCTCCGGCACCACTATGTGCAGCACCCATGCTTGACCTGTGGGTCTCCTCACCCCACACCAGGTCGTTTGGGTGTACAGGAACTTCCAGGTTTGATCTCTTTAGTTGTTTGTAATTCACCTGGACTTCCAGTACTGCTCCTTGGTAAGCTAGGGCCCTGTTTCTCTACACTCTTGATTGGTACTGCACCTCCAACCATTCCAGGCGCTCTAGGGAAATTCTACTATATGCTTATTGCTCATAAATGTGTGGTGTCTGAAGGAAACAGCTGAAGGAGGTCACCAAGATTTCTTAAGGAAAAAATTTTCCTTTCAGGCAGTGCTAGTGGTAATAAACTTCCTCTCTATGTGTTATGCTAGTTCTTTGATTGTAGAATCTTGGGTTGGAAGTGACCTACAAGGATCGTTGAGTCCAACTGCCTGCTCCTTGCAGGATTGTGTAACAATACAACATATAACTAAGAGCATTGTCCAGACACTCCTTGAACTCTGAGAGGCAAAAGGAGCCTAAAGTATTTCCTCTCATCCATTTGCTCAAAGACACAGCTGTTTCTCTGGACTAGAGACTCTTCGATCTGACCTTTGCAGTGAGCTTCCTTCAGCACGACTAGCAAGGCTAGCAGGCAGCAGTCCTCAGCAAATGATGTTTCTTCCTCTCCCCTTCTGATCTCTCTGATTTGAGCTGTGCTGCTGTGATTATGCTTTAGATGTAAAAATATAGCTATTTCTTCCTTTGCTGGGTTTCAATGTTCTTTCTTAAGACAGAAATTGTTTCACTGCCTTGTAGTTAATTCTTAGCTCTCCAAGAGTTTGAGTTATTTATCAAAGACTGTTCTGTACTCGGTTTCACAGCAGATTTTTTTTTTTTAATTTTCAAATCGCTCTGGGTCATTCTCTTGTCATTGTATAGTATACTAGCGTTCTTAAACCAATAAAGATTCCTTGATAGAAAATTTTCTGAAGACCCATATATCTCTGCAAAGCGTTCCCTTCTGATGGTATGGGATGTTTTGAGGACATTTCATTGTGAGTCTAATGAAAAAGCCTCCGGCCAGCTCTTTGCTGAAGGAGAAGTGTTCTGCACGTACTACAGCTAATGTTTCAGGTGGTTGTGAATCTTTTATATGGCCAACGTCAGAAATTCATTAGTAGTAGTGTAGTCAGATACTATCTAACATCCGAGTCATGCCAGTGTTACTCCTGTTAGAGCTTGTTATTGGATAGCGTTACACCAACATAGACCTGCAGTGATAGACTAGTAGTTGGACTCCTAGGTATACTTTCCAGTATGAGGCTGTTGGCAACAGGAAGAAGATTTGGTTCTGACTTAGAAGTGCAATTCTGTGCTCTGCTTTGGTTCTGTCATGAAGAAAAATGTTTATACTTATGGGTCTTTTCTTAAGCCACATTGCTACTGTGAAAAGAAAGACAGATCCTGGCTTGTATAGTCTTTTAGATGAAACTTGTTGAGCAAGGTCAGACAAATCTCATGCAATGTGTCTGTGGCTAATGAAGATACAGGACATGTGGATGCTGTATGCAGGCCCCTGGATCTGAAATGTGTTCAGACCTTGTGGGCATGGCAGGAGACGTTTCAAGCTCATGGCCATCCTCTGGCTCATGCTGTAAATGTGCTGTGTTGGGTAGCACTGCGGCAGTCAGCACTAAAAACCAGCAGTGCTCCAGAACACAGCCTTTGGATTTTAAAGACCGTGTGCAACGTGTCAGTAGTGAACACCACTTCCATCCTTTTTTCCAGGTGATACATTGAATAGAGGATTGCTAAATTTGTATTACTATTGACATCTGATGCAGTGGGTTGTCCAACTCACCCACCTGGCTCAAACAGGCTTGGACATGAATGTGTGGGTAGTATATCTTGGTCACTCCGCAATCTAACAGTTAAGGTTGTTCTTTATTTCAGTGACTGCTTATTGTTTTCTCCAATACTGATGATATTTGTATAAAATTCTGACTCTCACTTGCCATCTCATTTTCCAAAGTATTTTCTATTTTCATTCATGGCTTTCTAAAGTTTTGGAATTTTTGCGTCATCTATATTACACCTAAAAGTTTTCCAAGTAATGTGGGAATAGAGTGAAATTAGGGTATTTTTGAAAAAAAAATATTATTTTCTTTCTAGTATTATAGCCAAAGGAATAACATAATTTAAAACAAAACAAAATAAGAGTATTCTTCCCACTACATAACCTTCATAAAAGCAAACTCTGAATTTCTGTTTGTGTTTCATTGCAATATGCTGGAACGGATATGTCGGCAGCATTTTAAATCCTAGATCTGAAGTTCGGTAGTTTTCCATACAAACAGCATATTCCTGAATTAATGGAAAATTCATGCCGAGCTACTTCATACTGACTAGCTTTGCATGTCAAATCTGATGTTTCTGTTGGCTGGCAAAAAAGGATGGTATTTTCCACTTATCAGTTTTTTTGACTCTTTCTTTGCAAAGCAATAAGGCTAACAGCCTGCAGGTGGAAGACTTCAAATGTTAAAAGGCAAAGATGGCTGATTACCTTTAAAACAGGCAAGCCTCCAATCACAATGCTGAAATGTTGTTTTTAAATCAGTTGTAATATCTGATTTGACTCATTTGATGATTTTAAGATGTATTTTTATAACTTTGAGAAGGCTGATGTGTGCATCATTTACTCTTTTAATGTGAGTACAAATGAATAAATGTGTTAGAAATGTGTTGACAGGTCTATGAAGCAAAAAATACATGGTACGATTTTGGGTTTTAGGTTCAGCATGAAATGTCCTGGCTGTCCTTTGAGAAAGCTCTCGAAGAGTGCTGCTTACATTTCCAATTTGGTTGCTCTAGAGACTATACAAAACTGGTAACAGGAAAGACAATATCTTGGCTGTAATTCAGACTATAGGTTTATTTTTGCTGTCTTATTGCTATGTATTCTTCCTTCCCTAAAAAAAATCTAAGAAAAAGTTTTAGCTGAGCCCTTAAAATTGTCAGCTTTTGTCCTTTAATGTTTGCAGATGAAAAACGTAATTTAGTGACACATATGGAATTTCTTTAGAACTGCATGGCACACTGCAGATGTTTTCTCATGGATGAATATCTTTCCAGTACAATCCTTGATGTGCCAAAATGCTGCATTTTTTCCCCATACTTCTCCCTTAAGAAAATTAAATCAATGACTCCTTTACCATCTGCCCTGAAGGAATAAAACTAATAGAGGTTTTCAGGGCAGTAGCCAGAATGCCCTTCCTCCCAGTTGTGTTTTGAATGCTGTATACATTATTTCTTCTTAATTCTTTGATGCAGAATGTTTAGGTGTCTTTTTTTTTTCCCTCAAAATCACACTTTGTATAAAAAGTACTTCCATTTTCTCATCTGTTCAAGCAACTCTATCCTTTGCAGTCCATAATATCCTGTGAGAATGGTTTGCATCATGGTTTCTTGTTTTGCTTGTGTATTTTATTTTAAGAGATTTGCTCAGAAGAGCAAAGACCACCCTGAAAGGTGGGAACAAGATTTTAAATAAGCTGCATATAATTCAGATGGTAAATTGGAAAATTTTCTGGAATGTTGTTTTTTGAGAATATTTTAAGCCCTCAGTCTGGTTACATCTGAGCACCTAGAAAGATCACAGAAGTCTGAGACTTCGCAGAAGTGTAATATGTCTGTGCTGGGAAAGCAGACGGTACAAGTACAGTGTGGGTGGACTCCTGGATAATATCCACCTAAAGCTTACAGTCTCAGGTGTCACGAAACCCTAGAGAAAATACAGTGTAATTTTGCAAAGGCGCTGATACATTTATTTGGGCTACCAGGGAGGAGGTAAATTTACACCTTGCTCCTGCCAAGTCTGTGATGTAGTCAAGGAAGGTGGGCAAGCATACAGACTGCATGAGCTTACAAGCTTCAGGATGGGAGGAGGCACCCTTGTCCTGCAATTTAATAAATGATGGACAGCTTGTTTAGTCTCCCTTCAGTGGAGCTGAAAGGTGTGAGGGAGGTTAATGAAAATATTATGAAGCGTTCACCAAGAAAATATGGGTTTCTTACAAATGTTAGATCAACATCCCACTTCGTTCTCTCTCTTTGAAATAACTTTGTCCATTTCAGTCTTTTTTGAACACCTTTGCTCAGATTGATGCCAAAAAAAGTGCTTAATTTTCAAACAAATTTTAAAAGCAGCGAAACATGTATTATATATTTATGGAGTGCATCAGTGGTTTGATTAACATGGGATTTTTCTCCTAAAGATTTTTATATTTCTACTTATCTAGTTGCTAGAAATTGCTGTATAATGTAGGCAAAAGAGCAGTTTTGGATTAGCTAACTCAAATTAGCTGAACTATCATCAATGTGGCTGTAGAGACCCATGTAAGTTGTAAAAGTCAAGTTAGGAGCTGATTAAGTACTGAGTTAAAGGAGCCCATGCAGAGCTCTGGCTTCACTGTGGCAGAGAAAGAAGTGCCTGTAGTTGAGCTAATTATCTTAAAATTAACCTGGCTTTATTTACACACTATATTACAGTTGCAGCAGTGACCACAGCAGATGTGGCTGTATGTTCCCAGGCAAATTATGATAGAAATACATGAAAATAACCAAATTGTAAACCTTTGTGTTTAGTTTTTGTAGTTCTCTGTATAAACTGACTTTTTGTGTCAGGCTGCAAATGTTTTCATATTGAGTGAAAAGCAAAACATGTACCAGTAACTTAATTTACTCTGCTTAACAAAGCTAATATTGAATCTTAAAGTAGCACCCTAACAATACTTGAGAGGGTGGCAAAGTTTCTTTTGGAGAGAGCTAATTACTTTTATGTGGTTTATTTTATTAGCAGAAATCTCTCCCCAGATCAATTTTAAATTGGCAAGATGACTATTATCTCCTTTATTGCCTGTTCATCTTACTGAGATATTCATGCTTCTCTTGAAGTAAACACTTCTAGCTATACAATATCTACAGCTCCATACATATTTTTTTTATGAGAAGGCTGCCATTTTTGCTTAATTCTAGGATAGATGTTTGAGACCATATTTGGTGCCTGTGATGTTTTCTGTTATCTAGAATGCTCCTGGAATAGCCTTTATGCCAAGTTTACCTACCTGAGGCACCTGTGCTGGTCACTGACTGTTGCGTGGGGCTCTTCTCCAAGAATATTCAGGAAAAAAGTAATTTCTCATGAGGATTTTTTTTTTGTTTCACAATAACTGGATGATCCAAAAATCCAACTAAAGCTTTCTTTGCAGGAGAGCTATCAGCTCCTACCTTGTTCCTATGTGACACAGAAAACAAGGATAGATTCATCTATCCATGTCCATCTTGAACTTCTTGTTTTGTGTGTTCTTTATGTTGTTCAATCTTACTAGTCAAGACAAAAACCCTTTGGCAGAGAGACTCTTTGGGGCATTACTGCTGAGAAGGGAGGAATGGCTTAATTAAAGGGTGAGGTAGTTCCATTGGTTTTTTTTTGCATGATTTGAAAAATGACGTTGCTGAACATCGATCAAGCCTGGCATTTGTTATGCTATCATTCCTTATGGTAAATCTCAGTATTTAGGCATAGATTGATGCCATCAATGTGTTTCCAGCTTTTTCTTCTGTATGTTAGGGTGGTGATAGCGTGTCAGCTTTCAGTGAAGCCTTAAATACCTGTTTAATTGCTCAATCCATATTTTACTGTCACATCTTTCCTAGTACTGTTAACATTATTGTGGTTAGCTGGAGTTCAGATTCCATTAAGAACAACTGCAAACTCACATCTCAGGCACTGTTTTAACCCCTGAAGGGATAAGTGCATCAATTTACACTGTAAGCATTATCTGGACAGCAAAAGCTGTGCTACATTTGCTTTTTCCCCCCCCATTATCTTCAGAGACTACAGGAAGTGGTACGGAATGAGACTCTTGGGTGGGTAATTGTCCTGTTGAAATACATGCGTAAATGCTATTAATACTAATGGACCACATAACTAGGTATTAAGAGGCAAACAGTGCAGATGTTTTACTGCTAGGATCGGTGTCTTATTCTGCCTAACCATTGCCTACCAGGCAGGATCAAGGTAGTGGTGGAGGAGGAAGGATGGTTTACCACATCTATTGGTTGTATTTTGAACAGTTGGAAATGAAAAGTTTAGGGACAAGTCTTTGAAGGGTTATGTGTCATAGTTCCCAGAGACCAAGCTCCAGCTGGTTCATGTTTGTGCTTGAAGACAGTCACTAGTATGAGAAACATAAAGGAAAAAAAGGAAAAAAAAAATCAGAATATGCCTATTTTTAGGTGAATTCCTACCCAGATTGATGTAATATTTTGTCTGTTTTCTCAAGAACTAAAAATAATCTCACCACTACAAGGTTCTCACATAGCAAAGAGTCCTTCTTTCTGTACTATTCCAAGCCTGAACAGTTTATAACCCACTGAAAGTTTCTAATGTGATAACTATAACTAAGACATTGAACCAGATTCTGAATAAAAAAAATAAAGTGATATCACTGTTGGGCAAGAATGTCTGATATAGGTGTCTGCAGACAAGCTGCTGTCAATTGTAGGCTGTTAAATCACTCTCAGTAAGAGAAGATGCCACATTTATCTTCCCAAAGTCACTAAATTAATGGGAATCATCTCAGTATGTGACCACACACTCAGAAAATAAGTGCCCCTCACTGAGACGGGTTGATGAATGGTGATGATTTACCTGTGCATAACATTCTCTGAGTTTATGCTGATGCAATTTCAAGGAAGGTTTAGTATTTGCTATCAATTATTGTATTTCTGTCTTGCTTAGAAAGGAAATATGGATGCAGTATTAATTTAGCCTACGAATTGCCTGAGACAAGCAATGAAAGTGATATCCTATCTTGCAAATAAATAGAGTAAATAACACGAGGCTGATGCCACTAAGAGCGCCAACACTTTCAAATGAACCTACATAAAGGGATCTATAAACCTACGGTGAGTTGTGGACTGCTTTGCCAGAAGTGTTGAGGTGTCACGACTACATAAGTGGAGGAAAAAGCTGCCAGGGCACCACCACTCCAAACATCTGCATCGCTGGGTTAAGCACCTGCATGTACGTCTCCTTCCCTGAGTCAGAACCCCTGAAACACAGTGCTTTTAGCCCTGCACTCTGCCTGTCTTCGAAAGCTTAATTCTTGGTGTATTCAATGCCCTGAATCTTCTCCACGGTGAAAAGAGAGTTAAAGGGGAAAAAATGTTACTTTAGAAGAGCTGTCACAAAAAAAGAGTTTAGAGAATGTTCGTCTAATGCTCTTTTATAGAGAATGCAAAGCCCATTAGTGAGTTTTGGACTGTTGATTGAGGGAGGATAACATAGGCTAACAATTGCACTTCTCCAGTGACAAGTAAGACCTGGCAGAAGAGCTTCACCAAGTTTTGAAGAGGTGCTATTAAATGGTTGGCAGAAATTCATTTGTTTAGCTCAAAACCACTATGTTACTAAGATTAATTAATTAAAGGAGAGGACTAGACAAAAGGATTGCTGCTTTAGAAATCTGATCTATGGGCAAAATGATTTTTTTTTAATAGAGTTTTTCTATTTTTTACTTCATTGCAATTTTCTAGATGCCCTTTCATTGGGAAATTGAATTTTCTTGGCGATTATACCCTTATTAATGTGTGCAGCCTTCAGCTCCTTTGAACAGGTGATGAGAGATAGTTTGAGAGCAAGCTTTTGAAAATTTTAAGCTTTTCCAAGAAATATAAAGTGCAGTGTACTTATCATTAGATATTCCACAAAGGCAACATGAAATATTTATGGAATTCCTTTCTTTAAAGATTGCTGGGCTAAAGATTACCATATGAAGGTATTTGTTTATTAAATTTTTCCATAATATTAAATATGGTAATAACTAAAGAGATTCTCAAAAGACACAAGCATGAGAAGATAATTTTTTATGCTTTTCAAAAAACAAAAACCAGAATCCATTAAAATATTGTAGTTTATTTCGATATTTTGTGTGGAATGTAATAAGCAGGCTAATAACAAAGTATTAAGCTAAAATAAGCTAACAGCTGTAGGCAAAAATAAATAAATAAATAAATAGCCTCCAAACATATAGACTTGAATTCTGTTATTGCCAAAATACGTTACCCTATTTTTGCCTCGATTTAGTGGTTGCTCTGAAAATGAGGCAAATAAAACTACAGATTCATGGCATACTTCTTTTCTCTTCTTTCCTCCACCTGTTTCTCAGTACTGTCTTGGGTTTTTTTTTTTTTTTTTTTTTAATATTCTAAATTCACTGTAAATATCACTCTTTCTTGAGCTGAGATAGATATAAGTTGGCTGAATCATAATTAACAAGCCTTAAAATTAATGAGATATAACTTGCTTCTTTAATATTTGGGATGCAATAAAAAATCAGTTTATCTGAGGACTTTAAAATACCTGGGTATTAAATATAAGACAAGGAAAAACGTATACTTGTACATATGTTGTCTTGACTTGTCCTTAGACAATACAGAATTTCTAGTTTTAGTAAAACTTGCTTTTAAAGTAACATCAAGGCATAGGTGGATGATGTTGAGAAACACGGGTGCTGGAACCGAACAATAAATAATTCATCTTGGGATGGTTTCCTTTGTCATTTTGTGACCATTTTGTGTTGCTTTTTGAACACTTCAGTGTCTTGCTAGGTGTGTTTGTCACATAAATACAATAGTCTGTGCAGGTAACCAAGGGAAAAATCAAGAGCCGCGGTGATGGGATGGGAGAGTCTTTTCCATGGAAACAGTAGGACCGAACTGCTGTAGGACGTTACATCTGTAGGTGGTACTTTTGCACAAAGAACACACGAAAACCAAACTGTTTATCCAAAAATGCTCCTATACTTAGTACAAACATA
Organism: Phaenicophaeus curvirostris; assembly: GCF_032191515.1. Taxonomy (NCBI): domain Eukaryota; kingdom Metazoa; phylum Chordata; class Aves; order Cuculiformes; family Cuculidae; genus Phaenicophaeus; species Phaenicophaeus curvirostris. Next base: position 2,969,039 of record NC_091400.1, on the reverse strand, counting down.
TTGCATGTGTTCACCAACATGTCTGTGCTTACATAAAAATGAAATCAACCAAGGCCCAGAATGTGAATATTTGAAGGTCAGATTCAAAAAACGTTCCCAGAAACTGCAAGGAAGAAGAAATGTCTCAAGTAGTTTAGCAAGGTTAGGTTTCCTTAGCAGAGAGATTTGTTTTAAAATGTGTTTATTGTTTTTCTTCTTGGTAGAATTTCAGCGTGTTTGTAATTGTAAGACAGCCACCATTCTGGCATCCACTTAAAGCATGAAAAATGTTTTCTTCAAGGTCCTAGTAGTGGAGAATGATGCTCTTTTTGAAATCTTTTCACATTTTAGATACAGTACTAATTTTTCTTCTCCACAAAAGAAAGCACTTTATTTCTAGTATTACATTTCATGGTCTCTGGTACAAATATGACCATTAACAAGCTCTTGCATTAGTGGTATGTGCAAGACTATCACCAGGTATCAGTGGAAGAGAAGCAAAGGTAGATTGTATTCGGTTAGCCAGAGAGATTAATGACTCTAGGACAATTTTAAAGATCTCAAGATGTCAATACTTATTCTTCTTTTCAATTATATATATAGGAAAAAAAACCAAATCCAACAAATACGACACCAAAACAAAAGGCAATACTGCTGCAGTTCAAACACTTTTGTTTATCTGTTTATAAGGAAAGGCATTGTGACAACACTTGAAAATGTGCAAAACAACCACTGCATAATTCTAGATGTAGATTTAGACTTTTGTGATACTCTGGGAGTTCCAGTATTAATTTTAATTTGTAATTAAGGCTGAAGTAAACCTTAGAAGCTGAGCTATGCGATGACAGGATGTCCTTCATCACTTCATACATGTCCCTGTTGTTTAGAAAAATGTGAGATTGTTTGCCACTCATCATCAGTGTTGATGTATCGTAGAGATGACCCTGCCGTTCCCCCTGTGTGGCTTATCTCCACTGATTGGCAGCACAATGTTTATGCAGATGGTATCACACACAGTTAGACAGAAAAATGTTGACTTGTAGAACTTTCCAAGCTCTGATGTACCTAAAAGGCTTTGGTGATCTCTTGAGAACTTATTTATTTCAGTATGCATGAAGTCTATTAGAATGATCTTTTTTTTAATTGAGAACATGATGGCCTGCCAGATGTTGTCGACTGTGAGGTATGTTTCCTTTGTGTTACTACATTTTTGTTTCTGTTTTTATGAGCCAATTAGTCCCACATGCAGGAAGAAGAGCACAGCACATGCTGCATTAAGTAAAGATTTGCCATGTTTCAGAGTGGGCAAAGAAGGAATTTGAACCCTTCCAGATGCGAGCTGGGCAATGAGACCATTGATTTACCGAGCCCATAAACTTTCCAGTGGAAATACTGGTGGTGCTACTATTTATTCTGCAACATAGGGGTTTGATGCTGGTGATATGGGTGTTTGTCTGCTCTCAAGATGAGTTAGGGCTCTGGTATGTATGATGACAGAATCTAGAAGGTGATTTCTTTTGATGTTTTCCAAAGCACTACTGTAGAGTGACATAGACAGGCATTTAGGAGCCAAAAATCTCTATGATAGATCGCTAGATCTGAACATCTAGTTCACTTATAAGCTACTAAAATTTTATACCAAGATGCTGTGAAGCTCTTTGATCCTAAAAGTACTCACCACTTGCATAATTTTCTATACTGAAATCACTTACATGCTCCAGTGATGCAAAACTCAATAAGAAATGTGTTTTATTCCAGTGGCAATGAGGTCCTACTGGTGATTTTGATAGCTTTTAATGAAAATTCAGGGAATAACTAAACAGAGCAGAGATCTGAAGTTCTGCTTCATTGCTGAGGTTAAAAGTAGAAACACCAAAATCAGGGAGAATATAGATAAGAAACATACAAATGTTTCTTTGAGTATGTATGTGTGCATATATATATATATAAAGGAATCTTATTTTTTTCTCTATTGAATGGGTGCCATAATTACTGTGATTAAGTTCCAGAACAGTAAAATAATTTTCTTGCAAGTTCTTAGGAACTTATATCCTGTTCTTCATCTGGCATTCTGATTTTAGCTATTTTATTTCACGTTACTGAAAAACTTGCTTCGTGTTAGTGTCTGTTTGAACGTCGTCTTTGTTCCTTTTCACAAGTGTATGTTCTACTTTGTAAGTATTTCCTCAGACGTGAGGCATGTTAAGTATTGTTGAAAACCAAGCTGTGTACTGTCGACAACAAAGTCTTCTTGAGGGTTTGCCAGATTTTGGAACAATAGTGGTTTGATTGGCCTTGTTCATGAATTATTTGCTACGTAATCAAAGATTTTAGCTTTAATTAGTGCCTTTAAAAAATGAGTAATTTAATCAGAGTGCTTCATAGCAATAAAGTTTTGATTCTAAAAAAGGCAAAAAATACTCCCCAAACAATTTTTGCTTTTTGTAACATTTATAGTAACGGTGACTTATCACTGACCACAGGGACTTCAATCTTGCCACCAAAGTTGTTGCTAATTTTGTTTTTTTCCAAGAATTTTTAGAAAGCTTTGAAATTCTTGGGAATGAACTGTCCTGAGTATTCCATGTGTGTAAACTAATGAAAGATTTATGATATTCATATTAATGAAAGACAAACTTCACAACAGCTTTTGCATCTGTCACTGCTTTGACCTCCATTGCCCACTCTGAAGCACAACTAAACTTCCCTTAATGCAACATGTGCTGCTCTCTTCTTCCTTCAACATTTGGGACTAATCAGCTCTTACAAGTGGAAACAAAAATCTAATAATGCAAAGGAAATATGCTACTGTTGTGTTATGACAGTTCATAATGTTTCAGCCAGGTGCTCACGAGACTACAGTCTTGTTTTTGTCTCTCTGAATTGCTCACTGTTTACTTCTTTCAATATGTCAGGCTATTTTTCTGTCATATCAGCTGTCATTTACTTTGAGGTGTCTGGTAGAAGAAGGAAAACTGAGGGCTGGAAATGCTTTCTCCTATGGTCTGCTTACTATGTTTCAAGACATACTTTAGGTATAATAGAATGAATAATTTCAGAGTAAGAAATAATTATTTTAGTTAAAAACTTTCCATTTTTTTCCCCAAAATGCACAAGGATTTACAGTATCAGTTTCTGTCTGCCTGCTCCACAAAGATACTGCCTCTATCTCTGGATTTCTTGCTCACACAGAACAGTGTGTTCCTGAAAGGGGTCTGCTGCAGATGCCAAAAAAGTAATTGAAAACCTATTTCTGGACCTGGAGATGCTGGGCAGTGAGGAGGTGATAAAAATTGATGCCTGGCTTTCGTGCTGTTACTATCATCCTTTAGGTCCTACTAAGGAAACTTGAAAATGGAATGCATTATTTTATTTTGTGGGAGCTGTTTTGAGTGGTGACAGGCTTCTGAGAAGAATGGAAGTATAAATACATCAAAGCAGAACAAAAGAGAAGAAACATGTAGAAAATTGAATGGATAAAGCTCTCCTTCTCACAGGTTTTTGCACAGATGGTCTTGGAGCAGTGCCAGGAACCTACAGGTGCAGGCGCCTTCCCTTAGTCCTCATTCTCTTCAAGCATCTCTCAACTTCATAACTCCTTGAACCCTGGAAGTATATTGCTTTTTGCATCTCTCCAGATGAGTCATAGAGGTTTTTGCTAGCCAAGTAGAAAGCCTATTGCTTGAAATCCTTTAAAACACTTTGTCTTATCTGGTAAGTTATAGTCAGCAGCAGAAAAAAAAAAAGACATGTTATAGCAACTCTAAGAACTGTTATTGATTGTCGTTGTTTTGCCCTGTAAAAGAAGGTGAAGTAGCTGTGTGATGTTGCTATAGTAGCTGCAGTTCTTCTTGAGTGTCATTCTGAGAGTTACAAGGGCTGTGAAGGCTACTCCAAAGAGAGTGATTAATGCTACAGTATTCGTGGACTCACAGATCTGAAGGAAACCTCAGGAGGTCGTCTAATCCATACTTTTGCCCAAAGGCAAGGTAAACTCCACTTAAGAGATTCCTTACAGGCATTTGTCTAACCTGATCTCTCCACCAGAAATGGAGATTGAGCAGCATCCCTGGATGATGTACTCCTGCACTTAACTAATTTGTCTCTCTCTTCTTTATCTTCAGCTACGCAGTGATTTTTGTCATCTGTCATAGTTCCTCAGCTTTTGTGAGGTGCTTGTTTGTGAGGCTTGAACTGAAGGTAAATTAGGATGATTCAGACCTCTTAGGTTAGTTTAAAATATGAAAGCGAAGATCAAAAGAAAAGATACATTTCTTTTGCTTAAAGTTTACCAAATGAGTGTTACTTGACTGGGGAACAGATTATATAGAACCTCTTGGCTTCCAACTACATTTCACCTAAAGAAATATGAGCAAATTCTGCTTCTGAAGCACATCATTATGAATAATTTAGGGACTCTGGGATTGTTCATTATACATAAAGGTATTGCAGGCAATAATATATCATTTGTTTTCACAGAGGCTCTTTGTAATTTGGCATAGAATTCATACTGTATCCTAGCAGAAAATAATGTATGCTTGATGAAAACTATCTGCCTGAGTATTAGTGGCTTTGTCAAAATAACAGATCAAGAACCTAATGTGAAATTTGTGTTTTAATAAAATTGATGGAGCCCACCACTAGGACTTGAGAAAGTAGTTTATGATGCTCTGACAGTGTAGTGGCTGTAAATTAGTTGGATCAGTTCCCCAGAGAACATCTAGACAAGCAAAACAAGTCTGCATTGCAGCATCTGGTAGCTTGGAGTATGCTGGGCACGTTAGAGCCAAGGAGCGTGACAGCAGTTCTGTTCTAGTGGTAAGGGATGCAGCTGCTGTATGTGAAGACCTGTACAGCTTTGGGTACCTGGGCACAGTGTCACTTGGCCTGCAGGTAGTTTGAGAACATGCAGGACTCAGTGACAGATTGTATCACCCTTGTCATGTCCCACCTGGTTAGTATGTGGAGCACAGCTTGCTGCTTCTGGTTTCACCTTTTAAAACAAATATTCAGGTAAAAATATTTATATCTATCGATAAATAAATATTTTTATATGTTTCTCTGTGTTTGTTGCTTGTAAGAGTGTTGTGCTAAGGTTTTTACTAACAGCTGGATAGATGTGTCAAGGTTTTCCATGAGAAAAACACAGGACACATGTGATTCATCCAGCTGATGAGAAATACTAAATGAAAAATGCCTGCACTACACCAGGCAGGAAGAACATCTCATTTTTTTAATACACTGGGAATAATTAATTCACCAACATTTCTGATTTGTGTCAGTCAAAGCTAAACTTCCATCTTGAGTTGTGTCTCACTTTATGGCCCTTCTGATTCATTCATGAATTGTATGCTGGATTTGACCTTAAAAGAGCTTTATGCGCACTGTCCAATTTGATGCAAGTGAGTGGCATTAGTATTCTAATGAACACCATTACTTGTAAAATTATGTTAGTCCTGAAGGTTATTGCACGTGGTAAGAATATTAAAGTCAGTGCCACTGAAATATCTGAATTCTGGTGCCAGTTTTAGATCTCTGGTGCCAGTTTTAGATCTCTGATGCCTTTAATGGTGAATATTAAAAATTAAAACTTGATGCGTCTCTATGTGTACTTGTTTTTGTGATCATCCTTTCTTTGCCCATACAATGAACTGACTGGAAACAAAAGTGGTCGATGTGAGGATGTACTTAGATAGTAAGAATGGCACCTGAGCTCCTGAACTACTCCTTCCAGTTGACTCACATTACGTCTTTAAGGTTGCTTCCAACCCGAACCTATGATATTATGAGGTTGAGAGGCTGAGAAAAGAAAGCTAGGGAGAGGATAAGCATCTCTTATATTTTTTCCCTCTGTAAGTCACTGTATGAGAGTATTTTATATCTTTTTTTTTCCTTTAGAAAGGAACTTGCAGAGGGAATTGTTTTGTTTTGGATAGAAATAAGTACTTTTCACTTCTTTTTTTTCATCAGTTTGTCACAAGGGTTGTTCTTAGGTACTGTATTAAATTAGCTGGGCACATTCTGATTTTGTGCATAAAACATTTGACAAAAATCAAACATTTTTAAAGAAAAAGCTTCAATACATTAAGAAGAATTTCTGAAGTATTTGAATCCAGCTGCACAGAACTATTCTAATTCCAGAAAATGACTCCTTTGTGCTGCACTGTTGAAAACATACTAGTTTCCTAAGAAATTGATTCTTGGGTAATATCAAGTCCTAATTTACTTCTGTCTCGCAACCTCTTCTGCCCATCTGTCCTATCTGTTTAGCTTCTATCATTGAAGATATGAAAGTCTTCCAAACGTTGAACATGCCAGAATTTCCACTTCTATCTTAGAGTGAAAGCCTATGTGCACATCTGCAAATTAGAGCTGGCAACAGGAGAGAATGACTAAAAATGTTTAATCTGGCTATGGATGATATAAATTATAAATCAAAGTATAAAGCGTATAATCATCTGAGGTACTTGTATGTGAAAAAAGGTTCATACAATTCTGTTAATAAATTAAAACTGGTTTTTTTTTTTTAAATCAAACTAGCTTTTAATGCATCCAGAAAGGAAAATGAATACAAAAATATTTCTTTTTAATTTTATGGTAATTTTGATTTTAATTTTAACCAACTTCTTATCAGTAATTTCTGTAATTATTTCTAATTGTTCCAAACTCACAGAGGTTAAGTTATAAACTGTACTCCATGGAATATTCTAAGTGCCAGAGCACTAGCTAACTTACTGCACACATACTTGGGCAACCAACTGATCATTGGTACATGTGGAAATCAAATTTAATGATTATAAAACCAAAGGAGAAATGCAGATTGTGTTTTCTTGTTTGCATATGTAACTGACTGTGTATGTATTTCATAAACATTGAGTCCTAACTATCTGGGGTGCTAAGGTTGAAGAGCAGTCACTGGGCTTGATTCCATGGCTAGAATTGCCAAATGTTTTTTTGTGGTCATGCATATTTCCAAGCATTAATTCAATTAAAAAGATGGGGTAACCTCTACAATTTTTTTGAATCAAGTGCAAAATAAAGCAAGCATAGTTGCCAACCCAAACCTCTGCCCTGGACTAATTAGATTTGCTAATTTTTAGAGATACTACTGCCTATTGTTGGATATAGTGGAAATAATGTAAAGCATGACAGTCTCTTTACAATGCAGTGTGAGTATAGGTCACTCAGAAGATGGCTTATCTAAAAGTTTGCTTTGCACGGTCTTTATCACAGGATTTGCAAAAAGTAACAACAAAAAAGAGGTATTTCTGTGTCTCTATAAATACAGAGAAGATAAATTACCTTGGATCTTATCGATACTTTTTCTTCTAACATCTAATGTTTCTGTTATCGTAATTAATTCTTTCTGCATTGATGGGAAACTAATCAAGATTCAATCTTTTCAGTTCTCTGTATTCTTTTTTTCAAGTTCGACATGAGACTTATTCCGTTCTCCTCTGTTTTCTTCCAGTGTATATTCCTACCCGCCTTGAATGATTCAGGTTTTGTCAGCCTTCTTGATAATCATGAACTGAGATTTAATTAGCTAACATTTAATTAAATTTTATTCAGGTCTCATAGCAGTGCCATTTCTTCCTTCTTTACCTTGCCCTGATTCTGATTTTGAACCCACAGGTCAAAAGCTTTTTTGCATACATGGTTGGTGAATCAAGAGTCTTTAGAGATCTACTGACTTACATGTCAGTAAAACTGAGAGCACCAGCACATCCCTGCCAGGCACTAACTCTTTTTGTCCCCTTCAGTTCTCTTAGACTGACTTTTAAGAAAGCAACAATATCTTTTTGATCTCTTTGTTTATGACTTCAGACCTTTCAGTTTTCATCCTACTTTGAATAGCAATTGGAAAGGAATATTTAAGCTCATATACAAAGTCTAGGGATTTCACAAGGTCATGTCAAAAGCAGTTCAATGTAAATAACACGAATCTCCACTCAAACAGCATGATATATTTCTAATTTGTGTTTGCATGAACGATAGTAGGGAGGTATTTTGTTATGTCGGTGTTGCCTGTGTCTGTATGCAAAATGGACTTACAAGAATGTTTTAGTAGACTAATGACTGATTTTCAGATTCTCAAAATTGTACGGTTGTTTTTAATCTTACAATTGGATGGCTTCTTTCTGCTAAGGAATTTGTCTTGTTGACTAAAGCAGTAGCAAAAATTATATTCTGAAAACTGCATACTGTGGAATCACTTATAGAAAATGAGTGGTTGATGGTTTGAGTTATGGGAACTATGTGATTCTTAAGATTCTTGGGATGTTTCATGGCTTATATAGCTGCACTGAATCAAGAAATGAGTTGTGCTTTCTACTTCAATGCTATGATGACCCTTTAAAATTATGATGATGTCCCAAGTTTGAAGCAGACTTGCTGCTTGCCTCCTTATGTCTTCTAAAAGAACGGTGTGATCTGCTTATATGAGAGGTTTTGATGATATTTCCTTAAAATCTTTAATTGCCAAAGAGACACTTTGAGTAACAACTTCTAAGATTTGTCCGCCTGAGGAGGCCAGCAGCTTTGCAAATGGTAGATTAAGCAAGAATGCAATAAAAATTGCATTAATAAACTGGAGAGGGGCAGATTCCTTGATAAAAGGAAGAATTTCTTCACCATGGGGGTGGTGAGACACTGGCCCAGGTTGCCCAGGGAAGCTGTGGCTGCCCCATCCCTGGAGGGGTTCAAGGCCAGGTTGGATGGGCCTTGGGCAGCCTGATCCAGTGGGAGGTATCCCTGCCCATGGCAGGAGAGTTGGAACTACATGATGTTTAAGGTCCCTCCCAACACAAACTATTCTATGATTCTATAATTCTGTGAAAATATAGGAGATGGCAAGGTAATTTTAGGGTATCTGTACAGCAAAGCAAAACTTCCCGTTGCACGAGGTTAATTGAGCTGCTAATCTGTGAGTTCCACAGTGAGGAATCTCCCATCTAACACAGAGGGTTACTGCACACTTTGGCTCTTGAGCATATCTTAGTCCTGTGCTTCTGGAGCAGGGGAGTTACACAGTTATTGATGAAGTCCTATGTAACTTACTGCACAACAGAGTTTGAGAATTAAGCTCAAGGGTAGCTGTTGTGACTTTTCATTTGCAGATTTTGCAGACTGTTTCAATAAATCCAGGTGAAAAAAGCTAGATAGCTTACTTAGATCTGCAGGAATTCCTCAATATCTCTCTAAAATTCTTACCAATTCTTTTGTGTGTATGTAACGTTCAGTATGTAATTTCACTGCCATAGCAGGGAGCATGTCCCAATGTTATCCTACTTTTGTACTTTGTATTGCTGTGTAAACAGATTACTACTGATAATAGTTCGTTTTAAGACTACTTTTAAGCAATATGGAAAAATGTCACTATTTTTTGAGACTAAATCTGAGATGCATTTGCAGTTTTACTGTTTCTTAAAGTTTTCCTGTTAAAGCAGAATGTTATTTTTTTGCAAAGATTAGAGGTCATTATGAAAAAGTTGATGATTATTCATTTTGAGTGGCAGCAGAGCTGTGACTCACCCTTTTCATGGGCATCTTTCCCTACATTCATAATGGATTTTGAAAATTGGAAGTGGCTTCTGCCAACAAACAAAATATTAATGAAATGTAGTGTAGATGGAGGAAATGCTTTATAGTCCTATTTTGCTGGGAGCTAAAAGGTATTATAAGAAAGATGGGAACAAAGTTTTTAGCAGGGCCCATAGATAGCACAAGGGATAATGGTTTTAAACTAAAGGAAGATAGATTCAGATTGGATATAATGAAGACATTTTTTACTATGAGGGTGGTGAAACACTGAAACAGGTTGCCCAGAAAGGTGGTAGAAGCCCCATCTCTGGAACATTCAAGGTCAGCTTGGATAGAATTCTGAGCAACCAGATTGAGTTAAAGATATTCCTGCTCACTGCAGTGGGGGTGGGCTAGACAACTTTTAAAGATCCCTTCCAACCCAAGCTATTCTATGATTCTTTTTGGGTGAGAGCTTAAATATGTGTGTATTTACATATTTATTATTTACAGAGCATCTGCAGCTTTGGTGCATAAGATGAAACTCCTAAAGATGTATTATATTGTTTATCACAATGACTGGCGTATTAATTGTAATCACCTTATCATACTTTTGAGTATGAGACTGTTTCAGATTTGTTCAAAAGTGTAGAGTGAGCGAGCAAGGAAGTGCGGATGCTGAGGACAGTGGAAACTCAGAAGTTCGTCACCCCATAAAAGTAAACATTTTCCAACAAATTACCTGGAAGTTCTTTCACAGGTAGCAGAGAGAGATGCTTCACTGGTCCACAGCAGTTGTTAATCGTTCAATCAAATGCTTCCTACAGTATGGATTAAATTTAGTATGTCTTTGGTTACTGTCTGATGCACCAGTGACAGCACAAACCGTTTGTTCCCTTTCTCATGCTTCCCTCACCTCGGGCTGTCAGTAGGTGTTCAGATTAAGGCCTTTAGCAACAACCTGGGGAAAGCAAGTGGCTTTCCGCAGTCAAGGGGAGGGAAGTAAATAATAAAGCCCATTAATCCTCTTTTCCATTAGTGGCAATGTCAGATAAACCTGCTTAGAGACTCTTGAGAAATGTTACGTGGATGATTTATTGCATGTGTAGTTTTAGATGTAAGTATAATTCTGAAATGTGGTACCTCTATAGATTCACCAAATGACAGAGTAGAATAGCAAATGAATTACAGCACCATATAATGGGAAATTTCATTGTATCTCTTGGGTAATATCAGAGCCTTTTCAGTTGGTGCTGGCTGCATTGGGTGGATACAAACAGCATCAACTGCAAAAGGTGACAGGACGCTTGGCGGTAAGAGTTGAAATTAAAAACTTTCTTTGGTGATGCTCTTGGAGAATACATTTCATTTAGTTCCTTTTCTCCTGCCTACTTGCTGTTTGACTTTGGTATGTGACTATTTGTAAAAACGAGCTACGAATAAATTCATTTGCCTACTCTACATCACAGGTGCAAACAGTAGTTATGGCTCTATAAATGCTTTTAAATAGTGGAGATTCATTGTAATGGAGTATGAGGGAAATGTTTACCCTGTACTGAAGTGCGGGCTAACAATGAATGAGCTCCAAACTTCCCTCTCTTTTATAGACTTACTATCCATATTGATTTATAAATGCAAAATGCTTTTTGTCAGATGCTTACTGTTCCTTGAGCTCTCCTTAAAAGCATTGCTGTTCCTGACCTTAGTTGCATTTACTTCTAAGAGAGGACTCAGCTACATTTTTATTCTGCTTGAAATTCACTGCACAAAACTCTAATGTGACTGAGCAATGAGTTGTAGAGCACCTGCAGGCAGGGTGCAGGCACCTGATAGCAGGGATGACTCAACCCTCCATCCCTCCAGTCTGGCATTCAGTTGTATTAACTTTGTTTTACTAAGAAATAATCTACTAGTTTCTGGACAGATACATTTTCCTAACAGTACTTTACTGTATATTTTAAGCTTTCAGATACATTTATATGACATTGTGACTTGCTTAGATCTATGCTGTGATTGTGCTTTGGTAATCATTTCTATATTATGGAATGCAAAGCAATTGAGAAAGAACATGCAGAATTGATTCAAAGGCTGACTTTTTAAAAAGAGAGCTATTAAACAGGTTAGTCACAGCCATGAGTCACTTGAATTGAGTCATGCTTTCTTTTGGGTGGCTGTAGATTATCTGGTTTTCTTGTTTCTCCACGCAGCTATGAGTAATGCTGCATTAAGAACTGTTACTGCTTTGGAGAACAGCTTTTCCATCCTCTGTGTGATGTCCTGTCTGAACACAATTTGTGTTGGGCAGTTTGCAGTGTTGTTTATTTGCCCCTATTCTTTCAAAACACTGGAGTGTCTGCATAAAACAAGCAATGAAATATGTGCCAAGTGTTGAGTTGACGAGAGAGACAAGCAAGTAAGGGATCTCATTATCAATCCCTGTTTTCCACCATTTCTGAGGGGGTTAGTAGGAGATATTAGTAGTCATCCTGGTTTACGTTAGCCCTTTTGCCACCTACTGAGACAGGAGCTTAGGGATAGTTACATGGAATGGAAATGATCTGTGAAGAACAGAAAAAGCAAGTACATGTGGGCATAAGTATGTCCTGAGGTGGTAACTGGGTTGATGTCTTAGTAACTGTTGAAGCTGGGTTTGGATGTGTTGGGTTTCTTTCCTTCTATATTTGTAGCGAGCGTGTACCAACACAGCTGTAGTGTTAGGCATAATCCCAGAGCCTTTACAACCATCATTCTAGACACAAAATTAGCATAGTATGTACTGGCCAAACTTTTTCAGCTTGGTGGCTACTTAAAATTAGTCTGAAACTGTGTAGGTGTTTAAATGTGGGTTTGGGAGCCTGGATTTGAGTTAGAAAATGTAGGCTGTTGTTCTCTAAGCACCAGCAGAGAGAAGGAAGATACTGTAGTTCTGAATATTCCTGAATATGCCTACATTTAGACAGCAATATTCATAGCTCTTTTTTAATAAGTGATGTCAGCAATTTTGTTAATATAAAGACAAGGTGTTTTTCCCTTTTAATCTTTAGAGAAAAAAATTAGATATTACAGTCATAGTCTCAAGGATTATTTATTTTTTTACTGGCTCTGCTTCTGAGAATTTTTCTGAAGACTGATTTTCTCCAAAAATGGATAGCTCACCTAGAAATAAAGCTTCCTTCCATAACTTTTATCTTGCTGATTGGTTTTGCATGACTGCTAGACGAAAAACACTATTAAAATTAGAATGAAAATGTCTTTCTTATTTTTCTACTTCCCTGCTGAATAATGTAAAACTCAAACCAGCTTTCTCTGGTTTGTCAAAGAGGTCAGTGGACAGATAATTTGAGTTAGAAAATGTGATGGTATCATGAAGAGTAGTCAATGTGCTTTACAACAAAGGATTTAAATGCCTCAAAAAGGAAAAGTAATTTTCACTGCCCTTTTGTAACAAAACTATTGCAATAGATAGCAAAGTGGTAAAGCTGCTTGCTACATAAATGTATTTCCCATGTGCTTCAGCTTCCTTTCAGTAGATTTATACAGGAAATACTTGAGTCATGTAGTTTTCATTGCGACCAAATTTATGTGAGAACAGGTCATTTGTTCAGTGTCATCAGTTATTGTAAAGCTGTACAAGGTCATCCCCAAGAAAATCCTTGCTTTCAAATTCTTTTTGAGCATTAAAAGCTATTGCTGGTCTCAGATGAGGACTTATCAAAACAAATAACCAATTGAAAAAGAGAACATGGAATACATTTCATAACTGAAGGACTTATTGCTGTCCTCCATGTATGCTGCGCCACTTTACTGAACTAATTCTGGAGACCTCTGTGAGATGTTAGAAGTCAGAAGGAAAAGGCAGCTCTTTTGAAAAGTCTCATTAAATGAAATTTTTCCTGTTCCTTGGAAGAGGCTTTCTAGGAGATGGAGAGAGCTGCAAAGCTTGGGCCCATGAAAATGATGGGCTGCTGTAGGGACCTTTCTATTGTGCTGTGGGTGGCAGCTCACCTGTGATCTGGCTGTGTCAGAACTCAGATCTTGGTATTTGGGGCGAGAAAGTCTGTTACCTAAGAAATGCAGATGTTGCAGTGGCCCTGGTATAGGGCTTGTCTGCAGACATGTGTGAGCTCAGTGCTGTCTCAGGATATTTCTTGTGCAGCAAGGGAACCAAGCCACCTCATAAGATGAAAGCACACGCACTTCAGCAGTACACAGCGTAGCAGGGGGATAAAAGGCAAGAATACAGATGGTGTGTGGTTATGTGGATATTTCCTCGGCTTTGTAAAGAAATTGGGTACAGTATTCCTTGTGTTTGAGTGCCTGCTACGGATTTATCCCTTCCCCAGACACACATTATATGAAAGAAAATGCTTTTAAATAACGAGAAATTCAAGCACATGTATAAGACATCTCTAAGCCATTTAATTGTATATGCTGTAAGGTCCTGATTTTATGCCACAAAGCTGAATACTACGTAGCAGGATTATATTATATAATTTCTATAGAGCATTGTGTCTTGTCCTGGTTGTTCTACTGTGTTGAAAGACATAATGTACACTTAAATGAAATAGAATTTCCTCTGTCTTTTCTTCTAACTAAAAGAAAGAAAGAAAAATATTTTGCTTATTCAGAAAAACAAAACGAAATGTGTTGAGAGTTAAGCATTTTCTCAGATTTCAGAAGAACAACCTTTTATCTGTGCTGAGGAATGAGACATTGTCCTTCTGTTAAGTTAAAATAGTAGGTGGTAGGACGCTAGCACATATTGTGAGCCTAGATAGAAACAGAAGCCAAATAGAGGAGGACTACTTGCTATGAGAAGAAATTATAGCAGCAAGGTAGAAGCTAAGCAGGAGTGCGCCACTGACTATGGCTGCTGATACTGAGTGGCTTATTCATATCATTTCAGTGAAATACAAGCGTGGAGGAAAATGCCATAACCGATGAGACTTTTCTGATGTCAGTGGATCATGATATTGGAAAAGTTAATGGTCTGAATTAGTGGTTTTCAAATGTCATTGACTATACATTACAATGAATAGAAATTCAGAAAAACAACATGGAAAAAAAACAGTGGGATACATCACCATGCATTTTTCCTGGTGGAAATGAGAATGAGTAACTGGAGCTTCATAAACACCTACAAAAACTGATGAATTAATGCCCAGATGTAAAAAGACCTCCCCCAGCTACCCATTGCCATTGTGTTTTACTTTGTGATTGTTTGCTTGTTTGTTGTGGTTATCCTGAATTTCATTTGTGTCTTCCTGTTACATTGTCCAATATCACTTTCAATTTTTTGCTCACCACTTTTCTGTCTTTTCTCTCTTTTCTATTCTCCTTGTCCAAAATTATTTGCCATATGGACAGCTTTTCCTCTCTATGAGAGGTGGGATGGCTGGGAAGAAATACTATGCTGAACGGATAGCCAGAAATAAGTTCTTGGTAGGCTTTACTATGTCTCAGAGGGGGCTCCAGAGAAGTTGGATCCATTTTGGTTTTATATTTATATAACACATCCAGCAAGTTCAGAAAACAACATGTAAATAAACGCATTACATCAATTTTGGCGTAATAACATCAACTTCTCTTGTGACCCTATTGGACCCTGAAATTAATAAACACTTGGCAAAGGAGTAACAAGATTCATATGTATAAAGATACTGAGTACAATGAGTGGGTTAAAAAGCTCTCTGTGGGATCCTGCGTCTTGTACAAGTGTATCTCACATGTACAAATGGAGATTCCTTGTTTTTTTCAATTGTAAAAAGCAAACTTATATTTAGTTTTTCAGAGATTTCAGATCTGCTGGGTAATGCAGTGTAAAGCTACATTCACTCCCAAATATTACCCTGTTACAGCCTATGTTTTATTTTGTTTCCAAATGAGAAGTAGTTCTGGTTATTTACTATGCTACAAAAGTCTTAAGTTACACTTTATATGTTTGTAACTACATTTATTATTGCTATCATTCTGAATTTTAGTAATTACTCTTGGTGTCACACAGACTGTAGCAGTCATTCAGAATTATCTGAATAGGATCTAAATTCGTAAACAGGAAGTAGTTTGTGTTGAAATTAAGTGGCATATAATGGTGTAGTTTTACATTTCTTATCTCTGATTAGTTTTTACATTAATACTTCATAATCTGGCTGTACCAGTCAGATTTTCCTGTGGTGCAACAAAAATAGAAAGCAGGAAGCGAGCTCTGAAGAAGAAATATTCAAGGACTTGAAGGGTTTGTCTGGCTTTATACCCAAAAATATTCAGGCACATCAGATCAAAGGGATCAGCCCTGCTGGGCTATAAATAATGTGAGCAATGTCCTTGGGAGGTGTAAGCTAGCCTAGCTTTGCAAGGACCCCCAGTACAGCCGCGCGGCACTCTGAGGGCAGCCTGTTGATGTTTTCTGCTTGTAGTCACGGCACAGAAATATATACACACGTTTTGTAAACTAGAAAAAGGCTTAGAGGGGATTCAGTGTGAATCTGCTACCTGAACTGTCTCTCAGACAGGACTAATCAGTGGTTGTTATTTGGTACATACTTGGGGAGAAAATGAGATGCCCTTTGAAAACAAGTAATTGCTCATAATGGAGCTCTTTGGTAATGCTAATTAAAAAGGTGTTGCCTCTATGTCCTTGAGAATAACCTCTGATATTAGACAGCAAGTGCTCTAAGTTGGTTTTGTTATATGACTTCCACTCTAGTATAGATTTTGCCTTCTATCATTCTGGCTTTTGCACTGCTGGGAATTACAATTTGTTGAAGCATTCTGGGCACCTCAGTAGAATGAGAAGGGCACCTGTGTATATTTTCCCTATCTTGCAATGCTCAGAGGAAAACTAGTTTTGCAGTAGTGCGGAGTCTAGCCTGACTTTGGTGTAAACCTGTTGGAAATAGTTTTGTCATCTGTGGCGGTATTAAATTATGGACAGTGGATGACTGCAGTCAAGCAAGTTTTAGTGCCTATAATGGCTTATTCACTGGCACTGGTTTGACTGGTACAGTGGAGTTTATAATGCAGCCTAGAGCATGTTGAATAATGATTCTTGGGCATCTCTACAAAGATCTTCAGCAGAGCTGAGACGCCTTCATAAAGCAGCTTGCTCTTTAATAACAAAATTAGAGGCACAGTTCTGGATTTCCAGCTTAGTGCACTTACTCATGAAGACAGACTCAAGAAGACAGTAGGATTCTGCTAATTAACTGAGGCACCAGTAGCAGTGTAGCCTTTCAGTATCGGTGTTGGCTCCCTGCTGCAGTGACTACCTGTATTCTTGGGAGGTTTCCCAATGGCAGGGCCAGTGCTTGCTCGGGTGTGTGAACCTGGGTGGCAGAAACGTAACCCACATGATGGGACTGATATGATTCACAAATCAGAATCCCCTGTCTGCACAGTATTGCCTGTTTCCATGATATTTTTTGCTTCAAAAGAGCAGGGATCTGACTGAGGTATGGCTGTGCCTTTTCAGCTACAGGGCAGCTCTCCCAGTGCAGGTTTGGATTCATGGGCCCACTGCTTAGAGGACTTGAGTGAGGAAGCATGTGCAATTTGATTGCTTGCTGAAACGTATAACCCTGAAAGTCTGTGCAGTTGCATAAAGCTTTATCCAACCTATCATCTTTAAACCTTATGGAGTTGCCTTCGATTGGATTATGAAAACTGTGTCTGCTCCCACCTTCAGATTGCGTCTCTTCCCGAATGATCTTGTCTGTTCTTTTCAAGACACACAGCAAGATCAGCTGGATGCTTTTTTCCCCTCAGGTCCATTCGCTCAGATGATGTGCTAATTAGGTCACGGAGAAAATCAAAGACATAGAAACTGGATTGAGTGCTCACCAACTGGCTTCTACATGTAATTGCTATATTTCAGTTTGATTTGTCTTAAGATGTTTTCTGATGTCTGAGAAACCTACCCATAAAAAGGCAGATTGCACATCAAGGAAGCAAGTCAGTGAACACATGAATATTTTGAGCTACAGAGCGTAGCATTCAGTATTTATCACTACAGGAAAGAGGCATGTGACTTCTCTCTCACATGGCAGCTCCTTGGTTTATGCCTTGCTGACTGGAAAATAGCAAAAGTATCCCGAAGAAAGGGGTAGAACACTAGCATGATCCACAGTGTTAACATTTTGCTGCAGAATGAAACCTGTTCTTGTCCCATAAGAAAGTCCTGTTAGCTGGAAGAGAATGGATTTGCTGAAGGCAGAGATGAGTTGCTGCAGAGTCCTTCAGTTTGTTTTCTGCTTAAATAAAAGTGTTCTGTCATAGGTGTGACCTCAGAAGTAGCAGTGTGACCTGATAAGTAGACATATATAATCTGCTCTTTGATGGTGATAAATGTATTTTGTCCATGAAAACATATGTTGTGTATGCCTTACAGGTAGGAATGAATGGGACGCGGTGTTAGTACATTTTGCGAGGGAGATGAAGGAGTGTTGAAATCCTTCAGAGTATTGCTAGTTGGGAGGAACACACATACTCTAAGGCAAACAAATTTGCTCAATATTTTTATGAATCTCTGAGCTTGGCTGGTTCTGGATGAGTTGACTTGACCTCATCCAGAGAAGCAATAATGGGAAGGTAATTCCAACTTTCCCTCTATGAGGGTAATGGAACATGAGTAACTTCTCAAAGCTGGAGGGAGTTACTTTGGGCTCCTTGTCATACACTGTGTCATACTACATCTCTTGTGTCCCTCCAAAGCGTCTAGTGCAGCTCCTTGTATGGCATAACCATAGTGCAGTATGTAACTGCCTTTGATGCAGCTATTTCAGCACAAATACTAATAAAGAAAATAGTCTTGCGATAAATGCTAATCACACCTTAAAGGATTGCACTGAATTTGTCATTAGCTAGAAGATATTAAATGCAGAAATACAAACTTTCTCAGAACCTTAGAGAGTTTAAGAGTTCTTCGTAAATATGTAATTCTTCCTTTAAACATTCGGTTTATTTCCCAGTACAAATTCTTCGTTATTCTGTAGTTAAGGCTGAAAAGCCTCATCATTCTCTGAGTCTGAAATGCCCTTAAGTGAAGACAGTCATTTACTGAGATGAGCAAATTCTGGAATCTGAGTCAAATATTACGCTCTGCAGGTGAAAGCAAGCTGCCGCAAAGTCTTCAGGGGGTTGTGTGTGCATATTTGTGACCATTTAGACAACTGTAGCTTGTAAGAGAAGTTATTTTGAGTCTCCTATAACTTCTCCCTTGAGTTCATCCAGGAGTGGGATGGCTTGGTATGGAAGATTACCTCTGAAACAGGATCCTGGGTTTAATTTGCCTTTATTCTCATATACTTATCAATGCTGTTCTGTTTTATATGAAATCTGTTTTTGTTGAATGATTTCACAACCTTGCAACAACACTGGCCAAGCACCATCTTTAGAACTAATAGAAGTTTGTGAGTGACCTGAAATAAGGGTAAAGTGCTTGTCTAGAAGACATTTAGCAGCAGCTGTACAGCCCTGAACTTCAGACAAACAATGGAAGAGTGATGATGTTTTAAACTTGGTCTCAGTCCAAACCATCCATGTTGTTCAAACTGATCGTCAATCATATTCTGTTACTAGTAACAGCAACAAAGCCCTGCAGTATGTTTGCACAGTGCATGAATTAGCAGATAACTTGGCCTAAACTTTTGCTTGTAGAAATGGTGAAGATCTTTTTACTATGGCATTCTGTTTGCTCCCCTTCTTGTGTGGGTGTATGGATGGCAGTGAGGATAAACACCCAGTCTCTTTATAAGCTCTACTCTAACCAAGCTTTGATGCTTATCAACGTGATTTTGTAATAAAAAGTAGCAATTCTTCTATTACACACTTGAAATGTGAGCTGTAAACCTAGCCTGATTGTGAAAAAAAAAAAGCCAAGCACGTAAGCATATTAATTAAAAAGAGTATGTTTTTTTTTAATGACCCTCTACTTTTTAAGCCTGTAAGTTGAGGTTTTGATTGCCACAACAGCTGGAAGCATACCTTTTGCTTAGGGACTCTCCTGCAAAAAGAAAAACAGTATAGAATTTTTTATATGTACAGTCAGAACCTGGAAATGGGAGGAGAAAAAAATTGAAATATTGGGTCTAAGGCAAGTTCTAATACCTAATCATTAAATTCAGCTTTTCTGTTTACCTCTGTCTCACAAGACTCTGCTGCAGACGTCTGTACAGCCTGGCTGTGATATTCTGACATCCAGGTAATTTGTGCTGTTATGTAACTTGATATATATGCACAAATATGGGAAAGAAAAGAGCAACGTAGCATGTGCAAGCAGGTAGGAAAGCTGGGCAGAGATGGAGATTAGATACCTTGTTAGTGCAGTTATGGAGAGAAAGGAAATTGTGAGGGCTGTGGCTGCTGGTGCCTGGGAAATGTGTGTCAGCACCACAGCACAAGCTGCTGCGGTGAGAAGGCAGCACCGCTCCGTGTCCCTGCTCTGCTCGGTGCTGCTGTTCAAGGGGTGCTGTTGTCACAAACAGGGGTGCCTATAAGATGCTGTTGTCTGCATCGCCTTCTCCTCTCCCACCCAAACGACAACAAAAAAAAATCCTAGTGTGGTATGTAGCAGTGAGGTTGGTTTGTTTTCTTTCTTCCTCTGCCGCTGTAAGATTATAGGATGATCCAACAGTGTATGTGCTGGCTTTGAGAGGTTGTGTTCAAAGGGGAATTCTGCTGCTGCCACAAAAGCAGCATTTTATAGTATCCTGAGCTGACCCTTTGCTGAATGTGTTGCATCAGGTCTGAATCATTTTGTCGCAGGAGTACAGCAGCCTGTTCCTTTCGTAGGAATAGTTGCTTCTATTACTCGCTGTTAGCTTAATAACCTTTTGCTATTTGAGCTGTCCTTTCTGCCAGATTCTTTTTTTATAACTTCCCCTGGGGATCGGGCATGAGCTGAGTATGTAAGAGACCACTGAACAAGAAGAAAAATCCTCCAGAGACCTTAGCTGAACAACTCCATTTCAGTAATAAAACCAACTATGTTTGATGAGCCATTTACATACAGCAAATGTTTAAAGGACAGAATGCCAAATACTTGTTCGTAAACCTAAGCCTTTATTAGCAGCACTGTAACAGTTATAAAAGAATATGATCCCTTTCTGAGCCTCACAGTCTACCTGCATCCCCATATTAATTTGAAGTGCTGCTGGATGGGCTTTGTGAGTGTTATAGAATTAATCCCTAAGGTTCCTTGATTATGAGCATGTGCAGAGCAGCCGAAGGTACAGTTGTGCCTGTAGAGCTAACACACAGAGACTTGGCTCGCAATGCCATGTTTGTGCATGTGTTCTGACAACTGAGAAGGGTACAGGGAGCCTGCCTGCCTTGCTGACTTATCTGATGTTTTCTTGCTTCTGTCTCAGCAGCATTCAGGATAATCCCTTCAACACGACAGCTTTAGCAGAGTAAGTGAACGCTTTAAGATGTCCTTATTTTTAAATAAGAATGATGAGTTTAGTTACTGTAGAGAATAATTGTAAGTAGTGTGTGAAAAGTCCCAAGCTATCTGTCATATATATTGGTTCAGTTTTCTGTAATCTAGATATATTATTGACTGTGTGGGAAGGATTGCATGAAACAGCTGCCTTTACATGCTCTGTGACCATTTAGCAGTGAAATACCTTTCTGGGAGAACATGTTTGCACAACACATATGTTTACATGCATGATTTTCCGTGTAGGATAAATCTCCTGTGAAAATATTGCTCATTTCTGGTACTGATGATCATGGCAAACACAAGCATGTCAGTTTTCTAAGAACACATGATCTGTACTTCCTGCAAGCATTATTAGAAAAAAAAATCTTTGCAAATATTTTGAAAAAAAACCCCAAACCTCTATACGTTATTTAGACAGGCCAAATTATAAATATGTCATTTTTTTGTAATCAATTCCATAAAGTCACTAGAAGGCCTTTCATATATATTATGATCATAAGGATATGTCTTTTTATTTTTTATTGTTTAGCAGAGACAACAGAACAGGACAAGGGAGAACATTAGGAAGTTAGAAAGGCAAAGGCTTTAGGAACTGTTATAAATTAAATGGCCTTTGTTTTATTTCAGTCTCAACTACTTCAATTTTGATGTTCTCTACATTATGACTATGCATGCTTTTGATTGTTTCAAAAGCTTCTAGGAAAGATTCTTCAGCAGTAATGCGTCAAGCAGTTTCTCGGGAAAGAAATTATTTATAGATTTGGTTGTATACTAAGTGCCTTTTACACTGCTAAAATATTCATAATTTAAAAAAACAAACACACACACACCTAGTTGGACAGTGAGCTTTTTGCCCAAGTGTTGTGGGGACAGGATACATTCTGAAACAAGGCCAAGTTGTAATCATAGAATCATGAATCCCTAAGTATTGTCAAAATCACTACAGGAAAAGTAATGTTTCAGAGGGATCCAAATAATTCTCCTCTCATACACTGCTTTGCTTTATTTGCTTACATTACCCTGCTTTAAGTTGTCTTTTAACTTAGTCCCTCTTTTTGTGTGATTGTGGCAGATATGGAAAGATTTAACAGAAGCCAATAAATCATTACATCTTTTATTATTTTCTCACGTCCCTACTAAGTGGTGAATTGTAGTCTGTAAAATTCTGTAATGCTCCCCTTTCACAGAAGAATAACCACATTACTGATAGTACATTTTTCTTATTTTTTTTCTCCTTCCTTTTTCTCTGCCCCCAAGTACATCCATCGTTTCCTATAGAGATTCCCCTGGAGCAGCCTCTGTGTCTGCTTCACCCTGGAGTTTTCTGGGGCTTGAAGATGATGGCCTTTCCCTGTGGTGCTTCATGTGACATGAAGTCAAAGGCCAGGATGGCATAAAAGCTGACTGTGTAGTGCCAGCACTGCCCTGGGAAAAGGGAGAGGGATGCAGACTGAGCTGTGCCGAGCAGAGGGGCAGCAGCGTGGCAGAGCTGGGGCTGGGCCAGCATTGCTGAAGGGTGACTCTGCTGGTGCTGGTCCTCCTCAGGAGCTCTAATTTTCAGTCTTAACTTCCCAAACACAGAAGTAGAAACACGCTTTTAGAAAACAAAGCAAGCAAACATTGACATCTGAAAAGCATTGTCCAAATGAACAAGCTTGATTTCCAGTGTTGATGTCCCTAAATCCAGTTTCGATCCTCCCCCAAAGCCTGTTTTTGAGAACTGCTGAGGATACACAATTCTTACTGAATTCAGCACTGGTTGTTTGTGCTGGCCATATCTGCAAATAGGTTACTTCTATTTAGCAGAATAAAGAGAGAGCTTGCCTTGCAATTTTAGCATTCCCATTTGACAATTTCTGTCTTTACTTGTGGCAAAGACTAAATCAGGGCTTCCTGAATGTTATAAAATCAGTGACACCGTGCTTCCAGGAACATTTGTCCAGATAAGGCAATAGCCAGGGGCTACTGAGCTTCCAGCAAGCCATGCATGCAGCCTGGTTTAGAAGTTGTTCATGTGAACATCTTAAAGGTCAAGGCAGCAAAAGGGAGCAGTTTTCAAATTGTACTGAAATGGCTCCTGAGGGAAGGTGAAAATGGAAGAAAGTTAAAAAAGCTAATCCCATTAAACCAGAGATCCTTGGAAGAAACGTAAAGAAACAGTACTTTAAAGAGTCAGAGCCACAGTCCATCTGAACTGGGATCCCATCTCTGACCTGATTTTGGCCAGTAGTGGATGTACTTACTTTTGAGAAAGATATTCATCAGTCAGTAGTTAGATCGAACATTGAAGGAGAAGGATTCACATCACTGATTTTGTCAAAAGACATACTTGCTGCCTAATGTAAGATTCAGCCCATATGGATTTATGAAGGTGTTTGGTGTATTCTGTGATATTTTAGGAATGAGTGAGATGCTGCTCCAGTTTTTGGATTGATGAGAACTCTCTCTACTACATGGCCGCAAGCTTTCACACAGCCTATCAAACTCTTGAATCTCCCTCTGTCTGTTAAGGGAAAGACTAGTGGCAAGAACACAAGCTACATTTCTTAAAGAAGACAAACTAAAAAAATCTCTGCTTTAACGAAGGATATCCCTGTTATATCATGGATTCATCTTTTTAGAGATTGTGCTGTTGTCTTAGACTCAAGCAGTCTTGTATGAGTGAGCTTTCTTGGTTAATATTTATTCTTACACACAGAAAGTTTCTGTTAACAAGTTCAGTGTGTGTTACTTTTGAGCTTCTCAATCTTTTTATCATATGGTGGACCTGGTCTTCTCTGATTCAATATTGCTTATTTTTCCTATCTTACTGCTATTCTGGTTCTTCAAATACATTTGTTATACTCATGTATGTTGTTTATACATTGTTTTATGACTTTTATCAGTTGCTGGATGCTAAGTTGGGATCTCTGCTTCTCAAGATCACCTTATTACAGCCAACTCAGGGAAAGCAACCCCCTGGGCACTTCTCTAAGTTGAGGAGTATGCACACAAGTATGCACGCTTAAACTTTGCTGATGTAGCTGTGCTCAGCCATCCGTTGTCCCTCCAGAGAGTGTCCCCAGTCACCAGAATGGTCTTTCAGGACAGAAGACTGCCAGGTGTGGTAACTGGTGAGAGGAAGGAGACACAAAGCTCATCCTGCCACATACTCGGGAGGGAGAATTTGTCCTTTTAGGGGATCCCTGACCCTTGTTGCCTTTGGATTGGCCCGTGCTGCACAGCATGCCTGGTGGCATCTTATCCTGCTCTCGTGTTTGCACTGGGAGCTCTCTCCATCCAGTTCTGTCCTTGACACAGTCTCCTCACAGTCTATTTCTTTACTGAGTGTTTTTCCATCTGAAATTTCCTACCATGGCTCCGGTTTCCTTTTGTACTGTGCTTCCTTCTTCGTGCCCCCACTATGTCCTGTACTCACACCTTGCTGGTGTCAGAGACCCGTAAGGTAACTGATGATAGACCAGAGGGAATGGTGAGACTGGCATCCAGAGGCACAGACAACTAGAGTTCTACGGTGAATTTATCGTTTTGTACGTTAACCCCTGTCTTCCGTCTGTTATCCCACTTTTTTTTTTTTTTTGTGAGGAGAACTGCACCCATTGCAGGAATTTTTTGTGACTAGAGGAACTGCAAATGTAGTTATATGTTCCAATTGCAAGCAGCAAATGCTTTCATTCATATGCTGATGTATTCAGGAAGTGTCAACACTTGAGTGTCCCTTTAAATATTTTCTGCTGCAGTCTGGATTTGATAAGGATACCAGCAGGAGACTGGTGGGAAAGAGAACTATATTAAAAACCTTGCCATTAAATTGCATCACAGAGCTATGAATCTATCACTTAATGTGCTCCATCCTGAGCGGGGCATCTCTTCTGAAAATTTACCAAGTCAGCGGAAGTACAGGCTGCTTCCCCCATAATGAAGAGGTTCCTCGGCCAGCAAACTTCAAATGATCCAGGCCTGCTTAGTGTCTGTGTCCTGTGAGTATGAACAGAGGGTGAAGAGAGGGCCATGACTTTTCCCAAGAAATAATACTTAGAAAGGGCATATGCGTACTTACGTAAGCGTATACGCTTATATGTATGTTTATTTGAACAAAGACTGTGCATAGTTCAGCCATGCTGCACAATATAATGTTCAACACTGGCTGGTTGGCATATTTATCCAGACTTCTCTTTTCATTAGGCAGCCTTATGACAATTCTGCTTTTTGTAACTTAAGGGGATGTAATTGATTGTGATTCTTCAGGCATGTTTGAAGATTCTGCTAGTTCAATTTTTAAGGCTAATGATCACTTTATAATTAATTTTGGGATATTTTTCCATGCTGCACAAAGAATGACTGCTCTGCTAGAGTTAAAATTTTTGTGAGTGTAGGAGAAAAACACCCTTAGCTATTTGTGTCTAATTAAATTTTATTTTTTTAATGTAAAGTATGCTATTAAGCAATTAAAATACAGAATGTCTTGTAATTTTCCTTTAGTTTTTATGGTAACATCTGAATTCCTTGTCATAATTATATCCATCTGTCTGAAAATGACTTACCGAACTGTGTACACTTAACATCTCAAATCCTCTTCTTCCTCTGAGATTTCAACTATCATGGAGTACCTATGGCATTAAATGACCCCAGCTAAGGTATGAGAAGGAGAAGTGTGTTTATACTTTGAGCTGCACTGTCGTGTTATTAAAAGCTAAATTTCTGCAGCTGGCAGAAAAATCAGCAATTATTTTGTATCCATTTTCAAGGTGTGATGGGGATTCAGACTCTGTGCATGAAGATCTCGCAGCCAGTTCCAGCCCCAGGTATTCTACTGCAATTTTTGTCTGGAATCACTTGGCAACAAAAAAAGCTGTAAGGGTCCTTCTGTTAAGCCATTAGAAAGATATATTTATTCTCAAGGGAACACTAATTACTGTTGTTATTATATAACTAAATATATTATGCTCTGTGTTATTAACTTCTATTACTTTCATTCAGATGCAGCTCTGATGTTAATACAGTGAGATACTGTACAACAGCTGGTACAAAGTAGTAATACGTGGAGTTTTGCAACTATGCAAGAATAGGCTCATTGATGATTGTCTCTGAAAAAAAAAAAGGCTTCAGATTGTAATTTAACTGAAATATTCTGGAGGCACGTGTTTCTCCTGAGTGTATTAGTTTATGTGCATTGCTAGAGGATGCAACTTAACCTTTCAGAAAGATTTTAAAATCAGATGATACCTTAAAATTAGCAACACTTCTGTATCTTGTTGAAATGCCTGTAGGATATAAAGCACCCTACCCTGTAACTATAACAACTGCCTTGGAGCACATTTGCAGAAGGCATGGGCAGCAATAGTGTTAACTCCACAGGCACCCTGTGAGCATCCATCTGGATGCTGATGGTCTACAGATGGAAAGTGAGTTTGGCAGCTGAGAATCCTTAGGAGAAAGTGTTGAATTAGCAAGTTACGCTTTCTAAAAAAGTCTTAGAGCAGTTGAATTCAATAGTCTTTGACTCCCTCATTTACGGAGGTTTCATACCAGGAGAGAGGTCATCTGTAAGCTAATCGCTAAGATTTTACCAGCCGAAGCTAACATCTGAAATGACACCAGCAAACTAAGCAACAGCCAGGGATTTCAGAGCAGTAATGCCGATCTGCTCATCCTGCCAACTAAGCAGGCAGCTTCACATTCTGCATTGCAGTAGCTTTCTTTGTGGTGTCAGGGAGACACTCCCAGTGGAAGGCATTACAGCAGTCCAAGATTGGATCAGTTGAGCATGGGTAAGACTAGCAAGGTCTTCTTAGGATAGGTTGCGCTCTGTAGTCTAAGTGGAGACTGAAAATACCTGCTCCAGATTCAGTGGTTACCTGAGCATCTATAAGCAAAAGTGTCTGCTTAAACCATCAG
Organism: Phaenicophaeus curvirostris; assembly: GCF_032191515.1. Lineage (NCBI taxonomy): Eukaryota > Metazoa > Chordata > Aves > Cuculiformes > Cuculidae > Phaenicophaeus > Phaenicophaeus curvirostris. Next base: position 2,942,200 of record NC_091400.1, on the reverse strand, counting down.
ATGTTTTTTTATACAGGAAGAACTTCCCTCCAAACTGGGAGCACATGATTGTTATGCCTTCCACCCAAACATGTCTCTGGCTGTTCAAACCCTACACCGTATGCTGACCTGCCTCACTGTCCAAAAGCCCTCAGAAAGAGAGACCATCATGAGTGAAATGTGGCTATAGGGAGGAACTATTTTATGTGATGATGTTTTGTGAGACTGGAAGAGGTCTTCCACATGAAAAAGACTGTTTCAGACTTTATTTGGGGAATATGAATTATAGGGCTGAAGCTAAAGAGTGCCTCTAAAACCGGTCTTATTTAAATGGCTCTACAGTGAATGTGTAATAATACTAGGAGTAGTTTAGCTTGTGAATTGACAATAAAGTAGCCTCTCAGATTCATTTTACTAATATACGCAGTGATTGGTGTGTAGACTACTCAACTTGGTAAAATTGAAATGCCATGAATAGCTAAGAACTCATTACTGTTCTTCCTTCATAATGTTTTGACAGGTGTCTGAAGTCCTCCCTGATGCATTTCATTTTTATTTTCTTACAGAGATGGTGATAACAAAGAAAATTATCCGGACAACGCTGCTGTCTTAGATTGTTGCCTTGGATCTGCTGTCTTAGAGGAAAAGCAGCTGCCTTTGCAAGATACTCAGCAGCATAAGCCACAGACTGTAACTGACTGCGTTCTCAGGCCTGAAATGGGCAACTTAAAGCTGAGAAAACCTAAGCCCATTGCAAAGCTAGAAAATGGAAAAAGCCATGAGGAAAGTCAGGTAAAGAACTAAACTCACCAAGAACAAGTTTATAGCACGGTGTCTGAGCAAATATAACTTCTGAAATGCAAAGTGGGGCTAATTTGTAATCCATAATGTGACGGAGAACCCACAAACCTACCCGGACTTTTAGGGACCAGGAGACCTGGAACCCTCCAGTGGCAACAGACAATGTCTGTCAGCCAGGGAATCGAAGAGAGGGGTGTGTTACAACTGCTAGCAGACGTGAGTGGATAGCAGAGCTGAAAATGTGCATATATCTCTCTTTACATTTTCTGTGACTGTCTGCACCAAGCAGAAAAACCTTGGTAGCTGTAGCATATGCCTAGAACATACTCTGGGGAGCCAGTGTGAGAACAGATGATGAGTCTGCTTTCCTTTCCTAATACTTTCTTCTTTCACTCACCCTTGATGCATAGTCATGAGTATAGATTATTAAATGAGTCATCCTCAAATTCATTATTGATAGTGAGACATACTTATAAAATTATACTAAACAGGCTAACAGGTAGAGATAACAGTATTTCACTTTCACGCTCATACTATCAAGATAAACAATTATAAAAGTGAAATGGTGGCCTGGCAATCAATACCTAGAGACTGGAATGCTGAAAACTTGTGTGAAACTTGGTATTTTGATAATGAATTAATTGGGCAAATTGCATGGATTTCAAAGAACTTCCAGTAATTTGATATTAAGTTTGTGGTTTTAAACATGTGGCAAACACATGAACATGTCAAGCAGTCTGCAAATTCTACTTCCCTGAACTGTAATGAAAACTGTTGTGTTGACCTGTTTAATCCCCAAGAGCATACAATCATTTTTATATCACTATGGGAAAATAATCTTAGGATCAGAGAATACTAGGTTGGAAGGGACCTCAAGGATCATCTGGTCCAACCTTTCTTGGCAAAAGCACCTTCTACACAAGATGGCCCAGCACCTAGTCCAGCTGAATCTCAAAAGTGTCTGATGTTGATGTAGTATTGGAAAAATTAGAACAGCTGCAAAAAACGGCAGTCCTTTTGCAACTCAAATAGTTGTTACAATTTTTGGATAAAAAAATCATTTATTCAATAGTAAACTATGTTAGATAGATATGGGAAGAGAGGCAGTTGTCCTAGAAGACTCAGTCCCAGGGTAGTTTTACACTTCATAGATGCAGTGTGGACATACCCCACGGACAGACAGACAGGTTTCTTAGAGTTAGCACAGAGCTGGTTCCTCCTGGGTACCTTCCACCATGATAGTGACAACTGCCTCTTTCTGGAGATAGATTTCAACAGTCTTTTTAATATTCATCTCATAGACTAAGTAGGAGGAATGAGCGTCCACTTATCCAACAAATATCCTATAGTCTAAATGTCAGTATAGAGAATAAGTAAAATGCTACTGATCAGGTGTTAGAAAAAATGGTTAAACCTTACAAATCTTATTTAAGTGAACTGCTTTTGTCAGCCAAAACTTTTCTGATGATGCCCAAGTAATAAAATACTACTGACATGTGAGTAAATAGTTTCGATTTAAATATGAATGTATACATAAGCAAAAAGACATCAAATTCTGTATCTAACCTCTTAGCTCAGAAGCTGAAATCTGTTATCTAACTAATAAACAGGAAATAGGTTACAGTCTGCTTTGATTTCAAAAAATGTTTTGCAGTGAAAGAAGATACCGCTGTGTTTAGCACGTTTTCTAGTCTGTGTTTTCCAGTTGTTTCCAGATTATTACCAAAAAATAACAAAGAGCCACAATCAGTATCTGGTCCCATGCAGCAGTTTTTTCTCAAAGCAAAATATTCAGCTAAGCCCGATGGGTACTGACAGGGCATTCAGCATTTTAATTCTTTTGCTTTGTGCAGGAGCTGGAGAGTGCGTTGCCGGGCCTCTCAGAGTGGCCGGGGAAGGCTGGATCCTCATCTAATGACTATGCCCAGAACGTGGCTTTCAGGTGCCAGGAAGCAGTTGTGAGATTTCAACCAAGGTAAGCCTCGGGATGAGATAGTGCATTTCATTTCTGATTAACTGTAGGAAAGGCTTATTCATTTGATGCCTTTTGTATAAAATATTCAGTCTCCTGGCTCCTATTAGCAGTTGTATTCTGTATTTATATGCCTAGAACTCTTTGGAGAAGGTGAAAAGGATGAAGATAAGAATGCAAATTTCATCATTCTTTAAACCCTTTACATGTCAAGCAGGAAGAACATCCTCATTTCAGAAACTTTGGTTCTTCTGTGCCAAGTTTCAAAAATATCTTGGCACTTCTTTTATTTTCCCCAGTGCTGACTTGCCTCACTCTTTCTCAGAGCTGTATTCTCACTGAGAAATGGCAATTGGAATCCATACACTTGATTTTAACATGGGTGTGTGTTTACTTATAATTTAGACCCTGGATGCTGTGGTAACTGTACTTCCAACACTTTGTAGGATATGGGATGTTCAGGTCGGGCACTAGCTGAGTCTTGATGGCAGGTAACGCAGCTGATCATGAAGTAACTCAGCTCTGGTAACTATTCATAGAATCATTAAGTTTGGAAAAGAACTCTAAGATCATCCAGTCCAACAGAAGTCACAGTTCCTCATCCCATCCTTTATGGCTGTGCAAAAGGCTGGAAATGGATTTTCAACTTGCCCAACTGATGCAATCTACTAGTGAGAGTGTGTCCTAAGCATATTTAGCTCTTACAGACAGACTTGGACTGTGCAAATAAGATCATGGTCTTCGCAGCCATCAGTTTCCAGGGTGCTAGATTACAAATTTCCCACGCTCAGGTGTTGATTTGGCCCTGCTTTGCTGCGCACATAGAGTTTCAGGCAGGTGAGCCAGGTCTCTGCTCTTTGTTCTCTGCATGTGAGCCTTGGTGCTATGTGGCAGAAGCTCTGTCCCTCTTTGGAGGGACTGGAGCACTAGCTGTTCATCCTGGGGATGCCCAGTTGGTTAGGGCATGGACAGTGTCATTGCCTCCAAGGTCTGTTTTAAGTCAGGATTGGTTAGTAGTGACAGTTGCATCCCAGCTGCAGTTCTGTGCTTTATGTGAAAGGAACTGGTTGCCTTCACCACAACGTTTAAATGGCAGTAGTGTAAATGTTATTCATTTGTGCTTGAAAAGGAAGCTTTAGCAGAATGACCAAGCTGTTAATTAGCTTTCACAAAGAACTGTTTTCATCTTCCAATGCTTGTATCTGCAACTGAGACACTGCGGAGTCCTGCATCTCAGAAAGTGTTTCTACTTAGTCCCAGCCTAGGAAGCTTCATGTTTTTTTTTCACGCTAGGACAATGTAACATGGATTTCTTGTAAAGAGGAGCATAGTGAGTTTGATATCAGTTAGATCTACCCAGTGGCTCTGCTGGTAGGAGGTCTGTGTATGACATAGTGAAGAACAGAACAGGCAACATAAGAGAAAAAATCCACAGAAATACAACTCCTAAGTGTATGTGTTGATTGCTGTTTTGGGGGGTACGTTCATTTTATGATAACCACTGAAAGAGCGAGGGAGAAGTTTTATTGAGATTTGAGGGAAATGGAAAAACAGACTTGGTGAAGAGGTTCACAATCAGAAGAATGAGGGAATACCATCTGTCCTTAGATAAGCTTTACCTGACCTGTGAATCAAAGATTTTAATTTCAAGAGGTGTTTGCCATGCACGATTTATGAACAACAGCATCAATTCAGAATATGAAGTGACATTTGCATGGAAAGAAACCTTTGCATTTTATTACAAGAACATGGATTTCTAATGCTATTGCTAGTGGTTACATTGAATACTGCTCTAGTCATTGTGTGTAGTTTGGTTTGGATAAGAGTGTAATATAACCTGCACCTTTGGGAGATAGAAGTTATATGCAGGCCCCAGGAAAAAAATGTTACAATAAAGAGAATTACCTTTTTCTAACACAATAGGATAGCCACTATGGAACAATGCATGTGATTACAAAAAAAGCTGCCTTCTCAAAGACAATCAGCAAAACTGATGTCGATTGCAGAGATGTATATGCTGTTACCTGAATAGAGGATGGTGTTTTCTTCAGATGTTGGTACAAAGAGAGGGGTCTGAAACATGAGACTTCTGGGCAGTGGGAATGTCAGTGTTTCAGAGTAAGCTACATTCCAAGTCAGTGTGGCAAGTGCACTTTGGGTTTAATTTTCTGCCAAAGAAAAATTCCTGAAAGTTCTCCCTTTTCCCCATTCCCCAAATAAAATGAGAGTGGAGTGATACCATTTAGTAGGACTCAGCCGATCCCTGGCTTGGTCCCTAATTTCTGCAGGGGCTGTAAAGTGACAGTTGCTGTCATACATATGACTGTTCTCCAGGAAAACTGGAAAAGCTGGGAACCTTGGGCTGCCTTGAACCTTGTGCTCAGCCAGAGCCTCTCAGAGTTTCTGTGCTCCCGAGGGAGACCAAGGTCTAGTGAAGCTTGCAGTATTTAAGATTTCAAGGCAAGTGGCTTTTGAGAGTGCAGTTCAGGAGGGGACTCGTATAGTTCCCATGCTAACTGCTGAAGAGCTACAACTCACGAATGTGTGGGAGGTAGCAGGGAAGCTGCTGAAATGCTGGTGTCCCCGCACCGTATGTTGGACCCGCGCGGGTGAGGCAGAGCTTGTGAGGCTGCATTCTCACACAGGCAGCAGGTGAGCAGGGAGAAAACTTGGTCAGATTCCCTCAGAGTCCTGCCTCGGACCTAGCACAAATTCATCATGACCAGTGTCTGCAGAGAGCTTTCTGTCAGTAATCAGGATTTGCTGAAGAAACATTGCTTTGCTGGGAAATCAGTTCTTGAGAACAGGAATCCTGGTATTAAAATGATTCTAAACTAAATCCTGGTGTTGATGTTTATCATTCCAGTGATACTCCTTGTATAAAAATAAATAAATAAATAAATAAATAAAGTGTAGGGATAGGACAGAAGGGAGAAATATAGCATCTTAGTGTAGCCCAAGTAAGGACTATGCCTAGTGAGCACAAGAAACACTTGTGATATGAAAAACAAGTGTGGTCGTCCACAGTCAGCCTTTATGTAACTGCTGTGATGGATGAGACAGGCACTGCTGTGCTTGCTTTCTGCCTGGCTGCTTGTTCCAGTATTCAGAGACTGCCCAAGGAGTAGTTGAACAACAGCCTTGGGCCCAAACAGCTCCGAACAGCCTTAGGCTCTTAATAGTGTTGTTTCTTTCACTGCAAGTGTGCACTTTATGTCCATCCAAAAGCCTGCTTCAGTTCTGCTTTCTAAGGATTCATATGCATGCTTTTGAAATATTCACCTGCAGCCCTGCCATAAGATCATAGAATCATAAAATCACCATGTTGGAAGAGACCCACCAGATCATTGAGTCCAACCATTCGCATCAATCACTAAACCATGTCCCACAGCACCTTGTCCACGCGTCCCTTAAACCCCTCCAGGGAAGGTGACTCAAACCCCTCCCTGGGCAGCCTGTTCCAGTGCCCAATGACCCTTTCTGTGAAATATTTTTTCCTAATGTCCAGCCTGAACCTCCCCTGGTGGAGCTTGAGGCCATTCCCTCTCGTCCTGTCCCCTGTCACTTGGGAGAAGAGCCCGGCACCCTCCTCTCCACAACCTCCTTTCAGGTAGTTGTAGAGAGCAATGAGGTCTCCCCTCAGCCTCCTCTTCTCCAGGCTAAACACCCCCAGCTCTCTCAGCTGTTCCTCGTAAGACCTGCTCTCCAGCCCCTTCACCAGCTTCGTTGCTCTTCTCTGGACTCGCTCCAGAGCCTCAACATCCTTCTTGTGGTGAGGGGTGGTGGGGTGGGGTGAGAGAGGGGTGTGACTAAGTTTGAATTTCATAAAGCTTTTGGCCATTTGTGGAGGTCTTAGAGAGGACCTTTTTGTTTTCCCGGCTCACACGTGTGTTTGTTGTGGGTTCTGCCTTTCTGTGAAATCTTGTCGTGTAACCTCTGGGTGCAATGAACAATCCTGGGACACGGTACTGACACTGCCCTCTCCGGGCTGTTATCCTGGTGGACCATCCTCACAGTGGGAACGGTGAACATTGCTAGACTGGAGACAGGGAAGGGGTATTGGGACATCTCAGATTGAAAGTGAATCTGGAAAAGAGGTTTCACCCTACAGCAAAGTGTGTGGTTTGCCCAAGACACTCAGCACATGTGGCAGTGTGGGGTATAAACACGTAAGTCTCCTGAGGACAGAGTTAATATAATTCAGGTTTGGATAGGATTGAGACTTGCAAATTACAGTCTCTAATGCTCGTTTCTGGACTTAGTCTGGGAAATTAGAAGTGAATTTACTTAGATTATCTTTAAGCATTTTTCCTAGTTTTTAAGATTATGTGGTTTTATTTGAATTTTATATGAGTTTAGAAGTGAAATCATACATAATTCAATAATTCACATGTTCTGGACTGTTTTTTAAACAGCTAGCTGCTCAGGCAAATTGATCTTTCTCTTGAAGTCTGGTAGGAGCTCTAAATACTCTTTAGTATTTAGCTTTTTTTTTTTTCCCCCCAGATTTTCTTATGGCCACAAGCTTCAACTGTACGTGTTGCTGGGTTGCATCTTTGTCATCTGTGCCATGCAGAACAGGATAATTCTGCCAAAGCTAGAGTTGCCAGTCTATACGGAGGGTGAGAGATCAGGGCTTTCATATTTCATAAAGAATGGTATAATATAAATTTGAGTAGTAGCTACAGAGACGATTTCATTTTCATTATTTCATGTGATGCAAATTACACAAAATAAGGTTTGCCTGCAATTATTCAAAACTTCAGCCAAGGCTTAAAATGATTTTAATATACTCAGCACAGACAGAAAATAAGGGCTTCTGCCTGCTGCTTTTGAAGTTAATGGATATTTTGTGATTGACTTTTAATGAGAGTAGGATCCAACCCATAGTTATTAAATTGTAAGCCCTTTGTTGCCTGGTGACAATCAGATAACCTGCATTTGCCTGGCAGAGCAGTTAATCTTGGTGAAAATAAAAGAAGTGCACCCAAAACACTATATGAAGTTCAGCTCAGCATACATATATGGCTGTTAATGGTCTTCACACAGAAAAGGGTATTCACCTTAATGACTTCAGTATCTCCTGAATCCAAAGAATGCAAAACTAAGAGCATGTTACTCCAGTATTTTTAGAGAAAAAGAAACAGTAAAACACAAGGTTCCTGCGTCCTTAAAACAGCAGGCAAGAAGATCATTCAGAGTGAGAGGTGGTACTTCAGGGGTGTTGTAAACTTTTTGCTCTCCCAAGTGCAAGACTCATGAGTGATACAGCTGCAAATTATATAGAACTTGACATAGCACCTGTAAGAACTGCTGCTAGCATTTAGTTTTTTGTTGGTTTTATTTATTTTTTTTACGTTTAGGAGAGTTCACTTTTGCTGTGTTATACACCCTGAAAGGAGTCATCCAAATGAATGCCAGGAGTATATAAATCTGACATGTGTCCTCTTTTTCCTTGCTTTGTGTCTAGCTCCAGTTCAATGCAATATAGCACCTTAAATATTTTTTTCAGTGCTGAATTAAATTTTCAGCTGTTTGTAGCCTTGCAGTTCCTTCCTTACAACTTATTAAACCAAGCTATAAATACTTCAATTTCCTATTAAGTTAGTGCTTTTGCTGTCCCTGTGCTTTTTCTGGATTTTCTTTAACTCCCTCCTGCTGCCTCGTACCCTCCTCTCTGCTGTCTGAAAGCTAGAGATTGGTTGTTAGGCATTAATGTTTCTGTTTCTGTAATTCCATTTTCCTTCTGTCCTCTTCACATTATGGAGACATTTGCTATTCATTTTTGGGTGAGGTGATGGAAAGAATATATACATGGGGAGCTACTTAGGTAGATAGGTGCTTGTACAATAGTCAGCCAAGGCATAGCCATCATTTCAGTCTTTAAATTCCTCATAAATATATGAAGGACCACAACAAAGGCCTATGCATCTGTCTGTACTGTTTTTGAGGTCTCTAGAGACTATTAAAGTTATTTGGTTTTGCTGGGATGACTCTGAGCACAATAGGTTGAAAAATAGGAATTACTTTGTCCAAAGGAATCTGATACTGTGTTGGTTTTGATCATGTCTGTGAGCGAGTCTCACAGGGGGCAGCCACCTTTTCAGCAATAAAGAATCTCATTCTCTGAGAGCAATATTTTTCTTGCTTCAGCTGAGTTGTTAGCTTGTGAAACATCTATGTCAGGCTTTGAACTTGAGTGTGGAAAGCTTCTGTTTGCTTAGGTAAAGGACAGAACTGTGGTATGAGGCTCATCTTGTTTTGCTCATTTTTTTTTTTTTGCTCATCTTTGTCATCAGTTTGCTCATCTTGTCTATGAGAGCTTTTTGTTAGGCTTCAGTTGCATTTCTTGATAGAATGAATTTGTAAGCTGGTAGGTGTGTGGAGCCCCAGGCCACAACCACGTCTGCCTGGATGGGGCACGTTAGCCACACTCAGATTTTTCCCTTGCCACTCCAGGACCTTCCTTTCCTATTTCCATGTAGAGAAGCAGTAATAAACTGAGGGAAAACCAAAGGTATGGACGTCTTTGACGGCTGCAAAGTGACCCTCATTAGAAAATCTGGAATTCTCTCCTGCTCAAAGGATTTTGAGCTCCTCATGATTGTCCCTTGGCCTTTTAGGAAATCTGCAAAACAGTACTTAAGCAGAACGTCGAAGACTGGGAGCCTGAAATACCATCAAGTTTAAATATGGAAAGATTTATTCTTTATGGCTCTGAAAGAGGAAAACTCTTGTTTCTAATTTAAAGCATGCTTAGTTTTAAACACGTTTGAACTCATTCTTGGTTTTAACCCTATTAGCTCACTGAGAAAAGTACTAATTCTGCTTCTGTAAGATCCTTTCTCTATGACAGAGTGAGCCCAGATTTTACTGTCATGGTTTCCAGGAGCTCATTCACAGTTTAAATACATTATTAAATATATTCCAGTAAAATCATTGTATAAAATACAGGTGTAACTTTCATAGAATGTTATTTTTCAATAAAACAACTTTATCCCATACCTTGTGATTTATGTACAGACCTGATGAAAAGTTTGAAATATCTGCAACACAGATAAGCGATCTGTTTAGTGAAAATACTTGTTTTGTTTTGTAGAATAAATGAGAACATGTGCATTTCACCAAAAGAAGCAACTGAGCAATTTAACAGAAAGGAGGTAAGCTTAACAAGATGTTGAAATAGTGTTACAAATTTTGTGTTAGATGTTTGGTTTTGTTAATTTTAAGGGCATGCAATCACTTGGGAATCTTAGGCTAGTTTTTAATGAATCATTCTAGTCCTGTTTTTTGAGAAATGATTTAAAATGTGATATGAGACTGCTACAATAATTTAAGAGCCAGAAGCAATAGAATTTTAAAATATTTTAAGCCAACTTTATGCTGCTTTCTGTTTGTGCTCAGAAAAGAATTAAACATTCAATATTGACTGAGAGAAATGCCATCTTTTAAGAACATTTGATTTTTTCCTCACATTACAGCTCAAATGCGTTCAACTATCAGTTATGTTTTGCTTAAAAACAAGGAGTTCTCAGGGTTGCTACATCCTGCATAAATAAACTATGAGTGGTATAACATAGTGTAAAGGTGCTCTTGTTGTAAGATGGGAGGAGGGGAGGGTTGGAGTGAAGACATGAAACAAGGAAAGCCAAATAACACCTATGGCACTTGGAACAAGAGCTGTTTTCACAAGGATTATGACAGGAGGATGGTGTGAGAGTAGAGCACAAAGAAGCTGTTTGTGTGATCATGTCAAACAATGGATGAGACTGGGCTGGAGTCTCACAACCAGCAATGTGCTGGAGGTCAGAAACAAGCCTTGCAATTGTTCAAGGTGAGGAATTTTATAGGGTGTCTCCCACAAACAAGGGTATCTGCATACCAGCACAGAGTATGCTGACATACTGCAAGGGTTGTATAGAATACTGGACTTAAGGAGCAGACAATGTTTTTAGGTGTACACCCAGACAACAGAACAACAGAAGCAGTGGGGAAAAATGAGCTGAGGGGAAGGGAAGCTCATTCCTGTCAAACCATGGAAAAACCAGCTTTGTTTCCATACTGAGTCAGAGAACATCTATGTCTATTAATAGATGGCTGACTTTCATTAGGGGAAAACCACAATGTGTCCTTTTAAAGGAATTCAGACTTAATCTTCTCCTTACAATGAATTATTTCCTGTGCGTTTGTGTCATTGTTGTGCATCTCACTATTAAAAGTCTCAGTGCTAACTAGTTAGGCACATTTCATACCAATATAAGGGAATATGTTCTGCCTTTGTCTAGCCAATTAAGGCCCCAGGAGAAATCACTGAGTTATTGTTTCTTTTGAGAAGCCCCATTCCAAATAATCACCAAAGTTTCAATTTAACATTCTTGCAAAGCATTCCTTAAAGGTTGATATAAAATATTATAATTAAAAAAAATCAGTGTAAGATATTAAAACAGATAATTAGATCAGAAATTAAAATAAATTGCTAATAATTTATGGGAAATGAGCAAAGGTTACATTATGGTGCTTTCTTTTGCAAAGTCTTAGATTGTATTGTGTGTCAGGTCTACTGCAAACCCAAATGGACAAGTTTCATAAAAAAAATGAACTCCCTTTTTGGGTTAGAGGAAGTGATGTGTCTTCTCAGCGCTCACTTTTGGCATTATACAATCCCAGGGCATATCTTGTTCTATCTTATTGTTGTTTGCCTGTCCCTGTAAAGGAAGTTCTAAATGGAAAATGTCATATGCCTCAAGACACAAATATTGCCATAACAGATACCACAAAGATTTATTAACATTCACGTAAAACATGCCTATCTTATTTCTACCTGAATCTAAGATTAAAAAACAAGCGAGATGCTTTTATATGTCAGTGTTCTAATGTGACGTGTAAAAGCATTAATTTCCTTAGAGTGAAGAAATTCAGCTGGTTGATATTTGCTCAGTTTCTTTTCTATATAGATCACCTCAAAGGCCATTAAATACTGAAAGTTGTAATTATTATCCTTCTCTGCTACAGCTGATTTCATAAATCTAGTAAATCCATCATTAAACTGGATATAATAGAATAGCTTCCTGCCCTGGAAGAGCAGGAGCAGATCCAGGGGCAGGGTGCAGGCAGTCTTAGAAACATCATGGGTGGTGTAGGGTAGTTTCAGTTGATGTGGAAAGCACAAAGTCTGAGTTTTACTCCTCCCTTTTCCCTGTTAGCCTCCAGGCTGAGGGCACGCAGGGTCCATGGGTGGGTCAGACCTATTCCCTTTCCTTTTTCCTTCAGTTCTTAAATTTACCAGACCTTAGGATATCCCCAAGGATGAAGCAAAGGATGCTGATAATAGTGATGTTTTTTTCAGGGAAATAATTTCTAACAGCAATATCTCTCTTTTGGTCATTGCTAGCTATCTGCTCTCTCTGTGGATATGCAGTGAGCACTGATTGATGAGCAGATTTGACAGTGCTGTAGCTCTTCGTGCCATAAGGGAGAGCATGGGGCTGCAGGGCTCCATTTAGCACACTGCCTCCCATGTATTTCAGGGGAATTCTGCTCATTGTCATGGCATTTTGGTGACAAATTGAGAATATTTGTTCATTCAGAGTCCTATCCTTCAGAGGGATTTAGTGGTGTGAGTGCAGATATGTGGTGTTTATCTCTAGATGTAAGAGGTTATCTGTCATCTCAATAATTTCTTGCTCTAATGTCTCAACTCTTGATTTTCAATAATCACGGGATGGATAGAGAGATGGTCAGTGGGGTACAGTCTATTAGTTGGTTTCTTTACTACAGGCTGAGCTTGCTTTGCAAATGATAATACTTTTGTATGGTGTTTTCTCCAGCAGGCACAAGTGTGATACTATAATGACTATGTTTTCTTAAAACACTAGCAAAAATTACAAATAGGATTCTGTTTTCCTCAGACTTCTTGTAAATGTCTTTATTGTCTCATTATCTTCGATCTGGAATAATGCAGGATGTTTTTAGTTCTTCTTGTGGAACTGGCGCAGCTCAAGTTCTTTGAATTGTCAGTTACTTTAAGAGAAAATAAGAAGAGATAATAAACCTTTGTCCAAGACAATCATAACTGTTTCCTTTTCAAACTTGCAAAATATTATTCTTAAGAGGCAAAAATATTTTTAGTTTTCCAATGAAACTTAAGGATGCATTTTAAATATTACCGTGTCCTTTCATTTGCATTAGCATGGAGCAGGAATTACTGCATCAGAAACATTGGTGTTAGGCACCAAAGCTGGAATGAACATGAATTCAGAACTGTTTGAACTGAGATCATTAGCTGATATAATATGCCATAGCTTAAATTACTTCAGAGATGTTGGTTTCCCATATAGGAGCTTACTAAAATCAGTGAGGTGGTTTTTGATGTATCGTGCACTGTGGCAGTACTATAGTGCTCAGCTGTGTTTTAGGGGTAAGGTGAGGTTGGTGGCATATTCCAGATTCATCATCTCCCTGGTAACATCAAAATGATCAAAGGTACTTACTCTTCTTCTCCCTACATCAAAACCCTATCAAGGGCACATTCATGAAATCATATCAGGTATTTCTATTATTATTATGGTATGAATTTTTTTAGTATTTGGCAGTGACTAGAAATTTACCATCCACCCACCTTCCACAGATGGGTGAAAAATATCATTTAGAGCAACTGAATATAAACCAGCTGGTGAATTACAGCATAAGCATCGCTGAAATACATGTTTGACAGTGTAGACTGTGTGAATGCTTTTATACTGAACTTGTCATAAATATTAATGCAGCATAAGAAATAGTGAGGCAAAGTGAATGTGTTTTCTTGATATGGGAATATTTTTCTCAAATGCTTGAAGTAACAGTCTATGAAAGTTAGGTATATTTGTCAGTTATTCACCTACGTTCACCTCGTATATTCTCCTGGTTTGATTGCCTGTGTTTTCTTATTTGCTGTCAGAATTTCTCATGATAAGAGAAATGCCTGGACTTAGGTCAAAGTCCAAACCAGTCTGTAACTGGTATGATAATCTTTTGTTAGATGACATTAATGCCTGTAAAACGCTGCTCATTTGTTCTGATAATTCCACAGCCTTATTTGGGTCTAGCTGGGGTGAGAGGCAGTGGAAAAAGAGACCTGTCATGTCATGAAAGCTCTTCCCAAAACAGTGACGTGGGTACAACTGAATTCAGCACCCTTTCTCTTGACAAGGAAAATTTACTGCCACTTGAAAGCTGTTGAAGGCATGTCACGGTTTAGCCCCAACTGATTCAATTTTGGCAGCTAAAACTGTGCAGTTGGACTCCCAAATCCCTTTTCCCTGACCCCCAGGGGAAGGAAAATGAGAGGAAAAAGACTTGTGGGTTGGAAACTAAATCTACAGCTTTAATGAAATGATATTGATATTAATAATGAAAATAATGAGAAAGTAATAAAATATATACAAGTATATGAGATCGTGGTCCCACCCCTTGATGACTATACCTCACTCCAAATACTGCAGAGCAGACACAGGTGAGTGGGAGGAGGGAGCTGAGCTCAGGAACTGGATTCAGGAATGCAGGGATGGGGAATCAGGAGCAACCAGATGGATGAGGTCCTCGTTGGATGTTGGCCATTGCAGAAGTGGGCAAACCCTTGTGGATGGGACTGCTGGCTACCTGACATATAGAATGGGTGCTAGGGTGTTAAGGTTGTAAATAGAGAGGCTGAAAGTATTCTTTATGCTGGTCTTCACTGGTAAAGCCCATGTTGGGCACATGTTCATACCTAGAATACACTTCTATAGCAGCTAGGTCAAAGTAGCCAGGTCAGTTTGAGGTAATATGTGTAAAATATGGGATCAGACAGTGACTTGATAAGTGACAAGGCAAAGATCCCAGTCATTCAAGAGTCATGGGGAAACTGAGATGTGAAGGTGAGGCACTGCTGGTCAAAACAGGTAATTTATCCTTATAAATAGCAGCTGGGCCAGAAGATGGTAACCTGTACCCAGGAACAGTAAAACTATATTCTGTCTCAGATCATAGAAACCAGCCCTATATGCCGTATTTTTAAAGAACAGTATTGCATTTAGGCATTTTGTTATGTATCACTGCTTGATGTTGTAGTCACTGCAATCCTGGTATTGTGAGATAACATGTCAAAATGTATCTTGACAACAGATAAGAGGAACTTAATTCTAAAATAAATGTATAGTACAACAGAAGATACTTCTTTGCTTGCATGTCTTCAATACCAAGGTGCTTCTGATAGGAATGGCCAGAGCTTCTGTTCACTCTGCGACCAGAAGGAAGATTTTTGAAACTTCCCTGTTTTTATTATCTCCTAGAAAGAACTACTTTTTGCTCCCTTTTCTCTGCCTAAATTCTATAAAAAGAATGAAAGGACTAAGGCTGAAACCTTCCCCACTGTTCTCAGCCAAATTGGTTTCTTTCTGGTTCGTATTTTTTTTTTAAAAAACCACTGGCATCCTTCGGTTTATAAAAGGGCTGTATTAAAATACAAATAATGCAAAAACTTATTAAACTACTCACTAGATAGGTGACATTGTTACACAGAGGAAATTATTCCAATAAATAAATGCATTGTTTCATTAAATGAATCAATAAGTTGGTTTCAGGTCTTTGACAGAGTGGAGAAAGGAGATTTTCAGGGTAGAAAATTGAGGATTATTTTTCTGTTGAAACTCAGATTTCTTCCCAGCAATCAGTCTTCAATATGTACCATTTGAGTGACTTAACATTTTATGTATAATTCTTTGTGTGCTAGTGGTGTGATTATTGAGACAGCCTTCTGTGATTTTGTTTTATGGTGTATTTCCCTTGGAAGAGGGGAACTGAATGCGTGGGGTATCACAGTGACTCATTTTGCCCGGCGAGATGGTGATTAGGGCTTTCACAGCATTTATATCGCAGCAAGATGCTTGTGTCAGATTGTACAGCTGAATATTGCAGGCAGTATTAAAGATTAAAATAAGAAATGGACCAAGCACGACACAGTAGCTGGAAGAGATGTTATAGATAACTAGCCTTGTCCTCATTGATTTGTCTGCAGCAAGTGACAATGGTCTGTTAATTTTACCTTTGCAGCAGAAAGGAAATGAACTGGCTGCCTCGTAGAAGCGGCAGCAGCCTACATAAAAGCTATGTCCACATAAAGAAGTGTCTCTAAAATGCCAATTAAAAAATATCTCTTCCAAGAATCCCATGAGGGAGTGTGTTCTCAGTAACTCTTTGTTCACTGCTGCGTACTGCACAATAGGCTGAGGAGGGAGATTTGTTTTTTTGTGAATGGTAAATGGGGAGGGACATAATGTCATCAGATTGTGATGTCAGCCCAATGAGTGAAATACTTGCTTAGTGTATTGCTTCTCGACCAAGAAAAGGGACACCATATCACTTTGGCTTCCTAGAATAAATCGCCTTTTGCTGACGAAGTCATCTTTCCCACGTGTCATGAATAATCCATGTAGATTGGGGCTTAAATAACAAGAAGTCAAGAAACTCATGGAATAGTGCATGTTTGTTCTCTTGCACATCCTCTCCGAGCTGCTAGCGAACACCCCTTTGCAGGCGCTGCTCATGGGCTCAGGGAGTTGAAGAGCTATCGCTGTATTCTGTTGTTCTCCATCTAGCCCAATGTTCTGCTTTTGTCTGCAGAATTCTTTGTTGAAGCTACAAGCCCTCGAAACCGATCTCTGCTCTGCATTTCTGCCAACCCAGGAAGAAACTCCTCAGCTGCCGGCACCCAAGGATCCAGCCCCTTCATCTGGCCAAACCAGTGTGCAAGCGGATGGGGCCAGCTGTGGAGGTAAGCGATCGTGTCATGCTGTGTTCTCATTTGCAATTATAAAAGAGCCTTGTGACTTGCAGTTAATATCAGATTTGCAGTCCTCTGGGAAACGGTGCAGAGCTAATGCAAAGCACCATTTCCTGATGCACATGCTGTGTGATGTAAAAAGGAATGATACCTGTTAAAAGAACAGAAGTTAATGGCTGTAGCATTCTGTTTTTCAGACAGGCTTTAAAAATCCCGATTCCTTTAATTTCAGTTTTAATCTATTGGGTTTTATTCAAGTAAATTTATGCTCTTTACTTCCTGTGTCTGTATTGTGTGAGATCACCTGCCATATCATGTAATTCTACTTTTTGTCATTCTTTTTGTCAGAGCAATATCACTTCATTTCTCCTATTATTGATTTTAATTTAATGCATCAGCAGAGAGATAGTGAAGGTGAGTTTTCCAGCATGTGGATTTTAATCATTCATGAACCTGTATTATTACCCATCTGGGTAAAATGTGGTGTGTTATCTCTCCCTCTTCCCTCAATATGGAAACCAGTCCTTGCAAATAAATAGCCCTGAGGCTCAGCACTATTTTTGTCAATTCATAGCTTGTAGTCACAATGCTGGCAGAGTCGTGATGCTCAGTAAAAGAGGAGTCGCTGTTCATGAAAATAGGTCAAAGGCAGTATGACTAATACATCTCACAGACAAGTGACATGAATACACAAATACTTAAATCGTTTACCATGTATGGTCCAAATTAAGGCAGGTAGGTCAGTAACCCCTTTGCAGTTGATGGTTTTTATGTCAGAATAAAGGCTGGGTTCAGAAGAACTTATTTCAGAATAAGATTTTTCAGCAGGAAATGGCAATAAGTTATTCACCTAAAAAAAACCAATCACAGATGATAGTGTTCTGCTTAAGAAATGCTACAGTTTGAGATATGTATTGCACAGTTAAAGAAAATTGTATATAGAATCCAAATTGTTATAAGGATGAAGGAATGTAAAAAAGCTTAAATATCCTGGGATTTAGCTAAAAACCACAGATTCTGTAGCCCAGCTAGGCAAGTACCTTAATGGCTCTTGGATACAGGTATGAAACTTGCACTGGTGCTAGTCCCTTGGCATGGATCTGAGGTAGAGACAAATCCTATATCTGTGCTGCACAGACAGAGACATTTTGCATCCAGAAATCTACACCGACTCTTCTCCTTTATGGCAGGGTGGGGTTTTCCTCCTTTTCCACTAGTTTACTGAATTATTTTCTTCAGGTAGTTTCATAATTTATTGTTAGGATGGTTCATAATTGTTTTCTTTGCTTATTTTTGCTGTTTTGATTGGATTTTCTTTTAATTCACACTACTTCTGATACCCTCTCTAGCTTTTATTTGTCTATTTGCAGCTACACAGGCAAATATTCGATGATGTAGCAATTCTTTCACACGCTTCAGAGGATACTTTGTCACTGTAGCAGTTCAAACTTAGGCTTTAATTAAAGCTTACGTATCTAATGGATTTTAATGTAAACCCATTCCTGCTAACATCAGCCTTGCGATTTGTGGTTTTTGTTTTTTTTTTTTAAATTTGCATTTTGCATAGATAGAGTTATTCCTAATTCTGTCTCTTAAATTACTACTGAAATCTTCTAACAGATTCAGTTTGGGTGCAATTTTCACTTGGGACTACTGGCTGTTTCAAGTCAAACTTGATGGAAGCCCAGAAATTTGTACCAGGATAAGAACAGAGTTTTTAGAGGATGTGCCATAAATATTATGTCCCTAGATATTAGCCTTTGCTTACTGAATCAGGCAATAAACAATTTAATATTAGCAATGTAAAAATCCATTATTTTTAAAATAAACATGACTGTTTAGTCTATTTAACTTCTTTTGTTTCACATCCCAGTCAACAGAAATTAGGAAAAATATATGTACAGTTGGGTGAAGCTAGAACAGTCTAGTAAAAGGATGGAGTATGTCAGCATGCAGATTTTAAGGGCTGAATGGTAATTCATATCTCTGAGCAAATTCAGCAATTTCCAGTTTGCTTTCGAACATGAAGAACTTTATTTAGGTCTAACAAAGCAAGACCATAAAGAATTGCAAGGGGCATATACCATATACGTGACTTGACTGATGTGAAGGTGAATTTAACTACAAGATGTTCTAAATCCTTTTAAATTAAGAATTACGATACTGGTATTCATGGATGTGACATGTTGAGGGATGAACACATTGCATTTGCATAGTCTTTTTTTATATACAACAGATTTTAGTGTATTATTGTTTTATTTAAAGAATGTCGCATGCAGGAATAGAGACTTGCCACAGGTTTTCAGCTCTTGTCAGTGCTAAGTTGGACTGAGCAGATGAGGTGGAGGAGATGCAGGATAAGGGGCAATTTACTGGCTTGGATACAGGTGGCTTTATTTTCTAGAGTTGGCAAAACCAGGCTAAAATTAGATTGGACACATGAACACAGGTAGATGTTTGGTCAGTCCATGGGGTACTCTCAGGCTAATGCTTAGTGTCTTGTTTAGGATCTACACAGAACTGGGATCAGGATGATGACCCTTAGCTGTAGTTGAAAATGGGGTTGGTTATAACTTGCTATCAGCCTGAGGTGTACTGCTCTTGTAGTAAGGGGGCCGTGTAAATGAACCTGTTTGAATACCTGGCTGGCCACTTCTGGGCACTGAGTAGTAATTCAATGCATCTGTGGTGGGGTTGGGACTAAAACCTTTCTTGGGGGCCTAGCAAAGTTGCACCACTTTAGAGCTTCAGTGGAGAAATGCTGTCAGGAAGCCCTGATGCCAAGGAACTGGAAGACCCCTGGCTTTTGAGAAATACTTAAAAATTTACCTGGCATGCAGGTTGCCTCCCTTTAATTTGCTAGCTGATCTTGAGCTCTCTCCAGCTCTGTGTGTTTGATTTAACAGTGGGGCTGCTCCAGCCCTTACTTGTCCTTTGCATTTATCTTCCAGGCATGCTTTGGTCTTGAATGTGTGCTTCTCTTCCATTTCTGAGACTGGCCTGGGCCTAGTAAAACTTCCTGGTTGTAAATGTGAAAAGGAGTAAATGTCTGTGACCATATAGTTAATCAGCAGTACAGACTCTCTCCTGCAAGAATAGTACTTCTGGGTCCACAGAAAATCAGAGTTCAAATGTTGGAAAATGTTTTCCTGCTCCTGTCATACACAGACTGGCTGATTTTTTTGTTTTATAAAATCATTTTCCTTTCATAGTGAAGAGACTGCTACTTAATATGACTATAAAAAAATTATTCCTTTTATTAACAGAGCATGAGTAATAGTGAAACTCTCCTTAGCCAACCTACTTCACAGTGAATATATGTTTCTTGAGTTTCAATGATGGGGAATTCAAAGGCTCTCTATATATACGGTTTTAGAGGAAAAAAATAATGTAGCTGCTGCAAAATATTATGTACTATGGAAACTGATGTAAGGGAATCTGAGACAGAGCACATATATTAACTTTTTTGGGGGGGGAAGGAGCTTTTATGAGAGTGTGAGATTTCTCCCTACGTAATCTGCTTTAAAACACAATAATCTGACAGCAAGAATATCACGACTCCTTCAAGCAGCAGTCACTGCACGTTACCTTGAATAACTACTTTGAATGCTGTTTGTGGTTGTTATTTTCATATCTTATATTCTTCAGACCCATGTTTACGTTACTTCAAACATGAACAAAATTGAGCAGCATATACTGCAAGCGACACTGGAGGTTCTTAGCATTAGGACATAGATTTTGATCTACCTTTCTCTTGACCAAAGGACTAAATGCTTAATCACAAAATTAAACTTGTTTTGTATATTCATTGCCTTCTTCAGGAATGTGGCTTTCAAAAGCAAACAGATCTATGAAAATATAATTAATGCTACTATTCTGGGAAGCTCTCCATCTTTATATTGTGCTTCATAGTTTACAAACACACCCACCCACCTTCTCCTGTGGAACTCAAAAATGCTTTATATTGAGCCAATAACTGTCCTTTCCATTTTCTTATCCTCAGTATTATGTTCATCTTGCGTATGATACCTTGCTGAACTCTTTGCTGTTATATATAGTATAGATTTGTGTTTATGTAGGTAGCTAAATATCTTGTGAGTGACCTTCAGTCCATATTGGTTGATGCTTTCTTTCTAGAGCCTGTGCCAGCCCACAGAGACTGGCAGAATGACTCGGAGAGCAGCCCACAAGAACATTACTCCCTGGGGACCAGTCGACTGCTGTATCACCTTACAGATGGAGACAATCCTCTTCTGTCACCACGCTGCTCAATCTTTAGCCAAAGCCAGAGATTTAATCTAGACACAGAGTCTGCCCCTTCTCCACCAAGTGCTCAACCTTTCATGATGTAAGAAAATACATTTCAGTTCTTAGATATTTAAAATATTTTTTGCACAATCCACTATCTTTGAATCTTCATTTTTTTTTCAGTTACTGTTACGTCATAAATAATAAATTTT
Source organism: Phaenicophaeus curvirostris (assembly GCF_032191515.1). Lineage (NCBI taxonomy): Eukaryota > Metazoa > Chordata > Aves > Cuculiformes > Cuculidae > Phaenicophaeus > Phaenicophaeus curvirostris. The sequence goes on along the minus strand of NC_091400.1, from coordinate 2,921,190 downwards.
CATATTATAGTGTATGGTTAATTTGCAATATGAAAAATAAGACCTAGCATTTTTTCAGTAATAACACTGTACAATTGGGTTTGAAGACTCTGTCAATTATAGTTAGCAAGGCCAGATTGGATGAGGCATTGAGCAACCTGATCTAGAGAAAGGTGTCCCTTCCCCTGGCAGGAGGGTTGGAACTGGATGAACTTTAAGGTCCAGCCCAAACCATTATATGATTCTGTGACAATTTCAAATGTTAGTTAGAAATTATTCTGATGAGTGATCATAAGATACAGGAGAGGGCTGTCGAGGTATAATACTAAAAATCTGAGCTGTAATAGAACTGTAGTTCAAGTCATTCATTGAGATATGAGATCTAAGAGTATCATAGCACATATGAATAGTCTGTGTATGTGATCTCCAGAAAACAAGCTGTGAGTTTTGAATGGAAACCAAACTTTCTTAAAAGCTTCTATACACAGCTATCGGCTGCATATGAATAATAATCAGATCTATTGATCTGTAATTGTAAAAAATCAGAAGCTAAACTGCCTTCAAAATGATAATGTTTATTCCCAGGAATAAAAAAATTCCTGAGCTTACTTCTACAAATCGTATTGTCACAGTCTCCCTTTACAGCTGGAAGATTTGTGAAGTAAGATGCAGGTGTTAAATGTAGATACAGGATCAGGTTGTGACCTACTAGATTAAACTTTTGAAAAGATATTCAGAAATCCCACAATTAATTAAAAAAAATAAAAAAAAACTGTGAGAGAGTGAAAGACAGTTGGGATACCTTCAAGCAAAAGTGAATATTCTATGCTTACTTTGGTAAATTAAACTATCTTCATCCTGTGAAAGAACATATTCTGAAGTGCTAGGAAAGCATTAAGCGTGTCTGAAATAAGACATGGTTCGTTATAGTCGGTTCTTTGATCCAGCTACTATGCTTTTGGCTTTTGCAGGCCAAGAAGTTCTTCTAGATGTAACTGTGAAGACTGTAAAGAACCACAAAGAGTAGCACAACTTACCAAGCATCTTCAGAGCCTCAAAAGAAAAATTAGGAAGTATGAAGAAAAGTTTGAGCAAGAAAAGAAATACCTGGTAAGACATTAATTGAAAAGATAAATGGAAATACTACAGGAGCCAAGAAAGAATCCCAGTGTATTTAAACTTGTACAAAACAATAGAGAAAAGAGTAATTTTGGTAAAATGGAATAGGAAAATCATCAATGAGGGAATACCCTTTTAATGTGTTTCAGTGTCGCAGTAGTTCCAGGACTCTAATTTGCATTTTCTTTGCTGCAAAATAGCCATCTTCTAGACGTGTGAGAAGTGTGAAGCAGTGAAATGCAGCCGACAGGCTTGTGAACCGAAATGATTAAAAAGATGAAAAGCTACTTATTTACTTTGTAGAAGGCGTTTGCTTCGTAACTGTTGCTCCGCTGTGCATATTCCTTAGTTCAGGCAGATTCCTGTAGAACCACAAAGCATAGGGGCTGATAGAAACTGATGGCACAAATTAGAGAAATAAGGATTGTGGTATTGCGGTGTGTTAGTGGTGGTTTGTTGCTTTTAAAATCACTGTGTTGCACAGGATATTTTTCATATGATTAGTTAAGCAGTTCAGTTGAAATGTTTAAAGTGCTGTTTCCCAAGATAATCCCTGTCTTAAATGGCAGGGGTTCCTGCAAGGGTCAGAGTGCTTTGGTTATCATCCTGGAAAACTCTTAGGAATTTGGCTAACAGGTATAGGATCAGTCCTTCTGAAGTTGCTGAGATTGCTTATCCAATTAGCCACGGACTCAAATGGGTTTTTTTTTTTAGGATCAGAGCCAAAATACTCAGATCCATGAGCACCGTGCCACAATGGGGAGAGATAAGGCATGATAAATTAGTACCATGATCAAGCCAAATGCTCTGCACGACACTGTGATATAGTGCTGTTGGAAATGCTGACATTTTTTAGCATACTCTGTATGAATGGAGTTTTATCTGTTTCATTGTATAACCATCAATCCCTTCTTTACTATTCTTCATTTTTTCTTTACATCAGCCTTCACATGGTGACAAAACTTCCAATCCTGAAGTTCTGAAATGGATGAATGATTTGGCCAGAGGTCGCAAGCAGCTGAAAGGTACATAATAACATGTTGTTTCACTTTGCTGAAGCTTTTGGAAGTATGAATGTACCTGGAATATTTTAGTGTTAGTTTTCTAACCTCAGTTCTTTGCTTATTTTTCACTAGTGTATGGCAAGTCTCCCAATTACAACGAAGAAATTAGGTGACATGACTTGCCTTGATTCCTGAAAGCAAGAATTAAAGTAAGCCAGTTCAACCTTCATAACAAGGCTGAAAAGTTGAAGGGGAAAAAGACATGATCTCTCCCTTGTAACTATAAACATTCATGCAAAAAGTAATGTTAGTCTGGATATTTTTGCGAGTGTCTGAAATACAGAATGACAAAGTTAAAAATGCCCTTGTAGTAGTACAAATGTAGGTGCAAAATGTTTCTGTGACTTAGGTTACACAACTGTAAAGCTTTCATTTTTTTGATCATAAAAACAGGTCTTTCCCAAATATTAGATTTGGTCTTAAGAGTCAAGTTTTGCCCTTGACTGTCTGCATGCCGCTCCATTATTGTCTGTGGGTGTATCACATGGTTGCCCTCAGGGAGAGTGTAGCCAGGACTGATAGATTTATTTTTTTTTTAAGTTTACTTATAATTCACCTACATCTTCTTTTCCACATTATATATGGATTCTCAATACTAATTAAATGGTAGTATTACATTTCTTCTCTTGTATGTTCTTAACTTTAGTTAAGAATGTCGGTATAGAGAGTGTCAATATGATAAAGAATTAGAAACCTATCACTGACTAAATTTCTTATGGAAATTTCTCCCTTAAATACTAGGCTGTATAATTACTAGGTTTCTTCTTCCCCCTCCTCTTGAACTCTGTGTTATAAATCCAGAAAGGGCTTATGAAAAGAAATGGCCAAACTACATTGTTAAATATCTGAAAATTATCTCTCTGACTCAAACATTGCTTCATCTAGCCAGGAGTTCTAGCTTTCATAGATCAGCCCCACCTGCACAGCCAAAATGCCTTGATACTGTGAACATCCTTGGTTTTATTATCCTCAATAATAACACTGCTTTTACGTGAAGTAAGATTCACAAGGTTCATGAGACAGGTGCCATTGAAATGGAAAAGCATTCAAGTGCCTGTAGGTCCTTCAAGTTCACAAGGCTTGTCCATCCTTCCTAGCTCTATGAGTTTAGTAAAGATTACTGGTTTTCCCTACAAACCTGGTTGGCATCTTTGGACTGTCACAGCTAAAAATTGTGTTACTGTTTCTGCATGGATTTCAATAAGTTTAACACATTTGTAGCCATCAGTCTTCTGCCTTGACCAAGGTCCTTCACCGGCTAGGGACACTCTAGGAACAAAGCCTGGTTTTACAGGAGCTAATTCTGACCTTAATTCAATTGCTCTGTGCAGGTTCCTAAAACTCCAGGGTCTTTGGCTTGGTGTCAAGCTAATACACTTACATGCTTTATTGCGTCTAGGCAGGTTGCTGATGGTGAATTTAGGACATACTGTAATCTAACCCTTCTGGTGGGTTGCTCAAGTACTTTATTGCTAAATGAAGTAATTTTAGCAAAGTGGCTGATCTCCCTTGTGAGGACCAGCTTAGTAGCCTGGCTGGGATGGCAAAGCAGACTCTGGAAGGGAGTATTATGGCTTAAATTGCATTAGAGAAGAATGGGGTTGATTTTGCAGACCTGGAGTATACGACTCCTGTAGCCTGGCAGCTAGCATGACAGGCTCTGTAGCACAGCTTAGCCTCCCCAGCCCTTCTTAGGGGGGGAGTGGCTGCAGAGACACTGCTTCTTGTCCAGGATAGTGTTTGCAAAGAACTGCATCCTTAGATGACACTCCTCACAGCAGGCTTGGACATGTTCTTACTTATCCAGACATTGCATCACTTGAGAGTTTGTGGGTTTAATGAGGAGAAAGGGGCAAGAGTGAGCTCTGCTTCCATATATGCTCCTTCCCTCAACCTCCCCCATCCTCAAACCTCCCACAAATACTCTATGGTGCTGTTTGGCCCCTTTCTTAACCTTGGTCCCACTGAAATTCTGCCCTGATTCCTGCCCAGACCCCACTCTTTAACCCAGTGCCTCTTCAGTCCTCACCCACGGTAATGTTTTATGTCAAAGATGGGCTTGGAGGGGAAAGAGAAGTGCTGTTAAGTTTCTTTGGTCTGGATACATCTCATCCCTTGACCCCTGGATTTCACTTTAACCAGGTAAAAGATGTTACATGTTGAAGTTAAGCAGCGTTACTTTCCTACACAGCTGTAGTATGATAATAATTGTATGCAAGAAGTAGGGGTAGCTTTTTCCTTGTTTGCAAATATTTCTGATGTATTTACTTGCTGAGTAATTTACTTTTCAGATCTGAAACTCAGAATGTCGGAAGAGCAAAACTGTATCTCTAGAGCACCCCAAAGAAATGATCATTGTGAAAACACTGGGACTTCTAAAGAGGCTGGGACACAGGAGGCCACAAGCACCGAACCGGCTCCCTCAGTAGAAGAAACCATGGATAGTGTTTTGAGACGATTGAAGGAGAAAAGACAACACTTTCACCTTCCTGAGGCTATTAAGGTATTTAACAAGTATGGATTTTTCTTTCAGAACTTGATCATCTGAGATGTGTCTATGCTGTGTGCACAGGTAGTGCATATTCCTGTGTGTTGAAGATGGTTACAGCAAAAGCAATCCTATCCTTGAGTCCACAGAAACTGTGTGACTAAAAAAACATTCCTGAAGTTATTTTGATAACGAAGGTCCCCCTCCACTCAAGAAATGCTGGAAGCCTCTGCCCTTCCTATAGCACTGCACTAAGATCACACGGGTATCGCAAGCATCCAGACTACTTGTACATTTACTTGTGCTTATACTGCCTCTGCTTTTCCATATTCTCAATTAGTCTTCTAAATGTAGGAGCAATATTCCATGAAACATAATCACTTGACTGGGCAATTTTATTTTTTTTTTAAACTAGTAAATATTTTGAACTTCTCCTGTACCTTCACACTACTGGCACACTACAAGGTCTGTCTGCAATGCATATTTGCAGGCAAATGCAAATACGTTTTTTGGCTATTTTTACTGTCAGGTGATTTTGCTATTCCTACTGCTACACAGCCAAGCAAGACAATAAATTCTATCCCTAGAGAAGCCTAAAATCTATATGTTGACCATCACATTCAGACTCTGACTGATGAATGAAAAAGGAGAGGGGGTCAAGGAGGAGTAAAGAAGAACTAAATGCTGAACTATTTGAGAACTAAGAAATTATTCTAGGTGAATTTCAGTAGCAGAAAGTACCCAGCAGAAACAAATTTGAATTTTTTGGTTTGTTTTGATTCTATTCTTAAACATCTAGTTACTGCAGAATAAACTGGTGAAGGTTCTGGAGCCCAAGTTTCATGAGTAATGGCTGAGGGAACTGGAGTTGTTCAGTCTGCAGAAAAAGAGGCTGAGGGGAGATCTTATTGGTCTTTACAACTACCTGAAAGGAGGTTGTAATGAGGTGGGTGATGATCTCCAAAGTAGCAAGTGATAGGACAAGAGGAAATTGCCTCAAGTTGTGCCAAGGAAGGTTTAAAGTAGACATTAGGAACTATTATTTCACTGAAAAGGGTTGTCGAGAATTGGAACACGCTATCTAGGGAAGTGGTGGAGTCACCATCCCTGGAGGTATTTAAAAGAGGTGTAGAGGGACATGGTTTAGTGGTGACTTGGTAGTGTTAGGTTAAGGGTTGGACTTGATCTTAAAAGTCTTTTCCAAAACAATTCTGTGATTCTGTGTATAAAAACTGGAACTGTGCATGATGATGATGTGTTTCTGAGAAACCGAGCTCTGCATACATGACTGATTTTTTAATTGTTTCTTTTTATAAACTACTTTTTAAAAAAAATCTGAAATGGAAAAAGTGTTTCATAACCAGAACTCCTTTGTAAGAAAACAAAAGATGACAACAAAACCATGCTGTTCTGTATATAGTCTGAAAATCCCAACAGTGCAGACTTTATAATAATGTTTTCAGTTGTTAATTTTTTTTTTTGATTATGTAAGGAGTGAGATTATATGGCACCAAACCAGATGTTAGTGGAGAAATTATCCAGAAAAACTCTCTCATAAGAGTAATTTGGGTGTGGGTCTCTGTCCCACTCATTTGTCAATTAATTGGACTTCTGATTTTCCAAGAGAAGACCTCCTAAATCTGTGCAACAGCAGCGCTGGCTTGAAATATTCTTGCAGATAATTCCGTAAAGTAAATCAAATGTTTCCAGGAGTTAATATTTTCAAATTTTTTTAAAAGTTCTTACTTATTTTCTTCTTCTATTCTTGTAGACAAAACTTGCATTGAAAGAACTGTTTGTTAGCAAAGGTGTTTGATAGTGGTTATAGGCTTGAAAAGAATAACATGAAGTCAAATTGATATATTTCAAACCTGTATTTTTTAGTAAGTCATTAAGTATAACATTAAAACCAATAGCTTTCTGATTATGAGTCATCTTGGACTTCTGAGGCAGAATGAATTTTATCTCACTAATGATGTGAAATGGATCAAGGATGTCTGCCAGTTACAGCAAAGATCAAAGGCTTCATTTCAGCCACATGCAACTTTGGTGTTACTGGAGATACTTCTTATGCGCAACTTTATTCTGTATATAACATTGAGATTCTGTACTAGAATCTGAGGTAGATTAATAGTAAATTAATTGCATGTTTCTTTTTTCAAGATCTAATTATTTTGGACAAGGATAGTTTTTTTCCAGAAAAGCCTGCTGAGTTGTCCTGTGAAGTTCAAATGGGAAGCCTCTAAGGCTCTGCTTGATGTGCACACTTAATACTGAACCAGTATAAGTTCCAAGTATGAAATAGCCAAAGGTAGTTTTGGGGAAAAACACCCCTCCTGCAAAAATGTGAGTAAAATTATTGAATGAGAAGACAGAGAAAATTTGGATTGGCCTATAAATGATTCAGTAACCCAAAAAGGGATGGTCACCCATTACTATTTGTAATGGGTGTTACTTACTGTGCTGGGAGCTGATGATTTATTTAACAGTTCACCTCATTTTTTAGGTACTAGGCTTCAGGAAAAAAAAAAAAAAGATTAAGACAATGAATGTAGGAATTCAGGAGCCAAAAGACAAATAGATATAATTTGAATCGTATTATTCAAAAAGCCACCAAATCCTAACTCCTGACTTTTAGGGCAATTTGAATGTTTAATGGCTGGGGATGCAATTGCTGCTCTGCAGCTCTGGTTCACCAGCAAACGTGAGCAGAAAAAGCCTCAGCCAGGGCCAGTCCTCGCTACCTGTCTGTCCTCAGAGACTGCATTGTCTGTCTGGAAAAACAAAAGAAACTCATAAGCATTCTGGGAATTGACTAGTGAGGAAGACAACAGTCTAATATATTGTATGTGCCTTTGTCCCAAGTTATGACAACCAAACTACTACGTTAGCTTTATAGGTAGCCTCCTTTTTCTCGCTTAATATGTAATGAACAACTTCCTCCTTATATTTAGCTTTATGATTTGCAGTCAGTCCCCTGAGAATTTTGTCAGACCAGTTACCTTTATGTATCTGTCCTCTCAGTATTGACCCACTTCAGTTCATCTTTTCCTTGGCTACGAAGCAGTGGGTTTATTTCATTAGCACTGAATTTCATGTTGCTGCGTGCAGCCCGCGGTCCTAAGATGTCTCGGGCAATTCTGCAGTTTGTGATTCCACCTGCTTTCTCTGATTTTGAAATTATCAGCCATTTTGAACTTAGCTGAATACAAACCTGTCTTGAGATTGCTAATAAAATGAGCTAATGAAATAGCCCAAATGCTAAACCCTCTTGAGATTTTTTCTCATGTGTAAAATCAATATTAATGATCCCTCCCTGTTTCCTCCTAACCATTCAGCTGCTCCAGGCTTAATAATTTTTGAAAGAATTAAGCTTTTATTAATTCCAGAACCAGCAATAAGTAAATGAATTAGCTACTTATTATTACTCTTACATTCCATTTTGCAGCTCTTCTCTCAACGTGAATGACACATAATTTTGGAGCGATTAACTTGGGCAGACCTTTAAGGCAAAATGTGATCAGTGGTTCTGCACTGGGTTTGCATTTGGACAGCAAACAAAAAAGGTTTTTCTCCTACTAAAGTTAATAGCAAGGCACTTCTTTGATATTAGAAGAGTGTTACTTCTTCAAGGCTTAATATGTTTTTAAAAAGTAGAGGCTAATTTTTAAAAATAATTAATAATTAAAAATAATAGCCATTCTTCACATTACTTCATCTAACTGATGAACTCATCTCCACTCCTCTGAACACTTATCCTTAATTCATACAGGTCCATCATGATCTGGCAGGGACTGTAGAAAATTACATTAACCTCATGCGCTCCTTGCTGTTCCAGCCCAGATGAAAATATGCAGATGTCAGGAGCAGATCTTCTTGGAAAGAGGGAGAAAGGGAGAGGAGGAGAGAAATACCAGTTAAACAGTGTGCTCCCTGCAGCAGATACCTATGCATACAATGGTATATCACCAACACTGAAAAATTGCATTGGTGAAAACATCGACATTCTTCTTTCTGGTACCAGTGATTCTACTGAGGAAGGAAGCCCACCTTCCTTCCCATTGTTAGTAAAAGGCTGCACTTTCTGCATCTTCTCCATTGCGATGCTACAGATACACATGTCCAGCCATACTTTACTACTGGCTGTTCACATTATTCTTCCATTTCATTTTAGAGATAACACCTTTTTCTAGTATTGGATACTAGGGATTTCACTGTGAATCTATCATTGTACTCTGTAAATGCAATGTGTTTGCATAGCTGAAGCTTTCTGCTTTTCATCCCTCATCAGCCAATGCAAATCTATTTTTCTTGATGAAGAATGACACAGCTGAGGAATGTACTCTCTACATTTTTTGCCAGTTTCTGCGTATGTTGTCTAGAATGGTTGTTGTTCTCATTTGTTACAACTAAACCATATTTAGTATATTAAGGGGGGTGCTACCCAAGAGCTATGAACTGATCTGGCAAACAGAAGTTAATAACAGGCGGATTTCATTGATTTCTCCCTAGGATGGATAAGAAAAATATTTCTTTAATATTTCATTTACAACATCTATTTATAATTGTTACCTAAACATTGGAAAACATTCCAGGAAAGTGCTGCACTGGTATCTGTGGGACCTCAATGCCAATACCTTCTACTAAGATGATGCAATTGACTTTTGTGAGCCTGCCTTTCCAAAATCCAACCCATGAGACATACCCCACGTCCAAGCAATTTGGCTGTGGTGGTCAAGCAAACCCCACTGCTTGCTGGACTTTCTGTCAACCTGTTTTCCCAGAAAAAAATTTCAGATGCAGGTTCTGATAGAGTAACACACGAAGATTCTTGCCTTATTGACTAAGGCTATAGTTTGTACCTCTGCAAGTTTTCCAGATAAGGATCATAAAATCATAGAATCATAGAATTGTTCGGGTTGGAAGGAACCTTAAAGATCATGTAGTTCCACACTCCCTGCCATGGGCAGGTACACCTCCCACTAGACCAGGCTACTCAGAGCCTCATCTAATCTGGCCTTGAACACCTCCTGGGATGGGGCAGCCACAACTTCCCTGGGCAACCTGTGCCTCACCACTCTCATAGTGAAGAAATTTTTCCTTATGTCTAGTCTAAATCTGCCCATCTCCAGCTTATACTCATTGCCCCTCGTCCTATCACTACAAGCCTTTGTAAACAGTCCCTCCCCAGCTTTCCTGTAGCCCCTTCAGGTACTGGAAGGTCACTCTAAGGTCTCCTTGGAGCTTTCTCTTCTCCAGGCTGAACAACCCCAACTCCCTCAGCCTGTCCTTGTATGGGAGGTGCTCCAGGATGCAGCGTCCTGTCAATACTTTAAGCTTGTTAAATTTATTTCACAGAATAGTAATTTTGAAAGAAATCAAGGCAATCAAGTAGTAGATATTTATATAATGACATTAAAAGAAGTAAGAGTCCAGCCTTTCAGCACATTTTCATTCATGTATCTTTCTTCAGAAGAAAGAACTCAAGTGCAGGCCACAAGGACTCCACTTTGGCCAGACAAAGCAAATATAGTGCATTTTCCACTGGTAAAGGCCTAACCTAACACCTGCTCTAATAAGTAGAAGTATCTCCTAGCTCTCATCATCTTTGCATTAGGCCTTCAGAGTGTGACATGTACGTTGGTTCATTTAAAATTTCAGTCATGTGCATTTGGACTCTTGCTAAGTCGATATCAAGTCCCCGTTGACCTCAGTGCAGACAGAAACAAATACATTATTAACGTTTATCTGGGGAGAACAGATTATTAAACAGATACCTACCTATACCCTTGTCATGAAATTCTGACTGATAATCTTATAAATAACTTTTTTAAATAGGATATGACAAAAAAGCAAATGGCTTTGGAAAAAATCAATCTTCAGAAATGTCTACTATGTTTTGAGAGTATTCATGGACGACCTGTAAGTATACCATGGAAAGATAGGTAAATTAAAAACTATCTAACTTGTCTAACAAATATTTTTGGACTCACATATTAAACATATTTAGATGAATTTTACCTAACATAATTTTGGTTATTTCAAAATAATCTTCAGGTCTAGACATTATTGCCTGACACTGATGAATTTGGGTTATATTTTAAAAAATAAAATAAAAAGGCAAGTTTCTGGTGGCCTTGCATCTTCATGATTGCAGGTTGCAGGTTTTGATGATAAAAGTGAAAGATTACATATCCATGGTGGACTTGGCTTATGTATCCAACACATATAAGGTTAGAGAGCTTAGCAGCTGAGAAAGGTTTATGGGGTACTGTCTGAGACATTAAATACGTTTGATGTCTTTGTCTGTAGTCTTATACCTGCCTACATTTCTGCCTAGGAATTGTGGTAGAGGGAAAGAGGAATGGCACCAGCATGTGTCCAAAAATATGCCAGCTCTTAAAAATTATTATGATCCAAATTTCATCTCTCTGCATCTTGGGCAAAATCATATTTATCCATCTTCTTTGGGTCTGGAATGAGAGCTTAGGCATGGAGAGAATATATAAGAAGTGTATCAAGAAATTGTGTTTCCTAAGAAAGAGAATAAAAAAAGAAATTGAGTTATTAGTGCTATATAGAGATAAAAGAGATTTGAAGATTCAAAGATAGAATAAAGAATAACAGGACATGCTTTGTAACATGGGGTTCAGAGAAGGTGTTTATTCTGAAGGCTGAAGCAGCTCTATAATCAGCTAAGAAGCAGGATGCTGACTGCATAAGGTAAGAGGTGATCAGTGATAGCAGCCAAGAGGGAGTCCTAGTTCTGCCAAACAACTCTGATTTCAGGTGACAGAAATCTCAGGGTCAGTCAAGAACCAAGCAGGGAAATGGAATTTAGGGAAGATTTTTATGTCTTTGTTGTTCTTGAAAATAAGCAAGCACTCTGCAGATGCTTCAAGCAGTTACAGTTGCACAGTTACTTACTTAATCATGTGCCTTAGAGAGGCAAATTTTAATCTTTGTATCTACAGGGATGTATTTTCCTGAAGGAAAGGTGTGAAGAGCCTGCATGCATCCTGGGCACCAAGACCCAAGCTTGGTAGCAAGCACTGGCCCTGTGCCTAGTTCAGAGCTGGAGGGGCCAAGGGAGAGGGATTTGCTGAGGATGCTTGTTAAAGATGAGGGATTGATGATTTGGAGAAGGCAAATCGGTGACTGCCCAGGCAGAGGCGCTCTGGTGACATTAGGTAACAGAACAGGTGCCTCTGTGCTGGCAAGGAGTTGTCCCAGTGCAGAAAATAGATTTTTACAATAGTTGAATGTTGATTACTGAAGCCTCAGGAGCCCCTGCCTCAGATGTTTGAACTAGCAAACCATGACGTGCCTTGTCATTTAATACATATCATGCCATTGCATTATCAAAAGGTTAATTTGAATGGAGTATACTGGGATTCCAAGAAAATAATCAGAAATTTAGCCTGTTATGCAAAAAAACTTCGGTGGTTTGCTGTTTTATTATTTGGTTTCTTTTTTTTTCCACTTGTTTGAGTTTTTTTCCTTGTCTTTTTAAGCAAATAGCAAAATTCAGTCCTAGACAATGTTGCAATTACTGTAGAAGCCTTCTTTGGGAGTACAAAGAGAGAACCTATTGAAAACATTGTCAAGTTGCAGCTTATTCAGAGTACCACGAACACAGCAGCCTTGGAATACAGTGGAGAGTGCTGGTGGCAGTGTTTGCCTTGCTGGTAGTTAGTATGGATGAGCATCTTCTTTATCCAAACTTACCTGAGCAAAGTCAGAGAGAGAGGGCACTGGCTAGACTTAGAAAATGATCTGTTCTGGCTTGTTTGGAGTTTCTGGGACCTCTTATGTGTTGCAATCAAATGGAACATGGAGACTGAGGAAGAGAAGTGGACTATCTGGGATAGGCAAGCCCTGACATTCTGCAGGGAAGCATGTCTCTGGAAATAGTTCCTAACTACTCAAATTGCTAGTTGGTGAAGAATTTAGAGGGGAAGCCATATGAGGAGTGGCTGAAGTCACTCGGTCTGTTCAGCCTGGAGAAAAGTAGACACCTCACTGCAGTCTTACAGCTTCCTCACAAGGGGATCAGGGGAGGAGGAGGAGCAGGTGCTGATCTCTTCTCTGTGGTGACCAATGACAGGACCCAAGGGAATGGCCGGAAGATACGCCACAGGAGGCTTAGGTTGGGTGTTAGTAAAAGGTTCTTCATGCAGAGGGTAGTGGAGAACTGGAACACGCTCTACCGGGAAGCAGTAATGGCACCAACCTGAGAATATTCAAGAAGCATTTGGACAATGCCCTCAGACACACAGTGTAAATGTTGGGGTTGTCCTACGCAGGGACGGAAGTTATACACAATGATCCCTGTGAGTTCCTTCCAACTCAGGACATGAAATGATTCTGCAGTGATCACTAAGATATATGCAGGGTCATCACTCTGCATTTGTCTGCTGTCACCCTTACTCTTGATGATCAGGTCTTTGTTTCTGAGTAACTCTGGACTACTGCCCGTACTGTCAGCTGGCCTGTGTCTCTTCAAACCTGCCCCATGTTCACTCATCATTCACTCACCTGAGCATGTGTAGTTGGGCTTCAATGCAGTAGTGCAATTGCAGTGCTAGAAGACGCTGTGATTTTAAGTGGGTGCTGGTACAGAGATGGTGGACTGTTTCACCGATGATTCTATTCCAACACCATCACTGACGAACATGTTGGCTTACTGTTGTGGTTTTTTTTTTATTTCTTGTGGGATTTGCTCTTTTTTATTTTTTTTTTTCCTTTTTCCTGTAAGTTGATCTACTGCACAGCTAGTTTTCATCAGTTTTATTTGTTTATTTATTATTTATTTACGGCTCGATCAGGCTCTTAGTACTTGATCTTAATACTCTCCTCCAAATCAATGCTCCTCCTGCTCATAAAAGAGCAAGAGCAAACCAAATGAACAGATGGTTGACCCTGATTGCGGAAGGCAGCTCCAACAAGCGATGTGTGCAGTAATTCTGCGTGGAGCCAGCTCAGTCACTGAAACTGTAAAGCTGTATTCTCAGTGCTCTCCATCCCACTGGGTTGCCAAGTACGTTGGCCCAGACAGACTGTCATGTTACTATAGATAGCCTGTTGCCATTATTACAGTTAAGTGAGATATCAATACAATGCATAGTAGAAGCATATCGTACCTCTTACAATTCTATTAGCATCTTCTGAAAAAGACAGAGAATAGTTTACCCTTTGACTGAGTGGTGTGGCTCAAGGCATCTGCACTGGCTGTTTTCCATTAGAAAAAAAGAGATTGCCATTTCCCTTTTTAGAAGTAGTATGGTAGTACTGATTAACCTACAGTTTCCATGGACTGTCTACGGAAGCAGTGTATACATCAGGTCATACCCTTCTAATAATTTCCTCAGCTTTACAGGAGAAAATGAGCAATTTATGTATTTTTTTTATTTTTAGTTTTGGAGGGATATATTTTGTTATGATTTCTCTTTAGGTAACTAAGCAAGAAAAGAGTCTCATGAAACCTCTTTACGACAGATACAGAATTATCAAGAACCTTCTTGCAACTCCATCTTTGATCACAACAATTGTAAGTTAGAAAGAATTCATATCCATTGCCAAGAAACATAATAAATGTCATGTTTGATTTGCACCTCTGTGTCAGTCTGGCAGCAACAGAATTACCAATATTTGAAGAATCTGCTCACTGGTTAACACAGAGTGTTGGTATTTCCAGTCGAGCAAATGCTCTGTAAAATTCAACTTCTAAGCATGCCAGAGGCTGCATCGTGTAGCAGCAGTCTCTGAGGCAATTGCTTCACATGACTGGCTAAGAGATCAAAGGTTCATATTAGTTTTCTTTTGTGGCTAACATGCAACACAGAACTGAAACCCATGGCTTTCCATGAAGCACTATACTATCACGATTCTATATTTAGTTGACAATGCCTTTATCAATCATGTAGCACATAAATATAATTTGTAGTACTTCTTTAATAATGTATCAGTGTAATGTAATGGTACCTCTGTGAGCAGGCGTAGTGGAATCTGGCTGTTTGGAAGTTAATGAGCATATCTCTATTAAAAATATTAATAGTAATTGGGGCTGGGTTGATTTGAAAAATGATGAACTATTCTTGTGTTAGATGACAATGCAGCTTTGGATTTCTTTGAAAAATCCCAGTGTAAATCTTCGTACACATGCGCACAAATATTTTATTTGAAAATGTAACTCAGTTACCATGTTATGTCTTTGGAGCTTTGCTCTGTGGAGTTTTTATGCTGAAGCCTTAGTTTCAAAAGCTCAACTTTTCTTCTGAAGATGAAGGAATGTAAGGAAGACAGTGACATCCCTCTATTTTGGCAGTCGACACTTGCAGCTATAAAACTGTGGAATCTCTACTTCCAACTCTTGTTACAGTCAGAATTTCTGGATATATTGCAAACAGTAGATGGTACATAAGAGGAGCACAAGTTCAAGCAAGACTAAAGTGCTTAAATAAATGCGTAATGTTCTCTAAATTTTTGCTGCTTGTAAAGGCTTTTGGTTAAACAGAAATTAATTGCTGGACTGGAACTACTCAGAAGCAAGGCTAACTTCTGTCCTGTTCAGTCATGGTGGACAACATGCTGTAACTCAGTGAGCCCCATGAGCATGTGTATGTGTAATCCATTTCAACGAATATATCCAGGAATTTAAATCCTAATTCTTCACAGTGTCATCCTATTAATTGTTAGTATTATATTGTAAATGACTAATTTAATAATGCTTTACAATTTACAAGCGGTTGAATGGTTGGACTTGATGATCCGGTGGGTCTCTTCCAACCTGGTTGTTCTATGATTCTATGATTCTATGAAGCGGGAGGAGGAAGACTCAGATGAAGACCATTCTCAAAGCAGCCATGAGTTATCATCTGGTCCAATATCTTGCCTCCCTGTTGAGGAGCACCTGTGTTACACTCAGGAGGAGAGTGAGCCTGCATATGTTTCACCTCTGGATGAAAAGAAGGTTTTCAGGCAACCAGCCTTGTCTATGTCCAATTTACATGAGGCAACAATGTAAGTTCTGTCTTTTTTTTGCTCCTGAATTTTTAAAAAAATATTTAATGTAGACTTTGTAAATGAAACACGATCCATACATATTGTGTATAGAATATTCCCACCAAAGAGATGATTCAATGTTTTCTTATGGAAGAAGATAGGCAGAAGATAGTTGTTGCTTGGGCAGCATATCTGTGGATTGAGGAGTGTGAGCAGACAGGAAAAATAACTAACTACATAGACAGGATGGTAGGTTTGACGCCACGGCACAGTAAAGACACATGAGTCTACCTATAAGTGCTGCAAATTTTTTAGATATGCAGCTACTTCTTATGATCTTAGAAACTAGTCGTAAACCAAAACCAAGTTTCAACAAGCAGGATAATCTGCTCTTCTGTGTGTGTACTGGGACTGCCTATGTGAGTGATGCAAAAAATACCAGAGACATGAGGCATAAAAACAGCAACAGGTGAACTTGAGTGCAGCATCATGCATCACGCGGGCACATGTGAGACCACTGAAATGCATGTAAAATCAATTTCTTTCTTGCATAAGAATAGTAATTAGTGTCTGGATTCCCATAGAACTTAATGCCACCCTCCTACCCTCCATTATAAAACCAAAATAAAGCTGTCCTGTTTTGTAGTTAAAAATTTCAGGTTGCATGAAACAACAAATCTCAAGATGGGTTGTTAAGACTCAGCCCAAACATTTGTTGAAGAAATATGCCTTCTGGGAACAGCTGTGTTCTCATACCTTATGGGGTGGTATCTTTTTCTTGTTTTTCGATTGGGAGCTAGTAGATGCATAAATGAAGTTGACAAGGCTCTACCAAAATTGAGAGTAAATAAAAATGTCTTGGTTTTCTGTGTCACTTAACTACATATGCAATAGTTTTCTCACAAATGCCGTGAATATATTTCTGTGCATTTTGTTATTATGGAGAAAAAAAGCCAAACAAACCAAAACAACCCCAAACCCAGCTTCATACGTCATAGCAGAATTCTTTCTCAGCTTAAAAAATGTTATTCTTCAAATAACAGCTAAAGCATGACTTCTGAAAGTGTTGTTTTCAGGGTACCAACAGCATTTCCACTGCATCACCATAATGTTTAGTAACATTATGGGAAGGAACACAACTATTTACTGTGATGGTACAGCCATTTATATCCATAGTTGGGGTGGAATGTCTTGGGGCACTGAGATCAGAGCCTGCTGTGGCCCATGGCAGCAGGCTGCTTACTACCCAAAGCCACAGCTTTTACAATACTTCTAAGCATGTGCAGGTTTCATGTTCTTGTCTCTGTTTTACAGGCCTGTCTTGCTTGAACATCTCAGAGAAACAAGAGCAGATAAGAAAAGACTTCGCAAAGCTCTGAGAGAGTTTGAGGAACAGTTCTATAAACAGACAGGAAGGTAAATAACCGCTCAACAAAAGCTCTCTTCTCCTCCCCTTTGGGCTCTTATGCAGACATGTGGCCTCTACTGGGGTAGGTACTCATAAATGCACAGGGCAAAGAAGCTGCAGCTAAGGACTGGAAGATGCCATGGAGGTGTCTGGTCTCTGTTAAGAAGTCCATCGTCCTCCTTAGTTCCTCCAGGATGTGGGCATCCATAAGGACGGTCTGGATCTGCGGATCTTCCAGGACATGCCTGCAATGGGTATAAACCCCAGCTCAGGATCTTCCCTGAGCAGAAGGGAGGCTGTTAAACCTCCTTTCTGAGGAATCTGCAGGCATTACATTTTACAGTTAGGACATTTTTAAAAGTGCAGGTTTAAAAACAAAAGCCACTTTCACCCATAGATAAATGCTAGCTACTTTTCAGTCTTTGTTTATCCTCTTCTCCCTTAATTTACAAAACTTGTTTCATGAAAACCATGGAGTAGACGGACACGTAGTACTCTGGTAACAGTTTTGAAAGCACTGTGTAATTACTTCTCTGCATATTTTAGAATGAAGTAGTTAGTTATGCTTGCATGGCTGACAAAAAAGAGAATTACCTGGTATATCCAAATTCAGTATTTTAAATACTATTATTTAATGTTGTCTGTTAGAGTTTTTTGGTCCTGTCAAATTATGTTTAGTCTTGTATAGTTAGGGAAAAAAAAAAGAAAAAATCCAACCCAATTCTAATTAACTGTTCCAGAATTAAAGACTATTTCTCTTACACATAAAAGTGACAGCCCTTTTATTTGCTTTTCATAGGAGTCCTCAAAAAGAAGATCGTGTGCCAATGGCTGAGGAATACTCTGAATACAAGCACACAAAAGCCAAAATCAGGCTCTTGGAGGTTCTCATCAGTAAGCATGATATTTCCAAAACAATCTGAAGTGAATGCAATGCTGTGGTATTGTTCTGTAGCAAAAAATCAAGCAAACAAACAAGTAATGACAAAGGGGAAGTAATTTTACAGGTCTTAGTCTGCTGCACAATTATTTGACACACTTGAGATTTTTGATGCACTTTACCAATTACACTAGCTGGGATGAGAGAGGACAGCAATATGCAAGAATATTAAGCACGGGTGAGTGGACTATAGTATATATTTTTTTTCCTTTTGGAAAAGCCTTGAAGTGCACTGTGAGAATATTGTTACAAATTAAAAGGACACCGAAGTATTGCAGAGTCGCAGTTTCAACTGCTCTTAGTTTTAAAAAGTGTGAGGAAATGCTCTCCAGTTTTTTAGTACATGACAATGTATCACACATTTCTTCCCAGGATTAGCATGCACTATAAATAACTATTAATCTTGGTTCTCTGTGTGCTGATTCACTAGATTCAAAGAAACGTGCGTAAAAGAAATGAAGGAAGAACTCACAAACATATTCTGTCTTTCAAGACAGAGTTGCCATTCAATTGCAGTAGCTTCAGAGAAAGGTGTGCACAAAAAACAGTGCTAGGATTTGATCTAAAGTTCTGGGAGTAAGCACTGATGCTGCCCATGGAGAAAAAGAAAGACAGAACATGACTGCCAAATGGTGAAAGTGTTTGGCAAAACAGATAGTTTACAGGGAAAAGATAAAAACACTGCACTGGTTGCTGTCCTTTGCACTACGGCTCACAGGACCCAGCTCACACGACTTAAAATTCAGTAAATAGATCAACTACATGCTATTTTTTATTTCTGTATTAAAATTTGCACTTTATTTTGCCTGATGCTACAATATTTGCTTTTCTAACTACCAAAGCTTGTTTAGACGCATGCACTTTGTAAAATATCAAAGTATTTCTTGTGTTATAAATTGCCACATATATATATATTAAAACAAGACTAGATTATTGCATTATGTTCAGATATTTTGGATAGACGAAGTACATGGTATATAACTGAGTGTCATGGTTATCTAATGAGGAATGTTAGACAACTTGTTTACTGAAAGTATTATAAAAAAAAAGATATTTTTCCATTGGAATTATGCATCTTTCTTAACTTTCAGAGCACCACACTTTGTAATATTAAGGAGATTTTTTTTTCACTATTTGTGCTAGACCATTTATGTGAAAAAATGGACTATTAACAGAAGGATTATCAGTGGTTTTTGTACTAGAAATAAAAAGCAGGGATTCTGGGAAATACCTAGCTCAGACATAAAGGAAGGAACAATTAAAAGAGTAATAATAAAAGGGACTTGAATAAGTAGAATCATGTTTAATGTTTTGCTTTAATTGTCATTTTGTATTGATGACATAGCATAAGCCACCTGTTTTCTATGTTGGTAAGAAGATTTTCATTTTATAAAGCCTATTCTGTACAAACGCTGTTTGTATTTGTATTGTATGTGATAGCTTGGCATGATGTTGAAGATGTACACATTATCAAATAGTTTGGAGGAAAAAGTATGAACACTAAAAAAGGAATTTTTTATTTCTCAGATGTTTGTTGTTCCAGTGTAATGACTTAATAATTTATAACTTAACTTTTATGAATCAGAAATGGTCTCCTTCGTAAATCTGTTTTAATTAAAGTCATCTAGAGCAACAGGAACAGATACAGAGCTATTTGAAGTTTACAAACTACATCTTTGATAAGGGAAAATGATTTCATGACATATGTATACAATTGATATTAAAATGTAATCTATATATTCTCTATGATTGTATAATATTTTATACAACAGTACAAATAAAATATTTTTCTATTATATTTATTATGTCAAGACACGGTTTCTGTTTTCAGTTAGCTAATATAAATAACATAAATAACACTGTCAAACAACACGTTGGAAGTGCTGACATTTCTAGGCTTTGAAATTGAAATCATGCTGCAATTACAACCTTTCATGCTGTTTGGAGTTATCCCAGTATTTGTTCAGTAGTTAAAATGAATGCATATTTAAACACCATTTATAAGCCGTTATTTTTATTTTGCTAAAGCAGTTTATATAGGTTTTTGTTATGTTTGGCAAGAAACAGAAAACAATTTTTTGCAGCATCTAGGTATAAATGGTTGCCAGAAAGAAATCCAGGACTTCTAATCATTTAAAGCATCGGGGGAACAGAAGGGAAAGAGGGAGAGAAGAAATACTAAAAACGCTATTGGAGATTTTGAAGACTCGTGTTTGCTTTTGGTGACAGCGGCATGTGCATGCTTCTGACAAAAATGTCTGACTATGGAAATGGGCAACAGAGGTTTGAAGGCTCCTAAGTAATGAGGGAAGATTTAACGTCCAACACTGATATTGCAGGTCTTGCAGCTGGGATCTTTCTTTGCATTTGCAGTAGACAAGCTCATTAGTTGGTGACCGGTAATTTCCGCAACTGTGCCGAGAGAGAGATCCACAGGATCAGTGTAAATTACTTCCAAAATAACATCCTGGGCATGATGGTAAACCATGACACCATCTTCCTCATCGCAGGTCAGAAATTTATTATCTTTTATATTTAGTTGAGGAAGGCGTTGCTTGCAGAATTCATCTCCTGGTGATCCAACCGGGGCGATAACAAGAATGACGTAGTGGTAGGCTGTGTACATGCAGTAGAAGTCTCCAAAGTACAAGTTAGTATTTGGGTTGAAGAGTTTTTCAGCTGCAATCTCAAATCTGTATCTTCCATAAGGAGAATCTTGTGGTGGCTTCCCAGTGTTAAATTCAGTGTTGCAGCTAAAGAAGATGCCTTCCAGCTTCCCACTGATCGGAGAGCCATGGCTGCCACTGTTATCCTTAACAGAGGGCTGCATAGCATTCCCATGATGCTCTCTACAAATGAATGACTGGTATTGTTTATTTGGTAACACATGTTAAAGAAAAATGGCAAGTTAGGATGTTATGCTGTTAGGTAACAGTCCTGAAAGGACACAAGGGAACACAGTTAAATCGAAAACTCTGGTTAGTGTCATAATCTTAGGACCAAGAAAATCAAGCGAGGCCAGACTCAAAGAGCTAGAATAACTCCTGATCAAGGTAAAAAATCTGCTTTTCCAGCCTGACCTCTCTGTAAGCGGTGAACTGTGTGGGCATTATATGCAGGAAAAGAATAGTACAAACTAAAAAGCCCCTAAACCACCAATATCTTTAATTAGCTGATTTGTTCGGCCTTCCACTACAATTCTAGCAAAAAGCACATTTTAGTTTAACCACAGGTTGAAAGTTGTAAGTCAGTCTCAATATGCCGAATATACTGTTTGTTAATGTGTATTTTTAGCATAGGCAGTATACATCTTATGTAGAAAACTGCCAGTGAAAGTTATTTCTGAACAATGTGTTAATAGAAAGGAATGTACTGTCTGCCATATTTTTTTCCCCAAATGATAATTTCAGGTCTAATTTGTCTACTGCTGATTTCAGTCAAAGCAAAGCTAGGCACACAGTATTAGGTAATTTGCTTGGTTTCCACTTTGGTTTGTATCCAGCTTCTGCAGTCACTGGTCCCAAGAGGAAAAAAATGTAGATTAACTCTTTCTTTTTGCCAGCTGAGCTCAATTTGGTTCCAGTGCAAAGAATTCAATATGACAAGTGAATTTTTAAGATCCTTAATCACAGATTGCATTCGGCAGCGTTAGGCTGCTAAAATTTTAGAACAGTCCAAACCACCCTACCTAATCCTTCTTTTAGCACCTGAAATTTTATATATGGACATTCCCCAGAACCTCCAGCCTACATCTCTTTGGAAGTGCTGTACTGACAGCTTTGATGCTCTCTGCACCTGCGACCAGGTGATATCAGAAACGGACACATTCCCTTCTCTAAGTCCTGCAAAACACTAGATTTACTAGGCACACTCAGAAAACGCCTTTATACATGTTGACAGATTGAAACTGCCTGAGGCTGTGGGACTGGAGGAGAATCTTACATCCCCCTCTCGCTTTACTCGTCCTCATTTTTCTATTTTTCCTTTTTCAAAATATATCATTCATTCATTCATTTATTTATTTATCTATTTTCCAAGAAGTGGGGAAGCTAGCCCAGTCAGCTGTTCTCTCTGCTTTTAAACTGTAACAGCTGTTTATGATCTGTTTTTTACATTATTTCTAATCTGAGCAGTGTATCTTAATTCAACTTTAAGATAAATATGAGAAGTTTTCTGGGCCATTCAAATGCTACATAGTTACTGGCTCAAGGCCCCTTTCACAAGACACTGATGGGAGTGGGGGGATGTAATTGCTATAGTAGGACTGAAGTGATTAATAGCGAGAAAAAAACCCCAGCTTGAACAACAACCACCGTCTGCAGCCTGGAAAGCCAGGATGCTTGCATTTCTGTTTCTGTGGCAAGATACTGACATCCAGTGGCCAATTAGGCTAATTATAGGTCACTCTCCTCTGGGATCTGAGCAGCTTTATGGTGCTCCCAGCTGAGGTAAGCAGCAGATTGACAGGAACACTATTTACAAACTCACTTTAAACCCAACATTTTGGGGTTGCAGCTTTAACACCGTGACAGCTGCTTGTTTGCCGATGCTACTAGAGCTACTCTAGAAGCTTTTCCAAGCTTGTTTACTAGTTATGACACCACAGAGGCCAGTGGCAGGCACGGTACGACAAGGAAATTTTCCTAAAAGGAAGCATGTGTTAGGGCTTTTAAGGTAACATTCAGAAAAGTGCATTGAGGAAGGACTAGCTCTTGTGACTCTATTAGTACTTTTGGGATCAGAAAAGGTGACCATTGGACAGTTACAGCTATTCTAGGTCCATACTGACCTGGTAAACCACAGCTTCTTCTCTCTAACTCACTAACAGAAGGGAAAACAAACCTGTCTCTATTTCTATCAAACCAAGAATAAACATGACAGGAGGGAGGGGAAAAGATACAGTGCAATTGCTTATAGTCACATTTGGCACAACAAGGCCAAACCCACAGCTATAAATGCACCTCAGTGGTAATTTTCAAAATTCAAAGGCAGATGAACTGTGATTACATAGCTGAAAACAAAGCTATATGAGAATCAGAACCACCATAGGCATATCCCTTCTGTGGTTTCTTGTCCAGGTTGGCAGCAGAGATTTACGACGTCCTCTAAGAGTCTCAACAATTACAGTTCATTCTCTACCTCCATTGAGTTTTACAGCTTTGTCACCATGTGCAATAAAATAATTCTTCCAAAACACAGATGAGAAAGAGCAAACCTCATGCTCTGGGATATATGACACTTCCAGAATCGAGCAGATTCTCATGACTACGAAGTGGAAACATTCCTAAGGGTGGTGGATCCTGCTTCTTGGAGTTGGATTCCCTTTTCTTTCTTCACTGTTTTAAAAAAAAAGACTTTCTAGACAGGTACTAGTATGACTCCCACCTAAAACTGGAATTATACAGCACAGCATCAACCCAATGTCTCAATACACATTAAAGAAGCATAGTCAGTGCTGCCACCCTCCTGACACAGTGCTGAAACAGATGTTGACATATCGCTTACCTCTCATCCACGATCTTCTAATGGTGGAAGGTTACCTCTGCATGCTGGCTGCTCCTGCTCAGTCAGTACATAAGCTTTGACTCCTTCTATTGAAAAGTCATCTGTTCTATTGTAACGACACTTACGGTTGCGTGTGCAAAGGAACACTGGGTCTCCCAAAATGAATAACGAACCTACCTCCAGCTATCCCACTTATTTGTTCCAACTGAAGCAGAGTGTTGCAAAATTGCCTAAACATCATCCCCTCTCCCTTTCTATATGATCTGTGAAATAATATTTGGATTGCAGAGCCCCGGTTACTATATTTTGGCATAGAAACTGAGTGGTTGTAGCTGGACAGCAAATATTTCATAGACTCATAGAATACTTTGGGTTGGAAGGGACCTTAAAGATCATCTGGTTCCAACCCCCCTTATTTCAAGTGGAACTCTCATATGCAGGGAAATGCCTATGCCCACACCTGTGCACTTCTACTATTAGACATCTTAGTCTGAATTTCTTAGAACAATGAAAGCATTTGGCTCCTAAAAGGTCTGTTATAATGAGCCTTTAATCAGGCTGGATACCCTATGAATTCTTCAGTTTCTGCTTCAAAACAAAACCTTTTATTGCCTAATGAAAGTGCCAAGTTAAGCAAGGTGGAAGAAATTGGTTATATTTTATTTTTATTTTTTCCCTCCTTCTGAACCGGCAATATAGCATATCAACATTCTGCTCTAGCTTTAGAACAACTACCTTCATTTACTTATTTTCATTACTCCTTTAATTTGCCAAATGATTTTGCGTATGATTACTTTCTTACCTGATATAATCGAAGTATTCTTTGTGCTGATTACGATAAAAAACAGATAGTTTAAGCATACGGCCTGCAATCACTTCAGCTTTTTCCAGTAGCTGTGTTAGGTGAACTTTTGAATAATCTGGAAATAAAAGACAATCTGCTAGTATGGGGGGCAGGAAAAATAGCAATACTCTCCAAAAGCTACACAGGCACACAGACTTAAAATTGGGAGCAGAGCCTTGATAACACACATCACATCATTCAGCAGCTATACAGACATTATATAGCCCAGCACCACCCTCCAAGAGACCAAGGGCAGGAATATCTATATTTGATTCTCCACACTCCTTTCCCCATAAGTACTTTGCAAGCCTATAGCAACTTTCACCTCAGGATTTCCTGTTAGAGCTGGATTCCTTGTATTTGGGAAAACAGAGCAGCTGAAGACTGCCTCCTTTCACTTAGGGTATTTGAGATACTGCTACAACATGCCCCGTTGTGAGCCAATAAAAATTCACATGACTGAAAAAGCCTAAATGGCACCTCAACCAACATGGGATTCATGGAGAGCTCGCTTCAGCTCTCAGCTTTCACAGTCAAGCCCATTGGTGCTAGGTGATGAACAATCAAAGGAAGAGACTCATAAATCAATGACAGGCTAAACTGATCCTTGAGACGTAGTGTTGGTGAAGCTCAGACTTTGCAGCGAGCAGAGAAGGGAGAGCAGCACAATGTCTTAAGCAAGCTGTCTGTTAGGGGGCTACCACTCTGTCTTTTCTCCACAGGGGCGAGTAGCCAGCAGAAGGCTGCTCCCCTTCAGTTCACCAGTCTCCTTTCCTAGCCTGGGACCAGCAACGGAGCCAGGCACAGCACTTCGGGGCAGCTATTGTGGAACAAAGGGACACTCCAGCAGCCTCCCACCTCTCATTAACACAGCAAACCTGAGCAGCCACAAAGCCTAAAGTTAGAATTCCAGGTGTGACTATTTTAACTCTACTAGCCTAGCTGGTAGATGGCTAACCCCTTCATACAGCAAAACAGCATTAAATGCATATGTATGTCCTACAGTGCGTGTTTCCTCAGCAATATTACCTGCTGTGCAAAATTCAATGATTTCACTCCACTCAGAAACAACATAATCACCATCCACTTGCTTTGATGCTGTCTGCACGGCTACTGTATATTCTGTTCTTGGGCTCAAGAACCAGTGCCCGCGGACTGTCATAGGCAGAGGAACAGCTTTGGCCACCAGTTTAGTAGGTACATCCTGCCGGAAACAAAAAGATAAAACAACACACAAGTCAGCAGAGCAACCAAACCAATCCACCACACCTTCCTCAATTGTTTTTGTAATGTAATCACCCACCCCTGTGTAAACTTTAGTTACTTTTCACAGTCCATTGAGGCAGCAAAGTTAACAGAGCAGCCAAGACCAATGGCCTAAGGTCTGCTCCAAGAGCTCTGGTGGTAACCTACACGTGTGACTTTATTATTGGTTCCAAGAGACTATTAACCAATACCATTATATAAAGCCCAAATATGTAATTCAGACTAGGATGATCTGTCTTTACGTATGCAAACACAAAGGTATCTTAAATTGAGAGCTTCTTATGCTCTCCTTGCCATAGTTTTCTTTCAGTGTAACCAAACAGAATTCCTCCTGCCCTCAATCAGTCCACCTATATTGCTGTTGATATCTTCCAAACCAAACTTCAACAGAGAAAATGAAATCCATTGCAGAGTAATTTTGTGTGTTTGACATGTATTATATTACCCTTGTGTACAGGAAGGACCAGAACAAGCCAAACAAAGCTAGATGGTTTGTGCACCTCTTGCTTACCCCTGTGCCACCTTTGCAGGTACCACATTTTTCTCTTCCCACGTGTTGAACTATAGTGCAACAAAGAAGCACAGCTGCTTGCTCTTGTTTAAATACCTAATTTCTACAGCACAGACTACCATGGGGAAGAAAATAACGAAGAACTAGACAGTTTATGCTAGAACTTTGGGTGAAAGGACTCATAGAGGAGTTGAATAAGTCTCTTCATGATATACACAAGGCGCTATGATAGAGAGACTCTTGACTATTTATCAGTAATGACTGAATAGTAAGATGTCTATCATGTGAAAGGTGGGCATTTTAGATAACACCTATAGCTGTCCACATGTAAATACTAGTCCACGGCCATCCACCCATAAATACTAGCACAGTACTCCCTTAAGGAAAAAAGAAATAGGAAAGAGACAGTTTCTGTTCATCATCTGTACGAAAGACCTGAAAGATTTTTTTTTTTCTTCCATTATGGAACAATATCTTTCTTTTATTGTTTTTCTCTCAGCAAAACATATTCTTTGCTTTCTGCATTAAGAAACTGTAAAATTAGCAGCTTATGTTATTACAATAACTGAAATGTGATTGATCAAGGCTAAGATTTTTTTTGTCATGATTTTTCTTTATTTTCATTTAAATCAAAAGAAGCTGGGAGACAATTTTCTCTATAAAAGACTCCATTGTGCACTCTGAAATAAATAATATATAGAAGATAGAGAAAAACAGAAAAAAGAAAAAGAAAAGAAACCTCGAATGACATTTAAAGCTGCCAGCCTGGAACTATACTGCAAAGGCATCCCACTGGACCGAATCTGCTAATGCTAAAGCAATCAGCACCTGCTATAGTTACAATCATTAGTCTTCCTGTCATCTTTCCTTTGGCAATTGCAAAAACTGCCTCCACCTGGGTCAGGTCTCTCTGCCTACAACCCAGTGGTAGGTTTTGCCCCCATTAATTCTGTCAGTTTTCATGTAAAATTAAAAGCCTCATTGCCCCCATGCATCAAAACTTTACCTGCCAGCCGTGTATCCAGAAACTCTCTGAACTGCACCAAAAAAAAGGCAGAATACTTAAACCCACAATAAATAGAGAGTTCTAGCTCTTGCACAGCTGGGGAGGAGGGGCAGATATGATACTCTTCATAACTCTTATCTGTTCCTCTTCTTAGCAAACCCTTTCTATTGCCTTTTTTTTTTTTTTGTTAAAGGTTTCTATACTGACAGGAAAAAAAATGGTTCAAATGTTCACGTTGAAATTTCTCTGGGGAGCCTACATTTCTTCTTTTCATCTCAGCTCTCATTCCTGGCTGAGCCCCCAAAGAAGTGCAAAAGAGGTTATCTTGCAGCCAGGATTCTGGAGTGGCAGATGGCTGCACCACCACCAGCACCCACTAGACAGCAATGATTTCCAAGAACAACCTGGAAGCACGGAATGGCTAAGCAGCAAGGTATATGAGCCCCACTACCTTTCTCCTTTTTGGGAAGAGCCACCTATTTTGCAGTGTCTTTTCATTGCCAAAGAAGCAGCTTTCAATTTTCAGCTTTCTCCCATTTAATCTTATCCTTCCCTTTGCCAGGTCTGCTTGTAGGACACACTGTGGGAGCTCAGCACACCCAGTTTCTAGTCCTAGATTTGCTAAACATCTGACCCTCTTATCCTATTACAAGGAAATCATCATAGTTCCATATCTGTATGCAAATTATTTTGAGAAAAAGGGAAAGTCTTATTAGAATTCTACACTTTCCATACTACTAGTGATACAAATCTCCTCCTTCACAAATATGACAGCAACAGTCATAAATGCTACAACTATATGCGCCCTAAATATATTGAATATATTTTATATATTTGCCAAGAGAAAAAGTATAAAACGGATGAATCATTCACGTATGGTCTCCTGGGCACACAAGGAAACAAGCAACCCCCTTTTCTGAATTCTGACAAGACATCCAATTTATTCATAATTTTAATTGATAGACTTCAGTCTCCTGTTCTTACAAAACCAACTGCCCCTCTCCTTTGACTAAACACTTCATCACAGTAAAATGCTAGGGAATTGCTGAGAAAAACAAAATAAATGACTTACTTATCTTTATTGCACTACCAATATGCATCCCCCCCCCCCCATTTATCATCACAGTAATATAGATTTTGAAGTGAACAGTGTTTGATCTGCTAGGGTGGTTCTACCTTTTACAAAAACAGATTTTACAACTTTAGACTAGTTTGCACATGAATGAAAAAACAAATTGATCGATAAAATGAAAGAAATTAAAAAGGATCCATCCAAGTAAATATGTCTATTAGCAGGTTTATTTACTCCTGCTGTATAAAATCACAATTCAAAGGCTCCCTGTCCAAAAGTAACAGCACTAAGAAAAAAGTCAAAACTTACCCTATATATTTGCTAGCGGAATTAAAAATGGGTCATAATAAATGGCTATTATAAAATTAAATTTGTAGTGCACACGCTTGTTCTTAGCAACTGCAACATCTTGGCCAAGTGTAAAATTCTTGATTTCAAGCATAAATAAGTGATTTTTAATTCGCTTAATGAATATTTTACCTGCAACCACATAAAAACCCCCAAAAGTCAAATAAGGAAATGTGAAATTTATACACATGCTATTAACAGCAGTCACAGGAAAAATACTCTCACAATAAAAAGACTCAGAGAAATTGGTGGAAAATTTTCCTGGTTATCCTACTGGTTTGTATGGTTTATAAATCAACGGCAATTTAGGTTCTGGTAAAATAAGAGCTTTTATATTTGCCTGGATGTTTTTTTCTGTGTTGGCAAACCTTATCTTTTGGAGGTATTGCCAACATTGTTTTGAAATCTGCAGATGATTGTGTCGTTTAATCTTCCATCTTATTCCATGTTTCTCTAGACATCTCATTATTTCAGCTATTCTGAGGTTAAAGCAAGTTCTGCTGGATTTGATAACTACGGATTCTGCAATACATTCAAATATGTCTCTGCATTAGTGGCTTGAGGAAAGAGGCCAGATGAATATTCAGGTCACAGTACAGAATGCTGCAAATTAAAATTGCTGGAAGCCTTCCTAGAAGAACATTAGAATTTGTGACTTTTGTTGAAATTACATGTGTTGCTTTTATTGTGTAAGTTCCAAAACTGTTTTAGCTTCAAATGAAACAGAAAAAGTAACGTTCAGTAGTCTATTAAACAAACGTATTCGTGTGTACACGCACATAAGTTAGAGATGGGTAAGGTATTTGAGTAAAATAAATTATCAATCAGATTAATCAAAACCCACCTTTGCTGGATATCCAATACTCATTTCTCATTGTCTGGCTTTGAATGGTTAATAAACCAATAAGATTCATCTATTTAAAAACAAGTACTTTCACTTCAAGTTTTAAATGAAAATTACCTTGTGTTTAAATTTGTTGGAATTCTTGTTTTCTTTCTTGTTGAGATCGATAAAGTAATGAGTAATGCGGTCCTTGGATTTAGAATTCATGTCCCAAGAAATCTTGAAGGAATCACATGTGATGTTGCTTATTTTGATGTTGTGCGGGACTGGAAGTTCCTCCATCTCTGCAATCCCACTATCTTGTGATTTATTCCCTGCACAAAAAAAAAAACAAACATGATTCATCCAGTTAAAGGCCTATTTGATACCTGTTATCTGTGCTCCAATACGATCACATCTCTAAACAGCCTTTCACAAAGCCTCACAGATCGTACTCAGAAACAACTATGAGGTACAATTATGCAAGTCTCAATTTCAGCGATGGGAAACGTTGGGAAGGGGTAAAATTCTTCATGCGAATAAGCACCAACAACATGTAAGCAGGCTGCACAGGCAACTATGACAACTGCATGCAGCTGCAGTTTGAGAATAAGGAACATCTGAAGCTACCTGGGGCTACAATCTTTAGTTAAGTTGCCAGCAACCTCCAATTAACCTAATAGTCCTAACCATACCTGTCAATGAAATAAATACAAACAGAAATCATATTCAAGCTAAAACTATTTTTCAGGCACGAAGTAAAACCACTAGGTTTATAGCTAGTGTATGTATGTGCACATATGTATACGCATATAGAAAACACGGTCTCTTTAACAACGAAACAATTAACAGTGATCACTTTGTGGAGCCACATACACACCAACTGCATTTTTTGGTCTTTATTCTCTCTGTTTGCCCAGTTGAGACCCTGCAGTTTTCTTGGGAAGTTTTTTCTAATTTCTCTAAACGCATATGGTGGATAAACAAATCATCGTTGACCCCAATAAGCATCACTGGTTCTGAGATTAGGTCTTCTCATAGTTCCCAAGGCAACCTTGTGGTAGAGCATTCTGCGAACATTAATGCTCAGAAACATCAGGTGATCTTGCACTACATAAGACACAGGTCAAAAGTGAAAAAAAACCAGTAAAAAAATGCAGAGAGACGAGAAACATGAGTGAAAAATGGTGAGCAAAGATAAAATAGAGACGATAATGTATGTAAAGAAACAGAGTATAAAAAGAAAAATCACAGATACGAATAGAAACAAACAATGGAGATAAAACAAGGATAATGTCTGCGTAAGAAAGAGAGGAAAGCTCTCAAATTCTGTCCAGATGAAGAAGACTGGAAGCCCATGCAGAGATGTGAGGGAACACATTTTTATAATTATTTTTTAGTCACATCTAATTATAGAAAATGATAATATTTACATACTTCCATTATAACAGATAAAAAATGGACACAGAAGATAAGTCTAGTCTGTAATAATAATAAAAATTTGACTTGGAAAACACTAGGGACATTTCAACCTATCAACATACATTGTCAAAGAATTATACCAACACCTCAAAGCAGGAATATTAAGGTTGGCTTGACTGTTCAAAATTCTCCTCATGGTAATGAGTCTGCAAAATCCATAGATTTCCAGCTGGTCTTCTCAATAAAGTGATTTTAGTGATGACTTCAAGAATCATTAACACTTTCCTAAATTTTTTTATTCCGTTCTATGCATTTACATCAAACAGGTTGTCTATTCTTTAAACATCCTCTTGCTCTTTTTTTCCTTTTCAACCAAAATCAGAGTCAGATGATGCACGCTCTTGCTCAAAATCCTATGCTTTATGTGCCATCCACGATGACATTTTCAACAACTGCACTGCCTGCAACAGGCTCACAAATAGCAGTCATTACTGAAAGCTTTCTGTTCATATGAAATACATGTAAGTGCTTTTCCCAACATGAGATTGCAGAAAATCAGCAGGGAGAAAACGGCATTGCTTTCTTTCGTAAGCATTTTGTATTTGAAAAATGACTGAAAGCTCTACCAGGAACACCGAAAAGGCTACATATGATTGGTCTTCCAGGAGTGATGCTGCTGAGGTTCTCAGACCTCCTGGTGAGCTGGATGGACTTGGACCCCAGCACACTGAATAACTGAATAAAGATCTTAACAGACATGCAATCAGGAAATCCAAGTCATATATATGCACAATACATTAATGTGCATCTTCTTTACTTCAAAAATAAGCTTATACACTCTATAACTATGAGCCCATCCATATCACAAACAGCCAAAGTAGTTTAAGCTTGAGGAGACGTGTGCAAGTGAGTGATGACCATTGACAAAAAATAACAGAGATGAAAAAAGCTTTTGGAGCAGACAGATGACAGCCAAACAGCAGAAGAGCTTCTGTAAATAAGATTTTTTTTTTTCCTGCACAATTATTGGAAAGAATGTCTGGCATACAACTTTAGATGTTTGTGCTCCTGATCCTTTTACTTTCTTTGCTTAAGAAGTGCATAAACAGTTTAAGTAAATGTCCAGTAGAAAATCTCCAGGTAATTTTTAGCAACATTTTTAGTATGTCAGAAGAAGAAAACACTTGCATTACTAAGTGCTAAGCTATCCTTTATTTTGTAATGGAAGAGCATCCAAAATAAACACTTTTCTGAAATCTTTAAACCTCTTTGAAAGTGGAAAAAAAATTTACAAATTTTGAAATTCAAACAGAATGCCAACAGATTATGAAATACGAAAGTAAAATACCTCAAAATCATCACCAGTAAGCAATATTGCAGTTTCCCTTCTATTTAGGATATGAAGTATCTGTGCTATTAGTAATACATGCTTATATTTCGATACGTATTTTTGTAGTCCTGAATGTCAAAATCCATTGAGTTGACAGGCAGTAATAGAAACCTGATAATGATACAAATGCGGAGGATGATTATTCAGTGACTATTGGTAAATGGTGAGGTTTGAACAGCAATCAGTGTACTGTTGCATGGGAACAAGGGAGAAGAAAGGACATGAGAAGCCTGCTCTTGCTCTCTTAGATTTGACTGATCATAGGGACCAAACATGCAGGTACTAGACTATTTCTGTTGCCCTACAGCACTCCAAAACTCCAGCTGAAGATAATTTGCTACCACTATGGATGTGAGAATAGGTGGAGAAGCCCTTCAAACTGACTACTTCAACATTTGTCGCTTTGCCACTTCATTGAAACTGAATTGATCTTTGATGAATCATCACAATACAGACAAAACCTGAAAATTAAAGTAGCATAGGAAATTTTGCTTTGAACAGCTTCATATCAAATTAAAATAGATCAGCTTCCAATTAAAATGGCTACTTCATTTTGCACCTTCATGTTGCTTCAACATTGGAAGCCAAAGCAGGGCTGGATGGAAACACTGCTTTCAGGTCTCTTCGGGGCAGAAATGTATTGAAGAGCTACTAGTCAAACATCATCTCCTCTGCTAAAAAACCTAGGCGTGTCATCCCTGCGTGCTACAGAAACATCTCTGTTTTAACAAAAAACCAGTTCACATTTAGAACAAGCAAATTGGCTGAGTGATTCTTGACCTGTATAACAAGAAGTCAAAGACCACTCATGTGTGCATAGTTCACACTGGAAGCATAAGACTTTAAATTTCTTCAAAGATTAAGAATAAATACAACACGCCAGCTCTACTGAGATCAGCTGGAGAACTGCAAGATTAATGTTTTATGCTCCTACTCACAGGCTTATCTCTCTCTGCCATATCCAGAGTTAAATTTCAAGTTAAATTGTCTAATCAATTTTAAAGCGGTTACGATACTCACTGCTGCAGCCGAGCCAAAATGCTGGCAAATGGGTAACAAACCAATTTTATTTGTATGTACACAGACACACTTAATTTAGTATCCTCATTATATCTCCAACTTACATAAATTATTTCTGAATGGGAAAAAAGGGCAGAAAATTCCCATTGAACATTCGTGGCTTTCATCTGCAGCTACTGGAGACAAATGATAACACTTGGAAATTGAGAAGCCCACACGTAAAGATTTGGAAAAGGTTGGGTGTATTTTTTAATTTGCTTCGTCACTCAAAACGAGCTGAACCATTATATCTGCGGCAGTGGAAGGATGACGGAGAAGAACCTTAACATAACCTCTGACTGGGAGTTACTGAGCATTCACAATCACTGATTTTTTATAATTTTAGAACGCTACCATTCTTTTTCTTAGTTCTGCAAATGCAGAATGTCACAGCAGGGCAAGGGAGTACGTGCTTACTGATTTTTTTATTTCACAAACTGTTTTATGTTATTCAAGAAAGATATCCTGAGAAGGCTAATTTGTAGTCTACTCTCTACACACACTTATAGCTCACAGAAGTGATTTTTTTTATGAAACTAGACCAATAAAATACTACATTTCTGGGCTCCTATGACCTTGCTTATAGATGTTTTGACTCTGATAGTATCTTGGGAAATACATTCCTGCTATTAAGCATGAACCATGGAAAAAAAATAATGCTGATATTGAATCCCTACACATGCATCTGTATTTCACAGTTTGAATGTAATTCATCATTTGGAAACATTAAAAAGACAAGTTCATGCTCAAAGGCTGTATACCAGACACACTGCAGCAGAACTCTTAAGTATTCAGAAGTCACGCTGTTTGTATTCAGCAACCAAATCACACCCTCTTCCCCATAACTCCATCCACAACACTAATATGCCACCTTTCACCGCATTAACTGTGTAGCTGGCTGTACTATGCAACCATGAAAAATTATGCAGCAGTCAAGAAACAAATTCACAGGAAACAGAACTTGCAAATGGCTAAGTACAATGACATAATATCCATCCATCAGCAGGGAAAAACCCACAAATATTACAGCCATAATGAGTGCGATTGCTTTTATTCAGTGTGAAGTAAACTCATGAAATATTCATTCAACTGCAATGATGTCCATTAAATCTGGAGAAATTAAAAGAGGGCAGGGCTGGGTGAAATCTTTTTCTCTGCTGAAGCTAAGGAAGCATCCCTTCAGCAATCACGGATGGCAAAACATAGCTGTAAAATGTTACTATTTATCTGCAATTTAGACTTGGATACTATGGGAAATGACCACTGAAGTAGTAGAAGAATGCTGTTCTGGTTATTATTTCCTCTTCGGGGGGTTTAGATTCAACCGATTCAGATATTGGTCCAATATCCAGACAAAAATTATTTATTCATATGTGGAAAAAATGTAAATATCTAAACAGAATTTGGAATAAAGGTGGCGTCTGTTTTAACCATCACGCAACCCAATCCAGAGCTGTCCTAAGTCATGGTTGAACTTTACACATCCCTGAAGTTATGTAAACATGTTTGGTATCACAGAGCCCAAGCACGCCAGGACAACAACCAACAGAAAAGAGAAGAAAGCAATAAAACGGCTTTTCCTAGCATTGCTTTAAAATCCCTTGTCGACTGTGTTTCCTGCTAAGGCTTTGTCCTTCTCTCCCTCAAGATGCAAATTACATCAGCTTAATGAAGTGTAACTTGCATTTTCATTCAAACTCATTAAGAAGCCCCCTCAACATGTATAAATAGATTTGCCTCTTTTGGCATCACACTGGAAAATCTCCAGTTTTATGGACAAAGACAAATCATCTGGTTCTAAGTTTCTTTGTACTCAGGGATAAATCTTCAGTGTCTGTAGAGTCATATTGTGGGAAACATGGACTTCTGATGCTTTTGGAGCTCACATTCAAAACTCACTATTATGCCTCTCTTCAGCTGCCAACAGCACTGCCATGCATCTTCGAAAACACGTCCCCAAAGGATTTGTGAAAAACAGTAAAGCATTTTGGGCTGTCAGTTTGTACTTCATAAATCACATGTTTTTCCTTGAAGCTGAAAAAGTTGCTATTCAGAAGTTTCTCTATTTGCGAATTAAACTCCTTGCATTTAACACCATCTAGATTTCAAACACAACACGAGCAGTGGAATGCTTGCTAATGATGGCTGTTTCCATTTACAACCCTGTCTTTTCCAGCTGTAAGTTGTACTGAAACATCTTAAGAGCTCACTAGTCCAGCTACCGCATTCTCAGCTGAGGAGGTCACTTGGGAACAGCAGTTTCTTAAATTTTTATTTCACAATGACAAAGCAGCTGTTTAAAACCTCAGTTTAGTTTTCCGGAAGACATAAATATTTAGAGATTTCATATAAACAGTGCTAGAAGTCATGGAATCTACTAATTCCCAAAGAATTTAATTGAAAATTTGGAAATGTCACTACTTCTTAAAGACAAGGCACTCATTTAAGGCTCAGAAGTTGGTAGAAGAATAGTGAAGTAAAAATCAGGTCCTTCTCAAATTCTACCTGAAGACTGCCTGTCCTCTGATTTTATCTAGGTGACATAAAACGTAATAAATACAGCAAAAGCCAAACAAAACCCTAATTCAGAACACATTCTTTTAAAATGTTATGTTTTTCAGATCTTACAATACATCATTGGGGAAAACAGAAAATGATTTTCAATACAATGAAATACATTAGCTATGACCGTTTGAAGTGGAAATGTTTGATGAGAGGGGATCGACTTCATAAAGAGCACCCAGGTACCAAGACACAAGAAATCCTCTTACTAGACGCTGATACTAACAACTGAAACCAACTCATTTTGAAATAGTAATTCCCACAAAATGAATAGAAACGTCTTTACATCTACAGAAATGCAAAAATTTCCACCTTCCCTTGTCTTGATAATTCAGCTGATTGTTTATTTTTCAGCTCTATAAAGGTAAAATATTAAATTCATAATTCTAGAAAACTGATATAGACTGACAATATTTGAGTGCTATAACTCAGACTGAATCCTCCAATTCATGGTGGAATTATTTTATTTACTCAAATATTTAATAGAAGGAAGAATTCTTCTTTCTCTACAACCATCAAAAGTGACACGTAAATGCCAGGAAATTATATATTAGCTGCATATTTTAAATTTAACTAAGCAAAACTACAATTGTATGCATTTCTCCCGAGCTCTGGAATGAACGGGTCCTTGTCCAACTGCTACCTACATAAAATTGTTTTACAGGACCAGGACAATATGTCCCTACCAAGAAAATAGTTAACCTGAATATAAAGAATTTCAGTGTTCACTGCAGCACCTTGCTCAAGATAGACAATGAAATCACACAGAGGGAATACAAATCCAACATTTTATAAAATTATCAAGTCAAGGTTGTTATTTGTGAGGCCATGTAAGTGGCACTTATCCAGAATGACTATTCTATTTCAAAGTTCAACTTGCTATCCATAACCACATATGTAACGTTTATGCTTTATTCATGTTGCTTTTCATGTATTTAAAAAAAAAAAAAGTGAATAGTTGCAGACTCCTAAATGTCTCTCTCTCCTCTCCCCTGGAATCCTGGTAAACTAACTCCCAATACAGATTTTTATATTTATATAAGCGTATTTAAGATTATTTTCTAAACAAGTATCCTAGTAAAACCAATTCCTACATTAGATAATGAGAGAAAGTCTGGCTCTATAAATCCTGTTTGAAGTATAAACCCCTCTAAATCTTCTCTTCATTTCCTCCCAACATCTGATACTACAGTTGTGCATTTTCTAGTAAGATAATGTGCACTCTGTCCAAAATTTAAAAATAGTTTTGAAAATGAATATACATACATATTATGTATGCATACCTATATTTCCTGAATGTTTTCTAAATATACATGCAGATTTCTCGTTACTTGGTTTTAACTGAAGGCTTAATTTGGTTGTTTCCTACTAATCTACATCATTGATTTCAGCAGGAATATTCCACACTGCAAAACGAAGAGAACAAAACTAGACTCTATGAGTACAATTAGCTGATGCTAGTATAGCCAGAGGGTACCCCAAAACTCTGCCCACACAAAGCACCAGGCAACCTCAGACTGTCTAGTTTCTCTATTAAAGAATTTCTCTCTCTTCAAAAGTACTCAATTCTTTCTCCAACTCACTTGGAGAACAAATGTAATCTACAAGCGGTCCCGTGATTCAAATCAGGAGCAGACCAATATCTCAATCCCGCTGCTGACAGCGATAAACGTACATGCTCTCAGCTCCCACTGAGCAACGCTCCGCTCTCTCCCGAGCCTCATTTCTCACTGCCTGCTACAGGACTGAGACTTCATTCTGCAAGTAGCCTCTTGTTTCACGAAGACGGCTCCAAGACTTGGTTTTTACCTGACAGGAGGTGTAGTACAGCCACTGACGGACAGTGTGCAATAAAAGAAAAGTATTCAGTGCAGTGCTGAAGACTTGTTACTCACCTGAATGCTAACTCATCTGAGATGCTGATTTGCCCTTCACACAAGCATTGATCCCATATTCTGAGATCTTGTGCTGACTGGCTCCAGCAGCTTAGTTTCCTTAAGTGTGTATGTTTTCCACTAATACCAATGGGAATTCACAATGCACGTGTGGCAAACCTGACAGCTAGGAGTAGCAAATAAAGAGTTACACTACTACATTTTGGAATATGATTATGCCATCAGAACTGTAGGCCTTTGGTTTACAGCTCAAACATTCTCTAATTGCACACCAAATGCAACATTAGCTTAAATAGGAAATCAAATGTATCTATATGGAGTAATTAGTAAGCAGAAATCAAATAGTTCTACTATAACATTTCTGTGGAATATGTATTTTGGCTTAGATACAAAATCCTCAAGAGTGGATTTGTCAGGCCATATTCAGACTTTCAAAGTTAAAGATAATAAAACCCAAATATTTCTTTTCTTTCTAAAAATGACAGTAGATATAGTGACAAGGAAGAAGCAGGAACAACATCCGCTCCTGCCACAAGACCTGGAACACCTGGAATAAATTTCATACAAAAGATGCATCCTCCAATTCAAAAGCAAAGGCTAATGTCCAGAAGATTTTATACGTGAGACAACGGTCACGTGCAATGCTTGTATGATGTACTGCTGTGGAAACCGCTAAATACTCTTATTATTCTAAGAAAGAAGAAGAGACCAACATCAGCCTTAGGAGGTTATTCTCCACAGACTCACTTTCCATTCAGTGAAGAAAGCCAGTTTCCTAAATTGGATAATCTGAGTACCTATATTTAGCTCTCACATTTAACTTTGCCCTTACAGAGTCTAATCCAGAAATTAAGAGCTAGCTGGAGTTACCTTTTCTACATGAGTCAATTCTCATGATTCTCATGATGCAACAGCAACTTGTGATATTTGCAAGATTCCCACCAGAGAGAAACAAGAAAAAGAACCTGGGGGGATAAGGGAAGTATTACACTGCAGCCAATTTGTGAACTCCCATAGCAAAGAAATCTACATCCCACTGACTCAGAAACATCCTCTTGACTGATATATTAAAAAGGGATAAACTTTTCAAGAATAATTTCTCTGAATTTCTGTGTCAAATACTTCAGAGCTTTTCTCGTATCACCACAATATTTTCTTCTGAAAGCATTAACAGGATCAAGCATATCAGGACCATTTAAGCTTGAATGTAGATGAATTTATATCTTGCTAAATGCAGTTATAGCTAAATTATTCAATAACATTTAATTAATTTTAATTAAAAATGAATAACGTGTTCAATTGCATCATTGAACTAATTACTCAAAATAATTGTTTCCTCTTTTGTTATTACCATAAAGAAAATTCAGATATATCACTGAGTTCTCCTCTGTTGTTATCAGCCAATTGTTCCAATTCAGTGCAAATTTGTCCTTCGATGTTTGACCCATCCTTACTTGAAGTAAAAATTTAAGTAAGATTTGGTAACCTCTCCAGAAATACTGATTCAGAAAAGTCTTACTGAAGCCAACTGGATTTAAGCTGGGTTACTTGAGGGCTTCTGAAAACTTAACTGCAAACATCTAACAGTCCATACCTATGGATGAAAGCAAACTGTGGAGGTACCCACGAGTTTCACAAACCCAAATCATAAGACAAAACCTGATCAGGAAAACTTTGTGCAGTGGCTAATATGGCAAAGCTGACCTTATTCTTTCACTAAGATTAAGTTCTTACTGCATATCCTGATGTCTTGGAAGCATTCGGTATTTATACTTTATTCATTCAAACTTAAACTAAGCTAAAAGCAGCCAAAAACCTAGACTTGCTGATAGACTGAATACAAAAATGGAAATAGATGCACATCTCTGTAGATACAATTACACTTTTAGAGTTTCCTCTTCTCCTTAGAGATATTTTTCGGAAGAATTTTTTTATGAAAACTGGATGCTTCCATGGAGTAGTTGGTGTTCCACAAGGCTGGGCCCCTATTACCTGAATTTTCCTCTTTCCTTTTCACATTTTTACTACACACAAGTGGAGGAGCGCTAATGCAGTAAAATGCTAACCCAAACATGTGCATGCAAAATCTAATTTTCACTTGTGTCAAAAATTATATGGGGAAATTATGAAGAGGAATGAATTTCATTATCAGATAAAAACATGCAACTGTAAGGGTGAGAATAACCATCCTGTCTGCTGAGTAACTCCGATACGCAAAAGGATTTCTATCAACACACTGTTTCCACTAAGTTTCTCTTGGAGTGCTTATACTAAAGATGTAGTTTTATTTTTCACCCTAGCTTGCCATGTTGAATCTAAACAAGCTTCCCTGCAGCCTTCTATGGAATGAGAATTGCAGGGTGGCAAAACCAGCTACAGTTGAACTACAGCTTCTACTGGCCATCGGTTTTCATGCCTTTGACTGTCAGCTAGGCTAGTACAATTCTACCTTCTTGAAATCAAACAGGACATTATAGCAGACCACAAACACTAAGCCACCACGATATTTACTACTAATTAAAATAATGCTCCCATTTTGTTCAGCACAGTGAGCTTGCAGTACATGGGTGGTAAGAGGCTCTCCCCAGCATGTGCTGACTACAAGACGCATTTTAAAAACAAATTTTAATTAAAATGAGCATTCTGCAGCTCCTGAAAGCCAGTGAAGGTAATAAGGGGTGTAAAACGCTCTAAGCCATCTTCTAGCTTAATTTAAATGTAATTTAAAAATTAAAATTAACTCTAGAGCCACTTATATATACTAGAATTTGTGGATAATGCAATTCTTCAGTTATACAGAATTCTAGACTTTGAAAGGTTATTAAATTTATCACGTGCACTTTAGTCATGTAGCAAGAGAAGCCTGAGTTCTCAGGTGTCCTTATGAAATTCTGACCATACTTCAAACTGCACTTAGACCCATCTTATGGAGAATTTTTGGAAGGATGCAATCTCAGCACTGTCTTGCTGGAAAACAGGGAGTGACATTTTTTAGCAGACTCCCACCCTGCTGATCACTAGAAGGGCAGATTTTGGAGCTGGAAGGGATCTGGAGCTTCTTATGGCATCAAGTCTTTTTCTCCTGAGGAATAAACAAGTACAGCTGCCTCTGAGACTGTGGAACAGCCTATGTCTCCCAGAACGACAACGAAAGAAAACAGATCTTATAGATGAAGTCACTGACTGTGTGACCCTGGACAAGTTGCTTGAGGCCAGATTCTGATCCAAGTCACACTGCTCTGGGTCACTGGTCTAATCGCTCCAACACAGTGCAACTGAGGGCAAAGCATTGGCTTTAATCTCCTAGCGGTTTTAGCACTGACTGTGTATTAGAAAAGTGAGTGGCCTTTACTTATTTGCGCTTTCACTAAACAAAACAGAGAGACGCACTTTCTTGTAGTTTATTACTATGAACCTAACACTCATACTTGTTTAACTCATTTGGCTGGCAACAACTTGTGTCATTTATTGCAGCTGTGTCTTAACCAACCCCAAAAATGTGTACTCTACATCACATTAAGTCATGTAAATTCAAATCTAGCAAGGAGAGGCAGCCTTGTATTCATGTGAGCTTTAATTTGACCTGCCAGCTTGTCTGAAAACTACAATTGCACAAGGATTTCATTTAAGACCTACTTTTCTTTCAAGCAAAGGGAACCTTAGAGAGAAAGGCAAAACTCGTCACTGGAAGGGCAGCAAAGAGAACTTAATGCTGGGGAACACAATTTTACTAAGAATTTTTCTCCAGAAAGTAGGGTGATGAGCATGAGTGGGCTTTTGTAACTCACTGGATGCCCTGGCAGTCTGCAGCATGAATGAGCATTTCTTTACCTCAGCGCACTGGTAATTCCTCTGTGCTTTTCACACAGATCTCTTGGAAGGAATAAGATCTGTCACTGTTATACACCAGTTTGTGCTTTTTGACTGTGATTTGAAATGCATTACATATTCACAATAGTTTAGGAAATTCTACTCTGTAGCTTCTGCTGTCTGGTTTTTTTTTTTTAATTTAATTTTTATGAAGGTTTCAGACTCTCTCAGCCCCTGACAAATAAACAGTATAGAGGTTTTGAGAACCCTTTCTGGCAAGAGCTGGAGTTGTTCTATTTTGTTCCATTTTTTGCTGGTTTCCCAGTGCAACAAAACATAGTCAAGGTCTTTGGATGTGGGTCTGCCACTGGTTGACTAACTTTTAAACCTCTGACAAGAGAACAGAGCTCACATATAATTTAGCTTGCTGCCAGCTCCGTTAGGGTAAGCAAGCACGCAGAAAAGAGAGAGGATCCTGATAAATACTCCCTATCAAGGCTAAGGATACTAGGAGTTCAAGCTTTTCACAGATACTGGAATATAAAAATGACACAGCTATGAATACTCTAGTCTAAAGAAATCTTTAAGCAGAGTTTTCACCATATTAGAGTTCACCCCTCACTCAGACATGGAATACAATAGAGATTGTGTGGGTTTCTAAGTCTTGACTCCATCTCATCCTGTCCTGATGGCATTGGTAACATCTCTTATGTAGATTATCTAATGAAGATTGTCTAACGAAGAGAAAAGTCAAACTGAAGTTTTGATGTAATGAAGTTAAAGAATATATAACAATTCTGAACTATCAGATTCAAATCCATTAGAAAATAATGGCCCTCAACAGTTATAAAATTATGTTTTAAAACGCACAGCTCAGTTGCATGCTTTAATGAACTTCTATTACAAAGTCTTTTGTAGTCTTATTCAGGCTATCAAAGAGTCATTGGATTGTAACAAGTTATCATCAGTCATGATCATGGATAAGTCAAAATTTAATTATTACCTATAGAGGAATTGCTGCACAACCTACTACAGATTCACTAAGCCAACAAAGTCCCTTTGGGTATGGTACTTAAAAGGAATTCATATTTAGATTCCTTTTTAATCTTTTGGTTTTACAGCAGTTAAAAGCATCCTAAGTAATGCTTTCCAGCCCACAATAACTACTACATAAGCTAAATATAAGCAGGATACTAAGACATACTGAAGAACTTAGTTTCACTGCATGGCTTCCATTGCAAGCACTGCACACTTGGATTAGGGCTGACAGCCTCACCGAAGAGTCTAGGTTGTTTGCTCAAGGAAGCAACACAGAAACCAGATGAGCATTACAGAATATACAAAAATAGAAGGAAGAGAATCGGTATTTTTTCACATATGGGACCCGATTCTGTCTTCCTTGCACTTGTACAGTTATGAGAAAGCACAGAGTACCAGACATGCTCTACTACACAGGTTGTGCTGGAGCACCTGGCTACCTGATGTGGCGTGGAACTTGAAACTAAACTCTGCTGGTAGCACTGGCTAAACTTCCAGTATGTTCTAAACAAGAGGGACAGAACACCTCTGTGATGCAATGGATTCAGTGAGCAGATAGGCTTGGGATTTTCAGTTCCTGTGATTAGAGATATGCCTTGAAA
The DNA here is from genome assembly GCF_032191515.1 of Phaenicophaeus curvirostris. Taxonomy (NCBI): domain Eukaryota; kingdom Metazoa; phylum Chordata; class Aves; order Cuculiformes; family Cuculidae; genus Phaenicophaeus; species Phaenicophaeus curvirostris. The sequence goes on along the minus strand of NC_091400.1, from coordinate 2,878,035 downwards.
TTACATTCAAAGTGCAAAGGCTAGAAATTAATCAGAAACATTAGTGCTCTGAAAGCCACATGTTTACTACTATTTATATTAAATTACCAGTATAAATCCCACAATAAAAGTGTAAGTATATATTTACTTTATGTCATCAGATGCACCTTTGTAGCATTAAAATACAATCTGCTGTACATTCTGTTCTTAAATTTATCCCTTAGCTTATATAAACTCATGTATAATTTCCCTTTACATAAATTACATTAAAAGGTCCAACAACACAGCATGAATCATCCCACTGATTCTTCTGTACTAGTACTTGTGGCTAGCCAAGGTTGAAAGAGCTTTTTAATATCTTCTTGCTCTGCTGATTTTTAAGTCCATATATCTTCAACTATGAGTACGCACAGAAATGAACTGCAAAAAACCTCAGAATAATCTTTAACAACTCTTACTTCCAGCCCAAAACTCAAGATAGATGAAATCCAGAGAAACTGCAACTTAAAGAGAGACATTCCAAATTAGATGTTTATCTGGATAAAATAAGAAAGAACAGATGCAATAAAAGCTAGGAAAATACAGTAGTTTTAAGATCCTAAGCATTCCACATCATGAACACAAATCTGATCTTGTGCAAAGTCTTACTGAAGCCAATGGAAGAGCTCAGGGAATAAATTTATGGGATGCCTCCGACAATTGCAAACTGCAGAATTCTCCTAATGAGCGCATTGATACACAAAGCTTAACACGGGAATTCCTCAAACTATGTCTCTCCAAGATTTGCCAGCTGTGTCTGACTTAACAATATTGGAGAAATAAATTCCAGGTGTGACTCCATACTTGGAACTAAGAAAGAGTGCAACTCCGATAATACTTTCTGTCATTCTGCAGGAATAAAAAAAGCAAAGCTAAAGTAGTTTTAAGGTATCTCCTTTTTGGCAGCAGCTAGAACTGTCAAGGCTCAGAGAAACTGCTGTGAGATTATATAAAAACAGTATAGCTAATCATGGTTTTTGAAAACATCCGTGCAAAACATCTTGTTCATTCAAGCATAAATAAAACAAGAACATTTTGTAAAAACAATGAAATAAAATTGATTAATGATTCAACTACACAGCCAGCTACAAACCGTACAACCAATTCTAACCAGACCTCGTGTGCCAAAGGAAACATTTTCAAGGTCAAATAAAGGATGGTCCACTGTACAGCAAAACCTGGTATGGAAACCACAGGAATTGATCCTGGAGCAGAACTTTCTTTAGTTCTAACATCATAAACACTGTATTTGTCCATGCTTTCCCACAGCAGTGAGGTATTTTTTACATGCACCTGTACTGAGTTTGCATTGCCAGGTTTTGGTAGCGGGGAAGCTACAAGAGGGGCTTCTGCGAGAAGCCGCTAGAAGCTTCCCCTATGTTTGACTTACGTTGGAGAAGTTTGTAGAGGACGGTCTCCTATAGGAGGGATGATTCTGGGCTGTGTTCAGTCAGGATTAAATATATCCTTCCAGGTCACAAAGCACAAAAGGCCACGTGTGCTGGCAGCATGCAAGACCTACCAACTGGACTAAGAAAACCAAACCCAGAGTGTAAGGAATTTTGAAGATTACATCCTCAGTTGGGGTTAAAGATGCTGGCAGTGTGCCAGCAGCACAAAGGGAACTGAAAACTACTTTATTCAGAAAAGCTGGGTCCTCCAAACCTGCTATATAGAGGCTGTGAATAATAAAAGGTGAGAAAATGACAAGGAGTGGGTGAGGGAGAAGATCTTTCTAGATTTTAGAGGGAAAGAAAGGAAAATTAATGAGGTAGGGAAGTCCTAGAAGGAAAACCCAAGGTCAGGAAAATAAGATTCAGGAAGCCTTCGGAGACAATTGAACACAATGATGCCTGACTGGAACCCATTCAAAAAATGAATGAAGAAATACTACAGAACTCCACATTAGAAAGTGATATAGTCTCTCCTCCTCCCATCTTACATGACAAACCCATCTTCTACCCATTCTAGAAGCTATGGCTCGGGACCAGAGACCTCATTGGAAAACTGCTGTAAAGCCAAAGGGGTCTGTAGGACAGACTGATCTAGATTATACAGGTATAACCGCAAGGTAAATAGTGAATTCAGAGAAGTGAGCTCAGAACAGAGTTTACCAGAGGTGGCAGCCATCAGATTAACAGGCTGAGAAGAAAATTGCTACATCTAGTTTAAAAAGGGAAGATGAAACAGATGAAGAGCATACTAATGGCTTAACTCTTACTGGAGAAAAACAGGTATTGTCTTTGAGATTTGCATAAGATCTACGAAATTTTAAGTTAGGGGTTGGCTTGGCATTCCTTCTTCTGAAATGCTGGAGGAAGTAGAATTTCACTTCCCTAAATGATTCCTCCTGCCATCGTGCTTATTAAGAACTACTGGTCTCCAGGGCAGAACGTTGTTTGGCAGAGATGAGGCTGATGCATAGTAAAACAGCCGAGGAGTTTGGGTGTCTACTGAGCTACTATAGAGCCTGTGGCTAATTCCAGGCTAAATAAGCATCTTTATGAATGATCTGGAATGAAAGATAAAATTTCTGTATCGCAGACAACATTAATATAGAAGGAGCTGCAAGCACAAGATGGCTTAGAAACATAAGCAGAAAATGGTAAAATGGATTCTGCTACAGAATAAACAAAAGAATGCGTCCGGGAACTATAATCTGAAACAAACACAAAGAAGAAAGGCCATATATAGGAGACAGTAATCTTTAAAAGCCCTTAATTATAAGAATGAATAGAAATTAACTACAAAACCCATGTTATATATTTGAGTTTCAACCTAGCAATACTGGTGTATAGCCCTGGGAGAGAACAGTACTTCTGTATGTGAATCTGGCATAATTACACATCAAGCATTTCAGTTGCTTTGTAAATGATCTAGAAAAGTTTCAGTGAATAATTATTAAATCAACAGGGGCACAAATAGAATACCAGGCAAGATATACATAGTTAATAACACTTAACTTGGTCATTGTCACACAGATTTGAGTGGCATAAAGCTCTAAAAGATGATGGGGAGGGAGGAAGAAGGAAGGAAAAGAACTCTGAAAAACAAAGGATACAGGAATGATGATGTTTCTTGATAAAGAGATATTGAATATGCAGAGCAAATGTAAATCCCCAAACTTGCATTTGGGGAGAGGAATAAAAACAATAATAAACATGCCTCTGAATTCTGTGTCCTATGAAATATCACAGTTACAAGTGCCTCTTATTATGCTGGATAAGAAAATATGAATTGTTTATTCCTATGCTTAGAATTCTCATAGTTTTGAAAACAAACAACTATGCAAGTCCAACAATTCAGGACACTAAGCATTACTGCAAAATTTGGATCTCTCTGTTGTCCTTCATGTAGGAGTCTACCTAGAAATTCAGTTTTCCCCATCTCTGAGACTTACAGGATAACATTTCAGAAATAGCAGTGATATTGCTCCACAATGCCAGAAAAGGGATTTGAAGAACACATGCAGAGACTGGATGATACCACTTAATCCCTTCTGTTTGAAAGGCAAATGTGCACATGATACGGCCACGAAAACTTCCATTTACAAACTCTAGAAATCTCTCTCAGAATGCTCCAATAAATCCAGCATAATAATAAACTTCTGAAATAAATAAGACGACGTGAGTCATGCTCAAATAACATGGAAAGCCACACATACAAATTGTTTATATATGGCAGAAATGACATCTTAGCTTGTATGACGTAATGCTTTTATCCAACTTTTTAGAATGATTCTGCTGGTGTCAAGTGTTTGGAAGGTGATGAAATTGATTTATTCAACTGAAACTGGCCAAGACACCAATTCCATTTCTGATCTAGATACCCCAAAATTGACTTCAAATATATGTATACAGAAAAAAAAAAATTAAAGGCATTTTAGTGAGACTGTGTAGTTTAAGCCGTCAATAATTAGAAAACATCAGAACGAAGCATGCTTGAATAACCTTAAATTGGCCCCTTTGTTCAGAGTATAATATAGTCTTTAACTGCATGATTACATGCTATTTTTTCCACATAAATTCTGACTCATTCAGCACATAGAATGAATGCTGTGTACATAATGAACTATTTTTCTTGTAACAGCTATTTGCTGTTGTTCAGTGTGTAGTCCCAGGACTTACTTGCTACGCATTATTCATATTCTGCTCTGAAGACAAAATTATGCACCTCATGGGTCTTCTATGTACCTCATGGGTTTTTCCAGACTACTACAGTGCCTGTCTGCTTAACAAACATTCATTAGTTTATTTTGAAAAAAATCTCTGTGAGGGGAGGCAATAATACTGCTTCCATTTTACACATGGAAAACTGAGGCAGAGATAAGTTAAAAGATGGTCACTAACTTTCAGTGCCTATTTAAGGTCCCTTTTCTCAAGGCATTTGCCATTGTGCTTTGTATGTTTGAAGTCCTGCTCTCACTAAAGTTAACTGCAGCTGTTGACTCTCAGTACTCTTGAAGTACCAACACCATGGTACCAGGATCAAGCATCCAGAGAAGGAGAAACACGAGTAACAAAACCCTTTGAAAAGTGAGTAGCTCTTGTTTAGTTCTGTGCAGAAAGTATAGAATAGACTCCAGGTTAGAACTATATTTCTCTCTCTTTCTTCCCCCACTTTGTTTATAACATGTTATTCAACATCCCTAGTATTTCCTGCACAGCATACGCTTCTCAACACCGTGCTGGTTCTGTGTACAGGGCCAAAATTTCATCATTTCCTAGTTTTGAATGCTTAATTCGGTAATCTGAATAACATATCATAAGTCTGCAATTTATTAAGTCTTTTACAAAATAGCAACGAAAAGAAAAATGATTAAAAACGTACCTGTGGCTTCATATCAATTCTTATATGGGTAACCTGCAGTTCTGGAACATTTAGGAACACAGCAGCTGGCACAGATGTAAGTATTTGAGCTAATGGGCTAGCCCCGAACTGTACCAAACTGCAATTCTTCACATCGATAAGTAATGGAAATGAACGTCAAGCTTTGCCAGTGGATTTTAGACCTTTTTGCTGGCAAATGAACAAGGACAATTTAGTATCCTGGGGTTATGTGTGGCTTTGGAAGATGGCACATGCTGATACACACAGACCTTTCTCTAGCACACCAAAACATGGCCATTTGTGCCCCTTTCCTTGCACGTGAACAAGAACCCCTGCTTGTCCTTCCCAGTCACACTTCAAAAATTTTGTTCTTCATTCCTAAGGCTGTTTTTTCAGTCCCAGTGTCTTTGTTCCCCAAGTCCTAGTTCCATTCCTTTACTCCTAACCTCTCGGGTCCAAACTGACCAGTTCCCCCCTCCATATTCTTGTATTTTCCATCTTCTCTTTGCAGGTGTGTCTCCAAGTTTGCTCTTCACAGGTTCCCAATTCTCATTTCATCCTTATGCATCCAATCTATCTCATCTGTGTAAGCACCCTCTCATCTTTTTTGCCAGTTTTACTTCCCTAGGCACCCTGCCTGAAGCTGGATTACCTCCCTCGCTCCTTCATCTTCTTTCCTATACTTAGCCAGGGTCATTTTGCCCACTTCTGCCTTCCCATTTAATCTAATCCCCATAAACATCTCCAGCTTCTAAGTCTTTCCTATTCCTCCACCCTTGACCAGCCACTGTTTCAAACTCTATTACTGCCAAGCCCATGTTCCTCCTGGGACAGTTTTCTTGCCCCTTGCGCCAGTCTACATCTGCCAAGCTCCAACATCTTTGTTGAAGGTTTGTTGCTCCACTCGTCTCCTTTCTGTGTTTCGATAGGCCGCTTCTGCTTTCCAGCTGTCTATGCCAACTGGAAGAGCATGGAAAGCAGATGAGACAGCGTCACTGCTCTCACTGTGGCAAGACCCCAGCAGTCAAAGTGCAATATCTGTAGGGGGAGTGCTGCACAACCACAATGTGGAGCTTCAGGAAAATCAGCTGCTAAAATCCAAGACTATTGTACCAAACCGATGAAAAGCAAAGGTTTTGTTCAAAGGGTTATGATTTTGTGAAATTAAATATATTTTCATAAAATTGGGCTGCTCGTAACACAAAGGGCATCCAGCTACTAAAGGTTCACTCCCCAAGAAGAATTAATACAATGTTTTTAAAAAGGTCAGCAGAATTTTTAGCACAGATTAAAAATTCTTTCCTGACCTAAGTTTACAGAAGTGTGGCTGCAATGTTCAAATACAGCAAAAGAAATAACAAATGATCCGCCTTCTTCCTTACACAGAGTTCAGCAGAGTTCTAAGGAACTACGTGTTAAAACACTGCAAGAGACTCATACTAAATACTACCAGTAAACACAACTGAAATAATAAGAAACTATAACGCAAGATGCATTTGCAAATAAAAGAGAATTCCGAACATAAAAGCTGATAATTGGATTTATAATGGTGCATTCATTTTAAAATAATCTAACCGGGTGTTTTTAATAATAAAAAAATAAACCTCTGAAGTGCATGCATTTGTTTTCTTTGTATCTGACATTTTAAAGTTTTCTAAATGGTCTTGATTCATTAAAATAGACGATGATTCTTGAAAAATGTGGGAAAAAAAATAAAAAAAATATATGAATCGTTTTTATATTATTAATTGCTCAGTCCAAGTCCAGGATTTCTGGCTCTATGTATACCTCCACAGGAGGTATAACCCAGTTTTCTGAATACAAAATGTTTCAATATAAATTCCCTTATCTTAGAAAACATGAAAAATGTTTTATCTACATAAATATTCCACTATTTCTTATGTTTATACTGCAGCATTGCCTGGAATTCCAAATTAAGTGTGCTGCAGAATTTATTATAGTTGGATACAGAATGTTAAAATTTCATAGGTTGTCTTTACAGTTACTACAGCTTAGAGATCAAGGACATTTTCAAAATGTGAAAACCTATCACGTTTTTAATTCACTATGGGTAAAACATTGATATTTATCACAAAACTTTGATCAACCTCAATGATGTCAACCTACCAACTTAAGAACCATATCTTTTACAAAATAGATAAATAAAATAAATTTTAAGTATTTACAATATAAATGCACTAACTAAATCCATGTACACAATTAGGGACCTAAATGTGTTGCATATACATTTGCATGCTTACCTAGAAAGATTAATGCCCTAACCTTTGCTTGCTGGTTTTTACGCTCCCATTAAAACAAGCTTTTTGATACATAACTGCCACCTGTAGGAAATGCTGAAGTATGCTCAAGTGCAGTCTTGTGCCAAATTAGGCACCGAGTTGCATATTTTTTCATGCCCAATATAGGTGCCTCCTTCAGAAATTCAATGTGTATTGTAGGAAGCAATGACCCTGTATGATAGTGGCTTACTTGATGAATATTAGATTGTAAAGCCAGATCTACAGGAAAGTTGTTGTTTTCCAGTGAAGCCTACTCAAAAGGTAATTAAAATTAAAAATACTACATTTTTTCCATTTGTTTGTATGACACTATTCCATGGAAATTGAGGAGTTCTTAACTACAATTATGTTGACCCAAATAGAGTCTGCAGTCATTAACATGGAGTACTTCACTACAATTAACTGGAACAGACAAAAATAAAGGATTGTATAATTTATCTATTTTCATTTTTCTCTAGCATTAATTAAAAGGTACATGAAAATGTGTTTTAACAAAAAGACAGTTTAGTTTTCATTACCACAAACACAGATCATTTTCTTCAGGCAGAGAGTCAGGTATGAGTGGATGGAAGTGCATATTATGTCTTAATTCAAACATTAAAAAGATTCAAAGAATTTCTAATGCAGCTGTAAAAATAATTACTGAAAAAACTTTTCAATGCCTTGTCATTTGATTGAATATTTCAAGAAAAATGAAGAGCCTACAAAGATCCAGCATTTGAAATACTAAATAAAAAAAATGAAGTATTTAATCACAACTAATTTGTAAGAAAATAACTGAGAAAGCTGGGTTGACACTTTCTGTAGCCATCACCTATATGAGTTATGACTCCCAAATAGCCTCACAACAAGGAAATAGTTTCATTAATTCACCTGTGCCATTCACTGACAGGGTTATTGCCATTCCTCAGAGTATTTACAGTGCACCATATATTCCACACCCAAGGACCATTTTGCATCAACAAATGAGAAGTTATTTTTGATAATTTGATCTCAAATGAGAAGATAAGGACAATCTGGCCTATAAACACAAATTATACGGCCGCTCCACAGGAAAATATTTATCTATTGCTTGACAGTTGCTCTCTTCTGCTCTGCCAGTCACAGTTCTGCACAAACATTCCTCTTCCACCACCGTCAGCTTTCAGCGCTGTTTTACGCACGAACATTGATTTTGGCGTCCCACCAGCTTACATTCACCTGCTTGCTTCGACGCAGGTGATCTATCATACCTGCACCCGCGCTCTAAACCCTGAACTTCATTGGTTTGACAGTCCAGCTGTGCCTCATAAGGAAAAGGGCTGCCTCTTCCTCACAGGGCACACAGGGCAAGGGCTGCATCTTCCTCACAGGGCAAGGGCTGCCCCCTCCTCACAGGGCAAGGGCTGCCCCTTCCTCTCAGGGCAATGGATGCCCCTTCCTCACAGGGCAGGAGCTGCCCCCTCCTCACAAGGCAAGGGCTGTCCCTTTCCCCCTGGCCACGGGCTGCCTGTCCCTGTCCCTTGCCCCCCGGTCTCGGCCCCCCCCGCAGGACCCGACCCAGCGGGCCCCGCCGCGCCGCTGTCCGCGGTGCTGAACCCCCGGCCGCGCCCCCGAGCCCCGCTCGCCGCCTTTATCCGCCCGCACGAGCCGCCGGCAACAAGTTTCGCCCTCAGCCCGCGCCGTCCGGCAGTTTCCCCCGTGCCTTTCGAGCCCGGGAGCAATACAAAGGAGTTCGGGGATCGCCGATAAACAACCCCCCCCCCGGCAGGGCCACGGCTCCGTCCCCAGCGCCTGGCTCCGCAGCGCCTCGCCGCCTCCCCCGGCGTCCGTGCCCGGCAGGGGCAGGGCTGCGCCGCGGCAGCGCCGGCTCGGGAGCGGCGGGTTTCCCTCCCTTCCCTCCAGCAAGGTGCAACCGCCTCTTTTTATTTTTTTTTCGGTCTTTTGTTCTCAACGGCGAGAGGAGGGTGGCGGCGGCGGGAGGGGTGGGCAACGCTCGCACCTACAAACACACGGGGTGTGGGGTGGGGTGGGGGATAACAAAGGACCGCACGCCGCGCGGATTAACGTGCACGGAGCATCCGCGAGGGCAGCGGATTAGCCGCGCCGAGCCCGGACTCACCGTCCCTGTCGCAGAGCTGGATGGCCTCCAGGCTGAGGTTCTTGATCACCTCCTCGCAGGGGCTGGCGGGGCTGCTCACCGGGGGCGCCAGGCGCGGAGCCTCCATCGCGCCTGCCGTGCCTCGGGTGCGGAGCCGCGGGGCAGCGCTTCCCGGCGCCGCCTGGGCTCGGCGGGGGCGGGCGGGCAGCGGGTTTGTCACCGCAGCGAGGCGGGGACCGGGCGGGGGGGGGGGGCTGCGGGGGGGGGCGCGGCGGCGGAGAAGGCGCTCGCTGCGCGCTCCGCCGTTTAAAGGAGCCGCCGCGACTAAGGGCGGGCGGGCCGGCTCGGCTCCCTTCCCCCTCCCCTCCCCTCCTTATGTAACGTCGCCAACCGCCCGGCCCCTCCTCGCCCCACGTGGCCCCACGGCCCCTTCGCTCCGAGCCGCGAGGGCTGTGGGGGTTCCCCCCCCGCCCCAGCCTTTTCCTTAGCGTTCCCTCCACCGCTTTTCTCGCCTCTCTGGCGTTAAACTGAGAAGAAACGGCGGCAGGAGGTTAGGGAGGGCAGGGTGCGGGGTGAATCGTGTCTGGCTCCCTGCCCTGCACGCTTCCCTCCTGCTCTTTTGGTGGAAAAGGACACAGAACCCACAGTGCTGCTGCTATTCCTACCAATTCCTACCAATCCCTACCCATTCCTACCGAGCTGTTGTAAAAAGTAAGATTTGTTCTTTTCTTTATTTTATTTTTTATCTGTTTTCATTGAGAAACAAATCTGCCTCAGTTAACACCTTCAGGAACAAGAACGGGGCCAGACAAGGAGGGAAGTTAAATAAAGAGCAATGGAATGAGCTAGGCTTGTGGAGCATCAGTGGGTGTGAGAGCCCAGCTCCTCACAGGGTGGATGGAGGAGCTGCCTCCGGACATCGGGAGCACAGTACTTCCTCCAGTTTACAGGTCGAGTTTGGGATCAAGCTTGTGCTGGGATCACCAGTCTACAGATAGAATCATAGAATCACCAGGTTGGAAAAGACCCACTGGATCATCGAGTCCAACCATGCCAATCAAACACTAGACCATGCACCTCAGCACCTCATCCACCTGTGCCTTAAACCCCTCCAGGGAAGGTGAATCAACCCCCTCCCTGGGCAGCCTCTGCCAGTGCCCAGTGACCCTTTCTGTGAAAATTTTTTCCTAACGTCCAGCCTAAACCTCCCCTGGTGGAGCTTGAGGCCATTCCCTCTCGTCCTGTCCCCTGTACCTTGGGAGAAGAGCCCAGCACCCTCCTCTCCACAACCTCCTTTCAGGTAGTTGTAGAGACCAATGAGGTCTCCCTTCAGCCTCCTCTTCTCCAGGCTAAACAACCCCAGCTCTCTCAGCTGCTCCTCATAAGGCCTGTTCTCCAGCCCCCTCACCAGCTTCGTTGCTCTTCTCTGGACTCGCTCCAGAGCCTCAACATCCTTCTTGTGGTGAGGGGCCCAGAACTGAACACAGAATTTGAGGAGCGGTCTCACCAGCGGTGGTCTCACATGTGGTTTTAGCCCGTTTCCTACTGCATGTCACAATAAGCATTGCTGGCACCTCTTTGTTGTTTCACCGAACTGAAACTGGCAGCGTTTGGCTGCCTATTTTGAGACCCCAGCGAAGGCTGCTTCGAGAAACACCAGTTCATTGCATGCTGACCCCTGACAAAGCTTGAGGCAGTGATGCATCCTGGCGTGCCATTGCATGTCAGCAAGTCCAGAGTACTCGTAAAGCTCCCATTTCCCACTTTGGAGTCCCAGGAGTCTCCCAGTCTCCTACCATTTCCTCGCTGATCTGGCGTGGTAGCGAGCTCCACACACAGCCAGATGTTTGTCACTCACGGGTGGCTGCCTGCTGGATTTTGGGATTATTATGTTCTTTGTGATGGTTTCTAGGGACCCTAATCTGAGGAAATGAGCTCTGGCATTACCTTTCAAATTCTGCTGCCTGGGAGAAAGGAACGGGTTTAAGGAGTTGTAACTCCTTCAGTACCTTCAAAGATCTGTAATGCAGCCTGGGGAGAAAACACAACACCGAGCACCCTTCCTGCAATGTCTCTTCGCCCTCTCCCTTCCTTGCTCATCTTCTATTTTTTCCTTCTCTTTGTCTCTCTGCTGTTTTTTCACCACAAAGGAAAATGAGCGCAGAGGGGTCAGACAGAGGAGAAATGGAATGAGTGGGAAGGAAACCTAAAGGAAAAGAAAATGAAAAGGAAGCAGTAACAAACAGGGAGGGAGAGTGTGAGTCAATGGGGAGGTGGGAAGGGAAAGGAATATATGAATGAATGTACAGACAGAATGAGGACAAATGTAGACTCTGAGAAGGAATAAATTAAAGTGGGTGAGGCTGCATTCATCAGGTTTTAATTTTGGCTCTGACAAGCATTCATTTCTTGTACAGAAGGAAAGCCTTTCTCCTTGATGCTGCAACCGTTCTTAGCACACAGTCATCTACGTAAGGCTGAAAAATTTCTTTCTCTGAAGACAGTGTATTTAGTCTCTCAGCCTTATGTTCCACATTCATTCCTTTCCACAATGTGGCAGACACTTCAGCAGCTCACACAATTTTGTTACTTCTTTGATACAACATTATATAAAGTCAATTTGAAGCAGACCCTGTTCTTGAATACTGATAGATTTTCCATTTTGTTCTCTCTGCCTCTATTTTATACACCTTTCTGTCCTCTGCTTTCTATGCAACTAAAATCAGATTTTTAAGAACGGATGAATTTTGCATAGCCTTTTGAAAACAGACAGCTTTGGAGGTGGTTCCCATTCCTCCAAGGCCTCTCATTTCTCAGCTGCCTTTTAGCAGTAACCCCTGGCTGAGCTATATCTATTTATCTCCCCACACCATTACAATTTTTTTCTTTGGAAGAAAAGACTGGTTAGTCTACAAATACTGGCAGACTTCAGTGGAAGACTAGATCAGAGAAGCCTTTTTCACAGCTCTGCTTTTCTGAAGCATGAAACAAGCTGGACCTGCCGGAGACAGCATTTTGCAGAGTCACAACTCAGACTTCATACTTGCTTCAGCCATTCGCTATTCCCATCACCTGGGCCGGGTCTCACCATTTTTTAAAGCTCAAATTACACCCAGATGTGATTCCATCATACAATCATTCTGTGCAGTGAATTTAGTCCTAGGTATTTCAGTCTCAAGGCACATGATACTCTCTGGGTGCCATTCTTACCTTAAAGAACCGTACTCGGCTTGTCTTAACAAGGAATAGCTTTGTCTGAGGCACAAGTTATGTTTGTGCTAAAGGATGACAGAATCTCAGCGTGTAATCAGAAAGTTTATTCTGTGACGGATTATCCCTGACAGTGTTTAGCCAAAAATGTCACATATCACAAATATGGGTCAACATTATATAACGGGAAGTCTGCCAATGGCATCACAACATTGGAGACAGCACTGTGTCGTGAATTTAGAAGTGCAAAAGCTCGCAAAGAATTTGCCACAACAGCAACCTTCAGTGCTTTCAACATTAAACACAGTATTACCAATTTCTGTAGTTCAACAAGAGTGGGTCTGTTGTTACTGCAACCTCACATAAGGAGAGAGAAGCAGCGTTTTCTAGCGTGACACATGTACCAGGAAATGTGAGCTGTGCCACACACCTCTAGCCTGGATAGGTTCAGCAGTGCCTTAGCCTGGCATGCACAGTCCCCCAGGCAGCTCACCAAGATCTTTCTGCAGGGCTATTGCTCTACAGCAGACAGGCAGAGAGGCAGGCAGCCAGCCAGAGACGTGTGTGGCTTCTTTCCTAAATACCACAACCTCATCCAAGGCATGAAAATGAGAGGAAAAGGTGCTGTCTGCTCCTCTCCTCTCCTCTCCGCAAATCATCCCACATACCATTACAAAGTTCTGTCCTGCTTGCCACTCCATTTCAGAAAAACTGTTCCACAGTGGCAGCAGAATCCAGCACAGACCTGTAAGGCAACTGCATTCTTCCTATTTGAAAACACTTTTGTATTTCACACTAGCAGGTTTTTATTTGCAAGTTATAAAAGAAACCTCCTTTCTCAGACTTCAGCAAGACTCAGAGTTCCAGCTCTTCCTTCCCACTTGGGAACAAAAAAAGACTTGTGTTACTGCTCAGTGGACTGTGCAAGCAGAAGGCAGAAAGGCTACAGACATAGTTTTCAGTAAAGAACAACAAGGGAGGAAATAAAGGCCACCTTTTTGGTCGGATTTTTTTTTTCCTATTAATATGTCACTTTTGAGGAGAAAAGCAAAATATTAAGACACAGAAAATGGAAGGGTCAAAACCTATATCCAGAATTTTGACTCAGTCCTAAAAGGAACACTGAATAAGCTTAGCAACTGACTCCTGAAGTTTCATGGAGAAAAAATGCTTTGCAATTCCACAGTCATTGTTTGTCTTTAGCGGACATGTCACTGTTTCAAGCATGCGGAGGAACATACTTGCAAAGGACTGTGTGCAAGATATTTTTGAAATACCATAGAAGAGAAGTAAAATCCACACACTGCTAACAGAAAGAAAAAAAAAAAGGTTTAAGACTCTAAGTGAAAGCTGTGACTATGTACAGTTAACGCACAGTGTGACACAGCTTCCTTTTCTACACAGAGACAGACATTGATGTATGACAATTTAGAGCACTAGGCATGGTATCTCACTGGGAACCTATTTATTTTTTCTCAGCTAGCAGAGCAAGAATCTCCTCGAATGCTCAGACAAGGAGGATGATGGCACAGGACCCCCTTTTTTCTATAGGAAAATTCCAGGCAGAGCAGCAGTGCTTAGTCTTAGCTCTGGAGTGAGTCTCTCTGCCTCTTTCTCTCACGCTTAGCAAAGGTAATGACTGCAGCCAAGCTCTCTGATGCCAAGTTCAGCAGTCAGGCTGCAGCTCTCTTGGAAAGGGGTCTGTCTGCTGCTTTCTGCTTTGATGTTGCTTGTGATGCTGGGAAGCCCTCACTGTTTCTGGGAACTCTCCAGTGAGATGCATGCAGTAGTTCATATATCTCAAAATGTCTCTCCTTCTCCGTTAGGAAAATTTCATTTCAGCAATTGCATTCAATTCATGCATTCAGGCTTTTCTTGCAAGGCCATAAACCATACTTTAAAATGTCAAAGATACAATTCTGAGGTAATCTTTGGCTTCTGGTGCCAGGGGGGCTATTAATCAATCTGCAGTGTTTTGTATAGCATGATGTAAAAATGGCTTCTATACAGGGAAAAGCTAGAGTACTACTCAGACAAAAAACCAATCAGTCTGTGAAAAAGGCAACCAAGGGGATATGTGACAGAGATTCACTAATGCACACGTAGCACAAACGGGTTAGACAAAGTCTGACTGCTGGGTTTCACAGTACAAGAGTTAGAGGGTGTCAAATGCAGTTAATAGCAACCAGCTTCAAAACAAACAGAAGGAGGTGGTACTTCATGCAACCGGTGTTAGATTTATAAGGCCAAAGGATAGTAGCAATACTAAAAGTTTGCATTGGTTCAAAGAGAGGCTGGAAATGTTCATGGAAAAGAAATTCTCCAGAGTTACTAAACCCACAAATGATTCGGAGTCCCGAATCTGAAAGTTATTAGAGTCTGGGGAAGAGATACGAAGACTGTTATATGTTCTTGTCTTCATATTCTGTAAATATCCATTTTCAGCCACTGCTAAAGAGACTATACTGGGCTAGGTGGGTCTTTGGTCTGACCCAGAAGAATCAAGGAAATGTGCCCTCATGTCTAAGACTTTATTCCTTCCATCACTACATCGTCCTCATTCACAATGAACACTTCGGAGTGTGGAGCCCTCCAACTGTATCCTCTGGGTGTGCAACTCCCAACCTTCTTTGAGCAATGTAAACAACGTTCCACTCAAATAAACAGAAAGGTATCAAGCAAATCATCCTTTTCTCAATGCTCTTTATACTGCTGCTTTCCAAATATCAGTTTTCTGATCAGCTTTATGAAGCCTGAATAAGCATTTAAGAAAGACAAATTCTTTCTTAAACAAAAATAATGTATTCATAGCTTCATAAAATTTATTTGTTGCCTAATGGGCACAAAGTACTGTTAACGCTTAGTATTATCATTTCTTAATTTGCTTTTCTTTTAAGTTTAGCCTCATTTTGTTAGATCCATAGTACCCCTAGAGAACAGCTAGAACCTTCTGTATTTTGTCTCCTCTGTGCTGTTAGTCATTCTTCTTGCTTTAGTATAATTTTCACATTTGATTAGTGCTTTATCCTCCAGACATTGGATCATATCTTGACCTTTGAAAGATAATACCTGCTGCTTCTCCTTGACAGTGCTGACTGCTATTCAGATTGGCTTTTCACCTATAGTTCTCTGGCCAGCCTGTGATACGTTGTAATGAACGTTATAGAATCATAGAATAGTTTGAGTTGGAAGGGACCTTAAAGATCATCTAGTTCCAACCTCCCTGCCATGGGCAGGGATACCTCCTACTGGATCAGGTTACCCAAGGCCCCATCATCCAACCTGGCCTTCAACACCTCCAGGGATGGGGCAGCCACAGCTTCCCTGGGCAACCTGTTCCAGTGTCTCACCACCCTCATGCTGAAGAAATTCTTCCTTATGTCTAGTCTCAATCTGCCCCTCCTCAGTTTATACTCATTGCCCCTCATCCTATCACTACGAGCCTTTGTAAACAGTCCCCAGATTTCTCATAGGCCCCCTTCAGGTACAAATTTTAGCCCAAGCTGACTTGTTTTGGTAAGTTCCTTAAGATATTACGTGGCAAAGCATCAAATGCATTTGTCAAGTCTTGTACTCTACTAATCTGCTGGGTTCATCTTGAGAAGTAGTGCAGAGATAGATGTCCTAATTTGTTTGGCTTAGTTTACTGTAGTACACCTATGTCACATCTGGGTCTCATTATAATGCTTACCTCCTTATAAATACATTTTCCCATACTGTTTTAATATTTAAACTATTTCAATTTGGAGCCATGCCCATAAGACAATAGTTTCCATAGTTACTCTTAATTTAATTTTTAAAGACTTGTGACATGCTGACACTTTATTAGTCTCCTGATACTTCCTCAATTCTCTGTGGTATTTTTTTTAGCAACTAGTTGTTCCATCAGTTCTATAAATACCCCAAGGGACACCTCAGACACATTTGCTTAAGTGATGATATTTTGTTATGCATTTCTTAGTTAATTTTTCCAGGCAGTTCACAATTACATCAATGATTTCTTAACCAAGCCATTATTCAAAGTTTAATCCCCTTCCCAATAAACTTTGTGGCAGAAGTCCAATTAGTTTTAGTGGGAATAAGAACTGGTCTCAGAATTTATCCCCATATTACAAATTAATTACAATTAATATTTTCTTGGTTAAGTCATTCTGCATTATTGTGCCTTCAGGACTTGTAACGCAGTCTCTTCATATTATCTTTAACCTCTTGGCAACTGTTTCAGTGTATCCTCACGCTGTCCCTGTTTTTCTCATGTGCACTAAACTTGGAATATAAAAGCCTGTTTTGGTGGCCCTCCAGTTTTCTGTTTCCAGTGCAGTTCATATTTTACTTCTACTTGCTTAAGTAGCCCACAGTGACCCATTCTCTCTTCAGTGCATCCCATTTTCATTGGATCAAGACACGCTTCTGCTGGCTTTCCATTACAGTATCTCCTAGAGTCTTTCCCACTGCCCTTCCTTTTTACGCAAAGGCTTTTCTTAAACTCTTTCAACTGATCCTGTACATTAGATTTTCTCATAATACTACATCCTTCCATTGGATGACTTCAAAACTCTTCAAAGACAGCCGCAAAGGAAGTACAGTTCAGTAATATGTAAAGTTAATTAAGAAAGTCTAAGTGCCTAGTTCCTCAAAATCGCCTAATGATCTAGTTTTCTTGTAACTAGATCCTCAAAATCGTCTAATGATCTAGTTTCTTGTAACTATAGAGATTTTAGCTTTTCGTATAAGCACAGAAGATAGTCATTCTAGCTTAATGTTGCTTCCCGCCAGCTGTTTTCCCATCAAGATCTGCCATGACTGAGGTGACATGGCAAGACAGAAAAGACACCATTGTCTATCCCCCACTTCTGCTGTGAAAACAGCTGATTACCTGCTACAGAAACAGAATGAAAAATTATGTTAAATGAATGAGAGGAAGAACACCCAAACATTCCTTCTCCTTGGCTTAGAGCCTGGATGTGTAGTAAGACTAGTCTTAAATCTCACTCACTTGATTCAGTCACTTACTACAAGCTTTTATACTATCTTGCAGATCTATGATTGCTTAAATATGTGATCCATTATTAGAATTTCACAAGGGAATACTTAAGAAACAACAATTAGCAGCTATGTTTAGTGTGTTTTTGCTCTGTTAGGAATGGATGCTCACTTAGCATCCAGGCGCAGGCAGATTAGATAAAGAATACACAAGCAGAAAATAAAGTGACCATTAATTTACAGCACTGTTTCGTTAATATAATAACATCCATAAGCACTTTAATTAAATCATGTTGTCCTCTGCACGACATCCTGTCACCGTTACTTATGTTCTGAATATATGATAGCTCTGCAGCATGTTATTTTTTGATATTATAGCAATTCTTACTATTTCCAGCTGCTGTACATATGCAGTGCCCTGAAGAGCTTAAAGTCAAATGGAGGAATTGTGGCATTCTGGGGACCCTGAAAATCATAGAACTGACTCCAAAATCTTTGTGTGACTGATTCACTGCTCCTGGTTCTTAAACCAATCTGCGCGGGAGGATAGTTGCAAAGGCCACCACTAGCCTTAAGAAGCTTATTTGCCTTAGGATCTCTCCACAGCCATGGGGAGCAGCAAAATCCTCAGCAGAGTGTCTGAATGGGTGTTCATTCTAGGTACTCTGGGTTGCCCCAGAGGAAAAGCTTTCTTTTGATTCTTCAAGAAGCTGGGGGACAAAAGCATCCAGGAGCTAAATCTAGTCTTTGTGGATGCCCCATAAATTATTCTCATATGTGTTTGCAACAGCTGTTGTTGATAATCTGCATTATATTGTGAAGTAAGTAATGAGAACAGCAAGCAAATATGGCCAAACTCTCTCTCCTATGCTAATACTAGCTCCTTACCTCCTTGTTGAAAGTTCAAGGGGCTTAATCTACCCGACACGCTCACAGGGACAGTGCTGGCTGCAAAGCAGAACAAGTAGTCATTTATTCAGGCACAGCTGTTGCCTAATGATAGAAGGCTGACAGTGGCTCCTGTGTGATGGAATGTGGGTCTGTTTTCAGGCTTGTCTGATCACTGCTTATCTGTGACCTGCTGAACTCTCATCAAACAGCTATCATCTATAGATTCTTTTTCTCTAATTTCCTCTTTTTCTTTTCATGTTAACTGCTAACTTGATATCCTACATGAGCTTTTTTTAGCAAATTTACTAGTTACTTTTCTATTTTTTTCACCTTAATACCAGTATTTTTCTTCATAATTCTCTATGTTCTTATTTTTCTCCATTTTTAGTCTAATCTTATCTACTCCCATCTGTCTCAATGGCAGCTTCTGATTAATATCTCTCCGCATACATTCAATTTAGCCACTGACAATACTTTTCTAGATTTGACCACGTGACATCTACCTCGTCATTTCTGGGGCAGGGAGGGGAAATGAGGTAGAGAATAGCAAAAAAGTAAAAAAGTGCTTTTCATGTTGAAGCATATTTAGTGAAATTCAATTTTCTGGTGTCTTGTCCTTAGCATAACTATATACTGTAGCTAGACAAGAAAGCTACCTTCATGTATTTTTTCAGTCTTGTGACGTATTCCTTGTCATGCTGTGCAAATATGAATTTGTCCATATAAGTGACAGAAAAGTTTTATAATAACAGACCCAGCAGAACAAGAGAAGTAATTGTATGAGGTGGAGCTACACCAATTTTTGCACTTAAAATGCTGGTCACTTACATCAGACTGACTATTTTGCGTGGGCAATAACTATGCTGCTACAGTTTATTTCCTTAACTTCTTAGAATTATCACTACCCTTTTAAACATATTTTATAGCTGTAGCTCCATCAAATTAGTTTAGATGTTACACCAGCCTAATTAAACACACATCTACACTGATATAGCTAACGTTATACAAAAACTGAGCAGAAAACCCTCTTAATTTCTGTGTACCACTAAACAGCTACTGCCAGGAATGAATTAGCCTTGGGATTAAGACATTACTGAAACTGGTACATATTTTTGGAGCAGAGCCAAATGTTAATTTATAGTAAAAACTCTAGAAACTTATTACTATATGTTTGTTTACATTTGTTAAATTTATTCAAGCAAAGTCATTCAGGAAAAGTAGATATGGCACAGAGTGAACCTAAGGAGAGATGGAAAACTGAAATTCTTTAGCACCAACAAAGGACTATTCGCATTTGCCTAATAGTGCAGTAGAAATGAGTACCAGTATCAGGTCTGAGCAAAAATACTCTGTGCCCACTTTTTTATCATCTACCCCATGGTTTTGTTCTTTCTTGAAGTTGAGTAATATATCACAATAAACTAGCGGGAGCAAATGAAGTATAAATCAACTAAGTCCGAGGGTTAATGAGATTAGCCATAATCAGACCTATAGGCTATCTATAGCCTGACCACTAAGTCTTATGCCCTCAGGAGTTAATAACAGAGCTATCACAAATACCAAAAATGCACGTGACCAGCTTCTGCTTGAATTGCAAGCAAACCTTCCTGCTTCCACCACAGAAGCAGTGATGTCTGTTAAAAATGTGACAGCAAATTACTCAGGGAGGAAACACAGAAAGCTGCTCCAGGATGTTTTCAAGGTTTCTTCCCATGCTTAAGGGGGGGATAAGGGATGTTTACTGCCAAATGAGATACATGTTGGGAAGTCCAGCTGTGAAAGGTCCCCTAACTCCTCTCTCCAGGTAGTTCAAAACTACCTTCTTAATTAAAACTTGCAAAAAATTATTAAAAAAAATGTACAATGAATGTCATGGCTAGTGTGGCAAAACCCAAGCTATCTGGGATCTTGATTTTATTTTATTGCACAGTGCTTCAGCATTTGAAGCTGTGCCATCTAGATCTTTTGAGATCAGTTGTTATCGGTAAGAATTCTCAGATAGCAGGCAGCTTGGGCAAAGGGGCTCACTCCCAATGTGTGGTTCTTGGGTTGCAGAGGGCAAATGCCTGGGAGGTGCCAGGAGTGTCAATACAGAAATAGGAGCAAGCAGTGGGATTAGACTACAGTTTGCTTGGGGTTTTCAGCACTCAGTAAAGTGGCTGCCTAACAGGACTGTCTAAGTGGAAATATTATGCAAGCTTTATGCAAACTGTGAATTCATCTTGGAGTAAAACCGTCTTTCTGTATCTTGCTGGTAAAAACACATTAAGGACAAATATATTCTGACTGAAATAGATCATGCAACCAGTTTTAGAGAGAATGTATGGTCTTATCCCTATTTTCTCTTTTTGGATTTCTCCACCCTCTCTGGGGATGGTGGTCTGGACTCCTTATACTGTCAAACTCTCTCTGACCTCAACGGAAAATTGCTCATCTCAAAACACAGCTGATAGAGCAGCCAGCTGCCTCTCCTTCAGCGAGTTATTCCCAAAGTGAGGTTGCAATCCCATGTGCAGCTGCAAGGCAGACAACTGAGAGCAGAGTCAGTTCTCCAAACTATTATGTGATGGTTCCACGGACTGTGAGAGCAAAAGCTTTGCTACAATGATCGTGGGTATCTTTCATTGCTTTTAAATTGTTTTCTCCTCTCACTCCCCCCTGAACTAGCCATGGAGTCTCATTACTGCTTGATCCATCTGAACCCTAAGGCAAAGTTTTCAGCACTGGGCGCACTCCTGCCAAGAGAGTTTTGTATGAATTATAAAGTCAGGGCATTCAAATAGTACATCAATTCCCTTCCCGCAGGCTGTCTTCATGAACGCTTATTCATCTTGAAATGATGGTACGCTAAGAAGTCACTTAAGCTCTTAATCTTCCCTGATCTCATGTCACAACTTCAAGAACAACCAAAAGGGAGAAGGAGAATGCTTGGAAAGCCATAAAACCAAAAATTGTAGTCAGAAACATTTGTGTTGCTGCAACTGCAGTTGAATAAAGAGATCATTCCCTGTGTAGATAAAGCATAACAGCATTTTCTGCTACAGAGCTCATAACAAACTTTGATTCAGTCCAACTTTTTTGTTATCAAAAGATTATTTCTGTGGTGTCCTCCTTGTTTTGGGAAAGTAGACAAGCAAATAGAAAGCCTCTCCGCATGCACCCTTCTGGAAACTGTAAAGGAAGCCACGTGAATAGCAAAGTGATATCCAGCATTGTTCCATTGTGGAAGGACTGTTGACTATTTATTACAAACACAATACCATTCTGACAAAGAATTCTTAAAAGTTATTTTTGTCTGCCATTACATTTTAGCAGTGTTGGTAGCCTTTATAAAGCACTCTGGTATTTCAAAGATAACATTACCACATGAATGCTATCTGTATGCTTCCAAAAAGGCTAAGCAACACATTTCTTACAGCCTCAAATCGTGTCTTCCAGGCCTGCTAGAGATTGAACGATTTCGCACGGGGGAGCAACTAAGTGCTAGTCACTTGTAATGTTCTACCTGCTAACTAAAGAGCAGACAAACACTGGCAGGCTGAGCTGGAGCTGCAGGCACACAACACTCGCTATGCCTCATTTCAGAAGCATAGCATTGCTTTCCTTTCTCTCATGCCCTCTGCCACACACCAGCAAGCAAACAGGCGCATGGGAGCAGCTGACCGCTTCTGGTGCCAAGGCACTGTATGTGGTGGATGTAATAGCCTGTGCTCGCCAGCATTTCTCAAAGAAGGGAGAAGGCAGTGTTCCTCTCAAGCCTTGCGTGAGAGCAGGGGAAGGAAAGGGGAAAGGAAGCCACTCTCTGTACTCTTTATCCTCCTGTGGGAGCTAAGCAGAGGAAGCCAGATTTGGGAGAGTAGATGAATATGAGACCATGGGAAGTCGTCCCCTTCCACACAACACAGCAATTCCAGGAATCCTGTCAGAGCCGCGATGCCAGCAAATGGTGCTGAGTTCACATAGTTTGGGAAAGTGGGCAAGAGAATCAGAATCACCAGGTTGGAAGAGACCCACTGGATCGAGTCCAACCACTCCTATCAAACACTAAACCGTGTCCCTCAGCACCTCGTCCACCCCTCCCTTAAACCCCTCCAGGGAAGGTGACTCAACCCCCTCCCTGGGCAGCCTCTGCCAGTGCCCAATGACCCTTTCTGTGAAAAATTTTTTCCTAACGTTCAGCCTAAGAAAGGCAGAGGAGCCCCTCCTGCACTCTGATGCTGAGTCTCCTTCTCTGGACATATACAAATTCATATTCGCTTGGATGCACTGCTGTGCAGCGTGCTCTGGGTGAACCTGCTTTAGCAGGGCATTGGACTAGATGACCTCCAGGGATCTCTTCCAACCCCTGCCTTTCTGTGATTCTCCCCTTTCTGGGGTTAGGACAGGCAGAGAAGTACGCAAACAGCAGAGGTGCTCTCAAAACCTCTTTGCCCTTTTTCTCCTTGAAGTGCTTTCTCCCGCTTGCTCTCTTTGCTTTCTGGGGGGTTCTGGGGAAGAAAGAGAAAAGGGAAAACCAACAAGGAGCGAGTATAAGTTGCCATGTCCCGACATGACACAGCACTGGTGCAGGGAGCAGCACGCACAGGCTGATCGTGCTCCTCTCCACGAGAGCAGACTAGGGACACACAGAGAAACTATAACTCTTAGAGGTGAGGAGATTTCAGCTTGACATGTACACCCCAACTGACCCCCTGCTCCCCATGCCGCACTAACACTGGGGTGGCAGGGGGCTGGTGGAGAGAATGGACTCCACGCATTTCCATCAGTCAGAGGCAGCTTATCAATTGCTTGAGAACCTGACCAGGTCAAGTTTGATTCTATTTTCAGAGCTGCGTAATGACTGTTGATGACATCTGCCCATGACTGGCAGCGTGCATTAACGAGTATTGTAAACAACCAGTTTCCAAATGTACAGCCATGTGCCTCCTTTCTGCTGCAGGCAGCTGATAAAGATCTATTGATGGTACTTGCTGTTTAATATGGTAAATGATTTTGGAGATTAGTTGTCTCTTATGTAACCTCCTTATGTAAGGACAGAGAAAGAAAACATGCAAAGAGCAGAATTTGATCAGTGAAACAGCAAGTGATCTGGAACTCGACACAGGTATTGCCACCTTGGAAAAATTTACTGAATATCCAAAGCTAATAAAAAGCCAAAAGAAATAAAATCCACTCTCTTTTAAATATACATAAGAAATTTAAATCAGAGTTGCACCTCACCACAGAATACTGTGTGATGATCCACTACCTCGCATATAGCTAAACAGAGCTTCAGGGAATGAAATGAGAAGTAATTAAGCAAGTAAGTTTTAATCTTAAGTAAATTGAAAACAAAACTGAAGAAAAAAAGCTCCAAGACCTGGAACCTAGAAGACTGCAAATGGTTTGTTTCTGGGGGAGGTTCAGGTTGAATTAAAACAAGTTGTTCTTCCTAACCAGCTACCACGTGGTGACACACAATGTCTGACATATTTTAATGCTGATTTATGAAAACATGCCATGCTACTTTATTCACAGTCTCACCATGTGCTGCATCAGCAGTGCCTGCTGTAAGTATATTGCTTGTTGCTCCTAAGGAAGAATGTATTAATTCATTATTGCTCATTCCTCATAACTCATGCTCGTGGCAGAGAAAGACAGAAGGAATTACTTAAAATGTTTAAAATCTTGATGGTAGAGAAAGGAATATATAAGACAGAAGGCAAAGAGGAGAGAAATGAAGGAAAAATAGCAGAATGGATAGAAAACGCAGAGAGTATCTTTTGCCCTTTTCATATTTATTACTGTCTGCTTTATTCCTTTCTTTATCTTCCTTTACTATATTATGTGCCATACTTCAAGCTTGAAGAACACTGTGCTCATAAAATGGCAAAAAGCCAACACATGCAAGACCTGAGCATACCAGAGAGATTAACAATGTTCATGGGTGGAGGCTGTCTGCAGTAATGTGAGAATACCTCAGCAAGTTTCATACCTGCAGAAAATAGTCAAAATTAGAAGGTCTGTTCTATCTTTATTTCTGAGCATGAGGTAATCATAGAAAGCTCACAGGTTGGCATGACTTGGTAAGTGATGGAGGCTTTTTCACTGTTTTTAGATGAGATTTGAATCAGTTCTTAAGAGAAGTGAGAAAATACTGGAAAATATCCACCAGCATTTGCTCGAACTTTTGAATGAATTCAGTTCAGCTGTGTTCAGTTCCTTCTATGTTTGTCCTTCATGTACATCCTAATGAATAAATTTTCTGCTGATGAGACTCACAGGAACTGAAATCATTATGCAAATTATCCAGTGAAGGATTTGGAATAATGCATTGGTAAAGACTGGATTCTTAAAGATAAAGGCAACAAGGAAATTTCACCTCTGCCCTATGACTACACTAGCTGTGTACAAAAGGGCTGATATCTGGGGTTTGGGGGTTTTTTCTATTCAAAAAGTTTTAATTCTGAAAGTAGTTAACATTAAGGTGTTTTTCATGCTGGAATTTATCAGCGTCTACAAATGGAAAACATGCATATTTTATTAAAAACTTGACAATTTTTTTTCTGTTTGCATTTTTTCCTTAAAATGCAAAACACTGGTTGATGTACATTTCCTTAGCAGTAAGATCAAGGCCAAACTTGAGGAAGAAAAGGTTAAATCACCTTACACTGGCTCCACTTACATTTAAATGTCACAGGCAGAACAAATCCAAACACAATACTTGCACCTGTCTTCTCTTAAGCCCTGCAGAATAGTTCTGATATATAAGATAATGTCCAAAAAGAGGGAAAGTAAGGAGAGAAAAGAAAACCAAACTAGGGGAAGATATACTGCATGTTCTTGTTTCATGATGGAAAACCAGTACTGATGTATTGATCATGTGACTGGATTCAATCAATTAAGAAATGAGACTTTCACATGCTTATTACTGAATGCAAATAGACGTGTTACCACAGCAGCTGCTGATGTTCACCCTACCGAGCTCTCTGTCTCTATCACTCAGTGCTGTTGTTGCACACACCAGTGTTGTGAGTCTCTTGCTTTGCTGTCCTCTGCCCAGCAAGTGAATCTGTTTGTGTGTCTTGCTGGTGGTGCATAAGCAACCGAGTTGATCATACTTTAGACAGACCCCTTGAGACAGTTCTGGAGGGCTGGTAACTCACAGCATGCAGATACATACTTGAATGAAATTTCCAAAACAACTGTCCTTTGCGGGACAGACATTGATAGCCAAAAATCCCCAATGTTTTTTAAGCATTTTGCTATTGTCACCCCGAGAAACACAGAGGCATGGGGAATTTCAAGAAGCTAACTTTCTGCTCAAAGGTATCTTTGCTGTTAACAATTTTCTTCAAAGTATCTCTGCAATTTTTATATTCTTATAGTGCTCCTCCTCCTTCCACTTGGCTGTGTTGTTTTCCATCATGAGCAGTAAATTGGCTGTCTGGATCTCTTCATTCACTGTGACATTAGGTACTTAAGCCTAAGGCACCAATGTCTTTCGAAAGGTTGCACAGGGTAGCAACACTTTGGTTCTGAAGATGAAATGCATCCAGGCACTGAAGTTTGAATTTCAATTATTTCTTGACCTATACTGACAATTTGCATTCGTTTTTTTTTTACTCCAGTCCTCCTAGGAGGGAGACATCCAGCTATCCAAATATTACTTTTGGACACATATGTAGCTTAGTTGCAAAAATAACCAAATGCATAAGAAGGGCAGACCTTATTTATAACTGCTCTGCTTCTATATGTGATTGATTGCCTCCAGTAAGGATACTTAAATGTAGTTGAGCTGTTTGTGTTGGAGGCAGTGGCTGCTGAGGAGTGTCATTTGGCAGTCACTAGACAGCTGAACTTTCTTAGTACTCTTCTGTACGTGCCCCAGCAGACATTATTGTTTAAAAACTCACTAATACTGCTTATTAGAATTCTGAAGTATCATTTTTTTTCTCTGCTTCTACAAAATGTTTCATTTTCCTTCTGCACTGAAGCCATGGTTTTCCTTCTCTCCCTCTCAATCCTCTTTTGCCGAATTGCCTTTTTAATTATCTCGCCTAATAGTATAGAATATGCAATAAAACTAATTATTTTGTATTTGTATATAACTATATAACACCTATATATTTACAAAGTGCAGAATAGAGGGTAAGGAGAACTGCAAGGATAAAATATCTCTTACAAAACATAGTACAGAGATTATATTCTTTCTTCCCAGAGTGATAGCAAGGAGCAAGTTCACTGACTCCAATGCAAGGGTTGAAACAGAAGGATCCAGCCCAGATTTTCATAGGAAGACATTCTAAAATGACAACTGGAGTTTGATGGCACTGTATTTCAGCAATGATTGAATAATTAGTTTATACCTGTGTCTCAAGTAATTTAAACATAATATGCTCTGAAACTATAAACAAATAATTGGCAGCAATCTGGAGGATTGCTTTATGTGCAGCAACCCCTGAGTATAGTAAGAGAATGAAGTTATCAGAGAGTCTAAGCAGCTGAAGCCTTGCTGCTGTAGGAGAGGTACACGTGGATGTCGTTTTCTAGACGTTGCTTCAAAAGTATCAAGTCCCTAAAATCACATTACACCAAAGCACAGACCAGGTCAGAAGGGAATATTGTTGAATACCACCACGATGCAGAGACCCTTCAGGTTTCTGCTTAAGAGTGGTTACACGCAGCCACGAGTATGCAACTAGACGTGCTGAAAGGGTTAATTATGGTATTTCATCTCTCCAGTAAATGTCTTACTGAGAATAATAAAATACTGGATAGCAAAGGATTATACAAACAGGAGCTTTGAAAGTGTTCAAATAGTGATACTCCAGAAGAACTCCTATTAACTTAGCACACAGACCTCAGACAAGAATGGTACTGCTGGTATTTTGGAAAGATGTTAGCAGGTAATTTAGGTATATTTTGCTATTCTATATTTCTATTCCAAACATATATCAAAAGTTGCAGGGTTTTTTCCTTACATTTTGATGATCACCACCACCACAGTAGGATCTTTACAAGCCTCTTGTTCATTACAAGGCTATAGAATATAGTATCCCCTCCTGATAATCAAAATAAACCTTTGTGGACAGGGAAAAGTGATTACACTACCAGAGAAATGGCATGCACCAAATTAAGTTGATTATTTTTCAAATGAGAACTGTAGCTCCATTAGAAAAATCATGTAAACAAAATTGAAAAAGGACCCAAATTCAAGTCTTGAATATATCCTTGCAGCATATTTTGGAGGTCAGCAGGCAGAGCCTATCTTAGATTGGAGATAAATACTTTAGAGTTGAAAATTTATCTGGAATTATCATCACCTCCACTTCTGTGCACATAAGAAGAGAATGCAGTTCCCATGATTTGGCTTGCTAACAACCATACCACCACGGGCTGGAGGAGCAGTCGGTGAGTAGGAGAGCAAAACCCATGCGTGCTGTTCAAGGTACAAATGCTTATTATGGAAGTCACCTTATCGTGTTACAGAGCAGCACAATGCCACGGGAGTCTTGTGTAGCTGCATGGTTTTATACTGAATTAAAAACACGTGTCCTCCATCAGCCACTGCAGAAACCCACTCCTTGGGTTGGACCTGGGGAACTGCAGGAAGACTTCTTCTCCGTTACAGTTAGAAGAATAGCTGTCTGCCATATGTGCTGTATATAAGTGCTGATTTTAATTAAGGTTTAATCTCCTCAGTCTCTGCGCTAATCCTTGGTTCTCTTTCATAATATTCCCACAGACCACTCCAGGGTATTTTCTGACATTGAAAAAGTCTTAATTTTGCTGGATTTGGTCTGGTTTGACAGGGTCCTGTCTATCCATCTTCATCTTTTGTTTTCTGATAGGAATCTGTTACATATGCGAGGCAGAAAAAAACTACCAGTTTTTGAGCATTAATTGGCTGAGAATGGTAATTTGTGGATTTGAGGAATAGCAAAGGTGCCACTAGAGTGTGTAAGTGGGCAGCTGGTACAGTAGCGTTTGCCAGCATTTCTGTCAATGTGGGAGTACAGCAATATGGTAGCTGTTAACACTGTACTCAATAAATATCTCATCATATGTGAAGATTTGACTAGCCTTTTAGAGGAAGAAGCTGAATATTCTCTGTGGCTGCAGAAGGCTTTCACGTGTAATCCCAGCAAGCGTCAACAGGCCTTTGTGGGTGCTTAAATACTATATACATAACATTTTTTTCTTGCAACAGAAGTAAACAATGTGTAGGCAAACACTGGCATAATAGCGAAATAATTCACACACTGAATTATCCAGAGAAAAACAGCGTAATGTGCAACATGACATGTTTTCTCAGCTGGTTCAAGCCTTATGGAAAAACAGAAAGACCTGTGGTCAAGTGCATGTGACAAATTTTGCTAATATGAGACTTGGTTTCTATATGTCATATATTTGTGTATCCATAAAAGAAAAGCACTTACATTATTCCAACATTTTTTTTTGTTGCTCTTAGAAATAAGAAGGATGTCAAAATTATCATTTTAGGACAAAGGAACATGAATTTCATATGTTTTATAACTATTGGAATTAAACAACAAAGACAATATTGTAGATAAAAATGGCACCCACCTAGTGGGTGTATTTCTACAACTATTTCTTGCCAGGAGGTTTCCTCCTGTGGATCTCTTACAACCCTTACACAAAGATTCACTACATTTTTCTATTAGGAAAAATAATTATCCGGTATAAGGTTTCTGTCTTGTCATGTTTTGGTTTCATTTTACCATGACCTATCACTCTACCTTCTTCAAAGAGTCTTCTTTCTGTGCCTCAGCCCACCACTACTACTCTTCTGAGTATCATCACAATACAATTACTAATTCTCTATAGCTCCTACAGTCCAGTGTGCTATACTCTAAGCTATATCCTTTCCCTTAGAAGAAAGTCCTAAATAATAAAAATCCATCATGACATCAACAACTGAAGCATCACCATCCTGAAGAGCCAAAACCACTGAGATTTTCAAGAAATTTTGTCTGTGAAGCTTCAGAAAGGTTGATTTGCAGGCACAAATAACAACACAGAACTGAAGCAAACTCAAAATGTGTAGTATAAGGCTTGCCTTGACCTTTTAGTCCACTTTATTGAAAATGAAACACTAGATTCAACAATGTGATATAAATCATTATTTGTATTCAGGACCTATGAAAGTGCCCTGGGTTAATAAATTCCTTATTTTTATTTCTTTCTACATTGTCCTTTAGGATCTTGCTGCTAGTACGTACATGACTCACAGAGCAAGCATGCTTTTTAACACTAAAAAATTCTAAAACAAATGCACCAAAATATCCTACCGAGCCACTAGTAAAATTAGCTGGCTACTAAGGTAAAGAATATTTTCCATTCGGTAGTAATGGTGCCTATCCACTCTACAAAGTGG
This sequence comes from Phaenicophaeus curvirostris, assembly GCF_032191515.1. Classification (NCBI taxonomy): domain Eukaryota; kingdom Metazoa; phylum Chordata; class Aves; order Cuculiformes; family Cuculidae; genus Phaenicophaeus; species Phaenicophaeus curvirostris. Next base: position 2,848,343 of record NC_091400.1, on the reverse strand, counting down.
CTTCCAAAATGATGATTCTACCCACAGAACATCACCCATCATTTTATTTTTACATTCACAAAATCATACACCGTCCTTTATGAAAGAATTTGGGAATATAAGGCAGTTTTGGAAGAAATGACAGTACTAAATGACAGGACCATTTCAAACTACAATGACTTATTGAAGTGCTTCAGCTACTATGATGGACAAAAAGTGCTCTTACACGCATAGGAAAGATAATAACTTGCACAATCTCCAATAAAAGACTTTCAATATGAGTCATTAATGTAGCTATTTACATTTACAGTTATTGTCATAAACAAAAGAGAAAGATAATTTCTCCACCCTGTCCCTTACGATCAAAAACTTGAAATTTCTGTCTGTGGAGAAATGTGAAACTACAACATTCCTTCATGCCAAAAACCAAAACACAAAATTACACCTTCTGAATGAAAATGAAAATTCTGAAATGTTGCTCCTGAAAGTGAGGTATCAGCAGACTGATTTTAGCAGCAGCAGCCAAGAAAGACCACAGCAGGGTACCAGGTGTAGTTTTTTACTGCCAGTGTGCAGTCAGCACGCATGGGGAAGAGCCAGACCCAGGGAGGAGAGAGAATTGGAGAGCCCGACCACCCAGCAAAGTCACCACTTCTCTTCCAGCTGGTGACTAAGGCTGTATTTTAGGCTGCCTCATTTGTTTTTACCAAAGAGGTGAAAGAAGTGCCTCATTCAGCCACCACCAGCTGGCTGGACAGCCAAGTTGAGGGATGAATCTACTCCTTGTTCTCTCCCAGGGTGTTTCCAGTGTCCCGAGGACACGGGATTGCCCCATCAGCCTGAACACATACACTAACACATTGCTCAGAGACGGCTGAGATGCATCGCTGTATCTGCTGTTCCCAGCTCTGTTTTCTCTTCTTGAGCAGGTACTACCTTGGGAGTTAATTCTGGCTCATAGCCATTCTGTGGATAGAAAAACTCTCCTGCATATGGTGATGCATGTTTTGTGCGTTTGATAATGACAGGATAAGGCTTAAGCCATGGCTGCAGTGGCCAGCTGTCTCCAGCACGCCTTCCAAATACGAGTCTTAGGAGAAATGCCAATAGGGAAATACTGTAAAATAACATTTTGTATAGAAAGTACTCTGCCATGACATATACAGTGTAGTTTTCAACAAGTTTTCCTACTTAGGCAGTGAACAATCTTGTATCAAAATAAGGGCAGCTGCAGTGTAATGCCCTATGTAACTGGATTTACAATAAGAATTTAAATAAAAAAACCACCAAACCAATAAATCCAAGCATGCTGACCCAGGTGAGATTCATGAAAATGCACAAATTTGACTTACGGTGTGGAAAGTGCAGAGAAATTTATAAAGCCAAGTACTGTGCATTCTTCGTTTTGCAGTGAGCCCCTATTCTGGCAGGTTTTAAAATCCTAAGGGGATTTGAAGCATCAGCTGCACAGTAAAAGCACCCATTTATCAAAATAGGTGCCAAAATAAATAATCTAACATCCCACCCAGTAGAACAGATCATTAAACAAATAAATAGATAGATAAATAAATAAATTAACTCCAGTGAGAAAACAAGCAACAAACAATCAAGAAATCCTTTATCCTTGAGCATTTGGGATTCAAAGGCATTCAAATCCAAGGGAACAAATCATATTTGAGCTTAGTCACAAGCTGAAGAGCAGGTTCAACCTTCAGAAGAGGACACAATCCCTTACATCTTATTCCCAAATCATGTGCTCCCATCCTCGTATTCCTGAATCACGTACTCCTCTACTCGATAAATAATAAATAAATAAATAAATAAATGTATTCATTTCATGGAAGCAGCCATACCCTCTGGAACAGCTGGGAAACCTGATGGAGTGAGGTCCAGTGAATCCCTTATTTGCTGACTTCATGAAGGGGAACTTTTAGTTTTGAAGGTTGTTTTTAGACAGTTATCCAACTTCATGGCTTAGGAGGAGATCAGAAAAGTAGAAGAATACAATTTTATGTTGTTAAACTCTGGAGACATGTTGGAACGAGACAAAAATATGAAAATGTCAGCAGAGTAAAAATTTAAAGAAAAAGGCACATCATATTTGCCTGTAAAATGTGGGTATTGCCACTCAAATCCCTCAGTCACTGCATACTCAGTATTGCACCAAGCCATTAATTCTACAGTAAATTCTCCTCCTGCTCTCCACATTATCACTATTCCCTATTTTCCACACATCTGAGCTCCTCATTGAATCTCATTTTTCCTGCAGGCAGGGGGTCATGTTCTTCCAAGCCCCTCAATCTGGTTTCTCTGATCTCTTCATCACCACCTTCTCCTAGTTGTTCAGCTCTTTTCTAGTTCCCGTTCTTACATCTTCCCAGTCCCCCTCTGCCCTAAGGTACCTTGAGCACAGGGTAACAGGCTGAGATCCTTGCTGGAGGAGCCGCCCTCGCTCACGCCAGAGATGGCAGCTTGTCCGTGGACCCTTCTGCTTGCAGAGGGCTCCGCGCTGCCCTCCTGGTGCTCCTCCCCCAGCTTCTGCCAGTCCCCCCTCATTTGGACACCAAGAAGAGAGGTTTTGTTGAAAGTTGTGTTGGGGCCTCATGGTCCTGCCCACCTTGGCCATTAGCCAAACACCAAAGACACACGAAGTGAGGGATCGATAAGGGACCTGGAATGCTACTAGTTCTATCCCAAAACCATGCAGGCGCAAGCTTTGAGCTCTGAAAGCATCTTGCCTCCCAAGATGTTTTTGCAGTCAGCGCTCTTGGTGACCTCCTTTCTTAGTATGTGTGCTCTCCTGGTACTAGAGCTGAGAAGGGTGAGCAGGGGAGAGGAGGAGGTGGCTGCAAAACCAGCCTTCCCCTGCCACCACTATCATTATATTTGCGTTGCAGGGAGTTGATGTGGCTGCCTTTGTGGGGCTCTTTGGCAGGAACCCAGCAGCCTTTCTGTGCCACTGCTCACATTGTACTGCAGGAGTATAAACACAGGCTTGTCCACGGTGCTCTCGACAGCTCTGGAGGAAATCCATGATTGCAGAGTGTCAAATAGGCCAGAGATGCTTGACTACTTTCTGTACGCCATCTACTGCCTGTATCTTAATTCCCTGTCTCTTGTAGGAACACGGAAATTCATTAGTATCAGAGAAGTAGGACAAGGGAATACGGTGGGACTGTGATTATTCTCAGGGTTTGATGCTACAAAATGTAGCATCTTTAATATTCCACTGCTGTAAAGACAAAAGCTGGACAGTGTTTAACGTTTCCTAGGACCATGCCAAGGTACCATACAAATAAAAAAATGAGGTAGAAAATACATAATATTTGAGAAGAAGAAGAGATAGCAGTGTGAGAAGAAAAATTATTTTAAAACCATAAAAAACCTTCCCAACCAATCCTCTGTCTACCCTGCAAATATTCAAAAGCATAAAAGGTGTTATCAACACTTTGCTCCATCCTTCCATCCTGTCTAATCTCTCTTTGGTTGAGGATAATCCTTGAAAGCATAAAACCAAGATCTTTCATTTCCCTAGAATTCATAATACCCTTCTGCTAGGCACTATATACGAGCTACTAGAGCGTTATGATGACTTTGCCAGATTTGAGTGACTGCAAAACCTTCAAGGCCTGAGAACACAAGACAAACATCGTCAGTGTGAGCCTTGTCCAAGCTTTGACATCTCCAGACTGGAAAAAGTTCCCCTGTAATTCCTGTACTCAGTATATGGACTTGAAATTGTGTCCCTCCTTGTTGAGCATTCTGCCTCCTACTGCTGTAACACAAGTACTGGTCCTTCTGCAAATACTAGACGTTAAACTTCACTTGGGCTCTACCGTGCACAGACCAAGAGCTACTGGTGCTCCTACAATATGCTCTGGGAAATTCCAGTAGCTTTAACAGGAGCTGGTGCATGTTTTATAGCCGCACATTACTATTATTTTTTCATTTCCTTTGTTACCACTTAGACAGAATTGCTTTGCCTACAAGGAAAGTCCTTCCTGAATGTAAAACCTGAAATCCAGGAAAGGGTAGGTGTGCAAGCTCCGTCTGTTCTTCTTTGCCCATCTCAGGATGGAATGGGCAGAGGGGTGAAGTGCATGTGCTAACATACCGTAAGGCAGTGCTTCAGAAGAGGGGGTTTCATCAATAACACACTTTTTTTCCCCAAAAGACAAAAGGCAGGATTCACCTGCTGACTTCTCCATTACAGCAGCGATAAGCTGATAAAACTCTTTGGAGGCTGATGTAAATTACCTTTATTCCACTGTTTTCAGTTAAGCTTGACAATTTTTTACCCAGTGAGAAACTAATCCTTACATATTACAGGGAACTACTGTACAAAGGAATATACCAGCAAAATTGCGATGTGAATATGGCTATGAAAAGAAAAAGAATATTTCTCTTTCCTAAAAGCTGTTACACCTTCAGATTTCTACAGGACCATAAAAGTACAGGCAACAAACTTTATTCTTCCTACCTTTCCTCTGAAATTAACACTGTTTAAAACTAATCCAACCTTTACAGTTATTTTCTAATCCCAAATCAGTTACTATTTCCTGTTCTGTGTTTAATATTTAATAAATAATTAAATATGCACTCTGGTCAAAAAATCAATTTCCTTTTGAATTACCCAAATGTTAAAACCACACTTCTGTGGCAACGAGATGGTGCTCTGAAGAACAGAGCCATCTACAGAAATCTTTTTGATAATGGTGTCCTTCTTTCAAATCCAAACATTTACTTGATGTAGAATACAAATTGAGCTCTAGTGTATAAGTCAGCTAGGATTTCAAAGTTGGCCTTTATACTTTGCCATTAATTAATTCCGTCCAAGAAATTCAAACAAAGATACAAACAAAAAAGTTCTCTAAATACGTTACATAAGGCATTCAGAATATTCTAATTCATTCCCCTCCAGGAACACAGCAGAGTCAAAGAATAGTGTACACAGCATGTTTAGACTGTATAAAATGCACTAGAAACTGAAAGAATAGTTTAAAGCCCATTTATTTAAAGCTCGCCATTGTAAGAGCTATTGTAGAGTATTTGCTAATCAATCTACACTTCTGAGTTCTAAACAATTGCAGGCTTAATGAAATGTACTTTTCTTCACTTTCAGATGTAGAAACAAAGAGTTTCCTATTAAAAGGGAGGAAATGAAAGCAGAAGGCAGAAGACCTCTTTCAAAATTACTGGAGGTTCTGAGCAATTTAAATATTGAATAGAAAGTCAGAAACTCTTCTGTGGGATCTCTTTCCAAGGGAAAAAGTATCTGAGAAAGAGACCTTCTTTCCCGATACACTGTATATACAGCTTTGAGTCAGGTAGGATGAGTATTCTGTCTGATACAATGAGGAAAGCCTCCAAAAATCTAGCAGGGAAAAATCGTAGAACTTCTTTTTTTTTTCTTTTTAAATCTCATTTTGTTGCAACTATCACAACATAACTAAAACAGAAGTTGAAGATTGGGGCAAGTGGTCAGTCAGTATAGAGAGATCTTTCAAGCCGAGTAATCAAAAATGTTTTTTCCTGGGGAATAAGCAACACAGGATGGAGTAAGGACACAGCAGGTACGTCTATTCAGCCTGAAAGTAGATTAAGAGTTTTCTTTCTCTCAAGATTTACTTAATCCAGCTTGTATAGAAATACAAGGGAAAACCTATTCCCTAACACCTTTATCTTAAACTTAGTGGCGTTCACTCACCTGGAAAACAGATCTAGTAGAGAGGGGAAGAGGCAGAGTCAGAAAAGCTATGTCAGACCAAAACCAAAGTGAAAAGTAGACTTCATTGTGTTCTTCACTGCTCTGCAATGCACAGATGCCATCTCCCTCCCTGTTCCTCTTGTGACACTGTGACAATCTTTTATAAGAGGCCTCAGAGCAAAGTGGATAGACCACAGTGCTACAAGCACCATTAAGTTCTCTGAGATTTCTCAAGCCCATTATCTCCTTCTCTTAGCTTTTTATTCTTTGGAGTTCAACTCACAGAGAAGTTATTTCTGGCACCTCCTTATTTGTGCTAGGATCTTAAATACTTGTTGGTTTTGTGTAGCTCATCTGATTATTTTCTTGTAATTTTATTTACTATTCAGTAAGACCTAGGAAAGCCCTGTACTAAACTGTAGAATTTACATGACAGTTTCTAACACTTGATTGCAAACATACAGCATGAGAAAGGGGGCATTTGACATTGTTTTGACTTTTTATTTAGATGTACACCTACAACAGTGGACAATCTAGCTAAGGTCTTAGGTTAGAACACTTCTAGCATTTCTTGAGACTGCTGCAGAACATGCAATTGAAAAAGATGAGAAATTGTTGCTGGACTTATTGTCTGGAAATTTGGTATGATGTCTCTATTTACGGTCTGGAAAAAGAAATTACTTCAGGAAATAGAACTGATAACCACAAGGATTTTGTGAAGGATAAAAAACCACCTGTGAGTAGCAATGAAACGTTGATTTTCATGGGACATAATCAAATAGGAGTTGCACACAAGTCTGAAGCAAGCTAAATGGTGGCAATGAAACCATAGCAACTTCTGATATTAACATGGGTTTCAGAGGAAAGATGACATTCCAGTTTCCTTAAAGCAACAAAGTGCATCTGATCCCAAACAGCTTTGGAATGTACAGCTATATATTCAGACATGAAAAGCTAGTGTGCCATTGGTCCATGAAAACTAGTATCATGTGAGGAAAACCTGTATTTTCATTTATTTCCATTTATTGACTACATAGTCTGGTGTGGTGACAGATGAATACTTCCTCAGCATAGTGTGGGATGACTGCCTATTATGCTGAGGGCTCTGTAAGGAAGGTTTCCATGACAGCATTCTGTGCATCATTGATATTTTGGAAAACATTCACTTTTGATCTCTGACTTCTACAGAGTTTGCTGTTGCCATGAAACATTATATTTGCAAGGAAAAAAGCCAGGGCTAGCACGCATATCTTACATACAACCAGGAGTGCTTGGAAGTTTTATTCCAGTGATGAATTGTAGAAGTATGTGATAAGCCACAGAGCTATTTGATAAATGCATCTATTAAACACATTTAATTACCTTTTCTACTCTCTGGCTAGCAAACATTCTGTCTCAGGACTTATTCTGGAGTTTTATACATTGAACAGGTTCAGACGGATAACATTTCCAGTCTCCTCTCTATATTTTAATATAGACTTTTCCTTGAAAACTAATTCCACCTCAAAGCCCAAGAGAAGTTAGTTTCAATGCTGAGCCAATTACCCCCACACCCACTGCTTTTCTACACTTTAAAATATGATGGATTTGAAGCACAACATCTTGTTCCACAAAGCGCTGAGGATGCGTTTAGTACTGAACGAGAGGGGAGAGTTGGGACATGAAGGGCCTTAAAAATACTTCACATTCAGATGTTCATGGAAGTTGTCCCAAGTTAAGTTTTTAATCTCTTTTGCAGCTGTCTTATTCCTCCATGTTTGGGTAGGGATTTTCCAAAGGTCCTGAAAGAGCTAGCTGCTCAGTTCCTATTGAATTTCAGCAACATTCCATCTTCTGACACTAATGTGCTGCTCTGAAGGCTATTAGACATGAAAAATAGCCTCCGTACATGAGTTTAAACTAACGCTGAGTATGTGTGATTTTTCAAGAGCAAGGTCAACATACAGATCTGACCTGCAGCAGAGGGAGAAGATCTATGTAACTATCTGCTAGGTTGGAACTAGAGACTTTTCTAACTATGACTCTGATAAAGCAAACTACACTATCGCATTATGTACATCTCTGTATAAATGTATGTACAATTTACATACAATAAAATATCTAACTAGACTCAATCTCCTTAAGGAGCTTTTCTCTTAATCCATTTGAATTTAAAAGCGTAGCTAAAATTGCAGGAGGATTTTAATTGTATACAAGATTTGAGCTTGGATAAGTGATCCATATGGATTCTTAATCTTTTGTGGGCAGCCAGTACTTCTTAATCAGTGTAAAAAAGAATTCAATAATAAACACAAAGAGTGGGCGACATTAAGAAAGTGTGGATTTTCTAGTGCATTTAGAGGTATGGCACACAACATTTCCTTTCATAAGGGAAAGTTGGTGCACCGTTTCCAAAGCGCAATTTTTAGTAATTGATTTGACCATATTTCTTAGAGGATTATGAGAAAAATCTGAAGATTTGGTGAACAAATAGCACAGCATTCCTCTTCTACTCTCAGGAACAGAGAACTGATCTACCCATACACTCCCTAAAGTAAATCCCAAAGTGTTTTTCTATATACGTCCCAGTTAGGAGCATTAGCCATTGGCATCCCACTTTCATGCACGCTCCTCCATTTCAAGCTCCACATAACCCAATAAAATATACAAATGTATGTTTCCATCCTTACCAATGCTTGTCGTTAGTCCTGCACCATGTCAGGAAAGTAGTTCTGCTGTGTCATGGGGTGGAAACTAGGCTTCTGCTCTTGTTTTGAAGAATGTACAGACTTAACTTGTGAAAAGCTCGTATGTAAAGGATGACCCGATAGCCTTTGATAACATATAACATGAAATGAGAGCTTCCACTAGAATCAACAAGAGCAAAATGCGCTGGTGGTACCCAAAACAGCAGTTATTTTGCACTGAGCTATGGTACTGCCTAATGATTAACACACGAATAATTTATGTGACAGACCAGAGATAAGAGAGAGTCTAAGACCCTTAGCACAGCCCTAGCTTCGCTCTTCACCTGATTTCTAGCCTCAAGTCTGGTCGTACAGGTTTGCTCTGTGTTCTTTGCAGAAGGTCTTAAGAGAAACTTGGTCTGGGGGAAGAGGTGTGGTCTTCTCTTTTTGAGGAATGGTGGTAATCACAAGAACAATCAATATGAACATAGTTGATGGGATTCTGGTGGAACCTATGGTCCTGCATGTAGTGCTGTACCTTGCTATCTCCATATATTCATAATTTGCAGAGCAGCATTCACTTCCATACCTAACGTTTGTTATTTTACAGGAAAGAGCAAACAAAGAGGGAGAAGACTGCTGCTCAACCACTGTCTTCCCCCTTTTTCTCACTGGGCTTTTGTTTATTCTTTGAAAATGCTCCATATCCTTGCCTTAAATACAATATGGCAATGTTGAGGAGAAACTGCATGTAGGTTTTTGAAGACAGTTTGGGATATAGCAAACTACAGGCTTTCCCTAGTAGGCATACACTCTGGGCCTACAGAGAGAGCTCGCACTTTGATCTGCATCCCCCGCTCCAGAGATGCTTCTCACACAGGGGTTAATTTATGTGCCCTGCAGTCTGACAACTGGCTTCTCTCTGTTCCACAGTCCTCTCTGTAACATCATTTTGGAAAACACAGCCTTGCACAAGACCCGGTAAAGATAATCAAATAGAAACCTACAGTCAAGGACAAAATAACCTGTGCCAACAGCAAGTTTTGGTGATTAAGTGTTCCCAACTCAGACAATCTGGATATATATCACGGTCAAGCCAAAGTCACAAATAAAAATGAAGGATGAGTTAAGAAGCTGCAAAGGAAGACAAAGAGGATTTTGGACTTTCTGGATATCCTGGCACTTGACAAGCTTTTGAGCTGGAGGAGGCTGCTCTGCTGGCTCTCCTGCCCAGGGAACACTGAAGAAAGGCTTCATAGGACAGGTACAGCATCCATGGGCTAAAAAAGTAGCCCACTGCAGCAAATTAGGGCTTGTAAGCGTGCAAAGCATTTAGACGCCTTATTCTAAAAGGTGTTACAGGAAAAAGAAAATACTTGTTATCTTAGGAAAATCTTTATTTCTCCTCAAAATATGTTGGCAGCATAGGCCCTATTACTATGCACTTAGCAAGATTCCCTAAAAAACTTAAATAAGCTGTAAAGTTGCCAATATTTCTTCAGCTTAAAGATATGATCCTATTCCATGGGTTCTTTTTCTTACCAATGAGAAGTGCAATGAGCACGTGAGCGGTAGAAAATACCTTGTGAAACCCCAGCTTTCAAACAGACTCTGTTTCATGGAAGCTGGTAAAGTTCTGTGGCTCCCTACTTGTTTTGGCACCTCTGCCTGACTGCAATTGGAGCTGGCTATGTAATTTCTGATGCCTATGATTCACTCAGCAGCAGCCATTCTGCTTTTTTACAAAAGAGAATACCATCCAACTCTAATCGGAGTTGATGTAGATCAATACAAGCCGTTACTTTCATTATATTTAAAGGGACACATGATTTATTGATTTGTGTATCAAATTTTAGCACGCATATTTTCTGTTTTGTCTGCAGTCAATCTGCTATAATGCACAATGGATCTGTAGATCCAAATGTCATTCAGCACAAAACCAGAGTAATTCCAGGCAGATGATTAAGCAACTATATTGACATAGGGCACATTTATACTATGTTTTCTTCAAGTCTGGAGTATGTAGAGATGTCTACTTAAACACAATGAAAAAAGTTAGTGCCCTGCAAAAATAATTAAATCTGAATGTCCTTGCTTTCAAGGACTTTATAAAATGGTTGCTTGCTTACTGGATGTAAATGTGATGTGGTTTATTTCTAGATATTTAAAAATAATTCAATATTTAAAGTTAAGTTGTTTTATGGTGTTGATAAGTAGTTAGAACCAACAATAAGCTGGTTAAAAAACAAAGGCTGCATGCTGTGCTGCCATATATTCTTTGCTTGATATGCCTTTTTTGTTGTTTGTTTTTTTACAAATGTGGTCTGGTTATATCTCTGACATGAACTGATCACTAGAGTGAGGAGTTAGGTAGGGTTTACCTCACTGGTCATATATAGACATGTATACATTAGGCATTTACTTTAAGAACTATCTAGGCTCCCTGTACAGTTGATGCAGAAGGATGGGCATCTCACTCTATCCCATCCTCATCTTGGGATCCTCTCCTGTGACCAGTTCCACCTAGACGGCTGACCTTGGAGAGATGAGTCCCAGTTGCAGTGAAAGCTGTTGACTTTACTTAAAATCAACTTTGCTTAATTTCACAGGTTTAGCCCAGCCCAAATACCTTGCTTCAGCGTGCATTACAGTAATTTCTGTGAGATTAGTGCAGTTTCACAGTCAGGCAAATGCAGAAGGGACTTGCTGAATCACGCCCTCAGTCAAAAAGATAAACAGATGTTCACTTGTTAAAGCTTGCATAAATCATATACTATCCTTAACAGGATTAATTAACACAGCATTAAGGATAAAGAGCAAATATAGAGCTATACTGTCTCTAACATGAGAGGGGCTTTTAGCACCTTGGCCTTTCCTACTCCTGGTTGAAGTTCAGAAATATTCAGATATATTACCACTTGGAAACGAGGAAAAGGAACGTGAAAAATAAGTTAATACTAACAAATGACAGAATGATTGTTCACTATGGAAGTGTCATCACTCGCTTACCAATAATTTGGTAAAAAACCCAATAATTTGTTTTTTTCCAGGGCATAAAGTATATCTATTATGTGTCCTGCATGTGAGCAATGCTGAGGTTGGGGGCAGAGAACACAGTTTTACTCCTGCTGTGTGAATAGAAATATGATCCTATGTGAATGACCCAAAGCTGTGCAAGCTTGTAAGCATCTTTGCATGGAAGATAAAGGCATTTTGGATGAGTCCACTTGAATCAGTGACTCCTCTCAAACTTGAGGACATTGTTGTGAAGAGGACAGATCTAAAATGCAACAAGATTTGAGCTTATGCGTTACCGGAAAAGAAATTCTGCAAAGATTAGCTAAGAAGTATTCTCTACTCCAACACACAATTCAGCTTGGCCATGGAAATGCCTCTGATTAGCGTTCCTTTTCAAACTGACTCCAGTCATGCAGCATTCCTGAAGGCAGGTGTGGTCATTCTAAACTCGTTTTAGGAAAGTGGTAGGTCTGAAATGTGTACTAAAGGGCAGTTAGTTTCATGGTAATATTTTTAAGAAGTTGTTTCAACAGTAACGTATTAATTAATTTCTTCAATTATTAGTTGCAGCTCCTCACTGTGGCTGCTGGCTGTACCCCCTGCATATGACCTGATGCTTCTAGAGGAGCTACTTGGCTTGCAGGACAACACACACGCTTTGTCTTGAGGAAGGTGGTAGGGAGCCTAAGGAGTGGAGAGGTCTAAAGGAGCCGCATTTGTAAAACTGGTACATTCCCTTGTCGCAAGGCAGAGTACATATGGCCTTTATAAACTTAGGGCTATTATTTCTGGCACTGGTTCCCACTGTCTCACCAATCCTGGAAACTCTGTTAGCAGGTACTTGCACAGATTTCAGCAATCGTAGTCAAACAGGAAAAATCTTGCAAAAATCTATCATACACTGTCGTGCCTAAGAGATGACACAAGAAAAATAGTGCAAACTTGAGAGACAAAACTTGTCTAACAGGTCCTTATTCTTTACTCATCCAGAACACAATGTATTTCTGTGTTGGCTTTGCTTCCCTGGGCAACTGTGCTGAAGCTGGAACACTCCCTTCACACAGCCCAAATGCCAGTTTCTGTTTTGTAGAGCTACACGATTCGATTTGCTTCGGTGGTTCAGAAGTTCAATGGGGAAGAGCTCCCATGGAGAGGAGAGCGCAGGCGGCTCGCGCTAACAAATGGGTGCTTGCCTTGGAAAACAGCACATGTCTGTTCACAGGCATCCAAACTGCAGGCTGCTAAAGCATCCTACTGAGAGCAAGCCTGGCAGAGGAAGCGACTTCACAGACCTTTGAGTCACCAGGAATAACACAAACAGGATCCAGAAAAAAAACATTTTGCTCTTTAAAAGGGAATCGTTATATAGCGCTTGATAAAGTTTATTGTACCAGTTTGTGGAATCGGGAAGGAAAACAGTACCCGTTTGTCTGAGGAAAGCATTCAGATGTAAAATCTGACCTCAGCTCTGTGTTGTTGTTGTTGTGACAGGATAGAGGCAGAAGGATACACAAAATGCATCGATAAGAAAGGGGATAGAAAAGCTGGTAGCTGAAAGAATCCCAGCTGCTGTAAGGAGAGTTAGAGTGTGCGAGTCCAAATGGAATCACCCAAATCCAAGTCCAGGTCCAGAGCAAAAATTAGTAGAAAGTCAACAGTACTATGTAGGTTTAAATTATTGTGCCTTGCTAATATTTTCAGAGCAAATTAATAAAGATCACAGAATCATAGAATAACCAGGTTGGAAGAGACCCACCGGATCATCGAGTCCAACCATTCCTATCAAACACTAAACCATGCCCCTTAGCACCTCATCCACCTGTGCCTTATTCTTTTGCACAAAAAGCCAGTCAAAACTGTGGTATTCCACAGGCATTATGTATCAAAGAAATACCTTCCTCAAAAATAAAGTGTCCCTCCCTGCTCCTACTGGAGTCAGAGACCTCACTGGCATTAAGAGAGGAGAATTAGACCCATACAGTAAACACGGATAATATTTTTTCCACATCAGTCTACTACATTTATATAGCATCTCTTATCCTGACAGGTTTGAAAGACATTTAATGCACTCTGCGGTGTACCAGGACCATTCAGCTACCAGTATATACGAGCTTCTCTTTTGTGCCACATCAACAGCCAATCTCTCTGCCTGGAAATGCGCCTTGGAAGTAGGACAGGAGAGCTCACAGCATGCAGGCAGGTGAAGAGCCTTGCAGCAAGTCCTCCCAGCATGCACACTGCAGGTCTGCCTTCATCATAGAATCACCAGATTGGAAAAGACCCATTGGATCATCAAGTCCAACCATTCCTATCAAACACTAAACCACGTCCCTCAGCGCCTCGTCCGCCCGTCCCTTAAACCCCTCCAGGGAAGGGGACTCAACCCCCTGCCTGGGCAGCCTGTTGCACTGGCTTCTCAGAGAGCATCCTAGCAACCTCAACATCTTAAATTCTCATTGAGCATCTGTGTAGCAGATGTAAGCCCTGCTGCTCTGCAGCTCCTGGAGGCACTCAGGAAGGGCAATAGGAAGGCAGTGTGCAAATCTGTGAGGCAATATTGTTCTTGTAGCTATATAATCCACCTGCCCACCAGTGGTGCACTGAAACCCAGCTAACCATAAGGCTTGTTTGAAAAACCTCTCCCTGCATATGGTTTATGCATGGAATGGTACATCCTGCAGCACGGCGTTGTGCATAAGCTACAAAGAAGCTGCACAACCTGCTGAGCTTGAGCAGACCCAAAGAAATTATATAGACCTGAAGTTATCTGTAGGGTACTCCAAGCCTTTTGCGCCCTGTGTTTAAAATGCCTCATTACAATCACTATTTCCTCCCCCAACACAATATGAAATGATTTGAATGATGAAGCCCGACGCTGATAGAGGATATTTTGAGGTCAAAATGTTTTAGACGTTGCGGATTGAAAAAAAGACCCACAAAGCAACCAAACCCAAAATAAGTTACTAAATTCTGTGGTTTACATAAAGTGCTCTTAGTGTTATTTTTTAAAGGCACACCGGTTCTGGAAATATTCAAGTTGGGTGGTCAGTATTTTTATTTCAGTCTCAAGCAACTGGTGGAAGATAGGAACAGAAAAGCCATGAAAGCTTAAGCTTGCCATTGGCTGCTTTTCTGGCAAGAAGTCACTGCACAGCCTGAAAATGCTGCCATAGCCTACGAGAACAAAACTGCGCATGAAAAGCTGTCTCAGAGTATGTGTCAGTTTTAATATACGAGGCATTTATTATGAGGCAGAGCTATGAAAAAAGTCCCAAACCACTGAGGGCATTGTGGTTTTTCTTTTTTGTTCTCCCAGACAGTAACAAAACTCCTGCATGTTGCTAGTTGTGGTTTATTATGTGTCTGGGCATCAGGAGAATGTGAATTTTGATTTGTAGTGGTTCAGATGTAGGACAGAAACCCTGAGCCAAGGATAGGCTTTATTTCTGCTCTGAAAATGCCTTTTTCTGCTGGCCTGAGACTATTAGGGAATGACCCTCAAATCCTGGAATGATACTTCTGTGTTCTCATATCAAACGAGCTGCAAATACAGTGAGAGAAAAGTTATGTCAGAAGTCACCTTTAGCCACTTTACTCACTTTCAACCTTTTCCCCACCACTTAAAAAGAAAATAAGTAGTTTCTAACAGTAAAGGTAGCAAAGCCCTTGAGAGATTACCCAGGAAAGAAGCGCTGCAGTGTTTAAACAAGAGAAGCTTAAATGAACACATCAGAGATGTGTTTAAAGCTGTGGGAGCTCTGCCAGAGATGCTACTTTGCAGCTGCAGAGACAGGGGACATCTGTAAAGGCTGTCAGGACAGAGCCTGAAGGTGAAAAACCCCAACATCTCCTCTTGTGCTTTTGTCAGTGCAGGAGGTTTGGCTCCTGTGCTGGGAGAAGTCCCAGAACAGGCAGTCCCTAACCCATCTAACCTGATAACTTAGTTTTACTAAGAAGTATTTTGTTCATTATAACATTAAAAATGTAAGGGAGATTAAAAGGAAGAATCATTACTCAGCATGAGGTGTTAAAAAAGCTTTGTAGGTTCATAGAATCATAGAATCACCAGGTTGGAAGAGACCCACCGGATCATCGAGTCCAACCATTCCTATCAATCGCATCCTAACCAATGTTTAGCTGATAAATCGAGTCTCCTGCTTTTTTATTTTGAGTATTCATACTTGTCTATATAGCAACCCATCTCCCTACATGGTTGTGATCCAAGAAAAAAAAAAGATTGTGCATAGGAAGAACTAAAGAACTCTACTTCATCCACAAAATCTTTCATCTGCAGCCTTGATTCCATGCAAGAGATGCCTAATGCACACGGACAGCTATTTTCTCTACTCATGAACATAGCTATTGCTGCTCAGTTTCTAGAGTTCATCTGCAGTCGATTCAACATAAATACTGGCAAGTTCCTTCCTCTGCCACAGTTCTGCATCCTCATTCTCACTATTCGGATGTTTTTGAAAAAAACTCCCCATTATTTAGCACTTTGAAAGCATGCTGTCTCTCTTCAAGCATAAAATGTTGGCACTGATGTACCCTGTGGGGTTTTATGCTGTAAATTGATCAGATTATTTTATTTAAAATTATTGTTCTAAATACAATCAGAGATTTCTGGGTCTTGGATTGTGTTTGGTTTGGCTTCATCACAGCTAAAATTCTGACTTGAAGCCCATATAAATATTTGCCCTTTTAGCATTTATTTTTATTCTAATCATATTCATAGTTTGTTTGATTGCTTTTTAAAAGAAAATTATGAATCAGATTAAATAGATTGCTTTACTCCACAGTTTTGCTGTAAATCTCTGTACTGTAGAGCAAGATATTATTGCAAGGCTTTTCCTGCAGCCTCTGTAAACATTTACTTTGCTGTCTTATAATTGCTTTAACATGTGTTTTCATGCACAAGCTAACTATTCTCCATTAATTTTATTAGCAGGAAAATGCTATGTAATGTTCAAACTCTATAAAGTTGTACCCTCATTCTCATTTAAATACCCTGAACTGTCTTAGCAATTCCACTAACCTCCATTTATTAGAGTGAGTCTTGCAATGAAAGAGTAGAACATTTTAGGAGCATGCCCCAAGCATATTCAGTAAAGACTCATTTCATCCCTTAAGCACATGCTCCTCTGACACTGATGTATCCAGGAACAGTGTTTGCACGTTCACATTTGGGTGCAGATTTTGGCTTCAAATTTTGGTGACATGACTGGCTGGTTTACAAAACCAGAGTTCATGTTTTTCTGAACCAAAAAAATACGCATTTTTGGACCAACTGCTGCTTGTGGACTGACTTTCCCCACATTCACATGTGTGCTTTGACATTTTGTAGTAAAATAGCTCAGAAAAACAATATGAAGCCTTTTAACTCAGTTAACTCTGCTGTTGCAGATGAATAATTTTTCAGTGCATTAAGAGCAGTGGGCATTTCCTTTTCACATTGTATGTAGCAAAAGTTAGCATTTACTGTGAAGTGAAGCCTACACATCGCAGTGCTGTGATGTTTCTGAGAGATGGATAAAGGCAAAGACAGGGAATAGACAGCAAACATCAGCAGGGAGCTCCCAGCTCCCAATCTGCTTGCACCACATGTGGCTTATGCAAGATGTAGCACATTGTTTAAGACCACTTATTTTAAAATATTGATACAGAAATTTATCACAATTATAATGAATTATTGCCTGCCTTGACAGCTTCTGCAGTAGTCAGGAACGGTTCTGGAACTATAAAAATAGTCTCAGCATAATGGTTGGTTTATTGTGGTTGGGACTGAAATACTGGAAAACCTACAGTATTGACAATTGAGGACAGCGGCTCTGCAAAATCACACATGACTTTGATAACCTTGTTTTGGCACTGAAAATATAGGGAATAAGATACAAATCAGAAGATACGAATGCAAAAACTGAAATGTGAGAAGTAATACACTACAAGTGTCTGCTGCCACACGGCGCGCGTGCATCAGGAGATGTCTAAGATTCTCCAATGCATCACTCAAAATCCTCTTCAGTGTCTATTTGCTGAAAATACTTCTTTTAAAAAACCCAAGCATACATTGTCCGAAGACACTGTATTTCCACTGGAGCTTTGAGGAGATGAAGAAGGAATTTATCAAAATTATAAAGGACATTTCAGAATTTTTTCAAGCTTCACAACTTTTTAAAATTTTTTTCCAGAAAATAAAATCAAGTTTCAGCCAATTCAACTTATTATACAATAACAGAATGTGCCCAGTTTATCATTATGCCCAACTAGTGAAGTTTCTAGTGTTCTTTACTCAATATATAAGCCTGTCTATTCTGGAAAGATATAAGTAGAGGGCCAGAAGGGAAACAAGCAGATTTTGTAGCCAGGCCTGCTTAATAAAGGCTCCAGAACTGAATCCAGTGAATGTTTTGTCAGACAAAAGCATTTACTCTGAAAGGTAGTCAGTAAGGAACTGAATACTTCAGCAGAATACATCACTTTCTTTGATTTCTTGTTCCGATTGTAAATCACTGCCACTTCTCTATTACTCACTATTTGCACTCCTCTGACTGCAGCTTCCAGCTGATGATCCTCCTCATGCCTTTCTGCACTAGATTCAAGAGCCCGCTAGAACCCATTGAAGTATTTATATGTTGTAATCAAGTTGGCCCTCAAGCCTCTTCCTGATAAACTAAATAGATGGAGCTCCTTAAGCCTCTCCTCCCTGGAAGGCATTATCTGTAGCCCTCAAATCAGTTTGGGATTTCTTACCACACTCTGCTGTTTCCTAGCTGCTGCTTTTTTTTGGTTTGGGTTGGGTTTTTTCTCCTTTTTTTTAGCCATAACTGGGGATTAGCTTCCCCGATGCCAATTTGCCAATGCTAAACAAAATCATATCACCCATTTTTTTTCTTTCTTATTATGTTTCCTTTCCATATGTGTAGCTGGCAATCCTTATTGCTAAAGGTGTATTTTTCCAAGGAATCAGTTAATCAGTGTAGCTAGTGGCTCCGATATCCCTGACACCCTGCTCATCCTGTTACTTAATATTTTACCAGTCATTGTGTTATCCCATTTTTAATGCCTGCTCTTAAATTATTGAGAAACTGCACCTACCATTTAGCCTGTTCGTGGTTCACTGAGGTTCCACTTTACAGGTTTGGTGTCGTAGTGCTTAGTGATAAAAATATACATCTCAATCAGAAAGTAAGTTTACCTCAGAAGCTGAACTCAGGTTTGCCTGACCACAGTAATTATGCTCTTATTCTTATTTTCTCTGTCATAAATTGTTTTTCCTAAGATTTTTTTTTTTTTTGCCTTTCTCTACAAAATGAAAACCAGTCCATTTTTTTTGGAAATGTTGCTAAGCAAATTACCTGGTTTGCAGAATGATGGTGATAGTCTTGATCTTTTCTGCTCTTCTTTAGCATTTCAAAACTTTTAATGTATGCTGTTTGATTTCCCCCCACTCTTTACATTCTGTAGTTATAATCCATTACTTTATTTTCTCCTAAAGTAGGATATGCTTTGAGCCAAACCAGTGTTTTCACGTTGCCACTTAATATTGGCTTTTTGGCCATCTATAAAAACCCTAGAGATCTTTGAGATTTCTTTGATGTTTTTCTGCGTGTATGGACACACACGTCATATTTGTCCTTGCTCTTCAGCTCTGATAAAGCAGACCTTGGGAATCGGTCACCGTAAACAATAGTGGTTGAGATTGGTCCTGTTTCATTCCATTATTGATGTAATCAGGCCACAATCACCAGCTTCTTTGTAAGCGCTGATTTCTGGTCCACTAACTAGCTGGCTTCCCCTCTAGAAATTAGGCTGAAAATGCAGCTACTGTGTATAAAGAGCAAGAAATCTTGAAACAGAAAATTTGGCTTTAGAATTACGAACATTAATAATTCTTCACTTTAGGTGCCTGAAAACTTCAACGTATGAGCATAAGACTCAAACTGATCTTCTCCCATAAGCCCTGGGGTTTTTTTTCCATCAGATTTTGGAGAGAGACTTAGGAAGGTGCATGTCATGTTCTCCCATTTTATTTTTGATACACAAAACATTCCCCATCAGTGTGTTCTGAGGGGCTTTTCAGCAGCAACGCGTTTGAATCGGAATGAATATATTCTCATTCACCATTTTAACTAATACAATCAAAAATCTCTATAATATTCCAGTTAACGGACACAGGCATCGTCAGAAAACTAATTCATACCTGTATTCTGTGGAGGCCAGAGGCTTTTGATAAACTTGGCAAATTAAATGGTTTCAGCTACCTTAGTACAGGTTGTTCCATTCTTTATGGCTTAAAATACTATCTGTTAAACCCATGTGACTTGGAAGCACTCTCATAGAAGAAAAAGAATAAGCTGCTTACGATAGTTCAAAAGTCATATTAAATTACAGTAGAATTTAACTGTTTTTTTTCTGGGGGAAATCCATGTGTGCAGCCATTGTAGCAGGTAGAATTTGGTCTCCTGGTTATTTATGCAGTTGGAGTAAAGATAAAACTCGCTGTACACGCTGAAGCTGGGAGAGTAGCTGCCACATCCAACAGCACGGCCCTCCCTGGCAGAGCAGCAGGTCACTGTGCTTCTGTAACTCTTCCACCCAGCACTGCTCAGCACTTTTTTCACAGGGGAAGTGCAACTGGAAAACAGCAAAGTCAGAGCCTTCCCCAGTCCAGGGAATTTTTCTCTTACTAAGCTGTCCCTAGGTGCAAAGCTGCATGGTTTATTTTATGACTAACTAATGCATGGTGTGACTATTTCTATTTTTATTCCTTGTTTCGACTGACAGATTATATATATATTATATTTTTTATATATATATATAAAACTTTCGCTACAGCTAGATGTACAACACAGGGAAAATGAGTATTTAGGAAGCTTAATCTGGAGGCTCAACAAAGAAAACACTGACAGCAGAGGAGATACAACACAAATTGGAGACGGTGGCTCGGATCAGTGTGCAAAGGTAAGATCAGGAGACAACATGCTTCACTATCTATTACCTATGTAAATTTTGCCTTTAATTGCCTTCTTTCCTTCTCAGTGCCAAGTGACTCTAAGTGTATGGAGAGACCCGATAAGCATGATATTGAAAAGGGAAGGGAACAGAAGATTTACCTATCCTTAGTTCCAAAGCCATGGCAAACAAAGTAGTCCTATTAAAAACAACAGCCTAGGCAAATCCAGCTGACTGATAAAAGCAGCTTTGTGCACAAGCACAAAAAATATGCACTAAAAATTACCTCCTGTTTGTAGGAAGCAGCTAGTAGGGCCATACACGAACCACACCATGCATTACCTGTTTTTTCCCAAGAATGCATCCACTGGGAAATTATTTCAGAACACTCGATATAATCAGAGCTCCCATCAGATTTTCAGACAAGGATGGATGTCATCAAGCCAAGCCTTGAGATAATCACTAGTGGTTAAATTGGCAGTGTAAAATGGCAAGAAAAAGATGAAGACAGAGTGAAACAGCCGTAATAAAAACATTATAGTGGACAGATAATAAAGAAATTTTATTGTAGCTAACAATGAACAGGAACTAGCACCTGCATTGAAGCAGAAAAAGCAGTGAGCGAACACAATATGACCGGTAACTGTGACCATAGGCTTGCTGAACTCATTAAAAGCCATGACAAGACAGGTATAGGCACCTTATGCAAGATTCATGATGCTGCCTGCAGGAGAAAGTCTGAAGCAAACGAGAATTAAAATGATATTACTTAAAAAGTGTATAAACAAAGTACGCTGGCAAAGAAAGTGGTCATGGGAATACAGCAGAAAGTGTCCTAGACATTGGGTCAGAAAACACTGCATCAGCACTTTGCCCTAGACTAAGAATCATGAGGAAAGGACACCCACAAACAACTGCACACCTGGTCAAGTAAATCAAGTTTTCTACTTGCGTGCATCACAGAAAACTGTAGCAAAGATGCTTTTGTGTATTTTTCACCCTTCTGTGCTGTCTGTGTTTTAGCTGGGGAACCACAATTCAGAACAGAAAGGTAGAATAAAAATGTGAAACCCTTGTGCCAAAGTAACAAATCAGAAAGTCTGAGAAACAGGGTTCAGCAAAATATATGTACTGGAGCAGGCAGACATCTAATACAATTTTTAAACCCCTAGTTTTCCTAAACCTTATTTATGTATTAGCCAGAGTGGAGACATGAAGTGAAATGCATGTGGTCTTTTTTTCTTTTAATATAAACTCCAGTCAAAGCCAGATGAAATTTCTGTGCTGTGATCGGCACTACTCATAGCGTATTTCCTTTTTGAGGTCAGTGACTAGTTGAAATATCACCCTCCTCCATGGCCTACAGTCACTCTCTGAAACAACAAGATACGTGGGTTATTTTCAAGCCCCGTTGTTACTTTTGGCTGCTGCAGAAATTTTTCATCTTTGGTTTTTCAAACTGAACTAGACACTTTCAGCTGACAGGACAAACTTTAGGCAGGGTATCTTAAATCCCTGCCTCCTCCAACCCTCATGCTGTCTGAAGAATTATTGTGACCAGAAAAGGCTGATTTCCTTTCACAAGCTGCAGGTATGACAAGCCAGCAGTGATTGCAAAGAACAGGAACAAAGTTCTGCTCGCAGGCTAGTTCCTGATGGATGCCAGAAATGGACTTTCTGCAAAAGTTCCATATTACACTAGAGTAAAAAAAAAAAAAAAGCTGTGCTAGTAACACAAATAAATTCATACCACACCCACAAGGGGAAGAAAAGATTTTTTTGCACATCTCTTGACAATGATTTCATGTCTTGCCCCCAGACATCACTACTCTTCTGTCCTCCTATGCCCTCTTCAAGCAGTTCTCTGCAGCCTGTGGGTGGTACATCTCTGCCCTGTCTTGTTAACTTGGTCTGTGAATGACAATTTGTTTTAGTGGATTGTGGCCAGCCAGTCATCTGGCAACTCAAAGACTCCAGTCCAAAAAGCCAATCTCTCCCTGGCTCCAAATCTGCAGGGCCATAATGAGGTATTGGGGAGAAGCAGCAGCTATCAGAGATTCATTAAGGATGAGGACATCCTTGCACAGCTACTAATTGCTCTAACTCGGTAGCTTGTATTTGTAAAAAATGGAGCCTGCCAAGCAGTGCTCTCAATTTAAATTACTGTGATGCTTTGTGCCTGCGCTGGAACTTTCCCACTGTCCATGAGTAAAAGCACATAATGGATTAATTTTCTTTTCTATCATGACAGAAGATACTCTGCTGGGGCCAGTGCATGTACTTGTCTAGATAAATATTCAACTAGTAAAAGCTATGCTATTGTAAACTTTCTGAGGAATCATTATAAAGGTATCATCAATAGCACTTTCCTGTGTAGTGTTTAAATGGTGGATGACATCTTTTCTAAACACTGACATGGTAAATATTTTGCTGCTGCAGCTCTGATTAAAATCAGAGTAAAAGCCTGGCACTTTATGAAGGGATGTGGCAAATCACTACTTGATGAAAATTTATTTTCTCAGTGAAGTCAGAAAGCCTCTGGCATATATTCATTTTGATCTTATTAAAACAATCCTTTTTGATTTGTCTGCTCATGCTTTTTATGGATGCAATAACTTCCAGTTTACCCAAATGGTCCTTAGTTGTACCTTGCAAACTCAGTTAAATAGGGCACTTATCATTCATAGTCTGTATTATTTAATATAGGGTATTTAAATAAAGAACTAGATAGATTTGAGCTGCTAGTACACACATTTTGCTTGGAAATACATGTCAGAATCAAGCAAGTAGATTTTTGTATTAAGTGTGGGCAAATTCTCTCTCAGGCTGTGTTTCTACAGACATAACTACCTGAGAAACCAAAGCTTAAGTGATTCCTTTAGAAGCATTTGGGGTCAATATTAACAGAGAGATTTGTAAATTAAAAGCAGCAAGAGATTTTAGATCCCAGAGGGACATTTTCATAACAGGCAAATGGCAAGAGATGTGCACCCACATCTGCCAATTCAGCACAAGCAGCAAAGTACCTGTGAAATGTTACCTCCAGTCCCATCTTCTCGCTGGGACAGCAGGTGGGACGTGCACCTGACAGGCACAGGACTGATTGTTTTCACTTGTTTTCTTGGGTTGGGGTGTTAATTCATGGGAATGTTTTGCCAATATGAATTAATATCCCAATAAGCTTCTTCTAATTGCAGTCTTAGTGTAAGAGTAGACTTGAAAAAGTGGCAGGTTCCCAGGGAAGAAAATCTAAGGGAGGAGAAGGGCTCTGCTCCAGAGCACGGATTTTCCTTGGAGTATTATAAAGGGCTATTTGTGATCTCTGCTCTGAAGCCAAAAGTGCTTTTGAAATAGCAGCTATACAGTTGTCCCTCTCTGATGCATTGCTTGAACTGTTTCTAGAGAAACAGCTCAAAGCTCATCTTGGCTGAAAGACTGTCTGATGTCCTTGAGGGAATGATCCTGATTAACAGCTTTGCACTACAGAAGGTTCAAGCTTTGACCAAAAGGATGAAGTGTACCTGGTTAGACAAGTTTGTTGTGTGGTTCGTGGCTATGAAATAGACCTTTTCCCATGCAGTGGACATCAGAAAACTCATGGCCTACCTGCAAAAATGTGAGACAAACACCTATGTGGCTATAAAAAAAAGCAGAAAAGGATAACAAAATTCTGAAATACGGTTATAAAATTCTGAACTACAATTCATAAAGGCCAGACTGTTCAGGTATTGAACAGAAAGCCCAGGATATTTGCATGTGCTTCTACCTTGGCACTGGCTGAGCATTTCATGCTGGCCACTCACCAAACCATCATGAGGTGCTGGGTTGTAGCATCCTCAGGCAGCTGTGTCCTAGATGTGACTCAGACTTTCAGTGTGCTTTAACACCCTCTATCCACTGGAGGAAAATTATGGCTTCCAACTATGCAGAAAATTTGTAATGGCTGTGAACTAAAATACTTTTCATGGCATTTTGAATATGCCATGACTTTTACTGAACAAGTAAGTGACAGATCATCACAGAAACAACTGTCTTCAGAGACGCAATGGTTGTCACTAATTATCCTTTCCTTTCCTATTTCCCAAGAATCTGACAGTCTTAAGGAAAGCAGGTTTCTCACTGAGCTGCTGGAAACAGCCCAAGAGAGCAAAAGCCGTAGTTTTGCAAAAACCCATTGCTACTCTGCAAGAGTTCCCTGATGAACTCTCATCATCCATCCTCAGGAAGTACCTGCAAGCAGCATTGCCAGGGTGACCTCCTCCCCAGTAGTCTGTCATCTGCTAAGAGATCTATAGTTTAGCTCTCACTGGTTATATCAATTTGATTTTGACAGTAGAGCACTTAGCTGAGAACTCCACACTGCAAAAACCACGCACGGACACAATCTGGGGCATCATCCCACAGATGAGATGCAGGAGCACCTAAAGGTGAATCAGCACCATATAGTTCCTCAGAAAGCTGCTGGAAAAATCTGCTGGTACAAGGCACTCATTCAAATCAGAACAACAAATGCATTTGCAAAATCAGCATGCAGCTTCCAAATCAGGAAAAGGAACAGTATTTCCCTAAGTGTACTGTGTGGGGCGTTTTCTTAGCACTTCTTACTAAATGACTCAACTAACATTGTTTCACGTAATCTTCTATTCTACTGGAAGTGGCATCATCCCTTAAAAATACTCAGCAAGGCACAGGACTTCTTTCTGCATCTGAGAAAGGGGTACACAGTCCGTCTAGACACAGGGCTATGCTCAGGGCTTCCGTGTAGGCTTTAATCAAGGAGCAGTTTTGTTGTATAAAAGTAGGTGACAAGCAAGGAAATACATCTGCTTCCAGAAATTATAAAGTCCAATGAAGCAAAAGCAAAAAAACACTGTGTTTGTCTGTAAAATAAAAACAAAACACAAACCCTCCATGCTCTAAGAGAGAAACACTACACAAGTAAAACTATAAAGCTGTTTCTGGAAAGTACTTTAAAGCAGCAGTCATGATGTAAAACTCATTTTAACAGTTGCTGAGAGAATCAGAACAGAACTTAGGCAATGAGGAAAAATGCGTCGGGGTGAGTTAAGGGAATTAACGTAGCTAATAAGAAGTAAGCAGAATAAATTAGCTGTGATAGCTAATTTATCTTCGATAAACACATTTTTATATAGGCTTACATGAATGAATCAGATGAGCAGATTTTAACTCTGTGCAGGTAAATGTTCTCCGAATGGCATTCACAGTGGTTCTCATGCTTCTAAATCTATGTTAAATTCGGAAGAGGACAACGAGACTTTTTCCTTGGCAGCACTATGGAAGGAAGGGATGCTTCTCTAGTCACCAGAGATAGTCACAAGCTCTTTTGCTTGGGGCAAGTTTCTCAGCTTCACCATGCCACTGCTTGCATCTGTGGGTGAGTGACAAGAGCTCCAACCACCCAGAGAAAATGAGTACAACTGCACTACAGGTTGGAGGCAGGAGATGTAAAAGTTCTTAAGACAGAGACAAGCATCTGAAGAAGTCTAGGGGTAGGCATGAGGAAGCAGAAAGTGATTATTCTTCCTGTTTCATTCCTCACATTTTTGTGTCCACTGATATTTCATATTCTTCCCCTTCTAAGGGACAAAAGTGCAGCCTTAGAGGCTGCAGCAGGGAGGGTTGCTTCCTTCTTGAATGAGGCTCCAGGTGCCCTAGAACAGGACACGGGAACCACAGTAATCGTCACAAACACCTCAAAATGCTTCTGCTTAAAACAAAGGAGAATGCTTTTTGATGGCAACAAACCCTTCCAGCTCTCCAAAGGGAATCTGGTGTTCAGAATTAATATTCTGCCACTAAAGTGGATGAGCACTTGAGTCCACTTACTTCAGTATTCAAGTTGCCATCTGCTTTCTTTGCTGGTATTTTTATCCTCTCTTCTCCTCCCTTTGTAAAAAGGGATTCTGGTTAATGATATGTCATGTTATATCAGCATCTACTGCAGACTATACAATGTACTTGAGCTGCAGGGTACAATTCCACCTTAAAGCAGCCCCCGAGAGCTCCACATCCTGCAGCCAACTCTCTTGCCATGCATATAGCACCTCGCAGAGAGATGATTAAATCTCTGCCCTTCAGAGGCAGGGTTTGGCCCCAAATGACAGCAAATTAAAAAGGCAGCTCACTTTCTAGAGACACTGTAACGATTGAGATAATTCCTGTAGGTTTACAGCAAGAATAACTTGTTTATTGCACAAATGTGAAGGTGCTGCAGATTTCAAAGAGCTAACCTGTGCCTGTTCTCCAGAAAAATCTATTTCATAACTGAAAATCATACGTGGGCTGCCAGTGATCACCAGCTTAAGATGGAAGCCAAGTTAAATAAATGGTTCATGAACATCACATCATGCTCACGCATAGTAGCTGTAGCTACATGGTTTGACTGTTGTACCATTTAGTATCATCCTCCCTGCACAGTAAATAATTTACAGTCCTCTTTTCGAAGAGGACTTTTCTATACTACAGTACACATGGAAAAATCGTCATGACTGACAAAAATCTAGCTCGTGAAAGAGTTCTTGCACTTCTTGACTATGAATAACTTATGTCCTGTTCACAGGAACTTAGCGTAACTACAATATTTAGTTGCCATAGTATTCTGTATCATCTTGCCTGCACAGTAAATAATTTATCTGTTTATTTCTGCAGGGGACATCGTATGAGTGAGCCTGAATGGCAGTTGATTGCATGCATAGTACGCATAGCCCAAGAAAGGATTTGCAACAGCCATGTGATAGGAGCCCTGGTTACGGCTGCTGCTACAGAACAGCTGAGAAGCGAACACTCTGTCTATTGATAAGCTTTCTTTAGGAGAGCATCTTTAAATAGATGTGCTCGGTCATAGCACACCAGCTAGTTTCAGCAGCTAACCAGCTTGCTGGCTCTTTTCAATGTGTCAGGTGAGCCTGTTAGGGAGAGACTAATGGGTCCTTACTAAGGGTGAGCTCTAGTCGTACTGTATTCATCTTTGAAAGTTGCCTTTAGGGTCCTCAAGGGAACA